>NC_134137.1:221577500-222827500 GCF_033958435.1 Carettochelys insculpta
CCATCATTTTCATCTTTAGCTCTTCCAGGTTTGTGTTAACAGAGAGGGTCTGCAGGGCCTCCAAATCCACCACCCGGCCAAACTTCATCAGCATCAGCTGATTACAGTTCTCTTCCAATCCTACCAGAACAGTCATCACATTTAAGATGTATATTCTGAAACATTTTTCACAGGTTAACAAAACAGCTAATACAGCTATGGAGATGGAGAGTTGCCTAGGATACAGAGCCAGAGGGGACTAGAACTCAGAAGGTCTTGGGTGCAGATCCCAGCTTTGCTAGGAGATGACCTTGGGTAAATCACTTTGCTGCTCAACGCATCAGTTTCCCCAGCTGTAAAATAGGCTAATGATTCAGATTTCTTTTCCTTTGTGGAGCTCTTAGAGAGCCACAAAATGAATCAGAGTGAGGCTGGAATAGTAGCCAGCAGTCCTGACCCTGTAACCAGCCCTATTTCATATCATTCATGGTCAATCTATAGCAGCAATGTGCAACCTAGGCAAATGAATGGGCCATGTGAGTGGCTTTCCTTCATCTCAGTGGGCTGCAAGATTGTCATAACCAAGATGGCCCGCTGGAATAGGGCAGTTTTGCCAGCTGCACTTGAGTACCTAGAGTTTGCAGCGTGTGCCAATTGAACTTTAGCAATTCTTTGATTAGATGCAGAGGGAGCACCTGGCTCTCACAGTCAATGATGTGTGTCATCAGTACACACCTCCCTTCCAGTGCCTGTCACTTCAGTAATGCCAGTAGGAAAAATATGCTGACAGAAACCAGCAGAATTTAGGAACTGGTGGGCAACAGTAAACAAAATGTCTCATAGGCTACATACACATAGAGCTGTTGCCTACCACAGCTCTGTATCACTGCAAACCCACTGATGCCTATGAAAAACAGTTCTACTGCTGTGCTTCCTTTTGCTTATTTCTCCATTCCGGTCATAATGCCATCAGCACCATCTCCACAGTACTCCACTGGGATACTGGAGTCAGCGCAGGGAGCAGAGGTGAAAAAGGCAGTTAATGAATGAACTAACACTCAGCAATACGTACACATTAGACATGGATGTATGCAAGAAAAGATGCCCACCCACCTCTAAGACAGAAAGAGATCTAGCATGCCATACACACAGCAGATAAAACCAAACTGTGCTTAGGAACTCACGCCGAATCCTTATCTCTAACTCCCTCCTATCCCGGATGAGCTGCTTATGCTGCTGTCGGGCCTGTTTGTAGAGCTCCCTCTGCTCCAACTTCTCATGCTGCAGGGCCATGATCCTTTGGTGCAGATACTCCAAGGCATGGTTGGTAAACACCAAGGCTTGGGACAGGTCACTGGGTAACTCTCCATTTACCACATACTCCACCTGCAGAAATAGTCAGATAATAATCAGACAAGGCTGATGATTGCATGTTAATGGTGTTGCGAATTCAAGTCACTATAGCACAGTCATTGATGAAACAGTACAATCTTGCAGTTTTGGGCTTGTGTGAGACAAGATGGACACAATCTGGGATGCTAAACTTGTCAACAGGTAAAACCCTCACTGCTCAGGGCATACCACATACACAGAAGGTGTGGGCTTGATGTTATCTGGTGCTTTAACGGCATGGACATTGGTATCATCATGCATTATTACAGTCAGACTGTATACCAAAGTGCAGAAGATACTAACTGTACCATGTTATGCACCAAGCAACGAAGCGGTGAGGGAATATAAAATAGACTTCTATGAGAAACTACAAAATGTTGTGAACCAGAGAGCAAAGAAGGCTATGTTGATTTTGATGGATGACTTCAGTGGGAAAATTGAAAGCATAAATTCAGGCAGAGAACAGACCATGGCAAAAAAAGACCTAGGCAACACTAACAAAAATGGAAAGTGCTTCAGTGAGTTTTGTTCCTTCAACAGATTGGCTGTACGGTTTTTCTACACAAAAGAATCCACAAGGTCACTTGGGTTTCAACAGACCAACAGTCAGAAAACCAGATTGATCACATCTGTATCAGCAGTTCTTTTAGAAGATCAATGCAGGATGTCCACGCGAGAAGAGGAGCAGATGTAGGTTAAGACCACTATTTGGTCATGATAACACTCAAGTTCAAGCTGAAGAGGTACACCACAAGAGTGACCAAGCTGGGACTGAGATTCAACACTGAGCAGCTGAAGGATATAGAGACAAGAGCTGGTTTCTAAGTGGACCTGTGCAACAGATATGCACTTCTGACCAAACTCATCCTGAAAGACGCTACCATGGAACAAAATTTGGGAACAAACCACTACAGCCCAGAAAGAGACCTGCAGTAAAACACTGAGAAAAAGGACAAGGTGTCACAAAGAATGGATCACAGCAGAAACTCTGAGAAAAGGGAAAGAACGTAAGGACAGAAAAGCAGTAATCAACAATAGCAAAATAAGAGCAGCCAAGATGGAAGCTCAGAGACTGTATTCTGAAGCCAATGAAAAAGTTAAAAAGGTTGTAAAATGGTACAAGAAAAACTTTGTGGAAAACTTTGCACAACAAGCTGAACAAGCTGCAGGACAATGAAACTTGAGAGAGCTGTATAACATCACTCTGAGGCTAGCTGGGTCACAGCATACAGTGTATCAGCCAGCACAGGATAAGGAGGGGCACTCACTAACAAACCCAAGTGAGCTGCTCAGTAGATGGAAGGAACATTTTGAAGAGCTATTGAACTGCCCTGCCCACATGAACTCCTGACTTACCATCTGCAAATATACTGCTGCAAATTAACAGCAGCACGCCCACAAAAGAAGAAATCAGAAGAGCCATTTCCCATCTGAAAAGCAGAAAAGCACCTGGTCCAGACAACATCCCCCCAGAAGCAATCAAGGCAGGTAGTGAGACATCAGTCAACATGATGTATGATCTATTTGGGAAAGTTTGGGGCACTGAAGAGATTCCACAAGACTGGAAATATGGCTACCTTATCAAGCTTCCAAAGAAGCGCAACCTGAAGGAATGAAAGAACTGGAAGGGCATCACGTTACTGTCTGTTCCAGAAAAGGCATTCAATAGGATTCTCTTGGAGACAATGAAGACAGAAATTGATACACAGCTCTGCGAAGAACAGGCTGACTTCTGGAGAGGTCTTGTACTGACCAAATAGCAATTCTCAGAGTGATCGCAAAACAGTTGCTTGAGTGGAACTTCCCCCTGTATATAACCTTCACAGACTTTGAAAAAGCCTTTTACAGCATTGATAGACACTCTGTGGAAACTGCTGCAACACCACGGCAGCCCATCCAAAATTACTAACCTGATCCAACATACGAACCCTCAACATGCCAAGTTGTTCACAATGGTGTCTTGACAGACTCCCTTGGCATACTCTCAGGAGTGTTCTTGATCACAATGGACTGGATTATGAACAGGACAACAGAAGGTCATCAATGCGGAATTCAGTGGACGCTTTTCAAATAGCAAGAGGACACTGATTTTGCTGATGATGTCACCCTCCTTTCACACCAACATGAAAGTATGGAAGAAAAGGTCACAACACTAGACAAAACTGCCTCAATGACCGGACTGAGCATTAACAAGGGAAAGACCAAGACAATGAGGATCAACCAGTCCAACGCCACCACCATCACACTGGGAGGGGAGAACCTGGAAGATGTGGAGCAGTTCACCTACTTGGGGAGTATTATGGCCTGAGACACCAGAACAGATAAGGATAGTAAATGCCAGGACTGGGAAAGCAACAGCTGCATTCAAGACTCTCCATCCCTTATGGAGTTCAGAAATAATATCTGTGGAGACGATACTATGGATCTTCAACACAAATGTGAAGAGTGTGCTCTTGTATGGATGCAAGACCTGACATACTAAGAAGTCTTTAAATCACAAGCTATAGACATTCATAAACACATGCCTTAAGAACATCCTTCACATCAAACGACAAGACTTTGTCACAAATGAGGAGCTTTGGAACAGAGCAGGACAAGAACCATTTGATGTTCAAATCAACAGAGGAAAGTGGGGATGGCTAGGCCACACACTCAGAAAACCATCCTCCAGCATAGTCCATCAAGCTCTCAAATGGAACCCTCAAGGAAAATACAAGAGAGGAAGAGCTTGGGCAACATGGAGAAGGTCTACTGAGACCAAAGGACAACAACTGGGGTACTCCTGGAGCCAGCTAGAAGTTTTGTCTCAAGGCAGAGTGAAGTGGAGGAGACCTGTAGAAGACCTATGCTCCAGTCAAAGTACAAGGGTTTGAATGTTGTGTACAGACAGTATGCTGTTTTAAACCCAACTGGCCCAGTACGGCTTAGGGAAACCTCATTCCCAACATGGCAGCCCCCAGCATGATTAGAACCTGTTTATACCCAACATGGGCTCTCAGCACAGATGCTGGCTCATTATTTCACCTTTCACAACTGACATGGAGGGGACTGGGGTAGACAATTCTTTACCCAAATGCTTCTGTGCTCCAGCAGCCTGCGGTCTACAAAACTATATAGTCAGTCCTGACATGTTTCTGTCCTTAATATTTGACCAATTAAGTCCTTGTTTAATGAACTTGCCGGGGTGGCAACTGAAGCATAGCTGCACTTTAACTGGATGCAGAGGGCCAAAGAGAAATCAGGCAGGGGAGGAAGGCCTGCCCCAGAAGCAGCTGGGCAAGAACAGGTGGGGCCTGTCCTATTTTTCAGCGTTCTCTGCATAAATCTCAGAGCAAGACACAAAATTAACTAACAGCAAAAAAGAACCCAACCCAGTGGAAAAAAAGTAACACTGTTTCAAGTGTGTCTCCCCGCTCTCAGATCACCAGCCTTGCTGTGAACAAATCTGGGACAAAAGCTGCCAGTCTTTACTTGAGCAAAACTCCATTATCTCCAATTTTGCCCATAGAAAAACTCCAAGATCAAGCTCAAAACAAATTTCTAACCATTCTGCAGTAATGAGCACTGCTGCCTTGCCTTACTACTCATTGTATTCCCTTACTAGTCCAGCAGTAGAGGGGCACATAATTCTAACTTCAACAAGAACTAGATATTCCAAGTCAGTCCCAGGTCCCATAACTCTCAGAACAAACACTGCAAGCAACAAAATTGTTGTTGTTCCCATGAAAATAATGCATGTCACACCTTCCTAAACTGGTACTCTTTGGTCTGGCAACATCCCTGGTCCGACAGGACCAGATGTTCCTGGGCCAGAGAGCCCTGGAAGCTGGGAATCAGGAAGCAGGAGAGCTGGCAGTTCAGGGCTTTCCTGGCAACCCCACCTCTGCATCAGCTGCTGCATCAGGACTGGGAGCTGGGGCTACCACAGCAGGGCTGGGAGCCAAGCCGGGGCAGACCAGCAGGCATGTCTGGGCTGCCAGCATCAGTTGGACCACTATTTGATTTGGCAAATTCTCTCATTTGGGACCAGTCTGGTCCTAAGGGTGCTGGACCAGTGAGGTGCAATCTGTACTTCAATTGTACCGGCCCATATTCCATCTGCTTGGAATCATCTTGCTCAAGGGTAGGCAATAACCAGCCCACACTGCTTCCTGCAGCTCCCACTGGCCAGGAATGATAAACTGTGGCCACTGGGAGCAGCCCTATCTGCAGATGTGCAGGTAAACAAAGCATCTGGCAGTCCGCCAGAGTACCTAACTCTGGTGAACTGTGTCCAGCCCATAGGCTGGCTATTGCCCACCCCAGTCTTGCTGTTGCGAGGCCACATGCAGCAAACATACACACTCTCGCATCACCTGATGTAGCTTCAGAGGCACTACAACGTGTAGCTCATTCAGTTGCTGCTGCTTCTCCCGTTGAAAGGCCTCTAGCTCCCCCTCAGCAGTGTCCAAACTGGCTCCCACCACTTTCACCTGTAGAGAGCCAAGCCACGTTCAGATGTGAGGGCTTCATAATTTGTACTTAAACCGGCCACCAACACGGAAATGGTGCCTGGGAGCTGCTCTGGAACTGGTTTAGAAGTAGGGGCCCAACCCATCCATTTATACTATTGGCTTCTATGTTAGAGCAAAGGCAACATATGTCTTGTTTAAAAGGAATGTAGTACAGAAGGGCCATGTTATTTTGTTCTGCCCTGCTATCAGTAACTAACTTCACTGCTCAGGAACAGGATCATAGTCTTTCTAAAGTGAGGTGCTGTGCTGACTGTGTCAGTGCAAAAGTGACCTTTTTACTCAGTAAATGCCCTCCTTGTGGCTATCAGAACTTCTGCCCACTTGAGTGGCTAAAACAATAAGCTTTTATTCCAATTAGCTCTGGAGCATCCACAAGCTATAGGAATGGGACTGGATTCTATTCTGGCTTATGCATTATCCATAGCATTGTTCTACTAAATTCTACTAGGAGGATATTGGTACAGTGACAAGAAAAGAACCCAGTTTGATTTTCAGATCACACGGTGAATCAGAAAGTCTTTATCAAACAAACAAACTTGTAAACTGAGCATATTGGGTTGGATAGCTTTAAGCTACAGTAAAAATGGAACCTTACATCATGCTGTTTGTTGCAGAGCGTTTTTTTTCCAGAGCAGAATCTTACTTTAAATTTAAAAAAAAAACGTATTTTTGATTGAATACAAACTGAACTCCCTGATGAAAAAAGAGCCACAAGTTAATATAAAAAAATGAAATCACAAAGATTGCAAATTACATTTAAGTAAACTTAAGACTGTGGGATATTAAAATCATCTTTCAACAAAGCTGAGTTTTTTTGTTAGTTACTACTGTGATGGGTGTTCTACAAGTGCCTAAGATTTCCAATTTTTAAACCTTATTTGCAGTTAAATCAGACATTTGTGTAAAGACAAAACACCTCCCTGACTCTTTCACTCACCCCCCACCTACCTGCTCACTTCCCCTCTCATTTCAGAAAATCCTGTTTTTCACACAGCTATAACATGATTTGAATGAATAAGCAGTCCTGTAGCATCTTAAATACAAACAGTTTTATTTATTATGTAATTAGGTAATGATTTGAATGATGCAGCATAATAAGCCAGATCAACAGCTGTTATAAATCAGTGTAGCTCTTGAAGAGTTCAACGGTGATTTCAACAGTTTCCACCCTACCATCAACCTCAGCCTGGACCAGTCCACACAAGAGACCCACTTCCTGGACGATACTGTGCAAATAAGTAATGGTCACATAAACACCACCGTATACCGGAAACCCAAGGACTGCTATGCTTACCTACATGCCTCCAGCTTCCATTCAGGGCACACCACACAATCCATTGTACACAGCTAAGCACTAAGGTACAAGTGCATTTGTTCCAATCCCTCAGACAGCAACAAACATCTACAAGACCTTGACCAAGCTTTTTTGAAACTACAATGCAATAGAGGAGAGGGATAGCTCAGTGGTTTGAGCCTTGGCCTGCTAAACACAGGTTTGTGAATTCAGTCCTTGAGGAGGCCATTTAGGGGTCTAGGGCAAATAGATTAAAAAAAAAATCTGTCAGGGATAGTGCTTGGTCCTGCCAAGAGGGCAGGGGACTGGACTCGATGACCTCCCAAGGTCCCTTCCAGTTCTATGAGATGTTTATCTCCATATATATATTTTTATAATACCCACCGAAGGAAGTGAAGAACCAGATTGACAGAACCAGATGTGTTCCCAGAAGCCACCTGCTACAAAAAGACAGGCTCAACAAGGAAAATAACAGAGCGCTACCGGCCATCACATCCAGCCCCCGGCTAAAACCTCTCCAGCACATCATCAGTGATCTACAAGCCATCCTGGATAATGATCCTTCACTCTCACAGAACTTGGGTGGCAGGTCAGTCCTCGCCTACACAAAGCCCGTCAACCTTAAAACAAATTCTCACCAGCAACTATAGATCACACCACAGTAACTCTAAACATGGACCCAATCCCTGCAACAAACCTTGGTGTCAACTCTGCTCACATATCTACACGAGATACACCATCACAGGACCTAACCACATCAACCATCTCATCGGGGGCTCTTCCACCTGCACATCTACTAATATAATATATGCCATCATGTTCCAGGAATGCCTCACTGCAATATACATTGACGAAACTGGGCATTCTCTACGTAAAAGAATAAATGGACACAAATCACACATCAGGAATGGTAATATACAAAAACCTCTAGAATAACACTTCAATTTCCCTGGACACTCAGTAACAGATTTAAAAGTAGCAATCCTACAACAAAAAAATTGTATAAACAGACTCCAGAGAGAAACTGCAGAGCTGCAATTCATTTGCAAATTTGACATCATCAACCAAGGACTGAACAGAGACTGGGAGTGGCTGGCCAATTACAAAAGCAGTTTTTCAGCTCTTGATGTTCGCATCTCCACATCAGCTACTGATAATGGGCCACATCCTCCCTGACTGAATTGACCTGATTTCTCCTCTCTTGATGTTCACAACCTTGTCAACTCTGGCCATCCCCTTGACTGGGACTCCCTCCTTTTTGCAAGCTCATATATTTAAACCCTCCTCTGGAACCCCCCACTCATATATCTGACAAAGCAGGTCTTTGAACGTGAAAGCTCAAGCTCCAAAATATCTGTTAGTCTGTAAGATGCCACAGGACGACTTCTTGTTTTTGTAGCTCTACTGAATTCAGTGAAGCTATGCTGATTTTCACTGGCTGAGACTATGGCCTGATATCTTTACAATGGGACTAAACAGTAAGGGAAGAGGCTTAAAACTACATATTTTCAGACGTGCTGCATCAAGGCAAACTATAATAGAGACATGAGGAAATAATTGCTGTAAGAACTTTCCTTTCTAGAGATGCCTTTTAGCCTAAAGCTCATTACATGTACTATATATGCAGGGGTCACTTCAGTAGTAGCAGGCATCCTTCAGTCTACGTTGTTCAGGATCTTCTTTGCACTCCTCCTGAAGCATGCCTTTGGATCTTCAACAGAGGGCATCTTGCTGCACACAAGATCTGATGGGAAACTGTTTAATCTTGCAAGGCTGAAAGCTAAGTCTAAGGTGCGGGAAGTCCTCATCAGAGACATGCTATTCGCAGACGATGCTGCTGTAGTGTCTCACACAGAAGACCAGGGCTCACTTCATTCATCACTAAAACTAAATTCATTCACTAAAAACTTCATTCATCACTAAAACAATCAAATATAATGAGATAGCACAGTAACACTGCCTAGAATGGGATGTGATAATTCGTGTATTAAATTTCTGCTTAATAGGGCATAATGTAATCACCCTCATTATAATGTTCCCAGGTCTTTCGGTTTAACATTTAGAAATCCTGCCAACAGTGCCAATGGATCTTTGATGATCTTGAGACACTAGGACTTTAGTTTTAAGTTTCAGTGAAAAGATGACAACTCAAGTACCATACCATTCCCATTCACACACAACTAAATGAGGCTCGCCGGGAAGTTGAGCTTGTACCTTTTTAGCCAAAGCATCATATTCCTTTTTGAGATTGTCAATAACTTTCTTCTCCTCCACTAAAGCCTCCTCAATGTCTAACCGCTTCTCCCGGAGTTGAAGAGTATTTTCAAAGAGTGCCTCATCACATTCTGAGAAGGAAGGTAGGTTCAGATTAAAACAGAGGGGTGGCAGCATGGATACACAGTCAACACCATCAACTCAGACAGGGTTGAAAACAATTGATAAGACTTATTGCTATGCTAACAACCTTGACAAGGTGTAGGGTGTTTTTTTTTTTGTTTGTTTTTTTGTGGGGGTGGGTCAGTTCTGGACTCATGGAAGGGTTGGTATCTCTGGCAGAAGGCGTGGAGCTAGGGCCAGACTCCCCCAGCCAGTCCTTGCCCTTCATGTGGCAGCTTGGAGCCCTGGGGTGGCAGTGACTGCAGCTGGCAGCCCTGGAGGCTCCAGCTGCAATTTGAAAGGGGCGGGACTCCCAGCCACTTCTGCTGCAGTAGTGGCAGCTGGGAGCCCTACTCCCTTTTAATTTCTGGTCCCCAAGGCAACTTCCCATTTGGTTTCCCCGCTTTTGACAGCCCTACCAGTAGGACCAATATTGCTGCTGAACACTACAAGCAAGGCTGCCAACATGGGGAGCAGAAGGGGCAGAGATATTAAAGCACTGCCACAGCTGTCAGCTCTGTACAGGACAGTACTGGCCGTCAGTTCTTACTGGTGCGCTGTACCACTTTCACCTCTGAGATCAGTGTGTCAAATAAAACACTAAGCATGTGTGAAAAACAGCAGACATAATTCACAAGTTCAAGTAACTATGCAAGACAAACCACACTGAGAACACAGCAAGTAAAGACAAAAATTCAAATTCAGTTCTCTACCTCCTCCTTGAGTCAATAATTTGTATTTTGCAAATTATTTTTAGCTGTTTATCAGGATTTTCCTCTCACCTCAGTATGGAAGGAAAGAATATGGATCACAATACCATTATCAAACTGACAGAAATCAGTTATGAAAATATAGCAAGGCAATTTGTTCATAAATTCTACCGAAATCAGAAATAAAACAACCTATAAAGCAGTTAAAAAAAATACAGTTCATAAAAATACACCAGGCCAACCTCAAACATTTACTAAATTCATGGTTTCACTCCCTCAACAGAAGAAGTTATCTGCTCTTGCTGAATGGGTGGGCAGCATTTTTACAAAGGGAATGAACAGAGAAATTTAGAAATATGCCTGGCAATGAGCAATCATTGACTGTACCCACTAGATGGCACTGAAGAACTTGATTTGCTCTCCGAAACTGGGAAAATGCAGGCTTTCTAGCCTTGAAGGAAAACCAGCACCGCAAACAAGTCTATTTTTTGAGTTTTTAAGGAAAGAGCATATTTTAAAGGCACTGCTCAGACAGAAAGTAATGAAATGGCAAATGGTCCTTCAAACACAACAATTAATTCATCACACATTGTATTGTACATTTACGCACTGCCTTTTTTGTTTAAAAAAAAAAAAAAAAAAAGAGGCAGTACTCAGCTGGCTCCCCGCCACTACCCCAACACAGCCAATCCCATGATTGGGGCTGCCAAGGTCCCAGTACAAAAAAGCACTACAATTACTTGCCTTCAAAGTGATGTCGTAATACATATGCATTACACTACTGTACTTCCATTTTACAGAGGAGAAAACACACTGTGTCTGCTGCCAAGAGTCTCTCACTGAGTTGCTGACAGAGCTGAGAAGAGAACCTAGAATCGCCTGGTAACTTGTCCCCCCACCTGTACATATTTCAGTGTTGGCTACAGGTATGCAACATTTCAAAAAAGAAAGCTGTTTTTTTTTAAACACATTTTTAACAAATAAAAAGTTGAAGGCAAATGTCAAGGCAGATCTTGTTTGAATTTAGTTCCTTTTTAAATTGTAAGAATTAAATGTTTTCCCTCCATTTATCTTCCCCTCAGAGATGGTAACTGTGGTGTACTAGGCTTTGTATAACTGCAGTTATTATAGGCTGATGAAGGAAAGAAACAGTGAAACTTATGTGACACGTAACACCTGAAATGTACGTTCACCAACTGCAAATAAGCAGTTGCTATGTAACACACAGGCCAGATTTAATCACCATGATTCACATTAGCTGTGTCCACACGTGCACGCTACTTCGAAGTAGAGGCACTAACTTCGAAATAGCGCCCGTCGCGGCTACACGCGTCGGGCGCTATTTCGAAGTTAACTTCGACGTTAGGCGGCGAGACGTCGAAGTCGCTAACCCCATGAGGGGATAGGAACAGCGCCCTACTTCAACGTTCAACGTCGAAGTAGGGACAGTGTAGACGATCCGCGTCCCGCAACGTCGAAATTGCCGGGTCCTCCATGGTGGCCATCAGCTGGGGGGGTTGAGAGACGCTCTCTCCAGCCCCTCAGCTCACTGGTGGCCGCATGGAGCGGCCCCTTAAAGGTCCCCTCCCCCGCCCTGACTCTGCAGGAAGCTGAGGCAACGTGCAGGCTGCAGCCTGCACACGCGGGCAGCCTGCACAGCCCTCAGCCCACCACACAGCGGCGATGGCTGCTCAGCAGCCCCCCCAGGGGACACCCCCCCCCAGGGGGGGGCCAGGGCAGCCAGCCCAGCCAGAGGGCCAGGCAGTCTGGGAAGCGGCAGCGGGGCCCCTCCTGGACGGAGGCCGAGCTGCGGGACCTGCTGGGGCTCTGGAGCGAGGAGGAGGTGCTCCAGGTAATGGGGAGCAAGAGGCGGAACGCGGATGTGTTCGCTCGGCTGGCCGAGGGCCTGGCTGCCCGGGGTCACCCTGCCCGCACTCCGGACCATGTCCAGAGTAAAGTCAAGGAGCTGCGGCAGGGTTACGCCCGGGCCCGGGATGAGGCCAGCCGATCTGGGGCCGCCCCCGTCACTTGCCCCTTTTACAGGGAGCTCAGGGACATCCTGGGCTCCCGGCACACCTCCTCCCCTCCGGCCACCCTTGACACCTCGGCTGACGAGGCCCAGCAGGCCCTGCAGCCGGAGTCCGCCCCGGAGGCAAGCCCCGCACCCCGGGGGCCCCCCCCGGAGGCCATCCCCGGGACATCGCGGCAGGAGGAGGAGGAGGAGGGGGGCTCCTCCTCCGCAGAATCCAGCCTGCAGATCCTCCTCCTGCCATCCCGGAGCAGCAGCAGGGCCTCCGACCCCTGGGGATCTCCGGACCGTGGGAGCAGACCCACAGGTAGGTACCCCTCTCTGGTGGACACCCCTGGGCTTGAGGGGTGGGGGTAACAGAGATGTGTCCAGGGCCCCCCACACGCTCACATGGCCATGGCCCCAAGGACACCAGGGCCATGGCCCTCACAGCACTGCAGCCATCAGCCCCTGCCCCCCCACCACCCTGCATGACAGTGCCATGCCCCATCCCCGGGCCAGGGGGGGAGCGGAACCTCGAGGGGCCCCCGGGCGGAGGGGGTGGGACACCCCGCAGCAGCAGTATGTGATGGAGTGGGGGGAGTGCCAAAGGGAGACTCAGGCTACATATGAGCCACAAGAGCCGAAGAGCTCCCAGGGCCAAAGGAGGATCCTGGCGCTACAGCTGGCAGGTGACACCTCTGCCCTGAACAAACAGGAGGGAGGAGCCGAGCTGGCTTGGAATTGGGGGGCAAGGGCGGGGGCCACAGGTAGAGGCTAGGGGAAGGGAGAGCTGGTAGGCAGCCAGCCAGAGGAGGGGGAAAGCTGCATCCCAGAGGGGCCCCCCTTGGGGTCTTCTCCCCACGACGGGTTGGAAGGACTGTCTCTTCCGACAGCTGGTGCTGTCACTCCTGCCAGAAACTGGCCATCTGTGGTCTAAGAAACCTCTCCTGCTCTCAGACCCTGTAGGCTGAAGTGAGAGTCGCTCCCACCAGGGGACGGGGTGCAGGGCAGGGGGACCCCTGAACCCCGTCCATCACAGCAGCATGTCCCGGGGACGGGGATGGGGAACCTGCAGCACAGGGCGGGGGGGACAGAGGCCACGGCTCAGGGCCCACACTAACGCCTGTCTCCATTCTTCTTTCCCCCCTCCTCTCCTGTGTCCTGCACCTGCACCTGCACCATCCGAAGGACCGGAAGAGAGCGCCGGCGAGGCCTCAGTTGTCCCGGAGAGCCCTCCGGGACCATCGCTCCAGGGCAGCCCCTCGGCCGAGGAACCACCGGCCCCACAGAGGGGAAGACGGCGGACCCCGCGCCTACTACCGGCGACGGCCACGGACCCCCAGCTGCTGGCCATCCTCCGCCGGCAGCTGGAGGTGTTGGAGCAGTACCTCCAGCTGCAGGATCGGGCCCTGGCCTGGCGCCAGGAGGCATGGGGGGCCTATATCCAGACATTTAACCGCCTGGTTGAATACCTGGCCCCCCATGCCGCGCCGGCCCAGCCATCGCCCGCCCCGCCCGCTCCTGCAGCCCCACCACCAGGTGCTCCGGCCGTCGCCGGGCCGTCCGCCGTCGCCCCACCACCCACCCGCGAGGGTCACAGCGCCGAGGGACCCCTGGAGCCACCTGAGACTCGCCGGCACCGATACCTTCCGGTCCAGCCCGCTCCCACCCAGCCGCGGACCAGACTGCAGGCATGGCGGGGCTCCCGGCCGGGCACGCCCAGTGCTGGGCTCTAGGGGCGAGGGGCCCGGGACGTGGCCCCCCCCTTGTTGTTGTGTATATAGTTGGACTGTTTTTTTTTGGTGCCCCCGTTTGCCCCGTCCCCCCCATGTAAATAGTTCTCCCCGTTCTCCTCCCTGGATTTCTTTTTGGTTGATGGCGCACACTTGTTTGCTTTGTTGTTGTATTGTTTTATTTGTGCACATCTTGCTTTTGTTGAACGTTTGTCCTTACTTTTTGGTTTGTGTTTGACATATTTATTGAAAAAAAAAAAGTTTCTGAAAGACAAAAAAAAAGTTTACGTTCAGCCACAAGTTCGTGCTGTCATTTGTCCAGGACAAGTGGGGGGGGGGGGCGGTGGGGTGCTCCATGGTGTGGGCGTTGGGGCAGGAGTGTGGGGGAGGAAGGGGCGGGCAGTAGGGGGCCTGGGCAGAGTTCACCCCGCGGCCTGTTGGTCGAAGTGGGCCCGCAGGGCCTCCCGGACCCGGGTCCCCTCGGGGTCCACCTGCCGACTGGGGGCAGCAGGTGGCTGCACGTGTGCCCTGCCGGCCTCCGCGGCCCAGCCCTGCAGAAAGGTCTCCCCCTTGCTCTCCACGAGGTTGTGCAGGGCGCAGCAGGCACCCACAATCTGGGGGATGTTGTTGGGGCCCGCATCCAGGCGGCTCAGGAGACATCGCCAGCGTCCCTTGAGGCGGCCAAATGAGCGCTCCACCACCTCGCGCACACGGTTCAGGCGCTCGTTGAAGCGCTCCTGGCTAGCGGAGAGATGGCCCGTGTAGGGGTGCATGAGCCACGGCTGGAGGGGGTAGGCCGCATCTGCGATGACGCAGAAGGGCATGGTGGTGTCCCCCAGAGGGATCTCCCACTGGGGGATGTAGGTCCCCGCCTCCAGCCGGCGGCACAGGCCCAAGTTCCGAAAAACCCGGGCGTCGTGGGTGCTGCCAGGCCAGCCCACATAAATGTCCTGGAAACGTCCCCGGCTGTCCACCAAGGCCTGCAGGACGACTGAATGGTGGCCCTTCCGATTGAGGTATCGTCCTCCACTGTGCTGCGGGGCGCGGATGGGGATGTGAGTCCCATCCAGAGCCCCGAAGCAGTTGGGGAAGCCCAGGGTGGCAAAGGCGGTGACAGTGGCATGTGGGTCCCCCAGCCTCACGAGCCTGTGCAGGAGCATGGCGTTGATGGCACGCACGACCTGCAGAGAAAGCACATGGGACAGCCCCAATGAGGGGTGAGCAGGGTGTGCGTGGCCCTGCCCTGCCCTGCCCTGGCCCCCCTGCTCTGCCCTGGCCTCCCCCTGTGGGTTCTCTTACCTCCATGAAGACAGCCCCGACGGTGGCCTTTCCGACACCAAACTGCTGCCCCACGGATTGGTAGCTGTCCGGAGTGGCCAGCTTCCAGACAGCGATGCCGACCCGTTTCTCCACAGGGAGGGCACGCCGCATAGCGGTGTCCTGGTGCCTGAGTGCGGGGGTGAGCCACTGGCACAGCTCCAGGAATGTCTGCCAGGTCATCCTGAAGTTCCTGAGCCAGTGGTCGTCGTCCCACTCCCCAAGCACCAGCCGCTCCCACCAGTCGATGCTGGTGGGGTAGCTCCACAGCCGCCGGCGTGTGAGGCGGGGGGTGGAGCGGGGTGCTGCAGGGGTAGGGGTTGAGCCCTGCTGCCCTGGGGGCATCTCCTCCCCTGGGGCAAGAAGGTACTCAGCTGCCTCCCACATGGTATGGGCCAGGGCAAGCCCTGCTCCTGCCGGGAGGGCTGGGTGGACCTCTAGCTGCTGCTGCTGCTGGGGGTCCATGACTGCAGCGCCCGGGGTCTGTGTGCCTATGGCTCCTCAGACCGCGTGCTGTGCAGGCTGAGTGTATGTGGGAGGGGCCCTTTAAGGGAGCGGCTAGCTGTTGCCCCGGAAGCGCTAGTCCGCCCGTTGACCCTGTCTGCAGCTGTGCCTGGCATCCCTATTTCGATGTGTGCTACTTGGGCGTGTAGACGTTCCCTCGCTGCGCGTATTTTGATGTTGGGCTGAGCAACGTCGAAGTTGAACATCGACGTTGCCGGCCCCGGAGGACGTGTAGACGTTATTCATCGAAATAGCCTATTTCGATGTCGCAACATCGAAATAAGCTATTTCGATGTTGGCTTCACGTGTAGACGTAGCCATTGAGTAGTACTCTTCCCCACAGTGGTCTCATGAGGGCACTCAACAATGCAAATGAGGCACACATTTACAAATCACGTATCCCTCATGTTCGTCAATGATAAGGGGCTGTTGACAAGTGCGGTTTTGGTTGACAGACAGACCCCCTTCTAGACGACTTGTTTTGTGGCAACTGAAGCCTCTGCCATCACAGCAATTGCATCAGAGTATGCAAATGAGGCATGCAATTTGTAAATAAGCATCTCATTTGCACTGTCAGGTGCCCTCGTTTGCATGACCCTGCTGGCAGCGGCATGCCATGCAGACGTAGCCCAAGGGAGAAGAATCTGGGCCACAATAATAAAAGCTAAGGAAAAAAAAAATCCTGGTTTTGAATTGAAATTCAGTGTTACCCATAAATCTAAAAAAGTAGTGTGTGTGACACCCTGACATTCAATATTTACCACCAGCTGTGCAATTGGGCGGCTGCTCAGGAGCAGGTCAGGTGCCCCCCACCTAATTAGTAGAATGCCCACAGCCAGCAGCATGTGTTTCTATTGGAAATGCACATCTGCACATACCTTAGCATACATAACAAAATGTATTCCAGCCACAGATGGAAAAAATGAGAGTGAACATTGTTCACCACTATCAATTACAATATGTTTTGTACAATGTCTTGTGAGGTCTGATCTTAAAACCCTCTATCTGCTAGATATTAGTATCTCATTGGTTTGTACCTGTTACTGTGGTTTGTGAACTTATGAAGTTTGGCTAGGTTTGTGTTCCTGAAACATATCGTGAGGCTGAAAACACCCACAAACAGCCTTTCAGATACAACAGTAAAAAGGCCAAACAATGTGAATGGCTTATTGAGGAAATGCACCCAAGCAAACGGATTATTCCAGGACCTGTGTACAATGCTCAGAGAGAGCACTGCAATAGGAACTGTTTAATCCAGATCCCAGCAAAAGAGCTTTCCAGCAAGTGGAGAAAAGATATAAAATGCGGACATTGACATCATGGAGGGACCTCACTCTCTCTACAACAATACACCTGGAAACATCTGAGGAACAATGACTGGGAAGTGATGGTCCCAAACTGGAAGGATTTTTAGCCTGTATATGAAAACCTGGGAAAGCCAAGGCAACTGTGCTGTAACAATCTGTCAGCCTATTTAGCACTATGGGTGAAAATTTGCTAATGTACATCCTATCTACCTAGTGTGATAAGCTCAATCAGCTTTATTTACTAAGGTAGTCTGCTTTGTTCCATTTGTTCTCTTATAATCACTTAAACTCACCTTTTATAGTAAATAAACCTACTTCTTTTTTATTTAAAAATCCCAATTTGTGCATCTCTCTCTTTACCTTGAGAGAGTGGTGAATTTTTATAAGCTTTTGTTGTGCAGCTCCTCTCTATACAGAACAAGACAATATTATTTTAAGGTCACTCCCCAGATCGTGTGTGCACCAGTGTGTTGGTTAAATCCCTCATCTGAGCATTCTCACACAGATGTGACTGCAATCTGTGTCTACATATGGGTGTGGTCTCACCTGGGTGTGTGCTGGAAAAGGGCTTAAAGGCCTGGTACAGCAATACAACGCAACGGAAACCCAGGCTGGTAGGACTGGAGGTTCAGTGGAGCCTCCACATCTGGTGGCACCTGAAAGTGAGGTTCAACCTGTCACAGACAGCACCAGAAAATACTTGCTCACTTACTCTTCGGGCAAACAGAGTCATCAAAGACTTCATCTTCAGATCCTGAATCTTCTTCATCACTCTCCAAGCTAGACTCATCATCACTTTCTTCATCACTATCCTCGTCTTCATCTGGGAAAGGAGAGCAGTATTGTTAGCATTCAGAATACTGTGCTTCTGATCTGTGACAGGCCTGGTGCCTGTACAGGAGGCAAATGGAGCCCTAACAAACAATACCATGCTACTGGCTTTCAGAAGTCAATTATTTAATTCAAAGAGTGCCACTGATGGTAACAATGCTTTACACAGTACTAAAGACCCCAGTCCTATAATTGATCATGTGACCAAACTGCTGCACCTGGACAGAGCCCTGTTGAAGTCACAAAGGCTCAGCAGTCCACCAAGACACTGTCAGTATCAGGGTCAGAGCTGGAGGTCCATCCATCACAGGCCTTGACATATATGTATGTATGTATGTATGTATGTATTTGAACAAGACAATATGATGACTGCTTCCTGCTCAAGGATTCTATTTCCCTACTAGATACTTTGATCTCACTAGGCCAGACTGGTACAGTATGTCCCGCTTATATGTAGTATCTTACCTCTACAAAAGTGGTCCTATTAAATAAATGAATACCGAACTGAAAGGACTCAGTGGGAATTAATTCATATTGGCATTTTCCCCCAGCAAATGTCAGGCAAGGGAAAAGGTGACAGTATATTATACTATAGGGTTACAGTAGGGACCCTAGAATTATAGAGGATGGATGGATTTTTATTCTTAAACTACTTAAGGGTGCTCAAAACCTTTTGGAAAATGTCTCTATGGACTGAATTTTCTTATGCTTGTATACAACCCCCGGGTGAGCTTTTAGGGAAACTGGTACAATGCCATGTGGCTATTTTTGATGAGATGGGAAAAAAAAGTATTCTGCTGTAAGAAATATCAGGATGGTTTGTTTGAACTCAAAATCAGTGACGAAATAGTTTTCTTTTTATACCTAGTATGGAAAGGTTACTTAGAGCAAAATTGCTCTACTGGTATGTTATTTTTGCTGATCGCTACTTATGAGATGGAAGAACAGTACCCACTGACTCTCATCGCCAATGTTTCAAATATTTTAAATGAGGTTAAGAAAGAGATCCATGGGAATCAATCCACAGGACAAAGAAGTGGGGAAAGGAATTAACAGGTACTGGTCCATGCACAGTTAAATAAAAGCACCTTCTTTCTTCTTTTTTTGCATTCCTTTATGTATGTATCTTTTTACATATTTATAATTATTCTGAATCAAAACCTTATCATTCTGCTGAGGACATCAACCACAAAGATGTCCTGTGTGTTACTGCCTACATTTTGCTGTCAGTTCATATTTTGCATGATCCCTCCTTGAAACCAAATGTCAAATCAACAATAAAGGAGAAATATTTCAGATCAAAAGCACTGTCTTACACTAGACAGTTCAGAACCTCTCTGCTGAGGAAAATCCAATGAAGTGAGTTATTGGAATTGATCTATTAATTGACTAATGGGTGATTACAGATTGAGTCTATGATTATTCATTAGTCAATGGCTAAACTGAAAGGGAAAATTAGAGTATGTAGATTCTAGGCTGACCGCTATCTACAGATCAGGTACAGAATAGACAGCAGCTGAATGAAACTTTGCTTCCCTTTTCCACCCAAAATCCACTTGCCTCAAAACTGACTTGAAGGAAACCAACTTTTAAGGTCTTTTGACACTAGAAATAGAATTGTGCAAGAAACGTGATTACAACACTATTATCCACTTTGATGCCTACAATAATGTTTGGTCCTGTAGTATAAACTGAACCCAATCATATGTTTTGTTTATGACTAGGAAACAGGCTAAAGCCTCACATCTGTCCAGAGCTTCAGCAAAATTCTGAGACACAGTTCAGTGCACTCTCTACTTTAGAAGGCTGAATTACATAAACAAATATATAAAACTAGAGAAACAACATATCCAACCTCTGTCTCCTTCCACATCTTTCTTCTTAACACGCTTGATCTTCTTCTTCAGGACCTTAGCG
Source organism: Carettochelys insculpta (assembly GCF_033958435.1). Lineage (NCBI taxonomy): Eukaryota > Metazoa > Chordata > Testudines > Carettochelyidae > Carettochelys > Carettochelys insculpta. The sequence continues at coordinate 221,597,386 of NC_134137.1, forward strand.
AGGAAGCTGGCAAATTCATTGTTCTCTCCAAGTGACGCTTGAAAGGTGGCATAAAGTGCCTTCTCGCGTTCCTGAAGCTTTGCAATCTCGTATTTTTTATCCTCCATTTGCGTGAGGTAGTTGTCTAATTTCCACTTAAAAATGTAAAACAATTTAATAGGTTTTTAAAGTGATAGAGAACTGTTGAAGCATTAGCCTTTTACACTGTTGTCAAGCACCTGTTAGAGCTTTCTAGCATATACATGAAGGCAGCAATGCCTAGTAGTGAGCAAGGGATAGGAGGTTGGGCTCTCTGCTTTCTATTCCCAACTCTCTTGCCAAATCACTTGCAGTGTAATGCTGGGACATCACATCACTTCACTACACTTCAGTTTCACAATCGGGGCAAGCTGCAGACCAAGGGAAGGGGGAGTTCCCTAGAGCCTTGCTCCTCCAAGGAACAAGGTGTGGAGCATGCTTTCAGAATTCTTAAAAGAGCAACATTCTGATACGGAAACAACAGAATCCAAACCACAAATATCAAAATCATCCTTTTTCAGGTGGCATCTGACTCAGATGATGAAAATTACCATGCATTGATCTGATCTGCTCCGGATCACTATCGAGCAGAACCCATTATCAGCATGGACATCTGTCCCCTGGAATAGTGGCTGAAGCATAAAGGGTCACATGAATCTTTTGTGCATCTGGCACATAAATGTCTTGTGATGCCAGCTACAAAAGTACCACACAACTCGGGATGTAAATATCATATAAAAAGTTAACCATTTAAATGATTTTAAAAATTCGGTGTAAATGGTTAACTGATTAAAGGAAGAGGGCCTGGGGATAGGTTTGGCTGGTGCAAGGTTACTGGGGAGTAAAGGCACTTGGAAGTAGCGTGGGCACTTTGAAGTGCCCGCAGCTACATGGCATGCTGACACGTCAAAGTTTGACACTTCGAAGTTGCCACAGGAGAGAATTTGCCTAATGAAGTGCTGCATATGTATCAAATCACTTCATTAGTAATCTCCCATCATCCTGATTACCATGCCCCCTTCGAAGAAGGGGGCAAGTGTAGACCTAGCCTTTCCATTCTATGTTATAATTGAAATCAATATATTTTAAAATGTAGAAAACTTTCAAAATATTTGAATAAATGATATTGCATTATTGTTTAACAGCACAATTAATATTTTAATGACTTGACAGCCCTATTTGAAAGGACTGTCCTTGTATTATCACTGAAAATGTCTTGTTTCATAAAATTCAGCATTAAAGAGTTGACTAGTGCATAAGGGAGGCAGAGGGACTTTCCTGCCTCTTCGGCTGTGTCTACACTAGAGATTTATGTCGACAGAAGTGCAGCGTAGACACTTCTGTCGACAGAGAGGGCTTTCGGTTGCCAGGCAGCCCTATTAGCAATGCAGTCTGGCAGTTCTCTGTTGACAAAGTAAGTTGTGTGTAGCAGCAATCTGTCAACAGAGGTAGAGGTTTTGTCAAGATTCCTCTGTTGACAGATGCTTCTAGTGTAGCCATAGCCTTTCTGTGGTGTTTGTTTCCAGACCCATCAGTTGCTATAATAATAAACCAAGTAAGGTATCTTACATACTTGCATGTCCTCCACCTCATTGCTGAGGCTGTTAACACGCTCCTGGAGCGTGTCCTCATGTTTCTCAAAGTTCTTAAGGAGAAGCAGCTCCTCAAACCATGTGATGTGACGTAAGTCAGCACACTTCATCTGTGTGTCCAACTTCAGCTTCTGGTGCCGCAGGAGACGGAGCTCAGCATCAAAGGTGACCACCAGTTCATTGATCTGGAGTGTGGAAAGAAGCATAAGTGGAGTGGGAAAAATATCAAGAAATGAGTCTAAATAGTCTCAGAGGGGTAACCGTGTTAATCTGTAGCTTCACAAATAACAAGCAGTCCATAAACCTTAGAGACTAATACATTTACTAGGTGCTACAGGACTGCTTGTTTTTTCTGAGTCTAAATATGAGAGACAAGAGACGGAGGCAAAGAAGAAAAATCACCTGCCTGTTAAATCAACAATTTACCTGCAACATTTATTGTAAGCTATTTTGGTATTCAAGATAACAACCTTAATCCTTGGAAATCTTTTTTATATCCATGGAGCAAATATAAGAATCACCAAAAATACCATAGAAGTGATTCTATGCCTCACATCATCCCCAATTAATCTCCAAAGAAGCATCTCACTTTTCCATGCTGACCAGAACTTTCATGTAATTTGCGTACTGCAGCTGTAGACCCATGTTACAGAATTCCGCCTCATTAACCCTCTTGCAGAATGTCTGCTAACTTCTTCTTTGGAAAGGTACAACTGGTTCAATACCATCATCTGCCAAAAGTAGGTTAACAATATGGTTTCTTTCAGAGGCCAGGTAATACCCACAGTAGTAGTCTAGTGCTCTCTTTGGAGTTAAATGTATCTGCTCCACAATTTGTTCTAGTGGAGTCTCCTGGACTTCCAGTCTACACCTACACTACAACAATCTGCCAACAGAAGTTATTGTTGGAAGAGATCTTCTGACAAAACTTCTGTCGACTGATCACGTCCACACACACGCGGATCGAGAAAGCAATCCGCTCTGTTGATAGAGAGCAGCCAGATTCCACAGCCCTCTCTCGACAGAATGGCCAAACAGAAGTTCAGCAAACAGGGCTGGTAGGTGAACCAGAAGTCCTTTCTATTGACAGAGGACCCTCTACACAGCTTCTAAACAGCTTTTTTGTCTACAGAATTTGTCAACAAAGGAGTTATTTGTCATCATGGGGAGGCAGGACACCGTCGGCGGAAGTGATGAGTTGACAGATTGTTGACAAAATGCATTTTGCATGCAGATGCTGCAAGTTTTGTCAACAAAACCCCAGTTTGACTGACAAAACTTTCTAGTGTAGATGTAAACCCAAACAGCAATGCAAAAGCCAAGGGCTGCCACAAGCATCACTGCAACAGCTACTTTGTGAATTGGTTTTGTTTGGGCCACAATGGGTCACCTTTGAAAATTTCCCTTTTATTCTCCTACCCTCTTGATCAAGATCTCCTGAAGGTAAATGTTTTTGATCTTCTCCCTTTTTAAAATTTCCAGTTCCATCTGTGTTGGCTCTGCCTTTCCAATCTCAATAACCTTTGGTTGCACCGGGGTCACTGAGGATGCTGTTCTCATTAATTTCATACTTGAGCCTCTTGACAGCAACTCCATTTCTTTTAGAGAAGGCGCAGGAAGGAACTTTGCCCCAAAAACTGCAAACGATGAAACCTCTTCCACCTGCTCAGAGAGCCTATCCTTGGTGCCCTGCTCTTGTTGGAACTCCAGGAGAATCTTGTCATCATACTGGAATTTTTTTTCTGGTGTCTCCTCCGGATGTAACTGAGGGATTGGGGGAATAGGGAGTAGTTCAGAAGCATCCAAAGCTGATTGTATGGATTTCAGTTCTTGCACCAAGCAGTTGATCTCTTCATTGATGGCCACCTTGAGGTCCCTAAGGGAGATGATCCATTTGTTCATAGTCAATTTCTTTTCATGCACCTGCAAACAGGAGGAAATCTAGGTGACTTTCCAAGGACACTTCTGCAGTATAAAGTCTTCTCTGACACAAAACGTTGATCAGTGGTTTATCTAACTTAAGCATTTAAACTTTCAAAATAGTTTAACACGACAGAGAAAGAGAGGTTACTTATCAATAATCTTTTCTTTCAACATGTCACCTCTGCATAGACACACAGTTAGGGGACCTCTTGGCATTGAGCTGTGGAATCTTTCTTAGGAGCAGGGTCTGTTGGGGCCGCTCACACCCTCTCTCCATTGCAAAAGACTCCATAGGTATCAACCACACGTCAGATCCTTCCAGAAGCAGCAAAAGCTCACTTTCAATGGGGGCAGGGTGTGGCCAAAGGGGCGGCAGAACAGAAGGAAGAAATTGGGGGTCTGTCTCTCTCACCAAGAATAACTGCTCCACTGTGGCCTTATCACCCTGTTTCTACATGCTTCCTCACCTCCTAAATCTCAGAGGGGTAGCCATGTTAATCTGTAGTGTTATAAAACAATCAGTCCTGTAGCACCTTAAAGACTAACTAATTTATTTATTAGGTAATGAGTACTGAATGAAACACAGTAGGTACCAGAGCCACCTCAGTCTGGGCCTGGGAAAGCGTTTCCAAGGTTTCAGCACAGTGGACATCTCTGCACTCTGCAACATCTCAGTTAAGGACCTAGAGGAAATGCTGGAGAGCCAAAAAATGCTATTTGAGGTCTTACTCAGTACTCCCGCCTTGGAATCATGAACCATTCTATTGATTTTGTCCAGAGAAATTTCCACACACAAAATGTCAGAGCCTCAGCTGAGTAGCCTGGAGATCTGGGTCTTACTTCTCACTGTGAATACTAATCTACTTTAATAAGTGGCTTACCCAAGCAACCGGTGCTTGACACTCACCACCAAGCTATGCTGGCTTATTTCAATCCATGTATCCTAAGCCACTTGAGTTTGGTACAAAATCATTTCAACTAAGGTTGATCTTAGTGGCAAGTACTTTGTAGACAAAGCTACTGCAAGCAACTCAGCAGCGTCAACTGTGCTGGATCCCCAGCACTAGACACCATTAACCCAGAAAGATCGAGAAACCTAACACCACCTAGCCTGTTAGCTGGCTACTTCAGGCATGTGGTACACCAGTTAGCAGTGCTGAAATCTTAGCACCAGGATCAGATGACCCAGACTGTTCAGAGAACGCAAATGCCATGTACAATGGAAACCCGACTTCATCATCTTCATCATCCATCTGAGATCCAAGATGAGGGAGACTGTGAACTTTCTTTGATTAACCTGGATTAATCTGCTGATATCCATGGTGTTAGATGACCTTTGTGCTCAACTATGCTGGCCTGAAGGACCTGGGAATGCCAGCAACACAGTGATTGCGCCAGGATGTCAGTGCTGAATTCTGTTGATCCAGAAGGATCTAGGAACTTTGACACTGCAACAGTGATGTCTGAACTGCCGCAATAAATTCAGTCAATCAAGGGGGACTCAAGAACCTTGATGGATAGGGTGACCATATCTCCCCCAGCCAAATATGGGACACGGAGAAGGATGCCATCCCTACCAAAATGGGATGGATGCTCACTCTTACATTGGAGTCAGACAGTGATTGCCCTGTAGGGGCTGCCACTCTTCTTGGGCGTGGGGGTGTTCCTGGCTGCAGGGGGGATAGGGCAGCTGTGGCTCTCAGCTACCCCTTGACTTGGGGCGCTGAGAACAGAGCTGCCACCCTGCCAGCAAAGCTCCTGGCTCCCCCAGCTGGGGGAAGCTAGGCAACAGCCACACCGCTGGCCTGGCTCCCAGTTCCCCCAGCCAGGGGAAGCTGGTCAGCAGCAGCACCACCGTGCCAGTCCAGTTTCCAGTTCCCCAAGCCAGGGAAAGCCGGGCAGCAGCTGTGTGGGTGTGGCTCCCAGCTCCCCCAGCTGTGGGAAGCTGGGAGGCAGCCACACCAACACACCAGTCCAGCTCCTGGTTCCCACAGCCAGGGGAAACCAGGCAGCAGCTGTGCCACCATGCAGGTCCAGCTCCCAGCTCCCCCAACCAGGGGAAGCTGGGCAGCAGTCACACTGATCTAGCTCCGGGCTCCCCCAGCTCAGGGAAGCTTGGTGGCAGCTGTGCTGGTCTGGCTCCCAACACCCCCAGATGCAGGGAGCCAGAAACAGGCACAGCAGCCGCCTGCGCTAGGGGAAAAGGTGGACTATGGGGCTCTTAGCCCCTTTAGCAAAATAAATCAGGATGCCTTCCTGGCACCTGAAATATGGGACTGTCCAGCCCAAAACAGGACAGATGGCCAGCCTATTGATGGAGCACTGACACTTCTGGAATCTTGGCTGCAATAGGACCCAGGGACTGCAGCATCATGTTGACACAATGAGTATCTCAGTGTCAAACTGGCTCAACATGGAGGAATATCAGTATCAGGACTATTGAGATCAGACCAAGGTGATGGATGCCACATAAGGAGATCAGAGCCACTTAGGCTATCAGACATGTAAAGTTAATGCTGGATATATATTAGCAGACTTAATCAACTGGGCTTGAGGAGCCTCCCATATCAGCAGCGCTGAGTGAGGAAGCCCTTCTGCTGCTGTAGGTCACCCAGACAATTCCCAGACAGGACAGACAGAACATGATTCTTCCATTAGAATAACCAAGAAAAAAAAACAAAAGAACAGAATCTAACTAATTAAAATGAAAAGGCCCTGGAAGGTAGGAGAAAAAGAAAGAAACCAGTGGGGAAAGCCTTGAGGACATTGCATGTGCTCCAAGATCACTGCACCTTCAGCAATTAATAAGGAACTGAAGTGCTGGTGGGGACCGTGTCCTCTTTTCTCCCCTCAGAATTCTCTATAAGGGTGGGAAGGATGAGTACCCCTCAGTGGACCGTGCTAACTAGAAAGATTCCATTACTCCATGACAGGAGCCTCTATTCCCACAAACATCATTATGCAGATGCTACAGAAAGAACTCTTAATTCTCTCTGGCTGGGTCTATGCCAGCTGGGGGAAGCCAGGTGGCACCTGCACCAGTCTGGCTCCCAGCTCCTCTGCCACCTTGAATTTTTTCAGGCATAAGGGGCTGGTGACGGAGGATTTTTGCCAGCAGAGGCATGTCCACATGGCTTCGGCCAGCAGGGAGATCTGGCATGGCTATGGCTAATTAGCCATGTGATTACGCTAATGAGCAGCCATTTGCAATTGTGAGACTGCTCATTTCCATGTAGCTGCTGTGTTGACCCAGCCTCTTTGTTTTTATAATTATGCAAAATAGCAGGTTGAAAGGGCTAGGTCACTGAGTTTCTGGGGCAAGTTTATTAACCTCTGCATGATAGTGTTTTTGGAAGCATGAAAAAGATGGATGTTTCTAGTAAAGGGCTCAGAAAATAAAATTCCCCTTCTTAATATATTTGCTTGGTCAATAAAGGCCATCTGAAGGTGACTGTAATGGGTATGGATTGATGCAGTCTTGAGGTTGGTAAAACATAAAACCCTGACAAACAAGCACCAATGTGCAGTTAAAACAGACCTTACATTGAGGTTACCATGTGTGACTTTTCAAAAAAGAGGACACCCCTGAGGAGTGGATCTGTATCAGTATCAGTCTCTATCAACTCACATTTTATTAACATACTATGGCCGTGTCTACGTGAGCCCCAAACTTTGAAATGGCCACACAAATGGCCATTTCGAAGTTTACTAATGAAGTGCTGAAATGCATATTCAGCGCTTCATTAGCATGTGGGCGGCCGCGGCACTTCGAAATTGACGCGGCTTGACGCCGCGCGTCTCGTCCAGACGGGGCTCCTTTTCTAAAGGACCCCGGCTACTTTGAAGTCCCCTTATTCTCATCAGCTCATGGGAATAAGGGGACTTCGAAGTAGCCGGGGTCCTTTCGAAAAGGAGCCCCGTCTGGACGAGACGCGCGACGGCGAGGCGTGTCAATTTCGAAGCGCCGCGGCCGCCCGCATGCTAATGAAGCGCTAAATATGCATTTCAGCGCTTCATTAGTAAACTTCGAAATGGCCAGTTACGTGGCCATTTCGAAGTTTGGGGCTCGTGTAGACGTAGCCTATATGTCCTATAACACATTAATACAATGTGAGTTGATAGATATTGATACAAATCCACTCCCTCTCAGGGATGGCCTCTTTTTTATATGGTAACCTTAACCCTACATGGTCTGTCCTTCATAGCACCCCCCACCACGTCACTTTCAAAACATTTCACAATGACTTATTTTCTAGAGAACATTTTGTAAACAGCGATTAGCCCCACTGTCAATATATCCATTTACATACCACTGCCTCTAGCGACCTAAGCTGCATCATCTTCTTCTCTGCATTCATACGCATGTGCTCTGGGATTTTGTAATTTGAGGCTGTCTTCAGTTTGAAATCTCCCATGTTTTCCTGAGCCTCTCTGATGTCCTGAACATCCTTGGGGTTCTCATAGTTGTCACTGGGTTTGCTCTTGTATCTGCCAAGTATCAAAACCAAGCAGAAATTCTAAGGCTGCCTAAATCTCCCACCTTCATGCTTAAGTGTCCTGTTGGTGTCTCTTGCTTTGCGCAAGAAGGATTGGTAGGAGGGTCAGGAGTCAGTGGAAGCATAAACAAAACTAGCGAGAAAATGTCAATTGTTTGAAAGAGTTTGTGTGTGCCATGGGACTGTCAGAAAGTGATCCAAACTTTAGAAAGAATATCTCCTTCTGTGTAGTAGAGAAAAGCAAACATGCATTGAAAAAATGTGATTTAAAAAAAAACTGAAACAAATATATCACATAGCTCTGCCATTTAGGACAGATTCAGCTAAGACCCTTTAGCAAGGCCCTGGGGTGAGAGAGGACCCATAGACAGCAACGAGCAGCAGCTAGCATGCTATAAGCTGACTGCACCTAACAAAATGCCCTTGAAGAGGAGCTAGCACCAAGCGTATGTAGCACCTTCCCATCCAGTTCAATATCTCAAGTCATGTTAAGCCTGAACGAAAGGGTGGGGAAGGAGATGGTATAGGAGTTATGTGACTTATTAAACCGATGTGTTCAGCACATGCTGCTGGCTTTCCCAGAGAGATGGCTGGCAAAGTTCTGCTTGATTGCTGCATAGACTTAAGAGCCTAATTATTCAGTTCTTATCCAATCAGATTCTCATTGATTTCAAGAATTTACAGGTCACAACACTATTTTTCTGCCTCCACTGTTGGCACCATTCACGTGAGTAAGCTATAGGTTAAGTGTGAATAGATTCCTGTTTTCCATTTCATTCTGGGAGACTTTCCTGTCATTTTTCATTTTAAGAGTGGAGCCAACAGGAAAGGGAAGGGACAGTGTGACATGTATGTACACACGTTAATTAGGGCTGCCAACTGTCTAATCTCTCAAACTCAAACACCCTTGCCTCACCCCACCTGCCCCACACTTCCCTGATGCCTTGCCTCTGTCCTAACCCTTCCCGACTCATCCACACCCCCTCCCTCAGTTGCATGCTCTCCCACACCCTCACTCACTTCCACCAGGATGCAGGAGGACAACATGTAGGAGGAGATGTGAGCTCTAGGCTGGGGCCAAGGGAATGAGAGTGTGTGAGGGGCTCTAGGCTGAGGGGCTGCAGCCTCTGAAAGTAGTTTGAGAGAAGCAAGGTGTTCATGTAGAGAAAGGTACTGGGGTACAGGGGGATGGCTCTGGGAAGAGATTTAGGGTGGAGTATTGGGTAGAGGAGGTTGTTGGGGTGCATACTCCAGTTAGGTGGCACTTACCCTGGGTAGCTCCCCGTCCTCGTTGGCAGCACAGTGGGGCTAAGGAAGACTCTCTGCCTACCCTGGCCCCACGCTACTCTCTGAAGTTGCTGGCACGTCCCTACCTGCATTACCTAAGGAAGGAGGGCAGACAACTCCACATGCTGCCTGTGCCTGCATGCTCTGCTCCTGCAGCTCCTGATGGCTTTAATTCTGAGAGAAGGGGAACTGTGGAGTTGTTGCTTAGGGTGAGAGCAGTATAAAGAGAAGCTCTACACATACCCTCCATATAGGTTGTAGTGGGGCTGTGCCAGCCACCTCTGGGAGCAGCACAGGCCCACAGCAGACAGGCAGCCTGCCTTAGCCCTTCTGCGCTGCTAGACTTTTAGGGGCCGAGCTCCTGCTCTGGCTTCAGGAGTCTTCCAGGGATTGAGTCTGATTCCAGGAGCCTCCCAGTGAAACCTGGAGGGTTGGCAACTCTAATGCTAATATAAATGTTCAGGATGTTAGTGCAAATGGCTCACCCACACTATTACTGCAAAGGGTTTAACTGAGGGCCGACACTAGAAGTTTTGGAGCCAAGTCAAGATGGAATTGGCCACCTCCAATAGTACTTTTCTTCCTCCCTCGTCCCCCTATCTGGCTGAGCAACCTACGTGGTCACTGACTACGTCATTTGGCATTACTTTAAAAGAGGAGCCAGGGCTGCCAGCACAAGAGTCTAAGATTTCCGTAAGAGTCAAGGGCACCTGCTGTCCATAACTGACAATTTGGAGATAATTAGTTTTAACTTGCTACCTTAGAATTATAGGGAATTATGCAAGAATACAGCAGTGATATTTAAGAGCTAACTACGATTATTGGCCACAGACGAGACACAGATGTAGCACCAATGGAAAGATGCAGTTTGTGCGTCATGACTTACAGTTCATCCCATTCCTTTCTCCTTTGAATAATCTTAGCTTTGGCCCTGTCAGCTTTCTCAATAATTTTTCTAATTTGTTCAAGTCTGTTTCCACCAAAACGTCCTATAGCACCTTGTAACTGGGACCTCTTCTTCAGCTTGTCAGCTTCCTTCTCCTCTTCAGTAACTCCAGCAGTCTGACCTAAAAAGAAGGGAGTGGATGTGTAAGTATTAGGTATTGTTATGTGACATTAAACAAGTCAAGGCAACTGTAAACCATACTGGGCCAGCTCCAGCTGAAGTCAATATTCCTTCATTCATGTCACATTATCAACTGGAAAAAACCATAATGCTGTACAACCTTATGTCCCCCATTTGGGTTGACGGGATTTGCCAACATTGACTAGAATGTGGAAAACATCTGGTTCTAAATGGCACAGGGAACTGTTGACTGGGAGTGCAAAGTGGTGGCTGAAACAGAACATGAAGATACTCCATGACCACCTTCTATCACCAAGTTTCTTTGCTTTATGAGGATGCGACATACTGCAGTCTCTTCCCCGCAACCTCAGGAAACTAAGCAAAGTGAGGTGAAGGATGGAAAGCACATCACAGAAAATAGAATGGCAGCATTTAAGCATTCGCATATGTCTTACTTGGCTCTTTTTGGCTTTCTCGTCTTTGGTCTGCTTCTTTTGTGAGTTTGCTTATTCTTCTCTTCCCTATTTGACTTTGTTTTCTGGCTTTATAGTACCTCTCGGAGAGGGCCAGGAGCCTATAGGTGGAGATTTGATGATTACTTCCTATAGCATGAACAACCGTTGTGTCAAATTCCAACGTATCTCGAAACCTAAGAAAACAAAATGGAGATAATATCTTCTATTGTTCGAGTTTCGCAGTAGCAGTTTATGAAATATTTTCCTTCTATCCTCTGTTGCTTCCCCAAAAGGCTTAAACAACGTGTTATATTTATTAAACATATTATATAACCATAGCATCTGCACACATAAAATAGCTGGTATCAGTGCTATGACAGTACCAGAACCTGCAAATCCAGTGAGGGGACCCGAGAGGGGGATGGGTGCCTTCTAGTACATGGCCCACACAGGTGGGGACCCCCCCAGGTGCCCAGGATCCTCCAGAGCTCACCGGCTGCTGGTGGAGGGGGCTGGTCACAGAAGGTGGGGTCACTGCCCCTAGAGCCAGAGCAAGGGGCTGACAGGTCACCCCCCCCGCCGTCTCCACAGCACCGCTGACCGAGGGCCAGGTGAGCCCCGTCCAGGGCCAGGACACCCCTCCCGAAAGAGCGCCAAGGGGGCCGGACCGTTGGGCTGCCCACCGCAAGTGTGGGCCCATGCGCAGAGGCCACGCTGCCATCACCGCCACGAGGAGGAGCCCACCTTGCAGATGGCTGTGATTCAGGAGCAGACAGCTGTGCTCCAGCAGTGGCTCAACCTTGAAGAGGTGGACATGGGGTGGCAGCATGTGGACTGGGGTGAAGTCGCCGGGGCCTTACAGGCCCTCACCCGGGCTGTCACCCAGCACTCACCCCTGCCACTTAAGGCCCCTGTTACCTCCCCTGCAGCCTACCTTGCCGCCACCCCTGCCACCTTCTCTGCAGTCCACCCTGCACCTCCTGCACCACATCTCCCACTGCCCCCCCGCCAGAGTACGTGCCACCCCGACCTTGCCGCCCTCCTCCCACGTGATGTCCCACCAACTGCCCTGCTGGAGCTGGTGCACCTTCTCCTGGCCAGGGCAGGCTGTGCTGTGCCGACCTCCCTCATCCCCCAGCACTCAGGCCGCAGTTGCTGCACCCCCTGGCACATCCCCACCACCCTGAGGTCCTGGCCCTGTCCTAGCTCCACCAGGACCCCTGGACCTGGGGCAGTAGGGCCCCCCGCAGTTGCCATGGGTCACAGCCCTCCCACCCCCATGGAGACTAAGGCCCACCCCCTCCAGGTTCTGCTGCCCCCACCCCCACTCCCACGCTCTGTATATCGCTCTCCCCATTCACCCCTGTATATAGCCCTTCCTGTTCGTATTATTGTTTCAAGACGGTTCATTTTAAGTTTCAGCAAGTTTATCTGAACCCCCTCCTCTGTGTCCCATGTGATAGGTAGAGGGGGAATGTGGGGGGTGGTGTGGGGGGGCATATGTGGGGGGCCGTGGAGGAGGGTGCTGGAGGGAGAGTCACCGGGGCCCATCACTGAAGACCATCCTGAGGGCCTCCCTCATCCATATCCTGGTGGCACAGGGCATGGGGGAGCTGCTCATACCCAGGCACTGCCTCGGCAGCCCACCCTGGGGTGTAGTGCTCCTGCTTGCTCTTCACAATATTGTGGAGAGCACAGCACATGGCCACATTCCTGAGGCTGACCTCCAGCCTTGAGAGTGGGCAGCAGAAGCACCCCTACAGCCAGCTGAAGGCCCACGCCACTCTGCCCCAGGCTTGATTCAAGTGCTCATTGAAGCACTCCTGGGTGGGATCAGTCTGTCCTGTGTAGGGATGCATGAGCCACAGATGGAGGCAGTAAGCAGCATTGGCCACTGTGCACATGGGTATGTGGATGTGCCCAATGGGGAGGTCATGCGGGAGCACACAGGTCTCTTCCTGCAGCCCAGCCAGGAGTTCCAGAACATCTGGGCTTTGTGGTCCCACTCAGACCACCCCACACAGATGTCCAGGAAGCGGCCCTGGGCATCTACAAGGCCCTGTAGGACCACAGAGTGGTACCCCTTTCTATTAACCTGACGGCCCACACTGTGGTCTGGGCCCAGATGGGGATATGGATCACATCCAGGGCCCCAAAGTGGTTGGAGAAACCCAGGCTGGTGAAGCCCTCCATGGCGGCATCAAGGTCTACGAGGTGCATGACCCTCTGCAGGAGGACGGCATTGATCACTCGGACGACATGCCTGGGATGGAGGGTGTGTGCACTGTGAGTGCGTGTTGGGGTGCCCGTGTTCCCTCCCTGGGACCCAACCCTGTTCTGTCGCCACACCCCTCTCTCATCTCTGATGGGCACCCTTTCCCGGGGGCCCCCTTCCCTCCCCTGGTGTGGGTGTGTGACCCCAGCCACACATTCCTCAAGCAGGACAGCCTCAACAGTGGCCTTCCCCACCCCGAACTGGTGGTCAACTGAGCAGTGGCTGTCCAGGGTGGCCAGCTTCCGGATGGCAATGGCCACATGTTTCTCTGGGCAGAGTGCAGACCTCATCCGCATGTCCTGATAGTGAAGGACGGGCACAACCCTAGGAAGGTCTCCTTCCTCGTGCAGAGGTTCTGAAGTCACTGCTCGTCATCCCACTCCTGCATGATCACCTGGTCCCACCACTCAGCACTGGTGGGGTGGTGCCACATGCGCTGGATGGCACAAGGGATGGGGCACGGGTGGTGCCCTGGGGTGAGGGCCTACAGGAATGGGGCTGGGGGAGTTGGCCTCCAGAAGAAAAGGAGGGCTGTGGCAATTATTGTGGCCAGCAGCCTGACCACAGTGCTGCTGGCGTCCCCGTCAGGGAGCTGGATGGCATCCATAGGTGCCTGCTGGATCCGGCAGTATCTCTGAGCATGGGGTCTGCATTGCTATGTATGCCACTGGCCCTCAGTGTGTGCAGTCTGGGGCTGTTTGGGAGGGACCCTTTAAGGGAGCTGCTGGCTGCGGAACCTGGAAGGTTTTGTCTGACATGATACCCCATCTGTGGTGTTTCCTGGCTTGTTCTTTTGAAAGGGCTGTGTGGATGCTCCCTTTCAAAAGAGTGCCACTCCGTTTTGAAAGAATGGATCGGTGGAATGATCCGCTTTTGGGTATGTCCATGCTGTTTGGAAGCCTGGTCTTTCATAAGGTGCCTTCTGGAAGCTTGCCTTTCGAAAGCACCCTGTAGTGTAGACATGGCCAATGAGAATATAATCAATAACAGGACACAGATACACTTTAGTTCTATGAAGAAATGTTCTTTTCTTGTTTCTCAAGGCAGATGTAACCCAGTTAATGAAAAATCACATAGTACAGGAAGACAAAAGAAAGCTAGCCCTCACCTTTTCTGCAATTTCTGCAGTCCAATGCGATGCTTCTCCTGATCCCAGGCCAACTCCTTCTGCACTAGCTGGATTCTCTGTGCTGTCTGCCTATCCATCTCCTCACAGATTCTGTGGTCCAGCTCAAATTCCTTCAGACAGATGGGAAATTTAGCATGCTGTGTGCTAGGCTATGACAGTCACAGTGGTTTGTTTTAAGCCAAAGGAGCTGATGTGTATTGACGCAACTGCTCACTCCAGAAACTGTTCTCCAGATTAGAGAGAGCCACATTTTTCCATAACAATTCTGTAATAACACCCAGCACTAGGCCTGGATTGGAGCTTCTGATATATTAAAATACACACATGCTCACCCCTTCTTTCAATCCAACAAACTGAAAATCAAGGAACCCCTGTGCTTTTCCAGAGCAAGATTAAAACACAGTGTGCAAGAGAGAACCAAGGCAAATTGCTACTTTAGCTCCTTGCTAGCTTTACCACTTTCACTCACTTCAGGGTGGTTCTCTATTATATTTGCATTCCCTTCTCTGTATTCTTTAAAGAGTAACCGGAAGTCAGCAGCATTGTTGCTTAGTCTATAGATATTGTAGAAACTCCAAGACCCTAACTTCTGCAGCACACTCAGAAATGCCTGTGCCATGGGGAAGCAACTCATTTAAGGAGCTGGAGTGGGAAGAGGGGGAAAAGGTTTGGTCACATTTTGACTCTAAGGCTATGTCCACACAGCAACATTACTTTGAAATGAGCTCTTCCAGAAGGCATTTTTTCTAGAACAGCTTATTTCAAAATAGCACATCTATACACAAAATGTATATTGAAATAGTGCTCAGCTATTTTGAAATAGAGCATCCACACACAAGACAGCCTATTTCAGATTAAAGCCCTTGGAAGCACTATGGCTTTTTACAAAATAGCTCCTATTCCCTGTCTGCACAACCACCATTCTGAAACAGCTATTTCAAAACAGGCACTATTCTTTATGTAATGATGTTTACCAAATTCGAAATAAGTCATCTGCTATTTTGAAATTATTTCATAATAACGTTTGTGCCGTGTAGATGCTCGCAAAGCTATTTTGGAATAGCAGCTGTTATTCCGAAATAACTTTGCTGTGTGGACACACCCTGACACACCAATCATTTTAAAGTGGCAGCCTAATCCGAGGATAAATGGTATTCCAACAATCAGATGTACCTCTCTGTGCAGCTGCATGTGCTTTGGCAGCTCCATGTTCCTCTGAAGCAGGTGATGAAACTTATGCCTAAGGGTGATCAGCTCTTGCCTCTTTTTGTTTTTTTTGTCTTCTGCTGCCTTCATTATCTGGTCATATTCCTTTTTCCGTTTGGCATTCTCAATACTGGAAGTACATAAAAGAGGAAGCAGTATTATCTGACTGGTGGATGTGAAGAGTGAGGAGACACATAGTGTAACCTTCTAGGCAGGAACAAACATGGGTCAAATCCTGCCCTTACTGACACTCATGCAGCTCCCCTGGAATCAAAGGGGCTGGAGAAAAGTAGAATGAACTATCGGACTCTGACATTTTGGGTGGAAGGGTTTACTAAATACTGTGTTTCTACAGTGCTTAGCACAGTGGTCTGCAGCCTGAGGCTCTGAAGCCACATACAGCTCTTTAAGGATTTCTTTGTGGCTCCTGCAACTATAATTACAAAGCAAACCCTCCTGGTTATTTTCAAGAAATGGTGACCGTGTAAAAGTCCAACAATGAACAACTCGTATGTAAATAGCAAATATGTGATTTTGAAACGGATAATTCCTCCTTTAATATGTGCAATACATTATGGAATAGGATACTGTAGCTGTGTTTTTATCGTGTTGCTAATAAAGTCTTGGTTTTGAAAGAGAAAAGAAAGCTGGTTGCATTTCTGCTGTGAAGGGCAACATGCATTTTAGAAAAGAAAACTGAAATTAAACATGCAGTAAAATTGGCACAATTAAAGTGGGTACAGGAGCGAAAGTAAGCAAGATAGTAATACAAACACACACACGTAAAGTGTGAGGAAAGAGAATATGTAAAAAGGTTGTGAACATCCTGCAGTAAACATGTATTGCATTACAAATCACTGTGTGTGCGCTGGTCTTAAAAGAGGGGTTATAAAACGAATGGTTTGTCATTATTTATTAAGGACTATCTCATATTCACATGCAGAGCGGCTCTTGAATTGAGTTTTTACCAGATTTGAAAAAAAAGGCTCTTGCTATTTTGGTTGCCAACCCCTGGCCTAGCACAATAGACATCTGGCTTAGATGGCCTCTACATACTATCACAGTAAATATGTTAAATAATGTAGGAACACCATGCCACAACTACTTCAGAAAAACAGGTGGATGTGATGGATGTCTGCATACAGTCAGCACATGAATCAAAGGCTCTGTGTCTCTGCAGACAATGACCCAGATTTGGAGTGAGCTGCTGTCTTTTTTTGAGAAAGCAATGCCAGTACAACCAAATGGTAAAAGATGCTGGCTCGGACATCGCCCAGATAAACAAGGTCCGCGGTACCAATCGAGTGATCGGGCTTGGGTCAATAAGTTGCCTACTGAAAGAAAATTACACCTAACACATATGCTGTGTAGTAGATTGGTGCGGAGCCGGTCTACAGAAACTAAGCCACTCTGCACCGGATAGCAAAAGATGAAAAGAAATAGCGAGAGAGGCATCAGACACCAACGGGTGCTGAGCCCATGGTTATTGATGATGATGATGATGATGATGATGAATGTAGCTGGGCCACATGAAATGGAGGCAGAACTACTAGCAAATGCAATGTTTCTCACTTTCATCAAGTACGCCTTACCTGTACGCATAAGGATCCTCAATATCCTCTGCGGTTTTCTCCTTTTCAAGACCTCCCTATGAAGGAAAAATATAACTGTATTGTAAATAAGTAATGACACTCATCAGCTCATTAAGCTGTCCCGTAGTTAAGAAAGAATCCCTTACTCCTCCTCCTAAGTCAAATAATGTTTGTAAAGCCAGGTGAAACCTTCATAACAATGACTAACACCATAGGGTCAGTGAATATCCGATTCTAGTGGTTCCTCAGGCAAAAAAAAAAAAAAAAAAAAAAGAAGCCAATACACTATTTTTACCAGGAAACGCAGGGAGGCCAAATTGATCCATGGTGTAACCAGTGTTCCCTGT
Organism: Carettochelys insculpta; assembly: GCF_033958435.1. Classification (NCBI taxonomy): domain Eukaryota; kingdom Metazoa; phylum Chordata; order Testudines; family Carettochelyidae; genus Carettochelys; species Carettochelys insculpta. Next base: position 221,614,772 of record NC_134137.1, read on the forward strand.
AAACTGAGCATTTGGACAGCAACACAGGGGAGATTAAAGTGTTTCCCAGCTGACTACCAGAACAGCTGCCCTCAGCCAGCAGCACATGTTTCTAATGGTGGTGTACATCTGCACGGGCCTCAATGCACCTACCAAAATTTATTCTGCACAAGGATGGAAAAAAATTAGCGGGAACATCAGATGTCACTCAACTAACTTCGGTGGGCTTGAGCGTAGCCCAATATGAATCCCATTTACATCTAAAGGTAGTGACAGAATTTGAAAGCTCTTTTATATGACTGAAACTAGACTAAAACACCCCCTGAAGAGTCACTTTGAAAAGAAATTGCCTTTTTAGATGAACATAAAGCAATGCTATCAACCTGAGCCATGGAAATGATGGTATAAAGATCATCAGACTTTTTAAAATATAATTTACAGTGCAGTCTACTCAGCTAAATGATTCTACCAAGACAGCACTTTTTTACTCAATAGTCCTCTATTTCTTTTGGAGTCAGACCTGTTTACTTTGCTGATTACATTTTTCCTTTGAGGGAGTTTTATTCCTGTTAGTCCTTCCAAACCAATACAATTCAGAGAGTTAGATAAAGTGTATCCTTCTTACGTATCATCAGCAGAATTATTTGCTAAATTCCTATCAGTTTCATCGGTGAAAATTCAGCAAGAGTAATAGGACGGCACAGCAGTTTTAGACTATGTCTACACAGAAGAGTTATTTCGGGATACCGGAAAGATCTCAAAATAGCTACTCCGAGTCTTTGACAAACAGCTGTCATTTCAAAATAGTTTTCCAAGTAACGGGATGCTATTTTGGCACCCCTGTACTTCTCGTTGCAGGAGGAGTAAGGGATCCATCAAAATAATGCAGTATTTTGAACTACATTCATCCCTTGCTATATGAGCACAATTGGTTCCCAACTTTCTGTTCGTAGGTGAAAACTTGTAAGAGGAACACTAAATTACCATTAAAATACATGTAAAAGTCTCTGATTAACTCGGCAAAAGAGTGGCAGCATGTGGCGCTGCTTTTGAAAGGTAAGTGAACCTTGAGTTTAGAGGCGGATTGAGGAGGGTTAAAGGTTGGGGGCAGTTGGAGGACATGAGCAGGAGGGAAGGTTAAAACCTGATGGCAAGTTGGGTCCGTGGAGTGGATGGGAGGCGTTAAGGCTGCAGTGGCTTGGGTCTGTGGGGCTGGTGGCGGGGGGTCACACTGCAGCAGGTTGGGTGCATGGGCTGGCGGGTGGGAGGTCAGGCTGCAGCGGGTTGGGTCTGCAGGGCCAGTGGGGTTTCAGGCTGAGGTGGGTTGGGGCTACGGAGCCAGCAGTGGGGTTCAGACTGTGGTGGTTTGGGTCTGTGGGGCTGGCAGAGGAGTGGGGTCAGGCTGCAGCGGGTTCGGTCTGCAGGGCCAGCGGGGGGGCAAGTCACACTGCGGCAGTTTGAGTGAGCAGGGCTGGCAGAGGGTTCAGACTGCGGCAGGTTGGAGCTGCAGGGAGGGGGGTAAGGCTCGTATTAGCAGGGGGAGTTCACTCATCTAGTGAATAAAGGGAAGCATATGTGTCCCTCACTTCATCGAATACTCCTAAGTAAAGTACTCATTTAACGAGGGATGAGTGTACACTCAAAGTAAGCTATGCAATTTGTGTAGCACAAATTACGTAGCTTATTTCGAGTTTAGGCTGCCTTGTGGACATAACCTTACAGGCCTAATTTGACTTGCAGAATCCTTATTGCTAGAGCTGATATATGAGAATGAAAGCACCTAGAGCTTGATTCCCAGTATCCATGGGATGTTTGCAGGTATTATAAATTTAAAAAAATCCTTCTCATACATTAAGGAACTACCGAAACCACTGATAAAAAATAAACAGTGCCTAATGATGCTACTTTTCGATCTTTCACAACAGAACTATACTTTAACAAAAGAGAAGCACAGAAGACAGAAAATTTGACAGGCCTTTGGTGTTCTCAGTCTGCGAATATGCGAGGTGATGATTAGCTAAAGAATGTCAGAGCATGCGTATCAACAGAATAAAGAGATTTTTCCCTTTTAGAATGAAGAAGAACAAGAGCACAGATTGGGGAAGGCGAAGCCTTACACACATTAAGACTCATTACATTAGCAGACTGTTTCAAAGGGGTGGGGTGTGCCTCAGAGACTGACAGGAAGGGAGAGCCAGATGCTCCCTATGCCACTGCACCAAGAGCAGAAGGCTGGGGCAGGAACAGGAATTGTAAGAGGAAAGCCCTGAAGCTTAGCTGAGCAGAAGCCACCAAGGGAGGCAGATGTTCCAGTCTACTACTGGAATCAGAACCTGTGGAAGACTTCTACTGACCAGAGGCCACCTCCCAGAGACCAGGATTACCTGACACGCCAGATGCTGAGGAGCCACTGAGGCTGCCATTGACAATATATCTCAAGGATACAGAGGATGACACTGAAGTTCAGGTACACCCAGAAGGGCAGGTAGGAAGGAGATCAGGGACTGTAATCTAGGTGCAGTTGGCTGACTATGGTCTGGGTGCAGGGGTGTTTGAGCTGTAGTCAGCGTATTGCAGTGGGATTCACAGCTAACTCAGTGGCAGACATCTCTGCCACTGGTAGGGCTCTAGGCTGGGATGCAATGGGGTTGGGTGGGCCTGTGTCCCTCTACCCCTGCCATCTCACCCCTGGAGTAGTAGAATCATAGAACTGGACTGGAAGGAACCTCAAGAGGCCATCGAGTCCAGCCCCCTGCCCCAACGGCAGGACCAAGTACTATCTAAACCATCCCTGATAGACATCTATCTAACCTGTTCTTAAATATCTCCAGCGATGGAGATTCCACAACCTCCCTTGGCAATTTATTCCACTGTTTGACCGCCCTGACAGTTAGGAACTTTTTCCTAATGTCCAACCTAAACCGCCCCTGCTGGAGCTTAAGCCTGTTGCCTCTTGTTCTATCCTCAGAGGACAAGAAGAACAATTTCTCTCCTTCCTCCTTATGACTCCCTTTTAGATACCTGAAAACCACTACCATGTCTCCCCTCAATCTTCTCTTTTCCAAACTAAACCAGCCCAATTCTTTCAACCTTTTTTCATAGGTCACATTCTCTAGACCTTTAATCATTCTTGTTGCTCTTTTCTGGACCCTCTCTAGTTTCTCCACATCTTTTTTGAACTGCGGTGCCCAGAACTGGACACAATACTCCAGCTGAGGCCTAACCAGTGCAGAGTAGAGCGGGAGAATGACTTCTTGTGTCTTGTTCACAACACACCTGTTAATGCATCCCAGAATCATGTTTGATTTTTTTGCAACAGCATCACACTGTTGACTCATATTTAGCTTGTGGTCCACTATAACCCCTAAATCCCGTTTTGCTGTAGTCGTTCCTAGACAGTCTCTCCCTAGACAGTAGTAGTCCCCTTCCCTAGGCCAAGATGTCTGCACCTGTGCATAGCTGCCAGAGCTTGGACAACTGTGCTCATGCCTGCCTGAGCCCCAAGACGTTGTGCTGTATGTCTAAGCCCTTGTCAGTCTCCAAGGTTGTAAGCTGGATGCTAAACTTCTGCTGGCACCTTAGACCCTTTGTTCAACGTTCCTCCCTGGCTGAGGGTCTGGGTCTCTAACTATTTGTGACTCTATCCTGCCTCAGGGTTGGAACTGGAGACTAGCAGTTGCCCCATTTACTCAACCTGTTGTTTCAGGAACTTGTAAGGCAAAAGGGCATGGCCTCTCTCAGACTTGACAGCAAGGGAGAGGTATACCCAGTGCTTTTTTTTGTGCTGGTATTTGCTGATACTGAGTACCAGCACCTCAGAAGCCCCAGCTATGAGATTGGCTGCGGAGGAGGGCACGGAGCCGGCTGAGTACTGACTCCTTTTTTTAAATAAAAAAAGCCCTGGGAACACCTACACATAAATGCTTACACAGATCTTTTGCTTGGACTCAGATTTCCAAATTGATCTGAAAGCCTCAGTTTTCTCCAGGAATGATCCACAGTGCAAAAAGATTTGAGTGGGTTCTTTTTTTTGTTTGTTTGTTTTGGCACAGAAGAGGTAACAAGACCACTGTCATTGAGCGTTAGTGGCTATTTTTGTATTTGCAGATATGGACATGTCGCGGAGAAAGAACTATAATGCTTTACCTACTCACCGTAACACAATACAGAACAGTTAAGAAATGTTTTTATTCAGCTACTTACTCTTGGAGAGGGCACTTTGACTTTTAGGTCTTTTTGAATGTCCTCTGGAGACAGGATATTGAAGGTAAAGATATTGCTATCTGCTCCACAGGTAACCAAAAACCGGTCATCATAACTAGAGTAGATCCCCTGTATTTGGCCATAATCATTGTCATGCATGTTGAAGGACCAATATCCATTCATCATGTCTGCTGAGAGGCCTTTGTCCTGGAGAGGATAAATTCTCACTGCTCCGTCCTTCATCCCACAGAACATCAACAGCTTGCTTGTGCTGTTAAGTGAACAAAAGTGAAACCATGCCAGGTACAGCTCTAGACCCCAGCTAATGTTGCATCAACAAAGAGCCAGTGACACTTGTGAACAAAAGCTAAATTAGTACTATGGGTGAAATTCAGCAAACTATGAAGGGCTGAAGCAAGGCTCTCACAATATATCACTTATGCCATGCACAAAAAGACTGTTGGGAAGATAAATGGCTACCCAAAGGTGCCCATGCTCCTCCTGTGCATCAGGGAACTGGCTTCTGAACTGACTCACAGGATGGCAGAGAAAATCAGTTCTGCATGGACAAGGTATGGTATTGGGACAACATGACTCCACTGGGCTCCAACAACCCGCAAAACAAGTGTAGCTTGGTTGTGGCCGTTATCCAACACACAGGCTGGATGAGCAACTAAGGGGAGGCTACAGGCTGCCACACACACTGGTTTAGAGTTAGAAGGTGACTTTTACCTCCCCACATTCCATCCAATAGGAGGAGAGGAGAAGATGAGTGTAAATTACAGTTTTGTAATCTAAAATGGCTGCCTTAGGGTGACATCAGGCCTTGTACCATAGTGTGGGGAGAGCACAAGGAGCTCTTCTCTCCACTTTTACAGTCCACGCAATGTCCAGTTCAAGCTGCAGGCCTGGCACAAGGAAAGTGTGGGGACTGCTTCCTCCATGCTCGCTAGAAGGTGTGAGGGAAGGAAGGAAGGAAAGCCATGACTTCATTCCCCTATCCACTGGCACAGAGATCAAAAACAGTGCACAGAGGTGTTAGGCTGCACCCCTATAGGAGGTAGCAGCATCCCACGGCAGAACTGCCCCAATTCATGGCTGTGTCTTAAAGGCACAGTTGAGCTCCAACTTCTCAAAAAAGTGGGCATTTTCGCCACAAACAATGTTTTTAAAAGAAACAATAATGTACCTTACACAACTGTACTCAGAGGTCCTACCAAGAAGAAATCCTAACTCTAATAACCAACTAACACTAGGCACCAGGGAATAAAGCGGAACTCCTCTTGAACTCTGGCACATGGATACTGATCCACTCAAGGAAAGAAACCAGTGGAATACATCGTGATATCTCCAGAGTCCAGTTCTTACAGCTTAGTACAAAATGTTGTTATAAAGCAGAAACTTTTTTTTTCTTACCAGAAAGAGATCCTTTGGATGGGGTTGTCATCTGTGTTCTCCATGGGAATGACATCAAAGGGCTCATCTTGCCTGCTTTCAGGAGATATTTGATTCTGAACTGGAGAGAAGGCACAGTGGTAGAGGTAACCAGAATCATAGCCACCCTACAGAAGAGAAGGGACAGGAAGAAGAGTTGAGAAAGGGATGCTGATTCAAGTATCCAGGAAAATGCAGTTTCATGAACAACTGCTCTTCTCTTAAATTTCTTTTTAAAGATCAATGTACTGCAAATGAAAGATGCAAACTAAAAATACCTGGGAATTGTTTATCCATCCAAGTAGTCCACTACTATCGTTGAGTTACCAGCAATTGCCAACTCTCTCTGTCCCACCAATGTGCCTCAATCCTCACCTCAAGAGACCACCATATACTACGGGGAAAAGTTTAATCTCTAGATGGTTTCAGTCCTTGGCCTCTCTCCAGAGATGACCAACATGCGTGCCATTTGTTGTGAACTGGAATGGCACTATAAAATCATTTCACAAAGACCACTGAGCACTCCCATGAAACACTTGATCTTCACTGAACATTTGAATATCATCAAGCATGGGGCACAAGTGACCTTATGTCCTAAAGGAAAAAGGATTTTATTCCAAATACCAGTTCTCTAAGCCAGCTAATCCCCAAGTCCATGAATCTTATTGTCTCTCCACTTTACAATTCCTTTATCAAACAAAAAATGAAAGAATACTTAATTTACCAAGGAGAGCCAGAATTTCCCTGGTGATGAATAAAACCCACAGACAATGGGGCTGGGCTCCTGTGGGATGTAGATGGGTGGCAGTGGCTCCTCTTTCACAGGCTCTGCCTCTGGCTCTTCTTCTATCTCAATTCCCATCGCCTTCTGTTTCTGCATCCACTCCAACCGTGCCTTCTCCTCCTCCTGTTTCTTTTTCTCTCTGCGCTCAATCTCCTCTTCCCTCTGTTACAGAAAGTAGTGAAAAGTAGGTTGTGAAACCGATGCATCGACTGAAAGTCTCTCCTGATAAAAAGTGCTAGAAAGAAGTATTCGGCACTTCTAAACAGAAGTCAAGTTTGACTACACACCCCCACAGTGCTGCACACACTAAAATGTTGAGCTGCAATTGCCCATACATGCCCTGCTAGTACGAACTAAAAGGTACATATTTCTTGTTAACATAATCCTATTTGAAATGGGACTATGGGCAAGTCTACACTACAGCAGAAAGTCAACTTAAGGTATGTAAATCCAGCTATGTAAAGAACATTAATTGCTCCACTAAGGGAGATTGATAGAAGCATTCATTCCTGTTGGTTTCCCATACTCCTAACAAGAGGTAGGTGTATCGGCACCAATGCAGGGCCCTGTAAGTTCAGTTTAGGGTATCCCTACAAGGCGCACTAAATTGACCTCTGGAAGGTTGACTATGGCAGGGTCAATCTTCCCTGTAGTGAAGACAAAGCAAACACAAACTAGGTACCTTTTAGTTTAAGCTAGGAGCATTTACATGCAGTAGGTGAAAGCACAATACTTTGATGCACTCTGCAATTCACACCTCTGTAGGCCACTCTGCAGGGCCCGTGTAGACAAGTCCCATGGTATTTCATTTGAAGCTGTAGTGGGAATCCTCACAGTCCCTCTTCCTCTTATGTTCTAACTCAAAGGGCTAATGAAAGAGCAATCACCTTTCACCAGAAACATGCTGAATATAGCTTTTTCACAAGCCAATGACTCCTTGTGTTAGCCAGAGGGCTTGCTAGACCAGTGTTTCTCAACCACGGGTACCTGTATTCTGGGTGTACACTCAGGTCTTCAAGGGTGTACATCAGCACACCTAGATATTTGCCTAGTTTTAAAACAGGCTTCACAAAAAACACTAGTAAAGTCAGAACGATCTAAAAGTTCATTCACACAATGACTTGTTTCTACTGCTGCATATGCCTTACGCTGAAATGTAAGTACAATATTTCTATTCCAATTCATTTTTTGATAATAAGATGGTAGAAAGTCAGAAAGTGTTCTGTAGTAGTCTTTGGTGACATTTTTATATGTTTTTGTAAATACACAGTATTTAAGTGAGGTGTAACTTGGTGGTGTGCAAAATAAATCTGACTCCTGCAAAGGGTACAGTAATCAGGAAAGGCTGAATGGCCCTTTGTTTCAAGACCTCAGATTACCTTAGGACTATGTGTCTCAACCAGTGGTATGTGTACCATTAGGGTTATGTGAGAGAAGTCTGGGGGTACTTATTTTTTTTGGAAAAAGGGGTACTTTATAAAAAATAAAAAGATTGAAAAACACTGAACTAAACGGCAATGGATGGTTCTTTATCAACTCGTGGACCGGCTGTACTACTTCTGCAGTGTTTCCAAACTGTCTTACTTGCCCAAAACAAAAGAGATCATGCTGGAGACTTGAATTCAGATTCCTGTTGTGCAGCACAGTATTGCTCAAACCAAAGTTTAAGTGAAAATAAAGCACTTGTAATGACCTTCCTTCTGAACACTATATTGATGAGTACTGCCATGGCCAATTTATACAACCTTTCAAGTGTTTATTTTTATTAAAAATTATCTTAGCATAAATATGTTTCAATTATCAAGCTGCAATAGGCTTTTCCCAGGGAAGTACTAATTTTGTAAGGAGCCAAAGAGATCTTTTCTTCTTGAGTACAGAACTCCTTCTGGTCACTTTGTGTGCTGGAACTTTTGCCAGACCTTTAACAAACTATCGTAGTAGTAGCAGCAGCAGAGTGACAGTCCTTGCCGCATCTGTTGTATGTGTAGTGGGTGTCTGGCAGGTCCTTGCTACGCTTTCTGTGGGGTCGCTTCTCCTCTGCTATCTGTCTGATCCTCATCTCACCCTTCTGAAGGCCCTTGTGTAGTTCCTGCCTTCATCTGCTGCGATCGTCTGCCAGCTCCTCCCAGCTGTCTGGCTTGATGTCTACCTCCCTGAGGTCCCTCTTGCAAACATCTTTGTAGCGCAATTGGGGGCATCCGGGAGGTCTTTTGCCAGAGGCTAGCTCACCATACAGGATATCTTTTGGGATCCTTCCATCATTCATCCTGTGGACGTGGCCAAGCCAGCGGAGCCACCACTGCCTGAGGAGGGCATGCATGGTTGGGATTCCAGCTTGCTCAAGGACGGCGGTGTTGGGCACTCTGTCCTTCCATGATATCCCAAGAATGCTCCTGAGGTAGCACAAGTGGAAGATGTTCCGCTTTTTTCCTGGCAGGCGTACAGGGTCCAAGACTCGCTGCTGTAAAGGAAGGTGCTGAGGATGTAGGCTCTGTAGACATGCATTTTGGTGTGGGTGTACCACTTGTTGTTATTCCACACTCTCTTGCTGAGTCTGGACAGAGTTGTGGCAGCTTTTCCGATCCTCCTATTTAGCTCAGTCTCCAGTGACAGGGTGTCAGTGATGGTGGACCCGAGGTAAACGAACTCGTGGACGACCTCTAAGGAATAGTTATCAGTGCTGATTGATGGAGGGTCAGCAACATCCTGAGCAAGTACGTTTGTCTTCTTTAGGCTGATGGAAAGCCTGAAGTCCTTGCATGCTTTGGAGAACTGATCCAGCAGTTTCTGAAGCTGGTCTTCTGTGTGACACACTGCAGCAGCGTCATCTGTGAACAGCATCTCTCTGATGAGGACTTCCTGTACCTTAGACTTAGCTTTCAGCCTTGCAAGATTAAACAGTTTCCCATCAGATCTTGTGGGCAAAAAGATGCCCTCTGTTGAAGATCCAAAGGCGTGCTTCAGGAGGAGCGCAAAGAAGATCCTGAACAATGTCGGAGGAAGGACGCATCCTTGTTTGACGCCGCTCCTGATGCTGAAAACATCCGATAATGTGCCGTCATATTGGATGGTTCCTTTCATGTCTTCGTGGAAATACTGGATCATCCTGAGTAACCGTGGTGGACAGCCTATCTTGTGGAGCAGTTTGAACAGTCCATCCCTGCTGACCAAGTTGAAGGCCTTGGTCAGGTCGATGAAGGCAATACAGAGTAGCTTCCTCTGCTCCCTGCATTTCTCCTGCAGATGCCTCAGAGAGACCATGTCAGTGGTAGATCTCTCTGCGCGGAATCCACACTATGATTCGGGATACACTCTCTCAGTAATCTTCTGGAATCTGCCGAGGATGACGTGAGAGAACAGTTTACCAGTGATGCTTAGGAGGGAGATTCCACAGTAATTGTTGCAGTCGCTTCTGTCTCCTTTGTTCTTATACAAGGTTACAATGTTAGCATCGCGCATATCCTGTGGAACCTCTCCCTCTCTCCAGCACAGGCACAGTAGCTCATGTAGGGGTTCCAGGAGGGTGTCCATGGCACACTTCATTACCTCTGGTGGTATCCCATCCTGGCCTGGGGCCCTTCCTACTGCAATGCTGTCGATGGCTTTCTTCAGTTCGCGCACAGTTGGTTCCTGATCCAGTTCATCCATTACTGGTAGGAGCTCAACGGCATTGAGGGCTGTATGAACCACAATGTTCTCGCGTGAGTACAGCTCGGAGTAGTGCTCGACCCAGCGCTCCATCTGTTTGGCTTTGTCAGTGATGACTTCACCAGATTTGGATTTCAGGAGGTGCCATGTTGTTCTGGGTGGGTCCTAATGCCTTCTACATACCCTCGTACATTCCCCTGAGATTACCAGAGTCAGCACTCATCTGGATGCTGCTGCATAGCTCGAGCCAGTAGTTGTTGGCACAGTGCCTGGCTGTCTGCTGTACTGTTTTTCTGGCTGCTCCAAGTGCTTGCAGGGTACTCTGGCTCGGTGAGCTTTTGTGCTCCAGGAGTGCAGGGCACTTCTTTTTGATGGCTGGAATCATCTCATCGTAGTTAGCTTCGAACCAGTCATTTGTGTTTCTAGCTCTTCTTCCAAACACCAATAAGGCCGTGTTGTAAATTGTATCCCTCAGATGCTGCCATCTGGATGTCACATCAGCAACCCCAGGGCTGCTGCGCAGATTCTCCTCGAGGGTCCCTCTGAACTTTTCGGCTCTCTCTGAGTTTGCTGTCTTTCTGGCTTCAATGCAGGGCCTTCCAGTTGGTTTAGAGTGGTACAGATTCTTCGGTCTCACCTGTAGTTTGGAGCAAACTAGCGAGTGATCTGTATCGCAGTCAGCACTATGATAGCTGTGTGTCAGAAGGATGTTTTTCAGGTTATCACGTCTAATGATGACCACGTTTAGTTGATGCCAGTTTTTCGAGCGTGGGTGTCTCCATGACACTCTGTGCTGTGGCTTGGTTTGGTTGTGATGCACAGATTGTGGCACGTGCAAAGTTTGAGAAGACGCTGTCCATTTTCATTCATTTTTCCCACACCAAAGTGGCTGAAGCAGAAAGGCCATGAGTTGCGATCGGCTCCAACTCTTGCATTGAAGTCATCCAAAATGTACAGTTGTTCGCAAGCAGGTATCTGCGCTATGGCAGCACTAAGCACCTCATAGAACTTGTCTTTTATTTCTGGTGTGGCGTACACGGTTGGAGCATAAGCGCTGATCTGGTGGACAGGACCGGCGCAAGTTTGAAGTATGACCTGAAGGAGTCTTTCTGATCCGCCCATGACTAATTCCACCATTTGTAGAGGGGTGTTTCTGATGGCGAAGCCAACACCATGCTCCCTGGGTTCTTCTTGGGCTTTACCCTGCCAGAAAAAGGTGTAGTCCTTTTCCTTTAGAGATCCCGAATCTGCGAGTCGCGTCTCTTGCGGAGCAGCAACGTCAACTTGGAGCCTCTTCAGTTCCTCATTGATGACAGTGGTCTTTCAGGTGTCGCTGATGTCCTGAAGATCTTCAGTCAAACCGGTCAGCGTGGTCTGCACATTCCAGCAAGCAAGCTTAAAACTTTGATGGTTTCCTTTTCTTGTTGATTTTCTTATTGGTTTCCCTGGTGCTCAGATTTCAGGTCACTTGTCAGGTTTGGGAACCTTAAGCCTCACACACCCAGTGAGGCAGGTGAACTGTGGTGGGACAGTACCCTACTGGCTGGGGGCTGCCCAGCTTAAGGCGGGCAGTGACTGTCCAGTGAGATGCAATGATCTCTCCCACCGTCGAAGGCAACCCCTGGCGCTCGTTCTCTACGCCAATCGAGCAAGAGCTTATAACCGGTATCTGTTACCTCCCGTGTTGGTTCAATGCTGTTAAGCGATGATAGAGTACCTCTCCAGGTGCGAGCCTGGGCAATTTTTTTGGGACCCTGGGCTGCCCAGACGCCAGTGTCCCAGTCTTGGCTTTACTGATATAGTCCAAAAGAGAGGATAACCTCTACGTCTGGTACCAGCTCAGCTACAGGAGTTGCCGGGTCAATGCCAGAAGTTGGCACAGAACCGCCTTAGGACTCCGCTCCGGATTTTCTGTCAGGGTTCACTGCCTTAGCCTTGCTCCTTCCCAGGATAACCCACAAGGCAGTGGGGTAACAAACTATCGAGGTAGCAGTTATAAAGCAACCGCACATTGAGGAGGCAGGACATGCAGCACAAATCTGTCCAAAGATGGCACCAAATGCGGATAAAACCACAGAGGTTTCTGGGTGCAAACTGATGCACCACTAGGGCAGGACAGGACTCAGGGTGCCCTGTGATACACACACACACCCCTTCTGCTTTCCTACAGCCTTAGTGGAAAAAAAGGAAGAGGTGCTCTGTGGGATAGCTGCCTAGAGTGCACTGCTCCAAATGCTGCTGCAAGTACCACAAGTGTGGTCATGCTACTGCACTGACAACTAACCGTGTGAACACACAAGAGCAGTTTCATTGCTGCACTCTGTGAGTAGCACTGTAAATGACAGTGCTTTATACCTGCAAGTATAGACAAAGCCTTAGTGTTCTATTCCTGAGCCAACCACCAACTTGTTTTTCAGTTTCCTAAAATACTAGTGAAAGACTGTGCAACTCCGTGCTACCTAAGGTGTTGCCCACATTTATACCAGACGTGAATTTGGTCCCTCCTGTCTTCAAAGAAGTTAGTCCTTATTGAAGGATGCATAAATGCCATTCAGTGCTGATTTTTTAAAATAAAAATTTCCTGGTTAGAGTCATCGCAGCACATACAAAAAAAGTATCAGAAAATGTTAACTGGTGGAAAACAACAACCATACTTCATCTCTGATTAACTTAAAAGTGGCCAAATGTATATTTATGAAATTGTTCAAAAGAATGTCCTTCAAAGATGGGATTGAGCATGAGAAAGTACAGCTGTAAGGATAATTTTTTCTGTAAATTAAAAGATTGAATATATATTTTAGAATGAACATGACACTTTAACTTTAGTTCTGCTACCCCTAGTATAATCCTGTAATATACATGCATTATAAATTACATGTTATTCTTCCATTCCACTTTTTATTTCCATGAATAAATGATGACAAATATATTTTCCAACTGATGAAGCATGAGTAATCTGTGCCCGTACTCCTTTTGAATGGCTCCACTACAATCCTGCATTCAGCATTACACAAGCTAGAAACTTCAGTGAAAGTTTTCACTCTGTGGATACGGATAGCTCAGAACTTCATTCCTCACAAGATAGTTCTTTACCTTGATCCGGGATTTAATGCTGCAGAAATGGAAGTACTGTGTGGGCAGGTCTTTGATCTCGTAGGTGGCCACTGTGTCCTCTTCTCTAAGGATGGGAGCAGGAACCTGAAGAGCAAAGCCATTCTCACAGAGCACAAGCAGCATGCTCTCTGCCTGTAGAACAACACACAGAACATAAGCACTGGACAGACATATGGAACTGGGAGAGAGGAAGAGTACAGCTCCCGGACAGAAGTTTTCAAGCCACAAAGTTAAAGGCACTCCAGTCAACATCCACAGATTATTTAAATGAGCAAATCTCCACCAAAAATCAGCAACTCTGATCTATATTGCATACCCTATAAAAAGCTAATCATCTGAAGATCTTCTTGCTACAGAGAGTACAGATAATGTTTTGAAATTATTTAGACTGAGAGCAGCACGATTATGGTTAGTGGTATGGGGGCTGGCCCCTTAAAATGAAGCGGATCCAGTTCCTGTGAGTAAGTGCAAGTGCTCCAGTTTGCCAATTAAAAAGGCAGAGCACTTGGCATGATAAAGGCTCAGGGAGAATTAGACAGAGAAGGTTTATAGTGAAGGCTGGAATGGGGTTTGTTACCTGATCTTCCAAAGGCCAACAGGCAGGACCAGAGACTTAAAGGCAGAAAAGCAACAGAAGACATTGCCTGATGAATTCCAAGCGAAAGAACTGGAGCTGAGGACCAGACAGGGCTGAAAAGGGAAACAACAGAAGGATCTACCTGCTGGCTTCTCCATGCCAGATGAGAAGTTAACAGAACAGAGGGAGTGACGGATACTCCACTGGTAAGGATGAACTCCTAGCAGAAAGGTAACAGAGAGATAGCTGTGCTAGTCTATATACTGTCAAAACAAAAAAGCAGTCCAGTAGCACTTTAAAGACTAACAAAATAATTTATTAGTTGTTGAGCTTTCGTGAGACAGACCCACTTCTTCAGACCATAGCCATACCAGAACAGACTCAATATTTAAGCCACAGAGAACCAAAAATAGTAATCAAGGTTGACAAATCAGAAAAATATTATCAAGGTGAGCAAATCAGAGAGCAGAGGTGAAAAAGGGGCTGGGGGAGTCAAGAATTAGATAAATCCAAGTATGCATAAGAGCCCCTATAATGACCTTGAAAATACCCATTCCGGTTCAAACCATGTGCTAATGTGTCGAATTTGAATATAAAAGAGAGTTCAGCAGCCTCTCTTTCCAAACTGTTGTGAAAATTCCTCTTCGGTAAGACGCTAACTTTCAGGTCATTAACAGAATGGCCCACTCCATTAAAGAGCTGACTGACAGGATTGTGAATTAGGATTTGCTCACCTTGATAATGATTTTTCTGATTTGTCAACCTTGATTACCATTTTTGGTTCTCTGTGGCTTAAATATTGAGTCTGTTCTGGTCTGGCTACGGTCTGAAGAAGTGGGTCTGTCCCACGAAAGCTCATCACCTAATAAATTATTTTGTTAGTCTTTAAAGGGCTACTGGACTGCTTTATTGTTTTCATAGCAGAAAGCTTTGGGGAATGTGGATGTCATCCAAATAAGGAGAGTAGAGGACAAAAAAAATGAGCTTGGGTGGTAGAAGATGCTGTTGTGATAAGTGCTGTGTTGATGGACTAGCTGTTGTGTATTATAAAAGCTCCGTGCTCTGGGGGGTGATTAATGGACTAAGTTTTGGGACTTCTGCTATGGATTATTTATTACATGTTTTTGTAACAAGGCATCCCCAAGCAGAGGTATTACCGAAGCAAATGAAACTGTGGACCTCAGGGGAGGTCTACACCTGGGGATAAAGTCATCCTAAGATACACAAGTCCAGCTACTAGAATAACATAGGTGGAGTTGATGTACCTTAGGTTGACTTTCTCCTCTGCCCCCAGAGTCGGAGGTCAATGGGAGAAACTCTTCTCTCAACTTCTCTTACCCCTCATGACTGCAAGGAGTACCAAGGTCAATGGGGGTGCCCCCAGTGTTTGATTTAGCACGCCCCTACTAGGGACGCACTAAATCAAACACTGGAAAATCAATCTGCATAGTGTCAACGCTGTGGTAAATGTAGACATACCCTGTCAGAAAAAGTGGGACTGTAACCATGGCACTAGGATGCCCTGCTGAAAAGAAGGTGCTCAGGGAAGAGAAGGAATCATTCACACCTTGTGAGTCTAGCTGTTTTGAAAGACTGGCCTAAAACCAAAAGCTTGTGTCAGAGGTTTTGTTTGAATATGCAGATGAAAGTAGCTTTATCTGTACTATCTTTAAGATGGGGCCTGAAATCTTGGGGGAAGGGGGAACAGCTCTCTTACAAGATTTCCGGTCCCTGCTAGACCCATAAAAAGCCAATATCAAAGGGAACAACAGAAGTAGGAGGAA
This sequence comes from Carettochelys insculpta, assembly GCF_033958435.1. NCBI lineage: Eukaryota > Metazoa > Chordata > Testudines > Carettochelyidae > Carettochelys > Carettochelys insculpta. The sequence goes on from NC_134137.1 coordinate 221,630,295, forward strand.
GATATTTATTTCCCATAGAAGGCCTCACGGATGGGGCAGGGCTCTTTGTATTATTTGAAGTAATTCACCCAACCATAATATATACAAAGGGAGTTGTTTGCAGTTGCTGTATGAACTGCAACTTAAAATAACATCTTTTGTTCATCTAAAGTCTCCACCTTTAAGTTCCTTTAATTAAATGTTCAGTTTTTAATCTCCTTCTTTGCTTATACAGAAGAGAGAAAAAATGAAAGTACATTTGACATCTATATGAATGTATAACCTAGATACGACACATGAAAATAAATATACTCTCTTAAGAGGGTTTCTACACCTAGCAGCAAGGTCGGGATAGATACTTGTCATTGGCAGGCAAGCAGACAATCAGAAGACCCTGACAAGCAAGAGGGAGAAGAAATACTGGTGTTTGTCAGGTATACAAGTAACAGGTTGCCAGGGAAGAATGAATCTGAGATGGCAGCTCTGAGCAAATTCCTATGGTTACTTAGGCCAGGTCTAGTCTAGACAGCGTTTGCCAGCACAGCTATATTAGTATATACAGATATACTGGCAAATTCCAGGGCAGAGACAATTTATACCAGCAAAAGAATCCATTCATCAACATGAAGCTTATATAATTTCCTTTTAAAAAACAAGTGATACTGGCTAACTGACTTCTTGGCGAGCACAACTGAATCCACATTCATGCTAATAGAGATCAAAGGAGATATTGATTATGTTGTTTTTGTTGGCCTATAGTCTGCAGTTTGCTACTACATTGCTTCTACATAATGTTTGCCTAGTAATTAAATACCCCTAGATTGAAGGTGTGTTAATGTACAATTGCATTAAGCTGTTAAAACTTCAAGAAAACTAATGTAATGTTACTTGTATTATTTCACTTATCTATTTCTATTAAATGTTATAACAGAAATTACATTATGCATATTCTTGTAGCCAAATATCCATTACATGCATCTGAAGCTTTGGGGAAATGCAAATGAAGAGTGCTAACTTTAAAGCAAAGGCCACTGGGTTCAACAGTGGGAAATCGTGGATGCAGTCTCTATTTCATGCTCATCAAAACCCATGTGGGTGAAGATGCTGTTCAGAGTATTTTCTGGAGAATCTATCAAATGGATTTCAGGAAATGTTTCTCTGTGAACTTTTTTGACACTTGCAGAGAAGCATTCCAAATGCAAGACAGGGATGCTCAGAGTTATTCTGGGTGACCTGATGAGACTTTGGAAAGTTGGCAGATTATATTACTGCTATCATTTGGATTTACAGTCTCTGACTCACCTGTTAATTTGTTCTACCTGCCTTTACCTCTCAATAACTCTCATTTCTTTTTTGTAGCTTATAAATCTTTACTAGAAAACTGACTACCAGCATGGTTTTTGGAGTAAGGTCCAGAGGAAAAATGACCTGGGAGATAAGTGACTGATCTTTTAATACTGAGAATAATCTAATGCGATACGACTTCTGGTTTATATAGCTTTTTATCACAAAGTCCAGTTTATCTGGGTGGCAAGATGGGCTGGAGACTCTAAGGGGAGGGAGCAGCTCCCTGTGTCTCGATGGTAATACTGGGATAGTGATCCAGGAATGCACATTTGTTACTGGCTTGGAGAAATGTAATTATAGAATATGATGAGTAGGGCACTCTCAGAAAACCATCATCCAGCACAGTCTGTCAAGATCTCAAATGGAACCCGCAAGGAAAACATAAAAGATGAAAACCTTGGACAACATGGAAAAGATCTACTGAGACTGAAGGACAACAACTGGGGTACTCCTGGAATCAGCTAGAAGTTTTGTCCCAAGACAGAGGGAAGCGGAGGAGACTTGTAGATGACCTATGCTCCATTCAGAGTACAAGGTTTTAAGAAGATGACCACCAGCTTGGGGTTTCTATTCTATTTTCTAACCATCTGACCTGAGACTGGCACACACAATTGTGAGCCACTCCAGTGACATGACAATCTATGTGAGGTGTTTTTGCCAGTTTATAAACTTCATAAAGAACCATACATCCCCAACCAACATTTACCCTGGCAAAAGTTTCTAGAGTGGACCCAGTCTTATTAAACTTTTTGCCTCTTGTTTTTTAACAACAAAATTCCATTTGAATTAGTGATGGACAAACATCAAAGGCACTCGTGGGCAAAGACTGACGAAGCAGATCTTTGCCCACGAATGCTTATGCTCCAAAATATCCGTTCATCTATAAGGTGCCACAGGAGTTCTTGTTGTTTTTGAAGATACAGACTAACATAGCTATCTCTCTGATACTTATCAAAGGCACTGGAGCTTGAGTTCAGAGAAACACCCAAAACTTTGTTTTTGATACTTTGAAAACTTTGTTTACAATTGCAAATGCCTAATTGCACCTGGGCAACGAGGCACCGTCACTGTTCAAATCAGGGCTTTTAAATTAAAACTAAACCTCAAAAGTTTCACTAGCAGATCCAGAGGCTTGTTTCACACACAGGAGCAAGTTGAGGTGTAGCCAGATTTTTGGTGGTTTCCAGGTGACCCTACTCTTCACTGCTCAAGTCCAAAACACCTTTAAGTGACTGCACGGCAGGATGATTCTGTTTAATAATAGTTCTCATCCTAAAATGGCATGAAGTGTGTGGCAGCAAAATGTCTGCAACACATTGCTTAAAAGGGATTCTTCATCCTTAAGATAACAATGTAGGCTATAACATCAGTGTGATGAAACAGCTTCTTTTAAAAACAGATTCAAGCACCAGAAAAAGTATTCACTACTCACATGAGAAGGTGGAGACCATTGTAATGCCTGCACAGGCCCAGGGACACAAATGTATCCGATTGGCTCATATTTGTCTTCAACAGCAAAGAAGAAGACTGTTTTGTCTTTACTCTGAGAAAGAAAAGACAGAAGACAATAAAAAGCATGCACTTCAAGGCTCTCAAATGATATCACATAACCGCCCAGTTCAAATCTTTCAGGGCTACACATGTTCCTCATCTCAATGGCCGTGTCTACACTAGCCAAAAACTTCAAAATGGCCATGCAAATGGCCATTTCGAAGTTTACTAATGAAGCGCTGAAATACATATTCAGTGACTCATTAGCATGCGGGCGGCCCCAGCGCTTCGAAATTGGCGCGGCTCGCCGCTGCACAGCTCATCCCAACGGGGCGCCTTTTCCAAAGGACCCCGCCTACTTCGAAGTCCCTTTATTCCTATGAGCAGACAGGAATAAGGAGACTTCAAAGTAGGCGGGGTCCTTTCGAAAAGGAGCCCTGTTGGGATGAGCCACGCGGCGGCGAGCCGCGTCAGTTTCGAAGCGCTGCAGCCACCCGCATGCTAATGAAGCGCTGAATATGTATTTCAGCACTTCATTAGGAAACTTCAAAATGGCCATTTGCATGGCCATTTTGAAGTTTTTGGCTAGTGTAGACATAGCCAACGCTATGCATTCCCAATATTTGTAAACCAATACAGTTTCCTATTTTGGATATATATGGGCTATGTCTACACTAAGAGAAATCTTTGAAATGGCCAATGCTGATGGGAATAAGGGTACTTGGAAGTTCGAGGGGTCCTTTCGGAAAGAACCGCTGTCTGGACAAGCCGTGCAGGAGCACAACACAGCAATTTCGAAGAGCCACGGCTGGCAACACGCTAATGAGGCACTGAATATGCATTTCAGAGCCTCATTAGTAATCTTCGAAATGGCCATTTGCATGGCCATTTCAAAGTTTTGTGCCAGTGTAGACATAGCCATGAGCTACTTGGACCCATCACTGATACAGAAAATCAGGTAATACTAGAGATCAAGTTATCCTCTTCCAAGTGCTCTAAGATCTTTTCTCCCTGGGCCTCTCCTGCACTTGTAGGACTCTAAAACTTTAGTCCATAAAACCCTTAATCTCCAATGGCTAAGAGCAGATCACAAGAAAAGTCTCCTTGTGGCAGTTATGAATGGATAAGTCAATAAATAAGCACACTCATATCACACCTTAGAATACTTTTACATTTTGATTTCATTAAAAACAATGTGGTGAATAAGTCACACATACCCCTGTGGCAAGCACTTCTCCATTTCGTTCATATGCCAAGGCTGTAACTGCAGCAGTGTGGGGTTTAAAAGCTTGTTTCAGACGCATCTGTGCGTTGCCTACATTGGTCCGTCCTGCAACAATGGCAAGTCCCCTGGGATCATAAATTTCAATGATGCGAACAACACCATCTTCAAACCCAGCTGTGATTAGACCTCCTTTGGGATTTACCTGCAAGTGGTGAAATTAAAAACACTTGTATCTTCATGGAAAAGACAACATTTGTAGACTCCAAGGCCAAGAGGAACCACTGTAATTGCCTAGTTTGAGCTACATAACACTCTCCATATCTTCTTCAAAATAATTCCTGTTTGAAACAAAGCATATCTTTCAGAAATACATCCAGTTTTGATTTTAAAGTTTCCTGTAATGAAGAAGCCACGCCACACCATGATAAATTGTTCCAATGGTTAATTACTGCCATGGTTAAAAATATACACCTTATTTCCACACAGAATTTGTCTAGCTTCAGCATTCAGCCATTGAATCTTGTTATACCTTTGTCTGCAAGATTGAAGAGCTCACTATGGCTACGTCTACACGTGAAGCCAACATCGAAATAGGCTATTTCGATGAATAATGTCTACACGTCCTCCAGGGCTGGCAACGTCGATGTTCAACTTTGACGTTGCGCGGCACCACATCGAAATAGGCGCTGCGAGGGTACGTCTACACGCCAAAGTAGCACACATCTAAATAAGGGTGCCAGGCACAGCTGCAGACAGGGTCACAGGGCGGACTCAACAGCAAGCCGCTCCCTTAAAGGGCCCCTCCCAGACACAGTTGTACTAAACAACACAAGATACACAGAGCTGACAACTGGTTGCAGACCCCGTGCCTGCAGCATGGATCCCCAGCTGCCGCAGCAGCAGCCAGAAGCCCTGGGCTAAGGGCTGCTGCCCACGGTGACCATAGAGCCCCGCAGGGGCTGGAGAGAGAGCATCTCTCAACCCCCCAGCTGATGGCCGCCATGGAGGACCCGGCAATGTCGACGTTGCGGGATGCGGATCGTCTACACGGTCCCTACTTCGACGTTGAACGTCGAAGTAGGGCGCTATTCCGATCCCCTCATGAGGTTAGCGACTTCGACGTCTCGCCGCCTAACGTCGAAGTTAACTTCGAAATAGCGCACGACGCATGTAGCCGCGACGGGCGCTATTTCGAAGTTAGTGCCGCTACTTCGAAGTAGCATGCACGTGTAGACACAGCTCATCAAATGTTTGTTCCCCATAGAGGTACTTATAGACTAGTCAAGTCACCCCAAAATTTTTTCCTTGTTAAAATTTATTAGATTGATCTTCTTAAGTCATCATTATAAGGTATGTTTCCTAATCCTTGAATCATTCTCAAGATTCTTCTTTGAATTGCCTCCAATTTATATCAATGTCCTTCTTGAATGATGAATACTAGAACCGGATACCGCATTCCTAGAGCTGTTGAACCGTTGCCAGACACAAAAATAACAACCTCTGTACTTCTACTCAGTAGTCCCACTGGTGTATCAAGGGACTGTGTCAGCCCTTGATTTATATCATGTCATCACACTGGGCATTAATGTTCAGCTGACAATACACCTTGACCCTACAAACCTTTCTCAGAATAACTGCTTTCCAGGATAAGGTGCCCAACCCTGTAAGTAAACCAAAATCCTTTGTTCCTAAGTGTGTAACTTTACATTGGCCATATTAAAACACTCTCTTGCTTATGACCAGTATACCATTACACCAATGTAAGAATGGCCATACTGAGTCAGATCAATGGTCCATCTAGCCCAATATACTGTCTTCCCACAATGGCCAATGTCAGATGTTTCAGAGATAACGAAGAGAACTGGACAATTATTGAAGGATCCATCTCCCCTCCCCATCCTCCACTCTCAGATTCTGGCAGTCAAGGTTTAAGGACACCCACAAAATGAAGTTGCAACCCTGACCATGTTGATTAATAACCACTGAAGGACTTACCTTCCATGAACCTACCTAATCCTTTTTTGCATCCAATTATGGTTTTGGCCTTCACAACAGAATCACAGGACTGGAAGGGACCTCAGGAGGTCATCTAGTCTAGCCCCCTGCTTCAAGCAGGATCAACCCTACTAAGTCATCCTAGCCAGAACCTTGTCCAGCCGGGACTTAAAATCCTCAAGGGATGAAGAATCCACCACCTCTCTAGGCAACGCATTCCAATGCTTCACCACCCGCCTGGTGAAGTAGTTTTTCCTAATCTCTAATCTACACCTTTCCCTCTTCAACATCTGACCATTACTCCTTGTTCTGCCATCTGACACCACTGAGAACAGTCTCTCATCCTCCTTTTTAGAGCTCCCCTTCAGGAAGTTGAAGGCTGCTATTAAATCACCTCTAATTCTTCTCTTCTGTAAACTAAACAAGCCCAAATCCCTCAGCCTATCCTCATAGGTCTTGTGCTCCAGAACCTTAATCATTTTTGTTGCCCTTCGCTGAACCTGCTCCAGCAAATCCACATCCTTTTCATACTGGGGGGCCCAAAACTGTACACAATATTCCAGATGTGGCCTCACCAGTGCCGAATAAAAAGGAATAACCACTTCTCTGGATCTGCTCGAAATGCTCCTCCTAATGCACCCCAGTATGCCATTAGCTTTCTTGGCTACAAGGGCACACTGTTCACTCATATCCAGCCTTTCATCCAGCATAACCCCTAGGTCCCTTTCCATCGTACTGCTGCTGAGCCAATCGGTCCCCAGCCTGTAACAATGTTTTTGATTCTTCCACCCCAGGTGCAGGACTCTACACTTCTCCTTATTGAACCGCATCAGATTTCTTTTGGCCCAGTCCTCCAATTTATCCAGGTCACTCTGAATTCTGTCTCTGCCCTCCAGCGTATCTACCTCTCCCCCTAGTTTTGTGTCATCCGCAAACTTGCTGAGGGTGCAACCCAGTCCCTCATCCAGGTCATTAATAAAGGTGCTGAATAACACCAGCCCCAGAACCGAGCCTTGCGGCACTCCACTTGAAACAGACCGCCATCCAGGTATTGAGCCGTTGACCACTACCTGTTGGGCCCGACCATCAGGCCAGCTTTCTGTCCATCTTATAGTCCAAGGATCCAATCCATATTTCCTGAACTTATGGACAAGAATGTTGTGGCAGACTGTAACAAAAGCCTTGCTGACGTCAAGGTATATCACATCCACTGACTTCCCCAAGTCCACAGAGCTTGTTACCTCATCATAGAAGCTAATCAGATTGGTCAGGCAGGACTTGCCCTTGGTGAATCCATGTTGGCTACTTTTGATCACTTTCCCTTCTTCCAAGTGCTTCAAAGTGGATTTCTTGAGGATTCCCTCCATTATTTTCCCAGGGATTGAGGTAAGGCTGACGGGTCTATAGTTCCCTGAATTGTCCTTCTTTCCTTTTTTAAAGATGGGCACTACATTTGCCTTCTTCCAGGCATCCGGTATCTCCCCCAATCTCCAAGAGTCTTCAAGGATAACGGCCAAAGGTTCAGCAATGACCTCTGCCAATTCCCTCAGTACCCCGGGGTGCATTAAATCCAGACCCATGGACTTGTGCACATCTAATTTTTCTAGATAGCTCAGAAATGGTTCCTTCCCCACAGATGGCTGCCCTCCACTTTCCCATACTGCATCATCCAGGACCATCATGGGGAAGTTGACTTTGTCTGTGAAGACTGAGGCAAAAAAAGCATTGAGTACTTCAGCTTTTCCTGCATCATCTGTCACTAGGTTACCTCCCTCATCCAGTAATGGCCCCACACCTTCACTGATAACCTGTTTATTGTTCACATGCCTGTAGAAACCCTTCTTGTTACTCTTCACATCCCTTGCCAGCTGCAGTTCCAATTGTGCTTTCGCTTTCCTGATTACTGCCTGGCATTCTCCAGCCGTATGTTTATACTCCTTCTTAGTCAACTGTCCACGTTTCCATTTCTCGTATGCATCCTTTTTGAATTTAACATCCCATGGCAACAAGATCCACAGGTTAGCCATGCATTTTGTAAAAAAGTACTGTCTTATGTTAGTTTTTAACTTGATGTCTGGTTCTTGTGTTATGTGACGAAGTACATAACACCTCCCTATTCGCTTTCTCCATACCATTCATGATTTATAGACCTCTTATCACATCCCCCTTAATTGTATCTTTTCTGTCATGAATAATCCAAGTCTTTTTAGTTTCTCCCCTTGCAGAAGTTGTACTATATGATTAATAACTTTTGTTGCCCTTCTCTGTACCTTTTCCAATTCTAATATATCTTTTTTTGAGACAGGGCAACCAGAATTGTATTCAAGATTTAGTATACTATGAAGTTATAAAGTGACATTATGATATTTTCTGTCTTACCTATCCGTTTCCTAATAGCTCCTAACATTGTTAGTGGTTTTGATGGTCACTGCATGTTGAGTGGATGTTTTCAGAGAACTGGCCATAATGATACCATGATCTCTTTCTTGAGTGGTAACAGCTAATTTAGGATCCCAGTATTTTATATTTAAAATTGGAAATATGTTTTTCAATGTACACAACTTTGCATTTATCAACAATTAATTTCATCTGCCATTTGTTGTGCAATCACCCTGTTTTGTGAGAGTCCATAACTCTTTGCAGTCTGCTCTGGACTTAACTATTTTGAGTAACTAAATTTTGCAACCTCGTTTACCCCTTTTCCCACATCATCTATGAATGTGTTGAATAACACTGGTCCCAGTACAGATCCACTATTTCTCTCTCTCTATTCTGAAAACGGACCATTTATTCCTAGCTTCTGTTTCCTGTCTTTTAACCACTTACTGATCCATAAGTGAACCTTCCCTCTTATGACATAACTACTTACTTTGCTTAAGAGCTTTTTGGGAGGGACCATATCAAAGGCTTTCTGAAAGTCCAAGTACCCCATATCCACTGGCTCACACCTAGCTTTTGTCTATACCAAAGCACTGCCACAGCAGAGCTTTAACATGGCAATGTAGTTATGACACCAGTGCTGGGAAAGAGCTCTCCCACCACTCTGTGTAAACCGCCTCCACAAGGTGAATAGGTAACAGCACTGGGAGCCAGTGTACACTGGTGCTATATAACACTGTAACTAGCTGCTCTTGCGGGGGAGAGTATTTTCTCACACCCTGAATTAGAAAGTTACAGAGCAGTGACTTGTCAGTGAAGACAAGCCCTTATTTGTGTTTGCTGACCCCCTCAAAGAATTCTAATAGATTGGTGAGCCAGATTTATGTAGTATTTTTAGCATTTAAAGATGCAGAGATACTTAGTGGGATTTATAAAAGCACCCCTAAGATGGTGAGGTGCCTAACTCCTATTGACTTTCAATAACAGTTAGGCACTTACTGCACCTTTAAAAGTACGTTTACCCTTATAAATCTGGCCCCAAACATAGATTTTTGTAGGGGCAATCAGCTTACTTCATAAGCATACAGTTGGTCACCTGTAATAAGTCCGCAGAGCACAAACGCTCTTAAAACATAACCATAAAACCAGCCTACCCTTTAAAAATGGAAGTACAGCTCTCTTCTGACTTCTTGTATAAGTGAACTCTGCAGGCTTTCTATAAATACTCCCTCGAGAACACATTTGAAGTAACTGATTGCCAATTAATTGAAGTTAGTTCATATGTTAGCATGGTCTAGATGGTGTTTGGTCCTGCCAAGAGGACAAGCGACTAGACTTGATGACCTCTTGACATCCCTTCCAGTTCTAGTGTTCTATGATTCTATGTTTTGAAAAGATGGTATAGACACTTCACAGATGGTCAGTCCTGGTCACAAACATTTGTGAAGTGTCTAAACCTGTTTGCTAACTCAAGCTAATTGGGAATTAAGATGAAGTGGACTAGACCCTGAAGCCCCCTATTAGAGGCCTTGTGGCACTGCCACACCCTACCTCAGAAAAAGGGCTGTAAGGGTCCTCCAAGATGCCTGTAGACACTGCATGGGACACAGCCAATCAGGAAAAAGGCTGCAGGAAGCAGTCAGTCAGGGTCCAGAAGGCTAGTATAAAAAGATCTGGAGGGCAAGAGGTAATTTAGTTGGTGCCTGAAGCAGAAGGAGGGAAGATTGTGCTCCTGGCATGCCAAAGAACCTCCAGGATCTCAGACACAGCAGTTACTGGCAGGGACTGGGGAAGCAAGAAGGAACTCCTGGCTGGATGCTCACACTCAAGAAAGACAAAAGCATGAGGTAAGGGTGATTAATGTGCTGGAGACATGGAAAGGTGGCGCAGGGAATTGTAGCAGTGACACAGTTCAGTTAAAGGGATGTGGTGGATAATAACAGCTGTTATTTCAAAATAACTATCCTAGTGTCTACACAACACAACTGCTATTTTTAAATAATTTCAAAGTAGCTGTTGGCTTATTTTGAAATTGGTAAACCTCATTCTCTAGGGCAGGCGTGTCCAACCCGCTGCCCGGGGGCCGCATGAGGCCCTGGACAGCTAGTAATGCGGCCCCACAAGATCGTAAACTTTCAACATTATTATGTGATTTATATACATTAACTATATTATATATTTTATATGCGGCCCAAGACAATTCCTCTTCACTCAATGCGGCCCAGGCAAGCCAAAAGGTTGGACACCCATGCTCTAGGGAATAGCGTCTGCTTTGAAACAGCTATTTCAAAACAGGAGTCATTAAGGCATGGAACAGAGCCTATTGCAAAATAAATCATAATTGTAGATGCTCTATTTCAAAATGTATTTTTGTGTGTAGCGGTGTTATTTCAAAATAAGATATTCCAGAATAGCTCTTCTGGAACAGTTTATTTCAAAATAAGACCACTATATACACATACCTTGAGGTACTAGGGAAGCAGGGAGGGATAGCTCAGTTGTTTGAGCACTGGCCTGCTAAACCCAGGGTTGTGTGTTCCCCCCTTGAGGGGGCCATTTAGAGATCTAGGGCAAATAGATTTAAAAAAAAAATAGGATGGTGCTTGGACCTGCTAAGAGGGTAGGGGACTGGACTCAATGTTCTCCCGAGGTCCCTTCCTGATCTGTGAGATGTGTATCTCCATATATAGCTGTTTTGTTGCTTGTTTGGTGCATCTAAGCTTTAGAATAACAACCAGTTTGTGAGACTGTTTGCACCCATTCTTTGCAGTTTGTCCTCATTGTGCAAGCATAATGTGGACCCCTGTGGCCCCAGTCACAGGGGTGTTCATGAGAGGTAATGCCACTCTGTGCATCAATTAATACTCTGTCTAAAATAGAGTTTTTACTTTTTAACTCTTTAAAAATATTTCCTGGCAGTATCCACATTGCTCACGTTCACACATCTGTACAATAAGCCATGCAGAAAGCCTGACAGGCCAAGACAAATGGGAAACACCCATACATACACAATTCCCTAGTGCTCTAGGGAAATCCTCCATAAGGGAAAAAAATTGCTTGTATGTGCATATCAAAGTGTAGGAAGAAAATATCTCCCAGACCTTTATCTTACCACTGTGAAATAACCTCACCAGTGGTCACTCATAAAGGCCATACCCGGCCAATAATTTCATTAGAACCCTTCATCACAAATGTGCAATTGCTGTGAAATAGCCACATTATGAACCCTTTATGAATCCAGGTTAACAGGCTGTAATAAACTTACCACTCGGGGTGCCCATGTCAGCGCCGTTCCTCCCTGTTTAAACTTAATCTCTGTCAATTGACAATTGCCAATGAAATCATAGATACGCACGGAGTCTGTGTAAGACAGTTGGGAGGGGAGGTGGAAAGGAGACAGATTATTGCAGACAATTTTTTTCTTGAAAGATTACCTGTTAAGATTTTTGGGACAAATTTCTGATGCGTCTTCATGAAAGATGGAATGGAAAGTTAATAATCTCTCTTTGTACATCAAAACTCTCAGCTGCAAATACCTGGCTGTTGGTTATATAGTTCTGTAGCTTTCTGTGCTATCAAAAACAAATGCTATCTTTATTACCTTTGCTAAAGACTCACATCATAGAGGGGCTGAGACTTTTGCAGAAATAACACATTTGGGCTGGCTCTGAAGCAAGGAAAAATTTGCCTTATTGGCCAGCTGAGGATATTCTAAAGCAGTGACAAAAGCAACACTGAAAGAAGTCTTGCACTGACAACATAAGGGAAAAATGATATACTTGGATTTGGCTTTGAACACAATAATTAAATTGGTTAAAATGGAGAAGAATCCAGATAACAACCAGTTTTACCTTAGCTGGAATTAATAGGATATGGAAACACCTGTTGGCACATACAGTTCAATAACAACCAGCAATCATTGTCATTATTATAATAGGTGTCAGTTTGGCTCAATTGGTAGTAATTCTTCCCTCAGGCCATAATGAATGGATTCAGGTAGCACACCATGAATAATTAATAGATAAGATAAAGTTTAAGATTGTGTCACTTTCTGAAAAGTATGAAGGCTAATGTCAGTGAACTAGCCAATACCCTTTCCCTCTCTAAGAAGTACTAATGTGAAGTGTTAAAGCTTGCTCAAGCACACTTACATAAATTAAATACACGTCCATAGTCTAGATTAAACTATGGATGAGGATATGATGGTTATTGCAATTACCAGGAAAGGCACAAGCATTAATAATCAGAATGGTTGATACAGTGCCATAAATGTATGTAGTGCATTACAAAACACAGAATAAAACATTGTTATTGACCCACGCCAGCCTTGAATATGAAAGCTGTTGTTTAAAGAAAATTCTCTCCTTTTCTCTTATCCTTTCACAGTGAACAAAGTTGTAAAGCTTCATGCTGAGGCTTTCTTAATTAAAGAAACAGTTCTTTAGATCAGACACTCCTTGTACTGTATTTGGCTTAAACCCATTAATCATATCTTCTAATTTATAAAAAACTGTTCCCAGAAATAATGACCAGCTGGCAGGTGTCTTTACAAAGTAGAGTGTAACTGTCAACTAAACACATTAGTTTAAAACCGAAAGATTCCACAATGTGCCTGACAGCTGCAATGCTGCCCTGTCAAGTTAACAGCTTCACTGGAAGAATGAGAAGAGTTGTACTTACGGTCAAGTGCAGTAGTGGCCATGAGATAAGTGACAGGAGAGACACCCATGGCTTCAATCTTTCCAGAGTGAAAGGTAAACAGGCACTCTGGATCATGGGTCTAGACAGGAATCAGAAACAATTCTGCTATGTTCGAACACTAAAACAGGGTCTATTACACCTCAACATCATAAAATGGGTCGCTAAAATGAATGTGGAAAATCTGCCTATATCTATTGCATCCTAAAATTTGATGTTTGTACATAAAACTGATACACATGAAAACATTTCCCTTTTTGTACCTGCAAATGCTCATCTTGATTGTATAACAGGTGCATAAGACAATTTTTTACAGACATATTAAGCATGTGCATTTAAAAATAAGGCATCAGATGCGTAAAAACAAAGATGAATGACATATTGAGAGGCATAATGCCTGGGGATTAAATTTATAATAGATAAGTATTTCTCTGAAGACTGAGAAAATGACTTTAAGCTAAGGGCTCTGTAGTTCCCTGGAAAACCTTCCCCAATCAAGGAGAAAAAGGGTTTTACCTATATAATTTATACATATCTCTTTTTCCACAATAGTGCTGCAGTTTCATTTATCTACTGCTATACGGTCTGCTTGATTAAATTTTTGATCACACACTAAGGCTGGGTCTAAACTATCAAGTTCTTTTGGAAAAGCAGGACCTTTTTCGAAAGAACACATGGAGCAGCTACACACAAAATGTGCTCTTTCTATCCAAAATTAAAAGAATGTGGCTCTTATTCAAGAAGCCATCGTCCACTCCTGGATCAGATTCTTTTGGAAAAAAATGTGTGTATGTGCCCCAGAAGCCTTTTTTTCCAAAAGAACAGTCCTCCTGGCACTGGATTTTTCGAACCCTGGCCCATTGTTTTGAAAGAGGGGGAGCTGTGTGGCCACTCTCTATTGAAAGAGCAGATAGCTCTTTTGATCCGCTCTTTTGATCCGCTCTTTTGTGTGTGGATGTGCTCTTTCAAAAGACCTTTTTCTGGAAGATCTTTTCCAGAAAATCTTCTTTCAAAAGATTTCTGTAGTGTAGACATAGCCTAAGTGTCTGTTTTAACTTTTGTGTGCTCATGTGACCTCCTCTACCAGTAGCAGATCTACAGCAGTGATAGTAACAATTGGATATATACAGATTTGTGAATGTTGTCCTCCAAGTCATCTGTATACAATAGTGGTGGACACTTCCACAATGCCTATGCAGACAGGTTATACAGGCTGACCCTCTTTAGTCCAGCACTCTCTGGTCTGGCAACATCCATGGTCCAGCATGATTTTAGTTAGCCAGATGTCCACTTATCATGGGTGTGGTCAAACTTCCCATTATCCCAAAAAGTTTGTTTACAGCCACCAGTCCTGGCTCTCAGTGTTCTGTGCTGTTAATTAGCTAAAATTTACCCTTAAATGTCCTCTAAGAGCCTCATAAGCAATGGAAGTGTTGGTAATGCTTCCAGACAATACTGACTTCCTGTGGTTCAGCACCAGTCAGACCCAAGGGTGCTGCACGAGAGATGTTCAACTTGCATTAGCAGCTCTGATATTAACTTCCCACATTATTGTCTGTCAATTCACACCACCTGAGAATCATGCCACTTTAAGCTCCAGTTTGACAGTCAGCATTTGAGGGACCCAAAATCAATAGCTACTTCTGAAAGTCATATTTTTTGCTGTGTCCATCTATCTGTTTGCTCAGGTAAGGTTCTACCATGTTCCCTCCCCATCACTGTGCTGGCCCCAGCCCCTCCCCCACCCAATGTGGGGCCCGGCCCAGCCCAGCCCCCTCCAAAGGGCAACCCACCCTGAAATGTGACAGCCTCAGCCCCTCCCCTGGGCAGCACAGGGCCTGGCCCATCCCCCTGATGGAAGTTTCCATGCACTGTGACAGCCCCATCCCCCTCCCTGGCCAGTGCTGGGCCCAGTGCAACCTCCCAACAGAGCCTTCCCCACCACCACCGCCACAATGTACCAGGCCCAGCCCCTTCCCTGGCCAGTGCAGGGCCCGACCCAGCCCCCACAACAGAGCCCACACTCCACACCAGCTCCAGCCCCTCCTTCACCCAGTGCAGGGCCCAGACCATACATTTTGGATCTGTATTATAAGTTTCTGTCTAGAACTTTCTTCCAGCCCAACTTCTGCTTGGAAGAGGACCTGCAACAGCGCCTCTAGTACTGACTAACTGTAATCATTAAAGCAGTGAAGATAAACCATACAGAAATGCCTGAAAATAATACTAAACCCTCAGCTGGTCAAAAATTGGATGGCATGGTATGGCCACACAATAAGGATGGGTAGAAATAAAAAAACTTACGACATTTGAAAAACTCAGATCAAGCTTCCAGATGGCTCCATTGGAATCCTAAAGAAATACATATTTAATACCTGAATGTTCTTTCAAATTAAGATTAAAATAGCACCAATTCCTGTAATGCCTTACAAATATTCTAGGTAAGAAACTCAAAATTATCTGAAAGAAACGCAATTTAGTCTTTGTAGAATCAGATGTCAGTTTCACCTGGTGATGAACAGGGCAATGAAGCCTGTCTATAACAATTCTAAGTTATCCTATTCTTGTGTAGCTCCTGCTCTTGAAGCCAGAAGAGAGACACCAATGTTATTCTACTCTAAAAAAAAATCTACGAAAAGACAAGATACCTACAAGTAAAAAAGAAATAGATTGCAGATTTCTTCTGGAATGCATCACCACATGCTTCATCCAATCTTGCTCCACAGAGCTGATTAGTATGTAAATATATCTTACCTGAGCATACCAAATAGGCTGTCCCAGATCATGAATTTTTGTGATGGAGCTCAAATTGACATTCTTGCCAACTAGAAGTTCATTCATATGCTCCATCTCGAATAGTCCCGTATCATCCACAGAATCAGCCGCATCTATCGTTTCGAAGTCCCAGACCTTCAAGGGGTTGGAAGTGAAAAGAACAGCCCTCCTCAATACACATGCCAGCACATCTCACACACAATGGCAGTATATTTCAAAATAATAGCCACTATTTCGAAATAACTTTGCTAGTGTCCACACAATGCAAATAATTTCAAAATAGTGGTTGGCTTATTTCAAATTAGCACCACAAAGAATAGCTCCTGTTTCAAAATAAGAACTGTGTAGACAGGGAATAGAGACTATTTTGAAATAAGCCATAATGTATTCAATGTTCTATTACAAAATAGCTGAGGGTTATTTTGAAACGCATTTTGTGTGTAGGAGTATTATTTCAAAACAAACTATTCTGAAAAATCTCTTCTGGAACAGCTTATTTTGAAATAATGCTTGTGTGTAAACATACTCTGTGGTTACAGTTGCATTACAGCGCTCTGTCAACAGAAGTCACTGTCAGAAGAGATTTCTCAACAAAACTTCTGTCAGAGTGCAGCCACACACAAAAGCCATTGGGAAGAGCCCCTGGCTCTGTTAACAGAGCAGCTGGACTACCTGGCTGCTGTCTTGACAAAACAGGCACCCAGAAGCACAGCAGACAGGGCTGCCCATTGTTCTGGATGCCCTCTCTGCTGAGAGAAGGCCCCTCCAGAGCATCCACACAGCTTTTTCGTTGACAGAATCTGTCAACAGCAGCTATATGCCCCATGGCTGAGAGGCAGAATGCTGCCGGCGAAATTGCTTAGTAGACCAAATGTATTTTGTGTGTGGATGTTCCACCAGTTTTGTCGAAAAACCAGTTTTGTGGGCAAAACTCCCTAGTGTAACCATAGCTTAAATGTGTTTAATGGTCTCAATTCAATTCCTAGAAGACAATTACCCATATCTCAAATAGTTAATTACAATTGGCACTACTTAGGAACTATGGGCCGTGTCTACACTAGCCCCAAGATTTGAAATGGCCATGCAAATGGCCATTTCGAAGTTTACTAATGAAGCACTGAAATGCATATTCAGCGCTTCATTAGCATGCGGGCAGACGCAGCACTTCGAAATTGACGCGCCTCGCCACCACGCGGCTCATGCTGACGGGGATCCTTTTTGAAAGGACCCCGCCTACTTCGAAGTCCCCTTATTCCCATCTGCTCATGGGAATAAGGGGACTTCGAAGTAGGCGGGGTCCTTTCGAAAAGGAGCCCCATCAGGACGAGCTGCGCGGCTGCGAGGCGCATCAATTTCGAAGTGCCGCGGCCGCCCACATGCTAATGAAGCGCTGAATATGTATTTCAGCGCTTCATTAGTAAACTTCAAATTGGCCATTTGCATGGCCATTTTGCAGTTTGGGGCTAGTGTAGACACGGCCATGAAGAGTAAAACTGTCTCCTAGAGGCTGTCCCAACTGAAGCAATGTGGAAGGACAGAGTAAGAAAGCTTGAACCTCCAATGCCTGCTCTGTGCATAAAGAGCAAATTTTAATTTCCAGATCTGCCAGACCACCCTTTCACCAGTATGACATTGGCATAAAGGAAACCACCAATATAAAAATCAAGCAAAAAAAAAATCAATAACCTCACCTGAAACTTTTCCCCGCACAACTGCAACCATAGCCTATAATTACTATAACTGAAAGATTAGATGAAAAAAATGCTTTTTTCCCCACTTTGTTTATTTTGACCATTCACCAGTACTTTGCCTACGATCAGTTTCCCAATTGTTTGGACCATTCAGGCAGCAACAGAGAAAAATGTAAAACAAAAACCAAATAAAAACAATAAATAAAAACCTAAAAACTGACAAGCAGAAGCAGATATAGACTCTGAGGCTGTGTCTAGATTGACGAGAACTGTTGGCAAAAGATACACAAAGGCATTGCACAATTTGTGTATCTTCTGCCAACAATTCTGTCAGGAGAGGCTTTCCTGACATTTGGCCCATCCACATGGGCCAAATGTTGGGAAAAGCCCGCTGCTGACACACCCTTTCTTCCATATAGAATGAGGATGACCAGGATGTCGGCAGAAGGCTCCCAACACAGCAGAGGTCTCCCAGCAGAAGCCTGAAATCTGGAAATAGCTTCAGTCTACCTTGAAATCATTTTTAAAAATTGTTTTGATTTTAAGCTGAGGATGTCCCAGTATTAATTTTCTTCGATAAATAGGGGTTTGTTGCTCAATTGACATAGATACATCCTTAAGTGAAAATGACAGAGGTGCTAGCTAATTACACAGCTACCTTGAGGGTTCACATGATCAGAATTCAATTTCAAGCACCACTGTGGTTTATCCTTTGATATAGTATGTAACAAGGCCTGAAAATGACTAATGGAAACCCAAGCTACACCTTAAAAAAAAAAGAATGAAAATAAAACTTGTTAAAAAAAATCACTGAAATTGATTTTGAACTATTAGTGGAAAAAGGGGATTTCTGTAACAATAATAGACGCAGAAAGTTAATTAAAAGTTGTCTGATCTATTGGGTCTTACCCAGTTTCTTCTCAAAATTCATTCTCATTGATCATGGATAGAAATTCCTTCAGTAAACTACTCCCAATACTAAATGTGGGCTAACAATCACCTCCTTTGCCAACTGGTAACAAGGCTCTGTACACCAAGTATGCATTCAGACTATTAGAAGAAAAAATACTCACCCTAATGTAGCCATCTCCTCCAACAGTGACTAGCTCTCCCTCATCCAGAACTAACTGATTAACTGGGCCATTGTGACAGGGTCTATGTCCTGTTCGACAGAGCTCTACTTTTATGAGGCCTCCTTCCCAAAGCAGCAAGTTGCCCCATTCAGACCCAGAGATAACCTTCATGCAGGTGAAAAGAAATAAATGAGAGTTATATCAATGTGCAGATATCGGAGACTGGTGAATATCTTGGCTCACTGCAGCTTTTACTTTAAATTAAGAAAATTCATGAGTCTGAGAATCACAATAATAATGGCTAGTTTTAAACTGTTTAAAAAAGTCAGTTTATCGCCAGTTAATGTCAATATTAGGTTATTACACCTGTATATTTCATTATGCATAGAAGGTCTAATTCAAAACATTCAGATGTGAATGGGAAGATTTCCACTGACTTCAATGGACCTTTGATTAGTCCCAGAGAGGAAGAAAGAGTGAATGAATATAACTGTTTTCTACTCACCTTTCCATCTGGCAGCTCCACATACCCTACAATGTCAGTCACAGCTGTTTTTCCAAATCTGCCCAATTCGCCCTGTAGCTTGAGCCCAGTGAAAGTATGGGCCATCTTCCAGAACCTGAGTACAAAAAATATAGCCTTCTGGGTTACACCTGAGATACAGTATTTTCTAGACACTATCTCAGGCTCTAAAGTGATTGTATCATGACTATCTCCAATTTGTGGTCTCCTCATTTTAATTACTTTTAAATGTAGGTGTTTTTAAAAATTAGATAAAATGTTTTGTAACAGAGAGGGAGCCGTGCTAGTCTATACACTATCAAAACAAAAAGCAGTCAAGTAGCACTTTAAAGACTAGCAAAATTAGTTTATTAGGTGAGCTTTCATGGGACGGACCCACTTCTTGGTCTGAAGAAGTGGGTCTGTCCCACGAAAGCTCACCTAATAAACTAATTTTGCTAGTCTTTAAAGTGCTACTTGACTGCTTTTTGTTTTGATAAGATGTTTTGCGCAGAATGAAGCTATCTAGGGTTCTTTGTTGTTTTTGTGGGTTTTTTGTTTCTTGTTTTGTTTTTTTGGATGTGGAGTGGGACTGAAATTCCCCAACACACTTGGGTACTACAAGATGACTAGATCACCAAATCCACCTTGGTACCAGTAAGGAGTCTATCACACATCCCCACCATTCACCCCCTAAAAACAACTGTCCTCCTCCTACTTCCATGAGAAACCTAAAAAATATGCACTGGGGAATATTTAAATAGATTCTACATTAATTTATATATCTATCTTGCAATAGGTCTATATTTACCTGGGTAAGCATACTTTTCTGTCCAGCTGGTCTCCAATGTAGGATGGAGAACAACAAGAAGTCTTGTGGCACCTTATAGACTAACAGATATTTTGGAGCATAAGCTTTCATGGGAAAAGACCTGCTTCATCAGATGCATGAGTGTGGGGTGGTTTCAGAGGGGTATTTAAAGAGTGGGGTCCCAGTAAGCGGGAGGGCCAGAGCTGACAAGGTCTATTCATCAAGGTGGAAATGGCCCAGTGTCAACAGTTGTTACCAAGAGAGGAAAAAACAAGTTATATCAGACAGGGGGATGTGAGCCTTTGTCAGAGTCTAATGGGTATGTTCATCTTTCAAAATGTAGGATGTTCACCTTTCGAAACCCTGTGGATAACTTCTCCACTGGATTCCATTTTTTGTAACTCAATGGACTTCAGTGTGACTACTTTAATCTAAGCAAGCCAGAATCTAGCCCTGTATTTCCAAAGTTACTTCTAACAAAGCATGCTGAAATGTTACGTAGATATAGAAGTAACTCAGGATGAATGCATAAAAGACAAATTATCATCTCCTATTTCATTTAGAGATGGTCAAAGTTTGTGGTACAATATATGGATCAGGATCCAGATTATATTTAGGCCAGGTCTTGGAACCATGCTGGTGTTTTGAAACAGAGCATCCACACACAGCAGCAGGGACGGGAGAAAGCGATATAATCGGAAATGGCCGGCATCCTGGCCGCCATGCTGCAGTGGCTCTGGGTGGCCACCAGAATAGTCACCCTCCTGGATGCCATCCTCAGGATGCAACATCCCCAGCCAGTCCCTCGGGTCATCCACTGACTGTGGCGCTTCCCCACAAGCAGTGACTGGTGGGACCAGCTGGTCCTGGAAGACTGGGGCGATGACCGGTGGCTACAGAACTTCAGGATGACCAAGGGGACATTCCTGGAGCTGTGCCACTGGCTCACCCCAGTCCTCCAGCACCAGGACACACACCTGAGTCCAGCACTCCTCCTGCTCAAAACGGTGACCATCGTCCTGTGGAAGCTGGCCACCCCAGACAGTTACTGATCCATCAGCCACCAGTTTGGGGTGGGCAAAGCCACCATTGGGGGCCATCCTCATCGAGGTAAGCCATGCCCAGCTCACACCTAGACTGCATGCAGGGGGCAGCCTGGCGACAGGCACCATCGGGACAAGGGTGGGCACCCTGGGCACAGGGGTGGGGATGGGCGTGGGCACAGATGGGCAAGCCACACCCCACCCCATGCTCACAAGCTCGCCCCCCCCGATGCCGTGCAGGTCATCTGGGCAATCAGCAAGGTGCTCCTGAGGCAGCTGGTTCGCATCAGGGACCTGGATGATGCCCTCCGAGGATTCCTGGAGCTGGGCTTCCCCAACTGCTTCAGGGCCCTGGATGGCACCCACATTGCCATCCGAGCCCTGGAGCACAGCCGCGGGGCCTATGTGAATTGCAAGGGCTACCACTCAGTGGTCCTGCAGGCCCTGATCAATGCCAATGGCTGGTTGGAGGACATCTACATGGGCTGGTCCAGCCATGTCCACTACGCGAGGGTCTTCAGGAACTCAGGGCTGGAACATCGTATGGCCGACGGGACCTTCATCCCCCAGCGGGAGCTCCCCATCAGGGACACGACAATGTTGCCCTACATCATGGCAGATGCAGCCTATCCCCTGCAGGCCTGGCTGATGCGGCCATACACAGGACAGATCCAGCCGAGCCAGGACCTTTTTAAATGAGCATCTGAACTGCACCTGGAACCCCGTGGAACGGGCATTCGGCCGCCTTAAGGGGCATTTTCAATGCCTCTACACCAGGCTGGAGGTGGGCCTCCCCAGCATCCCAGCAGTGGTTGGGGCCTGTTGCACCCTCCACAACCTGGTGGAGGTGAAACACAAGCCCTATATGCAGGGGTGGGCTGCCGAGACAGGACACGGGTACGAACAGCCCCCTGCTGCCCCATGCCACCAGGCCCAGCAGGACGGGGTGCCTGTAAGGGAGGCCCTGCACCAGGCCTTTGAGCGGTGGCCACAGTAACCCTTGCACACGCACCCCCACCTGCACCCTGCGCACATGCACACCCACCAGCACACACACACAGGGGAGACAGGGTAAACCATAAAAATAAACTGTTTACTATGAAAAAACTGTGCCCCTCATTATCTAGGGGGAACTATATACACGGGAGGGGGAGGGTGAACGGAGAGAACTATATACATGGGAGGGTGAACGGGGAGCTGGGGTGGGAGGCCTCATCCCTCCACAGGGCTTGATTGCCAGGAGCCCTGTCGTCCACGCCCACCCCTTCCTCCCGTGTCCAGGGGCCCTGCTGGGGCCAGTGGCACAGGGAGGTAGGAGCACAGCTCGGGGGTGGTCCCTGCCCCAGTGCTGGGCTCGGCACGGGGGGGACAGGGCTCAGCCTCCATCTGGCCAGCCCTGGCCAGCATGATGTGGGCCAGGCAGATGAAGGTGGCTGGCGGGAGGTGTGGAGGGAACAGGGCCTGCAGGTCGGCCTCCTCGGAGGGAGGTGTTGTGGGGAAGGCAGGGGGACGTGGGATTGGGGCCGGGGGGGGCCGCTGGTAGGGGATGCATGGGCAAGGGGGGTGTGGGGGATGGCAGGGGGGCGATGGGGGGTGTGGGTGCGGCAGCGACCCATGATGGAGCAGCAGCAGCAGCAGCAGGGGCCAGGTGGCCAACCACAGCCTGGGTGAGGGTGTCCAGGCTGGACGCCACCCGGTCCCATGCCTGCCGCTCCATAGCAAGCCACTCCTGCACAATGCCCGTAAGCTCCCTGAGGGCAGCCATGTGGGCCGTGTCCC
This sequence comes from Carettochelys insculpta, assembly GCF_033958435.1. Classification (NCBI taxonomy): domain Eukaryota; kingdom Metazoa; phylum Chordata; order Testudines; family Carettochelyidae; genus Carettochelys; species Carettochelys insculpta. Next base: position 221,653,083 of record NC_134137.1, read on the forward strand.
CTGCCTCCTCCTCCCCAGCCTGGTGGCGCTGGCGGATGGACCAGTGGTGGCCCTGCACTGGCCCTGCCCGAGGCCTGAGCCACTCCCCGTTGACGGTGGGGCTCCCACGGCCTGGCACAGGGCTGGTCCAGCTGCGGGAGTGGTAGAGACAAAAGGGGAGAGGAACGGGCGATAAGTCCCAGTGAGGGACCCCCTGAACAAACCCTCGTCCCTTCCACCCCCTTCCAGTGGTCCTGCAGGGACTGCACCTGGGGTTCCCCATCTGGGTAGCAGGAGCGCTGGCTCTCCTCTGTCTCCCTCAGTCCCTCCGTGGCCTGGCAGCCCGTGGTACTGAAGTGTGGTGCTGGGTGCCACACTTCAGCCCTGTGAGGCCGGGGCAGTGGGGCCTTCTGGCCTACCCGTGCCCTGGGGCTGATGTCCCTGTGGGTGGGCTGCAGCCACCAGCACGCATGGTGCATACCTGTGGGTCCCCCAGGAATTCGGGTGAGGCGTGGTCGGAGGGGTCAGGCTGGATGGACCTGAAGGGACGTCGATGACGAGTGCCCCCTCGCTCAAGCCCTCATCATCGCTGGTGCCCTGGATCTGTCAGGGGCGCCTATGAGTGGCCAGTGGTCTGGGCTGGTCTTCCCCATCGGTCCCCCTCTCCTTCAGCTTGGTCGGGGGGTCGGCGGTGTCCAGGTACATGGAGAGGGGTCCCACCTCCTTGGGCCCAAGGAGGCGGTCGAGTTCTTGGAAGTGGGGGCAGCTGGTGGGCGCTGTCCCTGACCGCCCAGCCGTGTCCCAAGCCGAGCAGTATGCCTCCCAGAGGTCCTTGACCTTGGACCTCACGTGGTCTGGGGTCTGGATGGGGTGACCCCAGCCGGTGAGGCCCTTTTCCAGGCACTCGAATGCCATGACGTTCCGGCGCCGGACCCCCATCTGCTGCAGGACCTCTTCATCTTCCCACAGGGCAAGGAGGTCCTGCCGCTCAGCCTCTGTCCAGGAGGGGGCCCGATGTTTGGGGGGCTGGCTCCCCTCCTGGGAGAACTCCCCCTAGTCCCTGGATGGCCCCTGGAATGGACAGGAGTCCCGGCTCCTGGCCATGGTGCCAGAGGTGCTGTGGCCTCCCCCGGCTCTTCACGGCTGAAAGCTGTGTGAGCAACAGCGTGGGCTCCCTGCTGCCTGCACACCCTCAGCTTCCTGCCTGAGGGCTTCTGGGAGCCTGCATGCTGAAAGGCGGACGGAATCTGGAGTCATAGAGCTCTGCTTGTGCTGTGAGTGGCGCCGCTGTCTGCCAGCCGATTGCCGCCATGGAGGAACCACTCTTTTGAAAGTACGTGCCGCGGAGCGTCTACACTTGCACTCTTTCAAAATTCTCTTTTGAAAGAGGACGCTTTTCCCATCACAGGAACGGAGGACCAGCTTCAAAAGAACAGGGGAGTTCTTTCAAAGTTAATTTCGAAAGAGCGCCATGTCAGTGTAGACCTTCCGTAGCTTCTTTCGAAAGAACTTGGTGTTCTGATCATAATTTCAAATGTACTTGCTAGTGTAGACGTACCCTATCAGGGCTAGAGAACAAATAAAAATTTTATGGCACTAAAATATTTCAAGCTGCTTTAATGGCCTTTTAGCAAAAAATAGCTGGAAAAATCTCATGCAGTTCTGACCATATCCAATTTAGATGTTGACAATAAACCCTTTCTTGGCTTTGATCCAAACTGGAATCAAATTGCAAGTATGGGTTCAGATCTAGAGATTTTTATTTGACTCCTTTTTAAAATTCAAAGGTATTTGGATACAATCATTATTGGCATTATGTGTATTGCAGTACCATCTGTGTCATCTACCAGGCTCCATTGTGCTTGATACTATACAAATAAAACAAAAAGATGGTTCCTATCCCCAAAGAACAAAATATTTTGGTACATTTTTAAATTACAATAGGAACACCAATTTACTTATAAAACAATCTATCTTAAAGACCTTTCACAAGCCTCAAAGAATTTTTTTAGAGCTTTTCCTTTTTGGTGGTTTCATGGACTGTTTTCACTATGATTTGCAATTAGTTCCTAAAACTGACCAGCCAGTGTAAGTCTACTTCACAAAGCCAAAGGAGGTGTTAGAAGTAAGGAGCAGAGAAGAGATGTGCTGCCACAACAGCTAGAACAGAGATTAATGCAAAATATTTCTTATAAATAGTTCTCCCTACTCCCAACGCACTTGTAAACGTCAACAGTAGAGCAGTTCATTGGGCATTTCACCAAACCATATAAGAAATGACAAAATTCATTACTGTCAGGTTGATTAAGCACTGGAATAAATTTCCTAAGGAGTCTGTGGAATCTCTGTTACTGGGAGTTTTAAAGAACAAGTTAGACAGACGCCTGTCAGGGATGGTTTAGATTAGGGGTGTCCAACACATGGCAGGCAGGCCAGAATCCAGCCCTCAGAGCCTTTACATCTGCCCAGCAGTGGTGTCATTTTGAAAGCCAGCTGGGGGGCTCTGAGGCTCATGTGGCTCTTTAAGGAGCAATTTGCGGCTCCACCTGTCTGCCATTGCCACCGCCGGCTCCTCTTCTGACTCCCTGCCTTCCCCTGCCGTGCTGAAAGAAGACAACTCAATTTAATTGGTTTAACATCCGGCAGGAAGGAGATTTAAACCTGGGGACCAGGCAAGGTGGCAATTTGGGGCTGTGAGGGGTTAAGCCTGGGGGTGGAGGGCAGCAGATTGAAGCTGAGAGGAATTAAGCCTAGGGGTGAGTAGGTGGTTTGGGCCTGCGAGGGGTTAACCTTGGACATGGGTGGGGCAGTTTGAGGATGTGAGGGGTTAAGCCTGGGGGGTTGGGGTTATTTTGTGTCCAGCCCCTGAAACATGTGGCCCCTGATGAAAAAAGGTTGGCCTACCTCAGTGCAGGGGACTGGAATAGACCTCTTCAAGATCAAGATCCCTTCCAGTCCTACATTTCTATAGTTCCTATGATCTCTTTTGGAAAGCAGAGATGTCAAAATATTCAGCTACATGAGCAATATGACTGGCTGAATCATCTTAAGATCTTTATCATTTCCACTATTTGTATTGCTAAGCAGAATAATGTTCCCCAGTGTTGTGCACCTGTTAATCATATCCATATTAGTCAATCACCTTGCAAGTTTCATGACTTTTTGAGGTACTGACTATTAGTTGATGTTAGTGAACCTACTTTATGTGTCCTGCTCCAGATGTGGTGAGTTGTTCTTCATTTTCAGGAGAGAATGTGACCTTATAAACATCCTGAGAAAAAGCCTTTGACCTCAGCACAATCTTTTCCTGTTTCCAGTCCCAGATTGTCAACATGTAGTCAGGGCTGCTCCCAACACTGGCGAGTAGTGTTCCATAATGGTTAAAATCAGCAAATGCATAAGCTTCCTCAGTCCCACCTGGAAGGACAGAGGATCACAAAGAAATTAAAAACACAATCAATAAGATAAGTTGCTTAGCTCAGTTCTTATTATTTGGCTAGTGGTGAAGGAGAGTCAGCCAACAGTTGACTGGACTATTTTCCACATACTTAAGAGTACACAGACAACCACTTACGATCAGTTTTTGGTATCTGATTTTCAAGTACCAAAAGACTGTATAATTAGTAAAAAATCTATAATGCAACCTTATTTCACTTGGTGGAGTCCATAAACTCTGCTCTATCCATGTCCAACTGAAGTGTACTTTTAACCTACCTCGGAGTATTCTGTATGGCTTTAGTGATGGGAACTCATAGATGATGATGTTTGGCTTCCACCCTTTTTCTCCTACCACATAATACTGTTTACTAGGGTGCACCTACAAAAAGCATACAGTGTTACATACTCTGATATCTCTTCTGGCTGTCTTCAATTAACTATCAAGTTGTATACCAGCACACACGTTGCAGAACCATGACAAAAATTGTGGAACCAAGAAATAATTTGTATTTATCCTGCAACTTTGATCAGTTCTTCTGCACTCATGTCCCTGATCCTCTCCCCTAGATAGCATTTAGAGCACTAATAGTGTTGTAATATTGGAGAATAGGGACAAACTTAGCAACTGCATATTCAGGGGCTGTTCTGAAGTAGTGGAGTTCAGTGAGTAACGAATTTTTTTCCGGTTCTGAGGTCAAATCAAAAACAAAAACCGAAGAGCATTGTTTTGAGATGAACATAAGGTTTTCTTTTACCCTTTTAATGTTTCTAAACTTCGAAGTAAACCTAATTTTGAAACTAAGTCAGAATAGTTCCTTTCAGAATGTTAAAACTGTTTTAACTCTCATTTTTATTCAGCCAAAACTATTTGCCAGATTTGACCCAGGCTGAAAAATAACTTCACTCAGCGGAAAAATGCACTTTAGATCAAATAATTAATTTTCCCAAATAACAAATATAACCCAACTCCAAGCAGGACTTGTAAATGATATGCTGTAGTTCTTCAAGAAGTGTTGATTGCAACATAAAACAATATAGGGCTAGATTTTGATAGCCTTGCTTACTTGGAATTGTATCAATAATCCAACAGGACTATTTGTCGAATAAGATGGTAATAATAAATTTTTCATAATCTGGCTCACAAAGAATAGCTTGCTACAGTGAAACTGGAAAACATTTTTACTTCATTTACCTATATATTTGAAATTTCAAAGCAGAAACAACATTTAACTAATATTAACTTTAATTAGGATAGTTAATGTACTGAACACAACCAGTTAAACTACATCCAGAGCATTTTAATAAATAAAATTTTAATATAAAAAATGAAGCCCAGTTGGCTCATGTCAGTTCTTGAAAGTACCTTGTTAGTATTGCCTGCAACATGGACCTATTTACGATATGCACCTGTTTTTCTCTGTTAAATAAGTAGTTCTGTGTGGTACACCTTGAGAGAGTGCCCCTGGTCACACAACTGAGCTTACTGACCTTTCCTTTCAACCCTTTAAATCAATACCACTGTTTCAGCTAAGTTCATATAGTCAGGTAAGTATGGAAATATTCTATCAAACAGCTGAAACCTCCAAATTGCTTCACTACTGCAGTAAACTTTTTGATATCCAGCAACCCCAGGACCAGGAGGTTGCCAGATATGTAAATATGCTGGATGTGTGGGAGGTTTCAATATGCTCTGGATGCCATGGCATGAGGAGCTGTTCTGGGCAGCACTGCTCATGGCCACGTTGCAGCACAAGGAGATGCTCTGGGCAGCTTGGCATGAGAAACTGCTTGGCCGTGACGCAACGTAACAAGCTGCTTGGTGCAAGGAGCTGCGTCACACAGGGAGCGACGCTGGGTAGTGTGTGGCACCTCTCTGGGCAGGAGAGTGGAGGAGCCACCAGCCGCACCATAAAGCCAGTTAACAGAGAAGTCCAGTTATTTGAATGCCGATTAAAAGAGAGTTTACGGTATAAGTTTTAAACTCTAGAAAGGGACCTTCTTCCTAAAGAAGGGAATAAATCTGTACCGTGATCACACCAATTCCACCACCACTGCTACTACGCAGGTAACGCTGATATTTGGTTTTCAGGTCCAAGAGCACCAGCTGGTTGCCTGCTACATAAAGGAGTGTTTGGCTATCTAGGAGCTGCAGGTTTGCCCTTTTGGTGCAGTCATAACCAAAAGAATGTCTATCAGCAGCTTGTTAAGGAAAAGCATTGATCCTAGACCTTGAGGGTTGTCTCTTCTAGATAATAATAAAGATATCAAGATTAAAACTAGAGTAAATTGAGGTGGAAACACTGGGTTGGGTGGCTGTTACTCTGTCGGTCCAGCTTTGGTTTGTTTTAAGAGTACAGCCCTGGTCAAGTTAAAACTTATCAAGGTATTACAAATAAATGGGAAAAATATAAATGAAATATTTAAAAAATTATGCATCATCCCTCCAACTCCATGCTGGACTCCATTTTTATGGCCTATACTGATCTGTAGAGCTCTTCAAAAATCCACATTCCTTTGTCGTAATGGTCTCTTTAAAATAGAATAAATTGATCAGATTAAAAAGTGCACTGCATGCAAGAAAGAGAACGAAGGCAATGTCTCCAGGTGTTCTACATGGAGCATTTTTCACATTAAGTGATCGTGTACACCTTGCTGGTGCACACCAAAAGATCTCTCATATACTTCAACATAGTGAACCTTTGCAGGGTCTATGTTAAATGCACTAGAAAACTTTTGGTGTGCATCAGCAGAGTCTACACAACCAAATAACATGCAACACATCAGCAGGTTTTGCAAATCAGATCCCAAGCAGTACACATTATTGTTCAGTGTGGACAAGCTCTCCAGCTCGCTCCCTCTGTCACTCTGAAGCCTGGTCTACATTACAGTCATGTAAATGTAAGGCAGATTATGTTGACTTAATTCTGTAAGCATCTATACTAAAACATAGGTCCCACCAATGTAATTTTTCTACTCCACCAACTTAGTACTCCACCTCCTTGAGAGGCATAGCATTTAAGTTGATGCACTTATGCCACCACAATGTCAGTGTAGACACTGAATTGCTTACACTGACTTTCTGCTATTGAGAAATCATCCAAAAGTGACCCGTGCTGGCAGTTAAATGGATGCAAGTACTCCTGGTGAGGACAGGCACTGCTGACTCAAGTAGCATGTGTGGATGTATAAAAACAATTCAATTACTCCAGCAGTTATGAATTAATATACATTAGGTCAACTTAATCTTTTAGTGTAGACTTGAGCTGATGAGGAGAGAGACAAAGATGGTTTCTCAAAGCAACTCCACTGAATTTGATGGAAAGCCATCTGTGCATCGGAAAAATTATACATTCTTCCCTGCCCCTGCCTTACACTTAGATGACATAATATACTAAATCTGTTTACTGGTGCTGAGTAGCTGTTCTACTCCATTGATTCACATATAGGGGTACAAGGCCAAGGACCCACACACTTTCTATCCATTTCCTACTCACTGTCCAGTGAGAGAAAACTGGGCACGTAGCTCCTGATCAGTCCTTTGCATTCCAGACATGATGTGTGGAACGGTAACTTGACTCTAAAGGACGAAGAGGAGAGGGGAAGGAGTTCTTACTCTCCCATGATCCCCTGCATGGCTGCATTTGGTTAGGCCAAAATCTGGTGTTATGGAATTCCTCCTGGTAATAAGCACTGTCTGGCATTATGCAGTGACAAGATAAAGTTTCAATATTTATGTTTAAATTCACCTCAGAAACATAATAGGCTTTGATTCTGATCTCTCCCTCTTCAGTTCTACACCATTGTAACCTCACTGATTTCATTGTAAGTTCTTCTGATTTTACAGTACAGGTGTGAGATCAAAGTCAGGCATGACTAATTTTGTATAAGTAAACCCCAGTTTTAAGTCTACACAAATGCTGGAAGAGGATACTTGAGAGTGAGAAGGTGAATTGGTATCCCAGAGTCTGATGTCACAAAGGGCTGCGAGCACAAATCTTCATAGTTATAGAAGAAGGTTTCTGAGATTTTCCTCTCCAGTTTCTCTGGCTTTTTTTCTTCCTCTGGAGGTTCTTCAATATCTTCCTCCTGCTCCTCTTCTTCCTCTGTGTTTAGAAATGGTGACACAAAGAAGAGCTTTAATCAGATTGGCATTTCCACCTCTCTCTTAACTGCAAAAGTGAAGTATTCATGAACTCCTCCCTTCTTCCAAAGAAATAATGTGAACTCCAGTATAGTAAAACACAACTGATATCTTTGTATTATGAAGCATATCCTGCGAATAGCTTCTAGAGAATAATAGCATGCATGTACCTCTCTAGGTTCAAAAACACCAGGTTCTAAATAACTAAGATAAGAATATTTTGAAAATTCACTGCTCTGTACAACTGGCACCTTCTGTCCTTGTTTGGAACATAAGCGATCTTTACAGACTTTAAACTTAAAGCTACTGGGACAGTTTTATTCAAATCTAAATATTTAAATCCCAGTTGGATTTAGAAAGAAGCCAAGTTTGAAGCTTTTTTCTTCAGCAGATCTTTAGCGGATATTATGTTGACTAATCAGTATAGATGTGCAGCACTTTGCTCCTTCACATGAGCATGTTGCCATGGAGATATTAATTGGCAGCTTTGCTAGCACAATGTGTTGCTCTGTCTACATAGTTCTTTACTGGAGTTTAGGGCATTGAATAGAAACTGTCTGCTGGAATTACAGTCTGTTATAAACATGTGACTCAGGTTCTATTCCTCAACTTATGTCATCTCCGTCAATTGTTGTGGTTTTAGAGTTACATTATCTTTTTCAGTAACATGTTATTTCTTAATGTTATCACATAATGCACCACAACAACCAACCAAGGGGGCAGGGTCTATGCAGAGGAAAGTAAAATGGGCTGCACGATAAGAAAAGTGATGTGAACAACTGAAAAAGCAGAGAAAAATAACTGTTTTTCTAATCTCTGTCAGCTATAGCAGCTTTAGATGTTACTTCTGACAATAGTGAGCAAACAAAAGAAATTTCAGGATGCAATGCAATTTTTAAATTAATGTATATACCTTTTAAGCAGAGACAATACTTACGAGTACTGCTGCCATCTGACTCAGCACCTTCCACTCGCCTCTTTACTTCTTCTGTCTGCCCCTCTGGAATTGATGGTACCTCATCTTTACCTGGTAGTTCCTTTGAAGGTCTTTCATCTGCAGAGGAAAATTGGGACAATTTTCACTTCTTTAGCATTAAAACATGGTATATTTCTCTACCTTGCTCTCACACTCCATATTTGGACAATGCAATATTCACAGTCTTGGAGCATTAAATTTTTTTCTATCCTACAATGGATTTCTTGCTCATACAGAGTTAATTTCACTATTTAAAACTGATTTAGGACTTAAGGAGAGGAGCACATCCTGGAAAAGAAAACTACATTAACAGAAGGAATGAACTGAAGAACCAAGAGAGTGTGCCAAAGTTCTAACAAAAGACTATGCAAAGAATCACAATAGACTCAGTGCACTGAATGGTGGTGTAAATATGCTGTTTATAACATACTGAAATGAAAAATGGAAGCTGTACCCAAAACATCCAGACAAGCCTGTGAAGAATGAAAGTAGTAATCTATGCAATGATTGAAGCAGGCTGAATGAGTTGACACTCTCAAGACTATGTAATCCAAAGCAACAAGAAAGGCACCAAAAGATAAAAATTAAAGAAATGTATTACAGTTCTAACTGGAGAAGCTATTCTCAGAAGGACAGATTGTTGGAGGACAGACAGTGGGTCAGGAGAGATTTGGAGAAGCAACCACTGAGGGCAGTACACAGCTTCTTCAGGGAGAACTATCATGGACCACTGATAAAAAGGAAAAAGCAGTCAAGTAGCACTTTAAAGACTACCAAAATAGTTTATTAGGTGAGCTTTCGTGGGACAGATCTACTTCTTCAGACCATAGCCAGACCAGAACAGACTCAATATTTAAGACACAGAAAACCAAAAACAGTAAGCAAGGAGGACAAATCAGAAAAAGATAATCAAGGTGAGCAAATCAGAGAGTGGAGGGGTGGGAGGGAAGATCAAGAATTAGATTGAGCCAAGTATGCAGACGAGCCCCTATAGTGACTCAGAAAGTTCCCATCGTGATTTAAACCATGTGTTAATGTGCCGAATTTGAATATAAAAGTCAGCTCGTCCACTTCTCTCTCTAAAACAGAGCGATAATTTCTCTTCAGTAACACACATACCTTTAGGTCATTGACAGAATGCCCCATTCCATTAAAATGTTGACTAACTGGTTTGTGGATCTGTAGTGTTTTGAAGTCTGTCTTGTGCCCGTTGACCCTTTGTCTAAGGGAGTTAGAAGTCTGTCCAACATACAAAGCATCTGGGCATTGTTGGCACATGATGGCATATATGATGTTAGTAGAGGAGCATGAGAAAGTGCCCGTGATTCTGTGAGTAACGTGGTTAGGTCCAGTGATGGTATTTCCAGAGAAGATATGTGGACAAAGCTGGCAGCGGGCTTTGTTGCAGGGAAAGGTTCCAGGACTGTTGTTCCTGGGGTATAGGCTGTGGCTGTTAGTAAGGATCCTCATGAGGATGGGAGGTTGTCTGTAGGAGAGAACAGGCATGTCACCCAGGGCCTTCTGGAGTGTAGCATCCTGATTAAGAATAGGTTGTAGGTCTTTAATAATTCGTTGCAGTGGTCTGAGTTGCGGGCTGTAGGTGATGACCAGTGGTGTTCTGTTCTTGGCTTTTTGGGCCGATCTTGGAGCAGCTGGTCTCTGGGTATGCGTCTGGCCCTGTCGATTTGTTTTTTTACTTCTCCTGGTGGGTAATTCAGGTTTATGAATATTTGGTAAAGTTCTTGTAGTTTGTGGTCTCTGTCAGTTGGATCAGAGCAAATGCGATTGTACCTAAGAGCTTGACTGTAAACAATGGATCTAGTCACATGTGCAGGATGGAAACTAGAAGGGTGTAGATAAGTATAGCGATCAGTAGGTTTTGGGTACAGTGTGGTACTGATCAGGCCATCCTTGATTAGTACTGTAGTGTCCAGGAAACGTATCTCTTGCATGTTGTAATCGAGGCATAAGTTGATGGTGGGGTATAGATTGTTAAAGTCTCTGTGGAATTCTTCTAGAGCCTCTGTACCATGGGTCCAAATCATAAAGATGTCATCAATGTATCCTAAGTAGAGGAGTGGTAATAGGGGACGAGAGCTGAGGAATCGTTGTTCCAGGTCAGCCATAAATATATTAGCATATTGTGGGGCCATGCGGGTGTGCCCATAGCAGTTCCACTAATCTGGAGGTATCAATTGTCCCCAAAACGGAAATGACTGTGGGTGAAAACAAAGTTACAGAGGTCAGACACCAGATTGGCTGTGGTGGCACCAGGGATGGTGTTCCTGTCTCAAAAATAACCAAGACATCATAATCAAACCAGCTGACAAAGGGGGTGCTGTTGTCATCCTGAATAAGTCAGACTATGAACAGGAGGCAGCCAGACAACTCTCCAACACCACATTTTACAGACCTCTCTCTGCTGATCCCACTTTGGATTTCCAAAGGAAATTACAACAACTACTGAAGGAACTCCCTGCTGCTACTTGGGACCTCATTAACTCAGACACACCATCTGAGCCGCAGCCTGGATTATTCTATTTACTTCCCAAAATCCACAAACCTGGAAACCCTGGACACCCTATCATTTCAGGTATTGGCACCCTTACCACCGGACTATCCAGTTACGTGGACTCCCTCCTCAAACCCTATGCCACCAACACTCCCAGCTATATCCGAGATACCACCGACTTCCTGAGGAAATTACAAAACATCGGAAAAGTTCCTGATAACGCCATCCTTGCCACAATGGATGTAGAGGCTCTGTACACTAATATTCCACATAAAGACGGATTACAAGCAATCAGGAACACCATCCCTGATGCCACCACAGCCAATCTGGTGTCTGACCTCTGTAACTTTGTTTTCACACACAATCATTTCCGTTTTGGGGACAATTTATACCTCCAGATTAGTGGAACTGCTATGGGCACACCCGCATGGCCCCACAATATGCTAATATATTTATGGCTGACCTGGAACAACGATTCCTCAGCTCTCGTCCCCTATTACCACTCCTCTACTTAGGATACATTGATGGCATCTTTATGATTTGGACCCATGGTACAGAGGCTCTAGAAGAATTCCACAGAGACTTTAACAATCTACACCCCACCATCAACTTATGCCTCGATTACAACATGCAAGAGATACGTTTCCTGGACACTACAGTACTAATCAAGGATGGCCTGATCAGTACCACACTGTACCCAAAACCTACTGATCGCTATACTTATCTACACCCTTCTAGTTTCCATCCTGCACACGTGACTAGATCCATTGTTTACAGTCAAGCTCTTAGGTACAATCGCATTTGCTCTGATCCAACTGACAGAGACCACAAACTACAAGAACTTTACCAAATATTCATAAACCTGAATTACCCACCAGGAGAAGTAAAAAAACAAATCAACAGGGCCAGACGCATACCCAGAGACCAGCTGCTCCAAGATCGGCCCAAAAAGCCAAGAACAGAACACCACTGGTCATCACCTACAGCCCGCAACTCAGACCACTGCAACGAATTATTAAAGACCTACAACCTATTCTTAATCAGGGTGCTACACTCCAGAAGGCCCTGGGTGACATGCCTGTTCTCTCCTACAGACAACCTCCCAACCTCATGAGGATCCTTACTAACAGCCACAGCCTATACCCCAGGAACAACAGTCCTGGAAACTTTCCCTGCAACAAAGCCCGCTGCCAGCTTTGTCCACATATCTTCTCTGGAAATACCATCACTGGACCTAACCACGTTACTCACAGAATCATGGGCACTTTCTCATGCTCCTCTACTAACATCATATATGCCATCATGTGCCAACAATGCCCAGATGCTTTGTATGTTGGACAGACTTCTAACTCCCTTAGACAAAGGGTCAACGGGCACAAGACAGACTTCAAAACACTCCAGATCCACAAACCAGTTAGTCAACATTTTAATGGAATGGGGCGTTCTGTCAATGACCTCAAGGTATGTGTGTTACTGAAGAGAAATTATCGCTCTGTTTTAGAGAGAGAAGTGGATGAGCTGACTTTTATATTCAAATTCGGCACATTAACACATGGTTTAAATCGTGATGGGAACTTTCTGAGTCACTATAGGGGCTCGTCTGCATACTTGGCTCAATCTAATTCTTGATCTTCCCTCCCACCCCTCCACTCTCTGATTTGCTCACCTTGATTATCTTTTTCTGATTTGTCCTCCTTGCTTACTGTTTTTGGTTTTCTGTGTCTTAAATATTGAGTCTGTTCTAGTCTGGCTATGGTCTGAAGAAGTGGGTCTGTCCCACGAAAGCTCACCTAATAAACTATTTTGGTAGTCTTTAAAGTGCTACTTGACTGCTTTGATAGTGTTTTGATAGTGTATAGACTAGCACGGCTTCCTCTCTGTTACTGATAAAAAGGAGTGGCTGGAAAGTTTTGAAGAAATTCACAGTTACATCTTGCATTATTGCCCATCACTACTTTTGCCTAAAAGGTAGACTCTAAAGAGACAGGGGAGTTTCACCCCTTCTCATCTTGGGAGCATGGGGCCTAAAACTTAGTCCCATGTATGCATATTATGCCTGATTCCTGCAACTTGTACAGTCAGATTAATACTAAGTAGTATAAAATGCTACCAGCTCAGAATTGTAATGATCTAAATGTTTAAACAAGATGCCAAGCAATAGAAAATCAGGCCTCGTATTTTCAGCAAAGATTACCTCCCGTTTTTTAAAGCCTGAGCAGTGAACCAAGAGCACACAGAACACTCTTTGGGCCTGCTTCTCACCAGCACACAAGAAGAAACAGATGCCTGGGCTTACCATGGACATCTCTGTGTTGTACTGAATACATTAATCAAAGGCTGACAGCCTACTGAGATTCATCATGAAATCAACCCTAGTCCCAGGATGCCATAACAAACGCATGTGAATTAGAAACATAGACCCCTGCCACTTTCCCCAGCAGTCCATTCTTCCACCAACCTGTCAAAAACACAGGGAACTGCCCAGTACGCAGACTTAAAATTACTCTGTGCCAGTACTGAAATCTCTGTATAATGGCAGGCAATACTCACAGACACTACTGGGATCTGCCTCTGTACTTTCCACTGGCTTCTCTATACCTTCCTCTGGTCCCTCTGGAGTGGAAGGTACCTCTCCTTCACCTGGTGGTTCCTTCGAGGCACTACTTTTGATTTTCTCTGCAAAGGAAGATAGGGCTAACGTTTTACTTAGTCTCAATACCCTCTAAGCATATTTGGATTCCCAAAGGATGAATTTTTCTCAGTGGTTTGTATGAAGTATATCTGCATAATGCAACATTGAGGTTCTTCCTATCCTGCAAAGGATTTCTTCTACCATGCAGTGTGAAATCCATTAAATAATAGAGTGTTACTGGGTTCCAAAAAATAAAATAATAAAGACACTTCTTTTCTGCAGGTCAGGATGAAAATTCAAAGGTTGCAGGACTTTCCATATATGCCTAGACAGTAATCTCAGACTTTCTTTTAAAGATGAATTGACCTGCAAAAGAATTTTATTTGTGCCCATTTTTGCTTCTTTATGATAGTTTTTTAGCTGTTTTTTTTTTCTTTTTAAGGAGATGGTTTTGTTTTTTATTTACCTCAGGAATATCAAGCCTGATGTTTCCTTCCCTTACTGAAGGGCTTCTTAAAAGTTTCAGGAGATGTGCATTCCGAGGTCTCAAACGTTAATTTAATGTGTAGGATAATAAATCAACATTTTCAATAGGTACTGAAGTTAAGTAGATGTGATGTTATATGGTTAAAATATGAGCATGTAGATTGTTGTTGCTGCCACTGTTACATAATTGCAACAAATCTTGTACAAAGTGTGTCATAAAATATCTATTGAAAAGTTAATGTATGCTGAATATGATTATTCTATTTGATTGCATGCATCATTTTTGTATCTGAAGTAATAAATATAACTATGTACTTCAAATGTTTGTTGCTGTGGTAACACCTACAAGCTATTTAGCTGCCCTATTATGAATGGAGTATTCAAGCTGATGGCTCATCAGTGAACACAATGAACCCTAAATGATGCCTATAAGCATGTGTTCAGATAAGATTTGAAATATTCATTAACCTGGGAGGTAAGGTGTCCCGTTCTTTCAGCCTGGTAGAATTTTCTTATGTGATGAATGAGATTTTCAGTAATCATCATATTTCAGTTGGGTATCTGGATGGACAATCAAGGCTGATAGAATGCTGAAGAATGGCGTTCTGCCTCCTTTTTTGCTGGCAATGGTGCTGCCATTTGTGAAGTGCTCTGAGCCCTGCATGTGGCTCTTTAAGGAGCCAATATGCAACTCAGGGCTCTTGTTGCTGCTCCACTCACTTCCTCCTCATTGAGCTCTGGCATGCTGAAGCAAGAACTCAACTTAATGGGTTTAATGGCTGGCCATTAAACCAATTGAGCTGAGTCCTTGCTTCAGCACACCAGGGCACTGTGAGCTGCCCCTGCCGTTTTACATGGGGGAGCCAGTGCAGCCACTAGAAAAAGTAGGCAACCAGTGAAGAACCACATGGAGCTCTCTCCTGCAAAGATGAGACAGTGTTGGGGTGAGGGTGGTTTGGGGTTGCGGTGGGGGATGGGGTTAGAGGGTAGCTGGGAGTACCTAGCTCTTGGGGAGGGAAGGGGGATGGGGTAAGAGTGGGGTGCTGGTGGTGCCTGTGTCTTGGGGAGGGGAGAGGAATGGGGTAAGAGTGCTGGGGGTGCCTGGTTCTTGGGGAGGGTATTAATTTAGACCTGGGACTGGGGATTGGGGTGCCTGGTTCTGGGGGAGAGCACTGATTTAGTGCTGGAAGTGGGTTTGTGGGTTCCTGGTTCTGGGAGTGCTAGGCTCTGTGGGAGGGCATTCATTTAGGGCAGGGAGGGAGGGCTGGGGCTGCCAGGGGGGTGAAACTTGTGGGCAGATCAGGCCCTGCCGTGGTGGCAGTTCAGCCAGCAGAGGGATTGGGACTCGGGGCGGGGTTTGGGGCTTGAGTTCCATCACCTGTTTGCTAGAAAAAAGGCACTGCATTAAACTATTATAGAAGCTGTTTCATGGCTAGGTAGGCAGATCTAAGTATTAGAATGAACACCAGTTTGCGGGATTGTTTTCCCTATTCTTTCAAGAAGTAGGTTTTACCCATGAGACCTCATGACCTAATAAATGTGTTAGTCTCTAAGGTGCCACAGAACTGCTTGCCATGCTTTGCAGTTTGTCTTAATTAAGTAACCTCAGTGTGTTCACCTTCAGACTCTAATTACAGTAGTTATAATAAAAATGAACAGAGAAACAAACAGAAAAAAGATTTTAAACAGTTCAACTATAAGTCATGGCCCTGTTCTTCAGCTTTGAGACTTGTTCTTCATGATACCATAATTGCACTAATTCTCCAGCTGTCTCAGTCTTCCAAAGGAAACAAGACCTAAATTTGCATTATAAAAAACAAGCAGAATTCACTGTATTTAATTTAAAAATGTTGAACTCCTACTCACCTTACAAAGAATAAAATAAACAAATAAAATGTAAAAGTAAGCCTTCCTTCCCGTCTCTGTTTTCTCTGCATGTTACCTTCACCTTAGTTTCAATATTAATTTGCTCTGTTTCTTTGCTTCTTTGTAGTCAAACTTACCAAATTTACGGGGGACACCCTAAGTCAACTTTCTGTGCAAGTGTGGACGTTCACCACAGACTTTATAAAATCTAGAGTTAAAAAGTCAACTTTAATAAATTTGAATTTATTGCCTAGTATAGACATACCCTTGGTTTCTCATAAACAACTATTCCCAAACAATACACTTTAAGATTGAAAGTGTATAGCTGCGTCTACACATGCCAGCTACTTCGAAGTAGCCGCGCCAACTTCAAAATAGCGCCCGCCACGTCTACACGTGGCGAGTGCTATTTCGAAGTTGAAATTGACGTAAGGCAGCGAGACGTCGAAGTCGCTATCCCCATGAGGGGATGGGAATAGCGCCCTACTTCGACATTGAACGTTGAAGTAGGGCACGTGTAGCTGATCCACATCCCGCAACATCGAAAGAGCGGGGTCCGCCATGGCGGCCATCAGCTGAGGGGTTGAGAGACGCTCTCTCCAGCCCCTGAGCTCTATGGTCGCCGTGTGCAGCAGCCCCTTAAAGCTCCCCGCCCCCTTATTTCCTGTGCAGGAAGCTGAGAGCACGTGCAGGCGACAGCACTGACACACGGCCTGCCTGCACGCCTCCCTGCAGCCCCAAGCCACTACCCCCGCTGCGATGGCCGCCCGCCAGCCCCCCAAGCGCCCCCAGGGCACGCCCCCCCAAGGGAAGCCAGGGCTCCCAGGCTGGCAGCCAGCCTGAGAAAAGGCGGCGGGGTCCCTCCTGGACAGAGGCCGAGATCCGGGACCTGCTGGGGCTCTGGAGCGAGGAGGAGGTGCTCCAGGTAATGAGGAGCAAGAGGCAGAACACGGATGCGTTCACTCGGCTGGCCAAGGGCCTGGCTGCCTGGGGTCACCCTGCCCACACTCCTGACCACGTCAGAAATAAGGTGAAGGAGCTGTGGCAGGGTTACGCCCGGGCCCGGGTTGCGGCCAGCCAATCTGGGGCTGCACCCGCCACTTGCCCCTTTTACAGGGAGCTCAGGTCCATCCTGGGCCCCCGGTACACCTCCTCCCCACCGGCCACTCTTGACACCTCAGCCGACGAGCCCCAGCAGGCCCCGGAAGTGGAGTCCACCCCAGAGGCAAGCCCCGCACCCCAGGCGCCCCCCCAGGAGCCCACCCCTGGGATGCTGGAGGAGGAGGAGGGGGAATCCTCCTCCAGTGACAGGGGGCTGCACATCGCCCTGCCGTCCCAGAGCTCCAGGAGGGCGTCCGCCCAGAGGGTGACCCCGACCATGGGAGCGGACCATCAGATATGTACCCCCCTGGTGCACACCCCCGGGGTTAAGGGGCGGGGACAAGAGATATGACCAGGGCCCTCCACATGCCCAGATGACCATGGCCCCAAGGACAGCAGTGGCATGTCCCTCAGAAGAGTGCATCAGGCCCTGCCCCCTCAGCAGGACAGCGCCATGCCCCATCCCTGGGGATGGGGGGAGCGGAACCTAGGGTCCCCCGGGGGGGGAGGGGGTGGGACACCCATCAGTACCAACAGCATCTCCCGGGGACGGGGAACCAGCAGCAGAGGGGTGGGGGGACAAAGGCCACGGCTCGGGGCCCACACTAACGGCTGTCTGCACTCTTCTTCCCCCCCATGCTCCACAGCTGCACCATCGGAGGGCCCGGAGAGCGCCGGCGACGTCTCCGTGGTCCCGGAGAGCCCACCGGGGCCATCGCTGCAGGCCAGCCCCTCATCGGAGCACCGACCAGCCCCAGGACAGGACCGACGGTGGAGCCACCACCACCAGAGGACGGCCACAGACCCCCAGCTGCTCGCGACCCTCCAGCGTCAGCTGGAGGTGTCGGAGCGGCACCTGCGGGTGGAGGAGCAGCGGCTGGAGCTCCAGGAGCGAGCGCTGGCCTGGCGCCAGGAGGCATGGGGGGTCTTTATGCGCACATTCGAGCACATAGCGAATGCCTGGCCCCTCATGCCGCGCCGCCCGCCCTGCCCACTGCTCTACCCACTGCTCTGACCGCTGCTCCGACCGTCGTCCCACCACTGTCCGCCACCCTGGGGTTGTCCGCCAAGGGGACCTGGGGCCTGCTGACGCCCGCCAGCCATACCTACCAGTTCGCCCGACCCCCAGCCAGCCTCGGCCAGGGCTCAGGCCGAGGCGAGGGTCGCGCCCACCAACCCTGGGTGCCGGGCAGTAGAGGGGTGCGGGGCCCAGGACGTGCCCCCCCCTTTGTACATATCCCCCATCATATATATTTGTATATAGTTTGTGTTACACCCCTGTTCTGTTATATGGTACCCGCCCCCCCATGTAAATAGTTCCCCCCTTTTGTTCTTACTATATATATTTGTAGTTTTAATAAGAGAATTCACTGTTTTTTGGCTTCATAAACAACAGGTCCATTTTTATTTGCAAGAAAAGTGGGGGGATGTGTGCTCTTGGGTGCTCTGTGGTGTGGGCGTGGGGGCAGGGAGTGTTGTGGAGGATGAGGGGGTGCAGTGGGGGGCATGCCAGCACTCACCCCACAGTCTGGTCGAAATGGGCCCGCAGGGCCTCCCAGACCCGGATCCCCTCGGGGTCCACCTGGCGACTGGGGGCGGCGGGTGGCTGCACGTCAGCCCTGCCAGCCTCCACAGCCCAGCCCTGGAAGAATGCCTCCCCCTTGCTCTCGACCAGGTTGTGGAGTGCGCTGCACACGCCCACAACCTGGTGGATGCTGGTGGGCCCTGCATCCAGGCGGGTGAGGAGACACCTCCAGCGCCCTTTGAGGCAGCCAAAAGTGCGCTCAACCATCTGGCGTGCATGGTTCAAGCGTGTGTTGAAGCGCTCCTGGCTGGCTGAGAGATGGCCCATGTAAGGGTGCATGAGCCAGGGCCGGAGGGGGTACGCCACATCTGCGATGATGCAGAGGGGCATGGTGGTGTCCCCCACAGGGATCTCCCACTGGGGGATGTAGGTCCCCGCCTCCAGCCGGCGGCACAGGCCCGAATTCCTGAACACCCGGGCGCCATGGGTGCTGCCAGGCCACCCAACACAAATGTCCAGGAAGCGGCCCCAGCTGTCCACCAAGGCCTGCAGAACCACAGAATGGTAGCCCTTCCTGTTCATGAAGCGTCCTCCGCTGTGCTCCGGGGCACAGATGGGGATATGGGTCCCATCCAGAGCCCCAAAGCAATTTGCGAAGCCCAGGCTGGCAAACCCAGTGACGGCAGCATCCAAGTCTCCAATCCGCACGAGCCTGTGGAGGAGCAGGGCACTGATGGCGTGGACAACCTGCAGGGGAAGGACATGGGAGAGCACCAGTAAGGGGTGTGCAGGGTGTGTCTGGCCCTCCCCCCCAGGGCTGCCCTCCACCCCAGGGCTGCCTCCACCCCAGGGCTGCCCTCTCCCGGGTCCTCTTACCTCCATGAGGACAGCCCCGACGGTGGCCTTGCCCACGCCAAACTGCTGCCCCACGGATTGGTAGCTGTCTGGAGTGACCAGCTTACAGTCAGCGATGCCGACCCATTTCTCAACCGTGAGGTCACACCGCATGGAGGTGTCCTGGTGCCTCAGTGTGGGGGTGAGCCACTGGCAGAGCTCCAGGAATGTCTGCCGGCTCATTCGGAAGTTCTGGAGCCAGCGCTCGTTGTCTGACTCACCGAGCACAAGCCGCTCCCACCAGTCAGTGCTCGTGGGGTAGCTCCACAGCCAGCGGCGTGTGCGGCGGGGGAGTCGGGGGACGCAGAGGGCAGCAAGGTCTGGGGCTGCTTCCTTTCCCCCCGGAGGCAGCTCCTCTTCTGTGAATAAAAGGTGGTCAGCTGCCTCCTGCACAGCATTGAGCAGGGCAAGCACTGCTCCTGCAGGGGCGGGTGGGTGGACCTCTGGCTGCTGCTGCTGCTGCTGCTGCTGCTGCTGCTGCTGCTGGTCCATACTGCTTCAACAGGTGTGCATGCCTGTGGCTCTGCAGACCGCGTGCTGTGCAGGCTGAGTGTGCCTGGGAGGGGCCCTTTAAGGGAGCGGCTAGCTGTTGCCCCGGAAGTGCTAGTCCGCCCTGTGACCCTGTCTGCAGCTGTTCCTGGCACCCTTATTTCGCTGTGTGCCGCTGTGGCGTATAGATGCTCCCCTGCAGCGCCTACTTCGATGTGGTGCTGCCCAATGTAGACGGCACCAGCCCTGGAGGATGTGTAGATGCTATTCATCAAAATAGCTTATTTCAATGTCGCTACATCGACATAAGCTATTTTGATGTAGCATACACGTGTAGATGTAGCTTATATAAGCAATTTAAAGATTAAAAACAACTTTCAAGAACACTGTAGTTTATTTTTAAGTATTAAAAATCCAGAAAATTCATAGCTAAGGTTCAAATTAAAATAAACTTTAATATTTGATAGCATGCAACTACATAGTTAAGCTTTAACTGTATTCCTCTGTCTGGAGTAAGGGCTCTGAAATCAAGAAATAAAAAGCCATTAAGGAATACATCCCTAGTTTCAGATTGGATAAGAATCATAGCTGGAAAAGAACACTTTGGGGGTTCCAGTTTCAGGAGAATGGAAAAGCACAGAATGCCGACAAAAACTGTAACTTGGATGTCGGAGAATGGAGAAGTTGTTATATAACTGGACTGTATTCAGCCCGCAAACTCAAAGAAAAATAATCAACCCATCTAAGATCTAAAGAGCCCAAAATCTTTTAAATAAAAACATCAGAAAATTTAAGCCAATCTCATGATTTTAGATTCCTGACTGGGGCTGGTAATAATGGAACAGAGGTTCTATTACCAGAACTACAGTTAGTCACAGATATAGCTGTAGGCAAGTTGAATGAATGCACGGTAGGCTGTCAAGAGACTTGAGTTGTTCCAATCCCAAATCTGCAGTGTTGCTGTTTGTGTGTACTATGCCACAAGAATTGAACAGGCTTAGGAAGTTCAGGGATCAACATTTTTTGTCTTGGGTCCCATGATCACATTGACTAATCCAGGAAGCATTTGTACGGGTTCACCACCTACGTGTCTTTAACATCAGTTTCTCATAAGAATTTTTTAAGATCCATTATATTCTAAACTGCCTGAATTATGGAATAGCGATTTTTACTTTATTTGAAAACTGAGGTGTTAAATTTTCAAATGATATAATGCCAGGAGTTCAGTTTCTATTGTTCTATAACCACTATTACCACTATAATCATGTCAGAATTCAAATGGGTAAAAAAAGGCAAAATGGAAAAAAAAAAAAGAAAAATGTTTACCAGAATGTTAATTTTTAGATCCAATGTTTCACAGTTTGGAAACTAAATTCCTTTCTAGTCCTACTGGCAAAAGATATTGAGCAACTATACCAAGCCAAAACTGGTTTCAGGACTGGGAAATGCATTCAGCCAAGCCTCTCAGTTTTACTGAAATAAGCTGTTAATCTGCATTTGTGCTGACACAAAGGACTTCCTATAGATGACAGTAGACTTGTAAGAGCACAGAGCTGATAGCGCTTTGGAGATGCACGGTGTAATGTTACTGTAGCTCCAAGGGTATGTTGATACTTACAGCAAGATCGCCACACCAGGATCAATCTTCCGGAGTTTGATTTTGCAATGTGTATAAAGACATGGCAAAAATCAATCTCTGTGGGCTCGGCCATAAACCCTAGTACTCCATGCGATCACATGCAGCAAGGGACATTGGAACGAGCCTGAAGAGCCCCAATCTACACAAGGGCAGAATGTTGATTCTGACACGTTGATTCTAGTGACACTAATGGCATAGCTAGAATTGGGTATCTGGGATCAATTTTGTTCCCTAGTGTAGACCAGGCCTAAGAAAGTGAATAGCAACCAGTAGATCAGGATCTATTGGTAGATCCTGGAGACTTTGACAGGCAATCCTGTCTGGTTTGGCCAGAAAGCTAACTGCCTGTTCTTCAGCTGTCATCCCCCCTCCCCCTGACTGCCATGCTGCTCCTGACCTCTGCTTGGAACTGTTCCCCGAGAGCCACCTGCTTGCTGTGCAGGAAGGGGGAGCCAGAGAAACACAGCACTGATGTTGTCATCATCATCATCATCATCATCAACAACCATGGGTTCAGCGCCCGTTGGCGTCTGATGCCTCTCTCACTATTTCCTTCCATCTTTCCCTGTCCAGGGCGGAGTGGCTTAGTTTCTGTAGACTATTCCTCACCAATCTACTACACCATCTACCCATTCTCTGTGGGGTCTGCTTCTTCTATTCCAACTGTCCATGATGCTGAATACCAGGTTCTTGGTGTTTCGTTCATTGTTTGTTCTGCAAATCTGCCCGAATAGCTGTAACTTCAATTGTATAACCTTCTGCAGTAGGTTCTCTTTCAGCTGTATCTTCCTATATAGTTCCTCATTGGTGACCTTCTGCAGCCATCCTATCATCAGGATCTTTCTATAACAACTCCTCTCAAATGCCAATATTCTTCTCTTTGAATCTTTCATTACCACACATCTCACATCCGTACAACATGCTGCTGAATACCCACGTTTTCAAAACACAGCTTCATTCCTAAGCTAATCACTTTGCTTTTCCAGATCTTATCCATCTCCTTCAAACTCACTCTTGCTTGTGCTATTCTAGTCGCTATTTCCTTCTTACATTCTAGATCATATGTGATGTTGCTCCCCAGATATGTGAAATTCTCTAGTTCAATCCCATCTACACTGATCTTCCTTCCTATTTTCTTACCTCCAAATACCATTGTTTTTGTTTTATCGATGATCATAATCAGGCTGTACTGCTTCCCTTCCTTGTTTAGCACCTGCATCATGTTCACTAGCTTCTCCTCATCTTCCTCTGTGATAACTACATCATCCGTGAACCTCAAGTTGTTAATTCTTTCCCGTGCATAGACAGCCCTTCTACCTCTTCCTTGATTTTGTCCATCGCTCTTGATAGATGCGCAATGAAAATACTTGGCAACATCAGATCTCCTTATCTCATACCACTACTCGTTCTAAACCAACTTCCCAACTCCACGCACATTCTCATCGCTGCCTCCACACTGTCATTGATATCCTTCAACAACCGTATCAGTCTGTAACAGCAACGAAGGGACCTGTGGCACCTTATAGACTAACAGAAAAGTTTTGAGCATGAGCTTTCGTGAGCACAGACTCACTGTGAGGCTGTGCTCACGAAAGCTCACGCTCAAAACTTTTCTGTTAGTCTATAAGGTGCCATAGGACCCTTTGTTGCTGTTACAGATCCAGACTAACACGGCTACCCCCTCTGATACATATACATATCAGTCTGCTATCCCCTTCATACGACTTCAACACCACCCAAGTCACTTTCTGATCTATACTGTCAAATGCCTTCTGAAAATTGATGAAGCAAGTATAGATGTTCTTGTTCTTTCATCGAGCTTTCTCCACTATCAATCTTAGTGCCAATATCTGATGTATGGTACTTCTATCTTTCCTGAACCTCACTTGCCCATCTGCCAAATGTTCTTCTATCTGCAACCTCAGTTTCTCCATCATTATCATCATCCGCACCTTGCCTGGGTGACTCGTTGGGGCAATTGTTTTGTAGTTCTTGACCTCCAATGTACTTGCTTTCTTGTGTACTGTCAGTAGCATGGATCACGTCCATTCCTTAAATGCCTTCCCTTTTTCTAAGCTATATTACATAGTCAATGTATTTCCTGAATCATACTTTCTGCGCCATATTTGATCATCTCTCCCGTGATCTTATAATTTCCAGGGCTCTTGCTGTTCTTTAGTCATTTCACTGCTCCTTCTACTTTCTCCTTTGAAACATCAGTCTCACTCTCAATGATCAGTGGTGGTATCTCTGTCAGTTCTTCAATCAGTTTCTCTGAGACACTTGGGTCTAACTGTGCTTTGTATAGATCACTGCAATATCTTATTCATCGCTGCACAATCTTCTTGTTCATGAGTATTGCTTCATTCTCACCTTAGATCACCATCTGCTTCGGCTGCCATTTCCTATTAATATTCCTAATCATCTCATACAGCTCCTTGGTCTTACATTTGCCATGTCCCCTTTCCCCCTCAGGCCTGTACACCATCTCCACACAGCAGGGTGTCAAGACAGGACTCGGGATGGAGGGAGCTTGCTGGCAGCAGCTCATGTCTGAATGTGTTCAGAAAACTTTAAGGGGCAATGAACATCTCTGTCACCCTCAAACAATGTGTGTCTCTCTGTCACTCACACAAATACACTCTATCCTTCACAATCACTTCCTGACCCAACACATCTTGTGTTGTTGTTGTTGTTACTACTTCTTCTACTTCGTTCAAAGTGTGCTATTTTAGGTTTTTGAGTGGTCAGTGCATTTCATAAATTGTATTTATCTCTAATGCTTAAATTTAATTATTTGAGTAGTGAGTTCTGAAATGCCTAACCTGTCATGACTGAAGTAATTATCACAATAGAATTTATATATATTATATCTAGGTTTCTTGTTTCTCCTGGTGATGCACATCTGCACATTGCCTCCATATTGATCCACATCACAAAATTCATTCCCTCTAATTTTTCCATACATGTACAAACACTGGCCAGGAGTCTCTTGCAATTGGGCTCAATTTCCTGGAGGCTCCTGAAGCCAAATTTGAAGATCAGCCACTAGCAGTCTGGCAGCACAGTGCAGCTGAAGCAGACTGAAAAATATTTCACTGTCACATATTGGAAAGTTTGGGAAGCAGCTTATCTTGCTTATCTTGTTTAGGACAACAGACAGGGAGTCAGGAAAAATTATTTCTTCTCCTAGCTTTGCCACGGACTCCCTTTGTGACCTTTGATAACATGCAGGTACCTTTCTGTGCACTAGCTTCCACATTTTACACAGAGAACAATAAAACTAAATTTTGTTCAGCTCAAAAAGAGCCTCAGAAAAGGGGTCCATAACTGCAAAATGTAACTATATTGTAATAAATTGTGATGCACTAGAAGTGTGGTAGACTAGAACAACGAAACTCTTAAATCGTGTTGCACAGCCTGATTTTACTGCTATAATTTACATTAAAAAAATCAGCCAAATTTTGTAGGAAACTTTTGGGCCCCACAAGCTTTTCAGCAAACTTGAAACTCATGTTATTTCTGGACAGATGTGGAGTGTCTGAGGGTGAATTTTGTACTTTAGTAACAAAATTTTGTAAAATCTGCTTGGACAGTTGGATTGTTGAACACCCTCTTTCCCCATCCCTCATCCTGCACATGAGGTTAAATGAAATATTGCTGTCTATGTTCCAAGTTCCCTGTTTAAAATGGCAAGTCACACTCAGCTCTAGTTATAACCTTTCAGTTCAGAACTTCCTTAAAATTACTGCATTTTTTCTCTAGCTGTTTTAGAATTTAAAGGCATTTCTCTGGAAGTTTCACCTCACTTATTCCATTTTCCAGAGTCAGCTACTATATATCCTGTTCCCTTACAATGTCTGGCTTCTTTCCACCTGAGAGAACTTGCTCTTTTCTGTAACTGTCCTATCTTTCTTGATTCCCTTTCCACTGTTATCTAGACAGTAAGTATAAGCAGCAAAATCATAACTGTATCATATTCTGTGCACCATTCTCCTTTTAAACTTGAATTAATGGAGACCTTGTATTGAACCAGACTATCACTGACTTAGAGGAAACCGCTGCTCACCTTCCGTTGTGAATACATTTGACTTCTCTGTGTCCAGCTCTGCTTCAGGATCTTTGGAAATATCAGACTTTTCTCCATCTGCCAAGTCTGTCTGACGTACATCATCACCAGGTATAGTCCCTTCCATACTCTCTCTTTCTGATTCTTCCTTTCCTTTATAATCAAGAACATGCCATTGAGACAAATCTGTTTCTCTTAGCCCACATCTTTTCTCATAATGCTCTTGTGATACTCGCTCAAAATACACTTGAGAGGGATAGCAGGTGCAAGCGTATGCAATAGCAGTTCACAAAAAAGTAATTTAAACATTAATATTATTGTAATTACAGTAACAAAGAAAATATTTCAAATGTGAATGAAATACAGCTCAGTGAAGCATTGTCTAGAGCTCCAGTACACCTGCTGTTGCTCACAGCTTTGCCATGCTCTATAGGGTAAAATTAACATAGTTGGTCAACTTCATCACTGCTATTCAAAATGGCAATGTTATTCTTATTCTCTATTTCTATTACAGATTATTTGGAAAGCTGTTGTTTTCCCCATGCTGCTGCTCTATCACAAATCATAAATAATATTCCAAAGTTCCACTTTATAGCTACGTCTACACTGGGATGCTACATCGACATAGCTTATTTCGATGTAGCGAAATCGAAATAAGCTATTTCGACAAACAGCATCCACACATCCTCCAGGGCTGGTGCCGTCGACGTTCAAGGTCGACGTTGGACAGCACTACATCAAAATAGGCACTGCAGGGGAGCGTTTACACACCAAAGCAGCCCAAATCGAAATAAGGGTGCCAGGAACAGCTGCAGATAGGGTCACAGGGCAGACTAGCATTTCCGGGGCAACAGCAAGCCGCTCCCTTAAAGGGCCCCTCCCAGACACACTCAGCCTGCACAGCACACGGTCTGCAGAGCCACAGGCATGCACACCCCGTGAAGCACCATGGACCCCCAGCAGCAGCAGCCAGAGGCCCACACACCCGCCCCTGGAGGACCGGTGGCTGCCCTGCTCAGTGTAGGAGGCAGCTGACCATCTTTTATTTGAGGAAGATGAGCTGTCCTCGGGGGATGAAGAAGCAGCCCCAGACCTTGCTGCCCTCCCAGCCCCCCGGCCGCATACGCCGCCAGCTGTGGAGATACCCCTCGAGCACAGACTCGTGGGAGCAGCTGGTGCTCAACGAGTGGGACAACGAGCGCTGGCTCCAGAACTTCCGAATGAGCCGGCAGACATTTCTGGAGTTCTGCCAGTGGCTCACCCCTGCCTTACGGCACCAGGCCACCCCCATGCAACGTGCCCTCACTGTAGAGAAACGGGTCGGCATCGCTGTCTGGAAGCTGGCCACTCCAGACAGCTACCAATCCGTAGGGCAGCAGTTCACCGTGGGCAAGGCCACCGTCAGGGCTGTCCTCATGGAGGTAAGAGGACTCAGGGGGAGGGGGGAAGCCGGGGGGAGCCCTGGGTGAAGCGGGGGAGCCCGGGGGGGAGGGCCAGACACACCCCGCACCGGTGCTCTCTCATGTCCTTCCCCTGCAGGTCGTCCGCGCAATCAATGCCCTGCTCCTCCACAAGCTCGTGTGGCTTGGGGACCCAGAAGCTGCCATCGCGGGGTTTGCCAGCCTGGGCTTCCAAAATTGCTTTGGGGCTCTGGATGGGACCCATATCCCCATCCGTGCCCCGGAGCACAGCGGAAGACGCTTCCTCAATAGGAAGGGATACCATTCTGTGGTCCTCCAGGCCTTGGCGGACAGCTGGGGTCGCCTCTTGGACATTTACGTTGGCTGGCCTGGCAGCACCCACGACGCCCGGGTGTTCAGAAATTTGGGTCTGTGCCGCCGGCTGGAGGCGGAGACCTACATCCCCCAGTAGGAGATCCCTGTGGGGGACACTACCATGCCCCTCTGCCTCGTCGCAGACGCGGCATACCCCCTCTGGCCCTGGCTCATGCACCCTTACACGGGCCATCTCTCAGCCAGCCAGGAGCAGTTCAACACGCACTTGAACCATACACGCCAGGTGGTCGAGCGCACTTTCGGCCGCCTCAAAGGGCGCTGGAGGTGTCTCCTCACCCGCCTGGATGCAGGCCTCACCAACATCCCCCAGGTTGTGGGTGCGTGCAGCGCACTCCACAACCTGGTGGAGAGCAAGGGAGAGGCCTTCTTCCAGGGCTGGGCTGTGGAAGCTGGCAGGGCCGACATTCAGCCACCCGCTGCCCCCAGTCACCAGGTCGACCCTGAGGGGATCCGAGTCCGGGAGGCCCTGCGGGCCCATTTTGACCAGGCTGCGGGGTGAACGCTGGCAGGGCCAGCTGAGGGTGAGCCACCCACTGCACCCCCTTCTTCCACAACACTCCCTGCCCCCACGCCCACACCACAGAGAACCCAAGAGCACCCCCCCCAACACTTCTGTGCAATAAAGGGAATATTTTTTTAAACAAAACCATGCAACCTGTATTAATTATTAACAGAAGAAGGGGGGAACTATGTACATGGGGGGGCAGGTACAAAACAGGGGTAGAACAAAAACTATTTACAAAGATGGGGGGAATATGCCCAAAGGAGGGGGCCGGAGGGGGTCTTGGGGGCAACGTCCTCAGCCACGCACCCCCTACTGTCCTGCGCCTGGTGTTGGGGGGCACGACACACGTCTCGGCCGGAGGCCCAGTCAAGGCTGCGTGGGGGCCGGAAGAACTGGCACATAGGGCCAGGCAGAGTCCGGAGGCCCATGGTCCCCCTCGGTGGCAGGCAGAGCGGTGGGCAGAGTGGCGGGGGGGCCCAAGTGCCGCACGATGTCCTGGAAGGTGCGCATGAAGGCCCCCAAGTCTCCTGGCGCCAGGCCAGCACTCGCTCCAGGAGCTCCAGCCGCCGCTCCTCCACCTGCAAATGCTGCTCGGACACCTCCAGCTGACGCCGGAAGGTGGCGAGCAGCTGGGGGTCCGTGGACGCCCGCAGATGGCTCTGCCACTGTTGGGCTCATCCTGGGGCTGGTCCATGCTCCGCCGAGGGGCTGGCCTGGTGGGATGGCCCCAATGGGCTCTCCGGGACCACGGAGACCTCGCCGGCGCTCTCCGGGCCCTCCGATGGTGCAGCTGCGGAACACAGGGGGGGAAGAAGAGTGGAGACAGCCATTAGTGTGGCCCCGAGCCATGGCCCTTGTCCCCCCACCCCTCTGCTGCTGGTTCCCCACCCCCGTCCCCAGGAGATGCTGCTGATGATGATGGGTGTCCCTCCCCCTCCCCCCCAGGGGACCCTAGGTTCCGCTCCCCCCATCCCCAGGGATGGGGCATGGCGCTGTCCTGCTCGGGGGGCAGGCGCTGATGCACTCTTCTGAGGGACATGCCACTGCTGTCCTCGGGGCCATGGTCATCTGGGTGTGTGGAGGGCCCTGGTCATGTCTCTTGTCCCCGACCCTTAACCACGGGGGTGTGCACCGGGGGGTACATACCTGACGGTCCACTCCCACGGTCACGGGACACCCATCGGGCGGATGCCCTGCTGGAACTGCGGGAGGGGAAGTCGATTTGGAGCTCCCCGTCGCTGGAGGCCTCCTCCTCCTCCTCCTCCGGTGTCCCGGGGTGGGCTCCTGGGGGGGCCCCTGGGGTACACGGCTGGCCTCCGGGGCAGACTCCATCTCCAGGGCCTGCTGGGGCTCATCGTCCAATGTGTCAAGGTTGGCTGGGGGGGAGGAGGTGTACCGGGGGACCCTGAGCTCCCTGTAAAAAGGGCAAGAGGCAGAGGCAGCCCCAGATTGGCTGGCCGTGTCCCAGGCCCGGGCGTAGCCCTGCGGCAGCTCTTTTACCTTACTCCTGACATGGTCAGGCGTGCGGGCAGGGTGACCCCGGGCAGCC
Organism: Carettochelys insculpta; assembly: GCF_033958435.1. NCBI lineage: Eukaryota > Metazoa > Chordata > Testudines > Carettochelyidae > Carettochelys > Carettochelys insculpta. Next base: position 221,682,680 of record NC_134137.1, read on the forward strand.
AGGCCTTCGGGCAGCCGAGCAAACGCATCCGCGTTTCGCCTCTTGCTCCCCATTACCTGGAGCACCTCCTCCTCGCTCCAGAGCCCCAGCAGGTCCCGGATCTCGGCCTCCGTCCAGGAGGGGCCCCATTGCCTCTTCCCCCGCTGGCTGGCAGGCTGGGAGCCCTGGGTCCCCTGTGGGCACTTGGGGGGCTGGCTGGATGCCATGGGGTGCAGGGTGGTGGGGTGGGGCTGCTGAGGACGTGCAGGCTGTGCACTTGGCTGTGCTGCTGCCTGCACAAGCTCTCAGCTTCCTGCACAGGAAATAAGGGGGCGAGGAGCTTTAAGGGGCTGCTGCACACGGCGACCATAGAGCTCAGGGGCTGGAGAGAGCGTCTCTCAACCCCTCAGCTGATGGCCACCATGGAGCAGCCCGCTATTTCGATGTTGCGGGACGCGGATCGTCTACATGTGCCCTACTTCGACGTTCAACGTTGAAGTAGGGCGCTATTCCGATCTCCTGATGAGGATAGCGACTTCGACGTCTCGCTGCCTTACGTCAATTTCAACTTCGAAATAGCGCTCGGCACATGTAGATGAGGCGGGCGCTATTTCGAAGTTGGCATGGCTACTTCGAAATAGCCGGCTAGTGTAGATGCGGCTTATTTGTTGTATTTTGATATACTGCCACTTCCCGTTTTCTTTAGAAAAACCATATAAACTAATTAAACACATTATACTACATGAATGTAGTGCTGTTATTAATATTTTAAATATATAAGAAGTTGGAAAATTAAATGACTGGAATATATTTGGAAACCTGAGGAAAGAGAATATCTAGTGTTTAAAGTAAGGCAAGTGAGCGCGAGAAGTGACTCCTTGGATGACATATTTTGCCTAATTATGCCTCAGCTTCTACATCTGTAAAATAGGGACAATAATAGCAACCTTTTTTCAGCGCTGAGAAGCTCAGAAAAAAAAGAGCTATAACTGCAAAATGTAATTATACCGTAAGAGCTAGTTATGGAACCCTAAACCATGTCGAACATAGCTGATTTCATTTTGCATTCACACTCTCAATCAGTCAATATTTGTAGGAAACATTTGGACCAGAGAAGACTTTCAGCCAAACTGAAACTTTCACTAAGTCTGGATAGGTGTGGAGGGAGTGGGGCTGACTTTTGTGCTTTCATAACAAACTTTATAGAGTCATAGATTGTAAAGCCAGGGCAGATCACTCTTATCTGAATAACATAGACCATAGGACTTCACTGAAATAAGTGCTGTTTGAATCAGATCTTAGCTGGACTTAAAAATTGCTAGGGATGGAAAATCCTCTACAACCCTGTGGAAATTGTTGCAGTGGTTAATTATCCTTACTGTTCAAAATTCACACCTTTTATTACTGATCTGAATGTATTTAGCTTCAGCCTCCAACAACTGGATTTGTCATACCTTTCTCTGCTACAATGAAGAGCACATTATCAAATATGCGTACCCCATACAGATACTTATAAACTGGTCAAATCATCCTTTCAATTTCTCTTTGTTGAACTCAATAGATTGAGCTCCTTGAATTATCACTACAAACATGTTTTCCAACGTCCGTTTTAATGATTCTTGGGCTCTGATCAGAAACCTCTCCACTTTACAAACATCTTTCTGGAATTGTGTAGACCCGTACTGGACACTATTATTCCAGTAGGGGTCACACCAACACCAAATACAGACATAACATAATCTCCCTAATCCTGCTCAATATCACCTGTTTCTGCATTCAGAACTGTATTACCCCTCATGGCCATAGCATCACACATTCAGCTGACTACCCACCATGAACCGCAAGTCTTGCTCAGAGTCACTGCTTCCCAGGATAGAGTTTCCCATCTTGTAACTGTGGCCTGCATTGTGTTCCTACATGTACGCTCATCCCTTGTTAAACAAGTACTTTACTTACGAGTGCTCTCTAAAACGAGGGACACATATATGTATCTTTGTTCACTAGACAAGTTACCTTCCCCCACCCCCTGCTAATATGAGCCTTACCCCACTCCCCACAGAGCCAACTTGCCACAGCCTGAAACCCCGCTGGACCTGCTTAACCAACCTGCCTCAGCCTGAACTCCCCGCCCTCCCCACAGTCCCAACCTGCCTCCGCCTGAACCCCCTGCCAGCCCTGCAGACCCAACCTACCTCATCCTGAACCCCCCCACCCTCCCCATGGACCCAACCCACAGCAGCCTCAACCCCCTGCCAGCTCCACAGCCCCAACCTGCCTTCCCTGCAGACCCAATCCACTGCAGCCTGAACACCCCCGCCCACCACACGGTTCAAACCCGCCACAGTTTGAACCCTCCCGCCCTCCCTGTGGACCCAACCCACTACAACCTAAGCCCCCTCCCCTCCTCGCTCACCCCATGGATCCAACCCGCCACCAGGCTTTAACCCTCCCTCCTGCTCATGGCCCTAAACTGCCCCAGCCTTTAACCCTCCCCAACCCGCACCCCCCAACCAAGGTTCACTTACCTTTAAAAAATAGCGCCACCTGCTGCCACTCCTTCACTGAGTTATGAGCACTTGGAATGAATCAGACTTTTACATGTATTTTAATGGGAATTGAGTGTCTCTCTTACAAGTTTTCACCTATGAGCAGAAATTTGGGAACCAATTGTGCTCGTATGGTGAGGGATGAATGTATAACTTTACATTTGGCTATATAAAAGCATGTAATCCAGACTTCTCTATATCAGTGTCTTGACAATGGATCTGATTTCGTGACAAATGGATTGTTGGACATTGTTGAACACCTTCTCCCTATCCCTTATCCAATACATGAAGCTAAATGAAATATGGCCAGTTAGGTTTTCAGTTCTCCTTTGAAAATGGAACCTCACACCCAGCTCCAGTTCACCTTTTAGTTCACAACTTCCTACCAATTATTGTACTTTTCTACAGCTTCAGTTTTTAATTTGAAGGACTTTGCTAGAAAAGTGAGTTTCACATGGCTCTTTTCTCCAGGATCAGTGGCCTTACATCCTGGTTTCTTTTACAATGTTTAACGTTGTTCCACTTGGGAGAACTTACTCTTTTCCACAATTTTCCTCTCCTTTCTCGATTCCTTCTTTAATTCTGTCTAGCAGAGTAACTACGAGTAGTAAGAACATCACCACAACATACTCTACCCACCATGGAATTTGTAGAAAATATTGAGTTAATGGAGATTTTGGATGATATCTGAAATGTTAAACTATCATTAAATCTGGAGGAAACTTCCACTCACCTTCCATTGAAGACTCATTTGGCTTCTCTGTGTCCAGCTCTGTTTCAGGGTCTTTGGAAGAGTAAGACTTCTCTCCATCTTCTGTGCCCTGTTGTCTTGATTCCTCTGAGTCTTCCTTTTCTTTATGAACAAGAGTATGCAACTGAGACAAATATCTGTTTGTTAAGCTGCCTACTTCACTATAAGCACTACATGATGATAGCTCACTGTTCTCATGAGGGGACAGCAGATGCTAGCATTTGCAACAGCAATTCTGCAGAATTTAATTTTTTTAAAGTTAACCTTCTTGTATTTATTATTATTACAAAGAAAAATTTTCCCACTACATCTCAAGTGTAACTCAGAACAGTGTGGCCTATAATTCTAGTAGTCTTCTGTTGCTCGCTGCTTTGCAGCAATGTGAAATTAACACGACTTACAAATTATTCAGAACACTGGAAGGTTTGTTTGTTTGTTTGTTTGAACTGAAGCTTAGGTGTGAATTTGCCATTGTTCTGTTGTTGTTGTTGCTGCTGCTGCTGCTGCTGCTGCTGCTGCTATAGAAAACTATTGATAACAGAGATGAGCACTGGACCTTTTACAAGAGAAAGGAACTCAAATTATAGACTTCAAGTAGTAGTAGTCTGCAATCACTCGTTAACTGCCAATAAAATTTTATATTAAAAAAAAAGGAACTTCATAAGGTAATTCAATGTACAAGTTCTGCTGTCAGTAATATAATTAGCCAGCCTCAACCATGGTCAGGAAAAGAGAATGTTAGATTGTTTTAGTCAGATAAGTCAGGAGTAGAAAAAGCACGACCATTGCAACCAGATGGAACTCTTCCATGGTGCAGTACAATTCTTCTCATCCTCATCCTTAATTTGGATGTGTAACAAGACCACTTAGATCAAGATGGAGCACAACATTTATGGGACCTGCCATCTCTGCAAGATGCAGTTCTGTATTAAATATAAGAGTTGCTGAAATCTACTCTATTTTAGAAAATTAGACATGGCCTGGAGCTCCTTCCAAACTGTAGAAGCAGCAGTCAACTGGCTGGAACTTGGGTGCCCTTCATTAACAGAAAAGCTTGTTTTGGGGGTGATGTTACCTCAAAGGAATGGGTAGAGTTTGGGAATTTGTACTTATGGCAGGTTGCAATGTGGTTATGTTAAAATACAACTATGACAGAATATTAGGCCATGATTGGTAAATAAAAAACAGCAACAGCTCAGTTTCCCTGTCCCCTTCCACAGTTTCATAGGGAAAGGTTACAAAAATATACTGTAATCGCTTGTGAAACACAGAGGAAGAGAATGCCTTTTGGACAATTGGGCTCTATATCCAGGATCATCAGACTGGGATTTGATTCCATTTATTGTATTTTGGTAACAGTAATTTCTTTTAGCTTCTTTTTACAAACATTATTCTTTAATGTGGAGAACTTAATAGTTATGTCATTCTGTTTTTTTCTGTCAACCGACAGGTTTCTGTGTTCAGAAGTGGGGGGAGGAGATGGGTTTCTCATATGTATACAAAGAAGAGTCCTGTGGCACCTTAAAGACTCACATGTATACTAAAACAGTGGTGATAACTGCCCAAGTGTGCTGAGAAATTTCATCAATTTCCCCTCTCCATGGCTCCTTGCAGAGCCACCAGGGGTACACAGGAGAGAGCGGGAAACTGAAGACCCTGCTTGACTGCCTGCTGGCACAGGACTGGTCAATTTCCCCCTGCGGTGACTTTCTGCAGACCTGCTGCATGAGGAAATCCTGACCCCACAAGAGACCATTCACATCAGGAGGCAGCTGGTAAGGAGAGAGGGGTGAGAGCCTGGTAGATCTCAAACATAGTTTAAATACCACTGGCAAGGAAGGGAGCTTGCTTTCTGGGGGAGCCTCCTCCCGTCCCCCCCCACCCCGAGTAATAGAGTAACCACTGGAATTTTCCGTGGTTACTCAATTACTCAACATCTCTAGCATTGGGCGCATTCACTTGCCTGCCTTTTTTTTTTTTTGACATGTCAAAGGCAGTGTTTTATGTGGTGGATCTGTAACATTAACACATTTGATTCTGGTTTAGCTTGTTGCAAACCTTTCTAGTAAGACTGCAACCACAGTAAAGATAAGTAAACGTGACATTAATGAGCAATCCACACAGCTGAAAAATGTGGATATGCTGTGGAACTGTTTGTCTCATTGAAGTGTGTTACTGAAGAGGTTCGCAACCACTGGTCTAGAAACACTTGTTAGTGTTTAAGGTGCCACAAGACTCTTCATTCTTTTTTGCTTAAACAGACAACGTAGCTATGCCTCCGAAACAATAAACATACAGTTCATCATTAAATCTAATTTAATCTAACTCTATAAATGGTCAGAAAGACATTATTAGAAATTTCTTTTTATAAAACCATGAAATAAAATACAAAGCAAATCTACCACTATAAAGGATAAAAAATTACTTGATTTCTGTCCATAGCAATAATAATAATAATTATTATTATTAAAGAACTCTTTAAAACATACATAAAACAAGTAATCTGACAAGCTTCCACTACACTAATAATTTGGAAGTCATGCTGTATGAAAGTACGTAACTGTTGAGCCGTGTAATTGATTCATTGGCAACTGGCAATGATTAATCTGAAAGCAATAGCCATTGGATGTGATATTTCCAAACATTCTGAATCTGAGAAATCACTGGACAAGAGGCTTGGGATTATTAACAAAAGTAAAATGTATAAACAGAGCTGAATGGATCTCACAGCTGTATCAGTGCATGCTGCCCTTGGTTTCTTAGAATCTGTATCAGAACTTTTACTTGTTATTAATATTAAGTTAATCACTTAAATTAAGAAAAAGAGACATTTATTAGTAAAGGGCATCATACTCTTAACTAGGCAGACAGATCCTACAGCAGCTTCAAAGGGAAGCGGGGGAACACAACTGCACACACACAGGCAGGAGGTTCTGGGCTGCATGCTGAGCACAGAACAGAAGAATGGCCCTACAGGGTCGGACCACAGGTCCATCGAGCCCAGTATCCTGTCTGCCGCCAGTGGCCAAGGTCAGGCGCCCCAGAGGGAGTGAACAGAATAGACAGTCACTGAGGGACCCCTCTCCTGTCATCCATCTCCACTCTCTGACAACAGCGGCTAGTGACACCATCCCTGCCCATCCTGGCTCACAGCCAGTGACGGACCTACCCTCCATGAGTTTATCTAGCAGGACGTTCTCCCCCAGGCGGCTGAGTGCCCGTGAGTTCCTTGCGAGCGGGACACCTCAGCCTAGCGCTGCTGGGAAAAGGGGGCGGGTTCCCCAGCCGCCAGGGGCGACCCCACCCCTGGGCTGCCTCCAGCTCCAGCAGTGGCTGCGCGGTGGGGACGGGCCTGTGGAAGGCTGAGGGCTCTGCTGCGGGGAGAGACCCGATGGGTCTCTGGGGGCTGCACTGGGTGTCCTCGAGGCTCGGCACCGGAAGGGGCCCGGCGTGGCGCGGGGAACCTACAGGAGGCGAGGGCTTGGGATGGATTTTTCCGCTCTGTACCTGACGCGCCCAGCGGCCCTTCGGCCTCCATCTCTGTTTTACCTGGTTGCTAGGCAGCCGCTTCCGGGGCCCAGCGCCTCCTGGGAATTGTAGTTCCAACGGCCGAGCCGCGGGCTGGCCCGCATGCTCAGACGGGCCCTCGGCAAGGTGATATGAGTCGGGAAAGTCGGCGCACGCGCAGAGCAGCCCAGGAGAACGTCTTCTAGGGTGCAGAGGGAGGGGGATGGTTAAGAGGACTTTTTCATCGAGCTTCATTGCCAAGTCTCCCGGAATCCCGAGTGGGTGGTATTGCTGTGAATGGCGTCCGGTCGGGAGAGTTGGCAACTGTAGGGTTTTTCTATGAGGCCAAACTTGTGTCATAAAGTTTTAACAGATTATCCCCCCCATATATGCACATGCCGAGCAGTACTGGTTGAGGGGCTTCTGGGGGGTGGGCGATAAGTTGTTGGCGGTTACTGATATAATTTGAAGACCAGCAAAAAGTTGTTTAAAGGGGTGTAACGTTTGTGTTTAACATTCTCAACTTTCAAGTAATTTTGAAATAACATTCGTGCTTATTGGGGTTCTTTTTATGATTATTATTGAGCAGTGGGGTCATCTTAGAATGGTAAGACCACTTCCCTGTTTTCAGCTGTTATGATCCTGTGTAATGAAGATACAATTACCTCATTGCAACCCCAGTAAGAGCTGTGTGCATACTCATACCTCTTCTCTTTAAACTGGAGTTAGGCCCAAACTGCAACATGTAGTTTACATGTGACTTTGTCACTCCTTTTGAAAGACTAAGATAAATGTTTTACAAAAAGTGCATTGTATAGAATTATTTGAAAACTCATAATTTGCTGATTGTTATTTCTCTGATAAAGTACAGGTGGCAGCATTGTGCAAAAAATGATAAAATTATACTGTATGCCTTGTGGGTTATCCTGGGAAGGAGCAAGGCTAAGGGAGTAAACCCTGACAGAAAATCCAGAGGGGAGTCCTAAGGCGGTTCTGTGCCAACTTCTGGCATTGGCCCGGCAACTCCTGCAGCTGAGCTGGTACCAGACGTAGAGGTTATCCTCTCCTTTGGACTGTATCAGTAAAGCCGAGAGGGGAACACTGGCGTCTGGGCAGCCCAGGGTACCAAAAAATTGCCCAGCCTCGTGCCTGGAGAGGTACTCCAGCATCGCTTAACAGCATTGAACCAACACGGGAGGTAACAGATACTGGTTATAAGCTCTTGCTCGATTGGTGTAGAGAACGAGCGCCAGGGGTTACCTTCGACAGTGGGAGAGATCGTCACATCTCACTGGACAGTCACAGCCCGCCTCAAGCTGGGCAGCCCCCAACCAGTAGGGTACTGTCCCGCCACAGTTCCCCTGCCTCACTGGGTGTGTGAGGCTTAAGGTTTCCAAACTTGACAAGTGACTGAAATTTGAGCACCAGGCAAACCAATAAGAAAATCAACAAGAAAAGGAAACCATCAAAGTTTTAAGCTTGCTTGCTGGAATGTGCAGACCATGCTGACCGGTTTGACTGAAGATCTTCAGGACATCAGTGACACCTGAAAGACCACTGTCATCAATGAGGAACTGAAGAGGCTCCAAGTTGACGTTGCTGCTCCGCAAGAGACGCGACTCGCAGATTTGGGATCTCTGAAGGAAAAGGACTACACCTTTTTCTGGCAGGGTAAAGCCCAAGAAGAACCCAGGGAGCATGGTGTTGGCTTTGCCATCAGAAACACCCCTCTAGAAATGGTGGAATTAGTCATGGGCAGATCAGAAAGACTCCTTCAGGTCATACTTCAAACTTGCGCCGGTCCTGTCCACCAGATCAGCGCTTATGCTCCAACCCTGTACGCCACGCCGGAAGTAAAAGACAAGTTCTATGACGTGCTTAGTGCTGCCATAGCGCAAATACCTGCTTGCGAACAACTGTACATTTTTGGTGACTTCAGTGCAAGAGTTGGAGCCAATCGTGACTCATGGCCTTCCTGCTTAGGCCACTTTGGTGTGGGAAAAATGAATGAAAATGGACAGCGTCTTCTCAAACTTTACACGTACCACAATCTGTGCATCACAAACACATTCTTCCAAACCAAGCCACAGCACAGAGCGTCAGGGAGACACCCATGCTCGAAACACTGGCATCAACTAGACGTGGTCATGGCTAGACGTGATAACCTCAAAAACATCCTTCTGGCACACAGAAGCGCCAGACTGCAATACAGATCACTTGCTAGTTTGCTCCAAACTCAAGGTGATTGCCAAGAAGCTGTACCACTCTAAACCAACTGGAAGGCCCCGCGTTGATGCCAGAAAGGCGGCAAACTCAGAGAAAGCCAAAAAGTTCAGAGAGACTCTCGAGGAGAATCTGCGCAGCAGCCCTGGGGGGTGCTGATGTGACATCCAGATGGCAGCATCTGATGGATACAATTTACAACACGGCTTTGTCGGTGTTTGGAAGAAGAGCCAGAAACACATGTGACTGGTTCAAAGCTAACTCTGATTAGATGATTCCAGCCATCAAAAAGAAGCGCGCTGCACTCCTGGAGCCCAAAAGCTCACCGAGCCAGAGTACCCTGCAAGCACTCAGAGCAGCCAGAAAAACAGTACAGCAGACAGCCAGGCGCTGTGCCAACAACTACTGGCTCGAGCTATACAGCAGCATCCAGACCAGTGCTGACTTTGGTAATCTCAAGGGAATGTACAAGGGCATCAAGAAGGCATTAGGACCCACCCAGAAAAAGATGGCACCTCTGAAATCCAAATCTGGTGAAGTCATTGCTGACAAAGCCAAACAGATGGAGCACTGGGTTGAGCACTACTCTGAGCTGTACTCACTCGAGAACATTGTGGCTGATACAGCCCTCGATGCCATCGAGCTCCTACCAGTAATGGACGAACTGGACCAGGAACCAACTGCGAATGAACTGAAGAAAGCCATCGATAGCATTGCAGTAGGAAAGGCCCCGGGCCAGGATGGTATACTACCAGAGGTAATCAAGTGTGCCACAGACACTCTCCTGGAACCCCTACATGAGCTACTGTACCTGTGCCGGAGAGAGGGAGAGGTTCCACAGTATATGCACGACGCTCACATCATAACCTTCTATAAGAACAAAGGAGACAGAAGCGACTGCAACAATTACTGTGGAATCTCCCTCCTAAGCATCACTGGTAAACTGTTCACTCGTGTCATTCTCAGCAGACTCCAGAAGATTGCTGAGAGGGTGTATCCCGAATCACAGTGCGGATTCCGTGCAGAGAGATCTACCGTTGACATGGTCGTCTCCCTGAGGCAGCTGCAGGAGAAATGCAGGGAGCAGAGGAAGCCACTCTATATTGCCTTCATCGACCTGACCAAGGCCTTCGACTTGGTCAGCAGGGATGGACTGTTCAAACTGCTCCACAAGATAGGCTGCCCACCACGGTTACTCAAGATGATCCAGTCTTTCCGTGAAGATATGAGAGGAACCATCCAATATGACAGCACATTATCGGATGTTTTCAGCATCAAGAGCGGCGTCAAACAAGGATGTGTCCTTCCTCCGACATTGTTCGGGATCTTCTTTGCACTCCTCCTGAAGCACGCCTTTGGATCTTCAACAGAGGGCATCTTTTTGCCCACAGGATCTGATGGGAAACTGTTTAATCTTGCAAGGCTGAAAGCTAAATCCAAGGTGCGGGAAGTCCTCATCAGAGATTTGCTGTTCGCAGATGACGCCGCCGTAGTGTCAACACAGAAGGCCAGCTTCAAAAACTGCTGGATCAGTTCTCTAAAGCATGCAAGGACTTTAGGCTTTCCATCAGCCTAAAGAAGACAAATGTACTTTCTCAGGACGTTGCTGACCCTCCATCAATCAGCAGTGATAACTATTCCTTAGAGGTCGTCCACGAGTTTGTTTGCCTCGGGTCCACCATCACTGACACCCTGTCGCTGGAGTCTGAGCTAAATAGGAGGATCGGAAAAGCAGCCACAACTCTGTCCAGACTCAGCAAGAGAGTGTGGAATAACATCAAGTTGTACACCCACACCAAAATGCAAGTCTACAGAGCCTGCATCCTCAGCACCCTCCTTTATGGCAGCGAGACTTGGACCCTGTACTCCCGCCAGGAAAAGAGGCTAAATGTCTTCCACTTGCACTGCCTCAGGCACATCCTTGGAATATCGTGGAAGGACAGAGTGCCCAACACTGCTGTCCTCGAGCAAGCTAGAATCCCAACCATGCACACCCTCCTCAGGCAGCGGCAGCTCCGCCAGCTTGGCCACATTCACAGGATAAATGATGGAAGGATCCCAAAAGACATCCTGTATGGCGAGCTTGTCTCTGGCAAAAGACCTCCCGGACACCCCCAGTTGCACTACATAGATGTTTGCAAGAGTGACCTCAGGGAGGTAGACATCAAGCCGGATAGCTGGGAGGAGCTGGCAGACGATCACAGCAGATGGAGGCAGGAACTACACAAGGGCCTTCAGGAGGGTGAGATGAGGATCAGACAGCTAGCAGAGGAGAAGCGAGCCCACAGAAAGCACAGTAAGGACCTGCCAGACACCCATTACACATTCAACAGATGCAGCAAGGACTGTCACTCTCGTGTGGGCCCTCACAGTCACAGTCGACGCTGCAAATGATGATCCCAAATGGAACTACGAAGGGTGCAATCCATAGTCTACGTAGACTGAAGGATGCTACTAGTGTACTGTACTGTATGCTAATACTAAGACCTATTCCAAGTTTGCAGAGCAGTTACAAACCAGTTTCTAAAGCAAAAGGTCAACCTGTGCCTCAGCCATCAAATGGGACATCTTCTGGTTAAGTAGTTATTTGACAGGAAAGTGAATGTGAGCAAATAAATCTACATCTTCACATAGTAACATGGTAGTCCATCTAAACAGAAGTTTCCTGACCCTCAGCTGCAAACGATTCTCAGAGAAGAGAACAAATTATAAAGAGGTATATGCCCTGCCCTCCCCACAATTATTTGTCCTCCTATAAAAGTGAAGAACAAGAAAATACAATTGGACTGAGAGAAGGATCCCGACTGAAAAAAAAAATCAGCAAGAAAAATTGCCATAATGTGGAGAGACTTTTGCTTTGAATTCACAGAGTTTAAGTTAGGCATTAGTTGCTTTTTACTTTTATTTTCTTGTAACCAAGTTTGACTTTTATGCCTCATTACTTGCAGCCACTTACATCTAACTTTCTGTAGTTAATAAATTTGTTTCATCTAAACTAGTGTGTTTGAACTGTTTGGGAATCTCTGTTTGGGACGAGTGGATTTGTGAATATAAATTTCTGTTTGTTGAAATGGCAGACTCAATATGAGCTTGTATTGTCCGGGAGGAATCTGAGCAAAACAAGAGGCACATTTCCGAAGAAAGTTGGTGTTAAAGCACAAGATTTTCTGTGTTTAGATGGCTAACATTCAGCTTATTGAATTCAATAAGGCAACAGATGAGCCAAACTGGACACCGGTAAAATCAGGTCCAGCAAGGCTGCTTGATGCAGCTAACTCTAGTATTTTATACACATACACAAACAAACCCAGTGTCAGAGGCAATTAGTTTGAGAATCGTAAATCACTTTCCAAAGAGACACCATTATCAGCAAGGAAAAACAGGTACAAGGGAGCTGGATCCCCAAATCCAAACAGTTCATTAACACATTCCATAGAGTTCATCCTCCCAGCCATTGTCAAACAGGTCAAGGGAAGAACAGGCTCCTGTGTGCATGCAGAAGTAAGGGATGTGAAATGGCTTCTATACAAGATGGCTTCCACATTTGGGTACTGGTAATTAGCTGGTATTGGTGTGCAATGTAATTGGAGAAAGGCTAGCTATAGCACTGATCTACTATATAGCTGAGAGAGTGAATCTGTCTGTTCAAGAACTCCTCTTCAATGGTAGGAGCTAGGACCACCAAATCTGGTGTTCAGCTTCTTTATAATAACTTAAAGCAAGGTACGGGTTTGGCTGTGACAGAAAAAATGGAATGTGCCTGGAATGGGACTGATTTTCATACAGCCATACAGAAAGGAGACAGACCACCAGGCAGGTGAAAGGAGCTGGCTGGGGGCATCCCCTCCCTCTCCTTCCTAGGACTGCTCCATCCCCAAGTCTTCCACTTCCAGGTGCCCTTGGGTGGGCAGGGGGCTGAAGCCTCACCTCTTCCCAATTCGTAGGGGGACATTGCTGAGGGGGACTGAGGGGAAAGTGCACAGTTTGCAAACTCCTCACTCTGGCTGAGGAGCACAGTGGAACAGATAAATCTGAACCTCGACCTGCCCCAGCTGGGGAACATGCACCACTTCCTCCAACTGTGCCTGCTGGAGCTTCAGTGGCCAAGGAGAGGCACTTTTCACTTGGCCCCAAGCTGGTGGGGTAAGAGAGGGCTGGGATAGTTTTCTCTCTCATCGGACAAACTGGACAGTCTCTATGGAAAAGAATAAACGCACACAAATCAGATATCAGAAGTGGCAATATACAAAAACCCATAGGAGAGCACTTCAATCTCCCAGGCCACACAGTAGCAGACTTAAAAGTAGCTATCCTACAGCAAAGAAATTTCAGAACCAGACTCCAAAGAGAAATTTATGAGCTACAATTCATCTGCGAATTCGACGCCCTCAGCTCAGGCTTAAACAAAGACTGTGAATGGCTGGCTCAATACAAAAGCAGCTTCCCCTCCCTTGGTGTTCACACCTCCAGATCAGCTGGTAGTAAGCCTCACCCTTGCTGACTGAGCTAACCTTGTTATCCCCACCCTTGCTCTGGCTTATTTATACCTGGCCCTGCAGATTTCCAAGACCAGCATCTGAAGAAGTGAGTCTGTGCTCACGAAAGCTCATGCTCAAAACTTTTCTGTTAGTCTATAGGGTGCCATAGGACTCTTCGTTGCTGTTAGCTTGACTAAGATTTTTACCAGAAGCATATGAGCATTTGAAAATGGTATCCTGAATATGTACTTTACATTCTTATGTTAAGTGTAGAGGTGTTCAGTTAAGTTCTCATCTTGCAGGCAGGCTGCTATACCTGTATGCTAGCCCTTGAAGTAAATTAATTAATTTAGTTCCCATGCAGGAAGGATAAGATTATTTTGTTTTGGTTTTGTATTTTTGGTGTCTTTTTGTGAGAAAGACAAGTTTTGTGAGGTAATATATTTCACTAAGCCAACTTCTGTTGGTAGCGAGGGAGGGAAAAGACAAGCTTTTGATCTTACACAGAGACTTTCTTTATATTTTTGAACACATAGGCTATGGTTACAGTACAGCAATCTGTCAACAGAAGTCACTGTTGGAAAAGATTTCCATACAAAACTGTCGACAGAGAGCAGCCACACACAAAAGCCAATCGGAAGAGCACTCCTGCCTCGCTGCTTTCTCAGTAAAACTGGCAACCAGCAGCACAGCAGACAGGGCTTCCCATTATTGTGGATGCCCTGTTTGCTGAGAGAAAGACCCCCAGAGCATCCACACAGCTTTTTTGTCAACAGAATCTGTGGACAGCAGCATTATGCCTCATGGCTGAGAGGCAGACTGCTGCTGGTGAAAGTGCTGAGTTTGGTCAACACACTGTCAACAAAATGCATTTTGTGTGTGGATGTTCCACCAGTTTGGTTGGCAAAACTCACTAGTGTAACCATAGCCACAGTATATTGTGTCAGAAGGGTAGCCATGTTAGTCTGTCGCTTCACAAAAAACAAGCAGTCCTGTAGTATCTTAAAGACTGTCAGAATTATTTAGTAGGTAATGAGCTTTTTATGGGTACACCCACTTCAGATTTGGAGCAGATAAGAATCCAGGGTTTACATAGCAGGGAGAGGAGGAGGGAAGAAGAGGAGAAGACAAAAGTGTATTGTGTTTGCACCTTGGAGTAAGATACAGATGGAGGATTTTTTTTCTCTTTGTTTGCTGTCTCTGAGGCTTGTAGAGGAATGAAGTGATTTGCCTCCCTCAGTAGGCATCCTTCAGTCTGCATAGACTATGGATCGCGCCCTTTATAGTTTCAATTGAGGACTTCATTTACAGCGTCCACTGTGATTATGAAGACCCACACAAGAGTGACAGTCCGTGCTGCATCTCTTGCAGATATGGTGAGTGTCTGGCAAGTCCTTAGTGTGCTTTCTGTGCACTTGCTTCTCCTCTGCTAGCTGTCTGATCCTCATCTCACCCTTCTGAAGGCCCTTGTGTAACCCCTGCTTCCCTCTGCTGCAGTCGTCTGCTAGTTCTTCCCAGTTGTCCAGCTCGATGTCTGCCTCTCTGAGGTCTCTCTTGCAGACATCTTTGTAGTGCAACTGGGGGCGTCCGGGAGGTCTTTTGCCAGAGGCTAGCTCACCATACAGGATGTATTTTGGGATCCTTCCATCATTCATCCTGTGGACGTGGCCAAGCCAGTGGAGCTGCCGCTGCCTGAGGAGTGTGTGCATGGTTGGGATTCCAGCTTGCTCGAGGATGGCGGTGTTGGTCACTCTGTCCTTCCATGACATCCCAAGGATGCGCCTGAGACAGCGCAAGTGGAAGATGTTCAGCTTCTTTTCCTGGCGGGCATACAAGGTCCAAGCCTCACTGCCATAAAGGAGGGTGCTGAGGATGCAAGCTCTGTAGACTTGCATTTTGGTGTGAGTGTACAGCTTGTTGTTATTCCACACTCTCTTGCTGAGTCTGGACAGAGTTGTGGCCGCCTTTCCGATCCTCCTATTTAGCTCAGTGTCCAACGACAGGGTGTCAGTGATGGTGGACCCGAGGTAAACGAACTCGTGGACGACCTCTAACGTATAGTTGTCTGCTGATTGATGGGGATTCAGCAACATCCTGACTGAGTACGTTTGTCTTCTTTAGTCTGATGGTAAGCCCAAAGTCCTTGCACACTTTGGAGAACTGATCCAGCAGTTTTTGAAGCTAGTCCTCTGTGTGAGACACTACAGCAGCATCGTCTGCGAACAGCATGTCTCTGATGAGGACTTCCCGCACCTTTGACTTAGCTTTCAGCCTTGCAAGGTTAAACAGTTTCCCATCAGATCTTGTGTGCAGCAAGATGCCCTCTGTTGAAGATCCAAAGGCATGCTTCAGGAGGAGTGCGAAGAAGATCCCGAACAATGTCGGAGCAAGCACGCATCCTTGTTTGACGCCGCTCCTGATTCTGAAAGCATCCGATAATGCGCCGTCATATTGGATGGTTCCTTTCATGTCTTCGTGGAACGACTGGATCATCTGGAGTAATGGTGGTGGACAGCCTATCTTGTGGAGCAGTTTGAACAGACCATCCCTGCTGACCAAGTCAAAGGCCTTGGTCAGGTCGATGAAGGCTATGTAGAGTGGCTTCCTCGGCTCCCTGCACTTCTCCTGCAGCTGCCTTAGAGAGAAGACCATGTCAACAGTAGACCTCTCTCTGCGCGGAATACGCACTGCGATGCGGGGTACACCCTCTCAGCAATCTTCTGGAGTCTGCCAAGAATGACGCGAGTGAACAGTTTACCAGTGACGCTTAGGAGGGAGATTCCGTGGTAGTTGTTGCAGTCGCTTCTGTCTCCTTTGTTCTTATACAACGTTACAATGTTAGCGTCACCCATATCCTGTGGAACCTCACCCTCTTTCCAGCACAGGCACACTAGCTCATGTAGGGGTTCCAGGAGAGTGTCCGTGGCACACTTGATTACCTCTGGTGGTATACCATCCTGACCAGGTGCCTTTCCTGCTGCAATGCTGTCAATGGCTCTCTTCAGTTCATCCACAGTCGGTTCTTGATCCAGTTCGTCCATTACTGGTAGGAGCTCGACGGCATTGAGGGCTGCGTCAACCACAATGTTCTTGCGTGAGTACAGCTCGGAGTAGTGCTCAACCCAGCACCCCATCTGTTTGGCTTTGTCAGCGATGACTTCACCAGATTTGGATTTCAGAGGTGCCATCTTGTTCTGGGTGGGTCCTAATGCCTTCTTCATACCCTCGTACATTCCTCTGAGATTACCAAAGTCAGCACAGGTCTGGATGCTGCTGCATAGCTGGAGTCAGTAATTGTTGGCACAGCGCCTGGCTGTCTGCTGTACTGTTCTTCTGGCCGCTCTAAGTGCTTGCTGGGTACTCTGGCTCGGTGAGCGTTTGTACTCCAGGAGTGCAGCGCGCTTCTTTTCAATGACTGGAATCATCTCATCGGAGTTAGCTTTGAACCAGTTGTTCATGTTTCTAGCTCTTCTTCCAAACACCAACAAGGCCGTGTTGTAAACTGTATCCCTCAGATGTTGCCATTTGGATGTCACATTGGCACCTCCAGGGCCGCTGCGCAGATTTTCCTGGAGGGTCTCTCTGAACTTTTCAGCTTTCTCCGAGTTTGCCATCTTTCTGGCATCAATGCCGGGCCTTCCAGCAGGTTTAGAGCGGTACAGCTTCTTGGGTCTCAGCTTGAGCTTGGAGCAAACTAGCGAGTGATCTGTATCACAGTCAGCACTATGATAGCTGTGTGTCAGAAGGCCGTTTTTGAGGTTATTACGCCTAGTGATGACGACGTCTAGTTGATGCCAGTGCTTCGAGCGTGGGTGTCTCCTCAATACTCTGTGCTGTGGCTTCGTTTGGAAGAATGTGTTTGTGATGCACAGATTGTGGTACGTGCACAGTTCAAGGAGACGCTGTCCATTGTCATTCATTTTTCCCACACCGAAGTGTCCTAAGCAGGAAGGCCATGAGGCCCAATCAGCTCCAACTCTTGCATTGAAGTCACCCAAGATGTACAGTTGTTCACGAGCAGGTATTTGCGCTACAGCAGCACTAAGGATGTCATAGAACTCGTCTTTTACTTCTGGTGTGGCGTACAGGGTTGGAGCATAAGCGCCGATCAGGTGGACGATCAGGTGGATTTGCCTCCAGAAGGAAGAAATGCAAGCATAGCAACTTCATGGTTCATGGGGAAGAAACAATATTAGTTCTAGGATGTGTTTGTAGTTCAGTTAGAAAAAGGAGGCATCTGTGCCAGTCAGGAGAGGAACGACTCTAAGGTTTGTCTGTCAGGCAGGGAGAGAGGAGGAAGTTTCATAGGAGAAGTAGAAGCAGTAGCTTTGAACCTAGTAAATTCAGTACTACAGTGCTACCCTACTCCTGA
Source organism: Carettochelys insculpta (assembly GCF_033958435.1). Lineage (NCBI taxonomy): Eukaryota > Metazoa > Chordata > Testudines > Carettochelyidae > Carettochelys > Carettochelys insculpta. The sequence goes on from NC_134137.1 coordinate 221,700,536, forward strand.
AATTTTGTAAACAGGTTGCCTATGCGGGACTTTTCTCTATGCCTCAGTTATGTGAAATAATGATAGTATAATATTTCCCTTTATCACAAAGTTGTAGTGAGGAGGCAATAATATTAATGATACATACAGATACTATTAGTGGTAGAGAATACACAGCTATCTTAGATAGCTAAGATAGATGTTCAGTGCCCCTCCTTCCCCCCACAAAGTGCCTTTGTTTGTTTGCTGTGTGCAATTGTTTCCCTCCCGATTTGTAGTTTTGAGAAAATGGGGAAACAAATTCAAGATTCCCTCAGCTACACATTGGTAACAAAGCCAGGGAAATGGGGTTTCTCCCCTGAGAAGCATGAAATCTGGAGAGAGACCATGTTAAAAAACATCCCAAGCACTACTGTAAACAGCTACGTTTTAGGCTGGGATCTGAGATGATTGTATTCGTTTACACAGACACTCCAGTGTTTGTTAAAGAAGGCTGCAACCCAGGAACACACGCTGAAACTGGTCTTTATTTCCAGCAGCGCCTGCGCTTCTCTGTGTTGTAACTCAGCCCTACTTTGCGAGTATGGATGGGGCAGCATTTGCTTGGTGGACTAGTTAAAGGATCTGTGAGAGGGAAAAGTCTGCTCCGGTTAGCAGGCAGGGTGACTCCGGTTTGTTTGTGAGGGCAGGCAGGTGCAGGAAGAGGGACAGGGCGAGGAGGAGGGGTTTTACCAGTGGGCGGGGAGGGATCGGCACCTGCAGGACAAGCTGATGGCAGCAGCGTCTAGAGGAAGGGAAAGTAACAGGCGCAGCAGGTGGAGGAGGGAGGGCGCGGCAGAGGGGCGGAGGAGGAAGGAGGCACAGGTGGCTGTGCGGGAGCGGGCTGGGGTTGGGAGCGAGGCGGAGCGCTGGGCTGGCCGGGGCTGTCACGGTGACCCTCGGGGGAAGGCTCCAGACAGCAGAAGGCGGTGCCATGGCCTGGCGGTGGCTGCAGGGGCTGATCCTTACCTGGCTGCCCCTAGGTGAGTGGGGCACGGGGGGCGCTGCTCCGTGAGAGCCGCGGCCGCGCAGGGACACCATACAAAGGGGCTGCGCCTTGCCCTTTCCCCGCCTCCTGCCACGGAGGGCCTGGGGAGGGGGCGGTGGTTCGTCAGCTGAGCGGAGGGTTCGATTTTTTCCTGCTCCTCCCCCTGCGGCCCGGGCTTGGCCTCTGGCTCCTCCCTTTCCAGGAGCAGTTGGGGGGGGGCTTCTCCCTGGGGGGCCCTGCTTGGTGGGCTTCCCCCCAAGCCCCAGCAGGGCACCCACAGGGGCGGGAAGGGAGAAGAAGATGCTGGTGCTCTGTGGCTAACCTGGGTGCTGTGCCATCCGCATGTCCCTTGCAAGCAGGCAGCAGCCTTGTCCCTAAAGCCCCGTGGGAGTCGCAGGAAGGGGTTGATTTTTCCTGGGCGATAGGGATAGTGGAGCTGGGCTGCTCTACTGCCTCTCTTGTGGTTTCACAGAGTGTTACAGTGCTGTAAAGAGAGCCAGAGGGGCATTTCCCCCGGAAAAGGGCCTTCAGATCCCTTCCTGTCTTGACCCTGGTTGCAGGTGTCTGAATGTATCAATTGCAGCATTCTTGGTAGACTGCTGGTCACTGGGTGAACCAAAGATCCTGTATTTGTAGAGAGCAAGGTACGTGAGTGGTGGGGCTCTTTGTCTCATCTCAGACAGATGCTGCTACCTGATGTTCCAGCTATAACTTCCTTATGGTCAACACAGGTTAGACCCCAGTAAAATGCCTTGCAGTGGGTCAGTCTGGAGGTGATGAAGCATGGATTGCTAGGATTAGGTCTGTTGCTGAGAGGAAGAGGCTGTTTCCTAGCCAGCCAAAGATGAGAGAAAACATTATGTCTAATGACAGTTACTATTTTGCAAGTCATAGCAGTAACGACCATTCCCATAACAATCTCAGTTAGCTTTCCTCCAAGTGCTGCTTTCATTCTAATAAAGGTAGAACCTCCTAAATCCTTTCTTGTTGTTCCTCCCAAAACTAGCACTCTCTGGTCCAGCAGGAGGACAGATGCTGCTGGATCAGAGAGCCCGAGCAGCTGGTAGCATCAGCCTCCGCCACCCAGCTGGGTGCAGTATGGGACTGGGACCAGAGCCTGGCCACCCCCTGGGGCAGCTGAGTGAGGAGCCCAGTTGAGGGGGGTGTCGAGGCAGGGTGCCTGATGTGGGCTTGGGCCCCAGGCAAGGGACCTCCACTGACCTGGCAAATTCTCTTGTTCAGGACTAGTCAGGTCCCAACTATGCCAGACCAGGGAAGTGCAATCAGTAGTGGGGCACCAAGGTAATGGCATTGTCTGTCTGCTGCTGCGGAGAAGGAAACATAGCGGTGGGTAGCATCTTGCAGTCTCCTGGATGGCTTGGCAAAGGTGTTGGACAGAAGCAGAGAAGAGATCAGGTCTTTGGGAAGAGAGGGTATTCATTGTGACCATGCCAAACTATCTGCATGCCTGCGAAGGGGAGGGGAGCAGGCATAGTGGGCAGTTGCCTCAGGGTCTGGTGATTCAAAAGGGCCCAGGCCTTCCAGCCCCAAGCCCTTTAAATTGCCCTGCAGCACTATATGGCACTCGCCGGGTAGCTCTTGGGGCGGGTAGGACTCCAGGTGGCGCTGAGGGCTAGCTACCCCAGCTTCACGGCTTCCACTGGGAGCACGGAGCCAGCTCCCACAGCTCCACACACACACATAAGCACACTTTGTTCAGGGGCCCAGCAAGTCTGTCGGCTCCCCTGCCTGTCTGAAAGGAATGAATGAAGCCTTCTTAGGGTTTATAACACACTGGCACTCACTCAAATATGGTTCAAGTTGTTCAGGGGTGTGCAAGTTCCTCCTCCCCCACCTGCTGTCCCCAAGTGACGTAAGTTACTCTGATTTCAAGGGTGGGTGTGGACAGTGCTATGTTGGCAGGGGGAAGCTCTCATGCCAGCATAGTTATCACTATTCAGAGAGGTGGAGTAACTGCGCTGACAGGAGCATTCTCTCCCATCAACATAGTGATTTTAAAGGGCTCTGGGCCGTTGCCACACTACTACAGCGCTGGTCAGAACCCTGGGCCATTTAAATCACCCCTGTCCAGCAGCTTCTGTGGGCTGAATGTAGGAAGCACTGCGTGGTCTGGGTGGCGCTGAAAGCTGGCTGGCCCTACCCCCCCTCCTTCCGGGGGGGACTGAAACCCAGTTCTGCCCCTCATTGCCCAAGGCCTGGCAAAATCTGTTGCCAGCCATGGGTGCAGCTACACTGGTACAGCTGTGCCACTCTAGCAATTCTAGTGTAGGCCAGACTATCAACTCCTGCAGGTGAACTAGCGGTATCCTGTCACTGACTTACTTGACTTAGAATCATAGAACAATAGAGCTGGAAGAGACCTAAAAAAGCCATCGAGTCGAGCCCCCTGCTCTACGCAGGACCAAACCCATCAGATCAGCCCCGCCAGACTTAAACCCTTGTACTTCAGGTGGAGCGCAGGTCATCTACAAGTCTTCTCCACTTCACTCTCTTTTGGGACAAAACTTCTAGCTGACCTCAGGAGCACCCCAGTTGTTGTCCTTCAGTCTCAGTAGATCTTCTCCACATTGTCTGAGGTCTTCCTCTTTTGCGTCTAATTGTGTTGAAGTCAGCCAGTACCTCTATCAGCATTAGCATGTACATTTCAGTTCTTGCTTTCTCCTTGCCGTATCCAGGTTTGAAGCCTGACTGGGACTGATATACACTTTTCATAGAGATCAGATGCTGCTGGAAGTGGTGTGACATTAACTCCCCAGTAACCTGAGCTTGGATGGAAAGTTAGAAACTGAGGAGTTACCCTACAAGTTCATTTATTCCCATTAGTGATCGAAAGTATCACATGTAGTAGGGTGACATGACAGTTTCCCCGCTTGGATGCAGATGCTGAACAACTAATCAGAAGTAGTGCCATGTGTTCTTTATATGATTTCACCAGCCAACAAGGGCAGTGCCCTTTTGCCAATTAATATGGAATCAGAGGCTTTAGTGTCCCAAAACTTATCTGGGATTCAGTTTGCCGCTCTCTTTCACACATCAAAGAGAGACAGCAAGTACAGTACCCTATTCACGGGTCTATGAAGCAAGGGATTCTTTATCTCAGTGTTTCCCAAATTGTGTTCCGTGGAACCCCAGGGTTCTGCAAAATGAAAATAAGGGTTCCATGAGAAAATTCCATTACAATAACATTTTACGATTTAAAAAAATTTAAGTATTTATGAATTTTATTAAAAACAATTTTCACTTGTGTTTGTCACAGTGAGTGTCCCTGTGTAATGCCAGCTTAGCCAGGGAGTGGGGACGATGATGTCACTATTTGGCACTGTGCAAGCAGTCAGTCAGTGGTGCGATCACCTGTTATATACCACCCTAAATCCCTGTACTCACTCTATTAAATCAAATGTGTTTTTTTTTGTTTTTGTTAGTCTAAATGTTGCTCTCATGACCTTGTTTAGCATTTGTTTATTATTACCTTTATTCGTTGTCTACTTTTTCAGCTCCATATATGACTGTTATTAAAGGTATGGCAAAATTCTTTTGTGTTTTAAAAGGGTTCCACGGCCAAACAAAATTGAGAAACAATGCTTTATCTAATTCTGCAACTGACAGGTTGTGTAAGCTGTGGGTGAATTAGCCTACTGTTTCAGAAGTGCAGAGCATCTGGAAATCCAATGTATTTCCATGGGAACTTCTTTCATCTTTCAGAACCAGGCTGCTTACCTTTGTGCTTCTGTTTCCCCTCTGTAAAGTGGAGGTGACAACAATGATCCATCTTTGTAAAGAGCTTCAGGGTCCACAGATAAAATGCACTATGTGAATTCTAGATATTATTTTATTCCTGCCTGTGAAACACTGTTAGAGATCATTTATAGGAATGAGATGCTGTGTTGTATGTCCCTGCATGTATGAAATATGTTCCTGTTCCCTCCGAGGGTCTAATCAGCTCAAGATTTTGTCTGCAGCAATGAGTTTCTTGCCAAAAGGAACGGGAGGTGGGTCAGCCTTGCCATAGTTTATCCTGTGTGAGCTACTCCCACCTTCAGCCATGCTTGTATTGGGTTATCTAAGGGTGCTGGTAATATCTTTGTTCTTTTGTGTTTATCTTATTTACCCTTGATAAGGGAATGCTGGAGTGTGACTGAGCTAATGTATTGTTAATTGAAAGCTTTAAAATTTACTCAGTAGATATAGTTGTTTGGGACATAAAATGCCACAGGCTGGTAAGGATTAGCTATATAGAGGAAATAATACAGTGAGGAAAGTCAAAAAAAAAAAAAACCTACTAAAACAAGTGGTGTGACTTGTGAGCAGATATGTGATCTGCCTTTATCAACTTCCCTATTACAGCAGAGTATGGAAGTATCATTGTTTTATTTCACAGTTTGATGCCAGATATTATTGTGGTAAATAGCTTGGAATGCATAAAAGTGATGCTTATATAAACGTGTAAAACCACAGATACTGTGTTCGTTAAGATAATAGATCTAAGGGCATGTCTACCTGATAAAATTAAGTTGACCTAACTTACGTCAGCCTATAGTAACCACAGTAATTACATCTGTTGTGCATGTCTACACTTTGTTCCTTGTGTTGGTGGTGCACATCCTCACCAGAAGCGGTCGCATCAATTAGACTGTCAGTGTGAGGCATTGTGGGACAGTTCCTCAAAGCCAGTAAAACAGTGTCTACACTGACTCTGCATTGACCTAGCTACATTGACTTTGATTCTATATCTCTTGTGGAGGTGAAGTTAAGTCAGCAGAGTGGGGCAGTTACATTGGTGGGAGCCAGATTTAAGTGTAGACTCTTCTATAATTAGGCCAACGTAAGCTGTCTTGCAGTGACGTAGCTGTAGTGTAGACCAGGCCAAGGAGCTCCGACACATGCTCCAGGGTGGAGTATGGAGACTGGACTAGATGACCTCTCAAAGTCTTTTCTAGCCCTACGTTTTTATGATTACCATGCTGGCTCCGGAGGACATTTTCTTCTCTAGGGATAACAATGCATAGAAATACATGATCGGAAGCATACTGCATTCTTTGAAGCAGCTGCTACTGGCTATTGTCTGTGATAGAAACCAGACTAGACAGACAGATGTGTGTACTGTGGGTGGACTGGGAACTGGAACTCCTGAGTTCTAATCCTGGTTTTGCTACTGACTCCGTGTAACTTGGGGTAGGTTTTCCTACATGTAAATGGCTATGATAATACTCCCTGAGGGGTTATGAGCCTTCCCCTAGTGTGGTGCTTGTGAAGGGCTGGGGTGAAAGTTTGCTTCAGGAGGGCAACGTGGCGGTGCTGCTATTGACAAATGGCAGCTCTTACGTGACCCCCCATTCCCACTGGCTGTTGCCTCTTATGTTCTCTCCTGCAGGCTCTCTCTCCCTGCTGGTGATAGTGCAGGATATTGAGCGATACACCACCTTATTTGCCTCAGTGATCCTCAGATGCGACTACAGCACTTCAGCGCAGCTACAGGACGTAGTGGTGACATGGCGCTTCAAATCCTTCTGCAAGGACCCCATCTTCGACTACTATTCTGCCTGTGAGTGCTGCGCATCTCCTACATGGGCCTTCTACAATGGGGAGGGAGGCTCCCCTGGGGTGGCTAAGCTTTGCTGCCCACAAACCGAACAGAAGCATGTCATTTCCTGCAGGCGCTGGGCTGGGGGATTTATTTATGACAGGAATTGTCACTGAGGGAGTGAAAGCTTGAGGGTTCCACTTCAGTGGACATTCTGGCCAAGAGTAGGCATTATGAATGTCATTGGTGTGCATGGAACCCAGACCTCTGCCTTTGTTTGGCTAGAAGTAATGGCCCCATGGGCAGCATCAGTGAGCAGCAAGCAGATGTTATAGCTGAGTTCTCCTGCCACCTCCAAGGGGTCAGGAATGAAGGCCTGCATGGTTACAACTGGCCGGCAGTGACAAGACATTATAATTTAAGGGGATTGGAGGAAATGGAGTAAACGCCTACTTCTGGGAGGCATGAGTCATAGCATGCTAGTGCCAGTGGTAGACTCTCTCTTGATCAGGTATCTTGTGTGTGGCTCTTTGGACTGACTTTAGGGACCCAGAGAACCTTTCACATCCATCCTCCTTCTCCTCCACGCTCTGTAATTAAGCCCCTATAGGTTAAGTGACACTGGCAGCTGCCAGGGGCAAAAATGGAGAGGGGCCCATACCTGGGAGAGGTGGGGCCAAGAGCAGAAGGGGCGGGGGCAAGGGCAGTAATCCCTCAGTGCTGCCTGGACTGTAGCGCTGCCCCCCACCTCTACTCCCTTACAGCCACGTGCAGCCGGAGCAATGCTACCATGGCCTTTCAAAGGAGCCCAGAACTCTAGTTGCTTGAGCTCCAGGCCTCTTTGCAAGCCCAGGCCCCGGGGCAACTGCCTCCTTTACCCCCACCCCCACTGTCAGCGGGCCTGAAAGAGGGATAAGGTTGGTCAGTGTCCGTATGATTTACTTCTCTTTCATATTGTCTTGCCAAGTCTTACCTCCCCACATACCTGGAGGTTGAGGATTATGATGCTGCTAGCTTGTTCTGGGGAATAAATCACATTGCCCCTCATCCTCCAATAACTCCGCTAGATCCCCTGTCCCTCTCCAGTCCATTAGTGCCTACAGCATGCTAGGTTCTGTCCACGTACACAGAAGGCCCGAGTCCTTTCCCAGTTCACAAGAACGGCAACATCCAGAAGGTGGAGCAGAAAAGAGACCAGTCCACCTCGGGGCTCTGTTTAAGAAACAAATATTTTTTTAAAAAATTGAGATTTGTTCTACTCGGTCACTGGGCTGCTGCACGTCTCTGGTCACCTCCTGGTTCCTCTAGTCTGCACATTGAGAATGTAGCCACTGCAGAGGAGAAGGCTCTTGTTCCAGCAGTGGTGAGGATGGCAGGGAAGGGCAGAAAGGAGGTCAGTTTGCAAAGTCTGTCTTCCTCACTGATTTTTCATTTCCATCACTTTCTAACTCTGTAAGAGATGTTGTCCTCCCTGTTTTGCCTTATGCTTTGTACTAAAGACTATGTAGAGAGCAAAGGGTATGTGCTCGCATAATCAATCACATTCAGATACAGGTCGTACCTCTCTGGTCCAGCAACATCCACAGTCTGACCAGAAAGCCCTGGCAGGAGAGGTTGCTATCCGCCGTGGGTGGAGCTGGTACAGAGGGCTGGCAGAGCATGGGGCAGCAGAGGTCACAGCAGTGGGGCCTGGAGGCTGGGAATGGGAGCCCAGCGGGAAGGCTGGTGCCCCTAGCCCCCAGCCCACAGGCCTCATCTCCCGTGGTCTGGCAAACTCCCTTGCCAATAAGGGACCCCCTGCCTTTTCTGAGGTGATAGCATTTGGGGTTTCAGATCAGTTATTGACTCAAATCCCTGCTGCTGTCTAAGTTGTGTTCAATGGCTCGTTTGTAGCATACCAGGCTGGGTTAGCACTTGGCCAGGACCCATCCAATGACTGTAATGACAACCAGCGGGAGGTGCGCATCGTCATTCAGAGACGTGGCCAGAATGAGCCTGTGCTAGGCGTGGATTACCGGCAGCGCAAGATCACCATCCAGAACCGTGAGTGACCACCAGTGGGAGGAGAAGGGTAGCTATTGGATTCATGCTCTAACGTGCTGCCTGCCCTCAATTCATGAAATATGAACCTTGTCAACTCTGTCTGTGACTCACAGACCCCCTGAGTGAGACCCGCAGCCAGACTGGGGCTAAATGACGCCACTAGAGAATGTTTATTTGCAGCTCCACAAGCTAAAGCTGAGATAAGGACACTTGGACTTCATGCTCTCTCACAAGCTAGCACTGCAGGGGTTAGAAAAGAATTCTGCACCCATGTGTGTCCAGTGGACAGGTGCACTCTATGGAGTTCACTTTCCCCTGATGCAAGGTAATAGTTAGACTTGCATTACTAGCCCTGATAGAATGGTGTGGTATGGTCAGAAGGAGGGGAACCAGACTTAACGCATCAGCATCTGATGTGGTGTGGACAGGAGGCATGATATTGACCTCAGATATGATAAATCCTAGGGATATTTTTCTTATTTTACAAGAACATGTGTGGATGTCGTCCTCTCGGAAAATAATAGTGACTACTAGTTAGGAGTGAAAGAAGTGAAAGATTATGAAATGCGAGCTTGGGAAGAGAGAGGGGTATGTACAGTGTAAAGGTTTCATAACTTTGCAGTAGACTTTATGATGTACCGCAGGGGTGCACAAAGTGGGGGGGCGGCAGGCCCGCCAGGGGGCATAAAATTTCATAAGGGGGGTGCAGCAAGATCAGCAGCTGGGGCTCAGGCTCATCCAGCTCATTAAAGATGTTGAAATAGGTTTCTGTTTTTGTAATGTGTATTCACATTTATACCGATTAATGAAGTTTTTACTTTCTACAGACTTATTTTCTTACACGTGCTGAAAGGGGTTTGGTTTTCTTTTCCTTTTTTTTTTTAATATGAACATAACCAACATTTCCATCAGTTTGGATTACAGTAGACAGATAGGGGGCCCTGCTAATTGCAGGGATGAAAAATGGGGCCCAAAGTAAAACGTTTACACGCTTCTGATGCAGTGTACTGTTTGTAAGTAAGACTACCCTCTAGTGGCTAAGGCCACAAAAGAGGTAATGGACCAGCTGCAGCAATTGACTAAGGTAGTGCTGTATCATTTGCAGATGAAGAGCTGGGTTTCTGACTCCCCAAGAGAGGAAGAGGAGCTGTGGGCAGCAGCGCAGGAACTCATTATTCTAGGGTCTGGGCAGGGCCACTCTCGGAATGCCCTCTGCTCACTGCATGTCTTTTCCTCTCTAGGGGCAGATCTTGTGATCAATGAGGTGATGTGGTGGGACCACGGAGTTTACTACTGTGCTGTGGAGGCTCCAGGAGACACTACAGGTGACCCAGACAAAGAAGTTAAGCTCATCGTTCTGCGTAAGTGCCAGCGCTTTGTTCTTCCACCCACCTGTAGATCTCTCCTGCCATTCTCTCTTGCCTGGAATGCCTGGGGAAGGAGCTTGGTGTCTACCTGCGGCAGCAGCAGCCCGCACTTGGGGTCCCTCTTAATTCCTCTCTCCTCCTCCCCCTTTAGATTGGCTCACGGTGATCTTCATCGTCCTTGGCGCGCTCCTCCTCCTCATACTGATAGGGGTATGCTGGTGCCAGTGCTGTCCCCAGCACTGCTGCTGCCATGTTCGCTGTGCCTGCTGCCCAGCCCGCTGCTGCTGCAATGAGGAAGGTGAGGCAAAAATGGGCGCGTATATCCCGCACATTACGGCTCTCGCAGATGTGGAATATGTCTCGCTTCGCAGGGCTTTCTTGTAGTGAGCTAGCCTGTGGTGTTTCTCTGGCTCATGTTACCTCAGAACAACATTTCTGAGATACATGGTTCCCATCCCATCTCATCCCTCCTCCTTTGTCCCAGCTCCAGAAGGAGCAACATCTACCTCATACCTCTTTCCTCCTCCTGCCCCTGACCCCATTTTCCTCACATGGCTCGTTCAGCATCGCTTCTTCCCTCTCCCATGGCAGTTCTTGCAACCCAGCAGCTGAGGTAGGCCAGGAACAGCCTTGTCCCAGGAGTCACAATGTAGACCCTCCCCTACCACCAATCCCTTTGTAATTTCCAACAAATGTAAATGCCATGTGCTTGTATGTCACTATGGCTAGGCCTAAACTGCTAAAGTTCACAATTAGGGCCAGGTTATCCCCCGCTGTGCTTTGGACAAACAGATACATCTGGCCCAGTGCAGAAGGGAGACGCTGGGGTGAGAGCTGTGTCTTTGGAGAGCAGGCCCTCATAGTATAGTCGGGGAAGTCAGGTCCACCCTATGGCAATGGCTCTTGTCTTACAGAGCTAGATCTCGGTTCCGGCTCTGGGCATTACAAACAGGTATATGGGGTTGCTGCAGCACTTAGGTTTGGCCTGGCTGGAGCTACAGCAAGTGGCCAGGGCGCTGGAACAATTTGTATAGGGGAGGTGCTGAGAGCCATTGAAACAAACTCTAAACCCTGGATATAATGGAAGCACTACAAGCCAGGGGTTCAGCAGCATCCCTAGTTCTACCACTCACGTGGAAGTCAACTTCTTTGGTTGTTCCTCCTTTTTTTTTTTTTTTTTCTGATTGCTTGATTACAATGTGTGGCCTTTTCCAGTCTTCTCCATTCGTCTGCACTTTTCCCTCAGAAGCATGCTGGGGTGTGTGGGTAGAAACCCTCCAAGCAATTCTTCCTTTTGTGCTGCTTTTCAGAGCTCCTTATAGCTGCACCACTGCTCCCTCACGCAATTCCTTTTGGTTTTCCATTTTGAGCATCTAGAAAGCTACTGGTCTCCTCCCAAAGCAAACAGACTAGGATATTAGAGGCATCTCAAATAAAGTTCTGGGGATAGCACAACCATTATATCGAAAAACTGGGACTATCCCAGTACAACCAGATCAACAACTTTTTAGACACAATTCCTTGCACACATGGATGGCATCTTTGTTCACTTGCGCCACTAGAGGGCAGCCCACACCATCGGAAGCAAAAAATGTTGTGCCCGATGTCTCCGTAGTGGTTCAGGACCTGGGGTTTGAACCTCTTTTAGGGTATGTCAACAGCATACAACAATGGCAGTGATGTACAGGGCACCCATGGCTACATGCTGCAGTGTAAAACAGGCTGTGTGCACACTGTGGTGGTGTCAGCAAAAGGCATGGCAGAGGGGAGGCAATGGGGAACTGCATCTCTACTGTAGCAGCTTTTCCCTGTGTCAGGAAAGGCTCCTACAGTGGGATAGTACGTTGCTGGAAGTCCCAGTTCGGGCGGGGGGCACTGCTTGGGTATGTAGAGAGTGTTATGGGGTGCAGAACCATAGGGTTCAGACATGTCTCGCTCTACTCTCCTAAGCAGTACCTTACCAATTACACTGCTGTTTATACCCATGCTATGGGAGCATGCACCACGCATACCTTACACACCACCATATACGGTGTGCAGTGCAGACACGCCAAAATCAAAGATTCAGTATGGGTAACAAAACCAGAGGAGTTTATTTTCAAAAGGACTGTAATAGAGGCCCAACTTAAATGTATACTCCCAATTAAAAAATACAGGGAAGAGACCCAAAAAAGAGCCACCATGGCTTCACAGCTATGTAAAAGAAGCAGTGAGAGATAAAAAGTCATCTTTGAAAAAGTGGAAGTCGAGTCCTACTGAGGAAAATAGAAAGGAGCATAAACCACGTCAAATTAAGGGTAAAAATGTAATAAGAAAAGCCAAAAAGGAGTTTGAAAAACAGCTAGCCAAAAACTCAAAGCAATAACAAAATGTTTTTAAGTTCATCAGAAGCCTGTTAAACAACCAGTGGACCCCCAGACAAAAGGGGGACTCAGAGATAAGGTCACTGCAGAGGATGTTAGGAAGATTACCAAGCCTGAGCCATTTGTCCTTTGTAGGTGACAAATCTGAGGAATTGTCCAAGCTTGAGGTGTCACTAGAGGAGGTTTTGGAATAGGTTGATAAACTTACCAGAAACAAGTCTCTGTGACCAGATAACATTCATCCAAGAGTTCTGAAAGAACTCGGATGTGAAATTGAGGAACTGTTAACTGTGATTTGTAACCTTTCAATCAGCTTCTGGAACCAGTGACTGGAAGATAACGAACGTAACGCCAATATTTAAAAAGGGCTCTAGAACCAATCCTGGCAATTATAAGCCAATAAGTTTAACATCAGTACTGGGCAAATTTAGTTGAAACCATTTTAAGAATAAAAATGTCAGACACAAAGAACATAATTTGTTAGGCAAAAGTCAACGTGGTTTCTGTAAAGGGAAATCATGTCTTACTAATCTACCAGAGTTCTTTGAAGGGGTCAACAAACATGGAAAAGGGGTATCCAGTAGATATAGTGTACTTGAATTTCCAGAAAGCCTTTGACAGGGTCCCTCACCAAAGACTCTTACATAAATTAAGTTGTCATGGGATAAGGGGGAAGATCCTTTCATGGATTGAGAATTGGTTAAAAGACAGGAAACAAATGGTAGGACTAAATGGTAAATTTTCAGAATGGAGAGGAGTAACTAGTGGTGTTCCCCAAGGGTCAATCCTACGACCAATCCTATTCAACTTATTCATAAATGTTCTAGAGAAAGCGATAAACTGTGCGGTGGCAAAGTTTGCTGGTGATACTAGACTGCTCAAGATAACTGATACCAAAGCAGACACTGAGGAACTGCAAAAAGATCTCACAAAACTAAGTGACTGAGCAACAAAATGGCAAATGAAATTTTAATGTGGACAAATATAAGGTAATACACACTGGGAAAAACAACCCCAGCTATACATACAATATGATGGGGGCTAATTTAGCTACAACTACTCAGGAAAGAGATCTTGGAGTCATTGTGGAAATTTCTCTGAAAACATCCACGCAGTGCACACCGGCAGTCAAAAAAACAAACAGGATGTGAGAAATCATTAAAAAAGGGATAGAGAATAAGATGGAGAATATCTTATTGCCCTTATATAAAATCATGATACGCCCACATCTTGAATACTGCGTACAGATGTGGTCACCTTATCTCAAAAAAGATATAATGGCATTAGAAAAGGTTCAGAAAAGGGCAATTAAAATGTTCAGGGGTTTGGCTCCCATATGAAGAGAGAGATTAGAGACTACGACTTTTCAGTCTAGAAAAGAGGAGATTAAAGGGGAATATGATAGAGGTATATAAAATTGAATGGTGTGGAGAAAGTGAAAAAAGAAAAAAATATGTAGTTGTTCCCATAGTATAAGAACCAGGGCACACCAAGTGAAATTAATGGGCAGCAGGTTCAAAGCAAATAAAAGGAAATTCTTCACACAGCTCCGTCAACCTGTGGAACTCCTTGTCAGAGGAGGCTGTGAAGGCTAAGTATTTAACAGGGTTTTAGAAAGCTAGATAAGTTCATGGTGGTTAGATGTGTTAATGGCTGTTAGCCAGGATGGGTAAGGAATGGTGTCCCTCGCCTCCCTTTGTCAGAGACTGGAGATGGATGGTAGGAGAGAGATCATTACCTGTTTGGTTCACTTTCTCTGGGGCACCTGGCATTAGCTGCTTACCCCGTCAACCAGCAGGTCCTAAGCAGAGCAGGGAATAGAATCTAGGTCTCTTGAGTCCCAGGCCAGTGCTCTGTTAGACTGCACTGCTCTGAGGAGAAACCAGAGTATCAGGATTACAACTGTGTGGTTACCAACTTCCTATCCTGTTGCTTATACCACATGAAACTGATCTGAGCTGGGGTGGGTGGATGGGTGTGTGTCTGTGTGTATGCGCGTGTGATGGCTGTGTGAACTGTAGGAAAAGAGAGGTGTGTGGTCTGAGAATCCACCACCACACGAAGAGCAAATGGGTGTTTTTGCTCCAGGTGGTTTGCTAGACTAAGGAAAACAGCAATGAGAGAACAAATAGAACATCTCCATTGTTTGTTTAGCATCGACAACGCAGTGTGTGTGGCACAAAATGTGAAATGAAGCTAGTCCCTATCCCAGAGAGCTTCTCTGCTCTATGCAGGCGAGGATGGAGAAGGCACAATTCGTTCTTGGGTGCAGACTCAGTTCATATGGGTGTCCCTAGAATAAGTGAATCTTCAGGGAACAGGGAGTGTGTGGTGGTTGGCAAACAGATATGGGAGGAGCATTCCACATATAGAAGGCAGTGTGGAGTGGGAGATGGTGCAAAGGATTTTGAGACAGTGGAGCACGGGAGTTGGAGTCGGGAGTAGGAAGGGAAGTGCGGTGAGAGGCAAAATACCAGTGGAGCAGACCAGACCCAGGTTTGCGGCACTTTAATGGTGAGGACAAAAAAGTTCTAACTGGGGAGAGGAGAAAGTTGACATTTGGGATGACGTGGTCAAACTGGTGAGCAAAGAAAGACAACTTTAGCAGCTGTCTAGTGCATTGATTGAAAAGGTACAATGATATAGGTGTTGTGAGAGAAGGAGGTTAGAGTAATCCAGACAGGAGCTGGACAGAGCACGGTAGAGCACTTTAGCTCTGCAGACAGCAAAACTGATGGCTTTTGAGATGCACTGTGGAAGAGGAAAGAGCTAGAGTTAGACAGTCTGCATGGATGGTGCGAAAGAGAGCAAGGAGTCTACTAGGGCTCCCCGTCATCATGCCATCAGTAATGATGGGGAATGGAAGTGCTAGAGAGGGATTAACAGGAAGAAGGAAGTAGAATGCCTGTCAATGTGCAAATCTCCATGTTGAACTGTTTCACACCCCTGTCCCTAGTGAAAAAGCACTACGTAGCAGAACCGTACCTCACAATGGAACTCTCTCCCAGCTGCCTTCAGTGGTTGAGTACCTTAGCAGAATTTCTCTGTTTCCATTTCTACAAACAGTCCTAGACCTCCTCTTTCTATCCTGGGTCATTCTCATTATCCTGAAATCGCGCTGGCTCTGTTTCAGCTTTGCCCCAAGGTTGATCTCCTGTAAGTCTCTGTTACTCACACCCACATGCTGCCAGGTACCAACCAAAACTTGTATCAAGAGGAATAGGCAGGCAGTGCCTCGGCAAAGGTGCTTTAACTGTGTCTTTTTTTTTTTTTTTTTTGCCTAGTCCTGGAACGACATCGGCTCATGAAGCAGGCTCGGACACTTATGCCTTGGATGACACACCACCCATTTTACATGGGAGGTGACAGGAACTCCCAGCACTCTTCTTACCAACTGAACCCATTGCTGCAAAAAGGTGAGCTCTTTAGTGTCCATGCAGGAGAATAAGGTCAACGCTTGAGTCTGGTAATTCCTTTGGGTCTAGCAAAACTTGGCTGTGGTCCCTCAGCCAGAGTGGTGACGAGATATTCCTACCATGACTCTGTTATGTTGTACCTTGGGCTGGGATAAGAATGAATCCAGTCTCTCTGCCCTGGAGAGGGCGCTACAGGGGTTATGCTGTTTAAAGCCAACTCCTTATGCTATGTCTACACTACTACATTTTGTCACCTAAAAACTGCCTTTTGGTGACAAATCAGCAAGGGTGTATACACTGCAATGTGACTTTTGTCAGGAAAAGTACCCGAATTTCAGGGAAAAAAACATTCACCCCTTGTGAGAGACTTTTTTTTTCTTTTTCCCTCCCTTTATTGTTGACAGAGAGCCAGTGGAAGCTGTTGCTTCTTTTGTCAACAGAACTGGCATCTTCCAGTATCCCAGAATGCCTACCCTGATGGCTCTCCTCAGTGTTCTAATCTCTGCTGCCCTGCAGGCATGCACCCCTTACCACTCAAAGTCCACGGAAGGATCTGACATCTGAGTGAGCTCCTCAGTTTTGGAAACCAAAGAACAAACCATTGGAGTGCCCCTGTTCTGCACTGTACTAGGAACCCAGTGACGGGCAGGCTGCTGGTGCAGGGGGATGGGAATAGGCTGCTGTGTTACTTTGACATTCCACAGGACACTCACGGAGCTGCTCATGGTGCTGCTCCCAGCAGCTGAAGAGGCTGTGGGAGAACTTAGAGGGAATTCCAGCCTGTACAGGGATTAGCTCTGCCTCCCACAATACTGCACTGTGGGATACAGACCCACAATGCATTGCTCACACTGTCAATGATGGTGTCCCCAATGTGGATGTGTTCTGTCAACAGTCTGTTTTGTTGACTTTTGGCTGTCAAGATAAGTTTTGTCAACAAAACTTGGTAGTGTCGCATACCCTCAGTGAAAACTGATACAAAACAAGTGGAAGGCAATTATGCTGCTGTACCAGTGTGTTTAAATGACTGAGGATAAATGGTCCTTAATACTACTGTCCTGTTTAACAAAGAAACAAGAGGGGAATCATGTTGAGCTTAATTCTTCAAAGTAATTGGTTCCTTCCAGTAACTTAAGGAGAAGATTAAAAGAATGTTGAAGTTGTACAGAAATGAAGAGTAGCAAAAGCAGCAAGGGTTACTTATGGGAAACTCTAAAAAGCAACCACTGGAAAATAGGGAAATACACTGTGATGTTTTTCCTAACAGCTTTAACTCTGCCCTGGTTTGCCCTCAGCCTGAAACAAGTTTTGTAATACTTCTTCTCACTACCATCCAGCTGCACCCCAGACATCTTCAGATTAGCTCTTGTGATTTCAGTACATATTCTAAATTTAATTTATGCTTCTTGCTAGATGATCTCCTTTTCGATGACCACTTACAGCTAACTGTCCATAGATGGAAAAACTTAGAGGGAGCACTGGTCACCAGCATGAATCGATTCCAGCTTCACAAAGTTTTGCATGTGAATTTACATTTGGGTTTTGACAAAGTTGACAAAGAAATCATTGTCCCAACCATACAGAATGGTTCTTTTTCAAGCAGATACACTAGAAGAATTCCCCCTGAACTGGCATCTCTGGTTTGAGAGATGACCCTGTGACTTATCACTTCTCAGTTCCCCAGAACACTCCAGCCAATTTCTAGCTTGGCTTTAGTCCTTGTTACATGTGGTGTGGGGCTTGAGTGGCTTTGCAGGGACCCCTTTACCTAGCAGGCAGAGAGGAGAGAATGGATCTGATAGCTTGGCTGGGCTCCTTTTTGATTCAGGGGAGCCAGTTGGCTCATTAGCTGAGACAGGGATGTCTCCTCATAGCTTCCTCCTGACTGCTGCTTTCTCTTGTCCTTTATCTTTAGATGTATCTCTGCAGAGCAGCCTCCCACTGATGCATTCACAAGGCCAGCTAGCCCCCCAGAACCATGTCCTGGACTATTTGGAGTCTGAGATGCAAAACCTCAACCCAGCCCAGCCCCTGGTACCCTCCCACCACTTTGGGGCCAGCAAGCATCCCAGCGTGCTCTCCTCCCTGAGCTCAGAGATTGTGGAGCGCAGGGTAATCCAGCTGCCTCCTATCACGGAGCTCATCCCATCCTCTCAGAGGAGCAGTAACCTGTCAGAGCTACAACGAGTTGGCCGTCCTGCAGGTCCCCGGGGCTTCACAAGAGAGGATGAGAGAGAGGACAGGCGACGACACCAGCCTTTGGATAGGGATTCTTACTCCAGCTTTGATCGGGAATCCTGGGACAGGGGACGAGATCAGAGGCAGGGGGATGGCAGCTATGAGGGCAGGCACCGAAATTCCAGGCGGGATGTATCATCCATGCACCGGCCGGACAGTAGTAGGTATGGCGGCGTCTCCTACCCTGAGGAGACCCGCGAGCCCTCGGACCGCCACTTCGACCCGAGGCAGCTGCCTTTGGAGAGGCAAAAATACCAACGCCCTGGCAGAAGGAGCAGCCGTTCACAGCAGCGGGGACGCCGGCGTCGCAGCTATTCTCCTCCATCCCGGCGAGACTCATGGAGCTCGGCAGAGGAGCATGAACGCTTCCAGGGGAACTACCGGCCACACCACCGTCGCTCCCCGGGCTGCCGAGAAGACAAGCCACCCAGTTACCGCTCACTGGAACTCACCCCAGACAAGGGCAACAAACACAGAGGCAGTGTGGGACAGCACTCGGTGAGTCAGTTCCTCGGTGCTCTCTCAGCTGGGAATGATTAGCCCATCTGCACGTGGGGAAGAAAGGGTAGCAGTTGAGTGCTGGAGTCTGAGGGAGGTCAAGGTGGGGTTTGGCTGTAAAGTGGAAGTGCTGTATTCTTGGTTGGGTGGGGGAGGGGCTGAATTCTCCCCTCACGTGCACACAGCACGGTTACTGTGTACCGGGGCAGGAGAGGTATCGGATTGTTCCCCAGCACATGGCCTAGGGAAAGGGCAGCTGTCATCTCAGGGCTCAGGCTTTTTTACTTTGACTTTATTCCATTTTTTAAAAAATGTCAAATGGCATGTTATGTCTCTATGTCTCTGCTACTTAAGAAAATTAATGCTTAGAATTTTGTAAGGAGCAGTACCAAAGTATACTTTGATTTATTATGGCAGGGATGTGCAGCTCCTTTGGCGGGAGAGCATGAAATTTCATAAGGGAGGCACAGCATGGTCACCTGCTGGGTCTCAGGCTCATCCATCTCATTAAAAATACTGAAATATGTTACTGGTTTTATGTGTGTATATTTACACTTATATACCAATTAATCAAGTTTTTACATTCTACAGACTTATCTTCTTACCTGTGCCGAAAGGGTGTTTTTTTTTTCCAGGTGAACATAAGTGAAATTTCTGTCAGTTTGGATTACGTTAAACAGGTTATCAGGGAGAGGGGGACAGGCTGATAATTGTGGGAACAAACAGTGGAGCCTGACATAAAAAGTTTGATCCCCTCTGTACTATGGCCAAAACAGTCAGACTCAGATGCCTAAATCCATGATTAGGTTCCTTAAAATAGCGGCCTGATTTTTCAGAAGTGTTGAGCAGTTAGTGCCAATTCTGATATGGAGACCTGGACTAAGAACAGAACTCACTTCACACTGGACAGGGATTAGACAAGATCAAGCTAGGGCTGTATTTGAACTGGTGGAGTAGAGACAAAAGGCTTCAGATCACATTTCCAGCCTCTGAGTTATGCAGCCTGCTCCCTATATCCCTAACTTTTTTTTTTAGATGCTCCAATTTTAGGGCATGTTAGGAAATAAGTGACCTCCAACTCTCTCCAGTAGAGAATCATAACTCAGAGGGCTCTTGTTAAAAGGGTTATGGCCCATAGCAGTATGATATTCCCCTCCTCTTGTCTTCGAGTGACAAAGATGGGTTTCTCTGAGGGAAACTCACATCCAGTCCTAATGCTGTACCTGGTACGAAGGGCCTTGCCGCTTTGCTACAGAGGGGGTAGGGAGACAGGCTATCTGTGCTACTCCCACACAGCTGATTCTGTCTTTTTCTCCTGCAGGAAAAAGGAAGTTCCCATAGTGGAAGAAGCATGGTCATTTAGCGCAGTGGAAGGAGTGAAATTCTCAGTGGCTGGGCTTTGCCCTCCCAGTATGTAATTTAAGGGTGGCTCCTTCTGGCTGACCAGGAGACCAACAACAACTGGATTAAGTAAAATGTAGTAGCGACCAATGAGGAATCTGTGCTCAGGAGTCCGGGAGATCAGTGGCTTTACAGCATAGTCTGAAAACCTTGTTATTCTTTCCTTACCCCGGAGTCTTGGATTTCAAATAGATCATGGTTGTTTTCAGACGTGGTCCCTTTATGGACAGCTCAGCTTCTGGTGACACTGAACAAACAGCGGGTCCTCCCTCTCTCTGAATCTGAATATCTGCAAGTGTTCTGCACGTGGCTGTAAGGTTCAGCCCCAAAAGTTAGAGTGCTTGCTGTGATTGACAAGTGGTTGTTTCCACTACACTATCACCCCTGGAAAATCCTGGCCAACCTGCCCTTTCCCCAATATCTCACGTGCTCTGCTTTACTCCGTGGCCCTTGTCCTCCTGAGGTGCACGTACGATTGAAAAGGGCTCTAGGAAACATGTCTTATCCCCTGATTTGCTATTGCTCTCTTAACGTGACTGTTAGGGAGCTGATCTTTACCCTGAACATTGCAGTTTTCCTAAACTTGCTGCTTATCACATCTGTGGTCTGGGTAGTATTGGATCAAGTGCCTGCCTACAAATTACGTTGTAACTACAGGGAAAGAGAAAGAGACCTTTGGAAACCAGTCGCAATAGGCGAAGTAGTGAGGTTTTTGTTTTTTTTTTCCTTGGATGGGTTGCAAGAGAAGAGACAAAATAATCCTTTTTTCTGGATGCTGTGATCAGAGGTCTCTGATTTTTCTGGTAAAGCTGCTTTCTAAAGACACTCCATGAAGTGCTGATGGTAGGGCACAGCTCTTAGTGTAGAGCTCTGGGAATGCCTTGTGTGTTTTGTAATTCTCAACACCTAAAGGTTAATCAAAAACCTATTCTTTATTCATCCAGTCCATTTCTCAGTTGGTGCAGGACTGCTGTCTGAGGGCATTTAAAATTATCAGTGGAGTGCCTGCTATTTCCTTTTGAAAACTAGTTTATAGAAGTGACTTTTGAAAATGACCCTTTCTTGCACGCTTGTGAGGAATCACCTTCTTTAATTCATATCAGTAAAGGGCTTTTTCTCCTTCCCCGGGGCTGTGAATATGCCAGGTAAATCAACTCGTGGCTAGCACTGGTGCAAGTATCAATGGAGTGGGGTTGCCACATAGGAAATGTTCTTTGTGCTCAGTTTCCCCCTCCCCCCTTTGCTCAAGTCATGGCAGCAGTGTTTTCTCTGGATGTCCTGTCCCACAGGTCCCCGCAGGGCTGCTTGAAACAGGGACTGCTAGTGGATTCTGACGGGCTATTTGGGAAGCTGGGGCCACTGCGGAAGAAGTCAAACTCTATTCCCTTGGAACTCATGCTATTTCTTACCTCTTCTCTTCAGGTTGATATCAAGGGTGAACATCCAGATCCCTCTTATTGTTCTGTAAGTGGTGCTTTTTTTCCCCCCACTCCATTGTCCTGAAAGGGTTGGAGACCAAGGCCAACAGCTGATGGAACATATTATGTAACAGCCACCATCTTGGCCAGCACAGCAGGGACTGAAACAGGGGCCATTAGAGCTAAGAGCTTGCAATCAAGACCCACCCAGTAAAACAGGAGATTATAACAAACTCACCTTTTCTCTGGACTGGGGTGTAATGCGCGTGGACTACTGAATCACAGGTGGCCTATATCTCAAGTAGCTGGCTCCGTACAGAACTTAGGAATGATGTGCCCAGGTCTAGTGCTCCTTTTGGTTCTGTTGCGCAGCCACACATCTGTGTAACCAAGTTCATCTTAAGATTGCTGACGGACACCACAGAAGCAGCCCCATGATATGTTGAAGACGATTTTTCTGTATTTCCATTGCTGCCATATCCGGAGCAGCTCACAATCAGAACACAAAGATGAGGGTTCCATTCCCCATGGAAAACAGAGGGACAATTGCTCTGTGGAATCTGGCTATCTCGGCTGGAGCTATCGGCAGTTTTATTTAAAGAGGAGATTTTAACGCTGTGGTGGTGGGACTTAGATAATTCTGATGATTTTAGTGACGTTTTCTCTGTGTATAGCTGGCTTATGATTTATGTTAGTTATGGAGAGCCGATGGACAACTGAAGTGAAATAACAGCATTGTTGCCCATCTTCCAACATCAGTATCCCTTTCTGAGGGTATGTCTACACTTAATTCACTACAGCTGGAGCATGTGACTTTGCCACTGTCCACACTGCAGTGCTATGCCTGGTATAGCAACAGGAAGGGTTCTCCCATTGGCATAGGGTAATCCACTTCCCCAAGAAGCAATGAATAGGCCAACAGAAGTGGTCTTCTGCCAACCTAGTGCTGTCTGTGTGGCAGGTTAGGTCAGCACACCTGTGTCTCAGAGGTATGGGTTTTTCACACAAGCCCTGGCAATCAGCATTGCCCCTCTGCTGAGCTGAAGCAGGTGTCTTGGCAGGGTGCTGCAAAAGTTTCTATGGTGGTGGTGCTGAGAGCCATTGAACCAAAATATAAGCTGTGTATACGACGGGAACCATTTCAAGCCAGGGATTGTTGCTACATCCCCACTTCCAACATATGTGTATCTGGTCAGAGCCGCTGATTTCCCCAGGAGGAGAAATCAGTAATATGGATCATGGGTATGTTCAGTGTAACTTGCTTTTGCTACCACCACTCTGCTTCTGAAATGAGATGATCATAGTGCACATAGGACAACTTCTTCTTCCCACTCTCTCAACCAAGACCAGTGCCTAGGTCTCCAGTAGCAATTATGTCCCGAAGACATATTCTAATCAGAGCCCAAGGCAGGCAGTGGATTCCTGCATTTTTTGCACAGATGCTGCTACCCAAAGTCTTGTATAGGTACCTGACACAGTACGGTATGTCTTCCCAAGAGCCAAAATTCGTTTGCATGCTGAAGTCTCGCCAATACTGAAAAGTTGCACCTGGCATAAGTACTGAAAAATCCAGCCCCCTGGGAGACACAGCTAAGATGACCTCTAACCTTTGCTGCAGACAGCTATGCCAACAGAAGAGTTCTATTGATTTAGCTCTTCCCTCCTGGAAGAGGTGAATTACCTAGATGTGAGCGATGGGAGAACTCCTATTGTAGTACACTAAAGAGTTACAGTGATGCAGCTGGGTTGCTGTAGCATTATAAGCGTAGACATAGCCTGGGAGCAAGAACTTGAAGGTTATGCATAACAGTGCTATTTGATGATGCCTGCCAGAATGGTATGACTGTATTAATTACCCAGCTTGGTGCTTTTGGCCTGACACCCAGGAAGTGATCTTTCTTCTTGTCTTCCCCCACCAGCTCTGTAGTAAGCTGAAGAAATTATTTGTGGCTAGTTTGTGAATTTCGTTATGACAGCGGTTGGGCCCCTGCTGTTCATTTTTCACGAACATTCATGTGAGCTAAATTCTGCTTGTATGAATGATTTTTAGGAAAACTAATTTCAAGCCTGTAGCTGAAAAATTTAATTTTGTGATTAAATTGTGGACAGTAGCCGTTTAGATTATCTAATCAAGTACCGGCAATTTTATTATGTGGTTTAGATAATGAAACATGCAGCTCAAATATTAAATACTCATACTAACACAAAATGGTTTCAGAGAAGGCCACAGACTGCAGTTTGTTTGCACAAAAGTTTCAAATAATTACAAAGAGGAAGCAAATCCGTAAGTCAATGAACTTGCGTACAGATGGCGAACTGTGGATTTGTTGCACAGTTAAAGGAATATCCCTTGCATACAAGAAGCAATTTCCTGTATCAGTAGAGATTACATGGGTACAAAGTGTTCGTGTTATAAGGAGGCATCTCAAACTGCAAGTTCTCCTGGTCTGTAGGGCAGGCAGAGACTGATTCAGACAGCTGCTTTCCACTCGTTGCTGTAGATCGATGAATGGAATAAAATCTTCCATTCTAACTGAACAGGAATGGAGCCATATGCCCAGGGGTCTTATCCATTTAGGCTGTGACTAGATTTCTGAGAACTGTTGGCAAAAGATGCGCCAACTGCACACGGCATTTGCATATCTCTTGCCGACGGTACCATCAGGAGAGGCTTTCCCAACATTTAGCCCATCCACATGGGGCCCAACGTCAGGAAAACCCCCTCTGCTGAGACTTCCCTTCTTCCTCATGGAACAAGGAAGACAGGGATATTGGCAGAACGCTGCTGACAAGGCAGACTTCTGTCAAGACACCTCTGATCTCCTGACAGAAGCCTGCAGTTAGACATAGCTCTTGTCACTGCAGTAGGTAGGCACCCTCCCAGGAGTGGAAGTTGAAGGGCTGCTTTTGGGTAATCACTGACTGGTCTGAACAATTGCATAGAATGTTGGCAGTCACGCAACCTGTGACAGAGTGTGCAACAAGACCCAGGAACAATCTTTGAGCTTGTCTTCACTGCAGAGTTAACCTGAATTCACTCGCCTTGAGTGAGAGTGGTTGCACAGAGAAGTAACTCTCAAGCAGTGCGCAGAGTATGCATTATTAGACCCAGTATTGGCAGCATTTGAACTTCTGCCCACACACATCCTCCCTCTTCCCCTCACAGGCCAAATAACTTGAGTTTAAAGCACAAGTTAACCTAACCTAGAGATTTTGACATGGGCGTGGGAGTCAAGTTATGGGCAGCAGTCAAGTTACCTTGACCTGGTGGAGTGAAGACAAGCCCTTTTGTTGTTCTGCATCTTGTTTAATCCCTTTAGTGTGCCTTGTACTATTTTTCTACCTGTCATTCTGTTATGTCAGTGAGACCATGAAAATTGCCAGGCAGTGACTGATATTTATTTGTATGTTTTAGTTTTTTGATTGTCAAATGTGTCATTTAAAATAAATGAGAACTTCTAGCCATTTATCTGTAGTCCGTCCTTATTTCTTAGGTCAGGACATGTAATCGATTTCTTATAGCAGAAGAATGGGAACAGGAGATCACCGTTCCACAACTAACCTTAGCATTAGATCTGGTTGGAACATGTTGTCCCCTATTGTTCCCCTGGAAAACTTTGACTTTTTGTCAAAATCAGGAAAAATTGAGGTGTTGGCCAAAATGTTTCAGTTTTCAATGAAAAATTGATTTTTGTTAAGGAAAGTAGAAACTTAGATTGACAAATATTTTTCCATTGGTCCTATTGCTTTCATTGGGAATAGCAGTAGGATGATTGGTAATTGGCTCTTGTTTGAAAATGAATCCTCTTTTTGCTTTTTCCATGTATGAGAGAAGCACCTTATAAATGACTTTTTGTCATTATACCTACAAAAATATACTGTATAAGAAGAGACTAGAGCTGCAGTTTGTACGGGGGGAATCGGATGGGGTAGAGTTTGAAGCAGATGCTAGTTTAAAGGCTCAGGATCTAGTCAAGAGTGACCCTCCATTACTAAATCCCACTCTGAGCAGGACTTGGGACTCTGCACCTCCTGCCTTGGCCTCTCATCTGACCTTTGTTGTGAAAGAGCCAATGTGGAGCTAAACCTGAACTCTGATCCACTTGCTGTCTCTAGGCTAACATTATATAAGCGCTTGTGTTTCAGGCACATTTCTACCCTGGCCTCTGCCTGCAAGAGACAGCAAGGTAAGAGCAACATTTAATCTGCCATTTCCAGCTCTGCAAACCTAGCAACTGATTGGTGTGTATATGGAAAGTACAGGACAGAGTAGAGCGGGGAGGTTTGGATGTTCTCGCTATCTATGTGGCTTCATGGTATCACATAAGTGAAATAACTCTGCATTAACTTTTTTGCATTGAATATCTTTGGCCTTTAAGGAGGTAAAGGATTAAAAGCAAGAAGCATCTTGTTGTATCTCTTTTGACTTGCTGCCTGTTAATTCAGGGGATGCTGTTCTCTATTCAATACCAAAGCGTTTGTGCCTCCAGCTGCCTTGAGGGGACTGCACTGATCTTGTGCTGCAAACAATGCTTCAGTGCAAGGCTTTGGCAGTGGCTCTGATTGTGCTCCTTGGCACCAGTCTCTCTGGTAAGTCTTACAACCCTTCTGGCTGGAAGGGACAGTCTTCAGCTTTAGATGTGTAACTTCATGCAGGTGGTCTCAAACCTGGGACCTCAGGAGCTTAGTGCAGGTGCCTCGACAGTTTGCGCTAAAAGGCAGGTTGCTCCTGGCTAAGGCTGTAGAGGAGACTCATTCTTTTTCTGTGTAAGTGGTTTAAGGGCCACTGCTTGCAACAGTGAACCACACCCTTAGGTGTGTGGGTTATAGCTGCACTTAATGTGCTTTCTCCAAATTCAATCCCAAGCCATGAACTAGGAATAATGCCTGATAGTGGAGGGCAGAGTGCATGGGAGTGTGCATTGTGAATGGGAGTGTGCATCCAGTTACTAATGCACCCTACCATGCACAGGGCCTCATCGGGGACACCACAGCTCTGTGATCTGCTGTGTAAGTGCCAATGCATACACAGAAATGTGAACACTGGCTGTACTGTTTTAGTTTCTGCTGCATTTAAAGACTGAAGGTTTGTAGCCTAGAAAGTTTTGCTGTGCAGATCCTACACTTGGACTCTGGCCTTTGAATTCTGACCTCCCACCTCCACCCAGGAATGCTGGGGAGACTGAATCCTACTACAGTCTCTTACTTGGTCTCTTTCCATTGCAACTCTTGGGAGAGCTCAGTGCTACCACTGAAAATGTTCATTAATAATGCTTAATATTTGATGTCTCCTCCCCAGAAGTGGGTGCTAAGGCTATCGTAAAGAGACATGTCCGTCGTGACTGGCTGATTATACCTGATTCAATTGCATTTTACATGTATGAATCCGTGAACAGAGTGTCCCCGAAAGCTGGTCAGTTCTTGGCAAAAGCTGTGCAGATTCCATTTGTCCTTGAGACCAGGTATGAAAACCTCTTCCTTTATTCATGGGCTGGGGAAGATTAATCACATTTCCATACAGTTTCCAGAATGGAGACAGGTAACGAATGGCATCCCCCAAGGGTCTGTAGTGGGACCAATACTATACAAACATGCTTGTAAATGATCTGGCAGAAAGGGGTAAACAGTGAGGTGGCAAAATTTTCAAATGATACTAAAACTGCTCAAGATAGTCAAGTTCCAAGCAGGTTCTGAAGAGCATCCAAAGGCTCTTACAAAATGAGGTGATTGGACAACAAAATGGCAAATTAATTTATGTTGATAAATGCAAAGTTATGCATATTGGGGGAAAAATAATCCCAACTATACATACAAAATGATGGGGATTAATTTAGCTATTACCACTCAGTGGAGAGATCTTGGAGTCACTGTGGACAGGTCTCTGGAAACATTCACTCCATGTGCAGCAGCAATGGAAAAAAGCTAACAGAATGATGGGAACCATTAAAACGGGACTAGAGAATAAGACAGACTATCTGACCATGTATAAGTCCATGGTATGCCCACGTCTTGAACACCACAAAAAGATATCTTGGCATTGGAAAATATTCAGAAAAGGGCCACAGAAACGATTAGGGGGTTTGGAATGGGTGTAATGAAAAGAAATTAAAAAGACTGGGCCTTTTCATCTTAGAAAAGAAGAGACTAAGGTATGATATGATAGAGGTCTACATATAATCAGGAAAGGTGTGGAGTAAGTGAATAAGGAAAAGTTAACTTGTTCCCGTAACATAAGAACTAGGGGTCACCATATGAAATGAATACAACACAGGTTTAAAACAAACAGAAGCAAAGTTTTTCTGCATACACTATACCGTCAACCTGTGGAACTCATTGCTAGAGGATGTTGGGAAGACCAGGACTTTAACAGGCTTCGAAAAAGAACTAGATAGATTCATGGAGGTTAGGTCTATCAATACTTGTTAGTTAGGATAGGGAGGAATGGTGTCCCTAGCCTGTTTGTCAGAGACTGGAAATCGATGAGAGGAGAGAGATCACTCAGTGATTACCTATGCTGTTCACTCCCTCCGGGGCATCTGGCACTGGCCCGCAGACCAGATGGACATTTGGTCTGACCCAGTATGGTCGTTCTTATATTGAGAGATCTTTGGGACAACAAACGGAACCACCCATCACAGAGCACACATTATGAATCCCATATCCGAAGGCATATTTCTCCCCTGTTGCATACATACATACATTTGTTGATTGATCAGCTACATTGGACATGTCTGGATACAGATAACTGCTTAAGAGGCTCTGAGAATAGTGGCGCTGGAAGGAAATCCCAAAGTGTAAATCAGGCCTAGTAACAAGGACCGAGGGTGTCAGGGTTTCAGGTAGTGACTATCAGTTCCCCAGGTAGTGGATGATGGCAGGCTCAAATAAGAAGTATGCACACCAGGAAGAGAGAGCGCTTCATATTGTTACTCCCAGACACTTCTATCTTGAAAAACAACAAGAAGTCCTGTGGCACCTTATAGACTAACAGATATTTTGGAGCATAAGCTTTTGTGGGCAAAGACCCGCTTCATCAGATGCATGGGGAGGAGGGAGGTTCAGAGGAAGATTTAAAGCTGGGGGGGGGTCTCAGTAAAGGCAAGGTCCAGAGCTGACAAGGTCTATTCAGTCAGGTTTGAAATGGTCCACTATTGGCAGTTAATGTGGAGTAATGAACGTCAAGAGAGGAGAAAAAAGTCAAATCAGTCAGGGGGGATGTGGCCCATTGTCAGATGCTGATGTGGAGGTGTGACCATCAAGAGCAGAGAAACTGCTTTTATAAGGGGGCAACCACTCCCCATCTCTGTTTACGCCTTGGTTGATGAGTCAAATTTGCAAATGAATTGCAGCTCAGAGATTTCTCTCTCCATTTTATTTTTGAAATTTTTTTGTTGTAGGACTGCTACTTTTAAATCTGTTATTGAGTGTTCAGGGAGATTGAAGTGTTCTCCTACAGGTTTTTGTATGTTACTGTTCCTGATGTCTGATTCATGTCCATTTATTCTTTTACACAAATACTGTCTAGTTTCTTCAAGGCAGTTCAAAAGTCCCACATTCAAAGTAATGGACTAATTTGTCCCACCAGCAAATTTGATAGAGTGGCAGCCTTATGAATATAGAAAAAGAAGTACCTTACTGATGTTTGTCTTATACAGGAACTTCCTGATAAAGGAGACCTCTAAAATCAATGTGCTGGTAGAACGGCTGATGGAGACATTAACAGGTTTATGGAAGAAGAAAGAAGAAAAAGAGGAAGTCCCACCCCAGCAGTAGCATCGAGAGAAATCACAAGGCCACAAGACACAAGTAATTAGAATGTGCAGTGTCCCCTCTCCTCACGGACTGAGGTCAGCTACTCCCATAGAATTAATGTCCCTGATGGTATCCTTGGAAGGGATGAGAATACCTTCAAAGAGCAGAGAAACTATCTCCATGAGGGGTAAAAATGCACCATCAAAGTAGCTGCTGGATGTGGGAAAGGAAATAGAAAGATGATAGATAATGTAGTTGAATCTTGAAAGCCCATTTCTCCTTCCACAATTTGAGTATTTGGCCCTCCCTCTCTAATAAATTTGTGGACGTATTTGTAGTTCTTATGTTTCCTTCTTTGCATTTAATGATTGTGTAGTGCGCTTTTATAACATCTTGTTCTACTGTGAGGGTGGACATGATGTATGGGAAGCCATAGGGATCAGCTGTTATCAAGGATAATAAGTGTTACCTGGGCAAGCATAACCAAAATCAGACACTGTCCTTCACCTCCTACGGAATCATTGGAAGTGTCTTTTGGGGCAGCTGTAACAATCCAAGGATGGCCCTGTATGTGTTTCAAACCCTATGTTAGATAGTTTCTGAAACTCCTTCAGTTGCTGGAACTTATTCGCACACACATTAATGGATAAATAATACCATTTAGCATGCTTACAGTATTGTCTATCTGCAAATACCAAATCATTTGAAAACGGTACTTTATCTCAGCTTCATCAAAGGCCCCTGTGTGGATAGGGAAGCAGATCTCCAATGTAGGGGTTGATAATCAGGCACAGAGAAGGTGATTTTCACCAGGAGAGTGGTGAAGCACTGGAATGCATTACCAACAGTGGTGCTGGCATCTCCATCCGTAGAGACTTATAAGCCCCAGCTTGACAAAGTCCTAGCTGAGATAAAAGAGGTAGGGTTGGCCCTGCTTTAGGCAGGGGGCTGGACTCAATGACCTCCTGAGGTCCCTTCCAGCCCTAGGATTCTATGACTTGTCCAAGGCAGTTTGTGGCAGAAACTGGAATAAAACACAGGTAGCCTGGTTCTTAATTCACTCTTCTCATTCCAGCAGGCAGGGTAACCTAGTGGTTATGAGCTCCTGACACATGCATAAAGCTTTTATTAAAAATGAGATTTAATACAATGATGTCCTCCCAAGTTAATTTGCAGCAGATTCTGGGATGTGTTAAATGAAACAGGGGACATCACCTCAAGCCCAGCATCACTTCAATGCCAGCATTCACTAAGTAACTGTTGATCATTTTAACAATTGGAACAGGTAAAGCGGGGGAAGACCATGTTGGGATTTGGGGGCTGCTATGTAGAATGAAGTGAAAAATAGAAGGAAATTAAGGCTGTGTCTACACGTCCCCCAAACTTCGAAATGGCCATGCAAATGGCCATTTCGAAGTTTACTAATGAAGCGCTGAAATGCATATTCAGCGCTTCATTAGCATGCGGGCGGCAGCCGCGCTTCGAAATTGATGCGCCTTGCCGCCGCGCGGCGTGTCCAGACGGGGCTCCTTTTCGAAAGGACGCCGCCTACTTCGAAGTCCCCTTATTCCAATGAGCTCATGGGAATAAGGGGACTTCGAAGTAGGCGGCATCCTTTCGAAAAGGAGCCCCGTCTGGACGTGCCGCGCGGCGGCAAGGAGCATCAATTTCGAAGCGCGGCTGCCGCCCACATGCTAATGAAGCGCTGAATATGCATTTCAGCGCTTCATTAGTAAACTTCGAAATGGCCATTTGCATGGCCATTTCGAAGTTTGGGGCACGTGTAGACATAGCCTAAAGGAGCTGCAAAGATGAAAAAGAGGGAGAAGCAGAAAAGGGAGTAGAGAAGAAAGAAAAACAAGGGCAAAAAATAGTGGTCCCACAACTTGCATGGTTTCCCTTTGAGTGATGCTAGCCATGACATGAACAAATGACAAGTTACCAGACAAAAGCCATATTGATATCTATGCAAACCTCCCATTAATGTCCATATATGAATTGTTGTGGATCAATGTAGCTTATAGTCCTAAATATGTAGTCTGGCCCATAAACAATAATTAATAATGGCATTTGACCCTCTGGGACACCCACCTTCAGCCACTGTTGGAAGACAAGATGCTGGGCTAGACGGGCCTTGGGTCTTACCTAAGGGCTATGTCTACACTAGCCTCCCCTTTCGAAAGGGGGATGCTAATGAAACACTGCAGGATATGCTAATGAGGCACTGCAATAAATATGCAGCACCTCATTAGCATAATGGTGTCCGCAGCACTTTGAAAGTGTTGCTTTCGATTGCACATGGCTTGTCTACACGGGGTCCTTTTAGAAAGGACCACACACACTTCAAAATCCCCTTATTCCAATTTGGTTACAGGAATAAGGGAATTCGAAGTGTGCAGCGTCCTTTTCAAAAGGAACCCATGTAGACGAGCCACGTGATTGAAAGCAGCGCTTTTGAAGTGCCATGGCCGCCATTATGCTAATGAGGTGTTTCATGTTCATTGCAATGCCTCATTAGCATATCCCAAAGTGTCTCACTAGCATCCCCCTTTTGAAAGCCGGGGGGGTGGGCAGTGTAGACACAGCCAATACAGCTGTTCTTATGGCTTTATCCAGTGAAAGAGAGGAAAAATAACACAGGTTGAACCTCTCTATTCTGGAACTCTTTCATTTGGCAACATCCGTGGTCCAGCATGATTTTAGTTAGCTGAATGACCACTTTCTATGGGTGTGGCCAAGTTTCCTGCGGTCCCATAAAATTTCTTTACAGCCACCAGTCCTGGCTATCAACGTTCTGTGCTGTTACTTAGCTGTAATTTACCATTAATTGTCATCTTAGTGCCCAGTAAGCAGTGGAAGTGTTGGTAATGCTGCTGGACCATACAGTAATCCCTCAATTTACGGGGAGGTTGCATCCTGGGCAACCTCTGTGTAAATCAAATTTTGCGTAAATAGTTGGGGGCTTGGGGAGATCCCTGGAATTCCCCTGGCTGGGAGAGCAGGCAGCTGGGGATAGTGGGGCAGCCACGTGGCACCTGGTTTCTCCCAGCGGGGGGCACAGAGCTGCTTGCGCCATGTTTTCTCCCAGCTGGGGGAGCTGAGGGCTGGAGCCGGGGGAGGAGTGGTTTCCATTTGCACTTAACTTGTATTAATGTGAGTTAAATGCAAATTGAAATCGCGCTTCGTGAGGGTTTACTTTATTGACCTCCTGTGGTCTGGCAAAGTCTCTTGTCTGGCACCAGTCAGGTCCTGAGGGTGCCAGATTGAATGTCTAATCTGTACCATATTGCATAGGTATCTTAAATCTCATAACATAAGTAGTGTCTCGCTGAAATGGAGAAGCCATGAATAACTTATAGTCCAAAAAGTGTTTGTTCGCTCATTTGGCAATTATGTACAAATCTATTCAGAAGAAATCAGGGTTTGTTTCTGAACAATTTGCTAAACAAAACACAATAGAAATTTGAAACACATTTCAGCCAGCATTACTGGATACCAAGCTGTGTTGGTGGATTTGGATTCTTTCCTGCAGCCCCTGGATTCCCAGCCCTAGAAGAAAGAGCTACTTTTTCTTTTATGTAAGATACCAGGTAAGCAAAACCCAGAATAAAATCTCCTGGTCATTTACAGACCCAATGGTACACGAATGGCTTTAGTCTGTTGAAAATAAAAGGAGAGAAAGAGAAGGAGAAAAAACAGGGTAGGATGTTTTCATAATGAGATTAGCTAAAGTTTCTAACTTTTTCATGTGGTAAATTCAAAGCAACACAAACCAAACTGTTAAATCTTCCCACATGAGCACATTTTCTTATATGTGCCTGTTTGCACATTCATGCTTAACCAAGCCCCATAATTTAAATGGCAGAAAACAACAAATCCAGAAACCAGGTCCTCAAAAGAGCAGTAGAGAAATCAGAATTAAAGGCAGCAAAGAGCATAGAGCATTTTAGTGCACCCCAGACAACTGATCAGCTGAGTAAGGCATTAGTTTTGGTAGATTGTCCTTTTGATACTTCAAAAATTGCAGTTCTGAATGGGCTGGGAGTGGTATTTCCCACGAGATCACTCACTGCATCCTTTACACCCCTCCATGTTACTGTATACAAACAAAACGTGGAAAGAGCCTGGTCTCTCAGGCTGACAGTCCATTGAGAGAGGTATGAAAGTATCAGACATTGTTTCAGGCAAGCCCCTCTGGCCTATGGTGCATAATCATGGAGGTCACGGTTACACTACAGCGCTCTGTTGACAGAAGTCACTGCCAGAAGAGATTTCCCAACAAAACTGTCAACAGAGTGCGGCCACATACAAAAGCCAATCAGAAGCTCACTTGGCTCTGCTGGATTGCCCAGCTGCTCTCTTGACAAAACAGGCAGCCGGAAGCATAGCAGACAGGGCTGCCCATTGTTCTGGATGCCCTGTCTGTTGAGAGAAGGCCCCCCAGAGTGTCCACACAGTTTTTTTCAGCAGCCTTATGCCTCATGGCCGAGAGGAAGAACACAACTGGAAAAAGTGCTGAGTTTTGTTCACACACTGTTAACAAAACCCATTTTATATGTGGACATTCCACCAGTTTTGTCAGCAAATTTTGCTAGTGTAACCATAGCCCAAATGGTCTATCTCCTGTCACCCATTTCCAGCTTCTGTCAAACAGAAGTTAAGGACATGATCCCTGCTCATCCTGGCTAAAAGTCACTGGTGGATCTGCCCTTCATGATTATATCTCATTCTTTTTTTAACCTAATTATAGTCTCAGCCTTCACATTCTCTGGCAAAGAGTTTCACAGGCTGACTTTTCATTGTTTGAAGAAATGCTGGATGATTGAAGCAGGCACGTCACAGGGCTGCAGTATGAATTTTCAGGTGAATAATCTGGACTAAAATCTGAGGGCTGTTATGTTCACAAGCATCCTTAGCAGCAGCCTTCCAATTCCTCTCAAATGATATACCACCCACAAAACAAATCGTACAGCTGAGCCTTGTCTACACTCAGGACTTTACAGCAGCACAGTTGCATTCCTGCAGCTGTCACACTGGAAGGTCTCTTTTGTAGCTGCTCTAGCAAATTACACCCAACAACCACTAGTAGCTGTGGTAATGGGAGAAGATCTCCCACTGACATAGCACCAAGGTAGATAGCGCTTAAACAGCTGTAACTTGTGTTGCTTGCCAGGGTGGCTTTTTCACACCCAAATGGTGAACGCTATGATGACCTAAGTGGTAGTGTACACCTGCCCACAGTGGCTACGTCTACACTGAGAGTTTTGTCGACAAAACACATGGCACATCTACATACAAAATGCATTTTGTAGACCAACTGTCAACAAAAAAGCTGTGTAGACACTCCAGGGGCCCTTTAGTTGACAGAGAAGATCAAAAGATCAATCCGCTTCTATGTATAGATGCAATCTGTCAAGAGAAGTTGTGTCAGAATATCTCTTCCGCCAGTAACTTTTGTAAACAGAAAAAAAGCAGTCATGTAGCACTTTTAAGACTAATAAAATAATCTATTGGGTGATGAGCTTTCGTGGGACAGACCCTCTTCTTCAGATCTATGGCCTTACCAGAACAGACTCAATATATAAAGTACAGAGGTCCACAAATTGTTATTAAGTTTGACAAATCAGAAAAATTGTTATCATTGTTGGCAAATCAGATAGAGGAGCAAGAAGCAACTATCTGACCCATTACAAGGACTCTTTTACATACTTTGATGTTTGATGTAACACTTACTTCCCCACCCCTCAGCCCACTCTCTTGCTGTTCTGATTTGCCAACCTTGATAACAATTTTTGGACCTCTGTGCTGTATATATTGAGTTTGTTCTGGAAAGGCTGTAGATCTGAAGAAGTGGGTCTGTCCCATGAAAGGTCATCACCCAATAAATTGTTTTGTTAGTCTTTAAAGTGTTACTGGACTGCTTTTGTGTTTTGATGGATTACACACTAACATGGGTATCTCTCTGGTACTATTCTGTAGACATATGCTTCTAGTGTAGACATAGCCAGTGAGCAAATATTCATCAGTTATTTCTGTACTTTAATGGCTTCTAGTATATAAGTAACGTGAATAAGCTCAAGGATATTTTGATATTTGAGTTGCCTGTTACTATTCATCCACGTGTATGTAAAAAGCAATGGTTTGCATCTCCATTCGTTTGCTAATGTTGAATAATCTGCAAGGAAGCAAGGCTGCAAATGCCTCTTGCTTTTATGCTTGCAGCCAGCCCCGCTTGCTCCGATGATCTGTTGATACTTGTTAAAAATTGGAGAGAGAACTAAGAGAGCAGGCAGTCAGGCACAAGTGGAGCAGAAAAATCAGCTCCCCTGCTGAAACTGTAACTCATGGTCTATTGGTAAAAACACAGAACTGGGATCCTATGTTTCATTTCCACAGGCTCATCACACAACTCTCTGAACAAGTTACTTGACATCTTTGTGACTCAACTTCTGTCTGTAAAATGGAAATGAAAATGCTTTCTCGACAACTAATTTCCAGTGTAGTTCATAAAGGTCTTTGAGATTCTTAACTAGAAAGTGCTGTAACCATAAAGCAATATTTCTTCTTATTTACCAGCTTTGGGAAAGTGTGATGTAAAGGTGCTCCAACAGTATTCAACTAAAATTTCAACAAATATACATGGGGGAAGGCAGTGGTGGGTTGAATGGATGAACTGTTTCTGATTTCTGCAAATAGACCTTTCAAAATCTCTATGCAAAAATATGATAAATTATGACAAATTATGATTTATTTGTACACTGTTCATGAGCTGTTGAATTTGGACTATTGCATATAGCATATGCTTGTTCACAGATATACTTCTTGGGCTCTGATTGTTTGACTGCAATCTTTGGGAGGATGAAGATGGACTAATAATGAATAAGTTTTAAATCTGAGTTGAGATTGCAGAATGTTTTTGTGACTAATGATAGCTATACATATTCACAAACAGTAGCTGTATTGATACACCTGAATAGAAGCAAACTGAAAGGTTTTTTTTTTTCAAATACAAGTCCAAAGAATGGAAAAAATATCCACAAATCGAAGTTATTTTTGGTTTATTGTGTTGGAAGCAGACCTGTTTTTGTGAGTTTGGGATGGCTCTTTTAATGGAAAATATTAACCTTTGTGTTAAAATAGTTACTCAAAGTTTTCACTTACTGAAAACCCAGTTTTTGATAAATGAAAATTTTCTATATGAATTTCAATGTCATTTTTAATTAAAAGGTTTTACCAAAATAATCACAAAAAAGCAGAAAATGAAAAGTATGTATTTTTTTAAAAAAAAGGCTGCTTGTAATCACAGCTTTTCATTTCGTTGCAAATGAGTGGTACATCTGTATTGCTCAGCTACCCACAATGGTTTGCACCTTGCGGTCTCATTTCTAGGAAGCAACCTAAAAAAGCATGGCAAGGAAAACATTTTGCGTTGGTTGCCTGCTTCAGAAGTTCATATCCTTTAAAGGCTCCTTTGAATCATCAGACAAGATGGGTGAGTGAGTA
Organism: Carettochelys insculpta; assembly: GCF_033958435.1. Classification (NCBI taxonomy): domain Eukaryota; kingdom Metazoa; phylum Chordata; order Testudines; family Carettochelyidae; genus Carettochelys; species Carettochelys insculpta. Next base: position 221,737,083 of record NC_134137.1, read on the forward strand.
AGTAATATGTAGGGAGACAGGGCTACAACCATACTGTGCCTAGTTACAACTGATGGACATTTCTCCTGGAGAAGCAGCAACAGACCTTGGATCCAGCCCTTTACACATGAGATTTCACCTTGCCCCCATGCAAGTCAATGGGGAAAAATTCCTATTGACTTGGGCATTGCAGGATGGAAGCCTGATTATCACTGAATATTCAGCAATTCTGCTTAGCATGTGGGTGGTGCTGCCTTACCTAGTCCACTGCAGCCTTGGCCCTGACTCTAGTTTCAGCTGGTAGTGAGTGGTATGTGCATTTGCCCAAAGCTCTGTACAGGCCTTGGGGGCGAATAGAGCAAATGCCCATTCCAACCTCCGATCAAAGCAAGGCCGCTAGGAGCAGAATTAATTACACTCATCCCTTGTTATACGAGCACAATCGGTTCCCACCTTTCTGCTTGTAGGCGAAAACTCATAAGATGGACATTAAATTACCATTAAAATACACGTGAAAGTCTCTGGTTCCTAGTGCTCCTAACTCAGGGTAGGAGTGGCAGTAGCTGTCGCTGCTTTTGAAAGATAAGTGAACCTTGGGTAGGGAGGGGTTGCGGAGAGTTAAAGGCTGGGGGCACTGCGGGGCTATCAGTAGGAGGGAGGGTTAAAACCCGGTGGTGGCTCGTCCCTCGGGGCTGCAGCACTGGTACCTGCGGGGAGTGCAGCGGGCCGGGCCGGGTGTTGGGAACAGGCCGGGTGGGGTAGAGGTGTGCAGGCAGTTGCCGTAGGGGGAGTGTTGGGAGCAGACCGGCGGGGCTGCGAACCTTCTCGCCCCCAGGCCAGGGCCCCCGTGGCTGGCTCAGCTCCAGCCGAGGGGCTGTGGCGTCTCCCCGCCCGCCAGCCAGGGCCCCCGTGGCTGGCTCATATGGGGGGGGGGGACTAAGCACCCGCATAGTGAACAGGGTAAGTATATGTGTCCCTCCTTTTAGCGGGTACTCATAAGTAAACCAGGGGTGAGTGTATTGGGCTGCCTACCAGGCGGAGGGGGGCAGGCCAGTCGCGCCGCCAGCCCTGCGTTCCAGCCGCAGCCCCCTTGGCTGGAAATTGACCCAGAAGCGCTGCGGATCGGTTGTTTACAGGGGGGTGTTGCAGGTGCCCCGATTTACTTGAAAGATAGAGATCAAACGCCAGCGCGCAGCCACGCTCGATCTGATTCTTGTCGCGCAGCTTTCAACTCCCCCACCCCCGCCCCTGCAACCTCCCGCTTGACTTCTCGTTTTCTTTTTATCTCGGCCCTCCTCGTGTGCACACCCCCCGCCCCCCCCCGCCTCTCGCACGCTTCTTCCCCATCTCTCCCGCGATCTCTCTGCAGCGCTTATCTGATTGTTTCCATACCCGCCAGTCTCTCTCTCTGCTTCCTTACCCTCCCCTCCCAGCTGCCTCCGCTGTCGCCTCCCCGACCAGTCAGGAATGTGAGCTGAGAGGGAGACCTCCTCGCCTGGGTTTCTTCCTTGGAAGCAAACCTGTGCGTGCAAAGGTTCGGGGAGAGAGATCAGTCAGCAGCTCTCGCTTTTGGCTCCCATGTCACCGGTCCCCTTTCGATGGAGGGGGGAATTGACTCAGACCCAGCACGCTAGGCTTCGGGGTTGTCCACAGCCTGCACGCGATGCTAGCCGGAGAGACCCATCACTCTTTCTTGGGTGTAGTCTAAGCACGCAATTCCCCCCTCCACCGCCTCTGGCGCTTTCATTGTATCATTAAGCGTTGCAGGAGGTGGCTGTGCTGTGCCTTAACCCTTCAGGTAGGATTTGAGACTAGCCAGTAGTTTTGCACGGGCAGGGTTGATCCGTTGGCTGATTTTCTTCACAGGTGCCTTTTCTTGCTTGCTGCTCGGGAGGGGCCTATGTTTTACAGCGGTGCTGCTCATGCAGAGTGGCACGCTTTGAGAAAACATCCTGGGCCAGCACGCCGCCCTTCGCGGGTTTAATCGCCAGAGCGTCTCTGGTCTCAATCCCTATTTGCAGTTTATCCGGGTTGTGACCCTTTCCCCTGGGGGGCTGACGTTCGAAGCTAGTCTCTGCTTGGTGGTGTGTTCTGGAAAGTTGGCGCAAATGGTGGAGCCAGAGAGAAGAGTGGCAACCTTTCCTCGTTTGCTTATTTACAAAACACAAAGCTGGTGAATTTTAATTTAAATAGCCCCACAACCAAAACAGTTGTAGGTAGTTCCAGAGTGGTGGATCACGAGTGACTCAAATGTGATTCCTTAATTCCGACTTGGCTATAAGGAAGGTGGAAAGGGAAAATAGAAGCAACTCTCTGGACAGAGTAATTTAAAATCTGGTACAGAGAAGGTTCATAAGTATTTCTGTGCACGTTAAATTACTCCAGAATAACTTTAAGGGCATGTCTTTTTCCCCTTGAAATAAGAGTGACTGGTTTAATCAATTTAAGAGTGTGTTAAGCTAAACAGAAACAAGACACCCCTTCCAGAAGCAGAAGCATCTTCGCATGGTGTTATTCAGGAACAGTTCTCCATTAAATTCACACTTTAGGCCAAACATTTGGACCAGCGATGCTTGCAAAGAGGGATGGGGCAATAATTAGATCCTATGAAAGAAAAACAACTGAGTCCACAAAGTGTGCACAGAACTTGTTTGAAGCAATATAGGTAAATAACAGTTGAAATAGTCCATTCAAGGGCAATGTCCTTTTCCAGGTTCTGGGGAAAATTGCTTTGGCTTTGGCTGAGTTATAATTGTTTGGAAATCACACCTAGTACAGCAAAGTCTTTAAGACTGAATTTCATTGGTAGTATAAGCAAGAAGAGATCACCTTGCCTGTATGTAGGTGCCTAACCTAGCTGCATGGTTGCTAAGGTATTGTTTGTTTGATGCTGTGTCCTGTAAATTAGATGCATAGTGAATATGGTCATGCTCTACAGAACTGAGTACAGATGAAAACTGCAGTGAACCTGGTATTCCAGGGAATTAAGCTGTGTCCCCAGATTCAGGAAGCTTTCTTATTCCTTTATTTTTTTGAGGGGGTGGGAGACCTGTAGAAAATTCTGTTAGAAGAAGTTATCTCATTAGGGTATTAACATTCCACAATTATAAGCTTCCAAAAGTGAGGGCATGCTAAAGTTTTTAAGATTGCATGTGCAAATTTAAGCCTATCACCATGAAAACATGACTTACACAGTCTTTATGGCATAGCATACTATTTCCCAGATGACCTAGTATACAATGTTTTCTCTGACATTAGTTAGAGATGTGTAGTATCTTGGAGAAAGCAATAATTGGTATCCCAGGCAAAGATTGTGCATGAATATTATTTACACCTAAAGTACCCAGCAAACTGTACTTAACCCTATCTTCTAAAGATTTTAACAATGCTCAGAAGCAGTGCAAGGGTGCTGGCATATACAGGCCACCTCAGAGAGGTAGATAAATTATCTATATAGGTGCTTCATCCCTGAATTTCAACACACACAGAGAGAATTAAATTAAAAGTTATCTGCTTCAGCACCTAAAGAGAGCTGTTGGTTGAAAGGAAAATGTGTAAGATGTGGATGGTAAGAGAACTTCTGAAACAAATGTCTGGAAAAGAGAGGGAAGTAAATGATCATATTTAAAAAAAAAACAAAACCCAGAAGGCTAGATCATCCCTGGCACTTGTGCATTGTGAGAATTAATCAATTTTCTAGTAGTAGTTACATGTTTCCTATTTTAGTGTTGCATGCATGAGTAGATCTTTCTAAAACCACCCAGAGCTGGACAAGACTTCAAAATTTTGAATGTTGTTCCTTCTCTTTTAACATTTAAAGCCTTCTGAAAACCCCCAGTGCTACGGCACTCTTAACATAAGGCATAAGAACAGTCTTTACATGATCCTCATTCAGAGTCACTGAAAGTCACAGAAGGTAGGTCCATCAATGGATATAAGCCAGGATGGTCAGGAGTGCTGTCTCTGGTCTCTGCTTGGCAATGGGTGATTGGGGACCACTTGAGGATTACCTGTTCTGTTCGCTGTCTCTGGGGCACTTGACTTCAGCTACTGTCAGAAGACAACATATTGAGTGCAGTGGCTCTTCTGTGTGCCCCAGTATGGCCATTCTTATGTTTTTTTTAAAAGGTTGTTACAAGGAGGAGGGAGAGAAGAAATGATCTCTAACTTCTGAAGATAGGAAAAGAAGCATTGGCTTAAATTTCACTAAGGGCAGCTTAGGCTGGAGATTAGGAAAAACTCCCGGTTGGGTGGTTAAGCACTGGAATAAATTGCCTTGGGAGACTGTGAAATCAGCATCATTAGATATTTTTACTAACAGGTTAGACAAACACCAGTCAGGATGATTAAGATAATACTTAATCCTGCCTTGAGTGCCAGGACTAGAACAGAGAACTTCTCGAGGTCCCTTCCAATCCTGTGAGTCTGGGGTTCCATGATTCTTTATTCATAAAATTATCTTAAATTCTACAGTTTTGTTTTTGTGACATATGTTAATTGGACAGATCTAAAATCTCTGCTTCAGCCCTCAACTCCTCTAGTGTTTCCAGTTAATCATTTATTGTTGCTTAAGAGTATGTTTAGAATAGAGGAGGATTTTCTCCTGTTTTGGATTAGTAAATACTGATATCGATACCTAAGTCAAGTTGTTTGGCCACTAGTTCACCATGTTAGTTAACACTCTGGTCTAACACTTATTCCAGGACACAGATATTTGTACATGCCCAGTGTTTAGAAACATCCATTAATCTGAGCTAATTGACCCTCCAGAGTTTCCATGTATCATGATCTTATTTTTAGTCTTGCAGTATTTGGTGCTTTCCTTAAAGCCCAGCGCTGGGAGTCAAGTAATTGCATGAGAATCTCATTTTACCTTTTTTAAAATTAAAGTTTCTAGGCTTTATGGTTGCAGAGCAAATCATAAAAGTGTGACCTAAAAGCCTAATTTAATGGTTCCAAGGCCAGAAAGTAAATAAAATTACCTCCTCCTTTTTAATCTTATGGTTCCTTGTAGCTTGACTCTTTTTTGAATGTTTGGCCCAGCATTCTGGGAATTAACGAGGAAAAAAAACCTAGTCTTGGTGAAATAAGATGAAAAGGAAGCACATAAATGTTATCATTTGTCTGCTTTTGCCTTGACTATGGCTGTGCCCACATGGGTGACCTCTAGTACCATTTAGTTCCCAGCAGTGCACTGTGTCCTCTTCGTGTTTTTCAGGTGCATTCAGCAAAGCGCTTTGTGCTCTTATTTGTCTCCTCCACCTTTTCTGCATTTCACACAGTATTAGTGCAAGAATTCTAGCTGTATTTCTTCTTAATCATAGTAATATGGCCACTTCCTGCTGACAAATGACATCTGCTTTTAGTTTAACGATAGGTTTGAAAGCCTTGATTCTAGCATCCACTCTGTAGCAGAGTTCCTATTTCCATTGTAATCTCTCCTTTTCAGTGCCTTGGAACCTAACCAGAGAACTCATTTTAGGTTTTGAGATTTCTCAGCCCAACAGTGGATTTTTATTTTTGAAAACTTGAACCAAATTTGCCTCCACAGCGAGAGGAACAAATAGTCTGTCCACACCAACAGCTTATGTGAGGGAGAGGAGGGGTAGGTTGTTCCTCACCACCTATAATTGGCAGGGGCTCCAAGCTTCCCAAGGAGCTCCTGTGATTGACGAGACTGTTTTGCCAGGAGGGAGGAGGCCCTGTGCTTTGAGCCCTGGCTGAGCATATCAGCCTGAAGGAGAATACTGTGCTATCATGGGTTCCCTTGTCCTACAAATCCCATAGTTTCTCTTAAACTGGGGTTGAGGGTGAGATATTAATAAACCCACTAAATCTCCCCTTTTCCCAGATGGAGGATGCTTTTCTTGAGAGGAAAATCTGGCTGGCCGAAGGGTGTGCCACACCAGAGAGAGTTGCATTTCAGTGATGGAGGAAATGGTCCGGGTTCTGTCTATAAGACACTTTGAGGATCTTTTTGAATTCGTGGCAATACCCAAATGTTAGAATAAGGTTGTGGCTACATTTTCCTTCCCGCTGCAGTCTGCAGCAAGAATCTCTGCTGGAATTTTTGGACTAATGCTGATGTGTCCTGGCACGTTTCCCTCAGAACCTGAAAGTTGCTTTCTCATCGATGTTTTTTCATATTTTGAATACAATACCTGCGGTATGATGTTTTTGCATGCTAGTGAGTCATTCCTTTAAAATGACAATGTCTTCATTGAGAGAAGAGACTATGAATCAGGCAACTGCAAGTCACCAAAAAGAATAAATTGGGCCAAATTCAGCACTTCTCAAGAGTGGCCAAAGCTCCCTTAGAGCTCCTCAGCAAGGATGAAAGGGGCTCATAAACAGGCAGGTACCAGAAGAGAAATGTCATCAACCATCAGTCATTACACAGGGGATGTCTGTTTTTGCCCATGTACCTCTTTTACCTGAGGGCAGCACTCAACATAACAGCCAAGGGTATTATGGGAGCCAAATCTTAAGGTGTGGGGTATAGACTGGGATCCCCATGTTAAGAAGGCACCGTATGATACTCTCACTTTCCTGATAGTGATCAGAAGGCACTTTTCTCTCTCTCTGTGAGCACTGCATGCAGGAAAGACTCTGCAGTCAAGTGGAGGCTGAGAGAGGAGCTTTCATACTCCAATCCAACCAATCTCAAGGTCCAGGATGTGGGAGTCAGTGCTGACTGAGCAGCATGAACTCCTACAGTTGCTACTGCCAGCATGGACCTTGACACAGTGGAGCCAGGAGAAACCGGGCGTTCATGTGACTGGCTTCTTTCTTCACAGATAAAGTGTGTGTGGGGAGGAGAAGCAGGTGTGAAATTTCACAAGGCCCCCATCCTCTGCTCCTTGAGAGGAATGCTTAGTAGGAAACTCTGCATGGGGACTCTCTGGACTTTTCCATCTTTTCATACCTGGTCAATAGGGTTCTCTGCCAGAGGGTCAATGATCTGGGGCTTAGATTTTCAGCCCAACAGCCATGTTAAAATTAACAGTATAAAACTCCCTTTGATTTCAACGGGACCAGGATTTTGCCTGTTGACTTTGATTTTTTTTTTTGCTGAAGCAAAAACAGGGGTAAGGAGCAGAGTGTGTAATTTGTAAGTCTTACCCGAAGTATACAAATATAGGTGCATGAACAGCATGGTGGCCTTCTACAGCCCTTTTCCTATGCCTCCATCGGGTATGCTAGAGCAGTCACGTAGTAACAAAATGGATATGGACTGCATCGTGACTCTGAAAATGAGGTGGCTGCTCTGTGCTTGGCAATTGCTCTCACAGAACCTTGGGCATTAAAAGCTATCTGAGAGAGGTTTGCCCAGGTCCGGTGCACTGCTCATCCCCCCACTTGTGTCAGAAGGATCCCTGGGCTAAGCCTATCCATGTCTCTGCTCAGTGGGTGTACCTAGTTACATTGTTGTCCCACAAGTGTCCATTGAACTTATTGTTGGGCGTTCCTCAGTGCATTAACGTATTCTGAGACCATCTTTCAAAAACAGTTCCACTGTCTGCATGAAGAAGCTGCATCTCAAAACTCCCTACTTTTTTGTTGGCTTGTTTACCTATTGAACCTTTTTGCCCCTCAGGCCAGGTCTGCATTAGACCTTGAAGTCAATTGTAGATAGGCAGTTCCAGCTATGAAATTGCCATAGCTGGAATGGACTTATCTACAGTTGATTTACTAGGCCATCCTCACAGAGGGGGTTCAAGAGGAGACACTCTTCCATCAGCCTCCCTTACTCCTCATGATATTGAGGAGTGGAGGGGCTGACTGTCCATCTCGGATAGTTTGATTTCACGCATCCCTACTAGGCATGTGAAACTGGTTGTGAAGACATATCCTCACTTATGCTCTGTCATGATTTTCTCTAGAGATACCAAATTATTTAGCTCTTATATTCTTGAGGTAGTGAAAAGCAGTGTTGGCAAGTGGACCGAGACTCCAGGATATTTGGGTTATGTTCCTTTCTCTCTCAAGGACGTGCTGTGTGCATTAAGTACTCATATCCAAGTGGTTAAGGTGGTGAACTAGCAAGCCACTGGGGTCACCCTGTGTAGGTCTGAATCGTGCCAGCTATGCACTGACTTTGTGGGGAGGGATAGCTCAGTAGTTTGAGCATTGGCCTGTTAAACCCAAGGTTGTGAGCTCAGCCCTTGAGGGGGCCATTTAGGGTAAATAGATTTAGAAACAAGAATCTGTCAGGGAGGTTGATAGGCCCTGCTGTGAGTGCAGGGACTGGACTCTATGACTTCTGAAGGTCCCTTCTGGCTCTGTGAGATAAGTATATCTCCATATATTATTATATACCTTGGGCATCTCTCTGTGCCTTGGTTGTTCCTCTCTCTCTCTCTGTCTTCCTCCTCTCTAGGGGAGGAATGGTCTCCTTTGCTGAATGAGCAGAGCACCTAGTGTAATAAGGAGTACTATGAATAATATTAAACACAAAAATCCATGTTAACCACTACTAAACTTCTGAAATCCAAGCACCCACTCTAGGAAGCACCAGAATTCAGATAAATTGTTCCACTTGCTGTGCTTGCCCAGTCAGTCCTCACCTCCTCATCTGGGCACACTGACCAAGACCCAGCTTCTCCATTTCTGTGTGAAGCCAGCCCCAGTCCTCCTCATCTTTTCACCTTCTGATCCTTTTTCAGTATTCCTCTCCAAGCCAAGCAGCACCCAGTCACCCGCCCCAGTTTCCCTCACTGGTTCCTAGTCTCCTTGCTCAACCAGTCCCGGTCTCCCCTCTCCCACATCTCCAAGTCTCCTCTTTATAACTCCTAATCATAGTTTCTTACATGATCTATCCCACTCAGACCCAGTCTGATCAGTCGTCTTACCCCAATCTCCCTCTCTCCTGCTCCAGCTTTTGTCCCCTCTGCATTCAGATCAGATGGGTTCCTCTTCCATGCAGCCTGAGTACCAAGCGTGGTGAGGGAGGGTCAGTGGCAGCACAAGCAGCCTGCTCTTTGGTCACAAGCCATCCCCAGTTCAGAAGTGCCTTTACAGGGAAAGCCCTTCTGAACCCCTCTGTAGTGGAGGTGACACTTGCATGGTCTTATTACATGTAGGAGCTGTGATGTGATGGAGGCTTTGAAGCAGGCTCAGTGAGGATGGAATCTTCAGAGATTTTGGCTGTTAAACCCTAGCAGCTCTCTACTGAGTGTGCACAAAATGTGATTTTTTTCCCCACCCCCACTAAAAGATTCCTGAAAGTTGGATGGATCTTCCCCCCGACCACACACACAGCTATGGCAAAAGACACATCACTAAAAAAGGACCAGCCCTTGGCCATGTTCAAAGTCACTTGTCCAAAGCCCTACTGTGCTAGAGAACATCAAAGAAAAGGTCCTCTGATTTCTTTAAGATAAGCAAAACAACATCTTTTTTCTTTAGCCTCATACTCAGAAATGGCTGCAGCATTTGGACTGAAACTTTCTTTTAAAAAAAATCAAAATGAGGCAGACCTTTGGCATAGAAGATTTCAGCCCAAGAGATCAAAGTTTGGCAAAGTTGTAAACAAAAAGGGTCTGATCATGGGAAGTGTCAAGCATGCATAATGTGTCATCCTTATGTGAGGTCTGTCCTTAATATTCCCTTTTCTATAATTGGTTGTAATTCTGAAGAAAAGTTAGACAAATATGTTTATGCTAGGACTCTCTGGGCTCTCTTCTCCAACCATCTTTTTCACATGCACCCTCTCTTTTGTCCTTTCTTGTATTGGTCAAATTTGTCAAAACATAGTGTCAAGAGTACACATCTATATTTTCCCCATTATTTGCATGTTTTTCTGTGTGAGGTGTGGGTAGTTTGTTTGTGTGGTTTTTGTCAGGGAGGGGTGGCATGAGTGACAGGAAGTGGGTGTTGATAAATGAGCCTGTGGTTGTTCTGCTATTGTTAAGTCAGTGTGGTGGTAGGTATGCAGGGGGGGGGAGGGAGGGAGGTGTGAGAAGGTCAAGCACGTGTATGCTTGTAGAGCAAATGTACCTTGAGTGTATTTGTGGACAATGTCCTCAGTAGAAATATTGCTCTTGCATATTAAGACCTATTTTCCTGAACAAATTATCTATTTTGGTGGCAAACTCAAGGTTTGAATTGAGTTTGAAACCTCTGACCAAGTTTCATTCTCTACATCACCAATATGCCATGCAGTTTCACAGACTGGTTTTCCTCTGCCTCAGATTGTGGGTGAAAGAGCCTGTCCCTCTTGTAATCTCAGGTTTTGTAAATTTGGTAATATGAAAAAATTACATACCGGCTTTCAAAGATTTGGCAATTCATTTGGTCAAAGAAAGTCTTAAATTTTTCAAATGTGGTTGTCATACAGCACTTTCAAAACCTGTCCCCTCTGCGGCATCTCAAGTTGGGCACTTTGAAATTGAGGCAGCCTAGATCACTAGTCACTTTTGAAAAGCTGAGCTTTTGTACCCCACATAACAAAGCAAGCAAGTCAAGTGTTAAATGAGAGAAATGTTCTCCACCAGGGGTTGGCTTGCCTGTCACGCAATGCCACATGCTTTAGGATATGTGTTAACAATAAAAGATCCCTGTGTAATGATTTGAATGATCAGGAGTAGTGATGCAAGCTGTTGATTCAGATCCTCCTCTGTAACTCGGAGGGAAGGCTTTTGGAAATTTGAAGTAGTCATGGTATGATTGTTCTGCACTATTATGTTACTGTAGGACAGGGGTCAGCAACCCCTGGCACAGGTGCCGAGGGTGGCACATGAGCCAATTTTCATCAGCACACGAGGTGGGAGCTCAGCCCTGCTGTTTCTCCCCCATGCAGCTGGCAGCTTGCTCAAAGCCATGCTGCCTGTGGCTTAACTAGAGACTAGCTAATGCTACCAACAAGCACCTAAACGGCAAAGCTGTGCATCTGAATTTATTTATAAAGGAACCTGCAGTAAGTAGGACTGTTAGTAACTTTAAAAAGTATCACCGGCACTCAGACCATAGATACAGGTCAAAAGGTCAAATTTCGGCACTCCGCCTCCGAAAGGTTGCTGACCCTTACTGTAGGACTTATAGTGTGGTGAACCCTCTTTAAATATATAATATGCGGCAGTCACTGCTTCCAGACCACTACGATTCAAAGCAAGTGGTATATGAAAGGTGAGGGAAAAGGATAAAACCTAAAGTCAATATTTTAAATAAATATCACGTGCCCCACCCCGTCCAGCACTCTGCCTGGCCCTTAATAGCTGGCAGGTTCTTTAGTTGTCACAGGCGAAATGGATCATCTCTCGGGTAACTTCTGCTAGCAGTTGATACTTCTTGAAGATCCTGGATTTCTCGCACCCTTTGCTTTTTTCTGCCATCCTGCCGTCTCATTTCTGGTTCCTCATTATTGTACATTCCCTTTATATACCAAGGATTTTCAGAAGTACTTGAGTTGGGTGCCCAAATCCATTGCTGTGTGTTCGGAGGTCAATAGTTAATTCCTTCAGAGCTGTATAAAAATGTAGACATGCTGGCCTGAGCATCTAACGCTGGGTAATGGATGTCCTACTGAGGTGCCCACATTTAGAAACTGGACAGTTTGTTGTCATTGAACTGTGAGTGGCAATTATGGTGAAGTAGCCAAAGACTTGCATGCTAAACTACTGGAACAAAAAAGCAGTCCAGTAGCACTTTAAAGACTAACAAAATAATTTATTAGGTGATGAGCTTTCGTGGGACAGACCCACTTCTTCAGATCATAGCCATACCGGGACAGACTCAATATTTAAGGCACAGAGAACCAAAAAGTAGTAATCCAGGTTGACAGCTACTGGGGATAATAAAGGATAGGTTCTGGGTCCTTTTTATTTTGTTAGATTTCAGGTAACATGGTACTTAATTTTGGATCCACTAAGAAAAATATCAAGAGTTAGCTTAATTTTTAGTTGTGATTAATATGCATTCTGAATGTAGCCCTTTTTTCCTGTTCACAAACCAGTCCTACTTTCTTTAAATGTCTGTGTTACTTCTAAGTAAATAGTTTGTGTGAACGCATTTTACATTGTGAGTAAACTGTTCATTTGGACTATTTGCTATGTGATAATTTACAGAATCATATGGAATTACTCCTTGCTGGGTGGCTGAAACATTTTACATGGGAGAGTAACAAACTAATTTTTCCCTTAGGAATTTTTGGATGTGTAAAAAATTTGTGCTTTAAATTCATGATTGACTCGAGATTTTGAATCATTTGTATATCTTTGGGGCTTCTAAATAATCAGTTAATGTGATCCTAGAAATTATGTATTTATATTATTAGAGAACCTAACAGCTACACATGAATGCTGCCCAATAAGTTTGTTACAGAGTTTGGACTAGAAGCCTGGGCTGAGGTCCTGGCCCTATTAAAGCAACAGAAGTTTTGCCATTGACTTTCGTACAGTCATTATTTCACCTCTGGTCTCGTGAATGCCAGCCAGTACCTCAACTGCCATCCCTTCCTTCCTTGTTAAAAAAAAGTAGCAAATTAACTCCCCACATGTACTTCTGAAAACAATCTCCTCCAGTCACTACTTTATATTTTTCAGCCAGCTCTTTACTTGTCTGGAAACTCAATAACTAGTAAGTTGCTGCATGTTTTCCAAAATTAAGTTACTATAAGATGAAGCAGTAGTCACACAAGATCTTTGCCCATGGAACTGAAAATATTTCCCATTTGTTTTCTTTAATTAAAAAGAAGAAAAAGTTAAGTATAAGAAGAATTCCCAGCCTTACCAGTTCTGCTTATGTGATTTCTTGTTTCTTTTTTTCCAAAATTATACAGATGAAAAACAATTAAAATTACTTTAAAACTTACTGTAGCTGAGGTGTACAGCAATCACATACTGTACACACTCTTTCTTTCATTAGCTCATTTGTTTATAAGACAACCCCCTAAGAAGAATAGGCAAAAATGGCAAAACACTATGACTCATGTGTGCCTGTGTTTCAGGGATTGGCAAGCTTCATTTTCCCACCCGTCGGGGTAAGCCGCTTCTGCACCAGGACATTTTGTTTACCTGGTATGGTTGCAGGCATGGAGCTCTGGAGCTCCCAGTGTCTGCATTTCGTTGCTCCTGGGCAATGGGAGCGATGGGAAGTGGCAGCCAGCACATTCCTCGGCCTCTGCCACTTCCTGCAGCTCCAGTTGGCCAGAAATAGCAAATTGCAGCCACAGAGGTAAGGAGCTCTGTGCCTGCTGATGCTCAAGGTAAACAAAATGTCCCAGCGCACCAGTGCTTACCGTGAGTGGCTGGGAGCCCATTTGTTTTGCCCATCTGTTGATAAACCAACCCCTGCTCTTTGATGATTAACTTGTTTACCGAAAAAAGATCAGCTTTGGAACAAGTATATATGATAATTTTCATAGTATCCTGTAATCATTTATTTCTCATGATAAAATCACAGGCATTACTCTTCCTAGCTGGCTAAATGACATTTGAAATCACTATCATTTATACATTGGTATAGGTTTACATAATGCTATGAAAACTCATAAAAAAGACAAGTTCCTACCTACAGGTACTCACACTCATGAGTAGAAATAAAGTACAAGCAAAACTACCATTGGCATTATTTAAAATAAATATTGCTGAATTGGGAAAAAATATAATCAACTTCACACACTAAGTGAAAGTGTATTGTTTTAACATGGTAGCTTGTGCCCAGTAAAAATGTGTGAAGTGTTTTTGCTTTGTTGACTAGTTTTTTTCCCTCTTCTTTTCTCTTTTCTATCCCTCTAAACTAAACTTTCACTGTGAAACACCTGCCCAATTTTTGTAATGTTTTTGTGAGCTCATTCAGTTGTGTTAAAAGCAGTGTTGCATTCACTGGGGAAGCATCCCTGTTAGGTTTTCTGGGTAGAGTAGATTCAATTCTGACTTTTTTAAAGCTTTCAAGAGAAAAAAAATAGTAACCTAACATTTGAAATTATCAGAGTGGTTCTTAGTCTAATTTTATTCCAAAAATATTGCTATCTTCATGTGGGTGAAGAGGCGAAGGGAAATAATTGGTATTGTGAAGATCTGATGGAGATAACGACATAGCTGTGTTTGGTGTGTGGGTTTTTTTTTTAAATGAAATCCTCTTTTAAAACATCACACGCACTTCTTGTGGAATATAAATACGGAAAAGACTTCCTGATCTAGAGGTTTCAGCCTTCCTATTTTTATAAGAAGTTACATTACATCATTTAATAAGTGTGAGCTCATAAAAGCAGGCGTATTCTCAAGAAATCTGGGTTAGCCTACTGTTTCCATACTTAAACATTTGTTCCTTGTCGTGGGAAGTCATGCAGAGGAGTAAAAGCCTTGTTTAGATTAGAGAAATGGTGTTATTGAGGTATTTCTGATGTGACACCTGACAGGGAGTAATATGAGGCAAAGCTGCTTTGGATTTCAACCACAGTAGGTTTAAAAATAGTTACAGACCAAGTGTGAACCCTACTAGTCTCTATGAGCCTGAAAAAGAATTGGGGGCAGGAGGAATCAAATGCAATAAAATGACATAAAATGAAGCAGTTGTGGGGAGGGTGAGGACACAGGAATGGGGAAAATGTGTGTGATAGGGAGGTTACAAAGAAGGGAAGAAGAGACAGATTTTAATAGGGAAAAAAAAGGTTGATTTGATTGATGAAATTTTTCAAAACTGTTTAGGGATTTTAGACACAAACTTCTTGTATTAAAATTAATGGAAGATTTATGGCTTACTCCCCGAGGCAACCAGAGCACCCTTTTGTACCAGATGAGTTTTTGGCATGCCTCACCTCACGTTCCCAGTACTTAGTGTAAATTCCCCTATTGAGAAAAATTTTACAAAGAACCCCAAAGCAAATAATTTCAGTGACTGCTACCCCCATTAATTACAAGCACTTGCAATACAGCAGAGGAGTCGCATAGAAACTATTTATTTAAACATGTCATGTGCAGGATGATTTCCTTTCACAACAGAACTGCAATTTTTTCACCTTAAAAAGTTACACACATCTTGTAAGAACTCTTATCTTGAAAACCATCAGTTGCAACGTTTTTTTTGTTGTTTTTTTTTTAATCACATGGTGGTGATTACCAAATGGTTTCTGTCCTCTAAACCCCATTGTGGGTTTTGCAATAACTAGTTTTGGATCTAGAAAGGCTAAATGTGAAAAGAAAAGACTGTAAAAATCTCAGGAAATTAAAAAAGAGTTTCTAATAAATCTTTCAAACTATAATCTCTAAACCATCGCAAATCCTTGATGTTTTATTGTAGAGACTGATTATGTTCATGACCAGTAATACTAGATTAAGCTACATATGTAACAAAAAAAAACCAGAAATAGAACATACTGTAACACAACTGTGTTAACAGTTCGAGTAAAATGTTAGCTGTCATCATGTTAACAATAGAAACCCATCATGCTACTTTTTAGGGGGTGGGTATTTATATGACTGGCCTTTAAAAAGGAGGAGAAAAATGGAAACAAATTAGTTGGCTTTACAAAAGTTATACACCTAATCCATGGTTTTACATCCTTATCCAGTTTTACCTATGTATTGAATTTTAAATATTGAAGCTGACACTATTCAGACTATTGGTGTGATTGCTACAACATATCACATGCACAGTTGTATAGCATTGGCATGTCTAAAGGATCACTTAGTGATTTAACCACCAGTAAAAATAAGAACCCTGGAATTTCTGAAAACCTATTTTCTGTGAACAGTCACGCACTTTTTTAACAAACTAGCCCTGTGTCCCTTTTGTGTTCTTGTCTGTGCACATTCATGCAATTAAACTGTGCTAGTATGAATGCTCACAGAATACCAATTTTAAATGCAAGCATCCAAATACTTGAGTGACACAAAGTTTAATTTTGTTTTCTATGAACATCTGTACCAGAAACCTAATGGCAACAGTTGTACTTTTCCAATTTGGGGAGTGTAACAACACCTTGTGACTTAGTCGATTTAATTGTGGTAGGACACAAGTCGAATTTTGGATTTTGAACAAAGCTTTGCCAATTCAAGCATTCAAACATTATGAGTTGAGCCCCAAAATATCATGATTGTCATAAATGTTGGTTTCTTTATATTTGATATTTATCTCTGAACATCCAAGTTACCCTAAGGTCAGGTCATGTTTTCCAGCTTTTCTCTGCTTATAGGAGGGCTAGAAATTCATTTTAAATGAAAAGTAAGATGCTTCTAGAAGCTGGAGCTTTAAGAAAAACCCCAAATACTGTGAAACTCATAATGAAATTGTGCAGGCTGGCAATACTGGTAATGAACAAACGAATTTTACAAAATGAAAAACCTCAGCAAATTTTGAATAACAAATGGATTTTGAGACAATCATGACACTTTGACTGATTTTCCATCAACGGGGAGGACTCAGATTCTTCAGGAATTATTTGCTTAATACTCATGAGAACCATATGCATTTCAGCTCACAGGCTTCCTCAGTGTGATGAGCTAGTAGTTCTGAATCTGGTGAATTGCTCTATACTTCAATTATTTGTGCAGTACATTGGGATTTTGATTTTTAACCATTTGTGTGTATTTCTGTGTAGGCTAATTTCAGATCTGTTCAGTGAAATTACACAGTGATCTGCAGGACCTATAATTACTCTATAGTTACAGTTTTATATTCCCGTTTCTACCATATAATTACAGAAAATTAACATATTTTCCTTTGTAACTAGTAGCACTACCATATCACACTCACTCATTCTCTGTCCCTTTTCACTCCAACTTTTTCTCCTTTATGCTTTTTTCTGTTGACCTTTCTTCTTCCATCACCTCACCATTGGAAGAAATATCTCCTTCTTCAAAAGCCCCAGCTCCTCTCAGAATGACATGGAACGTCTCCGTAGCCTGGTAACATCCTCCCCATGAATAAAAGCAGACAAGGTATGGCTGGTGCGAGTGTCGATTGTGTCGGAACTGCTCCCAGTGCCGTGGACCTGCACCCCTGGATGTAGGCACTGCAAGATGGTCCTGCGGATATAGCTGTCGAAACAGTAATAGATGAAGGGGTTGACACAGCTGTTGGCAAATGCAAAAGGGCTGCTTACTTGCATGCCTGCCTGGGCAAGAACACGAAGACAGAAAGGTAGCATCGAGTCTTGGAGCCCAGAGATGATAGCCAGAAGCTTGAAAATGTTGAAGGGAATCCAGGAGAAAACAAAGGCAGCCACTACAATGAAGACGATCTTGATAGATTTTCTCAGCTTTTTGTCATGTTTCCCAGACTTCTGATAATGCATGCAAAGTTTCTTGGTGATGGAGCAGTAGAAGGTCAAGATGCTCAGCAAGGGGAAAAAGAAGGCCAGAATTAACATGATCAGTGACACAATCCGTCTAGTGGGTGTGAGTGGCACATCTGTGCAGTAAGGCTGGTCTTTATGTTGCCTCAGTTCTCTGGATAGAAGAGTGGGAAGCCCCAGGAGGCAGGAGAGAAGCCAGATGCAGGCGCAAAGTCCATTAGTGTAGAATCTTGTTCTAACTTTCCTGGCTACAGAGGGGTGTATGATGGCCAGGTATCGGTCAGCACTCATGCAAGTGAGGAGGAAAATACTGCAATACATGTTGACTGAGATGATGTAGGAACTGCCCTTGCAGAGAAAGGAGCCAGACCTCCAGATCCCCAGCGAGATCTCCTTGTCCACCCAGAGTGGCAGTGTGAGGAGGAAAACAAAGTCAGAGACAGCTAAGTTGATGATAAAGATGTCTATCTGCCTGTGGACTCCCAGTTTGAAGACCAGGGCTCCTATTAAGATGGAATTGCCAGTGATTCCCAGCAGAAACACAGTGGCATAAAGAACGGGAAGAAAAATGTCCATGTATGGGACTTGCAGACTTTGGCAGTAGTCTTCAGGAGGACCCTCCGTGGGTGAATAGTAATAGCTATCATTGTAGGGGAAAGTTGTCTCAGGCATCTAAAAGAAAAAAAATCGTCAAACTCTGTCTCTGAATGAGCTGGCACTCTGATTGCCAGAGACCACAGGACTGATCTTTCTTTCTTCTTTTTTTTTCCCCTGAAGATCTTATGAAACACCTTTTTTAAAAAAAACACACACACTTTGATATTCACAATCTGTATCGCTGTCAGCCAATCATAAGGACAAGCAAAGAGGGAGGGGGGACTGATTAGTTAAACCCAATCAAGGCAGAAGGTCTCTAGGAGTAGATGGGGTTGAGTTGGTGTGTGTTTTGTTTTGTGTTTTTTTTGTTTTTTTTTTTTCATTTTGCATTTGACCTGGAGCCTTTTAAATTCAGCTATTTTTCAAAGATTTTGAGTGGATTGATTTAAAGATTTTCTTTTTCTTTCTTAAGTGATTATAGGTGATGAAGAGAAAACAGGAAACAGTTAATTCAATGTTCTGTTCTTTTCCCATTATCTTTGGCTGAATTATTAGCCTATTTACATTTTTTTTTCTGAGGTTTGGACGTTTATACTGTGGCTTATGTTGTCCACTGATTTTTCTCGTTAGCGTATCCCCTAATAAGTACAACTAAGGAAAACTATTTAAAACCCTGTCTTATCCATTCTAACATGTAGCAGCAAATCCTTATGTTCCAGTGGTTAGATCAACACAGTGTGTTATCAGTCTTGGCCTGCAGAACTACCTGCTTTTCCATTTCTGGATTCCTCTCTGTGTGCCTCAGTCAGAAAGGGTCCTTATTTCCATTTTCTACTTAATTTCAAAGATAAAATTGCTCTTCCTTCCCTATCACCAGTTTGGCCTAAGTAGCTCATGCCAAATCTCCAAAATGCCCATTTATTGCAGTCCTGCCTCTGCCCCAGCATGACCAATTCTATGCCATTCTGGTGTGTAGCTCCTGAGAGACTCCCTTTTGCAGTCACACTTAAAGCTTTTCTAATGCATTTAATCTCTGATCTGCACCATCTGCTGTCATTCCAGTTTCAAGCTACCCCATGTTCAGCTCTGTCAGCGTGCTTAGTTTGGATTTAGAATCTCTGTTTTAAAGTGCTTGATTCCAGTACAGCTTTGCAAATACCAGTAATCCTGAACAGCATCATGTCTGATTGGGAAGGTTGAAGACCAGTGGTAAACCAGCCAATAAACCTCAGTTCTGATTTTCCCCCAGTCTTCCCTGCCTTCTTCTAGCCTTCTCCTCCCCTTTGATCTGCAAGCCCTCCAGTTTATCCAGCCTAGAGCTGCCACCTCAACTCTGCCAATGACCTATGAAAAGCATCCTCTGATGTTTGAAACCTGCAGAAGCCCCATACCATATGACATAGTACTTAAAGAGAAATGGGCTAAGCCTCATAGCTTAGAAAATTTAAAGATGCAGTGTCAGATCTTGCCAGGCACAGCGATGGACTGGGTTAATGCATCATCAATGATCCAAGAAACTTTCGCATTGGTCCACAAAGTAGAAGATTTTGAGAGCCTCGTGGTTTGGGATTTGAATTTTTTTTGGATATGAGGTGGACTGTGAAAAGCTCTCTCTTTTGAAGTGATCATAGACTAGAAAGGTTTGAGACCCCTTGGACTGAACAAGATGACAGAACTTTCCCATCTCTTATTTCTATGATTCTGTGGCATAGTGATGAGAGATGGTGGAAAAATAGGAATATAGTTTGCAAAAAATTGTCCCTGTGTTTCTTTAAAATGTTTAAATTCAGATGTTTTCAACCAGCTCTAATACTGAGTTGAGAACTGGGCCGTCTTCATTTCTAATCAAAGGGACTTTTTTGGTTCAAAAATGACTTGCAAAATTGTATACCTGTGTGGGATGGCCTCTCTCTGCCAGGAAATACATTAAACTAAAATAAGCTCGGCTATAATTCCAGGACACTAGAAAATACATGTGATATACTCCTTTATAATGTATGCAGATCTAGATTCAGGGGAAACTCAAATGTGTGCAGGGATCTCTCCCCATCTCTCATGTTAACAATTTAATAGCAGTTTCTCTTTTGAGTCATTTTTCCCACAGTGCTCTGAAGCCTAGAATCTGTAATAAATATTTTCAAAGGCCTTAATTGAACCATCAAGATGTGCATGGGCCCAGACTGAAAAAAACTATGTAGTTGTACCTTAATCATTTCACAAACATTCTTTCTTTACAGTTTGTTAAATTCAGTTATTTAAAGATTAGCATGTACAAGTCCAATATGAAGCCTTATCGTAAATAATTAAAATGTGATTTATGAAAATAAAGCAGCAAAATGTATCCCAAAAATATTAGCCTTGCTTTTGTTTTGTGTTAATTCAATAAGTACTCTTATTCATGTCATAGGCCTCGATTTTCTTTCAACCACATCTACAGCCAGGTTTTCACGAGACCTTCACTTCCATTTTTGCACCTAAATTAGGACCAGGTTTTTGTACTTCTCAGATCTGTGGCCAGATTTTCAAAAGGCTCAGGCAAGCCACACGGATGCTGAAGTCTTCTGAATTTCAGTTGTTTGGTGCAAATTCACATTCGTGCTCAGGTTCTGTTTTAATGGCTACAATTTTGCAATGTTCCTGTTTTTCAAAAATGCATCTTGGGACAATTTTACATACGTTGATCATGCTTAAAATGCATTATTGCCTTTAGATATATAACTAATATTACCTCAGTAGTCGCAGCATTCTAAATCTTCCCTATGGTAAAAGAACAAGGTAATTTAAGGCACAATTGGGATGCTCTTAAACACGATGGCTGTAAATTGAAGTATGATTTCATTTCTCTTAAAGCTGCAGCATTTTTGTAGAAAATAATAAGGAAAATCTCTGATATACTGAAAGACTGAGGCTACGCATGGGATACTAGCCTTCTGATTGAGTGACAAACTGAGAAACAAGATACATGGCCCCACAGTTGGCACAGGCAATGTAAGGTAATATTGATTTTAATTTCTTGAATGCAAATAAAATTTTCTGTAACCTTAGATTCATGATTCAGCATTTCCAACATAAAGATTTATCATTGCCTGATACTCTTGCTGTTCATAGTTACTTATTCAGCATGCTTTTCATGAACCTTTTACATGTGCCTCAAGCTCTATGCTGGGTATGTTTCTATAAAATGAACTAATAAATCAAATAAAAATGTAATAAACAGTGAGATAATGAGTGGAACAGAGGTAGATGTGGTTATAAACCAAAGCACAATCGTTCCTAACTGGATGCAGTTCAGAAGGCTGTTTTAAAGAGAACAGGTTCTGCAAACCCATTAGTAAAGAAAAATTGTTTTGTCAAGACTGGCTATGGCAAGTTTTCAAGCACCCAGCTAATACAGACTCCAGCTTGGGGTCTCTTTGTCACTTATTGTAATAGCAAGAAGCATGCCAGCTGAGCAGGGTCATTTTCTTTGTTTGGTTCCAGCTTAGGATACCTGAAATGCTCTTCATGCCAGATATAGGACACCTTGCCCACCATAAAGGGAATGTGGTAAACTAGGTAGGTTAAGCACCACAGACACTGAACCAATATATAAGCAAGAGGGTAGTTTTGTAGATGGAAGTGGGTGGAGGCCTTGGCTTCCAACCTGCACTGCTGCTTGTGAGAGATGTAGGGCACGTTCTCCCCCTATTGGATTTCTCTCCTTACAGCAATTATAGTTGACAACTAGGGTTTAGAAAAAAAGAATTGTTCTGTTAAAAAAACAAAGGGTCCTGGGCCACCGGCTAAGTAGGTAAGTAAATAGGAGAGAAGAAACCAACAGTGAGCAGTAAAAACCAAGAGATCATGTGAAGAATTCTAATGGAGTCTACTGTTATTGCTGCTGGGGTATTTGAAAGGCTGGTCATTGGCTGAATTTTTTTTACCAACATTTTGAATAAACATTTTGAATAAAATGCTCCTTTTACAGAGATATTTTAAGATGTGTTTTGCTGTGTTTTTTTTTAGATAAAAGTTGTTTAGGGCCTTCATTATCTTTCCATACAAATACTAACAAATCTTATTCAGAATCCATGTTTATCTTTAATCAAACCAGTTTTTGAAAAACTGTTAAAGATACACAGAAACAGAATGAGGGGCCAAGAGAGTATGCAACTGTTGATTGGCACATGGGGCAGAATTTCAAGGCTCTGGTGTTCAGTGGGGTTTAGGGTGGGCATATAAACTCTGGCAGAAATCCTGGTGGCATCTGGCCTCGTGTGCCTCTCCTCCCCTCTCCATCCCATGTGGCAGCCCTGATGGAGAACTCAGTTTTGGTTTTTCAAAATTTTGTTGGTGAGGTTTTGGTTGTGTAACACCAAAGTTTTGAATCAAAACTCGTTTTACAGATTTCTTTGCCTGTTTACGCCCCCCCACTCCCATTTTACCTGTGCAGGCTATGTAGGAGGAGAGGGGAAATTACATGGCCTGGGGAGGTCATTGTTGCCAGCATCTGTGATTTTTATTGCCACTTTCACACACACAGTGGTTCTCCTTGGAGCCCTGGCAGATGCAGCCAGGACATTGTCACCTGCTGTTTGAAAAGCAGCGTAGGATGCTCTCCCTCTGTGGGGCAGGGAATATCTGGGCAGCCTGACCTAGTTATATCCTCTAAGGCATGTTTTAAAATAACTTCTATTAGGATTTTTCCAGCTAGCTCCTGCCCCCATAGGGCAGGAGCTGGCGAATAGCAGGTACCTAGCCACGCTCAGGGTGCATCTACACTTGCATTCCTCTTTTGAAAGATGTATGCAAATGAGGTAAATCAAAAATACAAATAAGGTATACATTCGCATATGACACCTCATTTGCATATTCTAATTTCAAAAACGTCTTTGGAAAGAAGAAAGCCCGTGTAGATGCTGCTCTTTCAAAAGTAAACACCATCTTCGAAAGACTCCTTCTTCCCATTAAATAAAGGAAAGAAGGATTATTTCGAAGATGGGCTTACTTTTGACAGAGCACCGTCTGCCCTGGCTTTCTTCTTTCAAAAGAAGCTCTTTTTGAAAAGAGAATATGCAAATTTATACCTCATTTGCCTACCTCTTTTGAAAGAGCAATGGAAGTGTAGATGCACCCTCAGGGTCTGCAGGTGTGAGGAGACCCAGCCAAGCTGTGCGAGGAGGCCGTGGTGCACTATGTTGCCTGAGCACAAAGCAGCTCTGTCCCTTGGCCCCGAGCTGCCCTCTGCCCCACCAGCGCCTGGAGGGGTCCTGCTCAGGCCCTAACAGACTACAATTCCCAGCATACGGAGCGCCGTGCAGAAACTCCACTTCCCACAATGCACTGCGAACAGCTTCCCTTGTGAACGACGCGTCATAGGCAGCTCCGCGCAGAGTCCGTTGAGAGCGCCGAGGCGGAGCCAGCGGGGGTACTACAAGTCCCAGGATGCCTCGCGGCGGGATAAGCGTCGGCGGTGCTGCTCCCCTCTGCCCGCGCGGTGCGGGGGTTGGAGACGGAAGCGGCAGCGCGGAGTGGGAAGAGGGGTGTGAGGAGGATGGACTGTGAGTGCGGGCGGCACGTGCGGGGGGCGTTGGGCGGGGGCGGAGCATTGCCCTGCAGGGGTGGGGGGCAGCGCACGGTGGAGGGGGGCAGGAATGGGGCGTTGTGTGAGGGGAAAAGGGAGGATACAAGGGGCGGGGGGCAGCGCGCTGAGGGAGGTGATTCCCCCCTCCCCCCGATGATTTTGTGCCTTACTGATTTTATTCCACTTTACATTTCTTACGCTGTCTGTGTCCTGCCCCGTCTCCCATCCCCGCATTCTCCTTGGCAGGCGCCAGCCTCTGAGATTTGTTTCTCGCCCTCCCCCTTCTTAAGAGGCCAATAAAGGCAGTGAAATACCCCCTGGACAATGAGCACCACGTTTCGGAGAAGCTCTAGACAGATTGGAGGGAGAGGAAGAAATACTGGGAGGACCAACCACAGCGATTAAATCTCTGGAAAGCGACCTATGAGGGAAGACTGAAAGAATTGAGGTTGTTTCGCGTGGAAAAGAGCAGACCTAGCGGGGACATGACAACTGCTTTCAAGCGTCTAACAAGTTGTTTGTTGCAAGTGGAAGGGAGGAGTTTATTCTCCTTGACCTCTGAGGTTAGGATAGGACGCAGTGGGCTTAAACTGAAGCAAATGAGGCTTAGGTTGGATATTAGGAAGAACTTTCTAAATGCTAGGCAGGTAAACGCTGGAAGAAATTGTTTAGGGAGATTGGAGAACTTCCATCATTGGAGGTTTTTTGGTTTTTTTTTTGTTTTTTTAAAGAGCGGTTTAGACAAACAGGCAGGGATGGTCTAAATGGTGCTTGGTCCTACTGTGAGTGCAGGAGGTTGGATATGATGACCTCTGAAGATACTTTCCAGTTCTGTGAAGACCACCATTACCCTTGCTATCAGTGTGTGAGAGACACAGTACATTGTTAGGTTAAAAATCATATTTTCTCAAGTTTTGATACAATTCTTAAATAGCCTCAGTATTTATTGGCAAAATCATCAAAAGGAGAGCATTGAGGAATTTAATTCTGCTTGTTCATAGTACATAGAACTACAAACATGAATTATTTCGTTCAAGCAAATGTTTTCATTTAATTTTTATTAACAGTTTTCTAAGGTTAACCATTTAACATAAATGGCTAATATTATGCTTAAACTATCATATTTATGTCCCTCTGAAGCTATAATTATTTGTGAATTGTTGAGGATTAAGAGAAAACTGAATGAATGGTGCCCTTAGGATAGATGGGGAAACTTGCACTTCCTTTTTCTGATTGCTACCCTCTTAAAGGAAAAAAAGAAAAGAAAAGCTGTACCCCTTCAGTAAATAAGTTGCTCCACTTTGAACTAAGGTTCCAATGATCCCAGAGAAGTTGAGAGGCAGAGTTTTGTTTTAGTTTAGTGTGAGTAACACTCTGGGTCTGAAAAACTGTATAATTTTCGTGTTATGAAAAGGGAGGATCACCACATTGTAAGGCTTCCAAGGAAAGTAAAAAAGGATAAATAGGGCATTCTGGGATTTTTCTTGCTCACTTTAAAAAAAGAAGCACAATTTAGGTAAATGTGATGCTGCAGTGTTTAAAGCCATTCTGATTTTGGTACAATAGAGGCAACAGTAGAATGTCAGCAATGGGTGGCTGAGAGGTAAAAGGGACGGGAAATGCTAATTTGGTACTTTCATTATTTGCCTTGAGTTAAATTCTCTCTGAGGTCTGGCCTATACTAGGGATCAAAGTCGATCCCAGATACGCATTTCTAGCCACGCCATTAGGGTAGCTAGAATCTATATATCAGGATCAACTTTGTTCCCTAGTTTAGCTCAGGGTTCTTCGGGCTTGCACCCACGTCCCTTTCTTTACGTGATAGCATAGAGTACCAGGGTCAATGGCTGAGTCCAGAGAAATCAATTTTGCCACGTCTTCACACACACGGCAAAATTGATCTCTGGAACATCAATTGCAGCATCTTGAACCCCACTGTAACTGTAGACATATAGTGCTGAGTGCTGTTTTTCTAGCAGTTGGTACCATGAGGTGCAATGTAGTCGCTCATTGACTGTGTTTTGCTAATAGGTGTAAAACAAAGGCCCTGATCAATACCCAATACATTTTTCCCTAGTGTCCTGACTCCTGAGCAAATTTCAGTTAGTGCATTTACATTCTTCCTGTCTCAGTTGGATACATTATTTACCCCGGGGTGATTCTATTAAAAATCAAAATGTCAAACAATATTTTAAAATTCTGCATATTTTTGTCATAATGTAATCACACCAGTTTCAATTATTTTTGGTAATTTTTTTCATAATGCCAGTCAGCAACTATGTCTAACAATACAGACAACAAAAAAATCAGGAACATTTTTTGATAAATAGATGTACTAGGCATATTATCACAGAACTTTGAGAAATAATATGTTTGTCTTGTAGTTTGTATATTTCCTGCACCCATGAGAATCTGTGCAAAGGCGTGCAGGAACTGGGGTAATGGAAGACCTAAAGGAGAGGGAAGTAATTGCTGGGAAGGAGCCTGGGAGTGTGTCTGGAGGGGTGTTCATTTGAATAAAAACAAATATATTTGGCAAAGCAAATATTCCCACATCAGGGTTTCTGTGCTGCTATGTCATAGTGATTTGTGTGCATCATCCCTCTTTTGAGGGTAAACTCACTTGTAATTTGTTTGCCACTATTCAGATTGTATAGAACCAAGGACACTGACAGACTCAGTACTACTAAGTATACCTTCTGTAAAGAAATTTTAGATTCTGGTGGACAAAAGGCAGAAGTGTGACTGATCACTACTAAGCTTTAGAAATCTTAATTCCGTCCACTCTCCCAGTCACTAAAGGTATGTCTACACTGTGTGGCTGACCAGTGCCAGCTGATTTGGACTCACAGGGCTCTGGCTAAGGGCCTGTTCAGTTGCAGTTAGACATTCAGCCTTAGGCTACAGTCTGAGCTCTTGGACCCTCCCACCTCGGAGCCCATACTCCAGTCCATGCCTAAAGAACACCACAGCTAAGCAGCGCTTTAGCCCAAGTCAGCTGACATGGGCCAGCTACAGTCATCTAATGTCAGTGTAGACATACCCTCAGTCTCTTCCCATCTTTAAATCTCAATTTAAAGTACTTTCTATATGCCTTGGCATATAACTGACACTGTAAGGGATTTTATGGTACAACATAAATATTTAAAAGTGTGCATCGTACTGCCCCCTCCGATTCTTTCCCAGGCAGTTATTTTACTCTCTCTGTGTTCTACTCCTCCTGAGTCTTGCCTAGGGCTAGAAGTGTGACTGTTTCTTTTATGTAAATACATACACCTTTGGTAGTTGAACAGGAATGGATGTCTGTTGCAAATGAAGTTGCATTAGGTGTGGGCACTGTAATGGGAGGAGCAGACAAATGAGGTAGGATTACTCTGGTAGAAGGGACCTTGTTTAATATTTTATCTCAAATGTGTACTGAACGCTTTGGCCACTTATAATCCCTGGAGGGTTGAGGATTTGGCAGGAAACATTGCTCCTTCGTTGCCTCATGCTGAACAAGGAAAAAAGGAAAGATGTTATGCCTCCAGGGAGGGACTGGTTAAGGGATAAAGGGAAGGGAGCAGTTTATCCTACCATGTTCTACCTAGTGTTTGCTCTCCAGGGATGATGATGTTATTAATTGATCCTCCCTGTTTCTCACTTTCTTTTTTTTTTTTTTTTTTAAATTTCCTAGCACTTGCAACACCATGATGGATAACCGCTTTGCTACAGCTCTAGTAATTGCCTGTGTGCTCTGCCTCATTTCCACCATTTATTTGGCAGCCTCAATTGGTACGGATTTCTGGTATGAGTACCACAGTCCATCACCAGCTGAAAATGCTAGTGAACCTGGCAAGAGTATTTCAGATGAATTCGACCATGAGGAAGATGAGAAGATTTATACAGATGCATTGTTCAGGTGCAATGGCACAGTTGGATTGTGGCGGAGATGTATCACTAGTCCCAGAAACCCTCACTGGTACAGTCCACCAGGTAAATTCCATTCTTCAAATAGCATTTTCCTTCACCTATCCTGTTCCTTCCTCCATGGAGCTGTAATTTAAGGGGCTGGATATCAGAGTATTTCCTCAAAATGGGGCTGTCACATCATTTTTCTTGGAAGCTTCTACAGTTATTAAACAGTTAAGTTAAATATCGTTTTAAGGATGCGGAAAGAAAGACTTGTGCAGCTGCTAGTGAGCAGTAGAGAACCAGGATTTGATATATTAAGGTCTCGTCAACACAGCACCACAGTGCCTCAGCTATACTGATTCTACCTATGCCAATAGGAGAGCTGATTCCATCAGTGTAGGTGTCCCACCTTCCTGAGAGGTGGTATCTATGTCAACAGGAGATGCCTTCTATCAACACAGTGAAGTAGGTATACCAAGATAAGTTAGTAGTGTAGACCAAGCCTCAGTTTCATCTTTGAGTTAGTGTAGAGTTTTTAATTTTTTTCTGCACTCTGAAATGGAAAGAAAGAGAAAAATGTCAGTGCTACTTTTTCTCACTTAGCATCTGAAAAATGAGTACTTTTTTGCAAAAGTGAATTATTTTGGTCTTTAGCACTTTTTACTCTTTTTTTCCTTAAAGGTTTCCCCACCTTTTTCAGAGAAAAAAATTGGTTGAACAGATGGGCATTTTCATACAACTTCTAAATGAAATTTTTTTAATGCACTTGCATTGTGTTCTAGAAATCTTTCATTTAGAGACATTTTTTGTGGCGGGGGGGAAATCACATTTTCCTCTGGAATCATTTTCAGTGAAACTCCATTTTTAATTGAGCCTTTTTGATCACTTCAACCATCAACTCTAAAGCTTCTTTTACAACTTCAGAATGGTGATGGATTTAAATTTTCAGGGAGAACAAGCACCATGACACATATAACTTTATTTTTCTTAGAAATAACAGAAGTGTTTAAACAGTGTACCTGTATTCAATGAAATGTTTAACAAGGCACTTAGGTAAAGGGAGCTGCTTTATTTGGATGTCTGATTTAAAGAATGATGAGCATTGACTATACCCAAATGTTGATCATGCATCATACTTATTTTGATCTGTTTTAATAAGTACTGGTGCAGACCTCTATCGGTTGACTGGAAGTGCTGCATATTGTAATTTATGTCACATGTTGAGGGAAAAATACATAATAGTTCTTAGTGGAATATCCCTATAAAGATAAAGTTATGGTTGCATAGTTAAGCACTCACATGTTAGATACTTGATTTTCAGCTACCACAACAATCTTCCTGAGGTGTCATAGAAGGGGTGAGGCAGTTGCTATGATGCTAGCTTGGCAGAAAACTTGAGTGACCTATATACACCAGCACAATTTTTCAATAGTCCTCTCTGATGTAATATTTAATCACCTAGTAAATGCAGTTTACTATTGTAACTCCTAATAATGACTTTCATTAAAATGAGTCTCTCAGATTATGACAGAGTTGATTATCCTTCTGACAAAGGAACACAGTGCTCTTACATCAGGAAAGAAATGAGTGGTGGACTGTCAAAGAGTGAGTTACTGCTTTGGCGATAAATGTGTGATATGAATTGATCCAGGAAGCAGTGGGAGAAGGTGTAGTGGTTAGTCTGTAAAGATTACTTCTGAATGCTGTTCTCACCTGCAGGATTTCTCATGCAGAAAAGAACAGCAGCTACTATGTGGGAGCAAGATTGTCCAATGAAAATAAGGAATAAAACTTAAGTGTTTCTTTGCATCTCTTTCCTGCCCCCAGCAACTGATACTGTTAGAATCTGCGTCAGTCTTTCCCTTGCCGATCAATTTGCAGAGAAGTACAAGGAGCCTGGGAACCACAATAGTGGCAGTGACCTGAACCGGACCTGTAAGTGCCTTTCACCTCTGGCAAAGGGGGGTGGGTAGGAAGGAAAGGAAAAGAAAACATTTTGACTCCAGATTCAATTATTAGTGAGAGAAGTAACTATTGTTATCTGCCCACCTCACCTAATGCTTCATATAATAACCTCCTTCTTAGTCATGACTTGAAGGAAGAGTAGGAGCTCTCTTTCATTACTGTAAGAAAGGATTAATTCAGAGAGCATTTTATGGAGAAAACTCAGCAAATGAACATGCTTTCAAGGGATAGGGAGAGGGAATAATCAGACACTGACAAGTCTTTAACATACCTGTGGATGTCTGTCTGTTGAACACAGATCTTTGGCGTTTGCAGTTCCTCCTACCTTTCGTCAGCTTAGGGTTGATGTGCTTTGGGGTTTTGATTGGCCTTTGTGCTTGTGCCTGTCGCAGTCTCTACCCTGCCATTGCCATAGGCGTGCTACATTTCCTTGCAGGTGAGTTTCATTACATACTCCAGCATTCTCCCAACCATGTGAGTTGCAGGATCTGAGCTGATTATCATGTGCTGTTTATTCCCCAGGTCTATGTACTCTTGGCTCAGTCAGCTGCTATGTAGCGGGAATTGAGCTGCTCCACAAGAAGCTGCCTCCACCCAATGATGTGCAGGGTGAATTTGGCTGGTCTTTCTGCCTGGCTTGTGTGTCTGCTCCTTTACAGTTTATGGCAGCTGCGCTCTTCATCTGGGCAGCCCGTACCAACAGGAAGGAATTCACACTCTTGAAAGCATACCGGGTAGCATAAATGGGACATTGCATTTATGATCAGTTGTTGCTTCACACAGTATTTTGCTTCAATGTTGCAGGCCTTTTCCCAATCTTATTGAATACTTCTTTTGATTGGGTATACGCTCCATGTAATATATATGCTTCTTGCAAGTTGTTTCAACGATCTGCAGGTGTTTGAAGACAAAGGCATTTGGGCCAAATGTCTAAACCTGAATAGCTTTCACTTGCTAGAAATCTGCTGAATTTTAAAAGGCTTTTATTGTATAACTTTTTAAAAAGAAAACCTTTTATTTGTGGAAATGGTCTTAAGTGCTCTCCCCCCCCTTCTTTTAATTATACTATCCTAACTGGACACACATCTAAATCTGATCTGGAAGAACAGGAGAGGCATCGTGGAGTAGAGCATGAATAGGGAGAGAAGAGACGGAGATGCAGGAGAAGAATAAGAGCACTACAAAGTGTGACTAGAGTATTGGGCACTATGTGTTATGAAGTGCGAGCAGGTGATGCCCCCTAAGAACACCAAGAAGCAATGGATGTGCAGAATTGCCTGTAGAAATTGGATAGCTTCATTTATGTTGTAATTTAGTTGCTCTGTCTTTCTCTTACTCTCATCAGTTGTTCCTCTCAGCCTCTTTTGACCAGGCTGATGTAATTGTGGCAGTCAGGTGCGGTTTTTGTGCTTGCTGTAAAATAGGGACTGTCCTTTACTCTGTTGAAGGGACAGCCCTCATGCAAGGTTTGGATTTAATTTGGTTAGTGTGTGTGTGTGTGTGTGTGTGTGTGTGTGTGTGTGTATAAAAAAATAAATTACCCTTTTTTAAGCTTATTTACCTAATGTAGTATGCAACAAGTCTTTTTTTTTTTTTTAAATGTGCTACTTGTTTCCCACCTTGCCCCACACGTCTAAAACACACAAATAAACCAGAGTAAAGGCTCAGAAATTGTATTGGAGTTGTGAATTTGATTGAAAAGGGGATGGCCTGGGAGAAATTAATACAACTTGTTTTGTGACTGTTGTTCATAGTGCTCAAATATGGGGGAGAGATGACCAGTTTCTATTCAAAGCTTTTTTCTTTTTCCATAGGGGCCCTTTTTTGGAAGGAGTGTGGGGGTGTTTAAATCCCTTAATTTTTAAGGTATCTGTTCATCTTTAGATCTTCAATTAGAGGTAGAAAAAGCTTAGTTTTCAGTTAGCTCATTTCATATACAAACCTGCTCTTCAGTTGCTCAGAGTACATCCAGCCCTTGCTGTGCATCTTGTAGTAAAATAAACCCAACATTCACAGAGTAAATAATCCTTTTCCCAGTTATCAAACAAATTTTACACCCATTCCTTTCTTGATGCTAGTTGGATAAAAGAAACATCTCATTGAAAATGAACTGAGTTGTAACAATTTTCTGAAGAAGAATATGTATGCACCATGTTTCCATTTGCATTACTAAACTACACTGAACCAGATTATCCTGTCTCTGACCTGTATACATCTACAGCAATTCCATATCAGTACAGTTAGTCTGGATTTACACTGCTCTATCTGATAGCAGAATTTAGCTCCCCTCCCTTTGTTGGGTAAACGGAATCCTTCTGTTACTCTTCCAGCAACTAAGTACAGGGTGAACCTCTCTAATCCAGCACACTCTCATCTGGCAGCATCTGTAATCTGATATGATTTTAATTAGCTGTGTGACTACTTATCATGAGTGTGGCCAATTTTCCTGTGTTCCCATAAAGTTTGGTTACAGCCACCAGTCCCAGCTCTCAGTGTTCTGGGCTGTTATTTAGCTGTAATTTACCCCTAAATGACTTCTAAGAGCCCAGTAAGCAGTGGAAATGTTGCTAATGCTGCTAGATAATATTGATTTCCTGTGGTTCATCAAGTTCTTTCATTTGGCACCAGTCATATTCTGAGAGTGCCGGACTAGAGAGGATCAATCTGTATGAAGAAATGAAGTTATTTTATGTTCGTTAGAAGAAAGCACTTCAGCTGAAGAAAGTTCGTTTTAACATGCTTGCACTGATACACCCTGCTGCTTAAAATTAGTATGTGCTGAGTAGTGATTTGTCAGCTAAACATTACAGCACCTCTCCACCCTTTTTAAATTAATAATTTGAAAGATTTTACACAGTTGTCTCTGTACTCAAACCAATAGTGTAAAGGGATAATTTAAAAACAAATTGACAGTTGAAGTCTACACTGGTCAAGTACAATACCTTATTATACTGTGATGCACTAAGATCAAACCAAATGCTTAAGGAATCATTGTATATAATCATGTATAATTCAGCATCTATGTTTCTAGCCACAAGTATTCTACACCCTGTGTGAGTTCATCATGGAGTTGAGAAATGGACAGAGCAAGCTTTGGAATTCTGCCAGCCCTCAGCTAAGGGTAATATCAATTTCCAAAGCCTCTTTTAGAAATAACGTTAACACACAGTACTTGCAGTATTCATGGCGGTTTGTAGAACAGTCATCACGAGATACTGAACTGAAAATCTATGATACAGGCGCTAACTTAGTGCTATGTTGTAGTCTGTTGTTCTGATCATTGGCCCTGTAGGGATGATCATTTGTCACTGCAGGGAACTTTTCAAAATGAAAGAAGGCAGATGTGTCTGTGATGCCAGAAAGCCACAGTCACCTTCACACCGACAGCTGAAATGTCAGCTGCTACATAAAAGCCGTGTCTACACGTGCACGCAACTTCGAAGTAGCGGCACTAACTTCGAAATAGCGCCCGTCACGGCTACACGCGTCGGGTGCTATTTTGAAGTTAACTTCGACGTTAGGCGGCGAGACATTGAAGTTGCTATCCTCATCAGGAGATGGGGATAGCGCCCTACTTCGACGTTCAACGTCGAAGTAGGGACCGTGTAGTCATTGCACGTCCCGCAACTTCGAAATAGCGGGGTCCGCCATGGCGGCCATCAGCTGGGGGGTTGAGAGACGCTCTCTCTCCAGCCCCTGCGGGGCTCTATGGTCACCGTGGGCAGCAGCCCTTAGCCCAGGGCTTCTGGCTGCTGCTGCGGCAGCTGGGGATCCATGCTGCAGGCACAGGGTCTGCAACCAGTTGTAGGCTCTGTGCATCTTGTGTTGTTTAGTGCAACTGTGTCTGAGAGGGGCCCTTTAAGGTAGCGGCTTGCTGTTGAGTCCGCCCTGTGACCCTGTCTGCAGCTGTGCCTGGCACCCTTATTTCGATGTGTGCTACTTTGGCATGTAGACGTTCCCTCACAGCGCCTATTTCGATGCGGTGCCGCGCAACGTCGAAGTTGAACATCGACGTTGCCAGCCCTGGAGGACGTGTAGACATTACTCATCGAAATAGCCTATTTCGATGTTGCTACATCGAAATAAGCTATTTCAATGTTGGCTTCACGTGTAGACGTAGTCAAAGAGAATTTAGCACCCTGTTGTCTGGTTGTTCCTTTCCCTCTGTTCCTCAAAGGTCTAGGATGGTGATTGCTTCCTTCCCTGAAATGTCCCAACAGAACCAATATCTGTTCCAAGAGGGCAATGAATTCTGGGTAAAAGCCTGTGAATAACTAGTTTCTGGTTTGTGTCCTGCTCCTTATTTTTCAGACATTACAGTGGAGCCCGGACTTATCTAGGGGTTGTGTTCTCACAACCCCAGCTTAAGTCAGATTTTCTGTGCAATGTGACAGAGCCAGGAAACTAATGAGGTCACCAGCCCTGGTCAGTTTTCTGGCTCCAAGGAGTGGAAGGGAGCCGGGGACCAGGTGTCAGCCTGGTCCTCAGCTCCGGTTTGTGGGAGCTGGGAAACTGACCAGCACCAGTGCTGGTCAGTTTCCTGGCTCTAGACCATGGGGAGCTAGAGGCAGCTTCTCCCAGCTGGGGAAAGCCAGGGAGAAGCCACAGCAGCATGGCTGTCTTTCTTTCCAGCTTCCCCCAGCTGGGAGAAGCTGTGCCAGGCAGACAGTTGTGGTGGTGTGGCTTCGCCCAGCTGGGAGAAGCTGAGGAGAAGCCACGGCTGCCCACCAGGCTTTCTCCATCTGGAAGTTGGGGGAGCCAGGTGGGCAGACAGCTGCAGAGCAGTTCTGAGTTGTGCTGAACTAGCATGAACGCAAGTTAAGTGCAACTTGAAGTCGTGCGTTTTGGGTGTTTGTTGTAGTTCCCTCAGTGGGGGGTGATCTTCTGTTTCCTTCCCCTTGCCTGTTAGGAGCTAAGGCGCATGAACCATCATGATGACATTTGTACATTTGGGTTCAAAAGCAAAAAAGGTGGTACTGCTTTTGTGGCCTCTTTAGAAAGGCAGGGGAGTTGCTATTGCCCAGAAATCCCCCTATCAAGTTGTCTCTATGCTCTTATTAAATACGTGGTTGGTACTTCAGCTCTCTGCTTTCCTTTCATCATGTCCTTGGCAGTGCAGTTTACAGGCAAGCTAGATTTTTAGTTTCAGCCCTGTGATTGTCAAGGTTTTGGATCCTTCATCCCTTTTCAACCTAAAACTATGGGACATCTCTCTTTGGATCCAGACACTGGTTTTTATTTTGCCTGCAGTGTAACTCTGTAGTTATATGCTGAAGTCTTCTGTTTTGGCACTGATTCAGGTAGCTACCCGAAGGACAAGACCTGTAGGTGTAGTTCATGGAAGGGCAGCAAGGTTCAGGAGGGAACAGAGGGCTGCTAACTAAGTGTGTCCCCGAATGGGAACCCTGAGTAGGGCTTGAGCCTGGGTTCTGCTACTAGCCAGTGAGGGAGTGGTACCTGCGGTTGTGAATAGAAAGGTTGTCTGAGACTGCTGGCGAGAAGAGACTTTGACTCACCCCTGGCATGGGAACAAAGTAGCAACCTGGTTGGAGGCCTGAAGCACAAAGAGGAGGCTGTGGTGCCTGGAATGAGGGAGAAGAGATGCAGTGCTAGTAGGGGTATTGGCCTGGTAGAGCTAATCCCAAGATCTGCCACACAGCACTGTCCTTCACCAACTTCAGATCAGCACTTACGTGACAAAGCCTAGGTAGAGGTGAAAAAACGAGTACTCTTTAGTGTAGGGGGAGAAACTGCTTAGTTTAGATATGTGCAATACAAGAGGAGTGACATTCTGAAGACACTTCAGGGCAAAGGGCGACATTCAAATAGCTGGAAAGCAAAGGAGAGAAAGTAGTCCTGAGCTATTCAGCTGTGTCTTCAGAGACTGATTAGAGGAACCCTTGTATGGTTTGAGAGTAAGTTAACTACAAGTTCTCTAACCCTTTACATCAGTGAAGGGCTACCCAGGTTAGCAAGTGGACTGCATGAGTGGCCCTCCTTTATCTGAGTGGGCCTCGAGATTGTCATAACCAAGATCTCCTGGGATAAAGTATTTTATTGCTAACTAGAGTTTGAGGGCGTACCAGTTGAACTATAGAAATGCTTTGGATGCAGAGGGAGTACATAGCTCTCACAATGTGGTGTACAATGAGCACGCATGTCGCTTCACTTGCCCTTGCTTCACATGTGTCACTTAATAATGCTGCTAGGAAAAAAAAAACTACGCAGGCAGGAACCAGCAGAATCTGGTCACCATGGAGGTGAACAATGGTAAGCAACATGGCTTGTGGGCCAGGCCTTAGAAGTCCAATAGGCCTCATGTATCCCTTGGGCTGTAGGTTGCCCATCACTGCTTTACCTTAGATTGTAGGTATCTAACTTAGTAAATTCAGTCTTAAGGACCTTGCAGATATCAGTAGTCCCAGTGTTTTTCTGTAAGCAATTAAGAAGACGATATTTTGTAACTCTTTGGATGCAGGACTTTCCTGTCAGCACAGAGTAATTAGTAGGAACCCAGAATTGAAAGGGGCTAGCAGAGAACTGTAGGGAGCAGGGAAGTGGTTAAATGAGTAGTATTTAAAAGCAACATTTCCCGTTCAGTGAAATAAACATAATGAGGGGCATTCAGCTCTGCAGGTGAGAATTAATCATTATTCATGCAGTCATGCAGAAATTCCCCCATCATTGTTATTGGGCAGACTGCCAAAAACACCTGAATAATATTTAGTGGATCACAGACTACTTAAAACGCTTGAGACCCATAACAAACTACCTTGGTTTTTGATTCTTTTCTACTGTTTGTGGAATTCATATAGAAAAACCAAAATGTTTCTAAGATTCAGTAAGGAATAATGGAATGATTCCCCAGGAAATCTATGGGGATTACCTGCTGAATGCCTACCTCTGAGCACAAATTTACACGTCTTTTTTGGTGTGTGTGTGTGTGTGTGTGTGTGTGTGTGTGTGTACACACACGTACACATAAACCATTCTCAGAAGGGACGGTCATCTCCTAATCTACCATTGAACGTGGCAATCATGGGACCAAATTGGAAAAAATAAAGCACTGCACCTTAACTGTTAATGTTAGATAACCATTCATACCTTTTTAATAAATTAATATCGGGATATGGAGATCTCTGGATCATCATGCACATCTTTCTGGCAAGGTTTTCCATTATTTTCTCTTGTTTTGTCCCATCAAAATGTAGCTGTCCCAGAGGCAATTACCTTGGGCTTCCTTTTCTGAATTTCATTTTATAGATTTTTCAGGACCCCTCTCCTGCACCCCAAACAGCTCATCCTTGGCCTTACCCCAGAACCTGTACCCCAGACATAGTCCTCATCCCCACTTCACCTCAACCCCCTGCCTCAGCCAGGAGCCTTCTTCCTCACCCTGAACCCTTTCTGGGCCCACCTAGAGCCCGCACCCCCCGCCCAGAAGCCATAATCCCTCCTGTACCTTATACCTTCCCCATCTTAGTAAAGGTGAGGGAGGTTGGGGTAGAGGGACTGATAGTGAGGAGGGGGCATAGAAGGGGCAGGACAGGGGTGTTTGTTTTGCACCATTGGAAAGTTGGTAACCCTATCTGGGACCGTTACTGTTCTGATTTTACCTGCATTGTCGCTGTGTTTAAACTATAGAGCTGCTAAAGCCCCCCGTTCCCAGAGAGCGTCAGAGAGCCATTTGCTAGGGAAGGAGGACTGTGGCTGTCATGCTGGAGGGGGCTTCCTGTGCCTGTCCAGCTTCCTGTCCCCTGGCGTCCGAGCTTTACACTCTGCATGCACTGTGGATTGCTGATTCACCACAAGTGCTGGTGGCAGCTGGTGGCCACAAAAGAATGGGCTGGATCCTGTCTCATGGCAGCAGACTGCAACAGAAGCTCTGCACCCTCTCCCAATGTGCTAGTCACGTGCTAAGAGTCTGGGCCACGTGGCTCCCTGGGACAGGGAGTGAAAGGAGTGGGGAAGCCAGGCTGCAGGTGCAGCCTAGGACAGAGGGGAGGGGAGGTGTGTCAACTACAGCCATGCCAGAGCACGTGGGGAAGAGTAAAGTGTCTTAGTTGCAGCCCTGCAGGGATCACTGTGCTCCAAAGCAGCTCGTGGAGGGGTCTGTGTAGTACCTACAAGCCCCTACTACCAACCAGCTAGCACAGGGACAGCTGGGGCTGGGAGGATGGGGATGTAATCCAGGGCTTGTATAGGAGAGGAATCTCTGGGTGGGAGCTGAGATGCCATGATGGAGCTGTGCGGGGAACCAGCCCAGCTTGTCTAAACCTTCCCCCAAGCAGTGGCATATTCCCTCCCAGATCTAATGCTCTCATTGCTGCAATGAGCATCAAAAATAAAATACGGCAGTCAGACCATGTAGGCCTGGTGCATGCTACAGAGCTTCCCCACATTTGAACCTAGTTGTGTACAATCAGATTAGCTGACCATGCTGAGCAGTCAGTGTATGTTAGGACCAATTATACTGAGCATTACGTCAGTTAACCGTAATTCAGGCCAGGTCAAATTGCATTCTTCGTCTCGCCTTTGGCATGATTAAACTCCAGGTCTAAACCCTGTTAACAGATGTCCTTCTGGAAAATTTTTCTTAGTTCACACAAGTCACACAGTCCTATGCAGACGTGTGCTAGCTAACGTGGTTGGTCCCATGCGTGTTTGAACACAGTATCATTTTGTAGGTAAGACAGGTGATAGCTTGGTG
The DNA here is from genome assembly GCF_033958435.1 of Carettochelys insculpta. Taxonomy (NCBI): domain Eukaryota; kingdom Metazoa; phylum Chordata; order Testudines; family Carettochelyidae; genus Carettochelys; species Carettochelys insculpta. Next base: position 221,775,027 of record NC_134137.1, read on the forward strand.
CTTAGAGCATTGGCCTTGTAAACCCAGCGGTGGGAGTTTGATTCTTAAGGGGGCTTTTCAGGGTTCTATGGCAGGTTAGATTTGGGAGGGAGGAAAAAAAAAAAACTGTCAGGGATGTGATAGATCCTGCTTTGAATGTAGGGGACTGGTTTCAATGACCTTTCAAAGGTCCCTTCCAGTCAGATGAGATAAGCATATCAACATTCACTTAGTGCAGGTAGCTATCCACAGCAGAGGAATGTGTGTGTGACTTGTAGTGAGGCCTTTCTGTATTAACTCAGTTTCAATGTGAAGCCTCCACGAGTCACCCCTTGCTCTTAGAAGCTTATCTGCACACATGGAAATATAAGGGCAATGGTAAGTTTATACTGGCCTTGCTGTAATCCTTGATTAAATCTACAATTGAATCATTAAGAAGATTTTGCATTTATTACAGAGACCTGGATGCATGAAGCTGTGGGGAGCTGGCTGGTAGGAATGTGCATAGTGGGCCACTAGGTACTCCAGAGTGCTCAGCTGGTGCTGCATATCAACCGGTTGCTGTTGAGTTCCAGAGAGGCTTCATTTCAAGAGGCCGTAGAGTTGACTTCAAACCCCCTGGAAATGGTGGTGGTCACCTCCTGGAGCTGAGCACTCCACAGTTGGGGTTTGGCCTGGTGTTGGAATCACTGTTACTTACTTCTTTGAGATGTTTTAATGTTGGTGTGAACAAGGACTCAACAGGTGATATGGTTTGGGCTGTGTTTCCGTGATCCATCCATGTGTGGGTGACATTTGGCTCCATTTCCCCTTCCCCTGGAAATTGAGGGGGAAAATTCTGCTTTTGAAGTATGTTTCCAGGATTTTGGCACTCGCGCCTTTTTTGCAGGCAGTCAGCTTAGTTGTATTTTTATTGGTGATTGGTGTTTTTTTTAAAATCACTATATGCACCAAAAGGCTGTGATAAGTGCACTGAAAAATTATCCAATAAATATGTCCCAGTTTGTGTAAAGTTTTTTGGTGTCTTAAATATGATTCACATCTCCACAAATGATCAGGACATGCTGGCCATGTCTACACTGGCACAAATCTTCGAAATAGCCATGCTAATGGCCATTTCTGAAAATCACTAATTACTAATGAATATTCAATTCAGCACCTCATTAGCATTAGCACGCTTCTGGCCACAGTGCTTCGCGGCTACATGGGGGTCCTACTCAGCTGAAGGGAGTAAGGGGATTTCAAAATGTGCGGGGTCCTTTCGAAAAGGTCATTAGCATGGCTGTTTTGAAGATTTGTGCCAGTGTAGACACAGTCACTGAGTGCAGGATCTACCTGAAAATGTTGACCAAACTATGGAACACTAACATTGGGACCAGTGCTGGTTAATACATTTGTAAATGGTTTGGAAAAAGTGGCATGGTGAGGTGGTAAAATTTGCGGCAAACGCAAAATTACTCAACATAACTTAATTCCAAAGCAGACTGCAAAATGTTATGAAAGGCTCTCACAAACCTGGGCCGCAAAATGGCAGATGAAATTCAGTGTTGATAAATACCAACTAATTGAAACTGCAAAATATAATTCCACCTAGACATAAAAGTGAGGTCTAAATTAGCTGTTACTGCTTAATAAAGAGATCATGGAGGCTTTGTATATCGTTACAGTAAACTCTCTTTCAACTGTCATTCAGGTAACTGGACTTCCCTGTTAACTGGCATTCCCACACAGCCAGCAGCTCCTCCGCTCTCCTGCCCAGAGCAGCTCCACACATGGTGCAGCCATGCTCCGAGCCACCCAGAGCGGTTTCCTGTGCAGCGTGCTGCCTCGCCCAGAGTAGCTCCTTGCACAGTGCAGCCATGCGCTGAGCCACCCAGAGCATATTAGAACCTCCCGCATATCCAACATATTTGAATGTCCGGCAACCTCCGAGTCTTGGGGCTGCCGGGTATCAAAGAGTTTACTGTGTTTGAAAATATCAACTTACTGTGCATCAGCAGACAAAAGAATAAAAATGTTAGAAACCATTAGGAAATATAGATAATGAGAAGGTAATGATCATAATGCTGTTGCATAAATCCATGGTATGCCCACACCTGCAATACTGCATGCAGTTCTAACTGCCCCATCCGAAAAAAAAAATAGAATTGGTAAAGGTACAGAGAAGGACAAGAAAAATGACTATGGGTGTGAAACAGCTACTTAAGTGAGAGATGAAAAAGACCGCAACTGTTCTGATTGCAAAAGAGGCAACTAAGGGAGGATATGATAAAGGTCCATAAAATCATGAATGGTGCTAAGCAAATAAATTGGGAAGTATAATTACCTCTTCACGTAACAGCAGAAGCAGGGGTCACCCAATTAAAATTAATAGGCATTATGTTTAAAACAAACACAAGGAAGTATTTCTTCACGCAATGCACAATCAACTGGTGGAACTCATTGCCGTTGTGGAACTCATTGTGAAGGCCAAAAGCATAACTGGGTTCTAAAACAATTTGATAAGTTCATGGTGGGTAAGTCTATCAGTGACTATTAGCCAGGATGGGCTTGGGTGGAACCCATGCTCCTGGTATCCCTAAGCATCTGACTGCCAGAAATTGGGACTGGACAACAGAGAGATGATTCAGTAATTGCCCTGTTCTGTTCTTTCCATCTGAAGCATTAGGCAGCGGTCACAGTGGTAACACACAATAGTGAGCTAGGTGGACTGTTGGTCTGACCCAGTGTTGCTATTCGATCAGGGTTGTCAATGGGGCAGGCAACAGGGTTTGTCCCCGTGCCCAGCAATTTAAAAAGCAGCAGATGGAGCCCCAATCCCTGTAAACAGGCACCGGAGACGTGTGGTATTGACTGCTATGGCTTTTTGTGGCAGTATGATTCAGTATTATGAGCACTAAACTGCTGTTTTCATACACTCATAGGAGCTGTCACGGTGCTCTCTTGCATTACCTATTTTATGTTGAAGCTGGTAGCCTCCTGGCTTCTGTCAGTCCCATCCTAACTGAGAGCTCACAGGATCCTACCTCACAACAGTCTCATTCTGGAATGTTGAGATAAGAAGCCAGAGTGAGTAAGATCCACAGCAGGAGCCCCTAGAGACAAAAAACCCATACAGGACCCTACCCAACATGAATGTTTTGCAGAGTTCTAACTGCGGAACAGCTTCTGACAATCAGCACAGGATGCAAACATAATGTGTAGGGAAAAGAGAAAGCAAATCCACTCCCTGTGAAACAAACTTCAGAAAGACCATCGTACACCAGGAAACCAATCCAGCAAAGAAGCCCTACCAATGTTTGCAATGTGGCAATAGCTTCTGTCAGCAATCTGGCCTAATTCAACAGCAGAGACTCCACCAGGAGTTTATCACCAGGGGTGATAAATTCTACCCCTGTCTGGAGTGTGGGAAAAGCTTCAGCGTGAGTGCCAAACTCATGGGCATCAAGGAATCCACACAGAAGAGAAACCGTACCTGTGTCCTTACGGTGGGAAAAGCTTCAGCCAGAATTCATACTTGGTTGAGCATCAGAGGGCTCACCTGGGCCAGAAATCCTGCAAGCGTCGTGACTGTGGGAACAGCTTCAGTAACAGCTTAACCCTCACTAGGCACCAGAGAAGCTACACAGGAGAGAAACCATACAAATGTCCGGAATATGGGAAGAGCTTTAGTCAGAGCTTGGACCTTATTAAACATCAGAGGATCCATGAGGGAGAAAAGCCTTATACCTGTTGGGAATATGGGAAATGTTTTAGTCAGAGTTCTCACATTAGGTGACACCAGACAACCCACCTGGGAAGGAAACCCTACCATAAAGAATGGGGATGGGAATGGGGGAAATTCCAGAGACATGTCAGCGCATACCAACATCAGGGAAACCTGGAAATTGCAACAAGTGCTGGGGAAAGCTCTAGGTAATTAAACACACCCTTAAAGAAAAGAAATGTTCTCTAAGGATCTAATTCAACTCTGCTGCTGATGGTCTGAACGTGAGGAATGTAAAAGTTTATAGCCACAGGACCACCTGGGGGACAGACCTACCCATGTCCTGAATATGGGCAGAGCATGGATACGTGTCACTCTGTCTGCAAGACAGAAGGGAGACCAGCCAGTCAGCCAGGATTAAGAGAGCAACTGATGACTGGCCACAGGGTGGCAATGCTAGTCTTGCAGCACGGCTACAGGGAAAGAGTGAGAAGGCGCTTCCGTAGTCTCCAGGGGGATTGTGGCATCCTTTACACCATGGTGCCTTAGGTCAGCTGCAAGTGCAGTTCTGGAACATGTGGAAGGGGAATGTGCCTATATCAGAACCTATTCATTCTAGAGCCATCTCCATGATGAGCCTCTGCCAAATTCTAATGTCACACCAGGGGATGGAGTCACATACTCTGTACTTCAATGAATGTTCTACTTCCTACACCTCCAGCTGGCATTTGCTTGAGAGCTCACAATTTATTAGCAGTAAATGATGCCCTTGTTTACTATAGAACAATCCTTGGGTTAAGGTACAGCACAAGATCGCCTGCCACCGTTTTCTAACTAATAACAGTCACTATGGGGAGAAGGAGACAATGGTATACTGTTATTCTGTGGATGGCTTTGCACAGAAGGAATGCAATATTCTGGGGACATCTCCTTCGCACTGTTGACCAGGAGTCTGGAACAGCTAAAGAGGAGATTGGCCCTTCAGAGAAGCCTGCTAAGTTTCACAATGAGCCCAGCACAGGGTGATAGGATTTCAGTGAATGTTGTATGGCAGTCCGTACAGTGCAGATTGGATCAATAAAGCTCATCGTTGTTTATGTTTATTCAGACTGATGGTGTAATAATGCTATGTGCTTCAGGCAATAGATACAGTAACTAGATAAATCACCTACTCTCCCAGGGGAGCCAGGAGTAGATTCCTTCTGCTGTAAAAGCAGAGTCATCTGCCACTTCTTTTGAAAGAAATCTGCTTGAGGTGACAAGGCAGTAGGTCCTTTAGCTTCTTTGTGGACCAACCACAGGAGAGCAGCATCATACTCATTTATGCATTTACAAAGCCAGTCCATTAATTGCATTCCCAGTTAGAGAATTCCCCACTGGATAAGGTCCAGCTGAATCCAAGCTTAACAATCTTCAGATCATTATAAATCCAGGTCTTTTTCACCAACCATCTCACAGCAGAATTAAAAGGACAATGAGAAGAGAAAAGTTAAAACTACATATACGTAGAGAGTCTAAGAAACTAAAAATAAATGGGGAGACAGGATCCATCAACAACTCATCACTGTAACCCAACATCTAGACTCAGCAGTGCTGTGTACCTTTTAAACACTGACTAAATAGCCCAGTGAGCTCTCGTTTCTGATGGTCTAAAGGGATGATTCGCAAACAGACAATGTGACGACCGGGGAGCTCATGAGTGCTCAGCACTTTTGACAATCAGGTCACTTTATGGGCAACACTCAGGATCTGAACTTCAGCATTTTTTTAAATCTTGTCCTCTGTGCCCTTTATAGAGAAAAAATCAAGTCGGGGTCTGTTGCTCACTTGCAGCTGTTGTGTGTAGGTATGAAAATCTTTCAGATCCCTATTTCTTTTTGTTTGTAAGAAAATCTTGGTGCATGATTCTCCATCTAAGTAAGATCAGCTGCTGCACAGACAGTACAGTTGAGCATTTAATCTCAGCGCAGAGTTTCAGCTACTATAAGGAATATTTGCCCCAGAACCTCCATTCCACAGGCCTTCAATCAGACCACTAGCCCTGTATCTTGTTGTTAGATCTAATGCATTAAGCCTGCAGTGCCCAATATGCTTGCCGTTCACCTCATGTGGTGAACTGGAGACCAGGGTGTGGTGAAATGTGGCTCCTTAGAGCCACATACGTGCAGCGCCCTCTGCCAGCTCCACGCATGTGCCCCACCACTTGGTGAGACAAGTGCATGGTGGCGGCAGCAGCAGCTGCTCCTGAGGCCTGGCTGCAGCCCAGTGCGTCTCATGCGGTTTATGCAGTTCTAGTTGTGGCTCACGTGGACCGGCAGTTCCAGCAGTTCTAGCTCTCATGAGTCACTAGCAGTTTGTGGGGAGAGGGGAGTCCTGGATCTGGGGGAGGGAGAGGGCATTTATTTTGGGGGGGGGGGTCGGAGGGGGCTGTGTTGATCCTTAAATTTCTATTGGATACCACTGCATTAAGCAGTGTTGGGCTACCTCGGGGTATATCTTCACTACCCAGAAGATTGATCTGATCAGAGTCAATCTTCCGGGGCTTGATTTTGCATGCCTAGTGGGGACACGTGAAATCGACCGGTCAGGGATTGACAATCAATCCCTGTGCTCCTCAATATCATGAGGCATAAGAGAGGTGGAGGGGAGAGTTTCTCCTACTGACGTTCCTCTGTGAGGATGGCCAGGTAAGTCAATTTAGATAAACTGATTCTAGCTAAGGTCTAGTGTAGACCTGGCCTCAGTGTTTGAGCAAGAGCCATATGGTGGCACACTGAAAGGGCATGTTGCTTGTAGGGGTTCCAGTTCCGTTCCTTACACTTTATTGAAGGACTACCACTGAAACCAGTAGGACCTCTAAAACCAGAGTGAACTTTTAAAATTAGCCCACTGTGCAAGGAATATCTCACTTCCCAGTTACGCCAATTTTCCCCAACGCACCCCTCACCCCCCCAAAACAACACCTAATGTCTTGTTAAAAAATCTCACTGAAAAATATAGTTTTGAATAACCCAGCTGTAAACTTCAGTGGCTTGATCCTCTTCTTTCTGCAGGAGTACAGATGCCATTGTTCCAGAATGGTACCAGGGTGCTTTGCTGGTAGGGTGAAAGGGCAGTTGTACTGGGGCCTTGAGTTAACAGATAAAGGCTACGTCTACACGTGAAGCCTACATCGAAATAGTCTATTTCGATGAGTAACGTCTACACGTCCTCCAGGGCTGGCAACGTCGATGTTCAACTTCGACATTGTGCGGCACCACATCAAAATAGGTGCTGCAAGGGAACGTCTACACGCCAAAGTAGCACACATCGAAATAAGGGTGCCAGGCACAGCTGCAGACAGGGTCACAGGGCGGACTCAACAGCAAGCCGCTCCCTTAAAGGGCCCCTCCCAGACACACTTACACTAAACAACACAAGATACACAGAGCCGACAACTGGTTGCAGACCCTGTGCCTGCAGCATGGATCCCCAGCTGCAGCAGCAGCAGCCAGAAGCCCTGGGCTAAGGGCTGCTGCCCACGGTGACCATAGAGCCCTGCAGGGGCTCGAGAGAGAGCGTCTCTCAACCCCTCAGCTGATGGCCGCCATGGCGGACCCCCTATTTCGAAGTTGCGGGACGCGCAACGACTACACGGTCCCTACTTCGACGTTGAACGTTGAAGTAGGGCGCTATTCCTATCCCCTCATGAGGTTAGCGACTTCGACGTCTCGCCGCCTAACGTCGAAGTTAACTTCGAAATAGAGCCCGGCGCGTGTAGCCGTGACGGGCGTTATTTCGAAGTTAGTGCCGCTACTTCGAAGTAGCGTGCACGTGTAGACACAGCTAAAGTGGGAGTGAGTCGATGCTCAGCAAACATAATGTATTGAAGCCCCAGATTTCTCTCACTAGGCCTAAGTATTGCTCAGGATGATGTGATGGCATAAGACCTAGCTGTTGTGGTCATTAGCAGTCCCACTGCACTCTCTACATAGGGTTGCTGGGCTTTACTTGGGTAGTCTGGTTTTGTGCTTCTGTGTCTGGGTGCCAAAAAGTTGGGGTATTAATTAACCTCACTGCCCTGTGGCTGCAGATGCTGTTACATTAATACAATGTACTCTGAGCTACTTCAAATTAATTCAGTTAGGCTTGTCCAAGATATTGCAGGAAATTGCCACATCCGTCACAATCTTGGAGCTGCTAGCAATTATCTTAGTGAATACATGGAAGATGGGTGAGGTGCCAGCAGACCAGAGAAGGGCAAATATAGTACCCATCTTTCAAAAAGGAGCTGAGAGGACCTGAGGAATTATAGAACTTCAATCACTGGAAAGCTGCTAGTATGAATTGCTCAACAATCCATTTGTAAGTATCTACAGCAGGGGTAGCCAACCCACAGCTCTTTGAGCCATTAAATGAGGCTCCTCCTCATGCATTGGTGAATGGCCAGCACTGAGTTATTGTGCAGGTGCTGGGGAGGGAATCAGGGGATTCCTGGTTCTGGGGGAGTGGGAGGGCATTGAGCCACATTCTATCCATCTATCTATCTTAGATCTAGATAAAATAAATACCTTGGCTCTTTGCACTCTCTCCATGTGGCTCTTTGCACTCTGTGGCTTTCCATCCCTAAGTGGTTGGCCACCCCTGCTCTACAGGATAATAGGGCTAATAATCAGCATGGATTTGTCATGAACAAATCATGTCATACAAACCTATTTTCCTTCTTTGACAGGGTTAGTGGCAGATGGGGGAAGTAGTAACTGATATGTTTAGGGCTTTGACTCAGTCCCAGCTGATTGCCTCAGAACCAAACATTGGGAAATGCAGTCTAGATTAACTATAAAGTGGTTGCACGGCTGATTGAAAAGCTACTAAAAATAGTTAGTGATTTGCTGTCAAACTGGGAGGTGTATCTCATAGAGCTTCTCCCGGGTCAGTCTTGGGTTAGATACATTTTCATTAGCGATTTGGGTAATAGAGTGAAGTCTCTTTATAAATTTGCCAATGATACCAAAATGGACAGGGTTCCAAGCTAAGTTCCCTGTAAGCTGTGTGGCAATTTGGCCATGCAGCTGCCTGTTGAACTCTCCACAGATACTTAGGAAAATCACACAAGGCAGGGACCTGAGGCTGCTGGGGGAGGGCCACCCCAACCTAGACTGCCCTCCAACCTACCACACTCAGGGCCTCTGGGCTCCAGCCTGGCCCCTGCTCTGTTCAGGAAGTCCTGGGCCCAGCCTGACAATCCTACTGCAGCAGCCTGGCCCCAGTCTTTTTGTGGTGGCCTGGCACGCATCCTGCCATGACCATGGCAGCCAGGCCCTAACCTGACCTGACCCCAGCAGCCCTGGGGTGGAGAGCTCTGCTGGCTGCCCTGCAGCGATGGGGGCCCTGGCAGCCCTGCTGGGGAGCTCTGCAGCCCTTTGGGGGGAGTCCTGAAGAAGTGCCCCCCCAAGCAGCCTGGGGGCCTGACTCTCCTGGACAGCAAATCCCCTCATTCAGGACCACTTATGTCCTGAGGGTGCTGGATGACAGAGGCACAACCTGTACCACTCATGGCTTTCAGTAGAAGTCCTAGACTACACTTTATAACTTCCCATACAAGAAAGATACGTGCACACAAACAGAATATGCACATTCAGGGGATCACGAGCACTTGAAGGATAGGTTACTTGCCTAGTTTTGCCTAATGTATATTCATGTTATACATATTCATATTCAAAAACACATTTCCATGAAAAACATGGGGGGATACATTGTCACTTCCTGCACAGCCCTAAGAAAAAGGCATCTTGAACTGCACCCAGGGAACCAGAATAATGGGGAGGGGAAGTTCTTTGGGGAACAATCTGGCTATAAGATACTTAAATCCCTCCGCCTCATGCAGTCCCATAACCTATCCCATAGCAGAGATAAAAACAAAAAAATATAATAGCAGTGAGAAATTTTTCTCTCTGATCTTCAGTAAAGATCTGGCAAAGCAGATCTCAGAGGGGGTGGACTAGGTCCAGAGTCCTGCTGGTGGAGTCTCATGGCCCTGCCTTACCCAACCCCAGCAAAAAGCAAAGGAGAAATCCTGCAGGCAGCTCAGAGTGGCTCTTGGGAAGCTCCCAATTAGAGGTGCTGCTGAAGTGTTGAATCATGAGCCAGGAGGGCCATATAAAAGGCAACAGGGACAGAGTAGTCAGTGGCTGCTTGGAGTTGAAAGAAGGAAGCCTGGGCTCCGGACTGGGTGGGAGAGCAACAGGACCAAGGACAGCTCAGTGTGGGCAAGACTGAGTCCAGGAAGGGTTGCCATAGACCCTGGAGGAGCAAAGAAGGAGCTCCGGAAAGGCTGCAGGTTAACAAGCAACGACTGAATCTAGAGTCTAGCCAGAACAAGTAAAGGTGTTGTGATGGGCCTTGCTAATCTGTTTCAAGACTGAGCCTGGGGAGGGCTGCCAAAAGGAACACACCAACTGACAGCACCATGATGGGCCCTGCTGGACTGTTATAGGTGGCAGTAAGTCCTAGGAAGAACTCTTGGCAGTATGGCCCCATACCTGGGGTGTGGGAAGGAAAAGACTGTATATCTCTGAAAGGGTTTTGTTTTTTCTGTCTATAGTGGGTGTGACTTAGACAGAAGACCAAGTTACTGAAGACCCACCCACCCACCCAAGAAGCCGTCAGATGGGGGGGACACTCGTAAGAGGTGGATATCAACTCATTCCAAAGCAAAGAGATTGTACACACACATCATTGGCTAAATGGAAGTGGGGGGAGCTGGGGTCATGAGAGACTGGTGCTAATCCCATTACAAAACCATAGCAAAAACATTCTTAGGATGAGGAAAGGGGCAACATCATCATCATATGACAGAGAATTAAACAAGCTGCTAACCAAGAGTTCATTCATCTAGAGAAACATCACCAAAGGAGAAAAAAAGAGTAGCAAAATCTGTTGCCTTCTAAAATATTAGTTCAAATAAAGTTTTATTAAATGACAGAAAAAATATTCAGATCTTTAAAACCAAATATGATTGCTCTGTGCTGTAGAGAACGACCTTCATCAAGGACTCAGTGGAGAACATCTTGACTCATTAGTATTTCAGAGGTTTCTTGTTATTGAGCATAACATAAAAATGGCAGGCCAAAGGGCCATCTTCCTCAGTATCTTGTCTTTTGACAGTGGCTAATGCCATGTGCCCCAGATGGAATGAACAGAACAGGTAATTATTAAATGATCCAATCCCAGTTTCTAGCAAACAGAGGCTAGGGACACAATTCCTGACCATCTGAGCTAATAGCCAGTTATGGACCTATCTTTCATGAATTAATCTAGTTCTTTTTTGAACCCTGTTATAGTCTTGTCCTTTACAGAACATTCTCTGCCAAAGCATTCCACAAGCTGACTGGGCACTATGGAATAGGAGTAATAGAATATAGGATGAAAATCTCTATGGTGGAAGAGACCTTGAAACCTATCTGATGCTAGAGCCACGCTACTGTAGGTGATCAACCTGCTCAGGGTCAATCTTCCAGGGTTTTGTTTCACACATGCGCGAAACAGCACTTTCCGCGGTCAAAGTCAACCCCAGAACTCCTCACAAGTGGCAAGGATTAAGGAAGGTTGGTGACAGAAACTCTCCCATCGACCTTCCTCCGCGTAGACAGACACTGAAGCCAACTGCTAAGTTGATTTTAGCTATGCAATTGGCATATCAATTGCATATCAAAACATTGCATATCAGTCTATGTGTAGTGTAGACATAGCCTGAGAAGCTGTCAGATCCAACCATTTTGATTCTAGCCCCTTTTGGAACCAAGAGCTGACACCAGCCATCTAAATCTTCCAGGTTGGTTCAGAGCACTCATTCAAAAGTTGCACAAGCAGACCCCAGAGATTCATGCCCTGATTCTCCAGTCCCTTGCATCTTATATCCGCATTTGCATTGGGTTTGTTAATATACTCTCGAGGAACACAGCTTTATCAATGGAAAGAAGAATTGCATGGACACAAGAGTACATTTTGCACTGATTTGAAGTGTGAAGTATGGGTGCACTCAGTCAGTAATACTTCACTTGGCACTATCCACTGCACCCAAATGAAGCACCACAGATTGAGTGTGTTAATGTAGATAAGCCTACACGATACACTGTGCTAGTCTACACTGACTGCTCAGTGTGGGGTCACCTGCCCCTGTCACTATTCACTCTTTTTCCCTTCACAACATCCTGTGTTTGCCAGAAGCTGGAAAAGGGCAAGAAGGGGAGTCACTTGATGATTATCTGATCTGTTCATTCCCTCTGCAGGACCTGGCATTGGCCCTTGTCGGAAGACAGGATACTGGGCTAGATGGATCATTGATCTGGCTCAGTGACCGGTATGTTTTAAGTTAGGGCTAATAGGTGAGCTCTCCATCAAGCAAAACATGTGGTGTTCAGTCAGTGATATCTTCTTCAGACAGGCTACACATTGCTTAGGCTCGCCAGAGCCCTGCATTTTAGGGATCCAAACCAAAATGACATGGCACAGTCTTGCCAGAAATCACAGCAGCTCTAATTTGCAATACTAGCTGGGTTGGATTTGGAGAGAGAAATATTGACCAGCAACTGCTAAATGTATAGTAAAATTCTTTTTTAAAAATGCTGGACTAAACTGGAATCGCTGTGGCAGATATTATGGTTCTCCTGACAGACTGCATTGGAGGACAGATGGAACTTTGTCCCTGTGCACCATCTGTCAGCCAGTTTTTGCTTCTGTATAAGGGACATGTTCCCCACTGATTACTGCTTTGGAATGATGCTCCCCAGTGGTTACTGCTTTACATAAAAACAGAAGAATGGCCATGCTGGGACACACCAACGGTCCTAGCCCAGTATCCTGTCTTCTGCCAGTGGCCAATGCCAGATGCTTCAGAGTGTCGAACAGAACATCACATGATCCATTCCCTGTACTTCTGATAAGGGTCTCCCAAATCATGGGATTACAACCCTGACCATCTTGGCTAATAGTCATTGCTTTGGAGAGACAAAGAGAGTCAATGTACGCACACGTTCTTCCAAGCATGCAGGATTTCAGCTGCCACTAACAAATCCAGTTTAACCATCTCCGTGTGCTGATTGCCCTCATAGCTAAGAAAAAGCCTATTACATACAGTTCCACGCAGACATACCCGGCAAAAAATGCCTGCACTTCTCAGCAGCCTGTTCACAGTAAAAGGCAGCACTCTGATGGCTCAGTGACCTTTGATTTGACGATAGTTAGCAAGCAAATAGTTTGAAACAATTAAACAGGGTGGTACTGGTTTACGTAAGAAATGTTCCCTCAGGTGCTGCTGAAAGCCACCTGCATTATGAAAACTAAGGATGATTCTAGCTGACCCATGCAGGAGCATGCAAGGGCGAGAAGGCACAAGGAGCCTGGTGATATACCCTGTCCCCCAAACATTTTCAGCCCACACTGCGGCCTGCTTCTACTGCAGTGCCTGCATTCCTTTGCCAAGACTTCCACCTGAATGAAGCAGGCTGGTGATCAGATTTTTACTATGCCCCTCATGTCAATGCAAAAAGCAAAGATTAGATCCAGGGTGTAGGTAGCCACATCAGACCGCTTGGGATAACCTTCATGGTCACTCAGGTGAACAAAAGAACTGCAGCCAGAAAATGCCTTCCCTGTAGATACTGCAGCCTCCCGTCAGGCTATGGATGCATGGTATCTGCCTGGGCAAGGCTGCAATAACTGGGCCTCTTAACTTTTCGCCCATTTGAGAATGAACTATGAAAAGTAGATCAGGTGATCTTCGGTAGGAATGTTATAAATAGGTTCAGGAAAACCAGAGAGACAGTATGAATGACTCCAAACAGAAAGGCCTACTGGTACAACTCAAGGACTGTGTTAAGATCTTGGTCAACAGGAAGATGTGGATCTAGAACTTCGTGATGGAAGTGTGGCTTAATTGGTAGATAAAATAAAGAAGGAGCGAACTATTGCAGTGCACCACCCCCTTTTTGGGGTTCTTACAAGAAGACTTTGTAAAAAACATCAAGCCCGGACTTCCTAGTCCAACTCATCTTAACCCAGCTCATCTTATCTTCTCCACTCCCAAGACAGAAAAAGTGGACCATACCCAAGGAGTTTCTTCCCAGGAGACTATAGCTTGTTCTTGTGGATGGAGAGTGAATATAGCTAGCACTAGAGAAAGTATCTAGTCCGTTAGCTTAGCTTAGAACAAATGGGCTGCAGCCCAGCCCACAATTTTGCTACAGCCCAACCTAGAATAAACTCATTTAGTTGATTTATGTTTAGACACTTTCCTTTAACAATATTTCAGCTTGGGTTCATAGTTTTGTAATTTTTCTTCATGAAAAAAAATGCTCAGAGTTGAATAAAAAGGAATTATCTACAAGGAAAACTTCTCCCCCCTGTGCCATACACAACTATCAAAATCTGAAAGTCCACGTCACGAAAGCTAGCACTCTGACTTCACCTGCAAAGCAGCTAGGAGGTTAATGAGGTTCTGTAGACAAACAGCTTAGAGAAGGAGCACAAGCTTAAAGACTAGTCTAAGAGACTGTGAAAGTCTAATTCCTCACCAGCAGCCCCTCCCTAAAGGAATCATATGCAAATAGAAGCACAGAGCCCTGCTGGTAGAAAAAGTGGAAAGGATTATGTGGCAGGCTCAGCACTTGGGGTTTCAGAGGAGTGTGTCTTACCTCTGTGTGTGTGTGTGTGTGTGTGTGTGTGTGTGTGTGTATAAAACCTTGAAGCGGATATGGGAACAGCAACATAAGAAGAGTGATATACACACCGGTGCCTCAGTTCACCTGGTATACCAGCTGAGATCAGCTCTGCAGGGAGACCCCAGCCACACAGGCTGAGCAACAAGACAGTGTTAGGGAGAGGCACACAGGGTGCTGACAACTTTCTTACTTCCCAATGGGGCTCTGGCTGCTGGTGCTGCTGGTGATTCAGGCAGGTGAGTATGAATTTCATATTGCTGTGATTGCTGAACCTGTGGGAGAAGCTATATCTGCATATAGGGCAGATTCCCCTGTCACTTTGGCAGCCTATGTGCTCTATCAGCCTCGCTTAGTACTATTTGCCCAAATCAAATTATTATCATTTGAGGCAGTGAAAAAAATATTATTCCTTTTTCTTTTATTGTCACCATAAAGGACCTCTGAGATGTGTGCCTGGACTGAGTATTTCCATAGTAGTTCTGTAGGACTGTAACTGTAGGAGCATTTCTATTCTAGATACCTTTCAGCTTTATTCTGAAAGGCCTTGAGTGTTAACCTTTCTTCTCTGAAATGCCACTTTCACTCCCTTTCCTTTATATCAGTGACTTTTGGGCAAATTGTTTCCCACTGTGCTGACATTCAAGAAAAAAAGCAAATTCTTTTATAAAAATGCAGTTATATTGCATAGAACCCTAAATACTGACATAATACTAAGGTTTGAGATCAATACTGTGATACAATTTGATTAAATGCAAAATCCTGTACTAATGCACAATAAAGGTTGACAGTTTAAACATTGGAAATAACAGGAAAGTTTAAGTTATCAGATCCATCTTAACTCAGCTTAACATCGTATACAGGAGGGACAAAAGAGCCCAGTTAGCAGTTATGAGCTATTGAAAGTAGTCCAGAAGCAGCATTTAGCTAAATTCAGATCGCAGTGGAGCCTCTCCAACTTTTCAAAGGATTTTACAGCAATTTTTTCTCACTGTAACAAAAAAGTCATTTCAATTACTATTCCAATTGCTAACTATGCAACTAAACTTATGGGGTACTTGCAAGGCAAGCAAGTCAGAGCTGATTTCAGACCCTTAAAGGGTCACTAATTTCATCTTGAAATCTAAACAGTTTAAAAAAAAATCCAAAGCCCAAATCAGAAACAGCAGACACTACATTGGCCCCTTCTTTGTTTTAAACACAAGGGGAGCTCAGATTCTAAAGCAGCTCATTTAGGATCAGTTCACTGGTTCTTTTTGTCCCCTGGGATTAACTCTGTGATGTTATTATAGTTCATAGTTTCTCATGCAAGTTTCTCTGTGGGTGAAAGCATACTTCTGAGGAAAAAACAGCCTCCCTCCCACCCCCACTAATGCTGAGTATGATTTGTATGTAGAATACGTCTGTGCAAATCCAAGGAAATTTTGCTTTCCATTGGAAATACTCTGGATTCACCCTCAGGTAGTTGAGAACAGAATCTGTCTCTTAGTCCATGCCCTTAGCACTCATAGCAGGGAAATACGGGTTTCTCTGTGTTTTAAATAAAAGAGCTGTTTGCTTTTACCATTAAAAATGCTGAATACTCAGGGTAGTGTTTTGTAAAAGGGAAGCTGTTGCTTTTTCAGGAATGTGTATTTAATCCCTGAGGGAATGGCATGAGATACAATAAAGTCTGTGTAAAACACTCTAACATCAGTGCAAGGAATGAATACCTCCTGAGAAGGGCTGCTACTGTCACCTAAAATGCTGGAAAAGATTATGTATGTTGTCTTTTCCTTATTTAGGTTTATACTGCTGTGTCAGAGGGTTCTTGATTATTTTAATGCTTAATATTCTGGTACTCTATGAGGCAGGTTTTTTTTTTCCTCTGAAGAAATGAGCCTCTGGCTTTTCATGAATGGGGAAAGATTTCCATTGATTTCAATGGGCTTTTGGATCAAGCCCTTAAAAATAGTTATGCCATATGATACACGCAGGGAAGCTGGATTAGAACTGCAGGTTTTAAAAGGAACATGACCATTTTAATAATAGCACTTAGTGCCAACCTTACATGGATGGTTTAGGGGAATCAGTTCATGTTTGCACAGCTCTTTGAGTGGTCTAGTGTTTTCAAACAGCAGAGAACAAGCAATATCTGTTGTCCGGCATGATTTAGTTAGCCACATGCCCACTTATCGTGGGTTTGGCCAAGTTTCCCAAAGTCCCATGAAGTTTGTTTCCAGCCATCAGTCCTGGGTCCCAGTGTTCTGTGCTGTTATTTAGCTGTAATTTACCCCTAAATAGCTTTCTAAGAGCCCAGTAAGCAGTGCAAGTGTTGGTTATGCTGCTAGCCAATACTGACATCCTGTGGTTTGGCAAATTCTCTGGTTTGGCACCAGCCAGGTCCCAAGGCTGCCGGATGAGATTTATTCAACCCATAGTCAGATAACTTCAATCCGGGGTTCTTGGTTCTCAAATGTGAGCCTACTCTTGAGTCATGCAAAGTCCATCCATTTATTTTGGCTTTACCTAGCGCGACGATCTGTCCTGTATTAGGCAAGACGATCCCGTATTTGGGGCGCCAAAAAGGCATCCCGACTTATTTTTCAAAAGGGACTAATTGTCCTGCATTTGGGCCCTACCGCACTGACCTCTTCTGCCAGCACTGCACAGGCACAGCTGTTGGCTGGAGAGCACTAGGTCACTTCCCCGAGCCTTGTGGAAGCGAGGGGAGCATGGGCTGCTGCCAGGGCTGCTGGGGAGTGGTGGTGGCTGCTGCTTCCCCAGGGTTCGGGGAGGGCCAGCGGCTGCCACCTCCTCCCCAGATCATTCTCCCCCCATATCTCCCTGTCCTGTATTTGGGACGGGGACATATGGCCACCCTAGCTTTACTTTATGGGTAGGTTGAGTGGTTAGGAATGGATGGAGGGAGAGGGGTGAAAACTCAAGAACAGAGGAGCTGGTTGGAAAGTACAGGGAGGAATTAAAGCTAACGGTTAATATAATATTTTAGCATGTACTATTCATGATGCTTTCAGACCAATGGATAGATGCATTGGTGCATCACAGTAAGTAAAGATACTACTGACTGCTGCTATTATCATCGTGTTAGGTGCCAAAACCCATATTTAATCATCTAAACCAGAGGCTTGATTTTCAGAGACGAGTCCTCTCAGCTTCCACTTCAGTCTGAGAGGTGCAATTTTGAATAGGACAGAGTGATACAAGATAGAAATAGGCATTTCAAATGAGGTTATTGTTTTAAAGGCCTGAAACTGAAAAAGAAGTTGCTTCGGACTATGCAGTCATATTCTCCTTTGGCTTCAGAATAAATCTGAATTTTTAAAAGGCCAAAATTAATGGGGTGGCCCTAAAAGAAGGTTTTACAATGGAAGGTGAAGGATAAAACTTCAACAATGGAAAATCTGCTAAATCTACAAAATTGGCAATGGAATGTTGTTGTATGTACTTCGTGGCTATAGGTTGAACATCTCTAGTCTGGCACTCTCTGGACCTGATCAGTGCTGAATGAGAGAATTTCCCAGACCACAGGAGGTCAGTATTATCTAGCACATTACCAACACTTCCACTGCTTACTGGGCTCTTAGAAGACATGTAGAGGTAAATTAAAGCTAAATAACTGCACGGACGTCTGAAAGCCAGGACTGGTGGTGGGAAACAAACTTTATGGGACGAAGGGAAACTTAGCCACACTCACGATAAATGGTCATCCAGCTAACTAAAATCGTAATGGATTATGGATGTTGCCAAAAAAGAGAGTGCTGGATTAGAGAGGTTCAGCCTGTATTAAGTGATATACAGCTTCCTTGCTGGTGAAGGTGTAACATCACAGTCTGTGTGACTTGTAAATATTACTGTAATACAACAATAATAATGACTAATAATGAAAGTGGCAGTGAATCTGTGTACTGCCCCCATCCCAATGCTGGGTCCAAAGGCAAAATAAGGCTTAAAATCTGCAGTGGGAACCTGAAAGAAATCAGCAGTGAAAATCCTAAAAAGTGACGGATAAGGGATGAGGGTGTTTGTTCAGACTAGCAGATGCAAGGTACAGAACAGTAACAAATAGTGTGTAGAATGTAATAGGTAACTTGCTCTTTATCAGTGTGGTATCCTTGCATGCCCCAGGGGGACAGCAGCCTGTTGCACTAACTGAGAAAGTATCATTGTCCTGGGCGTACCCTTGTTGTTCAAACCCTGTGTGAAACAACATCCTCTCTTTGCAGCTTGGAAAGGCACGCTGGGGAAAACCCATTCTTTGCATACAAGAGGACTCATTGAATTAGCAGGAGCCATAACCTGTAGCACAGGTCGCAATGCTTTGGCATATCTAGGTTACGGATGCTACTGTGGTCTGGGAGGAAGAGGCTGGCCTAAAGATGAAGTAGACTGGTAAGACGAACACCTTTTATATGCCTAACTATAGAGCTGGTATTTCTACTAAATTCTTCCCTCAGTTACATTCATGTGACCAGTGTTCCCGCTAATTTTTTCCATCCATGGGCAGAGTAAATTTTATGTGCCCCAAAGCATGTGCAGATGTGTACCATCAATAGAAACACACGCTGCCAGCTGTGGGCAGCTGTGGGCACTCTGGTAATCAGCTGGGTGGCTGCCCAGCAAAGGCTCCAGGCAGTAGTGAAAACACTGCTTTTCTTTTCCTATGGGAGAAGCCCATATTGGTTCAGGAGTGACTCAAATGCCTTACCTACACCACATCTCAGTTTACATGAAACCAGCTGATCACGCTGATGGAAGAAAGCATTGTGATGGGCTGATAGTCTTTGGCTGCCGTATCTGAGAAGATGTTGAGCTCTTTATTTTCAAAGGAGGAGGCAATGATCCTTCTCCAATGCAATAATTTTAGTACTCTTAACCCACAGCAACTGACATGTATTTAATTAGTTTGTCTGATAGGCTTTGATCTGCCTGCATGACTGTGAACTCTGCTCCTTTTTCTGTTGAAAACTTTCACCCACAGTGCAATCCTCTCTGCACCTTCAGGTTAGTCATACAGTTCCACCTGCTTATCTATGACCAATCAGGGTGGCCAAAACACTTATCGTTTACTTTCTTCAGGAAAAAAAATTAGGTGATACTAGCCCGTTTAATAATGTCTCACTTGCCCTTGAAACTTTTCTATAAAGCCCAGACACATGGAAATCAGTGAACATTGTGACATTGACTTCACTGGGGTCTGAATTGTACCCTAGGTGGCTCAAACCAAGGACCAAACAAGTGGAGGCACCCAAAACTAGTAGCCATTTCTGAAAATGTAACTGTAACTCGTTAACTACAAATACTAATGTCCCTTGGTTGCTTTGCCTGCTTACAGAAAATTATTTTGTAGGCAGCCAGAAATTCTGGGTCAGATCCTGAGCTGGTATAAAGAAAATTGCCTCCATTGGAGCTGGCCCTACACATTTTCCTTCTCGTATATGTTGGAAGAATCTCCTGGGTTCCTTTTGCTGATGACACTATTGTAAAAATCAGCAAGTCATGCCATGTTAGTGAAGATGAACACGGTGCTGGTAGTATTTCCCACAGTAAGTATAACGAATACCACCAGTATGCTGGTAAATTCAACTTGCTTGAGTAATAAATGTTTAAAACGCGTCACCATTTAAACATTTCAATTTTTTGCTTTTTACGCTATTACAAAAGATGTGATTTCCTTTTCCTTAAGTTATCTTCATCTAGTTAGCTAAATATTAAAGTAGCTGTAGACATTTTTTATTCTACAAAAAGACATCTTTTCAGGTTATTCATTTGAAATGTTGATGTCAAATAATGTCTTGGACGTGGGGTTCTGGTAATTTCATTTTCCACCTCCTTCCGTCCTCTTGGTTCTTACAGTTAAATGAACAAATAGTGCTCATCTCAGCTACGTCTACACGTGAAGCCTACATCGAAGTAGCTTATTTCGATGTAGCGACATCGAATAACGTCTACACGTCCTCCAGGGCTGGCAACGTCGACGTTCAACATCGACGTTGCGCAGCACCACATCGAAATAGGCGCTGCGAGGGAACATCTACACGCCAAAGTAGCACACATCGAAATAAGGGTGCCGGGAACAGCTGCAGACAGGGTCACAGGGCGGACTCAACAGCAAGCCGCTCCCTTAAAGGGCCCCTCCCAGACACACTTGCACTAAACAACACAAGCTCCACAGAGCCGACAACTGGTTGCAGACCCTGTGCATGCAGCATGGATCCCCAGCTGCAGCAGCAGCAGCCAGAAGCCCTGGGCTAAGGGCTGCTGCACACGGTGACCATAGAGCCCCACAGGGGCTGGAGAGAGAGCGTCTCTCAACCCCTCAGCTGATGGCCGCCATGGCAGACCCCGCTATTTCGATGTTGCGGGACGCGGATCGTCTACACGTGCCCTATTTCAATGTTCAACTTCAAAGCAGGGCACTATTCCCATCCCCTCATGGGGTTAGCGGCTTTGACGTATCACCACCTAACGTCGATGTTAACATCGAAATAGAGCCCAACACGTGTAGCCGTGACAGGCGCTATTTCGAAGTTAGTGCCGCTACTTCGAAGTAGCATGCACGTGTAGACACGGCTATGTCCCTAAAGGTCAAAAGACTCCCCCTGTCGCACTCTGCTGGATAGTTTACAAACTTCCTAGCACTTCACGTAATCATGGTTTAAGCTCAGTGAGCATACAGGACTCTGAGGGAAGTACTAATTGAAAGCAATGGAGGTTGGGAGTTTAAACCCCTCTGAAGGTCCAAGCCTATGGAAATGAGCCAGCTGGCCTTCCACAGGCGCAAGGAGAGACATTTTCCATTCTCAGAGCATTAAAGAAAAAGGAAAGAACAGACAGTGGTGACTATTCCGCTAAAACTGCAAGCAGGCCAGTGACATTCGCTCACTGCACTGCTCTACTAACATCTGACTGTCCTTGGCAGGAGTTAGCCAGTCAGAGCTGCTTATAGCCTTCAGTGCAGATTTCTTAGTGCATACTTCATGGCTGTGTCTACACTAGGGCGTTTTGTTGCTAGAAGGGGGCTTCTGTTGCCATAACTCTGGGAGTGTCTGCACATGTAAAGCATACTGTTGACAGAATCTCGACAGACCTCTGCATTTGTCTTGACAATGTTATCCTTTGAAAATTTGAGGAATAACATGCTTGTAGACAGAGTTCTGTCAACAGAAGTGCAGTGTAGATACTTCTGTTGACAGAGAGGGCTTCTGGCTCACTGGGCAGCCCTGTTTGCAGAGCTTCCTGTTAGCCATTCTGTGGACAGAGGGCAGGGCAGTCTGGCTGCTCTCTGTCAACAGAGTGGATTGCTCTGATGATCTGTCTTTGGCTGTGTTTACCCTTGCATTCCTCTTTTGAAAGAGATATGCAAATGAGGGAAATTGAAAACGCAAATGAGGCTTCATTTGCATATCTGGCACCTCATTTGCATATATGTATTTCAAAATAGCTTCTTTGGGAAGAAGAAAACCAGTGTAGACACTGCTCTTTCGAAAGTAAACCCCATCTTTGAAAGAATCCTTCTTCCCTTTTTTTTATGGGAAGAAGGATTCTTTCAAAGATGAGGTTTACTTTCAAAAGAGCAGTGTCTACACTGGTTTTCATCTTTCAAAAAAAGCTATTTCAAAATAAGAATATGCAAATGAGGTGCCAGATATGCAAATGTGCACCTCATTCACATTTTCAGTTTTCCTTATTTGCATGCCTGTTTCGAAAGAGGAATGCAAGCATAGACATAGCCTTTGTGTGTAGATACCATCTGTTGACAGAGTTTCTGTCGACAGGTGCTTCTAGTGTAGACATAGCCTATGAGTAAGCATGTTTCCCAGCTAGTCCACATTTGTTGTCATCTTTCATCTTCTTGCCAAGAGCTCAGACCACAGCACTGATTGCATTTGATATCATGAAACAGTAACAGGTGGAAAGGAAGGACATTTCTTGACAGTAGCTAAGAAGTTGTTGTGGAAAAGCTTGCAGTACTTATCTGCTTCTCTCCAAGGTACTACTCTGGGGACATCTTGAGGTGAAGGAAGAAACTCTGGGCCTGAGTCTCTTCTCATTTTGCACTGGAATAGAGCAGGAGGACATTACTCCCTGGAAGACAATAGAGTTCTATAAGTGTAAAATCGCTGTCTCCAAAAGCAGAATCAGGTCCAAAATGTTGGAGCCCTCCTGCAGTCATGCAGCACTTCAATTTTACAAAGCCAGTTCAGGAGCAGCAACTCCCCACAACTAGCGGATTTCTGTTCTTTTTTCTTTGCTGTCTCTTGTGGTTTCTCCAGTTCAACCCACTCTTGCCTTTCCTGTGCTCTGCTCTGGCCTGTCCTTCTGTGCTGCTGTTCTAGCTCCTTCCTTTCCTCTGGTCCTCACTGTTACACCTTTTCTTTTGTCCTCTGGCTCCCTCTCATCCTCTGCCTTCTTCTCTCCTGTCACTCAGGTCAGGCTCTACAGGGATGCTCCTCCAACCTCTCTGCTCCTGAATCACCTCTCTCCACCTTCACCTCCGCCCACATGGCCAGCATCTCCCACCCATCTCCTAGCTGCTGCTAACACTTCCCTCCCTATGATCTTGGCCTCTGAACTTTCAGAAAGAGAACCAGGAGCAAGGTGATCTGCAAGTTGGGAGTAACTGACCAGTGACTCATCATCACTGCTATAAATCCTCTGTGTGTTGCATCCTGGGCATTAGTCCCTAGCAAGTGCTGCAGTATTCATAGGGAAAATGGGACCCCAGTCTGAATGCTCTGGTGGGCTTCTAATGTAAGAGGTGACATGTCCCATTCTGATGTCCTTTAAGAGTTGGGTTGTTGCTTTTAAATTATATATCTAGCATTCTGAATGCAGCAAACAAACTTGTGGTATCACTGTTGATTGCATCAGTGCAAGCTCAGAACACAATGGCTACGTCTACACTAGCACACTACGTCGAAGTAGCCTATTTCGATGTAAGAACATCGAAATAGGCTACTTCAACGCGTATCGTCTACACATCCTCCAGCAGTGGTGCCGTCGATGTTCAGTGTTGAAGTAGCGACGCAGAACGTCGAAAGGAACCGCCCCAGAAGGAAAAGCAGAGCATCCACACATACAAGCACTCCCCGTCAAAATAAGGGGCCAGCAAAGCTCAAGCCGCTCCCTTAAAGGGCCCCTCTCAGACACACTTGCTAGCAGAGCATGAGATCCACAGAGCCAACAACTGGTTGCAGACCCCGTGCATGCAGCATGGACCCCCAGCTGCAGCAGCAGCAGCCAGAAGCCCTGGGCTAAGGGCTGCTGCACGTGGCGACCATAGAGCCCCACAGGGGCTGGACAGAGCATCTCTCAACCCCTCAGCTGATGGCCGCCATGGAGAACCCCGGTATTTCAATGTAGAGGGACGTGGATCATCTACACACGCCCTACTTGGATGTTGAACGTGGAAGTAGGGTGCTATTCCCATCTTCGGATAGGAATAGCGATTTCGATGTCTTGCCGCCTAACGTCGATTTCAACATTGAAATAGCTCACGGCACATGTAGGTGTGACACGTACTGTTTCAACGTTGTGACAGCTACTTCGAAGTAGCCAGCTAGTGTAGACACACCCAATGAGGTGCTTATCTGCCAGACAAACCTATGGGATGCAATTGCTTGCTTTACTAAACAGGGAGTGCAGATGGAGCAAGCATACGCTACGTCTACAAGTGCACGCTACATCGAAATAGTTTATTTCGATGTAGCGACATTGAAATAGTCTATTTCGATGAATAACGTCTACACCTCCTCCAGGGCTGGCAACGTCGACGTTCAACTTCGATGTTGGGCAGCACCACATCGAAATAGGCGCTGCGAGGGAACGGCTACACGCCAAAGTAGCACACATCGAAATAAGGGTGCCAGGAACAGCTGCAGACAGGGTCACAGGGAGGACTCAACAGCAAGCCGCTCCCTTAAAGGGCCCCTCCCAGACACACTTGCACTAAACAACACAAGCTCCACAGAGCCGACAACTGGTTGCAGACCCTGTGCATGCAGCATGGATCCCCAGCTGCAGCAGCAGCAGCCAGAAGCCCTGGGCTAAGGGCTGCTGCACACGATGACCATAGAGCCCCGCAGGGGCTGGAGAGAGAGCGTCTCTCAACCCCTCAGCTGATGGCCGCCATGGCGGACCCCACTATTTTGATGTTGCGGGACGCGGATTATCTACACGTGCCCTACTTCGACGTTCAACTTTGAAGTAGGGCACTATTCCCACCCCCTCATGGGGTTAGCAACTTCGACGTCTCGCCGCCTAACGTCGATTTCAACTTCGAAATAGCACCCAACACGTGTAGCCGTGACGGCCGCTATTTCGAAGTTGGCGCCCCTACTTCGAAGTAGCGTGCACGTGTAGACGCAGCCATACTGAGCTAAATACAGCCTTAGTATAGTCACAAAAAAAAAAATGAGGGCTGACCCAGTAGACCTGATTCTGTTCTTGCTTTCACAAGATTTACCCTAGTCTAGCTCCACTGAGTTCACTAAAGTTACTGCAGAGTTATGCCTGTGTGGGATCACAATCAGATGTGTTAGCTTTGCTTCTAATCACCTAGGACTACTACTTAACCCTCATACTCTGCATGGAGCATAGGTCACCTACAAGTCTCCTCCACTTCACTGTGTCTTGGGACAAAACTTCTAGGTGGTTCCAGGAGTACCCCAGTTGTTGTCCTTCAGTCTCAGTAGACCTTCTCCACATTGTCCCAGGTCTTCCTCTTCTTGTGTTTTCCTTGTGGGTTCCATGTGAGACCTTGACAGACTATGTTTGATGATGGTTTTCTGAGAGTGTGGCCTACCCATCCCCACTTTCTTTTCATGATTTCAATGTCAATTGGTTCTTATCCTGCTCTGTTCCAAAGCTCCTCATTGGTCACAAAGTCTTGCCGTTTAATATGTCGGATGTACCTAAGGCATCTCTTTATGAGTGTCTATAGCCTGTGATCTGAAGACTTTTTAGTATGTCAGGTCTTGCATCCATACAAGAGCACGCTCTTCGCATTTGTGTTGAAGAGCCACAATTTTGTCTTCACAAGTATTATTTGTGAACTCCATAAGGGCCGGACAGTCTTGAATGCAGCTGTTGCTTTCCCTATCTTGGCACTGATATCCTTGTCTGTTCCTCCATCGATGCCCATAATACTCCCCAAGTAGGTAAACTGCTCCACGTCTTCCATGTTCTCCCCTCCCAATGTGATGGTTGTGGTGTTGGACTAGTTGATCCTCATTGTCTTGGCCTTTCCCTTGTTAATGCTCAATCCAGTCATAGAGGCAGGTTTGTCTAGTGTTGTGACCTTTTCTTTCATGTTTTCATGTTGGAGTGAAAGGAGGGTGACATCATCAGCAAAATCAATGTCCTCTAGCTGTTTGAAAAGCACTCGGGAACATAGGTGTAATATGTGCCTAGAGCTAGAGGGGTCTTTGCCATCATTTCAGGCTGCTCAGCTCAGCACCATGGCCAGGAAGGGCACAGGATGGGATGTTGTAGAGGAAGGGCCCCACCTGTGCAGGGACAGGTGCATCATGGGACACAATGAGCACTTTTGAGTTCTGCAGGGGTTGAAAGCCAAGAAACCAGAGTGGGGAGCCAGGCCCAGGCCCACCCAATATGAGGCACAACTGTAGGGTGATGCAGAATGGGCTGGCTCTCTAACCCACTCCACAGTCCTTCCCTCTAGGCTGGGATAGGCTACAACAGTGGTTCCCAACTTTTCAGAAACACGGCACACTTCGAAGAGACCATTCCATGGCACACCTACTTTTTTCTGCTGAATCAATTGCTCATAAACATCATATTTTCTTACATGTACTATGGCTACGGTCTTACTAGAGAGCTTTGTAACATTACAGGGCATGCAACAAGCTAAACAAGGATCAAATGGGCTGTTGAGTAATCGAGTAACCGCTGAAATGTTCGATTACTCACGAGTGGGGGAGGAGATGGGTCCAGAGATCAAGTTCCCTTCCTGCGAGCCCACTGGAGCTGGGAAGTGGAATTTAAACTGCATCCCAGCACCAACAGGCTCCTGCTCTCCCTTCCTCCCTGCTTGCCACAGCAGGAATGGGGGAGTGGGCTCCCTGCCAGCCCACTGAGGTCTGGAAACAGAATTTCAGCTGCCTCCCAATGCAAACCAGCTCCTGCAGGGTCAGCATTTCTCCTGGCCCTGACTGTACAGGAGTTTCTTCTATACAAAATATGACTGTTTGTTTCTTTGTTAAATACAGAACTAGTTTTAAGGACCAAATAATCAAACGGAGATTTTTTTTTCTATCTAGGTGTAAGATAAGGACATGCATAATTTCTGTGAATATTTACTATATCTCACTCGTAATTCTGGGCAGAAGTTGAGCTTCTCTTCCCATAGCTCTGAGTCTGGATCACAACAATTCGGAAATCCATCAAAGAAGCCATATGAGCTGCAGAAAGGATAGATTCGATGCTGCCTAGTTTAGAAGTTCTTATGCCACACCGGTCACTGCAGCATCTGAATGCCTTCCAGTAGTGCCTGATGGAAAATGTGACTAACATCTACCACATGTTGTTGTTCCAGTGTCCTCTTGCTAGACAGAAAGTTGTGCACTGGGGGGGGCGGTGTTTTGATTTGCTTTAAAAATAAACAAAAGAGAGAGAGAGAGAGAGAGATGTTGCTCTCTCTTTATGTTACAGATGGCCGAGTGAAAGAAATGTACCTTGCACTTATGGCAGAAGGTGGTGAAGTTTGTGATGGCCCTTAGTTCTTGGGTGAGTTCATTCTGCAGTCTCAGACTAGCCCCTGAGAAAGTTTTGTCTCTCACACAGACACACTTTATTCTTACTACACAAGTTCCATTGTGCCAGAGGAGCAAAGCTATAAATCATGGTCTTCATCTCAGAGCTATAAATGACCTTTTAGAGGCCTTGGGCACAGGCTATTGAAGGCCTTGAAGATAAGACTTGAGTTTGAACTTGATTCCATGTTTTACAAGAATCCAGCATACATAAAAATGACCACACTGGATCAGACCAAAGGCCCGTCTACCTCAGTATTCTGTCTTCTGACAGAGGCCAATGCCTGATGCTTCAGAGGGAGTGAATAGAACAGATAGTCGTTGAGCGATCCCTCTCCTGGCATCCATTTCCAGCTCTGTACAGAGTGGAGGATAGATCTGATGTGTTTGTAACCCAAGTTGCTGAATCAATGCACTGGAGCATTCTGTATTAGCTGTAGTTTTATGAATGCTGAAGGCTTCAAGCCCAAGTGTATTCCATTGCTGGAATCCAGCCATGAAGTCACAAAGGCTTGAGGAAGTAGAAAATGTCTATTAAACTTGAAATGAATGGGACAAGAGGGTCAGAAGTGGTTGCACTCTTAACTAGAGAGATTCATCATGGCAATATCTTCTAATTTTTTTTTACCATTTTGTTGGGAGGGGAACAACATCCCAGAGATAAAGCCAGCATTAATGGACTCCTCTAGAAGCTGAAATCTGTCCTCTGGATGACTCCCCATTCGGTTACAAAGGAAGAAGATAACTCTAGAGGGGGAAGGGAAAAAGGAGACTTGAACCTCTGTCAGATCCCTTACCTGACTGAGTAGATAAATAACACATAATGCACACATTTTTTAAGAAATTGCTCTTCTGAAACATCTGGATCTAAACGTAATTACATGGCAGAATGAAAAATGCTAGATACCCTTGAAAAGGCAAATTGGGATCTACACTGTCACTTGGCAGCTACTTACAGTTGAGTTCTCAAAATCTTGATCTAGTTATGCATTCTGCAAAGTATTTGACAAAACAAGATGAGGTAATACATTCCCCTTTTCGGAGAGGTGGGAAGGTAATTTTCCTTATTAGCAAAGGCTAGCTCTGAGTAACCTTGCATAATTTATTCTGACATGCTGTATATTTGCTGCGTGTTTGTAAGGATGTGCCAGGTTTTGATATCGCTTTTGGTGCATTAACGTGCCTCTTCCACTCATGGAAGAGGTCATATTTCACCTTGTAGTATTCTGGCCCTGGCTGATGCTCTGTTTGGCCATTGGAGTAAGTTAAGAATATAACAGCCACACTGGATCCGACCAAAGGTCTGTCTAGCTCAGTATTCTGTCTTCTGCAAGTGACCAATGCCAGGTGCCCCTGAAGGAGAGAACAGAACAGGCAATTATCAAGTGATCTACCACCTGCAACCCATTCCCAGCTTCTGGCAAACAGAGGAGAGGAACACCACCCTTGCTCATCCTGGCTAATAGCCATGGATGGACCTACCCTCCATGAATTTATCTAGCTATCTTTTGAACCCTGTTATTGGGTCAGCCTTCACAACATTCTCTGGCAAGGAGTTCCACAGTTTGACTGCCTGCTGTGTGAAGAAATATTTGTTTTGTTGCTTTTAAACCTGCTGCCGATTCATTTCATTTGGTGCCCCTTGGTTCTTCAGTTCCTGAGTTAGAGCAGCTCTTGGGCTGATAATACTTGGGACATAATCTAATCTTTGGCTACTTCCTGCTCAGGCACGCCCTCTAAACCAGGAGTGCAAGGGAATCTGGATGAGCCATTGTACGAGTTCTGCACTGGCTGGAATATCCATTCATCCTGCTCTACGGTGCCATTCCAACAGCTCATACAGTGCAGATGTTCTCCATGGTGGTATCTGCTCTCCTTGAGCAAAAACAAATCAGGCTCATGTCCTCCCTAAATCTTTGCCTGGGCTAAACAGTCATAGGAGGATGTGTCAGTGAGACAAGTTCATAAGCACCTTTAAGTAACTGTGGCTACGTCTACACGTGAAGCCTACATCGAAGTAGCTTATTTCGATGTAGCGACATCAAAATAGGCTATTTCGATGAATAACGTCTACAAGTCCTCCAGGGCTGGCAACGTCGACGTTCAACATTGACGTTCCGCAGCACCACATCGAAATAGGCGCTGCAAGGGAACGTCTACACGCCAAAGTAGCACACATCGAAATAAGGGTGCCAGGCACAGCTGCAGACAGGGTTACAGGGCGGACTCAACAGCAAGCCGCTCCCTTAAAGGGCCCCTCCCAGACACACTTGCACTAAACAGCACAAGATCCACAGAGCCGACAACTGGTTGCAGACCCTGTGCAAGCAGCATGGATCCCCAGCTGCAGCAGCAGCAGCCAGAAGCCCTGGGCTAAGGGCTGCTGCACACGGTGACCATAGAGCCCCGCAGGGGCTGGAGAGAGAGCGTCTCTCAACCCCTCAGCTGATGGCCGCCATGGCGGACCCCGCTATTTCAATGTTGCGGGACGCGGATTGGCTACATGTGCACTACTTCGATGTTCAACTTCGAAGTAGGGCGCTATTCCCATC
This sequence comes from Carettochelys insculpta, assembly GCF_033958435.1. NCBI lineage: Eukaryota > Metazoa > Chordata > Testudines > Carettochelyidae > Carettochelys > Carettochelys insculpta. The sequence continues at coordinate 221,804,737 of NC_134137.1, forward strand.
CCCTCAGGGGGTTAGCGGCTTTGACGTCTCGCCGCCTAACGTCGATTTCAACTTCGAAATAGCGCCCAACACGTGTAGCCATGACGGGCACTATTTCGAAGTGAGTGCCGCTACTTCGAAGTAGCGTGCACGTGTAGACACGGCTTGTGAGATACAGGTGCACAACCTGGTGTCCCCTTCTGTTTGATTCTCAGACTTGGCATCTGCAAATATTCATAATAAACTCTAAAGCATTGTTGGTTTTCATTGTTATGACACGTGTTTAAACACTAGAGAATTTCCCCTCCAGACTAGGGAAATCCCATGTAAAGACAGGGACAAATAGTTCTGTTTAGCTACATAGTTCCCAGTGCGTACTACAAAATACCCGGAGAGAAGCCCACAGGCAGTAACAAATAAAACTCAATCTCTTTGTTGTTGAAAGGTGTTGTCACAAGCATGACTGCTGTTATGACAAGGCAGAGCGGGAAGGCTGCAGCCCCAAGACCCTGAGATATGAATGGACTTGTGAACGCAATACCGTGGTGTGTGGTAAGGAAATAACTCCACTTGCCTTTTGTGTTTTAGATAATTTATTCTATTCTCTATGTTCAACACTGAGTTGTTCAGGCAAATTTTTTTTTGTTTTTTTTTTTTTGCTTGAGCACTGCAAATGGAGCTGGAGCATTAACGATATGTTCTAAAACCATGGTTCTCGCTCCCTGACCTCAGTTCTTCCAAACTCTTTTAATCCCTTCACTCCAGGTCATCAGTTATGGCGAGACTATCTTGGTGTGGCTGGTCAAGTTCAATCCCAAACGTGGGGGACAGGGGTCATGGATACATTCAAGTAATAACAACTATGGCTTGCCTCTGCTATGAGTTTACTTCGCAGTAGCTAGCTTGATGGAAAAACGCAGCTATTTTGTACTAGACCACTATTTTGTACAGTCAAAGAACAGCCATAGTGTGGCTGTGAGACACAGCAGTAAGTGCACTAAACATGTATCTGAATGTTGTGTGAGGATACACTGATTCCTGGTTGCTACGGTGACATGAACAAACATGAGTTCAGTAGAACTGAGCTAACTTTATGGTAAGCCACAGCAAGGACCATGACAGCCTCTACTAGCCATTCTCTAATGCAGCAGCAAGCAGCTGCTGTTCCTCTCATAACCCCCGATGGAAATTTCTGAGGAAAACGTTGCAAGCCTTCTCAATGTGGCGAATCAACTGCCCTAAACTAGAGCACAGCAGTGCTTATCTGTACAGGGAATTGTTATGAGTGACTCAATACAAATAAAAGGGAGGAATAGTTTCATGCCAGGAAATTCTGGAGAGGTATATTTGAACAATGGAAAGGGAAATTAAAAGTGGAGCAGTTTGCATTGTGCCATACTTGGGTTGTATGGGTAAATACCTCTCTTCTTGTCAGCAGCTGAGTCATAAATACAAATATTTACAGAGGAAAGAAATGGAAACTCCTTTTACTGTGGGTTTTACTTTTTTCCTTCTTGCTGCTACCGTGCGGTGTTGTTGGCTGACTGAAAATATGGAGACACCATTTTCTTTTGTTCAAACGTGCTTTAGAATGTGCTTTGCTCTGTCGTCTGCTACAGGGACTAGAACTCTTGAGGTGGAGGACAAGGCAAAAATAGAAAATTCTGAGCTAGGGCTCCTTCAGTCACTCCAGTTGAAGGTGTGGCTCTCTGGATAGCTGAGTCATTTGAGACAGAAAGTGAGGGAGCCCAAACATGAGAATGAATCTGTTGCCTGTCAGTCTTGGAACTCACACTGGGTGTGGGAGACTCAGAAGCTTGTCCTCCTACTCTAAGTACTCATCTACAGTGGAAAAGCATCAACAGCAGAGAGTGAGGAAACACCCACCCCCAACGGAATGGTGTAGTAGTTAGAGCATTCATGTGAGAGGGAGCCAATCCCTGTCCAAAGCCCTTCTCCTTATCAGGTGAAGAGGGGACCTGAATTACAAGGCTCTCGCATCCCAGGTGAGTGGCCTAACCACTGGGCTAAAAGTTATGCTCCCTGTTTCTTTCAAAAAATGTCATGTGCCCACCTCCAGAGAGGAACTTCACAGCTGGGAGTTGCTAGCCGAAACAGATGCTATCTGCACAAGAGGGGCTTAGGGTATGTCTTCACTACTTGGAAGATCAACCTAGTCAGGGTCAATCTTCTAGGGTTCTATCTCATGCATCTAGTAGGGAGGAGTGAAATCAACCCATCTGGGGTCAGCAGTCAACCCCTGTACTCTTCAATATCACGAGGAGTAAGGGAAGATGACAGGAGAGTTTCTCCCCTTGACCTCCTTCTGTGAGGATGGCCAGGTACATCAATTGTAGATAAGTCAAGTCTAGCTACACAATTGCCATAGCTAGAATTTTGTGTCTACAATTGACTTTAGTGTCTAGTGTAGACCTGGCCTCAGACAGCTCCTTCCCTAGCATGCTGACTTTGTGTATCTCAGTCTCTAAGGCACCTATTTATCTCCATTCATTGTACTGGGAGCCTGAGGTCCTAACTCAGGCTTTGGAAATTTCAGCATGTTCTTGTGATTTTATAGGTGCCTAAAAGTTAGGTGGTGTGATGCTGGGTGTCACAGCACCTATGTATCTTTGTCACTGTAGGCCTAAGTTGTGACTGAGTTTTATTCTGTTCCCTGCAAAGCCAGCAGAGCTCTGGAAAAGAAAGCAGAGTTCCACGCCTCCTTGAGCACCATCAGTGGAATTGCTTACCAAACTGCAATCAGTTATGCCCATGCAAAGCTATTAACAATAAAGGGGCTATTCAGGGGCCCCAGAAAGTCTAATTTATGACCATTTATGGTGTGTGAGAAGGAAAGAGCTCAGTACAACTCTCAAATGCATGTTGAATTTCCAGAGCCAAGAACTGAGAAAAACACCTTCTTCCTTGTGAACTGAGACACCTTTCTAAAGAGAAGCAATGTGTAATAGTTGCAGGTTTTTTGAAGTCGCAGAAGAAATATACAAAAATTACAAATGCCTATAATAATTACAAAGTGGAAGACCGGTTAAGAAAAGATTTAGGTGCACATTTTCAAAAAGGGCCACTGAATGTGAGTGAAAACTGAGGTGTCCAACCCTCATGACCACTGTGGAAAATGTGATTAATATGTATTCAGTGGGTGTCACACAGCTATCATTGCCTCATGTGCTTGGTCTGACTTGAACTGTTTACCTTCTACTGTCATTTTCTTTTTCAGATGCACTGTCAGATAGATGCCAAAAAATGGTGTGCCAGTGCGACCAAGAAGCAGCCAAGTGCTGGGGCACAGCCCCTTATAACCCACACTATGTCCTCTGGCCAGACTTCTTGTGTGGGCAGACTAATCCCATGTGTCATTTGACTTAGCTATTGGTGTGTAAAACTAATCTCCTGGGGACATGTTTCTATTTTTTAAGTGAATGTAATAAAATTGATCATCTTTGATCAAGGCTGATAATTGTGTTAGATAATTTCTGCCAGCGGGGTAGCGGGGAGGAGAAGAGGATTGATTAGGCACCTCCTTGGTCTTTGGCATTAAGGATCAGAACCTGCTCCTTCCCCCAGCTCGTTAATTGAAGAGGGCCAGAGGCATCGAGTAGCACACCACAAGAACACTGTAGTCTGCAGTAATAGATAGAAAGCAAAAGTGTTGGCAGCAGCCCCGGCACATGGTCATTTCAGGTTGCCTTACATTGAGCCCCCATACATTTTGGAAAGCATGGGAGGGCTCTGTTAGATTGTCTTTAATTAAGTCCCACTGATGGCTACACTGTTCTTCAGAGACTCAGAGGCCATACTCTAAGTCCAAGGCCTTCCTGGAGATGAGCAGATAGGAGAAAGGGTGTGGTGGTTATTTCTCTTTGAAAAGGAATCTGGACTTATTCCAAGAACCCTGGTCTGGACAAGAACTGAACATTTGTCAGATTTTTGTCTCTCTGAAAGTACAGGCCAGAAGTCTTTTCTTTTTGTCATCTTCACACAGCTGGGAACACATCTGGGAAGAACATCAGAGGTGAAGAGAGAGCATGTTTGCCTTTTTGTGTTGTTGGGGCGGTAGCTACTTATGATTCATCACATCCCAGACTCACCAGAGTGCATAGGTTCTCTGCTCCACATTTTAGGCCCTGACCTTCACCTGTCCTGTACCAGTCATGGTTTATGGCTTATTCCACTTTTGCTGCTGTGTATGATTGTCTTCAGAAGTGGTGCCACTACAATTGTACTTAGCATTATTCATGTGCAAGAAACCAATTCAATGTCATGCAATTTTTTTCATTCTGCTCTTAGTTGTGGCCTTTATTTTTTGGTTCCCTATACCACACATTCTGAGTTTTAACACTAGAGAATGGACATAATGTTAACTCAGTTGCATCAGCCCATGTGAGGCTGGGCAGAACTGCAATGTGTGGGTGGCTAGTCATGAAGGTTTTGGCAGAGTGGATAGTCTTAGTACCCTAAGAGAGACCTGCCTGTGTATCTGGAGCCTGCCCAGAAGTGAAAGCCTTGGCATTTGTGCCTTAGATGATAGTGTGAGCTTTTTCCATGAGAGACTTCTAGGAGCATCAGGGTGCATATATTTGTAAGTGAGGTCTTCAAATGTGCTTTTATTGTGGACTGCACTCTGCCCATTGACAATGAGAGTGAAGTCAGTGAAGTTCAGTGGTTTAGAAAATCCCCTACAGAATGCTCCAGAGAGCTCACTAGACTTCTAAGGACAGCCCTTAATATGAGAGATCTCTTGAAGCTCTTGAAAGCCTTTGGTTCAATTACTCCCAGGCATCCTTGAAGATTCAAGCTCTCTTTGGAATTTTTCTGGATCACTGTAAGACAGTTAATGTTGCCTTTAATTAATTGTTTTATTTTGTTTGAGGCATGAAACCTCTTTGTGCCTAATAAGTCGTTTGGGTGTGAAAAATCAGCCTCAAGAGTCCTTCAATTCGTTTGGCCACAGTAGTGGTAAAGCAGCTCTTCCTCTATCTCATATTCCTTCATTTTAAGATTTCATCATTGTCACGCACACACACATACACCCCCAAGCTTTATGAAAATTGGCTTATGAATATAAATGTGCATAACTCACAGATGCTTCAGGCAAAATACCTCATGTAACTCATCAATTTTAATGTTATAATCTGATTAATGTGTGCATCCTATTTTTATACATGTATCATTCTTGTATGTGAGATTAGAAATATGAAGTGCTAATGCAGGCCATTACTGGTGCCCTGGTACTTAAAGACTCTGTACTCAAACCAATGACTTGGGGATGGTCATGTTTGTCAGAGAAGCCCAGACTGAGGTTGGTCCTAGAAATACATACGACCATGCCAGCTGATACTAGAATCCATGCTGTATTTTTCCTTGGGGAGGGGACATATGGAACAAAGGGTTCCTGGCCTGGGGGAAAGTATATTTAAGGACTGGGAAGCAATCAGCGTTTCTCTTCAGCTGGCTTTTGAAACTTCCGGGTCCATCCTATGAGGTTACTTGACAAGAAGAACTTTGGAAAGCTGTAAACCCAGGCCATCAACTCTGAAGCTTTGTATCTGAGAAAAGAACAGCTGTTTAGGGTAAGAATTTTCATGAAACAAGTTTCTTAGTGGATTAGAACTAGCTAAGCAGTGTTAGAGGTAGCAGTGTTAGTCTGTATTCTAGTAAAACAAATGAGCAGTCATGTAGCACTTTACAAACAAAAATGACGATTTGTTTTCTGAGTATTTTTTGTTCATTTTAATTTACTAACTTACATTGATCTGACTGTTTTCACTTGCAACCACTCAAATCCTGCTTTTTATACTTAATAAAAGCACTTTTTGTTTATTATCAAGCCCAGTGTCAATACATTTTTCCGTTGGGGAAGCAACCACTGTGCCTGTCTCTTATAAAGAGGGCTGATGCAACCTTATGAGCTTTCCCTATGTGAAACTTTTATACAGGGTAAGACAGAATGTTTGGGATTTTGATCCCTTTTGGGAGATTGGTTTCCTGGGTGCTGAGCCCTTAGAGCTGAGCTGATTCAGTGTCTGTATTGCTGTGTTGCTCTGGGCAGTAACCCCAACTCTGCCCCTTGTCTGGGAGGATCTGGTCCAGCAGTACAGGGTGATGAGGAGCCCCAGAAACAGGAAGGCAAGTGTCAGTGTCATGATCATCACACTGGCAGACAACCCTAAGGGGGACTTCAACGATTCAACCTGTCACAACCATGACAACAAGTTAACAGAACAAGGCAAATTATACAATGGTACACATAGGTCAGAACACTGACTTTCCATCCTCCCTGGAAAGCATGCATTCAGGACAAATAGTTGTGTAGGACAGTGCTTCTCAGCCATGGATGCCTGTACCCTCGGAGGTACACTGATGGACATCTTCTAGGAGGTACATGAACTGATCTAGGTATTTGCCTAGTTTTACAACACTACATAAAAATACTAGTAAAGTCAGTACAGTCTAAAAGTTCATCCAGACAATGATTTGTTTCTACTGCTTCCTGTGATTGACACTGAAATGTAAGCCAGGACCATGTTTTGTTTCTCAAGCTAGGGTAGGCATACCCTTAGGGGTATGCGAGAGAAGTCTGGAGGTATTTATAGTGTTTTTTATTTTTGAAAAAGGGGTACTTTATAAAAAAAAGGTTGAGAAACACTGGCACAGGATACCAGTTAGTGAGACTGAGTATTTCACTCATCCGTCAGTCTGTGTTGAAGCAAGTACCAGGTTTTGTGCAAGAATTTTGTTGCTGGCAATGCTACTTTATAAACCAAGAAACAATGCCAGAGAAAGAGCCAGCATGAGGCACAATAAATACTTGTGTTTTTCTCAGATAGGTACTCAAGTTAACCTATCTAATAATAAAGTTAATCTCTTATAAAAGGCTGTGTTTGTCTATGCCAGTGATTCTCAGACAGGGGCTTGTGGGGCCCGTGGGCAAATGTTAGGGGGCTCTGCCAAGCAGGGCAGCATTAGATTTCTGGAAACCAGGGCAGAAAGCCAAAGCCCCACTGCATGGGACTAAAGCATGTGGCTCTGAACCTTCCCATTCGGGGCTGATGCTGAAGCCTGAATCAATGTAGCTTCATGAGCATACCTGAGGCATCGGGCTGTGGGCAAGTGCCCTGCTTGCTACTTCCTGATGCCAGCTCTGGCTTTTATATGCAGAAAAACAATTGTTGTGGCACAGGTGAACCATGGAGTTTTTATGGCATATGGGGCTGAGGGGGCTCAGGAAGTTGAGAACGCCTGGTTTATGCAATATAAGGAAGTTAACTGCTGCATATGTAACTACAACTGTAAAGAGTCAGCGTGTAGTGAAAGCACAAATATGTACTGAGGCAAATATTTTTATTATAGCTATAGACAGCACGCATGGATGGCACAAACTACAACCGCAGTTGCTTCACAGAATGTGACATGACACACATGCAAGAAGCTGTTTAGTTTCCTGGTATCTTCTGTGACGAAGCAGTTCAAGCTATGCTGCGCGGGAAGGAAGAGAGAGAACCAGTAAGTGATGCAGCTCTAATACAACCCAACCAAATGGCCTACAACCAGGAAACCAGTTATACCTCAGAGGTTCAGGAGCCAAATTAGCAATCGACACTTACAATGCCCAACAGCTACAGCAGTGTGACTTTATCGTTTCATGTATTATTTTTATATGATTCTCATAGCAAAACCACTGGCCCCCATATTCTTATTTTGTCAACTGCAGTTGCTTAATAACACAGTAAAAGCATCCCGGTCAGTTAATAACTTAGATTGGCTATTAATTAAATCACACAGCATTGTGATATCACGTGCTGCAAAGAGCCTAAGGAGACACATTAAAGAACCACTTCAGCTCATGTGCCTCAGTCTGAGTATCAGGGCACTAAATCTTCATAGGTGTCCTCAAAGAAAATGCATTAGTGAAACCTGGCCTTTCATGTGCTTTGGAAAGCAAAGTAAAGGGGTTACCAGTTGGGAAGACATTCCTAGAAGGAGACAAAGGACTGAAGTAGTCAAGTGGTAATTAGTACTCAATGGGGTAGAATGGAACAGAGCAGTGGCCTGACTACAAGCACTTCCTGGGACTGGCCATCAGGTGACAGCACTGCTTTAGAGGGAAACAGCAGGGTGGATGGCGGGGGAGGCGCGTGCATCCCAGATTTTTGAAGCACCGACAATTAACACTTGGGCCAGATTTTTGAAAGAGCTCACCTCCCATTTAGCCATCAAAATAAGATTTTCAAAGATGCTCAGCTCCCGTTATTACTTGTATGGGCAGCGTAAAAAAAATTGGCCACTACTTTGGTTGTCTAAATGGAAGGGAGCAATTTTAAAAACGTGGCCCTCAATACCTCCATGGTCTTGTTCAGCCACTGTGAGAAAGTCCATCTAAGGTCTTAAATGGAGAGAATCCGAAGGGTGGTTTGAGCAGAAGGGGAAGAATTCAAATGCAGTATTTCTCAATGGTCTGTGTCTGTTCAACATGTACCTTTATGTGGGTAGTTGTGGGCAAGACAACCCTTCCAATGTTTTGTAGGTAACTGATGTGCTATGGCCACTCATGCTGCTACATCCAGGACAGGGAAAAGTTACCTGAAAAACATACACAGACTTACACCTGTCTTTGTCATTGCATTTTGTCAGGACTGTCCAGTTGTCCTGTTCCTTCCATGGTCAGAGTCCATGCCTAGTTTGTGTTAGCTAAGTGACCACATCAGCTGGGGTTATAAAGGAACTTTGGGCACACCGAACATGTTATCTGAGTGTAGGGGACGCTCATACCTATATAACGGATGTGAGAATTCATTGTCTCCTCCATACCTTGGTGAGGTGCTTGCTTCAGGCACAGGATGCACTTTCTCAACTGAGGGGTTAAAACTATAGTTAGAACCACCAAGCCTCCTATTCCAGCTGCCACAACCCCAATTATTGTTCCAATGGATTCTTCTATCCCAAACAACCCTATGGAAAAAGACATAGTAACACAAGACACATTACAAGGACATAGATGTATGTATACACAGGAAACCTTTGAGAAGTTACTGGCCACCTAAAATATCCTGCAGAGGATGCTTTCTACTGTCATAGACATTACACTGATTTCTTCATGGGCAAGAAATTGCAAGTAGCAACAATACATTCTTGGCATTGGAGGCAGTCCATTGCACTGTACTTCCCACTGACTTGTTTCAGTGCAAGGCTGTAGGCTGTATAATGCTATTTCGTGACAGTAATACCTTGCAATACTGCTACAAAGGAGACAGCAGCACAGGGAGGTAAGAGCTGAGGCCATTTGTTTCTCACTGGGGCTATGTCTACACGTGCACGCTACATCGAAATAGTCTATTTCGATGAATAACGTCTACACGTCCTCCAGGGCTGGCAACGTCGATGTTCAACTTCGACGTTGGGCAGCACCACATCAAAATAGGCACTGCGAGGGAACGTCTACACGCCAAAGTAGCACACATTGAAATAAGGGTGCCAGGAACAGCTGCAGACAGGGTCACAGGGCGGACTCAACAGCAAGCCGCTCCCTTAAAGGGCCCCTCCCAGACACAGTTGCACTAAACAACACAAGATCCACAGAGCCGACAACTGGTTGCAGACCCTGTGCATGCAGCATGGATCCCCAGCTGCCGCAGCAGCAACCAGAAGCCCTGGGCTAAGGGCTGCTGCACACGATGAGCATAGAGCCCCACAGGGGCTGGAGAGAGAGTGTCTCTCAACCCCTCAGCTGATGGCCACCATGGCGGACCCCACTATTTCGATGTTGCGGGACGCAGATCGTCTACACGTGCCCTACTTCGACGTTCAACTTCAAAGTAGGGCGCTATTCCCATCCCCTCATGGGGTTAGCGACTTCGACGTCTCGCCACCTAACGTCGATTTCAACTTCGAAATAGCGCCCAACACGTGTAGCCGTGACGGGCGCTATTTCGAAGTTGGCGCCGCTACTTCGAAGTAGCATGCACGTGTAGACGTGGCCTGGGAGACGGAGGCAACCACCTTCAGTTGACTGTTGGAAACATGACAGTTCCATATTCTTTAGGATCCTTGTGTCCTGAAGTCATGGATCAAAATTCACTGGGACTGGGTATTGCCTGAGAATCACAGAAGGTCTCTGATCTGGGGTGGGTGGTAGATTGGAGAAACAGCAAAAGGAAGCATGTCTTTGTGAAGGATGAAGTGAATGGGAGAACAGGCCAGGTATTGGGGGTGAAGGGGGGGAGCAAGACCAGAACTAACATGGCTGCCGCTGTGTGATGATTATGATAGCGGGCATTTTAATCTTTACATCCAAAAGATAATCATGTCCCCTGCAAAACTCACAGACTGAGGCATGATCAGACACTAGATCAGGTATTCATTACATCCCTGATTTCTGACAAATGTACCATGCACTAAGAAATGTGGACAACTTTATTCACAGTGATGAGTGCAGGACAGTTCCTGAGTTCCTTACTCAATTTGTAATAAGTCCTCAGTTAAGAAGATGCCCACTGGCTACAGTGGAAATTGCCTGAGTAAAATAAAAAACCTTGAACACCACAGAATTGAGCCACAATTCAACATTTCTTAAATTACTTATATTGGCCCACTCATCTGCTTAAAATTAAGCATCCTTTGCAGCATAGTGGTGGGCTTGCTCCCAGACATTAAGGTAATGCCTGTTCTGAATGCTTTTCTGAATCAGGTCCTACATGTAGAGGACACAGTTTGTCAGCAGATATCACTGCAGTTTAAATGCCTTTGCTATGGACCTCTTTTGCAGCCATGGAAAATGAGAGAAAAGGAAAGCAAAGTTCTGGAAAATAATTTTGTGAAAGGAGAGCCAGAGGGTCATGGAATAGTTGGAAGAAAAGGAATTGCTTAAGAGAGATATAAGAATAAAGGAGTTAAAATGAATTAAAATATTGGGCAACGCTTCAGGAAAAATGCCTTAACATGTGATCAATTACAATGTACAAATACCTCCTATGAAACGCGGGGAAATGCCAAAACTAGTATGGGCAAAGCCAAAAGAATATATTATGAGGGACATTCCTCTTGTTTGCCCAAGAAGTGGATTAGTCAACTTAGTAAGTCTTTTCCAGCTCTAAAGCTTTGACTTATTTAGCGGGATCAATTTTAGGATGTCCAATATTTGTGGTAAATAATGTCCATTGTGAATAATATTTCTCTCATTCCCTGGTCCCTTTAATTTAATTGGAATGATGCATTCCAGTGCCTCAGGCAGATGGACAGGCAGCTTCATTGATCATGAAACACACCTTGCGGGGGCATCATGTCAACGATGCTATCAAAACAACCCAATGTGAGATTTCACCAGATGCTGGCCATCTTGGGAGAGGTGTACTCTATATTGATGTCACCCTTACTTTACCAGTTAATATCAGCTCCAGGCCTCCTCTTCCATCTACCAGTGCACCACCAACATCAGGGGACAGGAGGGGAAAGAACTGAAATGAACACAGAATATTACCCAGTGCCTTCCTGATCCTGAGCTTTGTGCCACTCCCCGTCACCACCTTCCCACTGGACACTGTCACCTGGCAGAAATAAATGCCATGATCACTGGCTGTCACATGGAGGATAGTCAGAGAAGCATCTCCTTGGGATAGATTTCCATTTATGAAAGCCCTGGAGTAGTTTGCCAAGACGGTCACATTGTTCTCCAGTAGGTTCCTCTGCCCCTTTTCATCCTCTTTGTACCACTTCACTGTCAGCATGTTCAGAGATGGGCCCTGGGGACTGTGAAACTGGCAATTCAGGACCACAGTTTCACCCTCTTTGGCTTTCTCTTTGGCTGGGGTTTGAGCTACATATGGCTGCCATGGCTTGTGCGTGGCCACCACTGGGGGCAGCACCGCTCTGTGTGCGGTAACAGGAGAACTGAGGTGGGTGGCTGTGTTCTCCTTAGCTGCATCTTCAGCATGAATGTAGACACCTGCACAGAAAGAGAGAAAGAAGAAAGGTGTGAAAGTTAATAGATAAATAAACAAACAAACAAACAAATAAATGTCTGGCTATTCCCTAGCAGTGGCCAAAGAAAGAAAAAACATTGAATACAGCCTGAAGGCAACAACCACCATTGTGTGATTGGGCCTTTCCCAGGCCACAGTCCTTATGTCTGGACTGGTCCTTTTCTGATCCTCATTTCTTCCTTCCTAAAGACAATCAAGAAGTGGATTGCTATGTTCACAAATTAAATCTCCCAACTGCTCCTCACTCTTCCCACCTGGAACCCCAGCTTCTTATCTTACATATTGTTTGGGGGAAGGTATGCCCTGACGAGTGAGAGAAAGAGGAAGGTTGGTTGCATGAAGTTTGGAACCCAACCACATATGAAGGTCCCACAATATTTTGACAGCTGGTATCTTGATGGACAGAAGAGGGTCTTAGGAAGACCACTGCCAATAGTCTTTTATCTGTTTTTAAACACATCTGTCGACAGTACCCACAGTGACATTCAAAACCAAAGGAAGAGGTAGCACTACCCTGTTACTATGTATATATGTATATAAATAATAGAGGTGCTATGCAGAGACTTCAAAGCACATTTCCCTGTGCTGCTGCTAATCATAGTATCAAACAGCCATGAGCTTTGGGACAGCTGAATGTTCTGCATTTCTGAAAACAAACCTCAGTTCAGAGAACAAAAGAAATCTTTTCCATCTGAAATGCCTAGCTGGAACAACTGGATGGGGCATCAACCAGTGAAGCTATACAACAACAGAGGGTTTAGAACCAATTTAAAAATGTTTTTAAAGTTTATTTTCTTAAAAATATAGTTCCTATTTTCCCAATAACCACCTATAGAATATCACGGAATACAAGATATTATGTGATGAGGGTTGATTTTCCATTGTGTTGAGTCTGCTGTTGCCACTTACAAGTGAGTCAAGTGAGTGTCAAATACTAATGTTCTCCTTTGGTAATGTTTAATCCTCATGCTGCTTTTGCTGTGTACAGCTGAACACGATGACCCAAGGTGCAAGGTGATGGAGAATAAAATTCCAATTCTCCAGGTTATGACCGATCAATGATTTCTCTCTCTCTCTCTCTCTCTCTCTCTCACACACACACACACACACACACAATTTCTTTTGTATTATGTGATGCTGTATGATTGGATATGGCCATGACCATTTACTTTACTGATGTTTCCACTTTTAAAAAATTGCAATATATCTTGTACAAAGTACGTCATGTAACCTGTCAGTAGAAAAGGTAAGCTTTGCTCAGTGTGATCACCTTGTTTATATGTGTGTATAATTTTTGCATCTGAATGTATGAATATTGGCTACGTACTAGTATCATACGCATGTGCTGTATTCCTGAGTAACATTCACAACATAAGAGTTACATCCAGGCCACACAGCTATGTGTTTATGGCCAATTAAGGGCACCTCACATTAACAATGAGCCATAGAAGCAACTCATTCCCTTAAGTAACTCTTCCTTGGACCCATCAGGAAGAATATTGGGCAATGGTTGCCTTTGTGAGTCATCAAAGCATAAAAGGAAAACTGATATGCTTATGTGACCCTGGACTCTATTTTGGGCCAGTAACTTTCCACAAACTGGCTGACAGTAAATTTACACACACAGCAAAGGATATAAAATCCTGAGATATCTCCTTTTTCACTCTTTTCTGACCTGATTCTCTGGATAGCGGATTTACAACTAAAAGGGACATTTTGAACTGTGGACTGAGGACCTTGCAATCTTTTGGAAGTTACCAGAGAGACTTTACAAGACAGCAATATCAGGCCTTGCAATTGTTTGTATATGTTTATTGTTCATTAACCATTGTTTACTCTCTTCTTCTTCTTCTATTATTAAACTTTCAGGTGTTACTTACATCAGGGTGATTATTGGGTAAGATCTGAGTTATATATCAACCTAGCCAAGTGACTGATCTCTTGGGCTTAGAAGAACTCTATGTTTGATTCATTTGGTTTTCTGTGAACACTCCTCTTAGAGTCCAGTACATGTGGGGTGAGACTAGTACTGGCTTGCCTAAGGAGACTTAATTTTTGATTTCTTGTCAACCAGGGTGATGAGACAGGCAGAAGGTTACTTTTATTACTGGTGTGGTATAATTTCCTGAGCGAATAACCACCAATGGTAGTGAGTTTCTCCAGTTCCTCAGCAGTTTGTTCCTGAATCTGGCATTCTCCACGGTGCGGCATTGAGGCATGTGACAGTTCATAATTAGAATTATTAATTATTTGTGTTGTGGGAATGACAAGGCGGTCCTGTCATAGGGCCCCATTATGCTATGTGCTTTGCAGACACAAAACAAGAAGGTGGTCCTGGGCCTGGCCCTGGCTCCAGAAGCTTATAGCCAGCATATAAGACAAGAGGTAATGGATGGAGACAAAGTAGGATGGAGTACAAGGTGGGTGTTTGTAAAAGATCCTCACTGGCTAGAAAACCAATTTTAAACATTTATGCAATGCTTATAATCTGAAATGCTTTAGAGAATGTGCCATACAACAGACAGCACAGTTGCCTGTAAGGTGGCAGTCCACATGCTAGAGATCAGCATACCAGTGCCTGTCATGTTCCATGTGATATAGATGAGGTTGGATGTAGCTGTAATGAATATAAGAAGGTTATTTTGTTTTTTGTGTTTTTCTGTTTATCAAGGCAACTACAGATATACAGTAGGTGTGATTCTGTCAGATTCTGTAGCTCCTAGTTTGGCTAATAAAGCCTGTGTTACCTTATATCACCTCAGAGGATGGTTGTTGTGTTGCACCCCAGAGGCAGCTGCATTTCTGGGATGAGTACATATAGTCTATAAAGCTCTTTAGAATGAAAGTCATTTCAATTAGTAACAACATTCTTTACTTTCTGTTCCTAACAGTGACAGTTCTTTGTCAAACAGTGCTGAGTTAGAAATCCTTTAAATACGGCCTATAAAACACTTTGAAATAAGATGCATTTCAGTGGGAAAGATACTTGCTTACAAAATTGTGCTGGGATGATGCTGTGTGCTGTTTGACAGCTGCCACATTCCATGCCAGATGTGGCTGTATTTTGGTGGGGGATGCACCTGTCAAAGAGGGGCAGGGCCCCAAGATGTTTCTGAGGTAGGCCCAGGCCTTGTGCTTTGTCAGGGATGGGTGCAGCCTCACCATTGAATCTATGTCCTAGGCATGGGAGGATGCAGGTTGCTCTCTCACTTTCATGCACCCAGTGGCCTGTGCACCCCACTGCCGTGCTGAAAGCTCTACCTTTATTGACTGTTTTACAGAATTTTCAAATATCTTGTGCAGATTTTTTTTTGCACAGAATTTTAAATTTTTTGGTGCAGAATGCCCTCAGGAGTAATATGCTAGCCTGTTTGGTCTTGTCTGTCAAATGAACTTTAATCAGAGTGGTGAGCATCTCTTGTGTTTAGCTGTAGCACAGAGTATTTTTACCAGACCTGAGGAAGAGCTCTTTATAAGCAGGAAAGCTTGTCCCGTAAAAGATGTTATCTCACCAGAACATAAGAATGGCCATTCTGGTTCAGATTAAAGGTCCATACAGCCCAGTATTTGGAAAATGGCCAATGCTGGGTGTTCCAGGGAGAATGAACAGAATCATCAAATGATCCATACCCTGTCTCCCATTCCCAACCTCTGATAAACAAAGGCTAGGGACAACATCCCTGCCCACCCTGGCTCATTGATGGACCTACCGTCCATAAAATAATGTAGCTCTTTTTTGAATCCAGCCTCAGCCTTCATAACATCCTCTGGCAGGGTGTTCCACAGCTTGACTATGTGTTGTGTGAAGAAATACTTCCTTTTCTAGTTTTAAATTTGCTGCTTATCAATCATATGGTGATCCCTAGTTATTGTATGGTGGGAAGGAATAAATAATTCTTTCTTATTTACTTTCTCTACACCAGTCATGGTTTTATAGACTTCTACCATATACCCTCTTCATTGTCTCTTTTCCTACATAGAAGTCCCAGACTCTCCTCATATGATAGCTGTTCCATAATCATTTTAGTTGCACTTTTCTGAACTCTTTTCAAATTCTAATATATCTTTTTTGAGATGAGGATGTATTCAGGACGTGGGGCATACCATTGATTTATAAACAGGCAATACAATACTGTGTTCTCTGTTTTATTCTGTGTTTCTTTCTTAAAGATTCACACCATTCTGTTGGATTTTTGATTGCTGCTGCACAGTGAGTGGATGTGTTCAGAGAACTATCCACAATGACTCCAAGATCTCTCTCGAGTAGTAATCGCTAATTCAGACCTGTGTAGTTGGGATTATATTTTCTAATGAGCATTACTTTGCATTTATCAACATTGCCCTTCATCTGCCATTTTGTTGCCCAGTCACATAGGGTTTTTTTTCATTCATTTTGTCTCTCTAAGGAACTTTATTCAGAGTGGTGAGCGCGTCTGCATACCTGCTTTCAAGAAAAGACAGAATTGTTTTGTCATTAAACTTCCACTCTTTCTTTCTATCTGTTTTGAGTATCCTATTCTTAGGGCAGTTTTACAGTTAAGCTGATGCAGCTGCACCACCACAGCACTTTAATCGTAGGCACAGTCAGCCAGGGGTGGGGAACTTCTGGCCCATGGGCTGGATCTGGCCCATGGCAGGGTGGGAAGTGTGGAACCCGGAGCTTTGCAGTCCAGAGTCAGGCAACCACAGCCCACTGCCACTCCCACACCCTGTGCCCTTCTCCCAGCTGGGGGAACAGCAGTGCATCACTACCTGGAGAGGCTTTTCCCCCATGGCTCTGACTGGCTGGAATTCTGGACAATAAGAGAAGCAGGGCCTTGAGCCTGGGAGCAGCAGGGGAAAAGCCGCTCCAGGAAGCACTGCTTAACACTGCTCTTCACCCAGTTGCAGGGAACCTCAGAGGTAAGTGGCCCCCACATTGCTCAGACCCTACTTTCCTAGACTGCTCCTTCACCCTCTCCCTCCCAGACTTTCTACCCCGACTCCGGTCTGCACCTGCACCCCATCCCCCTCAGACCCCCCACCCTCAGCCTGTTCCTGCATCCTCCCTCCCACCCAGACTGCCAACCCTTAGCCTGTTCCTTCTCCCATCCAGACGCCAAACACCCAGTCGTGAATCCCCAGGAGCCTCCTCCTGCACACTGAACCTTGAACCATACATTTTGGTCTCACCCTGGACTCGCAGAAGAGTTACTTACCCCCTCCCCCTTCTGGGGGAAGCCCTGAACCTCAGTCCCCTTTTCTCTATTCCCCCACCTGTGGGGTTGGAGCACGAGGAGAGGGGGTTTTGTTTTTTGTTTGTTTTGCTTCTCATTTTTATGTATCTCCCCCGCTGGTTTTTCTTTGTGCCACTGGATGCTGACCCCAAAAAGATTCCCCAGCCTGGCTCTAAGCTGGCAGGAGCGCTCTCCCATTGGCATGGTTAATCCACCTCTCCAAGGCTGTGTCTGGACTAGTCCAGAACTACTAAGGGGGCATATGCAGCACTTCATTAGTCAAAATCTCCCCCACGGCAGCTTCAAAGTTCTGGCTTGTGTGTAGCCACGAGTCATCTGTGGGTACTTGGAAGTGCCCGCGCTACATCAGAGTCCCTTACTCCTCAAAATTTTGACTTTGATGTAGCACAGGCACTTCAAAGCACCCGCGGCTACGCACCAGCTGGCACTTCGAAGTTTCACACTTCGAAGTTGCTGCGGGGCAGATTTTGACGAATGAAGAGTGGCATATGCACCACAGCACTTCATTAGTAAGCTCCCGACACCCTAATTACCATGCCCCCTTCAGAGTTCGGGGCTAGTCTAGACACAGCACAAGAGCTTAAGTAAGATACATCAACAGAAGAAACTCTCTCACTGAAATAGTGCTGTCTAGGCAGGGGATTAGGTCAGTATAACTACATCACTGAGGGATGCGGATTTTTCACACACCTGAGTGAGGTAGCTATACAGATATAGGTGTCTCATGTAGACAAATGTTATTCCATATGCTTATCTGCAGTATGATTACTATCTAGCCTCCATTTGTTGAGTGAGAAGATACCATTTTTACATCATCACTTTTCTGATCATAATTGCACATTATTTGTTTTCTAACATCAGTTTTACTTCCACCTTGATCTAACTGACCTCGTCATCTGTTGTGCTTGTGAGCCTGTCTCTTTGCCTCAGTGTGCATCACTGAGATTGCAATTCATCAGTAAGAACTAGAACCCGACAGAGTGGTCTGTGTCTTTTAGAGCCAGTTGTACTTTGGGTCCTCACTGTGAAGGTCACAGCACAGACTTTTTTTTTTCCATGTTACGAAACTGGGAAGAGACTAGTTCACTGATATTTAAATAGACAGTGCCCTTCTGTTGGCATCCAGGACTATTTCGTGCCAACTGCTTTGTTGACGCTGCCGCTAAGCTCTTTTTATTCCGTTTTCTTCATTGGTATAGGGCTGAGTATCTCCACCTGTCATATGGAAGCCAGGTCTGACTCCCTCATAGTGCTAGGCTCTATGCATTTTTGCTTAAGATACTCAAATTCAGGCTGACTAAAACAGTGGGAAATATAAAGGAGGGGACAGCCTCTCAAGCCAGGAGGAATGAGTTAAGGAATCTAATATGTAATTTTAATATAAAGCTGAGATTTTCATATCTAGGGCTTGGTCCTGAGGAGCACACAAGGCAGGTTAAAGGAGGTGGGTGGCTCAAAGATGGAATATAGCTTACTTTTGCTCCTCTCTATACCTGGGGTGACTGCGTATGTGGCTGGTCCCTGGAGTGAATCCAAGCAGCAGCAGCCTATGTCCTATGTCAATTTATGCCAGGCGCAAACAACCTCAAAGAACCAAAACAGTAGCTGGAGATTGGTATATGGTGTGGGTCTTCTGGTCATGGCCCTTTTTCTTTGGCCACACCCACCAAGTGAATGTTTGGGAGTGACTTCAAAGCTGGGGTCTGCCAGCAATCCAGTCCAATATATCCCAGGATAAAATCCCAGGATCTGGGATTCCATAATTGAGTACCACATGACTGAATATACCACTGATTAATTTATAAGAATTTTTACCTGAGGTTTGCCTTGGAAAATTAATATTTTTAACTGCTTTGAGGACACAGTGGGTAGCTAATATGTCGTATAATGAACCTAGGCATAAAGCTTTTATAACAAAGGTACATCATCAGACTTCTTGAGAACTAAGGGAAAATATTTTCTCTTGAAAGGGATGAAATGCAAATAAACCTGCCTATGAGCTCAATAGGAATGGACCTATAAAAAAGAATGTGTTCTCCAAAGCAAAATCCAGCACTGAATATGACTCACAAAGTTCCTTCTATGTCCTGAGATGATCTGAGGGGAGAATATCTTTAAATAAAGCTTCACAAACCAAATTCCAGAAATAAGCCAAGCACCTCCAGATGAAGGAAGACATTTAAATAGCACAGTACTTACCCATCCACAAGCAGAACAGGAAAAGAGGCACAAAAGAAACATAGACTTTTCCAGCTTGTTGTTTCATAGTTGCTGAAGTGTATTGTCCTTTGTCCTTCCCTGTCTCTCAGATTGTATGGTCAAAAAAAAATTTCTCTGTGTTGTTGCAACAGGAGTTCACATCCTGCCCAATGAAAGTCACACTTCCTAAAGTTACTACAGCTTCAAGTTCACAGCATGCTCCCTGGATGACAGCCACATTTTAACTTGTTATAGCGGCTTCCTGCTGTCAAAATGGGAGGACAACAATAATTATTCTCTTTATTGCTTTGGACTTAAGTATAGCAGCGCCAGAACTCAGGGAGCTGATAAGTGGATATTTAATAGAGGGTTCCCTTTCTGTTGAGCTCCTCATGGAAGCCAAAATCATTGGCTTGATTTTCTCAGTGGCTGGGCATACATAGTTCCTATCAATTCCATTGGGAGTTGTAGATATTTAATGCCTCTGAAAATCTGGCTGTATGTGCTTTGCATGTGATGAAAATGTACCCCCGCCCCCAACAAAAAAAGTATTTTCTGAATGTAATAGAAATCTTGATTAACCAAACATTGGTTAATGTTAAGCCATGTTAACAGAAGGTTGGTTATGGGTTATGTCCCTTGAGGATGGGAAAGTGGGGCTGAAAATAGCAGACCTGTCTGCAAAGCTGAATAAGGTACTGTCTTCTTGTTGGTCAAAACAAAAGCCAGGCTTGCACATTGGAACAGATCAAACACTATTTTATGGGAAGAACTTCAGCAGCCAGCTTCACAAGCTGCAACAGCTCACACAGTACCCATTGATCCTGCTGGCAGTGTCGCAGCTGCTTGATGGACAAACCATGCCAGATGCCTGGTTGGCATCTTTTTGCTGAGCTCTGGGATTGGAGACCTACGTTCACCTTTCTTTAAGTCTACTGGCCATCTTTCCAATTCCTGCAATGAGCTGAAGATTCTGGCTGTTCCTCGATGCCCTTTAAATAAGTGGGAACATGCCTTTATGGTCTGGTGAAGATTTTGTGAGTCTTGTGATAGTTAGGGGTTTTTTTTTTTTCTCAAAGAACCAACTCCTGGGGTAATGTGATTATGAGAGAGACCCCAGGTTTCACTTTAAAATAAAATAATTTTTCAGCCTGCTGGGTGGTGAAGAATAGCTTGAAAGCATGAATGCTAGAGGTTCAATACCTAGAAGGCAAATCAAAGAATCCAGATTATGGTGTTTTTAAGCCAATCCCATGATTTTTGAATGCTTGATATTAGCCATACTGGCATCAGCTTGTCTGCTCCGGCATCTGGGTGGGGACTTCAGTCACAGAGATTGTTATCGCCAAGAGTAATGTGCCTCTGGGTGACTGCCAGACCACTGCAGTTTATGGTCCATAATGCTTCCTACAACAATAGCCTCAGATGTTGCTTTCTGGAGAGGCCAAGGGAAGCAGATTTCTCTGGCTGGAGCACATATAAGCTTCACTGTCCCAGGACTGGCAGTGCTGCTGTGTTTGGGGAGAAGAAGAATGAAGTGGCAGGAGGACACTGACACTGTTGAGGGAGGAGGGATCTGCTGGAAGAGGGATTCCCAAGCTATGGGAATGGCATCTGTAGGAGATCCCAGGAGGAGGGAGCAGAAATGGTCAAGCTGTGTTGGGAAAGGAGATTCCTGTGGGAGGGTTTGGGAAAGAGGCTGTAATGGGAGGTTGAAGTTGGTGGGGGAGGGCTGTGCCCCGTGGGGGTGAGGTCCGTTACAGTGAGGTAAGCAGTCCTTTTTTGGGATGGTGCACGCCTGTACGGTGTACCAGCACCTGTCTTCAAAGCAGGGCCAGGAACCAGAGATCCCGCTGGCTCTGCAGCGGCGTGAGCCGGGAGCTAGAGCACCTGCAACTGAGCAAGGCTGGAAGCCAGAGCCCCTGCTTGCCCCACAGCAGCACGGGCTGGGAGCTGGAGCCCTTGCGGGGGGAAGAGGTGAAGGAGGGGGAAGGTGGGGAGCCAGCTGAGTACTGGCTCCTCTTTTTTTTTTTTCTTTTGCAGAGGAGCACTGGGGCTCAGTACAAGTTTAACCCTTTTGCCACCTCCAGTTTACACCAGAAACCAAAATGGCTGCCGAGCACTGCTGGGTGGGGGAGGGCGGAACCCGCGTGGTCGCTAACGGCTGCTAGAGGGAGCCACTCAGGTGCTCCAGGTGTTTGTGGATGGTGGATAGGAACCGCCCTGGCCACTGTGGAGAGCAGAATCACGGCTGCATGTGGGAAGCTCGTGCTCTGGCAAGAGAGAGATCCTTAGGGTCAAAATTGAAGCCATAGGGGATGGAACCTGCCAAGACTCCTCTGAGTCCCCAGCAGGTAACAGTGCTGCGGGGCTGTTGCCACCCACAGGCTGGGAGCGGGGTTGGGACACCGGGGCAGATGAGTGACAGAACAGAAGACCCACAGGGCCTGCTATTCAGCACCCTATCAAATCCCAATCTCCCTGGCCCCGGCATACAATGCCACACACGGGCCTCACCCTATGACTCAAGGGGTCCCCTGTCGCCCCAGCCACTGCATCCCAGTTCTTGGCCCTGGCTTCTGTAACTGGACGTGTCTGTCTGACCTGAATCACCTCAGAGCCCCTGCGTGGTTTGCTGTGCTTCAAGCCCCCCATTCACCAGGCCCAATCCCCCGAATGACCAGCTATCTGATACGTTGCTCTCCTCCCCCTCACAATTCGAAGCATCCCTGACCTTCCTGCAATTCATCCTCACTGACTCACTGGTCAGTGAGGTGGATTTTTTTCCTCTTTGTCACGTAGCTCAGTTTGTGTTTTATAAGGTGGGGATTTGAAGGCACAAATTGTAGGCTTGTATTTGCAAATGTGCCCACTAATGCTGCGTCCCTCTGTTTGTGGGCACCCAACCTGATACTTGCCTGACCTGATTTTAAGAGGTGCTGAGCTCTCACAACTCTAACAGAAGGCCGTTCAAATTGTCTCCATAGGTGTCCCCAAAAACTGAGCACCTAAAATTATGCACATTTTGACCTTTATTGATAAGGACACTGACTAGACACACCTATATTTAGAATATGCCTTACCTGTGTTGCTACTAACACATTCATCTGGAACTGAAAGTACTAAAAATTTAACCTACTTTTCATTAGGCTGTTCATGTACTTCATTTATTTTTTTCAGCTCAGACAATGAAAACAGGCTGGTTTTCTTTTTTTGCCGTTACATATTTTGTAAGTTAACAAGGAGTGACTATGGTTTGAACAACTGTATGTAGGTAGTCCGTTGTGTCCAATGATAATGTCTTGAGCTTGCACAGACTCATCGGTTGTGGACTCGCATGTAGCTGAGGAGTCCAAGCATTGAATGGCATGGGTGTTCACAGTGAGGGGCAAGGGAATTGTCCTGGCTCTGCTGGTATGGCTGCTGCTGCTGCTTTCTTCCTCTCACAAGCATCAATGAGGCGTACACATCGCTGTTCTTCAAAGTTGTCACACGCGTGTCATACGAGAGCATGCCGGCCTGTTAGGTCTTTTGCATGCTGCTCTATCTGATCTGGTTTTAAACCAGCATGAGCAATGTTGGCCTTCATGCAATCTTTATATCTCTTGCGAGGCCTACCTTGATTCCTTTTGCCCTGGGAGAGTTCACCGTAGAGGAGTTGCTTAGAGATTGTTGACTCCTCCATTCGTATGACGTGCCCTGTCCAGTGAAGCTGGGCTTTCATCACAACACTTAGCTTCATAATGGGGGCTTCTAATGATACTGCAATACACGTGATAAATAAAGACAATAATGAAGGGAAACAATCATCTGATTCTCGGAGATGTCTTCAGGCATAAAAGAGAGAGAGAGAGAAGTGTATGTGTGTTTCTTTTCTTTCGTAGTTGAAGTGTATACAAGCCAATTGCCAAATATGTCTACTTAGGACAGACTCTATTTTACCAGAGAAATGAATATGATAGATGTGAAAGACATTTAAATAAGACCATACTGCTAAGGAATTTGCAACTTACATGGCATCATTCTGCTAAAATTTTGACCTATTTTGAAATAGGGGTGTGTAGACAGGAAGGCCATGTCTACACTAGCAAGTTCTTTCGAAATAGTTTTTGAAATGAGAGCCCCCCTTCAAAAGATCCTATGGAGCATCTACACACAGAAAGCATTCTTTTGAAAATAATTTTGAAAGAATGCTCCTTTTGAATTACTCTTCCATTCCAGTTTCAGGAAGAGCTCTTTCTTTCAAAAGAAGGCATGTGTAGACGTGCCACAGGCTGCTCTTTCGAAAGAGCAGTTCTCCATGGCACTGGCCAGCTGGAATGCAGAGACGCCCCTGCCAGCACAAGTAGGGCTCTATGGTCAATGCATGTGGCCATGTTGAAAGACACAGGGAATCTGAAACCCTGTGGCAGGAAGCTGAGAGCGTTCTGGCTGCAGAAACCCCATGAGCTTCCAGCAGCATGCTTGCTCGGTGATTCCAGAGCCCAGCAATGCAACCCGCTACCATGGCCAGCTCCCAGGATCCCTGTGCCCCCCAGGGGCCCTCTCCAACCCACCAGAGGGATCCCTGAAGGGCAGCCAGGGGCTGAAGAAGAGTGCCTTCTCCTGGAGCGAGGGGAAGATTAAAGACCTCCTAGGACTGTGGAGGGACAAGGAGGTGCTCCTCCACACCAGTGGCTGATGCCAGAGTGCCGTGGCCTTCATCCAGCTGTTGGCAGGACTGAGAACCCCTGCCCCCCCACCACCCACGGCTGACACAGGTGAAGTTGAAGGTTAAAGAGCTGCAGCAGGCATACACCCTGGCCCGAGGTGTGGCCAGATGCTCAGAGGCAGCGCCCACCAGCTGCCCCCACTACAAAGCCTTTGATTGGCTACTGGGGCTGAAGGACACAGCTGAGCTGGAGGCTGTGCTGGATATGGCAGTGCCTGAGGCGGAGCCCTACCGGATGCCTGACGACCAGCTGGGAGCCACGTCCAGGACCTGGGACCAGGAGCTGGAGATGTCCTTGGATGAGGAGGGGGCCCTGGTGATCACGATCACCTCCGGCTGCTCAAGCCAGGATCCCTCCACCCTGGCCACCCCCGAAGTCCTTGAGGGACCCTCAGGTAGGTAACCAGTGAATTTGACATCCTGGGCTGGGGGTGGGGACACCCCAGCAGAGCCAACAGTGGGCCAGCCACATGGCCTCCAGCTTCATCCACTGCATCCTGGCTGGCGGTGGCCCCTGGGCCACAGAGTGGCCCATGCACAGCACTCAGCACCTTCTGCCCTGGACAGCACCACAGCCCACAAGCCTGAGGAGGGATCTGGGAGGAGGACAGATCTCACCCAGTGGGTGTCCCACTCAAGCGGAGACCCTCAAGTGCTCAGGATCCCCCAGGGCCCACAGGCCATTGGAGGGGGGCTGGTCACAGGAGGTAGGGGGCACGGCCCCCAGGGCCAGATCACAGGGCTGATGAGATGTCCCTTCTTCCCTTCTGTCTCCACAGCACCACTGTCCAGGGCCAGGTGAGCCCTGTCCAGGGCCAGGCCATTGCAATCCCTGCTGCCTGGGTAGGCCCATGCATGGAGGCCATGCCACCGTCACCACAGGGAGGAGGAGGAGGAGGAGGCCACCTCACAGAGTGCAGCCATATGGGAGAAGACTGCTCCAGTGGTGGCTGGAGCTGTTGGAGGCAGGCATAAGGTGGTGGTGGGAGGCCTGGGGCGAGGTTGCCAGGCCTGCTGGGCCCTCACCTCGGCTTTCATCTAGCACCCATCTGCTGCTTCCCCAGCCACCTCCCACGCTACCACTCTTGCCACCCTCGACCTCGCTGCCCTGCTCCTTCCCAAAGTCCCTCCAGCTGCCTTTTTAGAACTGGTGCAGCTGCTCACCGCCAGGGTGGACTATGCTGGGTTTGGCTCCCCTACCACCACCCTCTCCCCAGCCCCGGCTGCCGAGCCTGTGGCCACAGCACCCCTGCCACACCCCTGCCTCCCTGTGGTCCTGGCCCTGGCCCAGCAGGAACTCCTGACCCAAGGTGGTAGGGGCTCCTGCAGCCATCATGGGTCACAGCCCCCAACCCCTGTGGAAGCCCCTGGGGCCCCTCACCCTCTAGCACTGCACTGTACATAGTTCCTCCCATTCACCCCTCTGTATACCAACCCCCCCATTCATGTTGTTTGTTCAAAGACGGTTCATTGAGAGAGTTAACTTGTTTATTTACAAAGACCCCTGTGTCCTATGTGATAGGTGGAGAAGGGGAGAGGAGTGTGTGGTGAGGGCCATGGTGAGGGGCGTGCATGTGTGGGCAGTGGTGATGCATGTGGGAGGGGTGTGGAAGAGGGGGTCTGGGGGAAGGCCATGGGGGAACCCAGGCAAAAGCCACCCTGAGGGCCTCCCTGATGCATACCCCATCCCAGTCTGCCTGACAGCATGGGGCATGGGCCAGTTGCTCATATGCGGCCACAGCCTTGGTGGCCCACCCCCTGCACGAATCAGTTGTGCTTACTCTCCACAATATTGCGGAGAGCACAGCACACACCCACCACTGTGGGCACATTCCAGAGTCTGACCTCCAGCCGCATGAGGGGGCACCGAAAGTGCCCCTTCAAGCGGCCAAAGGCCCCCTCCACTGTGCCCCGGGCTTGGTTCAGGCATTTGTTGAACCATTCCTGTGTGGTGTCAGTTTGTTCCATGTAGGGCCACATCAGCCACAGATGTGGGGGGTAGATGGCATCATCCACAGTGCAGGAGGGCATGGTGGTGTCCCCAGTGGGGACGTCTAGCAGGGGGAACATAGGTCCCCTCCTGCATTCTGTGGCCTAGCCAGGAGATGCAGAAAATCCAGGTGTTGTGGGCTAGCCCAGACCATCCCATGCAGACATCCATGAACTGGCCCTGGGCTTCCATGAGGGCCTGGAGGACCACAGAGGGGTACCCCCTTTCTATTGATATATCGCCCTGCACTGAGGTCCGGGGCCTGGATGGGGGTATGGGTCCCGTCCAGAGTGCCAAAAGTTGGGGAAGCCCAAGCCAGCAAATCCCTCCATGGCAGCATCGAAGTCCCCGACTTGGACGACCCTCCACATAAGTGTGGCATTGATCACTCACACAGGTTGCATGGAATGGAGGGCATGCGCACTGTGAGTGCATGTCAGGGTGCCCCAGAGCCCCCTATCCCTGGCCCCCACTCCCCATGCCCCTCCCCATCCCCTTCAAGGCCTCTCCCCTATTCCTTCCCCTGTCTCCTCCAGGGCCCCTCCCGTGTCCCTGACGGTCCCCACCGCCTGGGACCCCGGCCCCCTCACACATGGTGGGCGTGTGGCCAGAGCATCACAAACCTCCAGGAGGACGGCCCTGATGGTGGCCTTGCCCACCCAGAACTGGTGTCCAGCTAAGCAGTGGCCGTCCAGGCTGGCCAGTTTCCATATGGCAATCGCTACTCTTTGTTCCAGGGGAAGTGAGGGCCTGCAGGACCAGGGCAGGCCAGGGGTCGGCCGCTGGAGGAGATGGAGGACTGCTATGACAATAGTAGCCAGCAGTCTGACCCGCTCATCAGCGGTGTCCCCATTGGGGATCTGGAGGAGATTCATGGGGTTCTGCGGGATCCTGGCTTAGCTCTGGGCACAGGGTCTGTGGTGCTGTGTCTTGCAGAGCAGCCCTTGGTGTGTGCAGGGCAGGGGTGTTTGGGAAGGGCCCTTTAAGAGAGCAGCTGGCTGCAAGGCCCGGAAGCGCTTGTCCACCCAGCCAGCCTGTCTGTGGTATTTTCTGGCTCGTTCTTTCGAAAGGGTTCTCCTGTCTGTGTGGATGCTTCCTTTTGAAAGGATGGATTGGCAGGTCAATCTGCTTTTGGGTGTATGTGTGCTCTTTTGAAACCTCGTCTTTTGAAAGATGCCTTCTGGAAAATCACCTTTTGAAAGTGCGCTGCAGTGTAGATGCAGCCAGTATAGAGCCTATTTCGACCTATTTCAAAATAGGGGCTGTGTACACAGGGACTAGAGCCTATTTCAAAACAAGCCATAGAGTGTCCAATTGCGCTGTTTCAGAATAGGGCTCTATGGCTACACCTACACTACAGTGACCTTTCGAAAGTTCTTCCGGAAGACCTCTTCTGAAAAACTTCTTTCGAAAGATCGTGTCCGCACACGTAGAGAACACCCACACCCACACAGCCCCTCTTCTTTCAAAAGAACGGGCCAAGGATTGAAAAATACAGAGCCATTAGGTCTCCTCTTTCGAAAAAAGGGCCTGCAGAGCATCTACACACACTTTTTTTGAAAGACGCTTTCAGAAGGAGGTTCTCTTCCTGCATTCTTTTGATTCCAGACTGAAAGAGCATAATTTGCGTGTGGACACTCTGCGTGCTCTTTTGAAAAGGGGCCGATTTTCCAACAGAATTTGCTAGGACAGATGCGGCCTATGTGTTGAGATGATATATTTCAAAATACCTAAGTGCTATTTTGAAATGCATTTTTGCGTGGAGCAGCATTATTTTTAAATAAGCTACAGTAGTCCCTCAGGTTCTGTGGGGATTCCGTTCCCCTGCAACCTCGCATAACTCAAATGGTGCGTAAGTCAGGGGGTCGGCCTTTTCCCCCGTCAGAGTGCACATTCTGTAGCCCAGGAAGCAGAAGGAGCACCTGGAGTTCCTTTGGAAAGGTAAGTCCTAGTGTTGCGGGGGTGGGGGGGGAGCAGTTGGGGAGGGTTCAGCCCGGCGGTGGGTTAGGGCCGTGGGAGGGGGACAGGGGGGTTATGCCTGGGGTGGGTTAGGGCTGCTGGGGGGGCCAGGAGGGTTGTGAGCCAGAGTCACGTGGCCCTGCAGGGGGTGAATCAGACCAAGGCACAGGGGTGGGTGCAGTAACAGGAATCATGCAGGGAGGTGAGCTAGCTGGGGTGGGGGTGAACTGACTGCACAGTGGGGTGAGCCGGGACCAGGCAGGGAAGGGGTGAACTGGAGCTGCCCAGGGGGGTGGGCTAGAGCTAGAGCCAGGCATCGGGTGTTGAGATGAGGATGGATCCAGGAGCAGGGGCGGGTGAGCTGGAGCCTCAAGGAGGTGTTTGAACTGGGGCTGCATGGGGCGGGGGGATTTGAACCAGGGCCATATGGGGAGGGAGGAGAAACAGGGTTGGGTGGGATGGGGGTGAATCGGGGCCATGTGGGGGTTATTGAACCAGAACCACAGGGGGCCTTGGGGTTTATGCCAGGGCTGGGGGCAGTGGGATTTTGAGTTGAGTTTAACTCTAATTAATGTGAGTTAAGCTCAACTCGAAATCACACATTTCAGCCATGTCTACACGTGCACGCTACTTCGAAGTAGCGGCACTAACTTCGAAATAGCACCTGTCACGGCTACACGTGTTGGGCGCTATTTCGATGTTAACATTGACATAAGGCAGCGAGATGTCGAAGCCGCTAGCCCCATGAGGGGATGGGAATAGCGCCCTACTTCGAAGTTGAACGTCGAAGTAGGGCACGTGTAGTCGTTGCGCGTCCCGCAACATCGAAATAGCGGGATCCTCCATGGCGGCCATCAGCTGAGGGGTTGAGAGACGCTCTCTCTCCAGCCCCTGTGGGGCTCTATGGTCACCGTGTGCAGCAGCCCTTAGCCCAGGGCTTCTGGCTGCTGCTGCTGCAGCTGGGGATCCATGCTGCATGCACAGGGTCTGCAACCAGTTGTCGGCTCTGTGGATCTTGTGTTGTTTAGTGCAACTGTGTCTGGGAGGGGCCCTTTAAGGGAGAGGCTTGCTGTTGAGTCCGCCCTGTGACCCTGTCTGCAGCTGGGCCTGGCACCCTTATTTCGATGTGTGCTACTTTGGTGTGTAGACGTTCCCTCGCAGCGCCTATTTCGATGTGGTGCTGCGCAACGTCGACGTTGCCAGCCCTGGAGGACGTGTAGACGTTATTCATCGAAATAGCCTATCGAAATAAGCTACTTAGATGTAGGCTTCACGTATAGACGTAGCTTTCAAGGGATAACTGTATTTTGGAATATCTATTCTGGAATAGTTTACTTCAGAATAAGGCTGCTGTGTAGGCATAGCAGAGAACTCATCTTCAGCAAGATTTAGTGTGTGCTTGAATCTAAAAACCATTAGATGCAGTTATAACTGTTTCTCTTTTATTACTCTCATTTCTGTATACTACATGATCTTATCTTCTTGTTTTGTTGCACTGGCAAAGTTCTGTTTCCAACAACATGACAACGTTTAAACGCTGTTTCGTTTTTACAGATTTGTTAACGTCATGAAAATATTTCTGATTCCATTAGGTTTTATAGCACTGTTTTTAATTCTTAAAATATGTTGGTGCTAGATTATTTTTAAACCTTGTTCAGATACATCGTTTTTTCTCCTTGAAACCAGGTTTTCACTCTTTCCCCTCTAGGTGGCTCTGTGGAGTAGCTTTTCAATTTCATTTCACAATTAAACTACCGTACTGTAGTCTATTTCTGTATTATCAGATTGATGGACTACATGACATAAAACATCTAATATCACCCATATTTATACAGGTCCTTTCATTCAGAAGAACTGGCCTTCTGGACCCTTTTTAAACATCTAGGGACCGACTGCAGAATGAACACTAATAATAAAATTAAATTAAATCTAATAACACCTGGCTCTCAAACACTACAGAAGCTGGACTTGGTGATCATTTCTATCGATTTTGCATTATTCAGGTTTAAATCTAATTGCAGAGTTGGCAATGAAAGAAAATAGAAATCATGCATGAAGGGTGTGGCAGCAGAGTTACAATCCTTCCTGTGAAAGCCTTTGTGCAGCTAGGAAGTGGAAAACCCTGTAAGGATCCCCTCATGGAGTTTCTCTTGTGTTGTCCTTATGGGGACAGTGGCTGTGATGGTGGAGTCTCTTTCAGCTTCTCAGGAGCGAGGGACCTTCTCTGCTGGAAGCTCTGTGACTCTGCACCGGTTCTGGGATACCTTAGGGTATGTCTATACTTACCAGGAGATCAACCTGGTCAGGGTCGATCTTTTGGGGTTTGATTTAGTGTGTCTAATGGGGGCACACTAAATCAAATCATCAGGGCTCTACTGTCAACCCTCATACTCTTCCCTGTTACCAGGAGTAAGGGAGGTTGATGAGAGAATTTCTCCCATCAACCTCCAGCTGTGGGGATGTCCAGAAAAATCAGTCTATGATATATTGACTCCAACTACGCAGTTGTTGTAGCTGGAATTATGTGTCTTAAATCAACTTGTCCGCATAATGTAGACCTGGCCTCCATCTCCCTTCTGAAACCTTTAGAGTCAGGCTGTCTTTGGCCAAGGGACCCAGCTTTAAAGCGGGGGCTCCCCAGTACAGAGACCATGACAGAAGAGTCCTTTCGGGGTGGTGGGGGAGCTATATGCACCTCCCATGGTCACCCCTCACAGTACTCCTTTGTTGAGTGTTGGCTGATTTTCTTCCAGCTGCAGATCCTGCTCTCTGCAGAGGGGTTTTGTGGACCTTGGTGGGAGGGGAGTTACATGAGAAGAGTAGCAAAGAGGCGGCCAACATCATCCTTTTGCCCAGGAAGTGGAGTACCTCATGGAAGGGCTATTCCATCATATCGCCCACTCGTAGGACACAGGAATCTGTAGGTAAAATGTCATTTGTTTTTCAGACCATGAACAGAACTTCAGACAGCCCTGCGTACAATATTAGCCATGTTAAGGAAGGCAGTAGCAAGTAGCTGTAAAGGGAGCTGTATACCAGGCCCTTACCTTCATTCACCTGGCTAGCTTCCTATCGCTTTTCATTAGCCAGCTTGTTCTCCCTAGCAGTTAGATATCAGCTAACTCTTCTAGTGTCAGGTTTACTCTCTCTGAATGTAGAAGCCTTTCTTTGCACAGTCTTCTTACTGTCACTGGCCCTTTAAATTACAGAGAAGGCAGCAGCTGCAGCCCTATGGTGCTCATTTTAGAGGCAAACAGCTTGCAGGTTGCATCTCTTTCTCCTCTCTATGGTAAGCATTTGGTTCTCTCTTAATTTTTGCTTTCTAGTTTTGATAAGGGCCTGCTGCTTTCCGGGGTGGCTGCTATGCCAAATGGCTCTTTAAGTAAAGGTTTAGCAGTCTTCTCAGAGTGGGTACGTGAGATCTATTGCTCAACCCGTTTGTTTGTTTCATCAGAAGTCCTGTAGTGCCAGCTGTTAGGCTATTGTTCCCCTGCAAGCTACTATCCAATAACTGCTGTCAAAGCAACAAGTTGCTTGGCTAGGTTCTACTGTGACAAGAGAAGGTGTTGCTTGCAACCCTTCATCTCTGCTCTCACAGAGGGTAGACTGGTGAGGGCTGTCCATCTTCACTCAAGGCTGGGTAGGAGGAAGACTCCTTTGCTTCCCCCTTCCATGTTCCTGAATTTGTAGGGAAGGGGTAATAGCGAGTGAGCTTGCTTTTCTTGTTTTGTGTCACCTATGCAGCCAATGTCTTCAGGATAATGGGCCGCTTGCTTGTCCCACTCTTTGGCAGCAACAGTCAAAAGCTGACTTTGCCTTGAAGGGTAGAGATTTGCTCCCACAGCGCTGTGCTGTGCAGGGTCCCTGGAAGCTGGTGGCTTATTTAGATCTTTGCTTAAGTCTGTGAGCTGCTGTTTCGCTGAGGGGAGATTTTGTATGCATTTAGGACAGGAAATGGAGCATGAATTCAAAAGGAATATTCCACATTCCTTTTGCAAATGTCCGTTGAATGGTTGGAGCGCTCAGCTCACCAGCAGCCCTGCCAGCCAGCTCCTTCCTTCCCCTCTGCCTCTGGCTGGGTCAATGCCCTGGGAAAGCTCTCGGGGTGCTGTTTAATGGGAACCATGCTGTATATGTGCCAAACCCCTGCACAATGCTGGCATGGGGAACCCTCTCTGTCCTTCAGCTAAGCTCTGGAGTGGTGGGGTGGGTCGATGCAGTAATCACTAATTGGTTCACAACCAGAACTTGCAGGCTCCACAGCAGCCTCTTGGGCATGGGCTTAGTACCCCACTGCACCCCTCCATCTACACCCTGGATCCTGGCCCCAGGTAGCATGGGGGTGCCTTGTCCACTAGGCACCCTCCTCAGCTGAGCCATTCCTGTGGCTGGGTTCCCTAGGGTCTGGTGCACAGAGTATCCTGAGGGCTTAATCCCTTCCTGCCTGCAGTGTAGCCAGGGGACAAGAGGTAACTGGGTTATGTTGGTGGCCAGCATCAGCCTGGAGTTCTAAGCTGCTTGACACTGTGCAAACAAGAAGGGGTAAATTGCTTCTGGCCAGATAGAGGGGTGGGAGGAGAGGAAAGGTGAGATTTGCAAGGACATGGACCAGGTCATCCCTTCTCCTCCTGCAGCTGGAAGCAGTTCCTATCCCTTCCCTCCAGCACAGTGCCAAAGGCCATGTTCTGGTGTGAATCATGGCAGAAATCTGGGGAGGGGGAGATATGACCCTGAGTACCATCTCCCATGTGTTGCCTTGGGAAGATGTCGTCTTGGGAAGGTTGGGTTGGGTTGGGTTAGTTGGTGACCCTCCCTTCCTGATATAGATTTACAGGAGAGAGAGTATGTGTGATCTCTTGCCCTGGGGATTGTGGGCTGTGTTTCACCCCTCCCTGTGTGAACCCTAAAGCCTTAAAGATAAGAAGGTAAATATAAAAAATCCAGCTACTTAGTGTTTCTTTCTACTGGAGGCTCAGTTAAGTTGATATTAACGTGAATGTTGTATTGCCTAGTTCTGATTGGTTACTGTTGAACTTGCTTCGCTCTGGGTAACTTTACCAGATATCCTGTATTCAGCATAGAGAAACATAGTCTACCTAGCTTTGCTGGGCCTGCCAGGTTTTCCTCCTGCCTACTAGAAGCTGTCTGGCAACCTGCCTCCACATTTCTTACAGCCACCAAGCATCCCTCAGATGGTAACCACTTCTGGTCACTAGTAACCCAGGATGGATTCTGAAGCACAGTCTAGTGTTGATCTGTCCCATGGCCTTTCTAAACCACAGAGCCAGTCAGACTTTCCAAGATGAGATTTATTTTTAAGCTAGTGTATTGTTAGTTGTGCTCTGAAAGACTCCACTGTAAGGAAATCACACAAGGGATCTCAGTTAAGATTGCTGTGACAACCTCTTAATTTTAATTGCACAAATGGTCAGGAAATGCAGGCTCCTCTGATTGCACTAACAAGTTTTTGGGGGTGATAGGTTGATAATAGCAGTGGTGAATTCCAAGCAGTTTAAAATTGAAGTGTGTGTATGTGGGACACATCGAGAAAGCACTTTCCACCTGCCCCAGGCCTCTCATTACATCTCACCAAGGAGCTGAGAGCATCTCATCTTTCTCTCTCCCGTGATGGAGGCGGTTGGTTTCTCGTGCTCTGTGGTGGGTGTCCTTGTTAGTGGAGGGCGAACAGCTGACCTGGTAGCTGAATGTTTCCCCTGTTCTGGCTCATTGTCACTTTGCCCTCTCTACCTGAGCGCAAAAGCACTGTACCCGAGTGCTTCCCCTCACAGCAGGTAGAGTAAGGAATGCTCCTGTGACTGATGCCGTGCTGATCTCTATGAAACCCCAGCAGAGAATCAGTACCAGGTTGATTAGTGGTCTTTCCTTCACCCCCACCCAACACCTGAGTGAGCAGATTAAGATGTCTTACTTGTGGTGGCTCCATTTGTTAAACATGGGATAGTACAGGGCTGGCCAAACCACAGCTCATGAGTGCACGCAGCTCTTTTACAGTTAAAGTGTGGCTCGCAGAGCTTCCCCCCGCCATCTGTCTCCACCTTCCAGATGGGAAGGTGTACTTGGGGCTGTGTCCCATGCTAGAGTGGTGGGGCAACGGGCTTCTGTTAGAGATGACTGGCACCTGGTGGCAGGGGCACAATTTAAACATTCATTTTGCCCCCCGCAACAACTTGAGTCATGCTCTCTAAAGCACAATCCGTCTCCTACTCTCAGAAGCCACTCCCTACAGCTCCCTGTTACCAGCTGAGCCTCTCTAATTCAGCAACTTCCATAATCTGGCATGATTTCAGTTAGCCGGATGACCACTCATCATGACTGTGGCCAAGTTTCCTGTGGTCACACAAAGTTTGTTTCCAGCCAACAGTCCTGGCTCTCAGTGTTCTGTGCTGTTATTTAGCTGTAATTTACCCCTACATGTCTTCTAAGAGCTCTGTAAGAAGTGGAAGTGTTGGTAACATGCTAGATCAGGGTTTCCCAAACTTTGTATCATTGGGACCCGTTTTTTTTTTCAGTATGTCTTTTTGCGGCTCAAAAATATAAATGCATGTGAAAAATAAATACATTTTCACGTTAATGTGAGTTTTGCACAATGTGAAGCTGCTGGGCTGTTAGCCTGCCTAGCTTTGTACAGCTACAGGCAGTTAGGCAGGCTAAAAGCCCCTTTCCTGACTTCCCCAGAGTGGCTCTAGGCACCACTCCAGGAAAGTAGGGGGAAGGCTTTTAGCTCACCTAGCTGCCTGCCGCTTCGGGCAGCCAGGCAGGCTAAAAATCCCCTTCCCCCTGCTTACCAGAGTGGCGTGGCTAAACCCCCTGCCAGTTCAATCCCCGCATCTCTCCCACCCCCATGGTACCAGCTCACCTTTCCTGCGTGCCCCAGCTCACCTCCCCCAATGTGAGGATCCAGCCACAGAACTGGGGCTCCCCTCCAATCCCCATGCCCCTGCACACCCTGGCCCCAACCCCTCCACCCAGCCCCAATGCTACCAGTCCCCAGGTCACCCGCCCCACACGCCCCAGTTCAACCCCTCTCCTGCCCAGCTCAACACGCCCCCGCCCGCCCATGGCTGCGGCTCACCCTCCTATATGCGGGGCTCTGGCTCCCTGCCATGGGTGCTTCCAAGCCCGGAGTAGCAGCAGCCGTGGGCACCACCTGCCCCCCTCCCAGGGTCCCAACCCATCCCCTAAGCCCTCCCTAACTTACATGAAATTCAAGGTACGCGAGGGTGGAACGCAACCCTCACGTACCTCGAGGAATTACAGTATCTTCTAAGGACCAGTATTTTTTTTCCCAAGGCCTGGTGCTGGGCCACAGACCGCACTTTGGGAAGTGCTGTGCTAGACAATATTGAACTCCCCATGGTCTGGCAAATTCTCTCATTCGGCATCGGTCAGGTCCCAAAGGTGCTGGACTAGAGAGGTTCAACCTGTCTTAACTTTTCACGGAGAAGCAACAGCAAACATATGGGAGTTGCAGCGGTGTTGGGTGCTGATTTAGGTCTGCAGGGTAGGCAGCAGAACAAGCAGGGGCTGTCTCTGCAGCTTCCAACTGCTTCTTGTTGCCTCTCCCCCCCAAGACTGCAGCTCTCAGCTTGCTGGCTCCAGCACTTGCCATGCTGGTGGTGAGGCCTTCCAGCACCAGGTGACTGAGATGGGTCAACAAACTCTAACAAAAGTCCGGGGTGACATGTGACCCCATGTGGCCCTCACATGTTGCCTCTGTCTTCTGCCCAGTGGAGAGGTGGGTTTTGGGCCTTTAGCCCCATGGAGCAAGCCTGCCAGGGATCAGGGCTTCAGCAGGAGCAGACTCTTGAACTTCTGTAGACTGCCATGGCAGACTCTTGAACTTGTGTAGACTGCCCAGTGCAATCTGGAGGGTCAGTTAGTGTGGCCAAGGCTGGGATACCGCCTTGTCTTCTGCAGGTAGGGTGTATACATAGCTAGGGGCCTGGCCTGGGACTCTGGAGACCTGAGTTTCACTCCTGGCTTTGCCAATGGTCTGCTGGGCAAGTCACTTTGATTCTCTGTCTGTTTCCTCCTCTCTCAATAGTATTAATGCTATTGATCACCTTTGCAAAAGACTTTGAGATCTACTTATGGAAAGTACCATATAAGAGAAAGGTATTAGTCATACAGGTTGAACCTCTGTAATCCAGAACTCTCTCATCTAGCAAACTCCATTATCCGGCATGATTTTAGTTAGCCGGATGACCACTTATCATGGGTGTAGCCAAGTTTCCTGTGGTCCCATAAAGTTTGTTTACAGCCTCCACCCTGGCTCTCAGTGTTCTGTGCTGTTATTTAGCTGTTATTTACCCCTAAATGTCTTCTAAGAGCCCAGTAAGCAGTGGAAGTGTTGGTAATGTGCTACCAAAAAATGACTTCCTTTTCATCCAGCTAATTCTCTTGTCCAGCGCCAGTCAGATCCCAAGGGTGCTGGATGAGAGAGGTTCAACCTGTAATATACTTTGACATTTCTGAAATGCTGTGTTTATGTACTTGTGTATAGACAAAATAATTATGATTGGCTCACAAAAAAAACCCCAAAAATCGAGCGGTCCTGTAGCATCTTAAAGACTAACCGTTTTATTTATTAGGTAATGAGCTTGCCTGGGTAAGACCCAGTTCTTCAGATTCTGAAGTGGGCCTTACCCATAGAAGCACATTACCTAATAAATAAAATTGTTAGTCTTTAAAGTGCCAGAGGTCTAATCAATATTTAATTTTATTTTATTTTATTTTATTTTTTGAAGCTACAGACTAACAAGACTACCCCTATGAGACTAGGATTGGATCAGTAAAAGCAGACCTCCTTTCCTCTCTCAAAAGGATTCCTTTGTATTTTATATTTAATAACTTGGATTGAGATTGTCAGTTTAATGGTGATTAAAACACATTTATGGCTGTATTTTGATTGTTTGTGACACACTTATGTCTGTGCTGAGGGACATTTGGAAATAAAACCTTAATGTTTATAATTGATGCTGACAAATGTCATTCATTAGTTAAGAATCAGTAAGTCTGAGGTGTTTCCCTACCGTTTATCCTGTTAAATGTAGCCATTTAAGGATTTATTTATAAAGCCTGCAAATAATATATATATGATATACACTATTTTTTTCTTTTTAAACAACACCTCTCCCCTCTATTATCAGATAACATGCTTTGCTTGCCTGCTTGGTTTACAGGAAATCCATGAAGTGGACCATGGTCTCATCCACCAGTTCTTTGCAGATTCAGAGGAGACGCTTGGTGCATCTACTGAGAAAATGCAGGTCCCTGCTCCATATAACTGGAGTGCTGACTGGAGCTTTTGGGTAACTCAGTTTGGTTTTTCTCTTAATTCATTGTTAGTGATTCCAAGCCCTGAAGGGACCCCATTGAACATCTTTTCTCGCCTCCTGTATAATACAAGCCATATAACTTCTCCAGATGAAAAGCAGATCTTTTAGAAAAACACCCAGGCTTGATTTTAAAATGGTCATTGTTGGAGAATCCACCAAGATGTTTGGTTAATTGTTCAATGGTTAATTACCCTCACTGTTAAAAATGTAGGCCTTATTTATATGTACACAGTAAGTGCTTTAATGCTTTTTATTCATATTCAATCAATAAAGGCTCCCAGCCCATTCTTTGAGGTAGGTAACTTATTGTTATCACTTTACTGCAAGATAAATGGGCCCTAAGGGGATGAGATTATTTATGCTGTGCCATGTATCCAGTCAATGGCAGATCTGGATATAGTACCCAGGAGTCCTGATTCCCAGGTTCCTGATCGGGTCATTAGATTGTACCTCTTCTCTGTTTACCGCTTGTATAAATTTATTGTTGCCACTTTTTTTCTGGGTAAAGGTTGAATTTCAATCAGTATGAGAACATAGCATGATGGTACTTTTACATTTGGCCATACAATGAATTTTCCACACTTCCATTGTCGAAAACGGCTTGATAGACTTCTGAATAAAAGAGGCTACTGCAGACTCGGGTTGTGTGGAGGCATCTATGTTGCTACACCTGTACTAAAAGGAAAGAAGGGCCATCAGGTCATAGAATTTAAGCCCAAAAGGGAGTATTGGATCTTAATCTGACCTCCTGTATATCACAGGCCAGCACAACCACCCCCGCACACTAATCAAACCGCTGAAATAAGACCAATGTAGCCCATAGGAGACTAGCCTAAGGAGACTTGTCTGCTCTGAGGTGCACTGAGTTGTCTCTTGCATGTTGAACAGTAACAAAGAGGAAGCCGTGCTAGTCTATACACTATCAAAACAAAAAGCAGTCAAGTAGCACTTTAAAGACTAGCAAAATGGTTTATTAGGTGAGCTTTCATGGGACAGACCCACTTCTTCAGACCATAGCCAGACTGGGTCTCTCCCATGAAAGCTCACCTAATAAACCATTTTGCTAGTCTTTAAAGTGCTACTTGACTGCTTTTTGTTTTGAGTTGTCTCTCTCTCAAGAGCTTGTCTGGCTAATCCTTGTTCAGCTGCTCATTGCCATATGTCATGCCAAGAATGAACTTTTCCCCAGGTCAGACTGGCAGGGACCTTCGTTAGTGTACAAGTGCTCAAGGCCCTGACATTGGCAGACAGATAATTAAGTGACATATACCTGGGTAATCCTGCCAGGTGACCTGAACCCACATGCTGGAAGGTGGAGGGAAAAAAAACTAAGGTCCCCGCCAGTCTGACCTAGGGGAAACTTCATTCTTGGCATGACATATGGCAAAGAGTAGATGAACAAGAACTAGCCAGACAAGCTCCTGAGAGAGAGAGAACTCTGCACCTCAGAGCAGGCAATAAGATTCGCTCATTTAGATCCTTCTCTCACTGTTTGCTGATCATTTCTTTGACACAGCACTAGAGGGGCCTAAAAAGAGCCACATATCTGTGTAACACTGGTGTTTTTGCAGTAGGAGGTAGTAATTGGTGGGGGTGTGTCCTGTTAAACGTGACGGAGTCGGGAGCATGCACTGCGCCCAGCCAGAAACATCCTGACCAAAGCTGGAATGGGATGTTGGACTAATCAAAGCACTGACTCTGAAACAAAAACTTCCTGGAATCTTAAACCTCCCAGGGCTGACTCAGCCCTTCCATCTGCTGAAGCAAATGCAACTTCATGAATTGTACTGTGTTGGTTACCTTATAAAGCCACTGTGTGGATTTCCAAGTGACAGTTACATTTCTGATCATCAAAATGCATCACAGGGTTCCATGTTTATCCTCACTGTTACTCCAGATCAGATTTGCGCAGTTTAAAAGTAAATGTGTCCTCGCCAGTTCTGCAAACTTACAGTAGGATTGGAGATTCAGGTTGATTTATTTTCTTTTCGCATGTTCTCACCAGTGTTCCCTGTAAGCTAAGCGCTTAGACGGTCACTCATGAGATATACAGGTGCTGCACAGCTGATTAGCAGAGCGCCCACAGTAAGCAGCATGTGTTTCTATTGGTAGTGCATATTCACACATGCCTTGATGCACGTTACAAAATTTATTCTGCACATGGATGAAAAAATTAGAGGAAACACTGGTTCTCGTTAATGTTAAAGATCCTATAAAGTAAATATTCTGCCAGCTCTCAGCTACACCTGTGCACATGGGTTGATGGCTTATTGAGTTACACAGATGTAGTAGTTGTTAACTTCATTTTGCATGTAGGCCTAAATGAGGTTGGAGGTGTGCCACTGTTTAATTCAGCTTACACAACCATTATGACTCTTGATAATTCACAAAAAGAAAAAAACACCTTTTGACTCTGATTTCAGGGGCAGTTTGTTGAATTGACAGTAACAAACAGGTGACAAATACCAGATATCGCAAATATTTTTTTCTAAGTTTGGCAAATGTGAGCCAGTTTCTGAGTTACAGTTTGTACAGCACCTAGCACAATAGGATCCTGATCCATAATGAGGGCTCCCACATGCCATGATAATACAATTATTAATAAATACAGCATCTTACCATGCCAGTATCTCAGTCATCTCTTCTGGTAGAATTGCACTTTTAAGATGATGGGGCACTTTGTCTAAACATAGACCTTTTGGCTAAAATTTTCCCACCTTTCCATTTTTATGTGGCGTGTCAATTCATCCATGGGATAAAACTGTCTGCCTCAGAAATGGTTAAATTTCAGTGGTGCTGTATATTTATGGCTTGTTAAGTGTTTGGGAGTCTTTGCCGTGTACAATATAGGTATTCTAATATGATGTATCCGTGTTTTATCTAGTGACTGACACTTTTTGCGATTGCTCTTTCCTGAAGTCCTGGGTGTATGTAAGCCTGTAATCATGTTTACCTGTTTATAGAAATATTTTTCTCTATTTAAACTAGGGGCTTGTATACTGTTTCCATATACAGGTTGAACCTTTCTCATCTGGCACCCTCAGACCTGACCAGAGCCAAACAAGAGAATTTACTGGAAAACGGGTGGTCAATGTTGTCTAGCACATTACCAACACTTCCACTCACTGGGCTCTTGGAAGACATTGAGGGGTAAATTACAGCTAAATAACAGCACAGAACACTGAGAGCCAAGACTGGTGGCTGTAAACAAACATTGTGGGACCACAGGAAACTTGGCTGCACCCATGATAAGTGGTCGTCCAGCTGACTAAAATCATGCTGGATTATCGATGCTGCTGGACAAGAGAGTTCCAGGTCAGAGAGGTTCAACCTGTGCTTGGCCATTGAAAGGCACCGCTGTACTCTCCAAAGCAATACCTGTGCTGCAGAAGCCAGATGCTGTCATAAATTATTTCCAAAACCTCCCAAATTGTTTAAATCCCATAATTTAAAATGAGGTGTAAATTTTTCACCTGTTTGTTGGCAGGCTGTGCTAATAAGACATTCATTTTCCAAGTTTAAAGGTGACAGCGTAATTACTGGGGACAGACTGAAGAAGCATCAGCAAGCTGAAGAAGGATGTCGTGAGCCATGTCAGGCAAAGGCATTCCTGTGCTAAAATGAAGCCATTAGACTCCCTTACCATTAAATGAGTGGAATGTCATTTTCTGCCTATTAGCCCAGGGAATGGACATCACTTGTTTTGCTCATGTCTTGCCTGGTTGCCTATCAACTGTTGGGTATAAACTGGTTCTTATAGCTCCTGTGAGTCATGTGCCATTACATGAAGCATAGGTCAGTAATAGTTAGTCAAACATGATCTTATGACAGGTAAAGACTGTTAGTAGGTTCCTTCCCACTCTTTTAGCCAATAGAAAACCTGGGACATTGCAACAAACACGAGCCTGCTCTATAAACGTCCCAACACTGCACAGGGCTCAGCTCTGCTAATTGAAATAGTTGCTCTACAAAACTGTACTTTACCGATTAGCCACTGACTTGTTCCAAAGGCTTTTCTACTTTTCTTCTCCAGGTAAGTACCATGCTTTCCCTGGAGATGAAAACCAGGCACTTATCTATAAAATCCTGATTGGTCTGATTTTCCAAGTCTGCAGCTTTCATTGACGTGAATGGGTGCTGCAGAGCTGATCTGACTGTTGTTTTACAGAGCAGTGTTAGCTGCTGGAATGAGTACAGGATCGGGAGCGAGGGACTCCTGGCATCATCATCTTGCTGAGACACTGGGTGATTCTGGGAAGGTCACTTCATGCCTCTGCACTGCATGCCCCATCTCTTCTTCCAGTCTCTAGAATGAAGATAGAGATTTACCAGCCCTGTTTCACAGGGGGCTTGTGAGAATTAACTAGTCAGGGTTTGATTTTATCAATGTAAATAGTTCTTGTGCATAGTCCTATTGACTCCTAACATGTACAGTAGACCCCCGAGATACGCTTACTCAAGTTGCGCGTATCTCAGGTTAACGTGACTCTGACTCCTGTCGGGGCGGCACCCTGACTCATCAGTGTTGCTCAGTTTCACCAGTCCTGTGAGCATCGGGCAGGACAGAGCCAGGTTCTCGGCTGCCTGCCACCCACAGGAAACAGGAAACTGGCTCCCCTGAGTTGTGTGAAATTTGACTGACATGAGGTTGCACAAGAACGCAAGCCCTGTGTAAGTTGAGGGTCCACTGTACATACTATTTCGGATGGGGTCCTTAATGTCTGTACAGTACTGCTCTTTGAATGTGTAAATCACTTCTCAAGTGCTTACCACTATTTTATTGATACAAAATTTCAATCGTAGCCTTTCAGTTTACTCAAATACGTTTTACCAATTGCAGACCCTTGTTTTCCAACTTTGGCTGCCATCTGAATGGCCTGTGATTTTGAATTTGTAAAGTTCAGTTTTTATCAGCAGTTCTAAAGCTTGTGTGTACTTCCGGTAACTGGTTGGGTCTAATCTCATGTTCAAATATAAATGGGTAGAAACAGAGGGCCACTGAATCTAGTAATTATGGGTGGTACATGTATCCCAGGATTCTGGTTTTTACCTTTTTGATATTATTTTTCAAACAATATAATTAAGTTCAACTTCCTTGGGTGTGGAAATGTATAAAAACCCAGCACCTAACTTAACAAAGGGGATTTCAAAACAATGAAAAAATAACCAGACAAAGGGCTCCTAAAGTCAAAAGTAAGGAAGTTAAAATTTAGGCTCAGTATGGGATTGTGTCTTTAAGCATATCCTGAAGTCACAGAAGAAAGCGGGTCAGCAAGAAAAAGATTTACTATTGCTAATATACAAAAGTTGAAGAAATTATTTGAACCAAAGCAGGTATCATTCAGCAAATGGAAATTCAGTTCTCATGAAGCCAATAAGAAAGAATATATGCTATGGCAAATACAATGTAATTTGGAAATTCAGAGGGCTAAGAGGGAGTTAGAAGAGCAAGTAGCCAAAGCTGTTAAAACAAAGAACAAGAAGTTCTGGTATAAGTATACTTTTAAAGAAGAGATTAGAAGGGACATAATAGAGGCATACAGAAAAATGAATGACATAGACTAGACACTGCATGCTTCTCTTTACCGTTTCTCATAGTAATACGACAAGAGGATGTTCAG
This sequence comes from Carettochelys insculpta, assembly GCF_033958435.1. Lineage (NCBI taxonomy): Eukaryota > Metazoa > Chordata > Testudines > Carettochelyidae > Carettochelys > Carettochelys insculpta. The sequence goes on from NC_134137.1 coordinate 221,847,788, forward strand.
AGAAATTGAAAGGGATTACTTTTAAAGCTAAATGTATAAATTCCATAGAACACATTGCCACAAGATGTCAAGTAGGCAAAGACTAGAGCAGAATTAAAAGATTTGATATGTATGTAGATAATGGGAACATCCACAGTTACGTTAGGTAGGATTAATTTATTGAAGAGATATAAGCTTAATGTTTTCGGGCATAAACCAGCCGATTAATTGACAAGAGTTAGGAAAAAAGCTCCCCCTTGGACAGATTATTCTATAGCTGTTCCTCTCTTGTCTTTCTTTCACCTTCCTCTGAAGGTTGATCCTGTCCTCTGAGACAGTACTCAATCTAATCTGGCATGGCAATTCCCGTACAGGGAGCATGCAGCAATATTCTGTTAGCATTTGCTTCTACTTATATGCTATTTATCCAGTATTTTATAGTTTTCTAAGGATTTGGAAAGAATCGAAAGGTGGAATTTCCATGGATTGTGTTGAGACACTTGCATTAGTGGGCTGACAGTTGTTACATTTGAGCAAGTTATTTTGACCTGAATTTGTTATTTTTAATTGTTTATCCCTCCTCGCTTCCCATCCCGGTTCAAACCATGTGTTAATATGTCAAATTTGAATATAAAAGAGAGTTCAGCAGCCTGTCTTTCAAGAGTGTTGTGAAAATTCGTCTTCAGTAACATGCAGACTCTTAAGTCATCAACAGAATGGGCCACTCAATTAAAATGCCAGCTAACAGGTTTGTGGATCCAGGAGTGTTTTTATGTCTGTTTTGTGCCCATTAACTCTTTGTCTAAGAGAGTATGAAGTCTGTCCATTATACAAAGCATCTGGGCATTGTTGGCGCATGATGGCATACATGATGTTAGTTGAGGAACATGAGAGTGTGCCTGTGATTCTGTGAATACCCTGGTTAGGTACAGTGATGGTATCTCCAGAATAGATATTGAATTAGATTGCCTGGCTTTGGTGGGCAGAGAAATCCCCTCCCCTTTTAATTTTAGACTCATAGCTTTGGTTTTTGTTTTTGTTTCTGTTTTTGTTTTTTTTTCTTTTCAAATGTTGTAATTGGGATCAAAGTGAGAAATACTTGAATTATTTTCTCAGAGGGGTAGCCATGTTAGTTTGTATCTGCTAAAACAATGAGATGTCCTGGGGCACCTTAAAAACCAACATTCATTTGGGTATAAGCTTTGTGGGTGAAAACCAGTGGGGCTGACAGCCACTGCAGGCCCCAGGCAAGGAGTGGAGGGGGGGCCTGCTCTGTGCCCCAGAAGGGGCAGGGCCAAGGGCAATCAGCCCTTACTGCTGTGTGGACCACAGCGCTGGTGCCCCTCACAGTAGTACAGAATATCACTGCTGCAGCAATTCAAAGGGGCCGAGAGCTCAGGCTACTGCTGCTGCTGAAAGTATTTCACTGATGTTTCCCAGCAGCCAGTGGGGATTGGTGCTGAGTTCAAGCTGCAGGGTAGGGGACTAGCTGGTCCACTACTAAGGTCAAGCCCCAGTGGAAGTGTCAGGGAACTCTATTACAGAGGTCTTCTTAATTTTATTTGTGTGTCCTTGGTTACCTAAACATGTATGATGTTTAAAACAAAATCCAGGGTGATTTTGAGGGTCATAGTAGATAGGGAAAATTCTGGACGAAAGTGCAGTTTAAACAATTTTTATTATTTTCAGCAGTGTTTCTTAAAATATTCTCTGTGGAACACTGGTATTCCATGAACAACTCGCAGGTGTGCCATGAGTGTTTGAAAAAATGCACTGATGGTATATATTTTCTGTTATTAAAACTACATACAATGTTACTTCTGTATTAGTATATCACCTGATTAAATTACTTCATTTTGGTTTTTTCTGTATATGTTGCTGGGTTTTTTTGGTGGTTTTGGTCTTACAATTTTTTTAAAGAAAGTTTTCATAAGTGTTCTGCATAAAAAATATTATTATTTGGTGTTCCGTGGGCTCAAAAATTTAAGAAACACAGATTTACACAGCCTGAATGGAAGAGCTAGTGAAGGATAACTAAAATGATTGCCTAATATTCACACAAGTGCAGGATAGGAAGAAACATGAGTCAGCTAAAACAGATACTCGGAAAGGAATGTAGTTTTGTTCTGAAGGAAGTTATGGAACATGTTGCAAGGTCAAGTCAGTGGATTTAAGACGACTGAAGCTGGAGAGTTTTACCTACAGGCCTTACAGTTAAACTGCGGCTACAGACACATTGAAATATGGCAGATGAACTGAGCCAGTATCAAGAAGCAGATATCTTTGGTTTTGAGGACAAAAAAAGTTCTCCTCTGCTATGCTATGTAGGTAATATTTCAATAACAGTGATGCATTTGTGGAATTCACCTATTATGCAAGTTAGTTTAGACTTTTGTTTCATGTTGTGTCCTTGTTCTAGATTTTTGTATATTTGTCTGTAAAAGGTTAACGAAACTGGGCCTTAGTGCTGCTAGTTCAGAGGCATGTACTAACTTCTCTGAGAAAACAAAATATGATCTGACCTTGGTGGAAACAGTGGGCGGGGGGTATAAGTAGAGCTGAACAACTTGAAACTTTAGGTATATAATTTGTCTTAGTTTAATATAGTCACATAAAAACACATTTTTAATGAGAGTTCTGTTAAATGTGTTTGGAACAGTTATGTAATAAACATAGAACTAGAGCTGGTCAAAATTTGGAATTTCTCATTTGCTGGATATTTTCAATAATTTCGTATTTCTTCATACACAATATTTTTCTGATTTCCTATGTATCAGAAATATGGGGAAATATTTCAGGTTTACAGATTTTTGTTTTGGAATTGTGAATTTTAACTAAGGAATTTCAAAATTTGTTTCAGATGATCTTATTTCACAATGTTGTTGTACCTCATGTTGCCCAGGATATGAACCACAAGCAAAGTGAGCTAACATCTTTTACTGTATCGGCTTCTGTTTGTGGAAGGCATAAGCTATTTAACTTGTGTGGCATAAAAGTTTATAGCTTCCACTAACAGAAATTGGTCCACCTAGCTTGTCTCTCACTTTACTGTATGTTTTTTTCATTTTTGTTATTTGTCAGTAGTAATACTAATACACACACTGGCTACGTCTACACGTGCACGCTACATCGAAATAGCTTATTTCGATGTAGCGACATTGAAATAGTCTATTTCGATGAATAACGTCTACATGTCCTCCAGGGCTGGCAACGTCGACGTTCAACTTCGACATTGGGCAGCACCACATCGAAATAGGCGCTGCGAGGGAACGTCTACACGCCAAAGTAGCACACATCGAAATAAGGGTGCCAGGAACAGCTGCAGACAGGGTCACAGGGCGGACTCAACAGCAAGCCGCTCCCTTAAAGGGCCCCTCCCAGACACAGTTGCACTAAACAACACAAGATCCACAGAGCTGACAACTGGTTGCAGACCCTGTGTATGCAGCATGGATCCCCCGCTGCCGCAGCAGCAGCCAGAAGCCCTGGGCTAAGGGCTGCTGCACACGATGACCATAGAGCCCCCTGGGGCTGGAGAGAGAGCATCTCTCAACCCCTCAGCTGATGGCCGCCATGGCGGACCCCGCTATTTCGATGTTGCGGGACGCAGATCATCTACACGTGCCCTACTTTGACGTTCAACTTCGAAGTAGGGCGCTATTCCCATCCCCTCATGGGGTTAGTGACTTCGACGTCTCGCCACCTAACGTCGATTTCAACTTCGAAATAGCGCCCAACACTTGTAGCCGTGACGGGCGCTATTTCGAAGTTGGCGCCGCTACTTCGAAGTAGCGTGCACGTGTAGACGCGGCCACTATGTCAATATCTAATTGTTTCATTACAAAAGTAAAAAGAGACATCTTGTTCTAGAAGATGTTTATTTTTTATCAGTACAAAGTAGCAGCTGTCTGTAGTGATTTAAAATAAACAAAACCCAGACTATTTCAAGTATTCTATCATATGTTGACATGCCTAAAGCATGTTATGCAGTACTGCTACTGGCATCATGAAATAAAGCAATACATGTAATACAGAAATGAAAAACATGAAGTAAAATCCAAAACAAAATTAAATTTTTCTAAAACTGAACATTTTTAATTCAAATGTTTTTCTCCCAGGGGCAGTCTGGTGAAAGTTGCAATATTTTTCAAGAAGTTTTAGTTTCTACAAAAACGTGATTTTTCCACCAAGAATGTTTTGATGACATTTTTCAGACCAGCTCTATGTAGCACTTGATAGTTCAGATGTTCTTAATAAGACAATAGTGTCTTTATCCTCTCCAGGGGGAGGAGGCGGGGGATGGACTGACAGACTTGCTGGGCCCCTGGGCTGTGTGTGTTGTGGGGTGGGAGGGTGTCCTACGAGGGGCAGGGCCTTGGGCGGAAAGGGTGGGGGTGGAGCTGGGGCTAACCTCACTACCCCTCCTTCAGCACTGCCCCATGCTGCATGGGGATCTGTCAGCAATTGAAAGAGCCCGGGTCTCCCAGCTGCCACTGGGCCCTGGGGCACTTCTCCCCTTCCCACCGTCCTCCCTCCACCCCCATTGGCAGGCCTAATCCCCTTCCTCACTGATGTGTATTTGATCCAGAATGGTAAAGGGAATTGTTCCCCATAACAGTTGGACAGTGGTCTCACTCAGATGCTGCAATGATGTACAGTGATGACTGTGACTAGAGCAGCAGATACATCCTCATGTTCCCTGTTGTTCCCCATGAATGAAATTCTGTGACTCTCTTCTGTGTCATTTCTAACTGGCTACTTCAATCCTTGTGGTGTTCTAAGAGGCTGTATTGCAAAAAATCTGACCATGGAGTTTTCTGGGGTTCAGGAGAAGTCTCCCCTATCTCCTCTTTTTTTAAAAAAGACTATTAGATCTGCACCAGCCCATAACTTTCACTAGGCAGAATTGCAAAATGGCTTGCAGGCTTAGCCAGAGATGGAGCTTATTGCCATGGGGTATGGAGCCTTTTAACGACTTTAATAACCATATTGTGGAGGGTGGAAATTGTGCATAGAAATGATCACACAACTACTTACATGGTGCCCTGAAGAAACTGAACACATTTTACGTGGCTTGTATATGATCACTGTTCCAAAGAATAGCTGTAAAACCACTTTACTTCCTTATGGCCTACACCTTTAAGGCAGAAGTTGGAGAGGGACCTTGTCAAAAGAGCCCAGGATTTCACAGTTCAGTCATCTGAAAGCTGGGCAAAGAGAGGCTTCTCCCAGTTCTGAAGGCACATAGTCAGGGCTATGCTTGAACTTATTTCCATCAGCGAATCCCAGAGAAGCAGACCTGGAACTGAGAATGCCCTCTATCTCTCACACGCTTCCCTCTTCTCCAGTATTGTGGATGAGTGTAGGTCATATGGTGCATTGGAAAGGGTCCTTAAGGCAACCTGGGCCTAGGCCATGTACAAGCACCTGGAATTTCAGCCTAAAATCACTTGGCAGTTTGTGGTGAGAGCTGAGGATGGGTGTGGCACACTCTTGTCACCCTGACTGGAAGACAGGAGGCTGGAATGTGCTCTAGCCAGATTGGTTCCCATAGCTAGGCAGAGCAGAGAACATGTCATAGGGAGAAGTCCCCATGCCGTGGAGTGTGCCCCTGTAGGGGGCGTGAAGGAATGTTTGGAATGGGTGTAGCTGGGGCCCAGGCCAGCCCCTGTGGGTGGCAGGGAAAGCAGGATCCAGCCTGCTAAACCACTGGATCCAGCCTGTCATTACCATCCTGTGGCCCAGCGGGAGCCTTGCGCAAGCTCCCTGCCTGCCTTGCCTGCACCTGCCGCTCAAAGTGACCGGCTTTGGGGCCATATTCCCTGTGTGCTGCGTGCCTGGGGAAGAGGGCTTCACGCTCTGGCCCTGCCCCAAGCACAATCTAGCAGCTGCTTGGGCTGTGCTTGTGGTAAAGGCAGCATGAGATCCCGCTCCTCTGGGTTCATGGTGCGCAGAACGCATGGATGCCACAGCTTGCCACTTAGCGCAACATGAGGGAGTGTGGCAGGCTGGGAGCTTGCCTGAAGGCCCCACTGGGCTGATGGCTGCCTGGGTAAGTGCCTCCTGGCCAGACCTTATGGCACACTAGTCCCTCCATTCTGTGCACCCCCACCTGGATAACAACCTCCTCTCAGACCCTGCACCCGCTCTTACATCCCAATTCCCTGGCCCATGTCACAACCCCCTCCTTCACCCAAACTCCCTCCCAGATCCCCCACACCCTCCTGCATTCCAGTTGTCTACCCTGAGCTCCCTTCTGCGTCCGGTCTCTATCCCTGACCCCGCACCTCTTCCATTAGTACTGTGGGAGAGTGTGACCCTCAACCACTTCCAAAATTCTTGGAGTGCCCACCCCCCATCAAAAATTATTGCCCATCCCTGACCTAAAGGGTTTGTTTACTCACTTGAAGTTCCTTCTTGGAAACTCTGTTACTAACCCTCTTCAGGGCTAATCATATCCTCAGACTTTTTACCTTGGAGTTAATTCTCTGTGAATATTTGCATCTGGGAATTCAGATCACCCAGGAGATGACGATGATCTCATGAAGAGGAAGCATCCACAAGCTGCAACTATAATACCTGTGCTAGAGTTTGTATGTATGGTAGGTATGTAGGCTAGAGTTTTCTGGCCTACCTAAGGGATGTTGGCATCCTGGTATTGCCAGTTCTGTTTGTTGAGATCATTTTTACATGCTTGATGTCTTTCTGGAAGGAAGAAGCAATTAGTGAATATTCACAGTAGTGTTATTGTAGTTGTCTTTCTCCAACCCTCACCCTGTATGCTAGTAACACCCTGTGACTCCAATTTATGTATGCGTATTATGTATTCCAGGCAGGTAATGGTTACCTTGTTTATCTGGAAAAACAAGTTCCTGGGATTTGTTTAGGTAACAAATCTTGGCAAAGTATGTATTGACCAATTGTGTTAGCGCTACCTAGTTATATAGAAATTGGCATTTGGATAACAGTAAATTGTAGTTATTTGGTTAACAGTCTATAGCTTTGGTACTTTTACTTACGATGTATCCACTCATTTCACACACTGAGTCGCAACTTTTTTCAGGCCCTGCTCTGAAAAGTTTGTAATCTAAATATAAGTGAAGAGGCAATATGTAGATAGAGCTAATGGATGGAAGGGCGAATGAGACAACAATGAGGACAGTAGTTAAGATCTGCAGATGAATTCTGCTGGGATTGGAAGGGCCACACGCTGCCTGAGTAAGTGAGGGGAGGAATGTGCATCTTTTCTGGGATCTAGCCACTCCGAGCAAGACCAATGCCATTTGTGGGGGCAGGTGTCCCTTCTCCTATTTGGCATTGGACATCCTGGTTTGGATGGACTTGATTATAAGCTAGCCCACTCCGCCATTAAAAATGAATCTCTTGTTTTGGCTCCCCAAATCAGCTTCTACAGGAGAGTTTTGTATGAGGATTGGGTGGAAGCATGTCCCATGTTTGTATACCGTCCTTAGACAACACACTGGAAGAGATGCAGTGTGCCAGGTTTGAAAACAGGCAAAAATAAGGATTGGCAGAATACTGCCAAGTGTGCTGGGCCTCATCCAGTGTCATTTGAGAGCAAAAGGGTCATGGAGTGGAACTGTAGAGACAATTTTTAATGGATCAGAGATTTCCAAAGTTGTCAGGGTTTGCTGGGGATCTGTGTGCATAACAGCAGGCAGTAAGGGGGAAGATAACATGGGAGGCCACGCTCACTGGGCATTTTTCAGAGGGGTTCTAAATTTGCGTGTCAACCAATCTTTTCTAACCAAAAGAATGTCTGAACTTTCTTTTTTAAATAACAGAACATTTTTCTGGGACTTTAAAATGAACTTGTAAGTCTGGGGATAATAGTTTGCAGGACAAGGGAGGTAATACTCCTAAAACCAGATTTTAATGAATGCCATCTCGGTTATAACCAAAACATTACAATCATGTTTCCAGCACGGATTAGTACTTTTATGACTTTAAAGTATATTTTCTCCAGCATCAGGAGGATGAGGTACATAATGGACGTCTCTTCTGTATGGATAGGAAGGGGGTGAGGGAGGGCGATTAAATCCAGTATTGCCATTATGTTAATGGATAATTGTGTGCCTAAATTCCACTTGCAAGAAGTGGGAAATAAAGTCCAGTAAGGTTTATTGTACTCTGGTCAGAAATATTTTGGTGAAACCTAGTTCTATGAGGCTCTGCAGTTCCATCAGAATCAAATTATTTTGTGAAATTGGTCTGATTTTGTTGGAATTTTCCTAAGGTAAAAAACTGGGTGGGGAGAGGGGAGAGTTCAGAGAATTTTGAAGCATTTCCCTTCTACGTTTTTGAAATGGAACATTGAGATTTCCCATTTCAAAACTTTTGTTTCTAAGTTTTTAACATAATACAAAATAAAAGATGTTGTGAAAATGAAATGTATAAAATGACCTGAAACAACAAATGTATTTTTAAATGTTTTCTTCATGGAGAATTTAGAAATTTTTGATTTTCATTCCAATTTGCAAAAAGCCAAATTTCAAAATTCTCTGAAAATCAGAAGAGTTGCCACGTAGCTCCAGTTAAATGGCTTCTTTTACTCCAGGGGGAATGCTGCATCAGAAAATCAAAAATTCTGCACAAAGTATTTTAAAATTCTGTGTATTTTATTTGTCAAAAGAATGCAATACAGTCATGCCAGCAGCAATTATTTTGGTCATTTTTTTTGTGAACACCTGTCAGCAACTCCGTCTGTAACAAATAACAAAAAAGGTTCAGGAAATGTTTTTGACAAACGGATTTTTTTCTAGGCATGTTAATTCATTTAAACTTTAAGTAATAATTCATTTGGACTACAAGGCAGAAACCTGTTTTTCTCACCCCTCAGAATCAGTGCAAAAGCACGAGAGACTCGGGTAACAAAGGAACTAAGGGAGAGGGAAGTAATTCTTGGGAACAGTCTTAGAGTGAACATGGAGGGTCATTGGGTGTGGGTGAAAGAAGTATGAAATGGGTATGTGGTGAGAGGAGGGGGATGGGATTCTAGGGAACTGGGGAGCCTCTTCCAAGTAGGTCCTGGCTGCCCCTAGCCTCTCCCATTCAGTCATGCATATCTACCCGCATCCCCATCAGTCTGTCCCCTGCACTAGCTCTTCTGAACCCCAATCTGTGTGACTTTCCCAGTAGCCCCATGTGCTCAACTCTCTCTGTGCCTCCTCACCTGGCACTGCAGGCAGGCACTGTCAGGAATGCAGCCTCCTCTCCTTCCTGTTGGTTGCTGGCTGCTAGTGCTGGTGAGATGGAGCCCATCTCTGCTGGCGCCAGAGCAGCCCCTGGTGGGCAAAGTGCATAACTTCAGCACCTCTCTGACATCTGAGGAGAAAAAAAATCTGCAGGAGACATGAATTCTGTGCATGTGCAATGGTGCAGAATTCCAGCAGGAGTAACATTGTTTTTAACAACATGTTCTTAGTTTTTTAAGCACCAGAATTCTGTTACTCTGGTAATCTGCAATATAAATGTGACTGTTCAAGAAGTGTGCTTCAGTATGATAGTGCTATAATAGCTGGATGAAATCAGCCTGTATTGTTTCAACCATATTAAGAAACTGTGGTCTAGGCTCTAGTAAAGACCAGGGAGTTGGTGAGATCCATGTGGTGGAAGGAGCTGAGTTGTATGCAAAGATTTTACTTCCAAAGGTCAGAGTGCTGGACCTGTTTACAAATGGTTTGAGCACAATGGTCCAGCACAAGCTCCTAGGAAAACTGGTTACCAAAAATGCATAATATGGTGCAGATCAGGACTGAAGGGCCCTGGTTAAGGTCCACGACTGAAATAATATGAGATACTGTTGGTCAGGACTGAGGCATATTAGCAGACAGCAGCATGTGAGGAATCCAGGACTGCTATTAGGGTGGTATGCTCATGGGAGTGAATTGGCAAGACAATGTAAGGGGCAGCTTGCATAGCATCTCGTTCTACTACACCTGGCTTTTAAAACTAATGTTAGAGGGACAAGGTGGTAATATCTTCCATTGGACCAACATTTGTTGTGAACAGAGACAAGCTTCTCCTGAAGAAGAACACTCTGTAGCTTGAAAGCTTGTCTCTGTTGCCAAAAGAAGTTGGTTCAGTAGAAGATATTACCTCACCCACCTTGTGTGCATAATATTCTGGGACTAACAAAGCTATAACTACACTTCAGAAAAAAACCTGTTGTTGGGTATCTCCCTTGAATGCCAAATTCCCTCCATTTCATTATCTTGGTTGGTTTTTTCTTTTTTCTTTTTTTTTTTAAACTTTATTAATAGACATCCAGTAGTTGAGTAATGGTGCCAGTATACCAGAAGTGAGAAACTTTTCAAACACGGATTGGATATATATGGGTATGTGTGGATAGGACCTTCACAAAATCTTAGGCCTCAATTGGGGTACTGTGTACTGTTCAAGGCCTCACATTTCAGGAAGGTTGTTCAGAAATTGGAGAGGGTCCAGAGAAGAGGAACTAAAATGATTAAAGGTCTAGAAAATATGACCTATGAGAGAAGATTTAAAGAATAGGGTTTTTTAGTTTGGAAGGGGGAAGGCTGAGCTAGGGGACATGATAGCAGCTTTCAAGTACCTAAAAGTGTGTTACAAGGAGGTGGGAGAAAAATTGTTCTCCTTTACCTCAGATGATAGGAGAAGAAGCAATGGGCTTAAGTTGCAGCAAGGGAGATTTAGGTTGGACATTAGGAAAAAATTCTCAACTGTCAAGGTGGTTAAGTATGGGAATAAATTGCTTAGGGTGTTTGCAGAATCTCCATCACTGGAGATATTTAAGAACAGGTTGGATGTTACTTGGTCCTGCCATGAGGGCAGGGGACTGGACTTGATGACCCCTTGAGGTCCCTTCCAATTCTAGTATTCTGGTATCTTTTCTACACATGCTTGGTATTTGGATTTCTTATAGCTTACTGTGCCATACATAGGAACCATTAGTGCTTACACTTCTATTTGATGGTTTGGGATTTCTGGGTTATATCTACACTGTGCACTTATGACAACATATAGCATATATACACTACACACACACCAAGCATAGGTATAAAGAGCAGCGTAGATGGTGAAGCACTACTTAGCAAGTGAAAACATGCCAGAACCTTAGTGTATGTATCCCACACGGCTCTCTACATGCTCAGGCAGTGCACCCCCATGCTGCCTCTGTATTATTGTTTTAGCAGTGTAGTGTTATGCTCTGTGCCTTCTATTCAAGCCTTTCCCTGCTGCATGGAAAACATCAACAGGTAAATGGTCTGACAGCTCCCCTACAGCAGGGAAAGTCTCCAGCAGTGGCTAAGCAGTGAGACCTCCTCTACGTGTTTCAAATGCAATGTTGTGTACATGAGCATTCACCCTGTGCTATTTTAATGTTTCTTCTCTGGAGATTTTCTAAGTTGTGTTCCTAAAGTGGAAATGATGTAGCGGGAATGAAACCTTTTTCAATGCTGTTGGTGAATGTCCCTCCTGACCTCAGGTGAGACTGAAGGAGAAAACTCTCTTTCTGTTTGGTCAGCACAGATAATCTGAAAATATTTAAAATCTGTTTCTCCTTCAGCCTCTGCAAACAGGAGGGGGGCTGGGCCTGAGAAGGGGACATAATGACACTAGACCACAGATCTGTGCCCACCAGTGGCCAGCTGGAAGAATGTCCTGTGCTTAGGAGACTCACCTCTCCAGAGCAGCTCAGGGTGAATGAAGAGGATCAGAAAATGAATGTAAGTAAGACCTAGTCCTGGACTGTTAAATTTTTCCTACCACGGCTATGAATAGGCTTGCATTTCCTTCACTGCCCGCAAGTTTCTGGAAAACGGTCTTCTGCAGGTCCTACAGCAAGTGGGATGCCTCTTGCAGCATTATATTTGTTTTCCCTCTTCTTACTGATTAAGAAGCTCCTCTCTGGTCTTTTAAATTAAACATAATTGTTTGGAAAATCTAGTAATAGGTGACTTCAGATGCTCAGATGACACTTTATTTTGAAAAACCAAAATGGTTGACAGCACGCACACTCACTCTTTCCAAGAGTGTTTAAACCAGCCACACTATATGCTAGAGAAAAGAACAGTCTAGTGCGTGGTTTGGGACAGACAAAAATCATCTAAAATTTAGCAGTCTGAACATGAAACCCATGTTGATCATGATTGAAAGTTGTTACTGTCATGCAGCTTTTTGGCTTATATGAAGCAAGCCTATGGTCTCCATGTGCCTTCTATTGGTAAACACTTATTGGAGTTAGACATTTTTAAATCAGCAAGGCCACAAGAACTACATCCAAGAGTTTTAAAAGAAGAGGCCGAGAAGCTATCTGAATTGTTGATGTTGATTTTTAGTACTACTTGGAAAATTAAAGACATTCCGGAGAGCTGGAAGAAAGTTAATGTTCTGCCAGTGTTTTAAAAAGGGGAAATGGGAGGACTCAATAGGCTTGTCAACTAGACATCAGTCCTAAGCAAAATAAGGGAATGGTTGATAGGGAATTGAATTGCTAAATAATTCAAATAAAGTAACATAATTAATGCCAACCAACATGGGTTTATAAAAATAGATTTTAGTTAACTAACTTCATTATTTTTGATGAAATTACAAATGTGATTGATAATGCCAATATTGATGTGATATACTTAGATATACTACATTAAAGTCTTGGACTATATGACATGTTAAGGAATTAGAACAATAAAAATCAACAAGGCACATATTAAAGGGGTTTAAAATTGCCAAATGATAGGTCTCATAGGCTGTGTCTACACTCGCTCCATACTTCGAAGGGAGCATGGTAAGTAGGGTGTCGGGAGATTATTAATGAAGGGTTGCGGTGCATATGCAGCATTTCATTAAGCTAATTCATCCCCGTGGCAACTTGGAAGTGTTAAACTTGAAAGTGCCGGCTTGCATGTAGCCACGGCTAACCTGACAGTGCTTCAAAGTGCCTGGGCAAAATTTTGAGGAGTAAAGGGACTTCGAAGTTGCCCAGGCATTTTGAAGTACCATCAGGTTAGCCAGGGCTACGTGCGAGCTAGCACTTCAAAGTTTAACACTTCCAAGTTGCCATGGGGGAGAATTAGCTTAATGAAGTGCTGTATATGCACCGCAGCACTTCTTTCATTATCTCCCGACACCCTACTTACCATGCTCCCTTCGAACTAGGGAGCAAGTGTGGACACAGCCATAATGTAATTGTAAATGGAGAAACATTAGTGAGTGGGTGTGTTTCTAGGGGGATCCTGCTGGGGTCAGTTCTTTACCTTATGTTGTATAAGTTTATCAGATACCTGGAAGAAAACATTAAATCATTGGTGTTAAAATCTGTGGATGACACAGAGTAAGGGAGTAATAAAGAGGACATGTCATTGATATGAAGCCATTTGGATCATTTGTTAAACTGGGTCCAAACAGATAACACGTTCCAATAGAACCAAATATAAGGTGGTGCATTTAGGAAGAAAGAAGCAGCGGGGCTGTCCTTCATGGTGTACAGCCTGGGACAATCCCACCCCCTCTCAAACCCTGCCCCTGCTCCACCCTCCTCCCACCTCTTCCTACTTCTGCTCTTCTTGCCCCCATTGCACACCCTCCTCCAAGCCTCCTTCCCAAGCAACACAAGCCAAGGCACTACCGGAGTGGGGAGGGCCTGACGCCAGGAGCAGGGGTCCTCCCCGCACTCATCATGACAGCAGGAAGTGGCATGAGCTGGCCCCCACCCCTCCATTCCCCTGGTTCCCAGTCACATTGCTTGGGAGCACAAAGCAGGCTGGGGCCGGGTCACTCTGCTTCCTGCCATCACAGTGAAGTGGAGCAACGCAGATGGGAGATGGTGAAGCAGAGCAGTCTGGGGCTGCATAGCCCTGCTTTTTACAGCTCCTGCCACCACTGGTGAGTGTAGGGATGGGCCTTACCCCTGCTGTAGGCCTGCCTACAGGAATCTCCCAGGCTGCCCTGAGCCCCACATAGACCCCTCCGGCCCAAAGTGCATGGCCCAGGTCGGTTGCCCCAGACAATCCATTCTGGGAAGCAGTGATGCTGAAAAAAGATGTAGGAATGGCTGTCTGATCCTGTGAGGGCTGAAGAGAGAGAGGCTGGAACAGGAAGAAACCCTTCACTGAAATACATGGGGAAAACCACTGGACTTCAAATGCTGATTTTAGGTGAATTTCAGTGTATATATGAGTGTGGTGGTAATGATTTAGTTTGAGTGTAATTTAAGTGCTTGTTTCAGAATTTTATTGCTGGGCAAATGTCCAGGAATTCCAGATGAAAACAGTTAAGCTGGATGTCACTATCTGTGATAAACGGTGCACATCTGGTTTGTGTTCTTCTGTTTCTCCAGCCCCGTCTTCCTGAAATAGACCACTTCCGGGCATATTTATTTCCATCCTGCAGGCTGACTTCAGCCCTGTGTTCCTTCTCCTCTTCTACCTTGCAGGATCTGCGTTGTTTGTAAAATGAAGCAGAGATGAGGACGCTGAGAACTGCTTGGCTGTAAACATGGGGAGCAGAAATGAAAAGATAGGCTTTGCTGATTGTAACTTGGGGGCTAAGTGAGGCTACTGCTATAAGCAATGAGTATTTTAGGCTGAGGGGGCATTACATGGCACTGAGACGAACATATGGGCCTGAGTATTTAGCAGCAATTGGTTCTAAGGTCAGAAAACACTGTTGGCAGGCATGAGGGTAAGTGATTGAGCTCAGGGTGATATGTGCCGGGATATGTCACCATGATTAAGCCATAGTTTTGTTCATAGCTGTGTATATTTGTGTTTTTGTCTGTAAAATAAGTTCCAGAGGACACAAGATATCAACTAATGTTTGATGTGGTTTTGTCTTTCCCGCTCTTGGACGTTGCAACCGACAAAACAGGAAAATGCAGTTGACCAGGGGTCAGCAACCTTTCCGAGGTGGAGTGCTGTAATTTGACCTTTTGACCTCTGTGTTCAGTCCAGGTGCCGGTGATACTTTTTAAAGTCACTAATAGTCCAACTTACAACAGCTTCATTAATAAATGAATGAAGGTGCAGAGCTTTACCATTTAGGTGGCAGTTGGTAGCGTTAGCTGGTCTTTTGCTAAAGCACAGGCGGCTGGGGCTGGAGTGAGTTGTGGCTAGTTAATGCCACTTTCTGCTGCCATGATGAGTGTGGGAAAGACCCCTGCTCCTGGTGTCAGGCTCTCCCCACTCTGGTAGTCCCCTGGATTGGGAAGGGGACTTGGAGGAGGGTGTGCAATGGGAGCAAGAGGCTTTGAGCATGTTCATGGGTGCATGGGGGAGGAGAGGTGGGTCTGAGCTCACACTTCATGTGCTGATGAAAATCAGTCCATGTGCCACTCTTGACATCTCCTGCCAGGGATTTCTGACCCCTTCAGTAGACCATGGGTTCTCAGGCTTTACTGCACCTTCTGACAACAAAAATTATTACATGTCGCCAGGAGAGAGGACCAAAGCCTGAGGCAGCCAAAGCCCTGGTGCCCTGGGAAGGCAAAGCCACAGCAAAGAGACAGAACTCAGGCTGCATTTAGAATCTTGACTTGGAATTTCTGGATTGTCTTGTTTAAAAATGCCTCAATCTGGAAACCCAGTGGGCCGGCTGGGTGCTTCCCAAAGATACACTACTTAAGTAACAGTCTCTTCTGCATACTTCAGAAATGCTGGAGTGATTTTGCTTAACTCTGCTGACATTTTTCTTTCATAATTTGCATGGCATACTTAATGCTGTTTACATAATGGGCAACAAAATTTCATAGTTTAGGCTTCATTAATTACCCTGCTTACAAAGATTTATTTTGAATACTTAACAAAAATTAAGACAGTTGGTGATGTGGTAAGACATAGTTTTTCACAGGTTCTCTTCCAATATAGCCCTCTAGTTTGATTATACAAAAAAGCAGTCTTGTAGCACTTTAAAGACTAACAATATAAGTTAGTATTGTTCTTGTGTAGCATTGCATGATATCACATGTATAATACATAATTAAGCGGTGAGAAATGCACCGGCTCTGCAATGCACAGGCTCAGTTGCCCAAAATGAAACCCAATTATACATTTCTCTACACTTCAGCTTGTAGAATAAAAGTACAGCATGGTAGCATGGAAATAAAAGGTGAAGTTCTTGGAGAAGTTTAAAGGTGTTAGGAGTTTTGGAAAGGTAGGAGTGTCTGGAAATCTATCCCATTTGTCTTCCAGTAAAACTTGCCCCTCTGATTTTGGCTGGCTGATTAAAAGATTGGGCTGGCTGCAAAGTCAATGCTTAATTGCAGCCCAAGGAATGTGAACCAGTTGCCATAGAAAGCAAGGAATTGAGAAGGTTAAGAAAGTTCAGTGTCTGAATTCCTTTCAGTAGAATTGGACTGATGAGATAAAGGTTCAGAGCAGGTTTTTCTTAGCTGTCTGAAAAGCTTTGTGTGCAAGGAAGGAGGACGATTTCTTGTTCAAACAGTTGGAAAAACAGATGCGATTTCATATGCCAACAAAGGGCTCTCAGGTAAGGAATAAAAAGAGAACAGATTTAGCGCCCTGGAGACAGACGTGATTCAGTGTTTAGATTCTAGAGACTCTCTCGAGTTTTCATCGTCACTGCTGTTGCCTGGGTTGAGTCTGGCATTAGCTTCTACAAACACATTCACACTTTCTTCACTTCTTGATCACCTTTTCCTAATACTTTCCATAGCTCTTTTCTCTCACATATGTTGTTTGATGATGTTTCCTTCCCCCTGGGTTCCTTAAATCAGCACTGAAGCCAGCATTAGAAAGCTTGTAGTATGATTATCTGCATCATATTTATTGCACTAGACCGCAAATACATTTGTTTGTGTTTTGAGCTAGTGCTCCATCACCACAAAGCGCAAATTACAGTGATTAAGCATCAAGTCTGAAATCCCCAGACTCCCTGAAACTACGGAAATCTCAGCAGAGTTGACTCAACCGTCAAGCTTCCTAGGCAGAAAAATGGAATTCCCTGAAGTTTACTCTCAATCTTTTGGATAAAACCTTAAAGGAGTACTTTCACATAATGTAGCCAGTGGCAAACACAGAGTTAAAAGCGTGAAAGCTGGAGTATATGTGCCAAATTCTCTGTCAGCAGCCCCCCCGAATAGTGTAACAGTGTTAACGTTTACAGTTTCCATGGCCTACTCAAATTATACATATAGGCATTGAATTTTAGAACACCCAGCCCTGGATAAATCTTGTTTCCCGTGCTACTGTGCCTGTGAAGTCCCCTGCTAATTTTTCTGATTTAAAATCACATCTTCATTTTTAAAAATAAGGGTTGTTTTTCTTCCCTGTTGTTGTATGAAAGCTGCTCATCAATGGGGTGCCAGCTGATCCCAAAGTTGTGTTTCAGGGAACAGACTGAAAACCATAAAGAACAAATATTTAAAATTCCTTTCGTTTGGAATCATTTCAGGTGGTGTTTGCAGCATTTTTGACTTTTAAATAAATACAGCTCACTAAATGAGAAAAAGATCGCTTGCTATCTTATAAGGACTATTCATTTCAAACTGTCACCTCAGAGTACCCATTTCCTTGTCACCTAACTAAAAGAACTTGAGTCCTGTGCATAGGCAGACAACCAGTGATTGATTTACCCAGGGTCATCAATTCTGGTAGTACAGAGCAGAAGTCCCAGAGGGAAATGTTAAAATCACAGAAGTGAGTTTACATGAGGCTTCCTTCACTTAGCTCACTCCTACAAAAGGGGAAATAACAGGTTTGGCAGGAGTTCTGCTGAAAAGCACCTAGCAGCTATAAGGGATGATAAACTGAATACAAGTCAATGAGGTGGAGTGAGTACAGAGGAAAACAACAAACCTAACCTTTAAGGAATGGGTTAAAAAATACCTGGGCATGTTGAATCTTGTGAAAAGAAGGCTGAGGTGGAACCCAATGATTATGTTCAAATAACATGAAGGACTTTGCCAAGGCTGGTTGTAGAATCTCCATCGCTGGAGATGTTCAGTGTTTTTTTGTATTAAAAAAAAAGGAGGAGCTAGTATTCAGCTGGCTCTCTACCCCCTTCCCCAGCCAATTCCATGGCTGGAGCTGCTGAGGTGCCAGTACTCTCAACCAGCACAAAAAAAGCACTGGAGATATTTAAGAAGAAGTTGGATAAACATCTAATAGGGATGATATAAATGCTGCTTGGTCCTGCTCTGAGGGCAGGGGACTGGACTTGATGACCTCTTGAGGTCCCTTCTAGTCTAGTGTTCTATCGTTCTTTAAGAAGCTAGCGATTGATAGGTCTCAGTGTCTCTTGAAAGCAGGACAGAAAGTAAAAGGCTTAATCTGGAGCAAGGGAGCTAGAGGTTAGATGTTGGGGAAAACGTTGTGATTTATAAAGGTAGCTAAGCTCCGGCACTGGCTCCCAAGGGAGGTTGCGGAATCCCGATCACTGGAGATTTTTAAGAGGTTGGAGAAATGCCTGTGGGGATGGTCTAGATTTACTTGACTTGCCTAAGCACCAGAACCTGTGCTTGATGATGTCTTGGGGACCCATCCAGCCCTATATATCTATGGTTCTATGCCTAGAACTAATGTGCTTGGCCCTCACTATCATGCCTTTATTAAAAATAATGCTAGCTCAAGACTCCTTTACTCTGGAGTGGGAATTACTTTAAAAATGTAAAAGTTGTGGCTAAAACTGGCTTTAACTGATGCAATACACATCATACAGGTTGAACCTCTCTTGTTCAGCACCCTTGGGACCTGACTGGTGCCAGACGGGAGAATTTGCCAGATGCTGGGAGGTCAGTATTTTCTAGCATATTAGCAATGCTTCCATGCTTATTGGGCTCTCAGAAGTTATTTAGAGGTAAATTACAACTCAATAACAGCACAGAATACAGAGAGCCAGGACTGGTGGTTGGAAACAAACTTTATGGGACCACAGGAAACTTGGCCCCATGCATGATAAGTGGTCATTCAGCTAACAAAAATCGTGCTGGATTACAGAGTTTGCCGGATGAGAGAGTTCTGAATTAGTGAGGTTCAACCTGTAACAGTGCATGGAAAATGGAGTAGGGGTTTGTAGAGGTGTCTGTGGTCAAATGGCCAAAAGTGATTCATTGTATTTTACACTGAACAGCTTGATATGATGGTACAAAATTGTGTTTATATGATCTGTCAAACATCTTTATTATTCAGAAAGATCCATAGCCACTTATTGCTGACATCTCTCTTAAAAAAAGTTTTACCCACTAGATGTAATGCAGTCTTTATGGTGTATTGAATTTCATTGTTGGGACACTAGGAGATGAGTTCTTCCTCTTTCAGTTGTAATGTGGCTAAAAATGAGGATTTGTACAGTAGCAGTTTACTGTAAATCACCTTGCTGTTCCCATGGATTAGATTAAAATTTGTTTTTACAATGCTATTTTATATGGCAGGGCTATGTCTACACTTTCTAAAAACTTTGAAATGGCCATGCTAATGGCCAGATCGAAGAATACTAATGAGGCACTGAAATGCATATTCAGCGCCTCATTAGCATGCTGGAATAGCTGCCGGAATAGCAAACTGCTGCTGAGCTCATGGGAAAAAGGGGATTTTGCTGTTGGTGGGGTCCTTTCAAAAAGGAACCCTGTGTAGACAAGCTGCGGAGGAGCAAACCATGGCACTTTCAAAGTGCCGCAGCCAGCAGCATGCTAATAAGGCGCTGAATATGCATTTCAGCACCTGATTAGTATTCTTCAATCTGGCCATTAGCATGGCCATTTCAAAGTTTTTAAGTGTAGACATAGCCAAGGTGTTTCAAAATTCTTTATGCACTAATGAAGTTTAGGTCTATACTGCAAAAATCATCACCATGGTTAGTACAATTGGCTCCTTTGTTGGCAGCCTCACCAGAGAAGTTAAGGCTTCGTGTTCACTACAGACTTATGCTCTTATACCTATGCCACTCAGGGAAAACCTGCATGCCTGAGCAACATAGTTATGCCAACTTATGTCCCAATGTACGGAGTAATATGTCGACTTGAGGGCTTCTCCCATTAACATAGTTATCTCCTCTTGGGGAGATGATTAAGTATGCCAGTGGAAGAAGTTGTCTCATCAGCATTATGTAGTGTCTTCCTTAAACGCTACAGTGGTATACACTGCAGCACTCTAAGGCTACAGCCACACTTCCATGGAAGATCAACATGCTGAGGGTCGATCTTCCAGGGTTTCATTTCATGCATGTGCAGAATTATGCTCCCAAGGGGTCAACGTCGACCCCGTACTCCTCTCAAGAGGCAAGGCGTAAGGAAGATCAATAGGAGAAATGCTCCTGTTGACCTTCCACCATGTGGGCAGACATGGAAGTCGACCATGGGTAAATCAATTTTATCTACGCAATTGACATAGGTAAAATTGTATATCGGCAGTCAACTTCTATGTCTAGGGAAGACGTAGCCTCAGGGTAGAAAAGCCCATTGTTTTAAGGGAGCCCTGGAGACCTAAGTTACCCGGTTACTCCTAAAAGCGGTCCCTATCTATAAGGGGTGAATTACACAGGTAGAGCAGGTTCCAGAATGTTGTGCTGCAGCTGCTTACCTGTCTTGTACCTGTGTTACGGACTTCAGTCTTTAGTGTCTACCAGTTTAATTACTGAAAGTGGCAAAAACAACAAGAAGTCCTGTGGCACCTTATAAACTAACAGATTTTATTTGAAGCATAAGTTTTCATGAGCAAAGATGAATCTGATAAAGTGGGTCTTAACCCACAAAAGCTTATGCTCCAAACAATCTGGTAGTCTGCAAGGTGCCGCAGGACTTCTCATTGTTTTTGCGCATACAGACTAACACGGCTACCCTTCTGATACTTGCAAGTGGCAAAAATCCCATTGTGCAGCCACATTTCTGGGACAGTGTAGCATATAAGAGATCTGTTGTTACAGTTTGAGATTGTTGTTTATAGCTGCATACCATTATATGACGGAGCACAAAGGCCGTGATAAATACATTTAGATGTTGGCCATTCTCCAGTCTCTGGTGTTTATTTCTTTTGCTTTATAACTTCACTTTCTTGCTAGTTATGAAGATAGTGGATAGCTGAAAATAACACCACTGACTTTAGCTTTCCACCTTTCATTTTTGCAGATCTCGAGTTCCACTTATAAATATAGGAGTGAAGAGTTTAAGAGACAGTTTTCACATCTGCCAGATTTGGAGAGGCTCATAGTAGGTAAGACGTGGAAAAACCAACAAAATTCTATTTTTGCTGATAAGGCCAAAGTTGCAGCAGCAGGTGTTTCGTAAAACAAATGATTTTTGTGATAGCAGGGGCATCTGTTTTGCTCCCCTTTACTATGTGCACTAGCAGCAAATGGCTTCTCAAAGAAGCATTTCCCAGTTCTTCTCCCTGTAACCCTGATCTTCATAAAAGTAGTTTCCTATGTGAGAGGAATGCCTCCAGCCCCTCTGGGAAGCCTCTTGAGGCTGCTACTCCTCCCCTTCCCACAAGTGGTAAAACATCTACTCGCTGTGGTATGCATGCAAGTCACGGGCTTTCATGAGTGAAAAGGAGAGGCCAGGCTATCTTGAGAGGGATGTGCTAGGACAGCATATTGAATAAATAGTCATAATTCAAACATCTCTGAGCCTGGCTTGGAGAGTGTGGGGAAAGAGCAGCGTTTGAGTGATATCCTAGAACTTTTATTTGCGTCCCTGGATTCTCTTCTGGACTTGGCAATACATCTGGTGAATTTTTACATGTTGCTGCTTCTGACACTTAACGATGTTGAATGACAGGTCAAAGGAAAAATTTTTAAAAAATGGTAATTATCAGGTTTAACAGTGGAGTGAGAATTGATACAGAATCTAAACTCAAGACTCGTTTCAAGAGAGCTTAATGAACGGTGCCTAAAAGTCATACTACTCTTTAAGATGACACTGGGCTTAAGTGAAACATCTTTAAAATGTGTCAAAGTGCAGTCATTTTGCAGGCTGGCAGGGAGCTGAACACTGTATTAATGATGCCTTTCAGTCCAGTTGCACTGTCTGGCTTCTGCAGGATATAAAGTCCCAGAAGGCATTGCTCGCTGTTGTTATTGCATGCGTCATATTTCTAGCACATATTTGCCACTGCCAGTAGATTCTGCCACCCCTGAAAAAGCAGCAGCGGCATAGAGGACAGTAACGACCATACAAACATACAATCTTCTAAAAGCTTTCCCCTTGCATAGGAGTCTGTTTTTAAGAAGGTTGGTATTGCAGTGGGAAGAATTGATATAGTCTTCTTTCTGAAGCAACACACAGCCCATTGAGGAGAGGGGAGAGAAATGGACTGGCATCACAGAACTGTCACCTCTTCCTGATAAACTATTTCAAAGGCAAAAGTCCCATATGACGGTATGTCTTGTAGAAGGTGGCATGCAATGGCACCTATATCAGGTATCTTATCAGGCAAATGGTTCATGAAAAATTAATTTGTCTGGGGAAGCTCCTAAATGAAAGAGAACCTGGATCTCAGGGGTGAGGTTGGTGGTTGGTAATAGTAAAGCGGAAATGAAATGGTCCCAAAGTGACGGCCTGTCAAGTGTGTTGCTAAACTCACCTTGCTTCGAGTGAACAGAAGAGAGAAAAAAAAAAAAAAAAAACTGTCCTGCCAAGCTTAGGAAAGGCTATATAAGAAATGAAGCTCAAGCAGCCATGTCTTTCTGAAGGATTAATGTACCGCTAAGGCTGCATCTACGCTACAAGATAAATTGATTTTTAATACATTCAAATATTTAACCTCGATATTATGAATTCGAATAAAGTGTCTACAAAGCTTCTTTAAATTTGACCCACCCTTTTTCCGTGTTGTCTCTCCATGTCCCCATTGCTCCGTGCACATTCGACAGGATGAGCGCTGCATTGTGAGTACCTAGCCCACAGTGCCTTAGCCCCGGTTGCTTATGGGTGTTTCATGTGTGAATCCCAGAATTCCAAGCACTGACCCAGCATTCAGAGCAAGAGTAACCATGTGAAAAATGAGCTGGAGATTGTGTCATTTCCTGCTGTGGCATTCCAGTGCAAACATGGATCCCCAAATGCTCCAACTCATAGCACACATCGTTTCCGCAACCACACTGGCTGTCACACAATTTTTCATTCAATTACCATGCTCAGTGATGGTTTGGTGTCATAATGGTGCTGCTGCTGCTGCTGCTGATGACGATAATGTTTTGAAAGAGCAAATCTCCCACCTGCAGTCCAAGAACTCTCAAATGCTGGCTGCCATGAATTCATTGCTGACAGTGGTGGTTTTGGACTCGTGAGACCAGCACACACTGGTGGGACCACATCATTTTGGAGTACTGGGATGACCAGCATATGCAAGTCCACTTTTACAGAACTTTGTGATATGCTGGTGCCCGCCCTGAAGCACAGCAACACAAAAATGAGGCCTGCTTTAACTGTTCAGAAGCAAGTAGCAATCACACTATGGAAGTTTGCAACGCTCAACAGTTACCAGTCAGTGACAAATCAGTTTGGAGTGGGGTTAGTGGTGATGGAGGTGGCCCATGCACTCTGTCAGTGTATCCTCAGAAAGACTGGTGACCCTGGAAGATGTACAGGCAATAGTGGATGGCTTTGCTGCCCAGGGGTTTCCTAACTGCGATGGAGCAGTAGATGGCATGCACATTCCCATCATGGCCCCAGACCACCTGACCTCAGAGTATGTAAACCAAAATGGGTACTTCTCCTTGGTGTTGCAGGGGTTAGTAGATCACAAAAGTTTTACCGACATCAATGTTGGCTGGTCATGGAGTGTTCACGATGCATGCATATTTTGAAATTCTGGACTGTACAGAAAGCTTGTAGATGGGACTTTTTTCCCCAATTGGAAAATCAAAATTGGCAATGTGGAAATGCCTGTTGTTATATTGAGTGACCCTGCTTACTCTCTGCTCCCTTGCCTTATGAAGCCATACACAGGAGCCCCAGACCCCAGCAGGGAAAACTTCAGTCACAGACTCAGCAGGTGCAGAATGTGGTGGAATGCGCCTTTGGCCATTTAAAAGCAAGGTTCAGATGTTTGTTGACCCATTTCAACGTTTCTGAAGATAATGTCCCCTCCATGGTTACAGCATGTGCTATTTTGCACAACATTTGATGGGAAAGTCTCCCACCTGGATTCACAATCTGGAATTTTGAAGCGGAGGCCATAGGCAGGGCTTACTTGCAGCCACCTACACGACCATCCACCAGTAGCCATGCTGAGGCAGCAGCAATAAGGGGTGCTTTAAAAATAGCTCCATGAATGATCTGTAACACACATACTAGCCATGTTTTTCTGTGACATATTGCCAATAAATCCTACCTTGTCTTCATGAATGAATGCTTTTACTTGCTGGGAGGGGGTTAAGTTGCAGTAAGTAGAATGCATATGGTGGGCAGCTTTGCCTTCCGCCCTCCCCCAACTCACTTGGTTCTTTCAGCTGTGCATCTGTTGCTGACCACGGAGTATCAGTGGCCAGCTGTGCCTTCAGCATTCCCCCAACCCACCTGGTTCTCTCAGCCATGTGTCTGCTGTGGACCAAGGAGTATCAGTAGATAGATGTGCCTTCAGCCCTCCCCCAGCCACTTGGTTTGATTTGTGTTTTCTGCCTCGCCCGCCACTTCCCCACCTCCTGCATGCCGTGAAAGCACACCAAACTCAGAGGAATGATTTTATTTTGTGGGGAAGAAAGGTTTAAGTTGCAGGGTAAAGAAACTTCTCAAAGGTGCTTGACTGGCCTTTTGCAGTGGCCCATGGGGCTGGAGTGGCAGGCTGTCCTTGCCCGCCCGCCCTCCCCACGTGCAGGGACTGCAATGACAGGGGGGTGGACAACCTCTTGTCAGGGGACTCCAGCCAGCAGGTATCAGGTTAGGAGTCCCTCTGCAGCTGCAGCACAGAGCACGGGACCTCCATTTGCTCTGTAACTGCTGTTACAAGTTTTGCCGTGGCCTCACTCTGCTTTGCCACTTGCTGCTGCTGGACGTCAAGCATTCTCTGGTTAAACTGTGCTTGACTCTGGTACCACTCAGCTGTACAATGACACCACTGAGCAGCATCCTTTGTCAGCTTGGTGTGCTCTAACTTAGTCTTTTCCATATGCTGCAGGATAAGATCTTGTTTGCATTTCTTTTGTCTTCTGTTCTTCTCTGCTACGTTGGGCATTGGATCTGGAAAATGAAGGTCAAAATTAAGATACAATTCACATAATGTACACTGAGGTGCAATGAATGGGTCTCTGTGTCTACTATCAGGGAAAGTTAATTTTTGGAAGGATACTAATGGCTTATTAACGATCGGTCAGGAAGTGTGCATTTCAGAATACATCACTTGCCATCATATATCCAGCACATTGCTTTGTGGACATGGTAAGCTATAAGCAATTGTCCGCTTTTCAGGGGAAGAGGAGGGCTGCAAAGCTGGGGAAGCACCAGGTGTCCTGGGAGTGTCCTGTGGCAGGGAAAAAAACTTTTTGGCCATTCCTGGAGCAGTCCCCCCCGGTGATCAAGCCACATGGAGGGGATGATGGGGAAGGGTTTGATTACAGCTGTATGGATGGCTGCATGGGTGGGTTCGATGAGCAAAGAAAGAATGTAAAGAAAAATAAAATAAATAATCCAAAGAGAGGCTGGATGTAAAGGGACAGAGGAAGGGAAACACCCAGCAGTGCATTGCACCTGCATAGTCCTGGGGAGTTCTGAAAAATCAAAAGAAATGCTGGGGGGAAAGAACATGGAAGGGGAAAAGCCCAGCAGAGCCCTGCAGTTGTGGGTTATGGGGGATTCCTGAAAAATGAAAACAAATGCTGGTTGGAAAGGGATATGGAAGGGGAAATGCCCAGCAGAGCCTGCAAACTGCGTTGGGTGGGTGGGGAGCGGGGGAAGAATGCCTGCCAGCTGCTGCAGGCAAATGTAAAGGGGCAGGAAGCATGTTTAAAAGGAAGATGCAAATTCCCATGCTTCTGCAGGTTGCCAAAGAAGACATCACCCTCCTAAAACTGACAGATATGGAGAAAGAACAGCTATTCCTGCTGTGTAACCAAAAGCCTAGAAAATTTACTAAAATGCTGTGAGGAGCCATGACACACACCAGATTGCTATCTGGTTGCCTGGCATGGCAAGGTGTGCTACCATGGAAGCCTCAACAAGTCAGGCCTGCCCAAGAACCTCGTGCAAAAAATACAAGGGTGCCTGGATGAGGCCTTCAAGGAGATCTCCAAAAAGGAGAGGCGCTCCCTCCTCAGAAATATTAACATGCTGTTCTGAGGGGCAGAGAACCATAGCCAGCAAACCTGTGCCCATACACAACCGTATAGCTATACCCACCCCCAACCTGCTTCTAGCATGCAGAATAAATACTTACCTGAACCGTGTGATCCCTGGGGCTCAGGGCCCACCATGGAGGGGACTGGTTCCAGTCTATAGTGAAGAGTCCAGGCTGTCTGGCACAAATTCCTCTGTCCCCTGCTTGTTGCCCCCAATCTCTTGTCCATTTCCCTCTTCGTCCAAGCCACCCAGCTCCTCCGGGCTCACCCTGAACTCCATACCAGGGCCTACACAAGTGTCATAATTCAGACCTGGTTCCATGGTGGAATTGCTCCCCATAAGCATGTGCAGCTGTTGATAATAGTGGCAGGTCTGTGGAGCTGTCCCTGCCTGCTGGTTGGCTTCCCGGATTTTTTGATGGGCCTGCCAGCTTTCTTTCACTTTCACAAGGCATTGCATAGAGTCCCGGAGGAACTTCAGGCAGTCATCTCGTGCAACATCTGCTTTTAGATTGCCACATTTCTCTTGGCCACCCAAAGTCTCTTTGCCACTGATTGGTCTCCCCAAGTTGCAATAAGATCCAGAATCTCCTCATGGGTCCAAGCTGGGGCTCTCTTGCCAGCTTGAGATGTGCTAGGCAGATCACTACCCTGAGTGCTTACGATTGCCATGGAGGGCTACCGATAATCGCTCATGATGCGGTGTGATGGCTACCAGTGTGGTGCAATGTGATGGGCAAAGGAATTTTTTCATAATGGGCCCCCTTTATATTTGCAGGGCTGCATTGCTGAATTCCTATGCAAATTCTAACCAAATTCAGTCAAAATTTCATAGGTTTCCTGTGACCTTCCTGCACACCTGGATGGAGAGCAGCGTACAATGAAGTGGCCATATTTGGAGGGTCACCACGTAGCTTTGTGGGATACATATGGGACACTTCTGGAGGCTAATAAATTTGAATTAAGAACATGGCAATTCCACACTAGCCTTGATTCAAGATTTTTAATTTGAATTTGTTGCTATACCCGTCTTGTAATATCGATATTTTGTAATCAGTATTATGGCTCAATAAATCGATATAAGAGTATTAACTGTGAAGACACTGACATTTTAATGTCAAGCTAACTACTTAATATTTGATTTTTATCATGTAGTGTAGACGCAGCCTAAGATGGATAATTCACATTCAGGTAAAAATCATACCTATTTCCTGAGGTAATGTGATGCTAGCCTAAGCAGAAAAGGGAAAAGATGGATATTTGAAATTTATCCTCACCCAGGGATATAAGTGTAAAGCATTTTTATACACGTGTCAGAATATTTTTGGCTATTAGTCAAGAGGTAAGTATTTTGAAGGTGTCTGTTAGACAGGTAAGTCACATTTACCATGAGCTCAGTCTCTGCTCCTAATAATCAACCCAGAACTTAATGGAAGAGCAAGAACCTTACCAAAAAGTGATTTGCGGAATATAGGACCACTCCCTGGCATTTTTCTTCAATATGAAAAGAAGTTTGGATTTGTTGGGCTTAGAGAAAAATTCAGTGGTATCATGTACCAGCAGCCTTTTTTGCCTCAGAGAAGACATGAACAGAGAAAATCACTCCAGATCTCATTGTAGTTATGGAAAACAATTGGAAAATATATAAACAACTCTATGGTTTTAACTAGATGACTAATGCTAACAAGGATAAAACTTGCTGGGGGATCTGGAATCATATATACTGGTAAGAGGACACACCTGTGGTCCTGCAATAAGATGATGACAGATTTGGAGAAAAAGAATGGTTTAGTTAGAATTAAAATGAAGTTAGTGAGATGAGAGTGTGGAAGAACAACATCAGGCTGTTGTACTTACCAGAAGACAATGACTCACCTGTTTTGAGCCCTGTCTTCACACTTTGACAGATGTTGCCAAATGGAGAGCTTAAAATCCAGCAGATATGCTATCTTCTTGACTCTCTCTGCCTGGTGCTGCTGATGCACGTCAGCACTTTTACACCATTGGAGACCCACTTTACAAATACACTGTATCAGAGATAAGTATTCTGATGCCAAAATAACATGGTTTTTCAAGGCTTAACTCTGGCCATAAAAAGGCAGCCTTTATCCCAGCAACAAAATCTTGGTAGATGCTTGGTGTTGGCTACAGTACCGGGTATGCAAAAACAGCAAAGCACTTTTATAAAAGAGAGAAATTAGAGCCATCACCCACCTGGAAAATGTGACATGCTAAATCATTACATCCATCTTCAGCCTCAGTGGAAAACTAAGTTATTCTATACCATCAAGTGTACTACCATGTTAAATAGGGTATCCCTACAGAGTGGGTTCAATACACAGTAAAACAGAAGAAATCTGTTACCTTAGAGCTTGTTTATTATGTTACTCTGATAGAGATGATTAAGAAAGCAACTAAGCAAATTCTGTGAAGCATAGTTGCCATGAACAGACTATCTGTGATTTGAAGAATAGACTTGCTGATGAATTAACCCCTGCAGCATAGCACCTCCTCAGTCAGAACAAAGGAATTATTTTACGTAATTTACTCTTTATCCCCATGGGAGCAGCATGCCTTTAAGAGGACCTTTTCTGACCTCCAATCTTAAAACCATTCTTTTGCTTGGTGTAGTGGATTTAACTCCAGTTGAATTAGTTATAGTTCATCTACAAATATTTAAAGTAATAATCACTTACTCTTTATCAGCGGAAATGTGACTATTGTAATAGGTTCTCTCTTTCTTGTAGTCACTCTTATACACAGCAGCACCAAAAGGCACCTGGGGGCCCTGGGGCATGGTGGCAAGAGGGTGCGGCTGTGCGCCTTGGAAGGGGCAGGGCCAAGGACAGAAGGGCTGGACCCTGGGGCATTCAACCCTCTATACCACATGGACTGTGGCACAGGGCCCCTGCCCCTACCTCCCAGCTGTGCACAGCAGCACTGCCATGGCAATTCAAAGGGGCACAGAGCTCTGATCACTGCCACTGCTACTTTGGCAGTGGCTGGAGTTCTGGGCCCCTTTGAAACATGGGGCCTCGGGCAATTGCCCCCTTTGCCCTCTGCCCCTCAGTGGGTCTGCTTGTAAATTCTTATAAGTATGAGATTTAGAAATAAAGATTATACAAAATGACTGTGATTCCATATCTGTATTACAAATGACGTACCTTGGATTTTCTTGGAGTATGCATTTAAAAAACTCATTGGAAAAGCAGCATTTAGTTGAAACGGTTAGTTTCGTCTTTAACATTTTGCATCTGTTTTTTAAAATTAGGCTTGTTGGTTACTAGAACTGGGATTAATGTTTGTTCACAGTTTTCAATTTGCCTATGTTGTGCATTTTGACATCCCATTGTGTATAGCCCATTCCACTGTTTTCTGCTGATCACTTCCATCACACTCGTGCTGTACTCTACAGGGATCTCATGTGTTCATTCTTCCCTAAGCGCTGCAAGAAAGTGTGTGTTTACTAGCAGCAGCAAAGCTGAAACCAAAAAGGCAGCTGGTCAGCAGGTGTTGCAGAGAGAAGGGAGAATTGGGGTGGATAATTGCCCTCAGTGTGTTTTGGTGGTGATATTTTATACCTACCCAAAAGACACTTTTCAACAGAAAAGGGCAACAAAAAATTAATAAAAGGTTTATGATGGAATTCCTTTAAAAGTCAGGATTTAGTAATTAAAGGTTACTGAATCAGAAGACTGATTTGGACAGTGTTCTTTTTAGTTTTTGCTATGCTGCCTGTTAACCTCAATTTCTTTCAAAATGTTCTCACCGGTTTCGTGTCAGTTTCTTGTACAGAGTGTAATTCCAGTATTTTATTTTACTAAGGAAATCAATCAGAAGTTCACAGATGGCCACGCCTTGACAGATATCTGAAACCAGAGGATAAAGCACAATGTCCAAAATTAAAGAAAAAAAATAAGTTTAGCCCTATTGAACTGTAATGAGTGTGTAAACTCATCTTGGTCTTTGTATATAGATTATGCCTGTGCCCTCCAAAAGGATATCCTGTTGCAAGGACGCTTATACCTTTCTGAAAATTGGCTCTGTTTCCACAGCAACATCTTCCGATGGGAGACCACAGTAAGTCCCTAGTTGCTTTTTGTTTGTGGGGGATCCAAGCTGAAGCTTTCTGACAGAGGGATCATTCTTGGTGCTGTTGGTGATGCAAAAGGCAGCCTGCAGTCATGGCTGGAGTTAGAAATATCTGTTGCACTGTAAAATCAAAGAGCAGCCTGGAAGTCATTGGTAAAAATAAGCTGTTCAAAGCTGTATCTATGCCTATGTAAAGCTGATAGACCCTGGTTGTCAGCAGGTGGAATTGAGCCCGAGACCTTAGGGGCTAAAGCCATGAGCCTATATTGCATGAGCTAAAGCCAACTGGCCCCAGCTAAGGTTGCAATACAGACTTCGCTCTCCATTCTCTGTGGGTTCAGTGCCTCTCAGTTCCACATGTATTGGATAACTAAATCTGATATAATGTTTTGCAAGTTTTCCCCTACATGTACTTGATGTGTACTTTCACTCACATTCAATATTTGACTTTAATTCTCTGCCCAAAAAGATTTTGTGAAGACACTTTGCCATATAATGTCCTTTTATGAGACTGTGTATATTATAACATGACCCTATATTTGCACTCATTTGGTTGGTTTAGGCATTCCCTGTGTTAGATATGTGCAGTTTGGTTTAACTGCTGCTGTGGGCTTGCCTACACAAATGTTTAATTCATGGTAAGCTTGGAAGTGATAAATAGTCTGTTTTCTAAGTATAAAACTATTTAAATATTTTATTCAAAGCAATGATCTAGCCAACCTATACCAAGAAGTCAAAACCTTCCACAGTGTTATTCCATTGACCTCAGTGCTGGAGTTACACCAAGGGTAGATGTGAGGTGAAGTGTTTAAAAAAGAAATGCCAAAAAACCCATGAGTGGGGTATGTCTATTTGGATTTGCAGCCTTGTGTGTTTATGCCAAGATGGCAAAGGTTCTGGAACAATGTGTATAGTGGGAGAGACATTCAACCAAATTCTGAAAGCCATTGAACTAAATAAAAACAAGAGTCCCGTGGCCCTTATAGACTAACAGATAATTTTGCAGCATTAGCTTTCATGGGCGAAGATCATCTTCATCAGATGCCACAGGACTCTTGTTTTTGAAGTTACAGACTAACTCACCTACCCCTCTGATATTGAACTAAATTGTAAACCCTGTGTATAATGGACACCACATCAAGTAAGGGGGCACTCCGACAGCTCCTTCCCCCCCACTAGTTTGAGTACCTGTGCAAGATGGCTTCCATCTGAAACAAGCATGCTATAACTCTTACTGATAGACCAGAATAGTAACAGGGGGGGTAGCCGTGTTAGTCTGTATTCTGACAAAACAAACCAGCAGTCATGTAGCACTTTAACAAAATAATTTATTAGGTGATGAGCTTTCATGGGACAGACCCACTTCCTCAGAACTGGAGATGTATGATGCCCCTCTTTTTGCAGTGTCAGTGCTGTACTGGAAATGTTACATCTCCAGATCTGAAGAAGTGGGTCTGTCCCACGAAAGCTCATCACTAATAAATTATTTTGTTAGTCTTCAGAGTGCTGCCTTCATTGCTGGTTTGTTTTGATTGACCAGAGGGGAAACTCTTTCTTGGATCACCTGGAGAAACTGCAGAGAACTGCAGTTCAAGTGTCAACTACAGTGCAGGGCACATGCCACCTCCCCACACCTCAACTGGGAGACACCCCAGCAGCAGTGTTTACAGTCTCATGGACTTTAAGGCCAGACAGGAGGCACCATTGTGATTGTCTAGTCTGACCTCTTGCATGTCACAAGCCACAGAATTTCATCCCCCCCACCCCGAAACAGATACATAACCCCTGGTTGATTGAAAGGTTAACAATATTGTTGGTCGAGCTACTGTTATTGTGATTGAAGTATCCTGAGGAATGAAGTAATAAATTTTCTTCATTACTTCATTCCTCAGGATACTTCAGCCACAATAACAGTAGCTTAACCCCTGGTTGAGTAACTGAAGCCCACAAATCATGGGTTAGAGACATCAAGTTACAAAGAGTTCATCATTTACACTAGTTTAAACTTGCAAGCGCCCTGTGCCTGATGCAGCACACCACTTAGCAAATGAACCTGCATGCACATCTGTCTGGCTGTTAGCAGACGCAAGGTGTTATAGCAGCACAAAGGAATAAAGAGGTCAATAAAGATGGCAGAGACGTAGCAGCCAGGACTGGCATTCAGATTCCTGGGGCTCTGCTTATCAGGATAGGGTTTTTTATCATGAATTCTCTTGTCCTGCTGTGGGAGAGGTAAGTAAGCAGTGAGTTGCCTACTCACTGTTTGATCCCAGTTTGCTGGAGGAGAGCATCATACCGGTCTAGTTTGTGATTTACAAAGCTTTGGTATACTTGTGCTTAAGGCTAACCCCAGTGGCAGTGTCCTGCACCCTTTGTCTATTATTTTTTTTTTCAAGTTGCTCCAGTTAATCTGATGCTGAGTTCCTCTCATTGT
This sequence comes from Carettochelys insculpta, assembly GCF_033958435.1. Lineage (NCBI taxonomy): Eukaryota > Metazoa > Chordata > Testudines > Carettochelyidae > Carettochelys > Carettochelys insculpta. The sequence goes on from NC_134137.1 coordinate 221,880,519, forward strand.
GAGCATTTCAGTGGAGTGAGCCATTCGGTTAAAAACGTGAGAATATGCATCCAAACAACAGAGACTTTAACAGCAGATTGCAAAGGGAGACTTGTGAACTGGAGTTCAGGCTCATATTTGATACATTGACTCTTGGCCTTAATAGAGGTAGCAGTTACCTCATGCATTACAAAGACAGTCTCCCTATCTTTGATATTTGTAATGATCTCAGGCAGAACTCTTAATATTTTGCATGCCTGCTGGTTTGTTTTATTAGAATACAGACTAACATGGCTACCTCGCTGTTACTATTGAATTCCTCTTCCCTGTGTTGTGCCCTGCCCTGTGGATTTTTGGGATTTAGTAACTGTTACATATGTGGTTTTTGTATCTTTTCCTATTCAGATTTCTATAGCTTTGAAGGATATAACCTTCATGACAAAGGAGAAGACTGCACGGCTCATCCCAAATGCCATCCAAATTGTCACAGAAGGGGAAAAGGTGAAAAGCTAGCATTTCCTTTCTCAGAACAATCATTCCTGGGGAGGAGCATTTCTTGGGCTGGCAGCTCTCCCAAATGCATATGTAGACTGCAGTTAAAATGAGAGAAGTGGCTCAAAAAAATACGCCACACATCTGCTCCTTGTGTATGCCACAGTCCGATCTGATAACGGTGACAAAACAAATGTTTCATGTTCTTTACTTGGGTCAGTACTGCATTGTCAGCAAAGCTGTAGGAGAGGTTGTCACAGTCTGTTCTGTAACATCAACACTGTTAGCTGAGTTTCAGTTGTAAAATCTCTATTTCTGATGATAATGCCAGGGCCAGAAAGAGCCCAGAGTGGCTCTGAGAGACCAAGCTGAGTTTTCAGAGCTAGTAACTAGCGATTAACATTTTTTTTACGTGTTCTTTAAGCATAGTTGCTCTGTAATCAGTGAACAGAACAAAGGCAGGGTCTCAAGATGCCATTTTTAGGGATTTCCTTTTTAGAGGGGGTCTGCATTTGAAGTTGGTGTTCTGCAACCTTTGCAGATTAAATGCATTCTTGGAAGATTGTTGCTACAGGCTAATAGGGCTGTTTTGTAATGGGTTTTGGTATAATTAGGAGCTTCTCCCTGCCTCTTGGATATTGTATTCTGCATTAGCTGTAGCCTCTGGATAAATTTCAAAGGAATTCCAGAGAGAAAATTGCAACGGGTTAACCTGCCCAGTCTGGACTGGGGATGGGAGTTGGCCCATCCCCACTTTTCAGTAATCTTCCCTTCCAGAAAAACAGAACTGATAGGCTGAGAACAGGGTGCCTAGTGTGTGTCTGTTGGTGATGCTATCTGTGGAAGGGTCCAGCCGACTGCTTATTCAAATATAGCTGATACTGAAGTGAGACCTTTGCAGTTCCATAATGGGGCCCATGTAACTTACTAGCTTTTACCTACTCTCAAGGACATGATTCCATCCCTTGCTTAGGAAGTTACAGACTTTAGTTACTGTTACTCATTCCATTTTTTAATGAGGCAAAATAAAAGGGAAGATTAGGTAGAGGATGTGTCTCCTGAAAAGTCGTGAGAACGATGGGTGTGAAGGAGGAGGATTTAAGGTACTGATAAATGGAGAGGAGTGTTCCCTGTAAGCTGAGCACTTGGGAAGCCACCCAGGAGAGATTCAAATGCCTCCCAGCCGATTAGCAGAGCACACACTGCTGGCAGCATGGGTTTCTACTGGTGGTGTACATCTGCACTTGCAGCCTTGGTGTGCATAACTAAATTTATTCCATGCATGGATGGAAAAAAATAAAAGGAATGCTGATGGGCACTGTTGCAAGCATACATGAAGTGTGAAGTGAAGGTGTGAGTGGGAGACAGAGGCTAAGAGAGCAGATAAATCACAGAGTGTTTTTTAAACTGCAGTGGGTAAGTTGTTTGACCTTGCCATGGGCATCTCAGGACTACTACTAGTTCTTCTAGAAACTGTACAATGTGGATTCACACAGGAATTCAATAAAGCAAATCACTGCCTATCTTTCAAACAGTTTTTCTTCACGTCCTTCAGTGCTAGAGATAGAAGCTACCTCAGTATCTTCCGCTTGTGGCAGAATGCACTGCTGGGAAAGGTAAGGTTTTTAGCTATTTTTTTTAATGTAGCTGACTGACACTATTTAAGGAAAAAAATAAAGACTTTCTTAATCTAGAGAACAAGACCAGTGGACCAGCATTGGAGGCTAAATGATTTCACAAAAGGATTTGATTGGAATACTTCATTAAGAAATTATGAGTTGAAATGCAGGGGCAGGGGAGAAGAAAGTGTTTGTACTTTCCCAAGCTCCACCCACTTCAGATTCCAGACTAAGACTCCAATCAAAGAGCTTCGTAACATGATGATTCGTCTCTTATATTTGCATTTTAAAATATTGTCATTAATTGCATCATCAACCACTTGTTTGGGACAGAGCCCCTCTCACATGTTTTGATGCAATTGTTTCAGGCTATCTGTACATTCAGGCAGATAATTACTGAATTGATTTATGTTTGGTTCATATTTGTAAGTTCATCTTCATGACCATAGGGACTAGAGACCTTTTTTATCATAACAAGTAAGCTTAGAGTCAGAAAAACAAATTAGCATTATCTCAAGAAAAGTAAACCAAGTTGAACCCTTTGCTAACAATCTCAGTATGACACCTGAGCTGAATAGAGAGAGCAAAGAGAAGGCTGAAGTACATACAGGTGTATTTTGACAACTTATGCTACCTAGCTTGATTCAACTTTTGTGTGCTTAACTGGATGCTTCTCCCTGAAAATGCAATTATGTGTTTGTTGCAAAGAAACAATGCAAATAGCTGCTTCTGTGGATCTCTTTTGTGTAATTCTCAGTGCTCATTGTTTTAATATTTCAAAAAGAGGCAGCTAAGCACCAAGATACACACGCAAAATATAGCTTTGGATGAGAGAGTCCCCCAGTAACTTAAAGCTGCTGCACTGCCTATATACATATTCTGAACGTAATCTTAACCAGCTTAGAGATCAGGTGACTCAAACGAGTTTAAAAGAAACAGAAACACAAATACTAACGTTTACGTAAAACACTATTTAAGGTAATATTTATCATCATCATCAGTCACAAATCACATCCTTTGCAAACCAAATGCACTGTCATTTGTAACTCCACATCAATGTATTTTTTTCTATTCCAGCATCCAGTATAATAACGACAATGTATCCCTCCAATGCCTCACTATTTCCTTTTCAAGTTTGCAATCTTCACTCCAAGCTCGTATGTTTTGTGTACACGCTTTCTTGTAGATGTAATCACTACCGGAAAGGGTACTGATACTGTACCTTAATTCAGCTCATCCTGCATAAAAATTAATGTTAAAATAATAATAAAAAGGGGACAAGGCCATGTGCAAGAATTTAAATTTCATTGTTTTTGGAGGGGCAAATTCAGTGCCTCCACCCCAGCCATAGGGTTCGTGGAGAAGTCAGATCCCACCTTGGCCCCAGGGTCAGAGTCGTCCCTGTTGGTTACTGGTGAAGGTGATGCCCCTGCTTGTCTGAAAATCTATGTCATTAGTCCTAAAGGGAACATTTTGCAAATTTTGTCAGAAAGTTGGTCAATATTTTTGAAATTGTATGCTGTCTTAAAGTGAAGTCACTATTGATCTATCCATAATACAATACGTTATAAATCTAGAAGTAAACATATTTGTCAGTCTTCAGGTGCTACAGGACTGCTTGTTTTCTGTGAAGCTACAGACTAACACGGCTGCCCTTCTGAGATGTTTCACAGACGCAGACATGTATGTTAGTGGCTTTTTCATCACATAGTTCACAGTCTGTCATCCCTCAGTGTCATAAATGCCCATTCACATTGTGCTGAGGGAGAATCGGCAAAGCAAACTCTAATCAGGCATGCCAGTAAAACCTGAACAAACACAGGAAAAGTGTCCCTAATTTCTAAGACAATGAGTATAACTCATAATCAGTTCTCAGTTTCTACTCCTGCAGGTTTACTTCCTTACGCATTTTGGATTTATTTTCCACTCTGCATTGTAGGCTAGTCAATATTTTGAGCTCTGCTGGTTGTAGAATATCTCCTGAGTACGATTACGTTGCATCAGGCAGGAGAAAGTTTTATAACCGCAGTGTCCAGTACGTTTGCCGCTCACCACGTGTGGTGAATAAGGACACTGTGTTGAGGCTAATTAGGCTCGAGGGCTGCATGTGGCTCTTGGAGCCCTGAAATGTGGCTCCTCTTGAGAGCCACACATGGGGAGTGCTGTCTGCTCACTCCGTGCATGTGCCCTATGGCTTGGGGGGAGAAGCACAGGACGGCAACCCTGGTGAGTCACCAGCATTAGATTAGAACGAGAGGGTTGGGGAAGCCTGGCTCTGGGAGAGGGGGAGAGCATTTATTTAGAGAGGGGGCTGGGAGCACCTCACTCTGTGGGAGGGCATTCAGTTAGAGCGGGGTGGGGAGGGCTGTGGCGAATATGGGAAGACGACAGCTACAAGTGTGGTGATCTGTGAATTCCTATTGGACACTGCAGTTTTATCAGCATGAGGTCAAGACACTAGAATTCCTCTTGGTGCATCTGAGGTACGCAAACCAGAGTGCTAGCTCTGTCACGCTTGTAGCCAGCCAGTTGCTCAGTGTTGATATGAGTGGGGCGGGGACAGAAGGGGAGAGGGAAGAAGGCCATTAAAGGTGTTCTTTTTCCTGCTCCCATCTGAGGAGGTAGGGTGGTTCTGGAGAGCTAAGAAGAGAGCAGGACCCACATCATCCAAGACTGATTCTATCCATCTCTATGGGGGGGTGGGCGCAAGGGAGCATGCAAGCAGAGAAGGAGAAAGGAATTCATTGTCTCCCTAGCCCTCTGCACCAATGCGGCCGGAATCCATTAACTTGACAATCTGCAGAGATGCACAGAAAGAACTTCTGCTTAATGTCTCATCCAAAATCTGTAAGTGTGCAAAATGCATCCCCCATGCTCGCTGTGAAGCACTGTACAGCAGTGTCTTGAACCTCATGCAAGACCCAGTACAAGTGTGCAGTTGTAACATGTGATTTCCTGGTCCAGAAGTAAAAACTATACTGTCTGAGCCATTTTGGAATATATACTGTGTTTGTCTGGGTTTCATACATGGCAAGATGAGAGAATCATGAGCAAATTCTATGCATTTGTGTTCTCTTGACCTTTCCAACTGTACGTTGCCCTCTAGTCCAGGTATACGTAAATAATACCTAATGTTCCTGAGATGCTTCAAGTGGGCCCTAAAAAAGCCCCAGCTACCTGCCCCAAAAATAATTTTCTCATTCCCAAAATTGTGTTATCCTGAATCTTAAAGCAGGCAGGACTTGGTACTGGACCAGTGACAGGTTCAATATCCACTATCAATCACCAGAGCTAGAAACAGAGGACTTGAGAATCTATTCTTTCTAGTTGGGTAAAACTCTTTTTCCTAGTTTTAGAAATATCAGGCCTTTAACAGTGCAATGTTAAGCTAGAAAATCTATTTTATGGAGACTTTTAAAAATGCATTAGTTACTTCCACATCACAAGCAGTTGGACTCATACTGAGGCAGTTTGATTTGTGAGGTGAGAGATAGAGAGATGAAAAATCCTATGATTAATCTTTTAAACTCTTTAACCCCTTTGTAGATTGACCTTCTGGTAAATTCTAGTAAATTGTCATAACATAAATGACAATGTGAAGTGAGATAAAAATTTTATAAGCAGTGAAACTGGTTTTATCCCAGTTTTGAAATTTATGGATGAGAAACTCTACATGGGATCAAAGTCTATGTATAAATGCAAGGTGGCATTGTTACTATAAAGAAAAAAAAACATGCCTGCTATTAAACTGTAATAGACACATTACTGTAATTAGCACTGAAAAGGTAAAGGTAGCAAGTGCCTCAAGGATTCTTCCTTGTTATGAGTATTTGGGCATACTAGAATGTCCTGCTTTAAAGCTCATGCTGTGGCCCAGGCATGTACTAACGGTAGTGAAAAGGTTAAATGAAGGAGCCTGATAAAGGAGCTGTGCTAGCAATGCCAGTCAAATTCTCTCATTACAGTAAATAGTGGCTTAACCTGCTTTAAATGGATCAATTGTTGACAAAAGCTGCAGCTTCTGAAGCCCCTCCCTTAGAGGCAGTGTGTTAGACTCGAGACATTCTTCAACTGTCTTCAGAAATGTAAAATACTGCTTGAATAAGCACTGTAAACTGCAAAATTAATTTAAATAAGTAGGTCTTCAGCTGTCTCCTGCTGCTGTAATGGAACTTGAAGTGTATCTTAATATGCCTGAAAGGAAACCCATCCTGTGTCTTTAACAAACCCTGCTTACCTGTGCTTCCTTTGTGGGAGCAGCCTTGGAGCTGGTTGGAAGTCAGGCACAACTTCCAGTTCTGCAGGCAGACCCAGCCCACTTACGTTCACAGCTCTGACGGTGCCAAGCAGGAAGTTACAGAGAAACAGGTTTGAAAAAGCAGTACAGTCCACCTTCAACAAGGCAAAGATTGTCTTAATAAACAGCAACGTAAGCAGCCTGCTTAACCCCAGAAGTTTTGTCACCCTGTCCTGGAGTCTTCTTCACATTCACAGCTCAAGGTCCATTGCGTCTTGATTAGAGCCAAACTGCCATGGACTGGGAATTACTGTTCTGAGTTGCCGACTTGGTCGTCAGCCATGTGGCCAATTGGGTTCATCTGCTTCACAGAAAACTTAGTCCTTTGGGGTGAAATTGCACACTTCTGAATGAAGGAGATTTCTACAGCCCTTGAAGGCCATGTTTGCTGTCTTTTATTCCTGGGATGGTGTGGTCCGTTTACTGAACATCAGTATGAAGTTGGCCAAGTAGGTGAGGCATTTGCGTATTATTACTGTAAGGTTTTCACGACTTTCTGTTGAAAGGGGTGCAGATATTTAATACAGAGTAAGTGTGAGTAAGAACCATTCTTTCATGAACAGAAATCTACTAGTAGCCTTACTAAATCAATAGTTGTTGAAGTGGAAAGTTGTAATATAATTTCCAAATACATCCTGTGCTTACAAAAGTCTGAAGGTATAATATATGAAATGTGCATGTATAGTTATATATGCATAGCCACATATTTGTATTTTTGTGTTACCTTTTTTGTATCTTGAAATACCTATCACTATAGCAATACCCTGCACTGTGGGTAAGCAGGAGAATGGTGCCTCATTAAAATGCCCTTCAGTGCCCAGGCATTTAATGAAGTAACAACAACGTAAGAACAATTTCCAAGAAATTGTTCTTACGTTGTTGTTACTTCATTCATAACTTTTTGACTCCATTGATCTGTAGATTATGACAGATACAGTTTCTAGCTTCTTTAGAGACCATTAGTGACACATTTTCACATCCATGAACTCCTCGTGCCGCCTTTCCCACATTCTTCAAGTTCTTTTCAGCAATAAAAATGGACTTTGAGGCTAGTTGTTTATTTGCATTAAAAGTTTAAGTTTCAGCATATAGGAATTTCCTCCTCTAACCTGTGCTTCTCTTTCTTAATCCCTTTAAGAATACCTGAAGGCTCTTGAATAGGGCAAAGTGTCGGTTTTATTGATGCAAGGGGAATCCTAGCTCAATTTCTTAAATCAAAGAAAAGCCTCCCACTGGACTTCTATAAAGGATGTATCCAAGCACATTTCTAAGATCCACTCGACCTTCCTGAGAGTAACAGCCTTGCGTAGTCATAAGAATTACCACACTGTCTCATATCAGTGGCCCATCTAATCCAGGTGTCAGCAACCTTTCTGAGGCAGAGTACTGAAATTTGACCCTTAGACTTCTACGTAGGGACCAAGTGCTGGTGTTAGTTTTCAAAGTCACTAAGGCTACGTCTACATGTGCACACTACATCAAAATAGTCTATTTTGATGAATAACGTCTACACGTCCTCCAGGGCTGGCAACGTCAACGTTCAACGTCGACATTGGGCAGCACCACATCGAAAGAGGCACTGTGAGGGAACGTCTACACGCCAAAGTAGCACACATCGAAATAAGGGTGCCAGCAACAGCTGCAGACAGGGTCACAGGGTGGACTCAACAGCAAGCCGCTCCCTTAAAGGGCCCCTCCCCGACACAGTTGCACTAAACAACACAAGATCCACAGAGCCGACAACTGGTTGCAGACCCTGTGCATGCAGCATGGATCCCCAGCTGCAGCAGCAGCAGCCAGAAGCCCTGGGCTAAGGGCTGCTGCACACGGTGACCATAAAGCCCCGCAGGGGCTGGAGAGAGAGCGTCTCTCAACCCCTCAGCTGATGGCCGTCATGGAGGACCCCGCTATTTTGATGTTGCGGGAGGCGGATTGTCTACACGTGCCCTACTTCGACGTTCAACTTCGAAGTAGGGCGCTATTCCCATCCCCTCATGGGGTTAGCGACTTTGAAGTCTTGCCGCCTAACGTCGATTTCAACTTCGAAGTAGCGCCCAACACTTGTAGCTGTGACGGGCGCTATTTCGAAGTTGGTGCCACTATTTCGAAGTAGCATGCACGTGTAGGCGCGGCCTAACAGTCCTACTTACAACAGCTTAATTCATGAATAAATTAGGATGCAGAGCTTTACCATTTAGGTGGTGGTTGGTAGCATTAGCTGGTCTTCTACTAATCCACAGGCGGCATGGCTTTGAGAAAGCCCCTGGCTGCATGGGGGAAGAGGGATGGAGGCTGAGCTCCCACCTCACATGCTGATGAAAATCGGCTCCTATGCTACTCTTGGCACCCGTGCTGGGGGTTGCTGACCCCTGGTCTAGTCCATTATGTTGTCTCTGGGTCCAGTCAGTACCAGGTAATAGTCACTTACAATTTAAGTAGTTGTGTCCATCTTTAGAACCAGAGTTTTATAAAAGTATGTAAGCTCCATTGGGGAAACAAGGCATTATTTTTTAAGGAACTTACTCAAAGTCATACAAGAGTCCTTGGTGTTGCTGGGAAAAGAACCTCGATCTCCTAAGTTCTGGTGTAGTGCCCTAACCTGTAGATCCTGATAGGGAAAAGCAGGCTGGTTTTTCTGTTCTAAGAATGACCAAGGAAACGTTCATGACAAATAAAAAACACTGAGTTGCATTAGTACATTAGTTGCATTTTAAACTGCTTATATTACTTCATGTTTATATGATTTATTTGTAACTAATTGCTAACAGTAAGCTGGGGTCTTTATAGGGCATGACAGATACCAATGTTCAAAAGTGTCTTAGGCCCTTGGAAGCCTGATTCCAGCAATGAGAGTTAATGCCTAAATCCCTTTTGACAGAGGGGATAAGAGGGCTGACTTTGGCACACCATGGAAAGCTAAACTCATTTAACTGGAGATGTGAATTAAAGTGGATTAATTCAATTGATGTAAGCCCCATGTGACTTTTTTATTCAGAATTAGTGTTTTCATCCATTGGATTTGCTCCCCTAATCCGTGCTGATGTTCCTTTATACAGGGGTACTTTTCTGATTTTATTCTTCACAATTTGTATTAGGTTAGACTGCAAAGTGTGAACTCTTTTTGAAGGGACTGTCTCCTATGCAGTATTTTCACAGGACTTAGATCTTGATCAGGACCTGTAGGCATTACCTGAATATAAACAAGTAGTAGTAGTAGTAGTTCCTAGAGTGTAAGCAAATTAGGGAAGGCAGTTTGCCTTTGTTAAGTTCTCTAGCATGCCCATTTCAACATGTGCAGTTTAATAGCACTAACACAACTTTGTGTATGCGTGTATAACTTTTAATTTTAAAGGAGAGTTCAAATAAGATGTATGGTTTATGTACTGTGGTGACTTCTGTTGCTTCATTGGCACTTACTGCTTACTCTTCATATCTCCCTTGTGTGCTGGTAAGCATGATCATCCTCATTCTGCTGATGGGGAAATTGAGACATGGAGATAAGTGACTTGACAAAGGCCACCAAGGTACTTTGTTTAGAGCTGGGATTGGGTTGCAACAGTCCCTTGTGCTCAGTCGCTGACTAGACCACTCCAGCTCTCAAGCTGCTGAACTGTCTTTCCTTGTGACCAAAGTTTACTCTGGTTGTTCTGCAAAGAAGCCAGCTGAGCTGCAGGCAGTTTGGCTGGCACAGAGTTTGTGATGCCTCACTGTCATCAGTGGCAGCCTTAATGATGGGGCTAAAGCCAAGGGACTATGACTTCATAGTTTTCTGGAATTCCAGAGGCTAGATCTTTGCAGGTAGAGGAGAATGGGAGTAACGTAACCTGTGATATTAAGGAAAAATCAGTCACGCATTCTCAGCTCTACTGGTCAATTTATATCAGTTTTTGTTGTTGTATCTGTTTTGGCTGGAAGCTTACCTATTTAAAAACAGAAACGGAGAGTTTTATATTTCTGGGGAGAGCTGTCAACTGCAGAAGTTTGTAAAATGGGTGCTGCTTGTTAGGCAACATTCTTTCTTAGGCAGTAACAGGGATGTATCCCGATTTATCTGGGGTAAAATAATCTGTGACTGGGTAGAAGAGGTATCTCTTCACTGGAGCTTTTGACCAGCAATGTGTTTTCTCTTTTCAGAGGCTATCCAAACAGGAGTTCTGGCAACTAGTACAACAGAACTATGGCTCTGAGCTAGGCCTGAACAGTGAGGAGATGGAGAGCTTTTACTCCTCCTCTGAAGACAATGGACAGTCTAGGTAAGAAGATACGATGGATACTTGTAATTTTTGGAAAATAGTATTCTATCTCCACTGTCTGAAAATCCTCCTTCAAAATCACTTCCATTGCTGGCACTGATCTGTAGCCTTTTAGGAGCCTTCATAGGGTGACCACACTGCCCTATGGCAAATACAGGACACCAGCTTCTGGGGATTTGGTGGGGGGGCTGCTGTCCCATGTCAGGGCTTCTTGGTGATGGGAGCTACTGCCCCATGGTGAGGCACTGGAGATGGGGGCTCCACAGCCTTCCAATGAGAGGGAGTGGAGGATGGGGGCTTCACAAGTTCCTAGTGGGGCTATGCCAAAAACAGGGGCTCTGAAGCTTCCTAGAGTGGGGACCAGGGAATGCAGCAGCTATTCTGCGGCAGGGGGCCCTAGGAACAGGGCTGCCACACTGGGGAACAAGGTAGCTGCCCCATGGAGGAGCTTTCCTGCAGCAAGAACTGCCTTCCCAAGGCCCAGGATGCCGAGGAATGAGGCAGCCACCCTGTTGCAGAGCTCACTGGCAGAAGAGTCTGCCACTGTGGTGTGCCAGGGAATGGGGCAGCTGCTGCATGGAGGAGCTCCCCTGCAGGAGTTGCCACTGCAAGGCACAGGGAACCTGGAAACTGGGCAGCTGCCTGCACTGGAGGCTGCTGCCCTGAGATACTGGCCGCCGGGGAACAGGAGCTCTGCAAAACATGGGACCAGTTACCTATTTTCTTAAAAAAGTTAGGACACCTGTAAGAGAGCTTAAATAAGGGATGGTCCCAGTGCAAGCAAGAACAGATGGTCACTGTAAGCCTTAGCAAAGAGGCTGACGTATTGAGTAGGCACTAAAGACTCAATTGCCTGCATTCTGCTGTAGGTAGAACAGAACTATGGGCCTTAGGGTGGAGGAATACAAGGATACTTGTGCGTCTGTAGCTTTTCCTGGTTCCGGTCAGATAAAGGAATGTAGGAATTACATGTGTTGTATTTTTTTAAAATCCCATAGTTTTATTAATAGCCATTTTAGCTAGGGAATTCTCAACCCTTCCCATGCTAGGAGCTAGTCAGGCCCCTCATACTAGTACGCTGTATGGATCCGGCTGAGTGATTATGACCATCTATGTTTTCACAAGACCATCTGTTTTCAGTTATTAAAATTGAAACTCTTAAAGCTGTATGATGGACTGAAGAAAGCACTTGAACTAAACATTACCAAAGTTGCTGCACTGAAGCGTTTAAATGGACAGGTGGTCACAGACAAAAAGCAACTGATGTCCAAATGGGTGGAACACTACTCGGGTCTTTATTCCCGTGAGCATACAATATAATACAACCTGAATGTGACAACCTCATCCCAACTCTTCCAGAAATGTCTGAGCTAGATGCAGAGCCTGCAGAAGAGGAACTTTCTTAAGCTCTTGATGCTCTCTCCAATGGAAAAGCATGAGGCAACGAGAGAATTCCAGCTGAAGTCCTGAAGGCGAACAAGGCTGTGCTCATCCCCTTTCTCTGTGATTTACTCCTAAAACGTGGGAGAGCAGGAGATGTCCCACATGATGTGATGGATACAAACATCCTCACTCTCTATAAAAACAAAGGCAGCAAGGGTGACTGGAACAACCACAGAGGCATCTCGTTACTGAGCATCACAGGAAAAGCTTTTGCCCATGTCATTCTCAAATGCCTGCAAAAACTCATAGATTGAGTCTATCCAGAAACATAATGTGGCTTCAGGGCTGGCAGGTCAACAATGGACGTGATTGTCTCACTTCAACAACATCAGAAAAAATGCAGAGAACAAGGAAAGCCATTATTCATAGCACTTGTGGACTTAACAAAGGCATTTGACACAGTTAGTAGATCAGGACTATACAGAGTATTAACCCAAGATTAGCCCACTGACCCTACTCAAGCTGTTAACACCGTTTCATGAAAACATGAAAGCAACAGTGCAATATGATGGGTCTACATCAGAACCATTTGCAATGAATAGTGGAGTCAAACATGGGTGTGTTCTTGCCCCTACCCTCTTCGGCATGGTCTTCTCAGTTCTACTAAATAGCGTGTTTCAAAACTCATGCAGTGCTGTATTTCTTCACACAAAATTAGTTGGCGCTCTCTACAACCTGGCAGGACTCAAGGCCAAAACTAAGGTCAAGAAAGTCCCCATTGGAGAACTCCTCTTCGCGGATGATGCAGCTCTCACCATTCATAATGAAGACACGCTACAGTCACTGATGGATTCTCTGTCTAGAGCCTGCAAGTTGTCTTACCTTGACATAAGCATGAAGAAAACTGTTGTATTCACTCAAGGTATACCTCAGCGACCCAATGTCATTCTGGATAATAGCCCATTAGCTGTGGTTCAACAATTCTGTTGCCTTGGATCTTCTGTCACCACAAACCTCTCCATGGACGAAGCACTGAATATCAGAATCAGCTACTATTTTTGGCAGACGTACAAACTGAGAATGGAACAATCCTAAGTGGACAGTGAAAACAAAGATACTTATCTACCAGGAATGTGTATTGAGTATCTTGCTGTATGGTTCTGAGGCATGGACCACCTACTCGAACCAGAACTAAAAATTGAACAGCTTCTATCTTCACTGCCTCTGCAGAGTTATGAATATCAACTGGCAAAATAAAGTTTCAAATGTAGATGTCCTGACGAGATCTGGCATAGCCAGCCTCATAACACTCCTCAACAGCAGAAGGGTACGATGGCTTGGTCATATGAGAAGACTGGATGATAAATGTCTTCTCAAAGAAATCCTCTTTGGTGAACTGTCATGTGGGTTGAGAACAAGAGGAAGATCAAAGCCAAGATTCAAGAATACATGTAAAAACTCCATGAAAAAATTCAACGTTGATTCACAATCCCGGGAATCTGCATCATCAGATCGAAATACCTGGTGACAATTGCTACGACAGAGCACATCATCCTTCGATAGTGTGTGTGCAAGTCACACAAAATAACTTCGTCTTAGAAGGAAAAACTCTCATACTCAAGAATTCGGACTAGACTGACGTGGGGTTATTGCAATCAAATGTGCAAATCCAATATTGGATGGGTGAGCCACGAGAGAAGCTGCAGACTCAAACGCTACCCATAGATCCTCACCGCTGCTGCTAACCACTGTCTCTCGAGATGAAAAGTGGCCAGAGCATAGCATATTTTTGGCCAATGAAAGTAGATTATTAGTTTCTTTCTTCTTCTGTTACAGCATTTTTGATGACTCTAATGACCTTGAGCTGGTTTGCTGATTTTTTTCAGCTTTACACTTTAAACAATGTGGTTATGAAAGTAAACAAAAATTAATGAAGTTGCATATTCATTCAAAATACTGGGAAAAGATGTATATCTCAAATAAAACCCCCCTTGTTTCATAGTATAATCTGTAAAATATTTTGACACAAGATGTTAGAGGGAGAGATGTAAGAAAAATGCCTTTTGTAATATTCATTACAAAGACAAAACTTTTTAATTTGAGGCCTAAGATACTTTTATCTCCCTACCATTCACATTTATTTTCTTCCCTTGCATCACTATAACATGGATTCATTAACTTTCCAAACATACTGCTAAGCCAGTGTTTCGTATGGGCAGTTGGGGACCAGGTAGTGAGATGAGTGAATGAACTGGATGTGGAATGACTGATTGAGCTGGGAGTCTAATATAGAAATTCAATTAATGGTTAGAAAGTTTGACTCAGTAAATCTCCAAGAGTAGGAGCTGGGTGTCATAAACACTAAGATATTAAATTAACTCCATCTTTATTCTGTTTTTACTTTGGACAGATCCAGCATTTGTGATGATTCTGGAGACCGGGATGAAAAATTACCCAAAACCATCAGTGAAATTGAAGAACCCGTCATTCAGATAACAGAGGCAGAGCCAGTCCGTGAAAACACACCACCAGGAGTAAGTATTTAGATACCCTCTCTTGCCATACAGGGGCATGTGTGTTTGTGTGTGTTACTCCTTGATCTCTGAAAACGTGGTGGTGGGGTGGGGTGGGGGGGCTAAAGGATTCTTCCTTTTTCCTCCCACATTAGAAATTCAGGTCTTGTCTGCTCTTGAAGAACCTATGGAGAACTAGTTGGGTTACAAATAGAGCAATAGGTATCCGTATACAAAATACGCAGACCTGTAGGGCACCTGAAAATGTTTGACACCGCAGGGTCTTAATGTCCACCAACCCACCTCTTCCCAGCCTTATTCTTTGACTCTGCTTCCTGTGGAGAGGATCTAGTTAACTTAAAAGTGAAGAAGCCTGTCAGGCCTCTCCACAGAACAATGAGCCTGTGACAAAACCAAGAGCTGATGAAGCCATTTGACAGGCATGTGTCAACCACAGATATGTACTGACAGTTTCTGAATGTGCTGTGTAAGTCTGCAGGAGCTTAGTTTAAAAATTGCTTTAAAAATCTCTTTAGTATGTTGCTGATGATTATAAAATCACATCTCTCAAAATTTGTCATCCCCCAGCTCTGGGCTGCCTTTCGCATAAAGGAACTAGTTTAATAGCATTGTGTACGGCCCCATAAATCCTAAGGTCACTCATGGTTTACAACATCATGGGAACTAATGTACTGTGATATATGTGTGGGGTGTATTTTAGTTCCCATTCAGTTGTGCATTTGAGTCACCCAGGGAGCTCTCAGACAAGATACTTGACAACCACAATAGTTTTCACAGTTGTTAAGAATAGAAGGGTCACCCGTGATTGTCAAATCTCATCTCCAGCATGACCCAGACTGAAGAATTCCTCCCACTTACCCCAGTACTAACCCCCAGCAACTTGAGAAAGGAGGAAAAATATTTCTAATCTTCTTTATTCCTTAAAACAAAAACAAAAAAACCCAAAACACAAGGGAAAAACAATGTTTTCTCCCTTTTGCAGGCTGCTTTTGATGCTGTTTAAATACAGCAAATATTTTCCAGATTGTGCTTCAAAAGGGGTATTTTGCTTCTATTATTCCAAGTGGTATTTCCAGTTACATTAATCCATCTAACACGTCAGCTATGTCTACACGTGTATGCTACGTCGAAATAGCTAATTTCAATGTAGCGAAATCGAAATAAGGTATTTCGATGAATAGCGTCTACACGTCCTCCAGGGCTGGTGCCGTCGACGTTGAACGTCGACATTGGGCAGCACCACATCGAAGTAGGCGCTGCAGGGAAGCATCTGCACGCCAAAGCGGCACACATTGAAATAAGGGTGCCAGGAAGAGATGCAGACAGGGTCACAGGGCGGACTAGCACTTCTGGGGCAACAGCTAGCTGCTCCCTTAAAGGGCCCCTCCCGGACACACTCAGCGTGCACAGCACGCGGTTTGCAGAGCCATAGGCACACACACCTCGGCGAAGCAGTTATGGACCCCCAGCAGCAGCAGCAGCCAGAGGTCCACCCAGCCACCCCTGCAGGAGCAGTGCTCGCCCTGCTCAATGTCATGCAGGAGGCAGCTGATCACCTTTTAGTCGCAGAAGAGGAGCTGCCCCCAGGGGAGGAGGAAGCAACCCCAGACCCTGCTGTCCTCCACTCCCCGCACCCCCCGCCGCACACGCCGCCAGCTGTGGAGCTACCCCACGAGCAGCTGGTGCTTGGCGAGTGGGACGACGACCGCTGGCTCCAGAACTTTCGTATGAGCCGGCAGACATTTCTGGAGCTCTGCTAGTGGCTCACCCCCGCACTGAGGCACCAGGACACCGCCGTGTGGCGTGCCCTCAGCGTGGAGAAACGGGTCGGCATCACTGTCTGGAAGCTGGCCACTCCAGACAGCTACCGATCCGTGGGGCAGCAGTTTGGTGTCGGCAAGGCCACCGTCGGGGCTGTCCTCATGGAGGTAAGAGGACCCACGAGGAGGGGGAGGCAGCCCTGGGGTGGAGGGGAGCCCTGGGGGGGAGGGGAGGGGAGCCCTGGGAGTAGAGGGCCAGACACACCATGCACACCCCTCATTGGTGCTCTCCCATGTCCTTCTCCTGCAGGTCGTCTGCACCATCAACGCCCTGCTCCTCCACAGGCTCGTGCGGCTTGGGGACCCGGATGCCACCATCGCGGGGTTTGCCACCCTGGGCTTCCCAAATTGCTTTGAGGCTCTGGATGGGACCCATATCCCCATCCGAGCTCCGGAGCACAGCAGAGGATGCTTCCAGAAGAGAAAGGGCTACCATTATGTGGTCATCCAGGCCTTGGTGGACAGCTGGGGCCGCTTCCTGGACATTTATGTTGGCTGGTCTGGCAGCACCCACGACGCCCGGGTATTCAGGAATTCGGGCCTGTGCCGCTGGCTGGAGGCGGGGACCTACATCCCCCAGCGGGAGATCCCTGTGAGGGACACCATGATGCCCCTCTGTGTCGTTGCAGACGTGGCGTACCCCCTCCGGCCCTGGCTCATGCACCCTTACACGGGCCATCTCACAGCCAGCCAGGAGCGCTTCAACACGCGCCTGAATCACGTGCACCAGGTGGTTGAGCGCACATTTGGCCGCCTCAAAGGGCGCGGGAGGTGTCTCCTCACCCACCTTCATGTGGGCCCCACCAACATCCCCCAGATTGTGGGCACGTGCAGCGCGCTCCACAACCTGGTCGAGAGCAAGGGGGAGGCATTTTCAGGGCTGGGCTGTGGAGGCTGGCAGGGCTGACGTGCAGCCACCCGCTGCCCCCAGTCGCCAGGTGGACCCCGAGGGGATCCGGGTCTGGGAGGCCCTGCGGGCCCATTTCGACCAGGCCATGGGGTGAACGCTGGCAGGTCCCCCACTATACCCCCCCCCCATCCTCCACAACACTCCCTGCCCCTACGCCCACACCACAGAGCACCCAAGAGCACCCCCCCACACTTTTCTTGTAAATAAAAATAGACCTGTTGTTTGTGAAACCACAAAATGGTGAATTCTCTTATTATATTATTGCTACAAATATATTATATATTATTATATGATAAACAAACAGTGGAACACAAGGAAGGGGAGAACTATGGGGTCTAATACAAACTATATACAACATAAAGGGGATATATACAAAGGGGGGGTGTAGTGGGGGGCCTGCACCCCCTAAAGTCCAGTGCTGGGGGTTGCCGGGCACGGCCCTCACCTCGGCCTCAGCCCTGGCCGAGGCTGGCTGGGGGCCAGGTGAACCGGCAGATACGGCTGGCGGGTGTCAGCAGGCCTCAGGTCCCCCTCGGCGGAAGGCCCCTCGGTGGCAGACAGCAGTGGGATGGCGGGTGAAGCAGCAGGTGGAGCGGTGGGTGGAGCAGGCAGGGCGGGCAGAGCGGCGGCCGGCGCAACATGGGGGGCCGGGTAGTCCGTGATGCACTCAAACGTGCGCCTAAAGGCCCCCCATTTCTCCTGGTGCCAGGCCAGCGCCCGCTTCTGTAGTTGGAGGCACCACTTGTCCACCCGCAGGCGCTGCTCAGAGACCTCCAGCTCCCACTGGAGGATCGCCAGCAGCTGGGGGTCCGTTGCTGTCCGGTGGTGGTGCTGGGTCCGCCGTCGGCTCCACCCTGGGGCCAGTCGGTGCTCCGCCGAGGGGCTGGCCTGCAGTGATGGCCCCGGTGGGCTCTCCGGGACCACTGACACCTCGCTGGCGCTCTCCGGTCCCTCCGATGGTGCAGCTGCAGAACACGGGGGGGAAGAAGAGTGGAGACAGCCGTTAGTGTGGCCCCTGAGCCATGGCCCTTGTCCCTCCACCTGTCTGCTGCTGGTTCCCCATCCCTGTCCCTGGGAGATGCTGCTGCTGCTGCTGCTGATGGGTGTCCCATCCCCTCCCCTGGGGGATCCTAGGTTCCGCTCCCCCCATGCCCAGGGATGGGGCATGGCACTGTCGTGCTGGGGGGGCAGGGGCTGATGCACTCTTCTGAGGGACATGCCACTTCTGTCCTTGGGGCCATGGTCATCTGGGCATGTGGAGGGCCCTGGTCATGTCTGTTGTCCCCGCCCCTCAACCACGGGGGTGTGCACCGGGGGGGTACATACCTGACGGTCCGCTCCCACGGTCGGGGGACACCCTGTGGGCGGATGCCCGGCTGGAGCTCCGGGATGGCAGCGTGATGTGGAGCCCCCTGTCGCTGGAGGAGGATTCCCCCTCCTTCTCCTCCTCCGGCATCCCAGGGGTGGGCTCCTGGGGGGGCCCCTGGGGTGCGGGGCTTGCCTCCGGGGCAGACTCCGCCGCCGCGGCCTGCTGGGGCTCGTCGGCCAAGGTGTCAAGAGTGGCCGGTGGGGAGGAGGTGTGCCGGGGTCCCAGGATTTCTGTGAGCTCCCTGTAAAAGGGGCAAGTGGTGGGGGCAGCCCCAGATTGGCTGGCCGCATCCCGGGCCCGGGTGTAACCCTGCCGCAGCTCCTTGACCTTACTCCTGATGTGGTCAGGAGTGCGGGCAGGCCGACCCCGGGCGGCCAGGCCCTCGGCCAGCCGAGTGAACGCATCCGTGTTCTGCCTCTTGCTCCCCATTACCTGGAGCACCTCCTCCTCGCTCCAGAGCCCCAGCAGGTCCCGGATCTCAGCCTCCATCCAGGAGGGGCCCCGCTCTCTTCCAGGGCTGGCTGCCAGGCTGGGAGCCCTGGCTCCCCTTGAGGGGGTGTCCTGGGGGCGCTTGGGGGGCTGGCGGGCGGCCATCGCAGCGGGGGAGAGTGTCTCTGGCTGCAGGGAGGCGTGCAGGCTGGCCGCGTGGCTGTACTGCCGCCTGCATGCTCTCTCAGCTTCCTGCACAGGAAGGCAGGGGGCGGGGAGCTTTAAGGGGCCGCTGCACACGGCGACCCTAGAGCTCAGGGGCTGGAGAGAGCGTCTCTCAACCCCTCAGCTGATGGCCACTGTGGCGGACCCCGCTATTTCGATGTTGCGGGACGCGGATCGACTACACGTTCCCTACTTCGACGTTGAACGTCGAAGTAGGGCGCTATTCCCATCTCCTCATGAGGATAGCGACTTCGATGTCTCACCGCCTTACATCAATGTCAACTTCGAAATAGCGCTCACCACGTGTAGATGTGGCGGGCGCTATTTCGAAGTTGGCGCGGCTACTTCGAAGTAGCCGGCACGTGTAGACGCGACTGTCCTCTGCATCCTGCAGACAAGTCACAATTATAGGAGTTTACTAAATGACAAATATTTCAGTAGCCTTAAGGAAATACGCCATCAGCATACAGCATATCTGATCCTTGACCCAGCCAGTGAGAGTGGTGTGTAAAGTATAGCTCAGTTCTGTGGAAGATTCAAGGACGAATGACGCATATTGCAACTTCATAACTATTTCTGACAAAGTCCACTTGATCTGCGGCAGGGAAGGGTAGTGTCAGACTCCTGCAAACAGGATTTTGCCAACTTTTGAACAGCCATCTCTGTATTCAAGTCTGTCTTCAGTTTTACAGCGGTTAGCTGTTAGTGATACATTCTGGTACTCGGAGTTGAAATAATGTAATTTCAAGAGCTTTTCAAGGGCTTTTGTATCTCCAATTAAGGTTTTAGTTACTTCTTGAAAAACTAGGAATTTGTTGTCATTAATTCTCTAATTTGAAAGAGAAAGTGTGCAGCCTTTCTGTAAACCACTACTCAATGGTTTTCTTTTAAAGCATGGTGCATCTAACAGTGTGCAACAGTCTGTCGCCTAATTTTCCCTGCCATCAGAAATTGGTGCACAACCATCAAGACACAAGGTGCTGTTCTCGGCAAAAATCATATGAATGGATCCCCAGTCATGGCATCCAGTAAGAACTTTTGGAAACAGTCAAGTCATAGGAGGCAATTTGCCAAACTTGGTGCCAAATTTGGGGTTTCAAAGTGAGGTACAACACCTCCTCCCTCACTGTACATGTTCAGCTTCTCTCAAAGACTCATGGAACCATTCGACTACGTATGTGCCTCCTACTGCTTTTTGATTTTAGTAACTGTTTAAACAATTCAAATTAATATTACTCTTTGGCCCTGGACTTTAGCTGTGTTGTGGCTGAAAAGTACAAGGAATCTGCGTTTAAGAATGCATTTGTTATGCATATATAAACAAGAATCTCTCATGGGCTAGAATGTCTCAGGAAAGGCTTTCTCCTCAGAAGTGTCATATTCAATCCATTGCCTTGGGCTAAGCCAGTGCAAGGTGGTTTAAACACCCCTGTCATTTTCCAATCCATGTGCTCTGTCAAAATACCATCTGAGGAAGAATTCCTTGGAGCTGTATCAGGTTTTGAAAGATATATGGGACCTTTTGTCTTCTGTTCTGTACAAAAAGTGCTTGCCATGGATGGCTGCTTGACTGTCCTCAACCAGACTAGAGAACCTCAATACTGAAATACTGATACACTGTGTTAGTCTTTCCCCTCTCTATTGTCCTACTTCTTTCCTTGCACTACAATATGTTGTAATGGATTCACTAATTGCTTCAGATTCAATGCCAGTGTCTGATTAATTTTCTTCCATAAGACAGTCTTCCTTTTATTTTGGTGTTGCAAAAACCTTTCCTCTTTATATTGTTGTCACAAATTCCATGCTGGTTTTTATGTCCTTCAGTCATCCAGCTTTTACTCTGAATCTCTCAGTCACCCAAACTACGTAAGATCAGGTCTTCATTTGATAAGACCTCCAAGGAGCACTCCAGGGCTACAGAAAGTGGTGGTTATTCATGAAGGTGGAATGCTTTCTTATGAATTAACACTCAGTTAGACTTCCAATATGCTGGTAGGAAAGATGAATTAAACATCATTTAGGAAGTGATCTTAATCATGTTAGGCTCCACACATCAGAGCTACGAAGTTCAGGGCCAGATACTGCTCTGGATCCACAACCAATGTCCCAGTGAAGACCATGAGAAGTTTGTACAGAGACTGAGAACAGAATATGGTTCTTAGGTAGGAACTAAACCTTCCAGGATATGTTTATCCCTGCCTTTTATTTGGCTGTGCTCCTTGTAGTTACCAGATTTGCATGTTTGTTTTCAATAAATGTGTGCAAATTAGTATAGAACCATAGAAATGTAGGGCCGGAAGGCTTCTTACGGGGTTATCTATCCGAGCCCCTTGCAGTGAGGTGGGACCATCTCTGACAGATGTTTGTGTAACCTATTCTTCAACTTCCAATGATGGGCATTCCAGAACCTCCCTAGGAAGCCTGTTGCAGAGTTCAACTTATCCTTAGGGCATGTCTTCACTATGGGCTGGATCCATCGGGTAGAGATTGATCCAATGTGGGGGTCAGTTTGTCATGTCTACTATAGGTGTGATAAATTGGCTACTAATTGCTCTCCTGTCCACTCTGGTACCGCACCAGAGGAAGAGGGGAGTCAATGGGAGAGGTTTTTTTTTAGCTGACCTAGCTTGGTGTGGACCCTGCTTCAGAGAAGATCTAAACTACATCGATTTGAGTTGTGTTAGTAACGTAACTCAATTGACATAACTTAGATTGACCTGCCCTTATAGTCCCACTCCCTAATGTCTAACCTGACATTTTTATAGTCCCTTTCTGAAGATTAAGCCTCTTACTTATATTGTCCTCCCTTCCGTGGACATATAAAACAACTGGTCATAATCCTCATAATTTTGACTGCTGTTGTCATGGCACATCCCTCAGTCATCTTTTCTCAGTTTTTAAACTTTCTCCCATAGGTCAGGTTTGCATAAGCTTTCATCATTTTTGTTGCTTTCCTAACTCTCTCCAGTTTGTCCACATCTTATTTAAGGCCTGGAGTCCAGAACTGGACCCAGTGCTCAACGGATGCTTCACCAGAGCTGAGCGGAGCATGACAATAAATTCCCATGTCTTAGTCCTGGTCTTCAGTAGGTAGGTAAGTCGATTGTAGATAATGTACGGTAATTGTATAGTTAGAAGTGACTTATCTGCAATCGACTTACCTGGCCGTCCTCACAGAAGGAGGTTGATGGGAGAAAATCTCCTATCGACTTCCCTTACTCCCTGCAAGAGGACTACGGGGTCCGATTGTCGACCCCAGATGGTTCAATTTCATGCGTCCCTACTAGGCATGCAGAATCGAACCCTGGAAGATCAAGCTTGAATGGGTCAATCTTCCAGGTAATGTAAACGTACCCTTACATGTTAATACTCTCCAAAATATTAGCCTTTTTTCAGGTTAACTCATATTTAATGAGTGATCCTCTACAACCCGACATCCTTTCCAGCAATATTACTGCTTAGCCAATTATCCCCATCTTGTAATGTGTTTTTGACTCCCCTCCTAAGTGTAATACTTTGCATTTTGTCTTTATTGAATTTCATTTGGCGAGCAACTGCTTGCCTATATTTTTATAACTGTGTGCCCCCAAAGCGTCATAGTTCAGACCAGCCAGTCAGTAGTACTGATGAGTGTAATTCCTACCTCTCGGTGTCTAAAATGGTGCTGCATCATTTCACCTTCACAAGAATTGTGGTTAGGAGCTGATTTCAGCTGAAAGTTTCCATTTGGGCGAATCTACCTGGGAGCTGTATAAACTGATGGCAAAGGTTGGATCCAGAGAAAGAGTTTCAGAATCTAGTACTGGGGCAGCACTTGCCCCAGGCAAGCGATAAATAGAATTTGGACAGCTAGCTTGTTTACACTTGTCAGTTGTAATTTTTTTTTCACTACAAAGAGTTTATGAATGTTATCACAGTGATTTATACCATTTACTGATGGCTGTTCTCATAGGGGTCTGAGCAGGAAGAATCCCAAAATGAGAAACGGGACAAGAGGAGCCCTTTGCTGTCTTCAGAGAAGAAGCCAGTGAAGCTGCAGAGAAGCAGGCTCCCAGCACAGTCCCTGGATCTGATGGAAAATGAGAATTTTCTGGAGAAGAGCAGTGCCTCAAATAGCGATGAAGAAGGTAAATTAGCTGCTCCTTGAGATATTCAGCTGAAAGCCATAACATAAAATGTGGTTTGAATTTCAATGTACTCATAAGTCCTCCTGGAGATGACTACATGTCAGAGATGCCTGAACACTTTCTCGCAGAATATGGTTTCATCAAAAAAGAAGTTTTGTTTTGCTTTGTTTCTCACAAGCTACATCTTTTTTACAAGTATCAGAGGGGTAACCGTGTTAGTCTGGATCTGTAACAGCAGTGAAGGGTCCTGTGGCACCTTATAGACTAACAGAAAAGTTTTGACCATGAGCTTTCGTGAGCACAGACTCACTTCATCAGATGCTGATCTTGGAAATCTGCAGGGCCAGGTATAAATAAGCCAGAGCAAGGGTGGGGATAACAAGGTTAGCTCAGTCAGCAAGGGTGAGGCTTACTACCAGCACTTGATCTGGAGGTGTGAACACCAAGGGAGGGGAAGCTGCTTCTGTATTTAGCCAGCCATTCGCAGTCTTTGTTTAAGCCTGAGCTGAGGGTGTCGAATTCGCAGCTTCCCCTCCCTTGGTGTTCACACCTCCAGATCAACTGCTGGTAATAAGCCTCACCCTTGCTGACTGAGCTAACCTTGTTATCCCCACCCTTGCTCTGGCTTATCTTTTTTACAGAAATTGTTTTTCAAAAATGTTTTTGAAATAACAATTCTTTGTGTGTGGGGGGGTGGGGGAGGAAATCACACAGTTTTAAAAGTTTTAGAGCTTTGAAATTGTGATGATTTCCCCACTTTTTACCTCTTCCAGCTTTTCCCAGCTGGAAAACAATAAGTAGAGTGCAGGATGGAAAGAGTCTCCTCACACTTTTTTAAACTTTTCTAATGGGAACATTTGCACAAGGAGATTTTTCTCTCTAATTTTCACAAAGAACAATGCTTGTTTTCTGTCTAATTCTAGAAAATATCCCAACTGTACAGAAGGAGCCGTAAGAGGAAACTGAGTCAGCGGATAGGTTGAGATTTGTCCAAGATCACGCAATATATCTGGGACTCAGTCCATTGTTTTTACCATTAGACCACATTTTCTCGTGAAGATTTTTCATTTTTAAAGTACATAATGAATATTTAAGAAAGAAGTGGGGAAAAAAGAGAAAAAGAAATCTTTACAAAATGTTTGTGACTTGGCTTTCTGTTTCAGAATGATAGGTTAATGTTAAACTCCTCCAAAAGGGCATGTGCAACACTATGAATTTACATTACATGTAGCACTTTAATGACTAACAAAATGATTTAGTGATGAGCTTTGTTGGGACAGACCCACTTCATCAGATCGCTTTCATTTCCAATACAGATGAACATTTATAAGTACAGAGGACCCAAAAAAAAATTGCAGTAAAAATTGACAAATCAAATAGGACTCAAGTAAGGGGGTGAGAGGTGCGGGGCAGTGCGGGGCAGGGGGATGTTAATTGTCCTGTCTGAGATAATTGTGAGCATCAAAGGAAGGGAAGTAGTCCCTATAATGTATGAGGTAATTGACATCTCTGGTTCATACCACATGTTAATGTGTCGACTGTGAATATGTACTCTAACTCTCAAATCTCACAAATCAAAGCAAAACAAAAAGCAGTCAAGTAGCACTTTAAAGACTAGCAAAATAGTTTATTAGGTGAGCTTTCATGGGACAGACCCACTTCTTCAGACCGTAGCCAGACCAGACCAGACTCAATATTTAAGGCACAGGGAACCAAAAACAGTAAGCAAGGAGGACAAATCAGAAAAAGATAATAAAGGTGAGCAAATCAGAGAGTGGAGGGGTGGGGGGAAGGTCAAGAATTAGATAAACCAAGTATGCAGATGAGCCCCTATAGTGACTCAGAAAGTTCCTGTCCCGGTCCCACGAAAGCTCACCTAATAAACTATTTTGCTAGTCTTTAAAGTGCTACTTGACTGCTTTTGTTTTGATAGTGTATAGACTAGCACGGCTTCCTCTCTGTTACAAATCAAAGCAAGAGATTTGTGAGTTAGAGTACATATTCAAATTCGACACATTAACGTGGTATGAACAGAGCTGTCAATTACCTCATGCATTACAAGGACTGCTTCCCTTCCTTTGATGATCATAATTATCTCAGACAGAACAATTAACATCCCCCCCCCCCCCCGCCCCCGCTGCACCTCTCACCCCCTTCCTTCAGTCCTATTTGATTTGTCAATTTTTACTGCAATTTTTTTTTTGTCCTCTGTACTTATATCAGTCTGTATTGGAAATGAAATTGATCTGATGAAGTGGGTCTGTCCCATGAAAGCTCATCACGGAATAACTCATTTTGTTAGTCTTTAAAGTGCTACATTTCTGCTGCTTTGTTTTGTTGGAGTGCAGATTAACACGGCTACCTCTCTGTTACTATTTACATGTCGTGTACAGATCCTTTCATGGTGCAGTGTAACAGCTTGTTTCTTTTACAGTTCATGTGCCATATACCTAAATTACATGCATTTTCCATTACAGAGAGATTTCCTATAGCAGTGAAAGTTGCAGGCTCCATCTTTTTGAGACCTTCTCCAGTTTTCTTGTCTGTCCTTGACCCTAGTTTTAGATACTCTTTTCCCCTGCATTTTGAAGACTGTTAAAATGTAACCAGTTGACTCTTTTTCCTATTCACCCAGCTGGGCAGAAAATGTATCTAACATTAAAAGAGGGCCTATCTTTGTTGCTGGTATCTTAACAGTAACTTTTAAGACTAGTTGTGACTATTTCACTTCTAACGTTAAGCAAATAAAATATGACAGACCCAAGTATATTCAAGGCCTTTTATTCAAGACAGAAAGCCTCCTATTTTTGCTTCTTGACCATCTGTTTTCTAGGGTGAGTTCTCTGTTTATTCTTGATTTTTCTGGTCCTGCTGCATAAACTGGAATGTGATTAAGGTTTAGCCTATTCATGCTTGGAATTTTTCCTGTTTCCCAGTTTCTATTTTCTTCTAGCCTGGCCTTTGCCAAACTTTGAAAGCTGAGCCCTCCTCAGAAAGCAATTGCAACTGTCCTTCAATCACCCCTCTTGATTTGGATGTCACCAGTGCTCTTTGGCTAATCTTTCATTGCTCACATGTTCTGTAAGTGTTGTGCTTCAAACTTTGGGAAATGCAGTTCTAGCAGGGGCAGTGGGGAAGGACTACAGGTCTGTCTCTCCCTTCCCCCAGCAGCTTCTGGATTTTACTTCTTATTAGAGCATCAATTAATCCTGAGACTGCCAGAGTCTTGTCTGCACTAACGGTCCATTCCTTGCTTTCACTTTCTTAGCTTTGCCATTGTTAGCACTAGTGTAATTCTTTTCTATCATTCTCTAGCGCTGACAAGGCTTTAATAGTGCCTAGCTGTCTGGTGGCCCAGGGGTATGGGTTTCTACCTTTTGGAATCATAATCAGTTATGCTTATAAGAAGCACATGGGATCTTTTTCAGGGGAAAAGGCAATGTGCTGCATTTATTGAAGGTACAATATGAACACTCTTCATTTGCATATTGCGTGTATGTGTAATATGTATGTGTGTGTATGTATACGTATGTATACAGATTACATTCACACACACTCAAGCAGACTCCGTTTTGTAGTTGTTACCAACAGTTCCTCTCCCCAGCTAGCTTCTCTGGCCAGTTAGATAGGGGAATGGTGGAGCCAGGCACTGCCGATCCAGACCAATGCTCCAGTGGTGACAAGATGAGACCCAGGATCCTCCTGCAAGATATCTTAGGTTTATAGCAGGTCCCCTCTCTTGCAAAGTCATGTCATGCTTACACAAAATCTGTGAGAGTCATCACATACATATGCAGTTACCTGCTGTGGCCCTGTTTTCTGGGTGTTTTCTTAATGCTGCCACATTCATCTTCAAAGGGGGGCGGGAGGGGGGGGCTTCCAAAAGCAGATACTGGCTGCTGACTCCCAGGGCTGACCATATGTCCCATCTTCCTGCAGTGAGCCAACATCACAGGTTTTATCATCCTTGGATCTGCCTTCCATCCCCTCCCCAACCATTGCAACTGTCCTGAGGTGCTTGCCTTTCATACCTTATCCATTCACATCTCTTTCTTTCTAGAGGGCAATCAGTTAAGTAAAAGGGAAAGGTATAGTACCAAAGAGTTAATGCAGAGTTTCTACAAAAAGATTTAATACAGAGTCCTATGCATTTCTAGAAAAATACTTAATTCAAAGATTATACACACACACATATATGTATACACAGAGTTTCTATATAAAAGGGTTTAATACAACGTTCTATTGAAATGAAGGTTTTATATAGAAAAACTTAATACAGAGATTATATGGAGATGATCCACACTCATATGTAAACAATTAATACAGAGATTTATGATTAATAAAGAGTTGTAATAATCCTGGGTTCAGATCCTACAGCTGCCCGCCTTTGACACCCCTCTTGTAACTAAAAAAAACTCTGAACAAGTTTCAAAAAGACAGTACACCCATCACTTGATTTACGAACATAATTCATTCCATTAAAACTGTCTGTAAGGTGAAAATTCATAAATCGAAAATAAAATTCTCATTCATTTCAATGTGAAAAATTCTGACTGATTCCCAGTTCCCAAAAGATTGCCCAATATTTTTTCACATGTTACAGTACCATAAAATCATAAAAACTAAGACCAGTGCTACTTTATTGCTTTTTTATGACATTCATTACCACTAGTCTGTTCCTAGATAGTGGTGAAGAAGGTGGTATTGAAGTGAATTCCATGGGATTATCTGCATCATGACCATAAACAACTCTGTAGTGACTTAAACCCTAATTAAGGAAGTTGATCTTCTGCTTTTGAGGTCGAGGGTTGAGGATCAGCTGATAGTGATGTGGGTTTAGGAGGAGGTGGTGAGGTTGAAAAAAATGCTAGAATTGCAGTTTTGTACTGCAGCCCTCTTTTTTCTGCCATAAAACTCCTGATAGCATCAACAAGACGTCCTGTGTCACCTTATAGACTAACAGATGTTTTGGAGCGTAAGCTTTCGTGGACAAAGACCCGCTTCATCAGATCTGATGAAGCGGGTCTTTGTCCACGAAAGCTTACGCTCCAAAACATCTGTTAGTCTATAAGGTGCCACAGGACGTCTTGTTTTCAAAGATACAGACTAACACGGCTACCGCTCTGAGACCATCAAATGGCTTCATAAATTTGGTGCTTGCATGTTGACCTCCATTCTAAATTTGGGTTGTTGTCATTGAGAGTTTATGTAGCTGCCTCTAATGCACTGAAGAATTTTGAGTGGTTTGGTGTCCAGTGTTTATTGTGGTTCATCTACTTCTTCTCCTCCTTTTCTGCTAATCTTTCTGCATCCAGCTGAATTAATTCTTCATTAGTCGATTCTTCACCATGTGACAATAACAGGTCTCAAATATCATCTGTCTCTCCTTCATTAAATACTGCTTGAGTTGCCAGTTGCACAAAACAATTTGAATGTCTTTTACTTCACCCTCAAAACCACGGAAATCATGAATATATTTCAGCAATAGCTTTTTACAAACACCATTCATGATACTTTTATTTCATACAGTTGTGATACTTCCTATAGCCATCTTGATGTAGTAATTCTTCCACAACTACTTAATTGTTGGTTTGTGTTCTCCATCTGATGCAGATATGACACACCTCATCAACAGTTCCAGATAGTAAGCTTTAAATGTATCAGTGATGCCTTGATCCATTGACTGAAGGATGGAAGTGGTATTTGGAGGCAAAAAAACACTTGAATATTATTACCATAGTCTTTGACTTTGATAGGATGATCAGGAGCATTATCAAGGATCAGCAGACATTTATTATCCAGGTTATTTTCAGAATAATATTTAGAGATGAATGATGAAGGGTAACTTGTTATGTAATCAGCAGAATCCTGCTTTGTCACCCAGGCCTTTCAATTAGAGCGCCAGACCACAGGTAATGATGCCTTGGTTAAGCCTTTTAGCACCCTCGGATTTTTCAAATGGTAAACAAGGAGAGGCTTCAGTTTCTCATCTCCTTTCAAATTTCCACCAAGAAGTAATGTCAGTTGCTCCTTTGAGGCCTTGAATCCTGTTGTTTTTCTTTTATCCTTGAAATAAAGGTTTGAGAAGGCATTCTTTTCCAGAAAAGTCCCATTTCGTCAACGTTAAGTATTGCTTTGGAGAATATCCACCTTCATCAATTATTTGTTGCAAAGCGGCTAGGAAAAGGTTAGCTGCCTGAATAGCAGCAGATGCTGCTTCACCTGTGACACACAGACTATGATAATGGGAACACACTTTTAAAGCACTCAAACCAACTGTGGCTTTCTTTGAACATTACTTTGTTGGCCTCAACTTGCCTGTCTTCCTCCACTTTCTTCTTTAGGTCGTCAAACAAAGGCAGGGCTTTCTCCCTTATGGGCCGTGTCTGTACTTGGGCAAAACTGTGAAATGGCCATGCTAATGGCCAAATCGGAGAATACTGATGAGGTGCTGAAATGAATATTCGGTGCCTCGTTAGCATGCCATCAGCTGTGGCATTTCACTCGTGTAGCCTCTCTACACACGGGTCCTTCTCAAAAGGACCCTGCAAACATCGAAATCCCTGATAGTAATATGTATTAGTATCCTCTGATTAGCGTGGCCATTTTGAAGTTTTGCCCAAGTGAAAATGTGGCCCAGATGAGGAAACTCGAAGGCATGTTGCATTCATTATGGCTGTTGATCCAATGTATTGGAAGTCTTTTTCAAGTTTATCCATTATTGCATCCTTGGCCTTTGTTATTCAGTACAAATTTTAGCTCCACCAACATGCGTTTCTGCCATTTCTTTTATTTTTTCTTTCTGTATGAAGATCATATGCACTGTTGGTGCTGCCAAGTTCATTGCCAAACATATGTCTTTCGATTGCAGGCCCTCTTCAAGTCTTTTAATAACTTGAAATTTGGTAGCCGCAGATGTTGCTTTCCTTGGTTCCTTGGCTTTAGTGATAGCTCCTGAAGAAACTGTTTCACATCTAGGACCTATATGATCACAAATAACAAAGATATTTGAAGATTAATATCACTCACAATCAAGATGACACGAATACAAGGTGCATGAACCAACTGGGAAGAGTTGGGCTGCCGAGGGGCCTGAGTGAGCCTCATACTGTTTTCTGCTGTATTCCTCCACATTCATTACTTACAAAGCAGATACTCAGACAAAGACTGGTTCTTCTTGTAGCAAAAATATGTTTGTAAATTGAAAAAATGGGTATAAACTTACATTATTTGTTGTAGCAACAATTCATAAATCGAATGTTTGTAAATTGAGGGATAGGTGTAATAAAATCTAATGAATTTAAAAAGAATAAAAAATAAAATCTAATGAATAATGAATAAAATCTAATGAATAATAAAATCTAATGAATTTAAAAAGAACCCCCCCCACAATCCCAAATGGTATTTACCTCAAAAAGGGACTGTTGCCAGACACTTCATGACTCCAGTGACTTTGCTTTTTGCTAGCAATTTTACAGCAGTTTGAAACCATAAGATGGTACACAGAAAATAGACTGTTCAGTTTTATCAGTTACAAAAGAGGGATAACTGGAAGTGTCTTGAATTCTTTGTTTAAAATCATAAGACACGTTTATTGTCTTTTTTTGGTTTTAATTTCCATTTTTAAAAATGAGAGTTGGGATGAAAGAGAAAATCTGTCTGTCTGTACACAGGTGTTCGCTTGAATGTCTAACGTGAGAGCCATGTAAGTGCAATGAATGTTTGATTTTTCTCACAGGTAGGTAGGATCACACATTTGAAGTTTGGGATGACTGAAATTTGTTCACAGTTCTATTTGCTTGGTTGTGCATATTTCCAGACAAGCACTACATGTGAGGAAAAGGAACTATGTATCTCAATATGTTGCTTAAAATGGTAATAAAAGCATTATAGATTTAGTATACAAATGCTTAGAGTTCCTTAGTTTTAAAAATTGTTTGAGTGATCTAAAATTTAAATAAATTGAAGCTTTTTATTAGTGAAAATACCAAGGATTTCCTTTCAATGTTGACACAGAAATCATCTAGAAAAATTTAATATCACTTTTGAGGTGAGAACAATCATGTAAATGGTCAGCCCAAACATAACTAATGTTAACTGCAGTCCTAAAATATGCTTGTGTAGAGTGCATGATCGTGCTCATTCATTCTACTGCATGCCTGTCTGGGAAGAGGTTTTCATGATTTCAATTCCAGTTTTTTCTGCTTGTCAGGGGCTCTATACTATGTGCACAATGTGGGTGATATGTTTCCAGTGCAGTGGAAATCTGTTTGTTTGGTTCCTTATCTTTGCCCCAGCTACTTCTGGTTGCCAGGTCTCTCTGTGTATACAGTATTGGAGGGGTAGCCGTGTTAGTCTCGATCTGTAACAGCAACGAAGGGTCCTGTGGCACCTTATAGACTAACAGAAAAGTTTTGAGCATGAGCTTTTGTGAGCACAGACTCACTTCAGACTCTAGCATCTGATCAAGTGAGTCTGTGCTCACGGAAGATCGTGCTCAAAACTTTTCTGTTAGTCTATACGGTGCCACAGGACCCTTTGTTGCTGTGCATACAGTGTGGCTGATAGGTTTTTTTTTCCATTGACGTGGAAATTAATTTACTATATGTTGTGCTCTGTTCTTGTCAGATTGTTTTGTTTTCCCCAAAGTTCATTTGTCTGGCGTATATTCTTTTGTGTTTCTTGTGCTGTCTGGAGTTAGGGGATTTGAGCTGAGGCATTGTTTGAAAGGCAAGTGATGAGATTTTTCACAGTATTCTTTTTCTACATAAAAAGAGGCTAGAACTCAAGCCCCAAAACACCCCCCGTGGCCTCCCCAGCTCACCTCTCCTCCTCTACAGCTTCACCCCTGCTCAACCCACCTGGGCAGCCCCAGCTCAACACCCCGCCCCCATGAAAACCCTCTGCACAGCTCTGCAGCCCCGGCTCAACCCACTCCCCCACTCAACTTCCTGGGTGGTCTGGCTCAACCCCCCTCCCCCCCCCGCATGGCTTTGAAGCCCCAGATCAACCACCTGCACAGCCATGCGGCTGCATGGCCCAACACAGCTCAGCACCACCCTCAATCCACTCCCTTCCCCAGCACAACCTCAACCCACCCCCTCTCTCAATCTACCATGCGTGGCTTCACGGCCCAGGCTCAGTTCAACTCCCTGTGCCCTCATAGCCCTAACCTACCACCAGGCTTAACCCTCCCCAGCTGCCTTCCCCTAACCCAGGACTCCAAAAGGAGCACCATGGGCTCCAGCTGCTTCTCCGGCTGCGCGTCCCCTCGCACATACAGTCGCAGGAGCAGCTCCCTGGCCTGTGCGCTGAAAGAGCAGGTGTCAGTGTTATTGGTTTAAAGGTCCAGCTGGCCGTCAAGCCAATTAAATCGAGTCCTGCTCTTTCCCCTGCAGGCAGGGAGCCAGAGGTGGAGTGGGGGCAGCAGCAACCTTTTAAAAACGGGGCCAGGAAAAAGGGTGACGGAATGCAGTTCTACTGGCGAAAAAAGCCCTGGATTTTCACTACCTGTGTGTCTTCCCAAGTGTCACTCCTTTTTAAAATAACTATATTAGTCACTGGGAAACGCCAATATCAAACACTTGTTAGTGGCAATGAATTAAGGATAGTATAAACCATTTGAGGATGAGGATTCCTACCCAGCATTAATATCAGTTGGTATGCAACAATACGTTTTAAGTATGTTTTTCTTATTGGGAGATACTTTATTTTAGTAACATCAGACTCCATGTAGATTGGCTGGCATCCGGTAATCAAAGGGGATATTCATGAACAACTGATACAAGAGGCAAAGGGAGGTAATGCCTCCCCTGGGTCTTAGCGCTCAACCTGTCCCTGTGCCCTATCCCTGTTCTGGTAGTTCCTGAAGGCTCCTACAACAGGCCATTTGTTGTAGCTTGCAGAAGGGTGGTTTTGTTTACTTAAAAGTGAAAAGTAGCAGAGAGGTAGCCGTGTTAGTCTGTATCTTAATAAAACAAGCAAGCAGCCATGTAGCGCTGTAGCTACCTGACTGCTTTTTTTGTTTTGTTAAAAGTGAAAAGTCTTTCAGTTTGCCAGATCTATTAACATAACATTGAACCTTTGAGAGAGCCATGTACTAGGAATTAAAACCATTTAGCTGAATTTACTGATAAAGCCAGTTGTACATTACTGTGTCTACAGGACCTTAGTTTAAAATTTGCTTTAAATATTTCATTAGTTTGTGACAGTATACAGTGGAGCCTGTAGATATGCCAATTCGACTTGCATGTTTCTCATTTTAACATGAGTCAAGGGGGAGCCCAGCAGCAGCTCCAGCCATAGGGAGTTGCCAGGGCATAGGAATCCCCAGGCATTAAGGGGGATCCGAGCTGGCAGAGCACAGCACTCCAACAGCTCCAGGAAGCTGTCACCGGGGCTGGGGAATCCAGCCCCCCTGTGGAGCTGGTGGCCCCACCACCACCTCAACTTGCACAAAATTCAAATTATGCCTGGTTCCCCAGGAACGTAATTCACGCGCAAGTCAGGAGTCTAGTGTATAGATATTTAGATACCCAATCTGCGTGCTCAGCTTTAGCCTTAAAGGCTTGGCTCTTCAGACGTAGGCTTTAAAATAAATCCTTCAAAAGACCACCCTTATACAAAAATACACATTGAAGTTTTAATTACTATAGTACAAAAACTTGCTTCCAAAGTCTTCCTGCCCTTTCTATCCATCTCCACACTCGTTTCACACCTACCCTGCCACCATTGGCAACAGCCCTTAAACAGACAACATTCCTTTTCTTCCAGCTACGTGGACCAGTGGGTTTCCCTTTCACTTTTGACTATTTGATGAACAAGTTTAAGAGAAGCTACCACCAAAATCAGTATCTTACTAAGATATGAAATCCTTTGTTGTGCCTAAATCTTTGGAAATGTCATTTAACATAAACATATAGAGAAATTTCATAATCATGTCCTGTTACGAAAATCACAGAAAGTAAATTAGCGTTCCCTTTTTCTAAAAGCAATGAAGTTTGTTATGCATACAATAAGAGCCCTGACTGAATAATTTCAAATAATGTATTTGTTTCAAAGAATTTAAATATGTAGTACAGTAAACCCTCAATTTAACAGACTAATGTGGTGGGGGGGTGTCTGTTAAACCTGAAAGTCCATTAAATCCCACCCCAACAGTCTGCCCAGCTCTAATCCGCCCCCACCCCTGAACAAAATCCCAAAACCAAAAAACACCTGGAGTTCGCCAGAGCTGTTGCTGCTGGACCCGTGGCTGGAGGCACCTGGCCGCATGGCTGGAGAGAGCCACCGTCATGGCCTGGAGGAGCCCCAGCCACTGCTGGAGCCGCCACGCGCCCCTCCCACCAGGAATGGGGCATGTATGCGAGTGCCCACCTATGCACCCCACCTCTGGTGGGAGGCACGCATGGCGGCTCCAGCAGCAGCAGTCCAGGCCCGGTGGAGGGTTCAGCCGTGGTGGACTGTGGCAGCTGGAACCAACAACCCCTCCATCCACAGCAGTGGCCACTCTCATAAGCCACCTTACTCCTTTTTGCGGGGTGGGGGTGGGGGGTGTGGCGAGCAGCCTTTAAGATTTTACGGGTACCAATTAAGTGGACTTTGGGAACAATGGAGGGCTGGCAGATGTCCGTTGTTTCAAAAGCCCACTAAATCAGGGTCCATAATATTATTGTACAGTAAAATTTACTGTAATGTAGAATTATTTTTGGGATGACTTAAGAGTATATTTAAACAATAAAATCATCTTAGAAGTACTGATTAAGAAAATAAATTATTCTGTTAGTCTTTAAAGTGCTGTATGCTTTTTATTAAGTGATGAGCTTTGGTGGAACAGACCCACTTCTTCAGATCTGGAAATTCTGCTGACAGTAAATGGCACGAGAATTTAACAGAGAGAGAGAGAAAAAAAAAATTAAATGAAAACTGAAGATGCAGACTAACATGGCTACCTCTCTCTGATTAACAAAATGTAAAACAGAAGAGGGATGCACCATGAATACCATAATATTTAATGTTCTATTCACAGGCCCATATGCAGGAATTCCTTGTGGGGGGGTTGTCCTTTTTATGTAAATATGGACCATCCACCTCATAGTGGGCCCTTCCCTTCTCCCCCTGTCCTTGGCTCTCTAGCTGGCCCTGTCTCCCTTCAGCCCTGCTCCCAGTTTGGCTTCCTCGCTCCAGCCCTGTCTCTGCTTGGCCCAAAGATCTCAGATGCTTCGGTGGTTTGAGCATTGGCCTGCTCTAAACCCAGGGTTGTGAGTTCAATTGTTGACGGGGTCATTTAGGGATCTGGGGCAAATAGATCAAAAAAGGGATGGTGCTTGTTCCTGCCAAAAGGGCAGGGGACTGGACTCGGTGACCTCCTAAAGTCCCTTCGAGTTCTATGTGGTGTGTGTGTGTGTAACCCCCTACTTAGCCCAAACACCCCCATCCCCTGCTTAGACTGATTCCCCCCCACATCTGAACATAGTCCCCTGCTGATCCCAAACACCCTCCCCACACTCCTAGCTTGGTCAGAGAACCTCCCCCACATACCTGAGCTCCTCCCAAAGATACCCCACCTCTCTGGCATGAGGTAGATTACCTGGGTCACAGGTTGGGCAGCCCATGAGGGGTGTGAACACACCCCTCACTTCCCCTGACCACTCTGAGTATGGGCCTGATTCAGCAGGACAACTGACTTGCCCTTATTACAAACTTTTTGCAAATAAATCTCTGATTAAACTTCAGGTTCTATCACAAAATCTGTGACTGAAATTTAGTGCTTTTAATTAAGTACCTTCTACATGTCCAGTCTTCGCAATCTGGGATGCAGTGGAAAACATGCTCTCTCACACTCTCTTTCTCTCTGTCATTTGCTGGATTTGTGTTCCAAGATTTGGTTGGAGCAGGGGACAAGAGGGAAGGTGTGGGACAGTGGGAAGGGGGCGGGGTCTACAAGGAGCAGGGTTGGAGAATGGGTGAGCCAACAGGCTGGGGAGCTTCCCTCCCCAGGCAACAACTTTACCCCCTGTCCATTTATGCCAAAATGTATAAAGTTTGCTCTCTTTATAAGGATTAAATAGACCTTATAAAAGCCCAGAAGTGGGATGGGGTTAGATGTTAAAGCTATCAGAACTAACATGATACATGTATCAGAGGGGTAGTCGTGTTTATCTGCATCTACAAAAATGATGAGAAGTCCTCCTGTGTCACCTTTATAGACTAACAGGTCTATTGGAGCAAAAGCTTTTGTGGGCAAAGACCCACTTCGTCAGAAGTGCATCTTTGCCCATGAAAGCTTATGATAAATGGAAAGCTCACCCAAAGTCTGGCCCCAAGGACGTTTACCTGGAACTCTACCCAGCTCTGTCTGTAAATGTCCTCCTCTAGGCTTTAAACACACCCTGAAGCCCTGGCTCCTTGCAATGTATTTCAGTACAGCAAAATTCCAACCGCAATGAATAATCTGTTTACAGAATTGGTGGCTAAATAAGCATCTCTACACCTCGTCTTCATTTTCTGGTCAGGTCCCCCCTAATTACAAATGGAGAAGCATATCCTGTAATCAGAACATAACACAGGAAGAGACATGAATGTGTTTAGGTAAACCTCATTTTAGTCATCCCCCCCCCCCAGTTTGGGATGTAAATAGGGCACTCAGCTTTGAATTCAGAACCCCAGAAGTTTAAATGTGATGGCATCATAAAGGTAATTATTGTTTTGTATCACGTGTCTGCATATCACACCTAGAAGCTTTGAAAGGGACAGATACAGGACTAGAATAAGAGCTGGCTGAAAGCATTCTGGGGGCAGGGCATAGGAGAGGGGAGGTAGAGAATAGATTATGAGCTGTTAAGGACACCAGCCTCTCTTAGACAGCAAAGACCTCCCCTTTATCAACTCTGAAACTAAAAACTCTAAAGCTTATTGGTTGTAGCCAAGGGTGAAAGTAAAAACAAGTAAGTCAGCAGCTTCAGAATGAAAGTCTGTAGTGGAGCAGCACTGGGGCTCCCTAGAGACAACAGGGGTGAATGTGGAAGGAGGAGAAAGCCTTCCCTCAGATCTCTCTGTTAAAGGGTGGCCAGTGTAGGGCAGGTATGTGTGCCCCACCCAGGCTTACAGGGTGGGAGCATAGCCACATACATCTCTTTCCTACAGGGACCCATGGTTGGTAAGTAAGATTTTTAACCTGACAGAGACCATGTTATTGAAGCAGTAAATGATAGAGATTGATTGTCGCTAACTGAGCCTTTCTGTCTAGCAAAGTACTGGTGAAAGGAGGAGAAGATGGTGAATGGGACTTGTTGGAAGATCAGCTCTGGACTGTTTCATAATAAGTGATGTGCTGTTAGCTTAGTGGGAGTGGAAGGGGATGTGCTTTACTATTTAATTACTGGTTGAGCCATAATAGAAGCTCAGACTCTGAAATTTCTTTTTTTCACTGCAGGTAAGTGATGTGGCCATGATCCATTTCCTTAACCTGTTCTCTCTCTCTTTCCTTATCAGCTAAGGAGACTGTGTCTGAGAGTGATCTTCATGGGAGACTTCTTATTAATAGAGTTTTCCATATCAGCGTGGACAAGATGTTTGAAATACTTTTCACCAATTCCCATTTCATGCAGAGATTTCTCAATACCAGGAACATAGTAGGTAATATATTTTCTCCTTTCAGTTTCTGTAAAGATTTTTGCTGGATGAATTACCCTTTTAATCTTGGCGAGAGAAGTGTTTAATATAGCCTGAGAGGAATAACCAAAACTCAACAGATTCTGCCCATAAAGGGGAATTAAACCTGTTTTTTTATCGTTCTACTTTGAATGTAAAACTGGTCCTTTCTGTCTCACTGTGTCCGTGAAGATTTAAAGCTCTGACGGAAGCAATAAGTGTTGACACATTTCTCTCTTTTTTTTGCCAAGACCAGCTCATGGACAATGAGCTGGAGTCTCTTCTATTTACTCCATCAGCATCAGAATTCTTAGCTCCTGTTCCACGGTAGGAGTAATCAGTTACATCTTATTAATGACAATAGCTAGCCCAGGAGTCATTGACGGAAGAATGTGAGCGTACAGTTTTGGCAGTGGCCAGGAATCGTAATGGGATAATGACAGGATCTTTATCACAAAATTGTTCTGATTCTAGATAAAAAAAAAATCTATCTGATTTACCAAGGTGTTTACCAGACTAGATTGAGTAATCTCCTGGGTTTTACAGCTCTAACTTGTGTGTGTCCTCACACCACACTCTCTTCATTGTTTCAAGCCCATTTGTTATGTCCTAGTTAATATCAATTTTTAATGTTGTCGTATCAGGGCTTATATCTTTCTGTATGTGCTGTACTTTGCCTAGCATTTTCTGGTGCTGTAAAATAATGGTGGTTGTGTAGGAGGCAGGATTCAAAGAGAAATGAGCTTGACTTTTGGATACAAGAGTGAATGTGCAGGGCTGTCAGAAAAACAGTCTTTATAAAAAGAGTATGTTCATTCTGGAGTTAGTGAGACAATGAACACAGAAACAATACACTCTTTACATTTTTCAGAATAGAACCTTCACAGTACACTGTAATATTCCAATATTAAAACTAATCAAAGAGTAAATTATTTAAAGTCTCTGCTTTATTGATTAGGGTATAGGCTCAAGAGTTTTGTGTGTTAAATCATGTTATATTCAAG
This sequence comes from Carettochelys insculpta, assembly GCF_033958435.1. Taxonomy (NCBI): domain Eukaryota; kingdom Metazoa; phylum Chordata; order Testudines; family Carettochelyidae; genus Carettochelys; species Carettochelys insculpta. The sequence goes on from NC_134137.1 coordinate 221,919,612, forward strand.
TAATGGTAAAGTCCATGAAGTTTGCACAGAGAATAAGTTGTGACATCCCACTAAACTACACTCAGTCGTTAATTTTCTGGCCAAGTGTACATTTTATTCAGTGAGATCACAGAAGGAGAAGCTGAATTCCAAAAGAAAGTAAGATTTGTTTAGTATCCAATTTAAAGCAAATCAGCGAGAATCATCTCTTTTCCTGAGGTTAAAGAACCCTATAGTCATCCTAGGCCAGTGGAGTCCAATAATTATAATTCAAGGAGTGTGACAGTCGTGGTTATGATCCTTGCATGTTTGCCCCAGGCTCCCCTTCCCAAATGAATGCACCCCCTTCCCAACTCCTCCCTCATCAGAGCCACCGCCACTGGAGCTGGCGCCGCCAGGGTTGCAGGATCTGCGCTGGTCCAGGCCAGGGCCTTTGGGGCTGGGCTGGCCTACTGCCGTGCCGGGGCAGCAGGAGCCGTGCTGGGGCTGAAGGAGCCACACAGCTCCCGGCTGGAGCCATGCTGGGGAAACTGCTGCAGGGCCTGCCTCCGCCACTGCCGCCATACGTGAATCCCACCAAGTGGTGGGGAGTGTGCGTGGAGTGGGCAGAGAGGCGCCCTACGTGTGTGGCTCTGCTGAGTCGCATTTCACCACACCCTCGTGCCCCATTTGCCCCATGTGGCAAATGGGGAGCATATTGGATGCTGTGGTCCAAGGCAAATGTGACACAGTATAGTTTTTCCATATAAAGCCTCTTTAATTTTGCCCATAGTCTATTCTGTTCTTCCAGGGGATAGGAGAGTCTAGACATAATGGCCAGTGCCTCTGTCACGTTTACTCCTAGGGGCAGCAAGCTGCAGTTTTCCCTATTCTTGTGAATTACCAACCATCTGGATTTGGTTCTAGGCTGGCCTCTCCACTGGAAATCTCTATGTCTAACAGCAAGAAAGGAATTACAAGCAGAAAGTAACCAGACAGTGTGTGCAGAGGTATTTCCGCCTCTGCATCCTCAACACACTTCTGAATTCTGACCTTTAAGTATAATCCATGTAACTATGTGTGGTTCACTGTACCATGTAGTGGCAGCTAGACCACTTCACAGAGAAAGAATGAGTGCCCTACAGCCTCAGCTGAGACTGCTGGGTTTTAAATCAAACTGTAGAGGCACCTGCATTAAGCTCCAGAGGTCCCAAGTTCAAGTCTGCCTCTAGGCAGTTACATAAGCACTCGGGTGCAATTCTCCAGTATCTTGCCCTTGTGTCCTTGTTTACACTTGTTGAGAATTGGTGTCAAATACTCTGAGCAGAGTGAGAGTGTGCAAAGCAAGGCAGAACTGGGCTCCCTATCATCCCTTCTTGTGTAACATGATCTGATTGTACACTGTGTTACATAGTTAACATATAGCAGCTCAGCAAGAAGAGGAGCAGGTGACCTTTGCTCCATTGTTCACTCTGAAGCCACTTCCAGTCAAGCTGAGGTTTGAGATGGCTCCCTTTAAATTGTTGGACATTTAATAATTATATATTTTGTGATTAGATGCTGTTTCAACCCCTTGGAATATGGATGGTAGCGGCAATCAGTTGAGGACCCTCACCTACACGATAATGATTAACAATCCTCTCATTGGGAAGTACACTACTGCAACAGAAAAGCAGGTATAGTGTGCATTCACAATGTGTCCCAAAATACGGGAAGCCCTCCCTGGGGTGTCCACTACAGTAATGACCATACTACAGAGTTTAGAATTCCGACTGTGGCTTAGCAATTAAATGTGTTATTTTTGATAATAGAATCATAGAATCTTACAGCTGGAAGGGACCTCAGGAGGTCATCAAGTCCAGCCACTTGCCTAAAGCAGAATCAACCCTAATTAAATCATCCCAGCCAGGACTTTGTCAAGCTGGGACTTAAAAACTTCTAGGGATGAAGATTCCACCACTTCTCTTAGTAACACATTCCAGTGCTTCACCACCCTCCAGCCCCTCACTGAGAATGCTAGACCAGCAGTTCTCTTCCTCTTTCATACCAAAACAGCCCTGTCCTGCTGGGATCCAATTGGGAGTCTTATCTCATTTGATTTCTTTCTATGGCCACCATGAGTTCTCCACTTGTCATTTTTTTCAAACTATTTCAGGGTCTCTCCTACTGCCAGTAGCTTTTTGGGTGATGGGTTTTGCTGTCATGAAGAATCCAAAGACCAAAAGAAAGAGAACTGAGACTGTGTATTTTAAATATCTTCTCCCTCCCTCTTTTTTTTTATATGGGTAGACCCTGAATAAACAGAGTGAGAAAGGTCAGTCTTATCACGTAGATGCAGAGGTGCTGACGCATGACGTCCCATACCATGATTACTTCTACACTGTGAACAGATACTCCATCACCCACACAGACAATCAGAAATGCAGATTACGGTGAGCCAAAGTGGGAGGCAGCGGTGGGGCGGGAGAGTTATATTATGTACACTGAATTGTGTTTATTAAACGAAATGTGTATAGCATGGAAAAGTTGAATTTCTTTGCATGAATTTCTTCCCCTGAGATGTGGCTCCACTCTGGAAACATATGTAAAAATGAAAAATGGCCCCTTTTTAGTCACTAATAGGGCTCATCTGTACTAGAGAGTTTTGTAGACAAAACTTGCAGAGTGTCTACACACAAAATATGTTTTGTCAACAGAAACTATGAACAAAAAAGTTGTGCAGGCACTCCACGGGGCCTATTTGTTGACCAAGCACATCAAAAGATTCATCTCCTTTTATGTGTAGATGTGATCTGTCAACAGAAGTTTTGTCAGAACATCTCTTCAGGCAGTAACTTCTGTAAGAGATGCTTCTAGTGTAGATGTAGCCTATGTGTCTCCTGCAAGTATTAGTCAGCCTCAGTGTCTTTAGTGACAAAAATAAGGTTTTATTCCTGTGCCTTGTGCAGCCAAAATAGCTTCAAGAGAGTAGCTGTGTCAGGCACTCTACATGGAATTGTTTACCTACTTCGGGCAAATTGCACCCGTTGATGTTGCCAAAGGCATATCCTGAAAACTATTAACTTACCCAGGTGCAAATGAGATTGGACTTTGGTCTGCACTTCCTCTGTTACTGGTGATGGTATTCTAGAGAAAGAGAACCCAGCTTGACTCTGTTCCCGAGCTGACTTTGAGATGTGGCAATCATGAGCACGTTTGATGTGAAAATCACTGAGACCCAATGAACACGCAACTTCCTAATAATTTTTTTACCATTTTGGAGTTGAAGCACACTGTATAAGAGACTAGGTCTAGTAGCAGTTAATGCTCAACATTGCTGTGTGGGAAATCGGTGTTTGATTTTAGGCTGTAATCTCTTCATCAGGGAGCATGACCCGAAAGGGATATAACCTGTGGCTGGGGAAAATTGAATGCCTTGAACAACCCATCTAGTTATATGGGTTTATCTTCACATAGTGCACTAGAGCAGCTCAGCTATGCCACTTCAGTGAAGACACTCTTACACCTGTGGGAGAGCTTCTCCTGTCAACATAGTTAATCACCATCCTGAGACCATGGCTACACTTACCAGTAGATTGGCACTGCTGCAATCAGTGCAGCAAGTGTCAGCTTAGCAAATCTAGTGAAAATATGAAGAATTCATGGGAGAGTGTTTCCCTGCAGATTTTTGTACTCCACCTCCACAAAAAATGTAAGGAGAGTCAAAAGAGGGCACTCTCTTGACACCACAGTACAGTGTAGCCCCATCTAATAGCGTCGACTTCAGTTACATTATTCATGTAACTTAGATCGATTAGCTGCAGTAATGTAGACCAGGCCTGAGAGGCAGTAGCTATGTCTAGGGGAGAAAGTAAGTAAGGAAGTGATATTTTCTCTTCATGACAGAAGAACTAGGGGTCACCATATGAAATTAATAGGCAGTGGATTTAAAATAATAAAAGGAAGTATTTCTTCAGACAATACACTGTCAACCTTTGGAACTCCTTGCCAGAGGATGTTGTAAAGGCCAGTGTTCAAAAAATAGCCAGAGAAGTTCTAGGGGCATAAATCCATCATGTGGTATTAGCTAGGATGGGCAGGGATGGTGCCCTTAATCTCTGTTTGTCAGAAGCTGGGAATGGGTGGCAGGGCACATATCACTTGATATGGACAGACCCACTTCTTCAGATCATAGCCATACCAGAACAGACTCAATATTTAAGGCGCAGAGAACCAAAAATAGTAATCAAGGTTGACAAATCAGTAAAAGATTATCAAGGTGAGCAAATCGGAGAATAGAGGGGCAGAAGGGGCCGGGGCGGGGGAGGGGGAGGGGGGAGTCAAGAATTAGATGAAGCCAAGTATGCAAAAGAGCCCCTATAATGACCTAAAAATTTCCATCCCAGTTCAAACCAGGTGTTAATGTGTCAAATTTGAATATTCAAATTTGACACATTAACACCTGGTTTGAACTGGGATGGGATTTTTTTAGGTCATTATAGGGGCTCTTTTGCATACTTGGCTTCATCTAGTTCTTGACACGCCGCCCCCGCCCTCCTTCTGCCCCTCTACTCTGATTTGCTCACCTTGATAATCTTTTTCTGATTTGTCAGCCTTGATTACTATTTTTGGTTCTCTGTGCCTTAAATATTGAATCTGTTCTGGTATGGCTATGATCTGAAGAAGTGGGTCTGTCCTACGAAAGCTCATCACCTAATAAATTATTTTAGTCTTTAAAGTGCTACTGGACTGCTTTTTTTGTTTTGAGCAATGTAGTTATACTGATATAGGTCAGTAGTGTAGACTTGGCCTAAAAAGCTGCCTTAGCTGTCTCTGAATGGAGACTCTTCTGGTCTTTTTCATACATGTGTACAGTGATGATAACCCTGAAGGGCAGAGGGATATTGGCTTTAAAAGCGATGCATATAGTGTATACGTAGGACAATAGCAAGTACAGTATGTGATACCATTTGTAACACTTGGCTGTAATTAGAGCTGGTAACATTTTTTTCTGACAAAGTTTATTCTGTTGGAAAATGTTTCATTAAGCCTGGAACTTCCCCAAGGGAGCATATCAGTTTCAACAAAATTCTGTTCAAAATTATTGGGGGAGAAAAAGCGTTTTGGTAAGATCAAAAACATTCTATTTTGACCTTTTCAAAAAGGAACGTTTGAACTCTTTTTGTGTTTTGAAATTTGACTTTTTCATATAATTTAAAATAAAGTTGAAATGAAACATTACAAATTACCTGAAAATATTTTTTCAACATTTATTTTGTGGGACATCTAGATATTCTTTTTCACGCCAATTTAGAACTAAAACAAATTTTGAAATGGTGGAATGTCCTATGAAATGGAAATTCACAGAGCTCTAGCTCCAATTCAGTTTATAACTTTTCTTTATTTAGGTCTAATCCATACCTCTTCAGTGTGAGTGCTGCCAACTAATATCATCTTGCCTATTTATAATAGTGACTGTTTTGAATTATGGACAATAAGTAAAGACTTGCTCCTGAAGCAATAGGTTAAACGACAGACCTCTGCTTCCGGTTTATGTATAATTCACTTCAGCATTCCGTTCTGTGCTCTTTCAGGGTTTCCACAGATGTGAAATACAAAAAACAGCCATGGGGCCTCATCAAGTCTTTAATTGAGAAGAACACATGGGGTGGAATAGAGGAGAATTTCAAACAGCTTGGTGAGGATTTGCTTTTTGTTGTTAAAGGTTGAAATCTTCTTTGTAGATGGATCTGATAAATTTCAGTGGTTATAAAACTGATTCTACTGGAAATAAATATACAAAGCATGAGATTACCTTTGGGTTTCCTTCAAGTCAGAGGATCCCGAAGTTTATATACTGCTCCCTCTGGGGTGTCATTGTGTTGCATTGCTACTAATAGTTTTTGAAAGGGCTCACACAGAAATTTTCCTCTTAGCAATGTCTTGTGTCCAGAAGATGGGGGACAGCTCCCAAGAAAGAGGTGCAAGGATACAAATATAAATCCTTTAGTTTCATTTCCTAAATAAATCAAACTACTTCCTTGACAGTGGCTTATGAGGAGAGAAAAAAACAGTCCTTGGCAAATACATGAAGCTGCAGTGTTCAGGAAAAGCACATATTTCATACTTGTAAAGTACTGAGTGTGATGATAGTAGTATAGGTCATTGGTGCAGTTTAAGGAAGCTCCTGTGTTCTATATATTTTCTAGATGATAACAGCCTCTATTGAGTGGCATGCCTTGCCTTTTTATTTTCTGCATCATAGCCAGGTAAGGTGACCTTTCTATTTGAAAAGCAGAGAGAGAAATAAATGCTTGTTTTCAACTGTAGAATCAGATCTGATCATGGAAGAATATGCAATAAGCCAGTCTATAGAAGATTCTGGGAAACTTGTTGCCCTAAGAAGACGAAGACGGAATTTACACCGGAATATGGCAGAGCTGCTTCCTAAACGTTCCTCACAGCACGCCGCTGGGGACATTGGATTTGAGTCCCAGGGCAACATAGTAGGTAGGTGCAGAAACATCTTTTCTATTTTAGCTGCTTGACCAAACATGTGTTAGAGTGGATGTTTAATTAGTATGCCGACAATTTTGATGCAGTTATACGTGTGTTTGTTATACTCAGTTAGGTAAATAAGTAACGGAGAGAAAGCCGTGCTCGTCTATATACTATCAAAACAAAAAAGCAGTCAAGTAGCACTTTAAAGACTAACAAAATAACTTATTAGGTGAGCTTTCCTGGGACAGACCCACTTCTTCAGACTGTAGCCATACCAGAACAAACTCAATATTGAGTCTGTTTGGTATGGCTACGGTCTGAAGAAGTGGGTCTGTCCCACAAAAGCTCATCACCTAATAAATTACTTTGTTAGTCTTTAAAGTGCTACTTTACTGCTTTTTTGTTTCAGTGAGGTAGAGAGAACTGGATTAATAGTTAATGTTTGTTTTACGTTACTAAGGCTTGGATATACAGGATCTGGAGAAAGTTTGCTTCCCTTTGCTGTAAAAAGCATTTGCTGAACTCAAGTGCAATCTATGATATATTTTGCTCCAAGGTAAATCTAAATGCAGCACAAAGCTTGCATAGGAAAAGCAGTACAACCCAATTTTAAGAACAAAATCCCAAAGCACTTAATTTTTTGACATTGAATGATCAGATAACTGAATGCAGCCCTTGAAATGGACACAATTTTACAGTTCTTTCTCTCACTCATCACTCTAAATCTTCTTGTTAGTTTGCATTTTTAATTAAACTGATTTATTTTTCTATCTCTTGGCTGCTTTTCTAATTTCTGGGGCATCAGAACTGATCTATCATTATTGCCCCTTTGTGCTACTAGATGGGACAGATTGACTTGTAATCAATGATGGCATACAACAGAAAATACTTTTGAAACAGAAGAGGAACATCTGTTGAACTAAAGTGTGCCAGAGAGCTGTAGCTTACATTAAACAACTTAAATTTTAACCACTCAACTGAAAACACACATCCCCCAAACCAAGGAAAAAGCCCTTGAGAATGGTCTACTAATCTAAGCTTACTTTGGTATGTAACTGTTTTGCTAGTTTAGGTTAATTCCCACATTCCTAATCTGCTACCACAGCTCCAGCTTTCCAGGCTGAATGCTTTTATTTTAGTGCACGCAGCAGCCTGGCTGTATAACCCTTTGCCAGATAAGGAAGACTGAATGTAAGGAACTTTTATAGATGACCAGGTAACTTACACAATTCTAAGTTAACCAGTCGGTGGTGGTGGCTGGTGACATCTTTTCAGTTTGAGAGGAAATGTACACTTCATATTGCCCTGTCCCAATAACAAATTCCCAAGATGTCCAGCAGAGAGTGATTTTAGGTATAGATCAAGCCTAAATCAAGAATATACTTCATTGCACTGCTTTGTATTGGCATAAAAGATTGACATGTGACCTTGATTCTTCAGCTGATTCCTCAATTGAGCTGGATAGAGAAATAGCTTCTGTTTATGTGCATCCCCAACTGCACAAAGCTGGTGTTTGACCCTCTCCATCAGGGCTGCCATCTAATTCACCACTTCCTATTTAGGAGAATTAATACTGAGCATTCCTAACCTGAAGTTTTTGGTGCCTTACAGAAAGGAAGAGGGATGCTGCGAGGAAGACCACAGCCATCATTGTGATAATGAGCATCTTGTAAGTACACACTGATATTAAACAGCAGTTTGACTGTTGCCCGAGAGCAAATCTTATTTACGCCTATCTGGAAGCAAGAAACAACTTGCCATGCAGTCCAGCGCTTCTCAAGTCTGTGGTATAAGGACCACTAGTGGAGTCATCTCTAGGAGTTCTCAGAATAAAAACCTTTATTGGTCATCACCTTAAACTGTAAGAGGACTGTTTCTTACTTTGTGTTTACATGACACTTAGCATAGTGGCATCCTAATCAGGACTGGCCTTAGGGGCAGGCAATCATGATGGTCACCCTGTATCCCAGCACCCAGGGGAATGGGAGGATCACTCCAGGCAAGTAACTGTGGTATGGAGAATGAAAATGCTGAGTGGTTCAATTAGTCGCTGCTTCTGCTGCTAGCTCAAGATTATGAGTATAGCACATTTTCTAATATTCATCTACTCCAGATTTAAATATGCCAAAGTACGTGACTTCCACCTCTTCTCTTGGCAGACTATTTCACTGCCTAATACATCCCACTAAGATGCTCTTCATGCCTTAAACTCCCACATGACATTTTCTCATGTCTTCAAGGAGGGTCTGTTCAGATGAGAGAGTACATTATTCATTCTGGAAACCCTGGCTCAAGTGGTGCTGCAGAAGCAAAATGGAAGCAATGTTTCTACCAGTCTGATTTCCTTTATACAGTTTGCTGCTCCTGGTTTTGCTGAATGTGACACTGTTCCTCAAACTATCAAAGATCGAGCGTGCAGCTCAGTCATTTTACCGTGTCCACCTTCAGGATGAGAAGTCTTTAAAGTGAGTGAATTTCTAACTGAATTGTTCCTGACAAATTGGGTTGGTCTCATAATGGGTAGAATTTAGGAGGCAAATCTTTAAAGGCTTTTGTGACCTGTAGCCCTTTTATAGTCAACACTGCTGTCCTGCAAATGGCTGTACACTGCACCACAGTTTTCTCCCTCTCCAGCATATTTTAGGATTAACTTGCACCTTTCTGCACAGTGTACCTTGCTGTATTTCTCCACCTCCAGTCAGCATGGAGATCTGCAGAGAATTACAGTCTCTTCTTTCTGCTGGATCCTGCAAGGTACAAATGCCTCAAAACTCATGTACTGCTCACTTTTTAAAAGGATGAAGTGACCAGACCAGTTTTGGAATGTGATGTAAGTTAACACTGAGCACTCCTGTGCTTCAAACACTAGGCACGTGTTAGCTAATTAAATGCATTAGTGTTTGCAGATGGACTTGACATTCTCAGCAAACAGGTTTGTGTATCTGACTTGAAGGAAAACGCTTGGGAAATGGCGGTCTACATTAAAAAGATTTTAGTGTGAGGGCTGATACGGTTATAACCTTATGATGCCTTTGTCTACTACTCGTGTAATGCAGACTTTGCCACCTATCCCGCTTCACCTCTGTTGAACATATCATTGAAAGACAGAATTCAAAAATCTAACCTAATCTTTAGCAGGGGCAGAGGACAGTGTCCCTTGTTGTTTCAGGTTAGAAGAGACTTTTGAAATGTAAGACTGGCAGAAGAACTTGATCACATTTGCTATGGTTATGCTACAGCGCTCTGTTGACAGACGTCGCTGTCGGAAGAGATTTCCAGACAAAAGTTCTGTCAACAGAGTGTGGCCACGCAGAAAAGCCAAATGGAAGACTGCTCAGCAATGTCAACAGAGCAGACAGACTGCCCAGCTGCTCCCTCAACAAAATGGGCATCTGAAAGCACAGCAGACAGGGCTGCCTATTGTTCTGGATGCCTTGTCTATCGAGAGATGGCCCCCAGGGCTGAAAGGCAGAATGCTGCCCACGAAAATGCTGAGTTTTGTCGACAATATGCATTTTGTGTGTGGATATTCCACCAGTTTTGTCTACAAAACTGGGGTTTTGTTGGTAAAACTCGCTAGTATAACCATAGCCTTTAACTTTCCTTCAAACGAAAGATTTTACTCTGTTTAGAAGTCTGAGGAATTCTGCTGTGTTATTACTTTACTTACAGGTTCCCTCTTAATATTCAGTGCATACAAATGCACTAGGAAAAAATCACTAAGGAAGTGGTAACATGGTTTCAAATACAACTATACACGGTCTTAAAAAAGTTGGCATGAAAAATGCTAGTGAATGTGGTCAGGCCTGTGATTGCTGAGTATGGCTGTGCAGATATTTATTCCATGGTATTGATGATTCTCATCATGTTCCCTTTTCAGCTTAGCCCCTGATGTGGCGTCCAGAGAGGAAATCCCTCAGCATGACAAAGAACAGGTTCAGCAGGTGAAGGGGGTGCTTCAAGACTCTATTGACATTTTGGAACAGGTAGGCTTCCTCCACACCCCCCATTTTGTAGCCTTGGAGGTAGCTGTGAGGAAACACAACTTCCAGGTCATTTTGTACAAGTTTTAAAATCCCCTTTAAAAAAGGTCTTGGTCAGTGAAATAAACGAGCAGTCTGCAGCTGCCTGTCTTCAGGAAGAAGAAAAAGCTGGAGTAGGGCAAGTAAAGAAAGTTGCGATGTTTACAGGCCTTGCCCCTGTTCTTCTGCCATTGTTCATTTGTCTTTCCATATGCATTGCCTGTTTCCTGAGCATTTCTCTTTTGCTTACAGGACTGACCAAGCTGAATAAGAAATGTTTAAAAAAAAATTGAGTTTGATACAGTCATTGCACCTTTGAGACTCAAAAAAATTAGAAGGGGAATACACCTGTTAAATAATTTAGTACCTCCTCCTAGCAGATCTGGGTTCTTCTCCATAGCTCATGGTCCATTGCTTTAACTACTTCAGGTTCCTGTGACTGGGCTTCAGTATTATTCTTGGAGACTGTTCCTCAGCATTGTAGATCTAACAAATGGCAAATTTTAATTGCATAAATTTTCCTATTAAATTTTTTCTCCCATAATGCAGTTCTGGTCCCTTGGGTCATTCTGTTCTCAGGCAAAAATATTATCTGACAGCGTGGATGACTTTGGCAGTACAGGAGTTTGAGGCATATCATATTACAGTAAAATGTTTTAAAAGGGAACTTAGTCAGGTGGATTTCAGTTTGCTTCTATCCTATTATGGCTTAGAGATAAAGTCCTGGCAGAAAACATCACAGAGCCACTGGATTTCAAATCCTTTCCAAATGAAGGGTGTTTGTAAGGGTGGAAGATGCTAACAGGACTTGGATACACAGTAGAAAATGTCATGATGTGAAGGGTTATCTGCCTATCTCAAAATATTCAGATTCAGCTTGAATAGGCTGCCTTTTTGATAGCATTCAGTGCAGAAGTGGAGACAAACAAGAAGTCTTCACAAGCTGGAACAGTCTGTCTTGCTCAGTGAAGTTCTAGAATGTCCAGGTGGCTTTGACATGCAAATCCTAGTGCAAGAATATTTGGACCACTTGTTGGTGGGAGGCTGTCAGTAAGGAAGACACCAGCGTCTATCAAACTGGTGATTTAGGCACACACTTACAAACCCCCTCTCGATACTGATAATCCTTTACAATGACATCTTCGTTTCTAACTTTGTTTCCTTATTTTGGTGAATGCTGTACGTTGTGAGGGAGCTCTAGTGTTATCCGGAGAGCACAGGCTTCCTTGATCTCTGTCAGTTTGATTTGAAGCTTGAATATAGTACAGAGACAGCATTGGTCTTACTAGTAGATTATCCTAGACAAGGTCATATAGTATAAGAGTGTTTGGGAATTGTTTCAAACACTGCTACAAGCTACAGTGTGAACATGACTTTGGATGCAGTTGTGAAAAAGGCTAGTATAATTCTGAGGTGCAGTAACAGGAATTTTGTGAGTAAGACACAGGAGATACTCAGCACTGGTGAGGCCTCTGCTGGAGTACTGTGCCCAGTTCTGGGCCCCACACTTTAAGAAAGATATGAACAAATCAAAAAGGATCCAGAGAGGAGCAACAAAAACGATAAAAGATTTAGAACACATGGGGTGTGTCTACACTAGCTCCCTATTTCAAAGGGAGCATGGTCAGTAGGGTGTCGGGAGATTATTAATGAAGTGCTGTGGTGCATATGCAGCACTTCATTAAGCTAATTCTTCACCGCAGGAACTTCAAAGTGTTAAACTTCTAAGAGCTGGCTCGCATGTAGCCGCGGCTCACCTGCCGGTACTTTGAAGTTTAACACACGCGAAGCCAGCACTTTGAAGCTTAACACGTGTAAGTTGCTGTGAGGGAGAATTAGCTTGATGAAGTGCTGCATATGCAGCACAGCACTTCGTTAATAATCTCCCGACACCCTACTTACCATCCTCCCTTCGAAGTAGGCAGGTAGTACAGACACAGCCATGCTGTACTAGGAAATATATAACTAGGAAAAGTTATATATGCTTAGGTTTGGGGCTTTTTTAAGTCTTGAAAAAAGAAACCCAAATGGTGACTTTATAACAATCTTCAAATATGGGCTATTACCAAGAGGACAATGTTGAATTGTTCTCTATACCCACTGAAGGTTGGTCAAGAAATAAGGGGTTTAACCTCTAGTAAGGCAAAATTGTGGTTAGGTATTAGGAATTGCTTTCTGACTATAAAGGATAGTTAAGCTCTGGAACAGGCTTCCAAGGGAGGCTATGGAATCCCCATTACTGGAGATTTTTTAAGAACAGGTTGGTCACACATGTCAGCAAGGGTCTAGGTTTATCTGGGCCTCCCACAGTATGGCGGGGTGGACTTGACTTTTCTATGATTCTGTGCCCTTCCCCTTGCAATGGAAAAGATCACGTGCCCATGCTGATCCTTTTACAGCTATCCAGTATCATTGCTGTTGGTTGTGAGGTTAGTTTGGTGCATTCGTGAATGCAGGGCAAGTTAAGATGGCTTTTGAATGGCTGCATTCTCTTCTTTCTGGGAGCCACCAGGCAATTGTTCAATCTGTTCTGAGGACTGCTTTGCAAAGGGTATCACAGGGTTTTTCTCGGTCATACCTCTTGCTCTGTGTGTATGTAAGATGGCAACAGATGAAGATGAGCTGGCTTCAACTTGCAGTAGCATCAATGTGCAGATACTTGACTCAATCTTTGTTTCAATATTTATTTTAAAAACTCCACATTTTTAAAATTATCTGTTAGGGGGGTCCTTGAGGGAGAGCACTTTCTGGTGGGATCATTCCTTTTGTCCTTCCCTCCTTCCCATGTTCCTCTGATTACTTAGCACTGTGGTTTTCAAACTTTTCTATACCACGATCCTGTATTATAGAATGGAAAAGTTTTGGGACCTGCCCCACTTCCATCTAGCTATAAAAACAAGAGGGTGGAGGCGAGGGGGAAGGGTGCAGACCCATTTGTGTCCCCTGATTTGGGAAGCCATGGTTTAGCAAATGAAAGATTGCAAAATTGACCGATTTTTGTTTTTATTTTTATACTTTTTAGCCTATTAACATTTAAACTTAATTCTAAATCATAGAAATGCTTTGGGTAGAGAAACTGAGGAGTTGCTCTAAGCTACTTCTGCCTGTCAGCTGCTTAATCAACCTTTTCTCACACTCCACAAGAAAAATCATATGACACAATGGCAGGTTTTGGTCTTCCTCATTCATAGGTAGGTCCTGCCCATAAATTGGTGCTGATCTGGTATTAATGACTTCTATCCAGCTACGAAAATATTTCTGTCAATTAGTGATGGAAATTGCAGGCAATAGAAGCAGATTCTCCATGTTTTTTCTGACTCTGTCTCTCCTCTTTCCTTACTTCCTACTGTTCTGACAGTGGTTAATTCCAAATAGTTAAATGCTGTTTTAAAGAACATAGAAAATTAAATATTTAAATATATTGACTGATAATTTAACCATTTTTTCTATCTAAAAAAACCCCAGCCACCCACCAGTGTTTTCCTGTGTAAGTCGTGGTACACTTCTGATTGCTGTAATATTATGCCCTTTCTAGAGCTGGCATCTTTGTGTCTTCACCCTTGTTCCTCAAAGCACACTAAAGGCATCATGCCTCTAATGCTATGCTCGCCTTGTGTGGTTCTTTCAGTATTTACCATCTGCAGTAACTATGTTAAAAATGATAGTGTGATGGTTTCTTGCATGCAGAGTAGACAATGCTACCTCAGCATAACCGGGACAAATCAGCCAGTGGGCCCCTTAGAAAGGATGGACATGGCCTCTCCTACTGTTGGGCACAGGAAAACTTCTTTTCTTTCCAGTCTCCTACTGTCTGTGTTTCTATGGATTATTTTATCTGATTCACATTTACCAGCCACATAGACCCTAACTTTCAGCTCTTTCCCATAAGTACAGTAAATCCTCGCAATATGCACAATCAAGTTGCCTGTGTTTTGGGTTAATGCGACTGGAGCCCCTGGCAGGAGCAGGGAAACCTGCTGCCACCCCAACCGGAAACCACTTCTGTCAGGGGCAGCAACCATGAATCAGTCTGCTGTCCTGGACAGGAGCGGTTCCTGGTCCCCACTGTGGTGGGGAGCTGGGAACTGGGTAGCAGTCTTGCTCCTGGCTCCCCTCCACTTGCAGAGCCAGGAAACTGAGCAGGGCAGCAGCCCTGGTCAGTTTCTTGGCTCCAAGGAATGAAGGGGAGCCAGAAGCCAGACTGCCCCTGGTTCCTGGCTTCCCTCCAGGGGCTGGAGCCAGGAAACTGACCAAGGTTGCTGCCCTGTTCAGTTTCCCCTCTCTGCAAGCAGAGGGGAGCCAGGAGCCGGGCTGCTGCCCAGTTCCCAGCTCCCCGCTGCTTATGGGACCTGGGAAACTGACCAGCTGGTAAGTGGCAGGGAGATGGCAACTCTGGGAGTTACTCATGGAGACAGTTCCCTGCCCTTCAGAGGCTCCAATCTAGACAGATGAGACAAACAAGGGAAGGACTGACATTCTTGTTTTAGAGCTAGGAAACTGAAGCCCAGAGAGCTTAACTGATTTACCCAAGGTAGCATTCTCCCCTTCCTTCCCTGGAGCCAGAAGCAGCCCACAAAGAGTCAGAGAATTCCCCTGCTATGGGCACTGCCATGTGTCCTCATCGTAGGCAGCCCTACACTTCCTCTATTGCACGCTTCTGCAATGGGAGGCAGGAAATGTCGGGCAGAGAATTGAATACAGAGTTCTTACTGCTGTACTTCCAGGACCATCCTTCACCTCTGTGTAAAAACACTTCCAAGGGAAGATGAACTTAAAAGGCACAAAAAATACACTGACAGGCAGTCAAGCTATTTGACCCACACCTGAAGCCTCCAGCTGAAAGATCTCTTAACATGGTATGTTTGTGGCACACACTTCTGCATGTATATTCATCTGCATATGCTACAATCTGAAAAAGAGGTCAGAATATGTGTTGAGGTTAAAATATGGCCCTTTATGCCTAAATTTAGGGAATACTTAATGTAGTATTTCCTATACGTTAGAGCAGCACAATAGGTCCTAGCTTATCACTGATTCATTGTGTTTCCTTAGGCAAGTCATTTAATTGCTCTGAACCAAATTCCTCATGTTCTTAGAAAATCCCCTCTGCAAGTTTTTTACCCAGCACCTGAAAGAAAATCCAACTAAAAGCCTGGTTGAAACAGAGAACTAAAATTTGGGGGCAGGAGGGAAGGCACCAGTGTTAATCATTGACATAAATAATGGCTAAATGTAATGTTTCTGGGGTGCTGCATTCTTATTCATAGACTTCAAGACACAAGGGACCAGTCTTCTCCAAAATAACTCCCACTCCAGAGCTTTTAGATCTTGATTTCAAAATGGCCAGGGATGGAGCCTCCGCCTGGATTATTATTAGTGAATGTATATAATTCTTCTGAGACTCCCTTCCTGTTCCCTTTATACAGTACCAACAGCAACACATTCCCCCAACTGCCAGTCCCCATCTCCTGGCATCCCATCACCCCCAAACCATCTCCTAACACCAATGATAATCCCCTCATGAGATCAGCTGCATGACCTCAAAAAACAGCCACCAGCCCCACATCTAGGCAGCCTCAAATAACCTTCACCCACCAGCCCAGCACTGTCACTGAAACATTCTCCCCCTGCCCTTCCCAGACCCACCCTGCCCCCTCCCTCCCTGGTGGGACCCCAGAAGAGCCAGTGCCCGGGGGTGCTGCCAGCACCTTGGTTTCAGATGTTGCACTAGCAGTTGCTGAATCTTGAGTCTGAGCTCAAGTCTGCCTGCTCCACCAGTGGTGCTGTGCTTGGCTTGGCTCCTTCCTCCTCCGACCCCCAATAAACCCCATCTCAGCTCAGTCCCCAGTGGTGCTGTGGCCACCACAGGTCCTTCCCTTCTCTGGCCCCCAAGGCACCTCTTCCCCCCAGCAGTCCTGTGTCTACTACCTCCACACACCTGGCTCCTTCTTTCTCTGCCCCCCAGAAGTGCTGTGCCGGGCTTGGTTCCTTCCTCCTCTGCCCCACAACAATCTCAAGCCCAGCTCTGCCCCTTAGTGGTCCTGTGCCCCCCTGCTCAGCTCTTTCCCCTTTCTGCCCCCACAGCTACCCAGCCTAGCTCTGTCCCTCAGCAGTCCTGTGTCTAGCTCAGTACCTTCCCTCTCTAGCCTCCAGGCACCTCAAGCAGTCTTGTGTCCCCCTGCTCAGTTTTTCTCCCATCCATCCTTGCCAATCTCTGTCCCCACTCCTCTACTCTCTTCCCTTCCCTTCCCAGCTCTGCTCTGCTCTGCTGCCCGCCTCGCTCCACGCAGGCCTGTGCCTGGCTTTACCCCCCGAGCTCGGCTCCCTTTGTTTCTTTTCAGACTGGCTATCTCCTGTCCATTCCCAGCTCAGCTCTCATCTCATCTCCCTGCTCTCTCACATGGGTACAAAGTTGCAGGGATTGCTGTTTCAGCTGGGCTGGCTTATCCTCTGGCTCTGCCTTCCTAGTGCAACTGGGGGGCTGCTACCTCAACTTACTTTCTGGCTACCACTGTCTCTGCACTGTCCAGTAGAGCGCACCAACTGCCCAGTAGAGCTGCTCTGCAGCGGGCAGCAGGTGCAAGGACTCACCATTGCACACCTAGAGCTCCAAGAGCACTGCAGCTATTTAAAAGAGCCCAGGTCTTCCAGCTGCCATTACTGCTGTAGTGGCCGGTGGACCCCAGACACTTGAGAAATTGCACTGTTTACTCCCTCCCTTGGTTGGCTTGATACTCACAGGGTAACAGAACATAGAACAGCTCTGTAACTATGCAGAAATGATAGTCTGTACTGAGTCTTTTGCTTCTAACCAGCTGTTATATAAATGATTTAGTGCAAACTACTGTTAAGATGAAAAGGTGGGAGGGAATTATTCTGAATGTAAAAATAAAACGTGATTTTCCAGGTCTCTCATCTTTGCATAATTTATATATTTTGTGGGGGGTTGGATTTTATATCTCCACAGCTGAAGAACTCCCTTTCCAGGCTTCAGAGAAGCTTTGATCAGCTGAACAAGACCAAGAGAGATGAGACGGAGAGCTGACATTACCAACGCCCACAATTCAAGATGCTAGGAGAAGGAAAATGCTGTACGTCTGTCAGGGGGTGGGGGTGTTCAACAGTCTGTTGTCTCAGGACTTTTTCTATTTTTTGCTCAGTGGCTGCTTGTGCAGCTAATAAAGGCCTCTGGATAAAACAGGGTAGGTTCTGAGGTCCTGTAAACTCTGAGATTTCCCCTCCCCACGCTACATGTGGTTTTCTAGTGAACAAGTTAGAGGTGTGAATTCCTGACATGAAATAAAACATTGTACTCTACCGTGTAACTGTGATGAGCAAATTACAGAGAAGAGCCACCTCAGCACAGCAATGATTGTATCTAAGGAAATCTGAACTCTTTGATATTGATTGGAAGAATAATTGGCACTACAAGGTAAGGCAGTGAGTGGAAAGACATTCTGTAACACAAAAAGAAAAAGCAGGTAGTGGTTTCACAAGGGCAGAGTATTCATATGCTCTTTCATAAGCATACATACTCAAACAAATCAGCAGTTTTAAATACCCATATTTATTTTTTTTAATTGTTTTTCTGTTTCACTAACCGTGTGAGAGCTCAATGTTTAATCCCTTATTAAACTGGCTCTGTAAACTGAGGGTCTCTGATACTGTAATTCTTCTTATGCCACCCTAACTGGTCAGCTCACCTGATGACATTTCAGTACTCCACAACAAATTGTCCCCTCTTTCCTTTGTGTGATGGTCATCCCTCTTGCTATATATGTAAGTAAGATGATAACTGGCAATGATGAGTGGGCTTCATGTGCAGTGGCATCAGTGTGCAGATATTTGCCAGTCTGCATTTCTAGCTCTAGCCTTTCTAGGATTACAGGTGGCAGTTGCTAGAACTTTGCCAACTCTACGCCACAAATTGGACTGTTTAATCATGTTTGAAAAATATGTTTGTACCCTGCCTGACTTATGAGGTGTTATGATTTTCATGTCTTTGTAAATGTTAGGATGCGTGTTTTAACTCTAAAAGGTGGTTCCCCAATGTTGTTTTTATGTTCAAACAAGCAAAAAGAAACTGTTATAACTTGGTTCAGTTACAAGTGTTTGAAAGATGGCTACTCTTGTGCAGAAATGGCCAGTTTCCTTGGCAGCATATGCAGGTCCTCATTGTGCTACAAACCCATTTGATCAGTGTATAGATCAGTGTATCTTGTATCTAAGAGTTTCTTGAAAACAGAATGTATTCTGTTAAAATTGGTGTTCTATATACACTACAAATATGAACTACATCAGGGGATCTGGTCCACAAACCTATCTGTTTTCCACTAGTGCTAGGATGTTGCTGAGTATTTCAGAAGGAGCAGAATAGGTTCTTGTCTCTGTTGTAGACTAGCACTTTTAAAACTGAAGGACAACAGTTGTTACCAGGGTCCGTGAAGCAGTTGTAGATGGCACTGAAAAAGCATTGCACTGTGACAATGAAAATGTGAGCTCAGTGCCTCGCTTAAATTTGCATCCAGTAGCTGGCAAGAGCCAAGTCTGTGACAGTTATTAGGGCATTATTTCCCACTCCAGCCAGCTTTTAGCAGCTAAGATGCAAAACTGGTGCTTGTCTGCTATGAACTGAAATACTGTGGCTTGTGGCTGTAGGATTTACACCCACCCACTGGGTTGTGGAGCCAAGAATTTCCCAGGACTGTGCATTGAGCAGGAAGGACAGATATGTGTAGCGTCACCTCTGTAGTAACAGAGAGAAAGCCCTGCTAGTCTATATACTATCAAAACAAAAAAGCAGTCCAGTAGCACTTTAAGACTAACAAAATAATTTATTAGGTGATGAGCTTTCCTGGGACAGATAATTCTTCGGATCATAGCCATACCAGAACAGATTCACCTTGATTACTATTTTTGGTTCTGTGCCTCAAATATTGATCCTGTCCCGGTATGGCTATGGTCTGAAGTGGGTCTGTCCCATGAAAGCTCATCACCTAATAAATTATTTTGTTGGTGTTTAAAGTGCTGCTTGCTGAACTACTTTTTTGTTTTCAACGCCTCTGTAGTGCAGCCTTCGCTGAGTCGGACCTTCCCCCGACTGTCTATGTCACAGGTTTGTTTGTTATAGTGTTGATTTTATAACGGGGCCCGGCCGCCTTGTCTTGCTCATCAGCTGTTGCTTTGCTGGGCAGCTCCTCTCCCTTGTGCTTTTCAAAAAGGCGGCGTTAAACCGGGGCCAGGGAGCGTGGCCCAGGCTCAGCTGACAGCGCCCACAGCGGGGTCGTCAACGCGGATGCAGCTGTGCTGACTCCCGGCGCCTCCAGCCGCACCCGGGAGCGGTGCGCAGCGCCCCAGCCTGGCCGGGCAAGGTCACGGGTGCGCGCGGCCGGGCCCGTGACGTAACGTCTGCCCAGCGTTCTGGGCCAGTCTGCGGGCGGGGTGGACAGCACCATTCTCTTCGCCGGGCGGCGCCCCCACCTGTCGCCGCACGCTTCAAGCGGGTGGGCCTCTGCCTTGACATGCCGGCTAGCCCCGCCCTACCCGCGCCGGCACTGGGCCGTCCCGGCTGACGCCAGAAGGGGAGGAGGAGAAGACGTTCGGAAGCGGCAGGGCCCAGTGAGTGGCGAGCGCAGGTACCGGCGGGTGGGGGCTGTTGCTGTCCGCTGGGAGGGGTGGCAGCGCGCGACCTGCTCGCGTGAGGCGAGTGAGTGAGTGACAGGGGGCGGGAGCCTGCAGGGTTTTAGCCAATCACAGCTGAGGGAGGGGGGAGTCGGGGTGTGAGCAGGAAGGGGCTCAGGCGGGGCTGCTGCCGGAGTGTGCAGACCCCACGCTACCCCCCCGCCCCCCAAGCTGGCTGGCCGGCCGGCACCAGGGCTGCTGCTGCTGCTCGGAGCCGGAGAGCAGATGAGTTGCCTCGGTGTGTGTTCCCCGCGGCCCCCGTCTGCCCCGCAGCCCCTGGGGAACTGGCTCCTGGCTGTTGTGTCGGAAAGAGCCGGCTGCTAACTTCCACCAGCGCCCGGGGAGCAGCGCCGGGCGAGCCGGTCTCCTCTGCACCCCGGCAGGCGTCTCCGGCTCGTGCTGGCCCCTGCAGGGATGCCCGAGGAATGAGTAGGAAACCCCGCAAAAGGAGGAACAAAGTTGCGGGGTCCGAGATGGAGGAGCCTCTGTGCTGCTGCGAGTACATTGATCGGAGGGGAGAGAAGAACCATCTGGCGGCCTGTTGCTGTGACTGCGAGGACCTTGATGAGGGTTGTGAAAGGTAAGGGAGCCTGGCCCTTTGTATGCCTTTACGTAAAGGGGCTCAAATGCTACTCTCATAACCGTAGTGTCCCTCCGCCCACTCTTTAGCCAGCTTCTTGGGAGAGGGGCACCATGCGGTCAGGCTCAGCTTTGGAAACCCAGTCTGTGTGTACTTGTTCCATTTGGTACTTTACATCAGATTGTCAAACAGAAGTAGTTGTCTGTCATGAGGGTGACAAGTGCCTGGGCATTTTGGGGGTGTCAAAAGTCTTCTTCCCAGTGGTGATAAAGATTGTGACAGGAGAGCTGGTTGGGAGTGTTGCAGCGAAGTAGGATCTCATGAGATCATTCGCATTTGTCAAACCCAAAATGTGTTGTGAAAATGTCCTTCCTTCAAAGAACTTTCACTAAACCACAACCGGGAGTCCTGCCTGCCTGATTCCTTCCAGCTCATGTGCAGGGCTGCTGGCTTGCAGGATCTGCAGCACTAGGTCAAACCACACAGTGTGGATGGTCCCAGAGCCAGAGATCCTTGGACTCCCAGACCTAATTCTTGTGTCTTTCAGGCCTGCTATTCAGTGGTGAGCACATGAAATTGACAAGAGTCATGTTAACTTCATTTGGCAGCATTCATGGGAAGTTTCAAAAATATTTTTGATTTTTGGACACCTCTGTTGTAGAATGGATTCCACTGAGAAACCATTCTAGCTAATCAAACCCAGTAATGATGAGCTCCGCTTTGGGAGATATGGGTGGTAATCTGGGAATGTTTACTGTTTTGTCCTCTGGCTCATGCAGGAGATTCTCTCTGAGAGACTCTTGGATCATGAGTTCTTTTAGAGGGGCACTGCAATTTGTTGACTTTGCCATGAGAACACCATTATATTACAACTGATCCCTGAATCAGATTTAGATTTTGTTGAAGTGGGTAGATGGAATCACAGAAGTTAGAAGGTGAAAAGGCCTATTATAAATAGAATAACCTTGCACTGGTCATTTGAGAGTTCTTTAAAAAGGCACAGCTCCTGTCCTAGAAAGATTACAGGCTATATCTGATGATCATAAAACACAAGAGACTAAAGAAATGGGAAGAGAAATGGGGAGTGAGAGTTAATGTGATTGAATTTTATGGGTTCTGAATATATCAGCCTCTCTGTAAGTACTAAGTGGGGGTGGGGGAAGGAGTAGACAGCATAGAAGTGTTTCCTGTATGTGAGCAGCAATCTGTGGTTTTCCCTCCAGGTGGCTGACGTGCAGATCTTTGCCCCCGGGAACTTTAGAGAGAATTGCAGACACCATCTTGGATCGCTTCCGCATTCCCTGGCTTAAGGGGGCCATAAAGATCAATATCAGCCTGCTCCCACCACTCGTCCTGCTGCCAGTCTCTCTCCACATAGCAGCTCTGCACTTCCTGTTGGCGCTTGTTATCCTGACATCCCTGCCTATCGTGGTGCTGTGGTATTACTACCTCACGCACAGGAGGAAGGGACGGACTCTCTTCTTTTTGAGCCTAGGGCTGTTCTCTCTGGGGTACATGTATTATGTGTTCCTTCAGGAAGTGGTTCCCCGAGGCCATGTGGGGCACACTCAGGTGATTATTCTGACCTGTGGGCTAATTCTCATGCTTGTGGCCCTGTCTCGAGCCAAGAGAGACCCTGGCTACCTTGCCAGCCAAATGAGTAGTGAGAAAGCACCATGCCATGGCAGCAATGACTTGCCAAACAGGAAAGTCCTGGGGAGCTCCAATGGGCTTCATGGAGCAGCTGTGTCTGGTATCACCAGCAGTCATGCTAAGAACAGTGATGCCAAGGGCTATTCAAGAATGTTGGCCGAGGGACTAGACAGAGCAAAGGAGGACTGGTGCACCAAATGTCAGCTGATTAGGCCACCCCGGGCTGGGCATTGCCGGTTGTGTGGCATGTGTGTAAGGAGACTGGACCATCACTGTGTCTGGTAGGTGCTGCGCACTTCTGAGGTTGTTACTAAGGTGAAATAAGTTTACTGTTCTCTCATCCAGGTGCTGCCAGTCAAATAAGGATGCCTGTTGGGTTTTGTGCCTTTCCTCTTGATACTGAGAGCTGTCTTTTGTCCTAAGTAGTGTGACATGATAATTAGTTAACTCTGGTGTAGGAGGTCCTGTTTCAAGACTAGTTTTTGGCCTCTGGGCCCTAGTCTGCTATGATATTTTAGGGAAATTTCCCACTGTTATTCTGGAACCAGTACAGTTCCACTGAGATGAGAGCTAGTGATTTAAGAAAAGGCTCAATTTTTTTTTTACCCCTGTTTAAACATGCACTAAGCAGGTATAAATGTGTGATACACTAGTTCTCCTTCAATTACTTCTACCACTGGAGTTGCATTGGTGCTACAGCAGCAAGGGGTTAGCCCCTAAAATTGTCAAGATCCTAGGGATGTTGGTGTGTGCGAACATCAAGCAAAGATATCCCCCTTCTCAGGCTTTCAGAAAAGGCTTGGACCCTCCCACTAGGCAGTCAGCAGGAAGTGGGAGGCTCTCCCAGAGCAAAACTCACATCGGCACCATCTGAATATGTTGTTTTTACTGTTCTTTCATCATTGGCTTAAATTGCTAGCCTGTGCCCTTGACTAAATTTTTGTGCACTCTGGTGCGTGTATTATAAAGAGACACCTTGGATCCAATTCTGTGCCAGTGAAGGGGGAGAGCGTTCTTGTTTAAGCAATGAAAGGAGAAAGTTATATAAAATGTTCTTTCCTTTGCCCTTTGGAGGATTAACAGCTGTGTCGGGGAGTGGAACCACCAAGCCTTTATCCTGGCGCTATCACTCTTCCTGTTCACCTCCATTTATGGAATTACACTGACCCTGGACAGCATCTGTAGGGGCCAAAATATGTTCATAGCACTGTTCTACTGCCCGGGGACCTATGCAGACTACAGGTGAGAGATCTTCTCAGGGAGTGGGTAAGAGGTGGGGGCTTCACTAAAGATTTGCTGGTGTGACTCTGAGTAGGTCACATCTCTGGATAAACTCATGCACGGCTACAAAAGGTCTTAGTGTCTGCCTCTCTCCCAGGCAAACATTAATGTCTGTACAGTGCTGACCCAAGAGACAGAACACCAGATTGAGACTCAGGAGGCCTGGGTTCAAATACTGGCTTTGGTGGTGACTTCAGTTTCTCTACTGTTTGGTGAGAATATTGACACTGCCATCCTGTGTAAAGCACGTTGAGGTTTACTGATGGCAAATATTATATAAGAGCCATTTTTTACTATGATGATGATTAGGCCCCAGCTTGGGCCTCAGTTTCTCCATCTGTAAAAGGAGGATAATACTATTGTAAAATACACGGCAATCTACTGGTGAAAAGACTGGTACAAGAACTGGGTATTATTATTGGACGTGTGCATGGCTATATAAATGCTAAGCATCATCATGATCAATGTTGTGGGGTTTTAATATCTGTACAACTCTATGGAGTCATCTGATGAAAAGTGTCCTAGGAGATGTGGAAGGGAACAGACGGGAGATGTTACCAAGGGAAATCTCTCTCTACGTCTGTGAAGCTACAGATTAAAACAGGTGTGCCCACGCTAAATAGCTTCCTTCCCCTCTTTCTCAATTTCCCAGCACTGCTCTGTCATTCACATGTGTGTGGTACTGTACCATTGTCACGGCTGGGATGGGCTACATCCTTCTCATCCAGCTACTGAACATCAGCTACAACATGACCGAGAGGGAAGCTCGTCTGGCTCTACGGGAGAACACCGGGCGCAGGCTTCTGGGAGGGATTGTGGTAGACACAGGCAAGTATAACCAGGGTTTCCTGTACAACTGGGGCCAGTTCTTGACCTTGGGGTCACCCACTCCACAGCGCTCTGCTGAAGACATCGTGTGAAACCTTCTTTCCCAAAGTGACGTTCTGTGGAGGTGAATGGCTCCTTCCACAGGGATCCCACCACCGTTCCCTACTGACATGATGAGATGGGCCCAGCCTCCACTGGTGTCTGTAAGAGTCGTTAAAGGACAGATAGATAGCTCTCGCACGCTAGAGGTCAGAAGCAGGGCAGAAAAATTAAGCCATATGCACAAATGGGAAGAAACAAAATCATGCTCCTCCCCCACCTGCTTCCACACACAGAAAGTATGCACAATTCAGCAAGTTTAACAACGACAAGGCTTTGACAATGTGGTATAATCCACATGTGGATTTCAGAGCCAAAGTAAGCAAATGCTGGGCTTTGGGCCTCAGTTGGACACTGGAGGGGTGAGGACAGTCCCCTCTCTTACCCTCATGTGGCATTTCACAAAGGATGTGATACCATGTGCTGATGAGATAAACTGATGTGCAGCAAAAGCAAGCCATTCCAAAAGACAGGATCACAATTTTGATGGACCAAAGGGAAGATATTTAAAATGAGCTTTGTCTTGTGGTAGCTTCACGAACCAACTAGGACCTCTCTTCTCTCCTGTGGCTTGTTTTTCAATCTGCTATTCCACCCCATTCATAAAGCTGCAGCAGCTGTTAGTGCTTCTATTAAGTGCCTTTGTGAGCCATACACCTACAAGGCTCATTGAGATCCTGTCCTCTCAGTGTGCCCCTCCCCCCCCCCCAAAAAAAAAAAAAAGGCTACTCTGCCTGTGTGTGAGTCAGGGCTGGTCTCCCCTATGTGCCAGTGATTTCTTCTATCTGCTTCTCTGAGTTGATCCAAGGGCTTAACTCCATTGAAATATTTTTGTTCCCTTAGCAATTGCTATCACCTCACAGCTGGTTAATATTTTTCAAGTAAGTTATTTTCCAAGTAGCTGTTAAACATTTTGGGGACTATCCAAGGTGGCAAGTAAACAGACCCTTTGCTGCTGCTGCTGCCTTGTGATCCTTCTTGTTGTGAAACAGGAATATAGTACTCATGGGAGATGGTGCACAGCTGAAGTACAGCAGCCCACCTCCTTCCCCTCTATTTTTGAGAATGTGCTCTACCTCCAGTAGCCCAGTTTCACAAAGGAACTGGAAGGGGGAAAAGAGGATCAACTTGGAGGCCTGGGGATGCTTGAAGGGTTTGTCAGATCTCTCAGAAGAGTGCTAAATGAAAACATTGCTTGCAACGTGGTTATAGCTATGTTGGTCCCAGGATGTTAGAGGGACAAATCTTGTATTGGACTAGCTTCTGTGGGTGAGAAACAAGCTTCCAAATTTGTCAGACCTGAAGAAGAGCTCTGTGTAAACTCAGAGATGTCTCTTTTACTGACAGAAGCTGATCCAATAAAGATATTTCTTCATCCACTGTCTCTCTCTCAAATGAAAGTGTTGGCAGGGGTTCCTGTGGGTTCCACTTTAGCTGAAATCACAAGTAACATTTTATTTGGCAGATCATATTCCAAGTCCTCTGTGTGTGTGTTTGTAAATACTACTGTAATATGATGTGCCTAGCTTGATAAGCCTTGGTCTCTGAGAGCTTTGGAGTATGTGGATCTGGACTTAGATGCACAACTGGTGCTGGAAGGAATTTCATTCGTATTAACATGCACCCATACCACATAAATAACAGTCATTAGCCCCCTTGGCTGCAGACAGACCAAGAATTGACTGGAGACTTGAATTCCCCTCCCCTTGCTTAGAGGTTATCTCTTTAGAATAGGGTTGATAGTGTTATCAAAGGATGAGTGCAGGGATGATGGAAAAGTTTTCCCTGCTGCTGTCTGACTGTACGTTCAACCCCAATCTGTTGGTCTCGCACCTTTCACCATCAGCTTACTTGTGCATGATAAATTCCCAAGTTCAAGTGGGTATGCCCCTCTTAGCACTATTCTGTTGCTTCCTAAAGCAGTATATGCAGCTTTTGTGCGTCAGAGTGTAATTAATGAGCCTTCGGAACTGCTGTGCTCAGAGACCAGTTAAATGGAGAGGGATGCTGACCTGTGCAGTTTCCTTTTTCTGATCACTTTAAAAGGGAGAAACCTCTGTCTCCAATCAGAGGAAGGGAGAGAAGAAAATTAAGAAATGTGGAGACCTCTGGCCCTTTGTCTTCATATAAGTGAGAGAAGAATCACGTGGCTCACAGTAATCATGCCAGTGGACAAGTATGATAGTCTGTTTTCCCCTGCAATTGGTATTATAGCAAGAGCTTGCCTCAGTGCTACTTAAATGCAAGTGTAGTAATTTCCATAGCGGAAATACATGGTGGGGGATGGGGGGGCATGGAAGCCTAGAGAGAAGGGTTCTACCTCTGTGCGGTGGGAGCTTGGAAAGGTTGAGATAATGTTGCTTTCTGGGCAGAAAAAAATACGCTAGCATAGAGCACAGAACTAGGACTAACTTCTCCAAGCTTCAGTTAAGCCGCTGTGAAGTGGGAATAAAATTGAACGAGCGTGTGGAATTGGAGTTGCTCAACTGAGTGTCAGGCCCCAATAGTGCTTCAAGCGGCTACAGGCCTGTGTTTTTATAGCAGAAAGATCTGAGTTCTGGCTCTAATGAACGTGAAGTTCTAAATGACCATAGAATGCACTTTGGTGGCAAATGCAATGCCCTATGGCCACTTTCTCGTTTACAGTCCTAATCTTCCTCAGAGAGGACTACCTCATGAATGTCTTTGGAGACGGAAAGCACAATGTTAACTTTTTGCTCTGTTTGGTGCCCAGCACAATGGGATCCTGGCATGACTGGGGCTCCTAGTCATAATCGTAATAAATAGTGATATCGGGAAGTATGACCATGAAAAGGACAGAACAGCATAAGCTTCGTATTTACTCTGTTTTGCAACTTCCTTTGAGTCTAAGAAGGAAAATGCCCCATTTCCATTTCTGTTAAGGATGCATTATCTCGCATGCTTTGTTTAACCTTGTCTCATTGGACTAAAGCCAGGCAAATTTATGGCAAAATGTTGCAATCTACAACTGTAGTGGGCATGAAGAGTGTTTCAGGGCTGTGAAAAAGGGATAGACATACAGCTGGTGCAATAAACCAGGGCAGTTTGGGTGAGGGATAGTCATTAAGAGTAACAGACAGTGAGCATGCTGCATTTGACAGACAAGCTGCAGGTTGGGCACCCAACAGGATCTAACAATTGCTTACATGTAACTTCCTGAGGGCAGGGAGCAGTCAGAGACCTGTCTGTACATTGTTGTGCATATCACAATTTAGAAATCACTACCATTCTGGCCCAAAGTCCCCCAGGAGCTGCAGAAGAGGGGGGTCTAGAGCTGGTAAAAGACCAGCATATTTTTATATTGATTTTCCTGGCTTTCTAAGGCAACATTTGGAAATGTAATACATTTTATCCTGCTTTGGTAGCATCTCTCTCAGAGACTGTGCGCTATTGAGTGGGATTCATTTTACAGACCAGGAGGAATTTTAAAGAGAGAGGATTGTCATAATAGTACTAGAATTGCACAGATACCTGCTTGGTGAATTTAGTGAAGGCTGTTGCGACGTCAGACGTGTGGTATGTGTGACAACTTGGCACTCCGCCATAACTGCCTCTTCTAAATGGTGTATTTGTACTCTGGTAGATGAAGTGACTTTTTTAAGGCTATTTCCTGACTGTCACCTTTACTCCAATGACTTAAGTCACTGCTGACCAAGAAATGATACTGCTAAATGTTCCAGCCGTTTCTGACTCCATGCTCTGATGGTGCTTTTCCCTTCAAAATCGGCCGCTTTCGAGTGTCTTAAAAATCACACGTTGTAAAGTTTCTTCTTTAGACAACAAAATACTGCCTGGTGTCTTACCTATCGCAAGCTGCATAGCTTCCTTCTCTGGATAAATGCTTCACTAGAATAGGGCGTGCATGTGATTATGGACGTATTTTCTCTTCTCTCCTGTGTTTTCAACGGCAACAACTGCTCCCTAGGACCTTCTTCCATTGTGGGGAAGTTTGTCAAGTGAAAACACTGTAAGGGACAAGGAACGACCCTGCCTGAAATCAGGACTTGGACTTCAAGAGTTTACGTCATTAGGGAGATGGTTTTGAGAATGGAATGAAAAATACAGGCTCTGAAAGTAGAACTGTTCCTAACTTGGATGTTTTTCTGAAGTGCCAGGAGGGACCCTAAATGTGATGTGTTGTGTGAACTTTATTAAAACGCCTCTGAAAACAGTGGGGATGTTGTTACGAATTCAAATAAATCAAAACTCTCTACCGTGTGGTCTGGGTTAATTTCTGGCAGGTTACAGTGCAGATGAACTGAATGCTGCCAGCCATTCATACTGGATTACAGAGACGTGCCATCACTCCTCACATCCAGCCAGGTCAGTAGTCCTACCGGGATCTGGAGGTGGGTGGACATCTAAAGGACTGTCTCCCAGCCTCTGGGGAGGATCCACTGAACCCAGGAAAGCAAATAATTAACAGGATAAAAAATAATTACAGGGTTAGGCATGATGGTCAAAAGGCTAAACTGGGGGTACTGGTAAGGGCACCAAGCTGTGAGCTCTGGACAGCACTGAATGCTCCTCAAAACTGTCCAGGAAGCCAGGGGCCACCACAAACCAGAATTCTGTCCAGTTGCAGGAACAAAAATAGGTCCCTCAGTCACAGGCTGCTACTTCAGCCATCTGCTGCACCCTGGTTTTATAAATATCTCTCTTGGGCAGAGCTAGGAGGAGGCTGATGAGGAGGTCCAGTGATTTTGCTAGGCCATGGCTGGGATGTATCTAAATCAATAGGTGGGAGAAGCACAGCCAGAACCTCACTAAGAGATTCTGGAGGAGTGGAAAGAGGGGCTGGAACCTCGTGACTCAAGGTGGACGTGGGCCAGGGTCTCCCTCGTGCCACAGAAGGGGCAAGTGTCAGAGACAGGGTGAACTATACTCAGGTACGTGCCTCTGCTCACAGCTCCATAGAGGATCTTCCAACTGATGTTCCCAGTGAGATGTGGGACCAAGGTGGAGTACTGACTAGCCCACCAGGGCTGCCTACCCACTGCTACTGGTAAGAGGTCCCTCCAGTTGGTATCTGGTCAAGACGTGAGAGTGGAGAAGTGAAGCAGGTGAAGCATGCGCATGGACAGATGGTATTTCAGCATAGTTCAAAAGGGTACTGGCTGCAATGGGTGCAGCCAGGTCAGGACAGTAGTGACTGAAAGCCATAATCACCCAGTGGCTGTGAAACAAATTTGTCTGTTACGGGGAATCTCAGCCTAAGTCCCAGGGAGTAAGCAGCCAGAGCATGACACCACCACCACAGATGGTGTTTCCTGGCCCTGTCACTGCTCGTCTTGGACGCAAAACAATTGAACTTCCCTGCTTACTACGAGGCCAGGATTAATGCTCTTACCCCAAGAAAACACCATGCCTTGTTGCTACTTGTCCTATAGCAGCCCCAGGGACTGAGGACATCATTCTCTAAATAAACAAAGCCATAAAAATGATATATAAATATGAGCTAGTCTCTTCTGTGCTCTGGTTGGGACTGACATGAAACACTGGGTGGTGTTGGCAAGTGAGTATATTTTAATCCTGCACATATTCCAGGCACCCACTGAAAGGGGACGTGCTCTCTGAGGCTTGTGGAGCCCCCTTTGTTCTCAGATCCCTTGCAGGATTCACCCATGTGGCATTCTGTCTTGCCATTTCCCTTTGAACATTATACTCATTGATGACAAGGTAAATTGGGACCTGGCTTCATTACCAGCTAGACATGTGCTATGGCTATGTTAGGCATTTCCCCCCTGCCATCAGTTCGTCTCCAACGGTGGCAGGAACTAAAATAAATAGGGGTCTTGGTACTGGCCACTGTTTTAACTAGTCTTCTCTCACCCTGCTTAGACCAGGCCGTTAAAAAAAATACAGTTGTTGTGCCTATGAGTATCTTCTAGTGGCACCACGTGGGTGGGAGATTTTTAAGGAAAATGCTAGTGTAGACATAATCTAGGGACTGCTCCTGGAGCTGAAGCCTGCACTGCCACCTGCTCTTTGCAACTTTCATTCAGAAAGTGTTTGTGCTGTGTGTGTGGGGTGGGGGAGGGGGAGCAGTTCCATAGAAATACCTTTCAATGCTCTGAATTCATTCTAGGATAATGGAAGGAAATGCTTTTTTTGCCGGTGGGAGGGTGTATCTGGCTGTGGAACAGCTCCCTTCTAAGCCAGTATTGGCAAGGGACTGGCAGTCAGGAGTTAACTAGGCCAGGAGACTAGGCTGGTGCCCAGGTGGTTTTCCATATTGTAAAAGACTTAAGTTTCTACCATTAAATTCGGCATTAGTTTAAGCTTTAAAGCAGGAGACAAACTCTAAAGCAGTCACGAACCCTTATTCTATTTCACCGCATGCCAAAAATGTCTTCCACCTCACATGCTTGGTGGGAAGAGTTTGATGAGCTAAAGCTTAAATCTGGAAAACCTTAACATCCACCCAGAATGTTTTGCAGGTGTCCTGCCCACTCTGACTGTAGCCTTATCAGAAAGAGCCTGAGCTCTGGCTGCTGTGTGCACGGTTCTTTTGTTTTTTTCAGGTGTTTGGCTGAAATCAGCAAGAGGTAAGGTCTGCTTCAGAAGAAAACTGCTGTTATGCCAGTTTCATCCCTGTGAACATTAGTCCCATGGGCTGTATTTCTAACATTTCCTAGCGCTAAATTAATCTGAACTGATAAATTTTAGACTGTGCAAGACATCACTGCAGCAGTCCAGGCCTACGTAGACACCTGAAAAAAAGCTAAGCACTGCCCCGTGACATGGTCTCTGCATGTATTCACTGAACTAGAAAGTATACCAGAGAATGGGTGAGTCTGCTGAACTAATTGGAAGGCAAGGAAGCACTTAAGAAGGCTGAGAATGCTGAAGAGAACCTAAGGCCCACAGGTCAGGCATGGCCACTGGTTTGAGGCGCCTCTTGATTTGTGTGCTCTCCCTGAGAGACATTATTTTCAGAAGTGGTGCTGAACAAACTCAGTTAAGGGCTATGCAGGCCCAGCTCAAACCCAAGCTATCCCAAATCAGGCATCCAAAAACTGAACCTGTTTCAAGCCACAAGAGGGGTTGGTTCAGAAGAGGCTATTCCAGACCCTTTTGTTGCCACAGACAGGATCTGAGTGGATGATTAGCCTCCTCCAGTACAGCAATTCCTGTGTTCCCACAACTCTCTCTAGAAAAGCCCTGAACTGTCCTGTCACCACCTGCCTGCAGCTCTACCCTGCAAAAGAACCCAGTGTGACCCTGCCTTTCAGCTGCTTTGTCATCTCACTAATGCAACTCTTTTAACCTATGCTAAAACCTCAGCCGTAGCCACAGGAGCAGGAGAACAGACTGTTCCCACGTGGCAACTTCCTGACTGGCGAATGAAGACAGCAAGCTGAGGGAGGATTAAAATATCCCCTCTATAAAAAGGATGCCAGTAACCTGAGAACGGAAGGGCTGTCCCTAATGCATCCTAGTATGCAGACACTGCACGGGCAAGATCTCAGCAGGGCAAATCTGCACCCAGAAGCAGAACTGCTGCTGTTCTATCATCACACATTAGCCATGCATGCACCAAGGAGTGGAGGGGTGTCTGTAAATTGCACCACCCACTTCAACTTGGCTAGGCTGGTCCTACACTTTTCCCCTCTATCCATGTCCACTATCTGTCAATCTTCCTTCAGAGGAGAGCTGATCTCTCCTGCAGTTCCCACACAAGGTAGCACCCCCACCCACCTCCTTCCAGCTGCTACTGTCTCTCACAATCTGACCATTGTGCTTCTAGCTGATTCCTACCACACTCACCTCCATTCACACACCTTCAATTCCTTTCCACTCCTACATAAACGCCCACGACTCAACAGCAGTCAGGTCTGGAATCAAGATTTGAGCAACAGGGTGTGCCTTTCATTCCTTAGCATTTGGAAAGAAGGGAGAGGAGGAAAAAGTAGGGAATGACAGTCAACTTGTCAGAAGAGAACTAACAAGTTGACTCCCTGTCACAGGACAGGGTCTCCTTTGTAACTTATGTTGCTCTCAATGCAGTCCTTGCATGCAAACAGCCAAAAGTCTGAGAAGAGCGGAACCCTTGTTTCCAGCTTTGTTAGAGCAGCGTAAGAGACGCAAATTCCAGTCTCCAAGTGCCTGTGTCTATGGGTCAGGTGGTCAGAGATGAGTACTGTTAGTAAGAATACCCCAGTGGAGCTCAGTAGGTATAGCAATCACACCCAACAGACAGCCCTATTTCTTAACTCAGTTGTTACACTGTAACCTGCTACAGCTTACTCTTGACTAGGATGTAAAGGGACTGTTAGCTCATTAGCAATAAAGACAAGGCAAATTGTACTTGGCATGTGCTAAACTGGTAGAGTTAAATTAACCTAGGGGGACCCAGGCTTCAACATTGCTAGTTTAGCTTATGTTAAAGTTCAGCTTGCCTTATTCTGGACTAGAGTTTTAGAAGTTACCTGATTATGGTCAGTAGCTTGATCGAACTAACAATGCACTTCTAAATCCTAGTCTAGGCAAGGCCTGTGTGTGCACAGACAAAAAGGATTTGTGGGTACTATGAAAAATGATTTTTTTTTAGATGGAGCGATGACTTGAAACACCACTCAGCATCAAATACAGACAGTTTTATGCCTACACACAAGTTAGCTGATTGTGCTGTAATTTAGACGTGGTTGGTCCCTAACAACTAATGGTTTTGATGGTGCTCAACTGTCTACACAACGTTCTATGCTTGTGTTTCAAATCTTGATGGCTAACTCAATGGCAAAACACCTTCTAACATTTAGCTTCCCTCTCCTCCCCCAATATGACAGTTTACTAACAGTTCCTCATGTGGGCAGGGCTTTGTGTAAGGCTCAGCAGGACCTGGATTGTACAATGACGCAGCTGTCTTTGAGGGTAAAAGGACTCCAGTCATTTATTCACAAATACAGCCACCCTGTGCCCAATCTGAAGAAGAGAGTGCTGACAGGCATCCAGCACAAAAAGGCACATTTTGATTCTGCAGTTCCTGTCCCTTAGGGGAAGTGCAGCATGTCAATTTGACAGCTCTATGCTAAAGGCAACACAAATCTCCTGGGAGGTTTGAGAGCAAAGTTTGCATCTGGTCTGGAATTTATCCTGTCTTCATTCTCGTGTTCTAGCCCCTGCTCTCTGCCTGTGTGACAGGGTGTTGCTCTGGCATGTTCCCACTGTTGGGAAGCAGTCTGGCGGCTAGAGAGTGATACTAATCGTCCGGTTCCCACAGTCACCCCCAGTTTAGACAATGTTGAAAGCACTGCTTGAAACACATGTGATCCTGGGCCCTAGAACATCATCTCCACCCGCTGCTGCACAAACCAGGGAGAGCTCCTGTCATTCACAGGGCTGAGCTCATGTCACTGTGAGCTGCAACCTTCCCTGGAGGTCCACTCTGCTCATCAAGGAGGGAGCACTGCCCAGGCACTTCCTGGTCATCTTCCGAAGTCGGGGAGAATTTCGGCTACTCTCTTGCGTAATTGTGCTCTCCTGGCCTCCTTCTCTCTTTCCTCCTTCATCAGTGCTGGGTACTGCCTCCAGACCCTGAACATGGCCAGTACTATTCTCCTTTAAGAAAGGGAGGGAAAACAGATGACTGGACAGAGCCACCACACACAACCATTAAAAGTCTCTACTCTACTCTATTCTAGAGCAGCCAAAGACCCCCAGGTATCATCACCTCTAGTGCTACAGCCAGGGCAACGGCCAGTTAAAACTCTCCAGTGCAAGCAATTTCATTACAGATGTCAGTCATCTCAGAATACTAACGCTTTGCCCCTCTCTGTTGCCCTCTCCCCAGATCTCACTGGCAGGATTCTGCTGACAGCTCTGGAGAAGAAAGGTGGTCCATAAAGGCTAATGAGGGTCTTTTAGATAAAGGAGGTGAAGGCAGCTTCTCTATGGTGCTGTCCTTGTGGAGGGAGGGAGTGACAAGAGCAGTTTCATTCAGTCGGTTCAATGGCTTGTAGGCCCAGTCACCACACTTCTAGTCTCTCCAGATGGTCCTCTACTCCAGTTCGCTGTGTCTGTCCCCAATAACCAGACACCACCCTGATCCAGCTGCCTTAGCCATGGCAATCAGGTTCAGCATTAACCTATACAGGCGTGTGAGCTAAGTTTGCAAACTAAAATCAAAACACACAAGTTGATTTCACCGACTCTTCCCATGAGCCAACAATGGAGACTGTCAGCACAGATGCCATGTTTACCATACACCATCTGTACAGCTGAAATGTGATTACAGTCAGAAGGAGGAATGGGATTTGACTTCTCTGCTTCCTGCAGTGTCTTTGAGATTTAGCTCGTTGCTGTACTGTGTGTAACCAATGTCCTGGTATACCTGCACGACAGCACACCCATGGGAGAGTACATAGGAATCTATTCTGCTTCATTCATCAGCAGCAGAACTGTCAGCTGAGTTCTCACTGCAGAATTGGGTAAAAGGCGGAAAGAAACACTGGATTCTCAGATCCCAAGAGGTGTTTGCAACTAATAAGTTTTGGATTCAATAAACTGAGCCCACTCCATCTGCAAAGTCACTCAGAAGAACAGCTCTGGAAACCCTGCAATGTTATTGTCACACAATCACTTGACTTACTATCACTGTACTTAAAGTTTTTCTAAGCTGCTTTTTAACAGGACCTGTGTGGCCAGATTCACTGACTAACTCTGGAAGTTTCAACCATTCATCATCTTCTCCCGCCTGTCCCCCTCCACTGAACTCAGAACAGCTGAAAATGTTAAGGACCAATCTCCCTTTTCCAATCTGTGTGGAGCCATCTGGCCGCAGATGTTCTGCACCTACTGTCAGCCTCGTGCATGTCATGAGACCGTAACATCAGAAGCAAGACTTGCCTTTCACACATAAGCGACAACAGGGTGTTGTCTAAATGTGATGGGTTGAAGCTGAAAGACCAGACACTCAAAAATATCCCAGAGAGTAGAGACATGCCAAGTAAGAACTCCTCCCACGAGGGGAACACATTTACCTATCACTGTGCTCAGCGGCAATCTTCTGCTTTTCCCATAATGCACTCTTCTCCTCATTGACCAGGTCAAACCATGCCCAGAACAACTTCTTCTTGAGGGAAGCTGCATGGAGCCTGCTAGCTCTCTCTTCCAGAGCAGAGAGATCATCCTTGTACTGGGGAATGGACACAGGGAAAGAGACAAGCATATTCTCTTGTCCGCCCCATTGAACAACCACAGAAGAGTGACAAGAAAACCGTGAGAGAAGGTAATGGGCACAGGATGTGAAACACAGGCATGAAGGCAGTGGAAGAAAGGGGTAATGACTTAGGGGAGCAAAGAGGAGGCAGTGACTGAAGAGATGAGAAGAGGAACAATAAGAAGGGGGAGAGATAAAGAGAGGAGGGTGAGTAGAGAGGAGGGCCAGGGTCAGACATGAGATAATGTGGGCAGGGCAGATGGGAGAAAAGGGGCTGAGGAGGCAAGTGACATGTGAAAGGGAGGGCAGGGTGACACAACAGCAGGCAGTATGGAATGCCCCTGGGATGCAGGGCTCACCTGGAGCCCACAGGTGCATATGGCGGTAGGCCCTGAAGTTGGGTTTGCAGTGTGTGGGCAGCTGGTGGGATTCATAACAGTCCCTCCCCTTTGGACTGGGCTCACCTTTAACCAGCTCCGGAAACCTCTTCTGAGCAATATGAAGGAAAACCATTTCTCAGCCTGTGATATCTTCTCAGTGAGGCTTTCCTGGACATGCTGGAACCAACTTAGCAGGTACTTTCTTTGCAGTCCCAAGCAGTGGTGCTTTTGTGCCACCTGAGCAGAGTTAGGAAGGGAAGAAAAAAGCCGGTTACCTACACAAATACATTGTAGAGCTGTAGCCATGGAAATTCCATGGCAAAATTTCCTCAGCTTTATTGTAAAGGTCCCATGACACACCATGCCCACTTGTGCCATGCTTACACTGGCTAGCTTGTGTCTTCCTGACCAAGTGGCTGATCAGCTTGTGGCCCGAAGAGTGAGGAGTGAAAAAATCCCCTAATGACTGCAAGATGCTTTTCTTACACAAGACATAATGTCACACTGATTCTTAAGACACTAACAGCTTCAAATCATGGGAGGATCAAAGGTAATTGCATGTTCATCAGAAATGATTTGCTTTTATCAGCTTTGAATGTGCCATCTTTATTTCACCAAGTGCCAGTCTGTTCTTGTATGCAGGGACATGGGAGCACTCAGTTAAGGTTTAGTCCTCCCTTCTTCACTTCATATACAACTAGCATGTCTCCTCTTGCTCTTCTCCTTTCAAATCAAAGAGTCTGAGGGTCAAATTTTCAAAAGTCCTAAGGCCCAGCCCCTTAAAGATACTTAGGTGCTTGACACTAATTGGTGTAAGGTGCATTAAGTATCTTTCAGGATTTATGGCTATGTCCCACGCCCTTTCAGCGAGACTTCTGGGTTCCAACTGCCTAATTTACTGTTGCAAATAGACCCTGAACTCATAAGTAACCTAAGTGCTTGTAAGTAACCTAAGTGTTAATTCCACCCCCTAATCTTTTACTGTCACATATACCTCATCACATCTGTGCCCTTTTCTGGACCTGCTGTGCCTAGATTTTGAAGATGAGGCAGCCAAACCTGAAAGGCTATGTCTACGCTACAGAGATAATTTGAAAAAAGCCCTTCCAGACGATCTCTTCTGAAAGAACCTCTTTCGAAAAAGTGCAGCCACATACAAAAAAGCGGATCAAAAGAGTGATCTGCTCTTTTGAAACAGAGCATCCACACAGCCCCCACTCTTTCAAAAGACCGGGCCAAGGATCAAAAAATCAGGCAGCATGAGGACAGCTCTTTCAAAAGGAGGGCCTTGCGGAGCATCTACACGCTTTCATTTGAAAGAAGCTTTCGAAAGAAGGCGCTCTTCCTGAAACAGGAAAGGAAGAGCGCTTTCAAAAGGAGCACCGCATTCTTTCAATTTACTTTCGAGAGAATGCTTTTTGTGTGTAGATGCTCTGTGGGATCTTTCGAAAGAGCCCCCCCTTCTTCCGAAAAATCTTTTGAAAGAACTTGCTAGTGTAGACGCAGCCGAAGTGGTGTATGCTGGAGCCCTGCTCCTTTTCCTGAACCGATGGGACCCAACTACAAGGGCTGGATCTGAAAACATCCCAGCTCCACTAGGCTTTGGGTGGGTTGTCTCTGATCACTTCCTCCTGTCTGTGGAGTTGGCATAGAGTAGCTGCATACACTGCTTCTACCAGCCTCCTCTATCTCATGGAGCTTTGTGTGCGGCAGAGTGAATCTACAGATGAGTCCCAATGCCTTTCACCTTGCAATACACATAGCACAGTGAAGAAGTGGAGGCCAATGAGCGAAGGGCACACAGCTGCACCCACGCTGATTCCACAAGCAAGAAGCAACTGGAGATGAATAGTGACCCTGGGGAGCTCGAGGTCCCCACCAGGCTGAGCTTTAAGGATGACATGGTGATGCTGCCACAGCATCAAAAGGAAGCGTTAGGGCTGGGTCAAGTCTGATAATGATTTGACAGTATCAGGTCAAGGTTGAGGTGGCTGTGCTTGGCTTAGGTGTGGATCCAAGCCAGGCTTTAAAAGGAGGCCCAAGCAGACCTCTACTCTGGCTAAAATCCACTGATTGAATATTGGAAACATCCTCTGTGAAGGAATAGTGCAGTGCCCTGCTTTGGAAGGGGGAAGGACTCAGTTTGCTAATAGTTTTTCCCATCTCCTTCAGACTTCAGAAGCCATTACTCATTTCTCCCCCAAAGCCCCATTTAGCAGCTGCTGCCATCATTTCTCTTCCCCTCTCAAGAGCCCACTTCCTCAGTAGGCACTTTACCACCATGTTTTCCTTGGCTTGCTTCCTCAGCCGCTTCCAAGGCTCCAGCCCCTGCTTTCTCAGAAGGACCTTCTCATAATGGTCTCTGGCTTTTGCGAGCAGCTGCCGCTCTCTCTCCAGCCTTCTCTTCTTCTCCAGTTCTTTCTGCAATTCAAAGAGCAGCAATTTAACTTATCCTGGGTAAATGGATGGTGAGGCACAGAACCACAAAACCACAGCCAGCAAGTAGATGGAGATTCTGACCTGGGCAGGAATATGAATTTGCTGCTCATTTAACTGCACATTGACTTAGCCCAGGGGTCGGCAACCTGCGGTTCCGGAGCTTCCTGTGACTCTTGAAGGAGTCATTTGTGGCTCCGGACACGGCCGTCACTGACTCCTCCGCAGCTCCCTGCCCTGCCACTGCTGAAACAATAGAACTAAATTCAGTTGGTTTAATGGCCATTATATTAACTGAATTAAGTTATATTGTTTCAGTGGTGTCGTCCAAAGCTGCTGTGACGCCACTGGAGCCCTGGGAGAGAGCATTCTGACCCCAGAGCGGACACTGGAGAGGGCAGTTTTGTGTTCGCCCTCCTCTGCACATCTGTGTCTTCCATGTTGGCAGACGCCAGCTGGCTCCCTGCCTCCCCTCCACCAGCTGTAGGTCAGCAGCAGGGCGCTGTGCCAGGTAAGATGAGCACATCTGGAGGCGGGGGAAGACAATGGGTGCAGGGGGATGGAAGGGGAATTGGCACTGCTGGGTCTCTAGTGGGAACTTTCGTGCAGCCAGTGGCAGCCCCTCCACCTGCCTCTGCCACAGGCAACAAGCACCCCCAGGCAAGGCCCAGCCGCAGAGCTCGCAGGAGCGTATAGCAGCCTGGGTGCAGAGGACGCATGTGCTCAAATCTGCGGCTTTCAGTTCCTGGCTGTGCTGAATGCCTGAGCCCCAACCTGCAGAGCACAGCTAAGTTCAGTAGCCCTTACAGCTGGGCAGCACATCCCATCCACCCAGAGCTGGCTCAGTGTAACTCAGGTGACCTCCCCAGCTGCTGCTCCTGCTGTCTGGCTCCACAGAGG
Source organism: Carettochelys insculpta (assembly GCF_033958435.1). Lineage (NCBI taxonomy): Eukaryota > Metazoa > Chordata > Testudines > Carettochelyidae > Carettochelys > Carettochelys insculpta. The sequence goes on from NC_134137.1 coordinate 221,959,092, forward strand.
ATGGAACCAGCCTGCTGCAGCCAAGTAAGAGCATCCTCGTACCCTCCCGAGCCTGGCTCCCTGTCCCACCCCAGTGGGGAATGTCTCAGGTAAGTTTTCAGTAAACTTTCCTCTCTCCTCTCTTTGGCCCCGAGGAGCCCCTCTCTTCCCCGGGTACAGGAACTGAGCTCTTCTGTCCCCTGCAACCTATGTAAAGTGTGAAGAAATACAATATGTAAAAAGTTTGTGAACTTCCTGCAATAAACATGTGTCGCATTGCAAATCATTGTGTGTGCACTGTTCTTAAAACAGGGGTTACAAAAAGCATGGTTTGATGTTATTTAGTAAGGACCGTCTCATGTTCACACGCATTGTGGCTCTTGAAGCATTGACTTCATAACTGAATTTCAAAAAAGTGGCTCTTCTTGCTATTTTGCTGTGGACCCCTGACCTAGCCACAGCCTCTCCAGGAGGATGATTACCTGCACTGACAAAAGAACCCCTCACAATGGCCTGGGTAGCATCTACACTGAAGTGCTACAGCAGCATTTTTTAGAGAGGAAGCATATCTGGGATTTAAAAGAATTAATTGCTACAGCTCATTCCCAAGCAAAAGCCTTGAGATGGTGGTTCCTGCCTGGTGGAAATGGTTGGTGTGCCAGAAGAGAGACACCCAATTTGTTGGGGGGAAGCTGCTGCACTGTGGAACTCTTTCTATCTTATTAGCATTAGAGCAGCAGGGTACAGGGACATGAATGAAAGGAGCAACCCAGAACGATGTGTGAGGACAGCACAGTCACCCACGGTGCAGGCTTCCCCCACACAACCTCACTGATGCACCTCAAACTGGACAAAGCCTCTGCAGGGATGGACAGAGTGTGGTGTCCCTGGCCTGTTCAATCCCCAGCTTCTGTTGAAACCATCAGTAAGGGAGCATCCACCAGTGATGGTGGGCTTTATTCTCTAGACCCTAGTAAACTAACTGAGATCCGGAATCATTTCATGCTGGCCACTGAACAATTGCCCAGGGGCTTTTGCTCTCCACCAATGCGGCTGTGGGACAGAAGCATGCAGTGTTCTGCATACCAGTTTCTGCTGTCTCCTTTCCTCCCGCCTCTTCTCCTTCTGCGCCTCTTTTTCAGCAGCCTCCTTCCTCTGACGCTCTTCTTCTTCAGCCTTTAGCTGCACCTTGGAAGAAGGACATGGCTGGGACTAAACCAGATTCACCATTTTTGAACTTTCACAGGAACAAAGATCATTCAGACCAATGACCAAGGTGAGCATCCTGCCTCTAGCAGTGACCAGCACCTCTTGTGTAGGCATGTGCATTAGGGTGAGGAATGACATTACTTCCTGACACCTACAAGTGATCACTGAATAGCCTGAAGCCTAGCATATGACCATCTTTCCCTTTGCCTGAATAGCTTTACACATCACTAAAGGCTGTCCAGACCCAGTATCTCACTCGGCCATGATTTCCACAGGTTGCCTCTATCATCTGAGATGTTCTACTTTTATTCACACACAAAAAGCACCATGCAGTTAGTGTTATGGTGGCTCAGCTGTATTTCCCTGATCTGCCATGGACATTTAAAATCAAGGAAGTTGTTTCACTGAGGCAACATTCACACCCAGCGCAACACCCTTCTCCAAGTATTTGCCCGTTCTTGCCAAAATCTTCCCACATGCCAACACCTTTTGAAGCACAATCATTTTCAATTCAACAGCACTGTCACCTTCAGAGCACACAGCAAAGCGCCAGAAAACCACACTGCCTAATTCCTCAAAGCACATACATCGCAGATGGGCAGGAAAGTTGTTTTATTGGGGCTGAGGCAACATTGACATCCAGCACAACACCATTCAGCAAGCATTCATCTATTTGGTTACATGGTGAAACAATGTGGGCCCTGGCTTGATCCACCAAATCATAGAGAGGTTTTAACTGGTTAATTGTCCTCTACCCAGCTCCCTTCCAAAATGAGGCAAAACATCAGCTGCTGTAGGATCCTTATTCTGAGTTTCCTGATTGCAATGCAAATAACTTTGTAACCTCAATGTTGTATTAACAACAGTATGTTGCATTAAGAGGACCCCTCTGTCAAAGGAACATCTACGACAAATTCCAGCAGAGTCCCTAACCTTTGAGAGCCCTTGTGATAGAAGGACTATGGAGACAGGCATGACCCCGTTCCATTCTACTTAACTCAGGCATTTGGAGAGGTGCTGCTCTGCCTGAAAGGAGCAGGGCTCAGGATTTCATGTGGATGTATATGATCATCTGACTTTCAGGATTTATTTTCGCTATAAGAAGATAATTCACATCTAAACAACTTCCTTCCTGCCTCTAACTTTCAAGGCATTTGTTTAAAACTGCTGCCTGAGGACATACAGGTTGGAAATCCTAGAAAATACTTTCCAAAGGTTAGAGTGGAGCGAACCATATTAATTACACAAACACAATCATCATTATTTGCTGGCAGACATTTAGTACTAAATGAAGGTTTTCCTGTACCAGAACAGACTACATGATGTTATAGAGGAAGGTAGAAAAACAACACATACCTGGCCAGAAGTGCAATAGTGCATGTGGATGGAGCAGGGGAGAAAATTCCCACCTGAGCCCTGTCTATGATAGCTAACATCAGATGTCCAACTACTTTCCTTAGGTTTAAGGACCTTGTGAAAGAAGAGATGGTAGCACTTTGGACCAGCCCAGGATTTTCCAGAGACTCCCTCCAGATGTGCAAGAACCTTGTTTCTGAGAGTGCTGAAGATACAGCATGTTCATCCCAAGGAGCAAGAGAAGCAGAGTCTAGCATTTCACACTAAGTGGTGATCCATGTGGATCATTCAGCAATGAAACTGATGGGCTCTGAAGAGAATCCTAACCCACCCCCTCGACTGGAAGGATAGTAGGCATGAAGGATGGGCTTGGGAGAGAGGCAGAAGTGGGGAAAAAATGAGTGCCCTCTGTGCTTCAGAAGGGTGGTCAATCACTCACCTTGGAATCCAGTGATAAACCCTCTTAGCCCTGCCAGGACATCCCCGGGTACAACCTGGTGTCTATTGGACATTTACCAATGGGCTCAAGTTCATCATTTAAATGAAGGTAGTGCATTTCCCAGCACTTATAGTGAGGTGCTTCCATTCACACTCTCTTAACTGGGGTGTATTCATTTAGCTCTTGGCTTTACTTACAAGTTTCTCCTCTTCTCTTTTTTTCTTGGCCTCTTCCAGTTCCCTCCTCCGTTCTGCTCGGTGGATTGCTCTCTCTTCCATGGCTAGAGAATTAGGACCAAGGGAAAATGAGAATTAGTATACATGACTTGCACTTTCTGGCTCAGCAAATCTTCTATTATATATGAATTTGCATAAATAATTGCACAGCATCTTGGTTAAGACTAATTTTGGGTTTTTCTTTGGTAAATACTCAAGTACTGGCTAGATGGTGTTTCCTGGCACTAGTCTACATGATTCTATAGAATGCATTTGCATAAATAGAACCAGAAAACTAGCTGTATAAGGAAGAACAAGGACTCACCTCTGGTGGAAGCTGAATGGTTAAATAGATAGTTCTTTTTCCCTAGTCCACTATTTGTGCCTATCTAAATGCAGCAATCCATACAGGAGGTGCAATTCAAAAGGGCTATCTCAATGGGAATGTCATCATATTTCTATTACTGTCTTTCATGTCCCAGGTCCTTGGGGTTCGGTGAGGGAAGAGGAAGGCAGAACCTAACACCAAAGCTCAACTGTACCATTTTGCTAGAATAATTAAACTTCTCTCGCAGGTTTCACAGTGCAAGTATCTTTAACCGACAAAAAGGGAGAGGTGCAAAGTGCAGCAGCAAGATATTGGGGCCCATTAGCAAAGTTTACCCCTCAGGGCAGCTCCAGCACTCTCACTTCACAGAAAAGCCAGTATTCAACATGTGTGTTCATAATATCCTTTTAGCATGTGATGTTAGGGTAGGGAGTTGTGCCTTATATGGGTTCTACAAAGCACGCTGGATATTTACGGAGCTATAAACAGCACTTACCAGCATTTAATTTCAGTGTATATGGATAAGACATCCCTGGCCTGAAGGGCTTTCCAAGTAAATAGGAAAAAATACACAGCTGTCCCACACTTCTGGCTTACATACTATGGAGAGATGAGAGCTCTTTCCTTTCTTCATCCCTCACACCAACACCTCTGCTTTGCCCTCTTTATGTTCATACTAGTATCTATGTTGGTGAGGCAATTAGGGAAATTCAGTCTCATGCTTTTGGTCATCAGCTGATTTTCAGCTGGGGTCAGGAAGGATTCTGCCCTTGGCCACCATTTCACAACTGGCTGAAGGAATTATATATTTTCTTTCTTCCTTTGAAACATCTAATTCCAGTCAGAGATGGAGACAGAATGCTGACTCAATGGGACCAATGGTCTGAGGCAATAACTACAAATCCCATGAGCCCATATATATAACTGTGTGATCCTGGCTAATATGCTCAGAATTAAACTGACTTCCATAATTGGGGTTGAGAAGGAAATTTCCTACAGACTAGATTGGTAGCTTTCTTTGCCTTCCTCTGCAGCATTAAGTGGGTTCATCTTCTAGGATCTTCCTCTTTGTGGGCTTATCCCACAAAAACCAACTTCTTGCCAATGTATGGGTCTCAACTGTTGGAGCAACTTGGCCGTGCCTTTTTTCTGGGTGCATCTAAGGCAGGGATCAGCAACCCCCAGCACAGGTGCCAAGAGTGCCACGCAAGCCAATTTTCATGGGCACATGAAGTGGGAGCTCAGCCCGGCTCTTCCTGCCCCATGCAGCTGAGCGCTTGCTCAAAGCCATGCCGCTTGGGGATTAACAAAAGACCAGCTAATGCTACCAACCACCACCTGAATGGTAAAGCTCTGCATCTGACTTTATTTATTAATGAAGCCATTGTAAATAGGACTGTTGGTGACTTTAAGAAGTATCGCCAGCACTCGGACCGTACATAGGGTCAAAAGGTCAAATTTCAGCACTCGGCCAGGGAAAGATTGCTGACCCCTGATCTAAGGACACCCATTTTCTGGGGCCTCCACGTTTTGCAGGATAACTTTTCCTGATTTGGACTTCTACAGACGCAATAAAATTACTATGGAGCAACTGTAGCACGTTTCTGTTACCTAATCACTATTGCCAGATGACAAAGATAGCTTGCTACAGTCGCTAGAGCCACAAACATGGCAGCCAAAGATGACAAATGTCTCTGGCTTCCCTTTCCAGCTGCTGGAAAAGTGGCATAGGGACCTGTCCCTGGACTGGAAGACTCTATGGAGCAGCATGGGCACAGCTGGTCCAGTGGGATTTTGATTCCCTGCAAAGGGAGGATTGTACAGAGGCATGGCCAGAGGGATGTGGACAGGAGGAGATGCTATTCTATGGAAAAGTCGGGAATGGCCTTTGCTACCCAGCTGAACAATACCTTTCAGTATGGGATGAACGGAGGTCAGCGTATTTGAGCTCCTCCTGCTTTGGATCACAGTCTTTGTGCTCTCTGGCCCCAAGGGCACAGGTGATCTGTGAAATGAGAGAGAAAAGAAACTAGTGTCATTGCCTTCCATAGGCACGGAGATTTTGTGTATGATAATTAAGGGTAATAATCAGAATCTAGAACTTCTTGTCACAACTTTGCTGCAGTCTGTGTGACCTTGCGGAAATCATTCAGCCTCTCTGTGTCCCAGTTTCTCTTTCTGTAGAACAAGGTTAGTGATAAATTTCTATAACACAAGTGGGTTGTGAGACTCAGTTAATTAAAGCCTGTGAAGTATATTAAGATCTGTGGCTGAGGGATATTACAGAAGCACAAAGAACTAGATAGTGTTATAGTAAATAAATCCACTTTACTCCTATCACTGACAATAATAGAGCATCTTGCCTCCCAAAGTGTCTTACAAGTTGAACTTGCCCTTGGGGCAATGCAAAGTGGTCAGAGAAGTATTAAGGATCTGACCTACCTAACAGCACCCTTGGCATTATCTCAAAAGGAAGAGTAATATCTAATGTACCATTAACACCTCTTTCAGGTATTACCATGGAAGTGCTGACCTAAATTACCTTGTTTAGCTTGTCAGAAGGAAACAAACAAACGAGCAGTCATGTAGCACTTTAAAGACTAACAAAATAATTTATTTGGTGATGAGCTTCTGTGGGGGCAGACCCACTTCTTCAGATCTGGAGATAGTGCTGTACTGGAAGTGGCATGACGATTTTACAACACAGAGGCTACGTCTACACGTGCCCCAAACTTCAAAATGGCCACGCAAATGGCCATTTCGAAGTTTACTAGTGAAGCGCTGAAATAAATATTCAGCACTTCATTAGCATGTGGGCGGCAGCGGCAGCGGCGCTTCAAAATTGACGCTCCTTGCCGCCGCATGGCGCGTCCAGATGGGGCTCCTTTTCGAAAGGACCCCGCCTACTTCGAAGTCCCCTTATTCCCATCCGCTCATGGGAATAAGGGGACTTCGAAGTAGGCGGGGTCCTTTCGAAAAGGAGCCCCGTCTGGATGCGCCGCGCAGCGGCAAGGAGCGTCAATTTCGAAGTGCCGCTGCCGCCCGCATGCTAATGAAGCACTGAATATGCATTTCCGCGCTTCATTAGTAAACTTCGAAATGGCCATTTGCGTGGCCATTTCGAAGTTTGGGGCACGTGTAGACACGGCCAGAGATAAAACAATTGAAATAAAAACTAACAAAGCAGATAGACAGGACAGAAAGGAGGGGCAAACAGGGGCAGGAGGAGGGGAGAGAATTAATAACTCAGTGTCCTGCTTGAGATCACTACGAATATCAAAGATGGGGAAGCTATCTTTGTAATGCATAAGGTAATTGCTACCTCTATTCAGGCCAAGTCCCAAAGTATTAAATTTGAGCATAAATTGCAGTTCCCGTTTCCTTTTATAACTTGCTGTTAAAGTGTCTTTGTTGTAAGACCCATATTCTCGGGTCTGTAACAGTATGGCCCACTCCACTGAAATGCTCACTAACAGGTTTATGTGTATTCAGATTTCTAATATCTGCTTTGTGTCCATTCATTCTTTGGTGAAGTGATTGTCCAGTCTGTCCAATATAGATAGCGGAGGGACATTGCTGGCACATGATGGCATATTTAACAGTGGCTGAGGTACAGGAGTATGAGTCCCTAATCCTGTAACTAACATGGTTAGGTCCAGTGCTAGTGTCTCCAGAATAAATATGTGGACAAAGTTGGCAATGGGGTTTGTTGCAAGCCTCTCAGAGTACAGCATCATGTTCCAGTATTGGCTGTAAGTTATTGAAGAAGCACTGCAAGGGTTGGAGCTGAGGGCCATAGGTGATGACAAGTGGTGTTCTATTATTGACCTTCTTGGGCCTGTCTTGAAGTAGTTCGTTTCTGGGTATTCATCTGGCCCAGTCAGTCAATGTTTTTTTACTTCTCCTGGTGGGTAACTAAGTTTTATGAATGCTTGGTAGAGATCTCGAAGTTTTTGGTCTCTGTCAGTAGGACTGGAGTGGATGCGATTGCATCTAAGGTCTCGACCATAAACAATGGATCATGTGGTGTATTCTGGATGGAAGCATATAAGTGAGTGTAGCAGTCAGTGGGTTTGTGGTAGAGAGTGGTATTTATCTACCCTCACTAATTTTACATTTGCCAAAGAATGAATGAATACAAAGTAGAATTAATTAATTTTCTCTCCCCTCCTCCCCGCCCTTCTGTCCTCTGTCGCTGATTTGTCAGTGCTGTACTGGAAATGGCGAAATCCAAAACAATTGAAATAAAAACTATCTCCAGCTCTCAAGAAGTGGGTCTGCCCCCCGAAAGCTCATCACCAAATAAATTATTTTGTTAGTCTTTAAAGGGCTACATCATTGTTGGTTTGTTTTGTTAGGATACAGACTAATACAGCTAGTTTGTTACTTGTCAGAGGGAATAAGATGTTCTGGATAGTACAATCCACCCACACCTACGGCTTAGCAAAGCTGCTATACCTTAAAAGTGACACGTTCTCGCAACTTGATGGATCCCCTCCCTTCAGCATTTTTTCCTTAGTTTTTGGGACTAGATTATTGAGTGCCATGGTAACAGCTGTGGCTTGCTGTGCCTCTTGCTCAACCCTCTTCAGCCTTTGGTTTTCCTGCAGTTCAAGGATCATCTCCCGCTGTTCTTGAAGCTGCCTTCTCTGCTCTTCAATCAGCTGCTGCTGGAAGGCATGGCGGTGCTCAAAGTGTTCCCCAAAGACAGGGACCATTTTTTTGTCAGGGGCCGCAAACCACTGTGTAGGACTGAGTGTTTGATTACTGGATTTGGCATGATCCTGTGAATTCACAGCAGCATGTTGCAGGGTAACCTGCCAGGCATGCTTGAGCTTCTTGCACAGACGAAGACTGGGTGTCTGACCAGCACTGGGGCAGCAGGGCTCGATGGGACTGATGGGTTCCTCCAGAAGAAGAGGTGTTTCAATCACCTGCAAAGAAGGATTTGCACTGACTGAAGTCAATATATCTGCTGCTCTTAAAGACATAGGAGCTTTTTTCTGAATAGAGCAACAGTGAACTTATTCTGGGAGAAAATGTAACCACAGGCATGTACTCTCTCAATAATTCTTACTAATTTCAGTGCTGTCCCAGTGTGGGAGAAGATACAGGATCTAGTAGGTGAGTCTACGCTGCCCAAAGATTCCCTGATGGGTGATTCTTGAACTGGCCAAACCCATCTGGCTTATAGCTAGTACAGTCTTCCCCTGCCTTACAGGGGTAATTTGTTCCTGAAAAAACCCTCTTAGGGTGAATTCTTGTAAGTTGAAAATGTAATTACATTAATTTCAATGGGAAAAAATTGTATGCCTTCCTGAGCCCCAAAATGTACACCATTTATGCTAAAACAACACCAAATCCCATTAAATCCAGTGCAAGGGGGTGGGCTGGGCAGGGCAGGGCAGAGGAGGGCACAGGGAGGCAGCCCGGCCCGAGCACAGGTTAGGTTAAGTGGGGAGGGGGCACTGCCAGGGGCTGGCCGCATGGGGAGCTAGGCAGGCACAGGGGGCCTCCGGCTGGTGAGGGGCGATGCCTCTGTCATGCGGGGCTGCATGGCAGAGAGGCCCTACCGGTGGCAGCCAAGGTGGCAGCGGCGGGCGAGCCAGGCGCTAAATGGGAGGGAGAACCACAGACGGCGAGCGGTGCCTGAGGCACAGCTGTGCAGGGCAGGCGGCGGTGGCCCCCTAGCCACCCCACGGGGTGAGCTGGCAGCAGCGGGGCTGGGATGGGCTGCACGCCCAGCATCCATGTCTCGCAGAGCAGCATAAATCTACTGCTGGGACTCAGACAAGTCTATATCCCTGTACCAGACTGGCACCCTCTCGCAGGGCACTGCCGCCCCCGCCTGCGCGGCCTCTTCGTCAAGACCAATGCAGCAGACTCCATCCCCTTGGTGCTTGCCTACCAGAGCTGCCAGCCTCTAAATTGGCCCTTTTAAATGCGAAGAAATGCCTCGTAAGCTGAAGTAGGAAGGGTCTTGTGACTCAGAATTTCTGTAATGTAGTTGATGACTCAGGGGCTATTAAGAAGAGCAGGTCTAAACCCAAAGACCATTAACACAATCTTATCTGCACTGGGGTGTTCCGATTCAGCACTAAGGCTAAGATTGAAAGAAATGCTAATGCTACAAAGTGGTCTACAGCACCAATCTGGCTAATTAATTAAAATGTAAAAGGGAATGATTCACCATGGCATTATACCAGCTTTACACCACACAGCTGCACAGAAATTAAAATAGCTCAACGGTCATAGAACTACAGCATGGTGATAAACCAGGCCCTAACTTTGGACATGTGGCCTTTTCTGTCAGAACTGTATGACTACTGAATACCTAAGTCTGAGATCTACTTCCTAGGCCAAATTCTACCCTCTTTTACAAATATGACACTCCCATTAGAATGGTGTATCTCAGTGAAGATGCAAACATGGAACTGGGGAATTTTGCATTCACTTATCCCCATGCAACCCTATTGAGCTCAGAAGAGTTGCACTGGTATAAGTGAAGGACATGAGTATACATTCATTTTTTGTTATTCTAGATTATGGTAGCACCTAGAGGACTCAGTCGAGTATCAGAGCCCTATTATGCTAGGAGCTATACACACCTAAGGAAGATGGTCCTGGCCAACAGCTTACAATCCAACTGTGTACATGTTTATTGTTTGCTTTGTGATATATGTTATCTAGACATTTCTTGGGCCAGATTCAGCTCTCTTGCTCTTTAAACTCAGTGGGAGAGCACTAGATTAACCTAGGTCAGAATTTGGCACTTTCTCCTAATACAGTGATTTTATTCACTATAAATGGTTCTTTGGCATACTGAATCATAACAAAAGTGACTTTAGTCTCTCTTCAAAAGAGATTCAGAAGGTATGAGACTCAATTTGGTAGACACTGTTGGATTATACTTTAAAAAAAAATCAGCCCCTAGTGATTTCCTAAGTTTACTCCCTTCCCATTAACCTCTGATCTTCAACGACTCGTTACTGGAATGCCTGAACTATTTCTGGAAAATGATGTAATACAGCAGGTACATGAAGCTGTACTAGGGAAATGCCCAACCCTGTGTCATAAACCACAAGAGAGGTTAATTTTTAGAGCTCTGATTCATCACTGTGGGAGGGACGTTGATGAGGAACAACATGAGAAAGAACTTTACCTCCTCTTGCCTCACAAGCTGATCACGGGCCATATTCCTCATCTTGGTTCTACTGACCTCCTGTGATCTTTCAGTACTAAGTTTCCCCACTGATGCTGCCTCCAGCAGCTGTGCCATCTTTTTCCTAGTTTCCTCCTGTTTCAACTGCAGCTCTCTCTTTTCAGCCTCGGCTCGGCTCCAGAGCTGCCAGTCTGTAAAGCAGCAGCGCAAAACCCGTCTCCGGTTATGCTCAATAGCCAACTGTTTTTTCCTGGAAAATAAAGCACTTCTATTAACAACAGATAGGGACCAGACCTCTCTCTCAGCCTGGTTATCATTGATATTGATACCAATGATACCCTTTTCTTACCTAGCACTTTTCATCAGTAGCTCTCCAAGTACTCTACAAAGTAATTCAGTGTTATTATCCCCCTTTTAAACATGAAGAAGCAGAGGTACCAAAGCATGAAGGCTGTGTCTACACTGGAGAGTTCTGTTGACAGAACAGGCCTTCTGCTGACAGAACTGACGGAGCGTCTACACTTTTAAAGCCTTCTGTCAGACAGAGTCTTGACAGACCTTTGCTCTTGCCTCAGTTATCCCTCAAAAATTTGAGGCATAACACGTCTGTTGATGGAGTTCTGTCAACAGCAGTGCAGTGTAGGCACTTCTGTCGAAAGAGGGGGCCTTCCGGTTCACCAGGCAGCCCTCTTTGCAGAGCTTCCGGTCAGCAGTTCTGTTGGCAGAGGGCAGGGCAGTCTGGCTGCTCTCTGTCAACAGAGTGGATTGCTCTGTCGATCTGCTTTTGTGCGGAGATGCACTCTGTCGACAGACATTACTGTCAACAGATGCTTATAGTACAGACATAGCCAAAGTGACTTGCCCAAGGAGGTTCAGCAAGCTAGTAGAATAACTGAGCCTAAAACCCAGGTCTCCTGAATCCAGCCCAGTACTCTAGTCATTAGGCCACAGCACCTCTCCAGCTGATGGCCTTTACCAAATGGATGGAATAATCCAGTGCCACTCATGAAATTTCCTATTTTTCTGAGTTCTTCTAGATATCACTTGATTCTGGAAGTCTTTGAAAACCATCTACTAAAGGTGAAAGAATGCTTGTGGCATACAGAAAAGGTATGAACAAGGTTATTTCAATAGATTTTCCTGCTTACTTTACAGTCCCCATCCTCTTTGTGCTATAGACACTCTTTCCCTCACCAGGGCTGTGGCTATATTAGTGAGTTTTGTCAACAGAACTGGTAGAATGTCCACAAAGAAAATGCATTTTGTCAACAGTATGTCCACAAAAGTCAGCACTTCCACCAACAACCTCCTGCCTCTTCCAGATGAGGAAGAGTGCCTTTTCAACAGGTTCTGGCAACAAAAAAAGCCGTGTAGACACTCTGTTGGGGCCTCCTCTCGACAGATGGGGCATCCAGAACAATGGGCAGCCCTGTCTGCTGTGCTTCCAGGTTCCTGTTTTATCAAGAGAGTAGGCAGACAGTCCAGCCCTCTGTTGACAGAATAGAGTGCTCTTCCGACTGGTTTTTTTGTGTGACCCCACTCTGTCAAAAAGATGTTTTGTCAGGAAATCTCTTCCGACAGTGACTTCTGTCGACAGACTGCTGTAGTGTAGCCCTAGCCCAGTTGTCTGCAGCTGAGATTTAGCCCCACTTGCAGAATACTGTGCTGTCTGTGGGGAGTCCAATCAGCAAGTTCCTTTGAAAGGCATCAGGCCTAACTAATCTCTGATGTAACGCCAATCAATGACTGGATTCATCAGGCATGAATTTGTCTCCTCATGTGTTTGTGGCCTGGAATAAAGAGTGAGCCAATGAGGGAGGTTCCGCAGAAGGTATTCCGAAAAACTATAGGTTGTTGGAAAGAGATGTTCAAGTACCTGCTCACCTCCAGATTCATTTCAGTCTATGCCATCATGTCTCCAACTACGGGTGATGTGTAGATTTACTATGAACAAGGCTTTCCACACACTCATAAAGAAACCATACCATTTCACAACCTTCCTCTTAGCACTAGACTCTGTTTGAAGGCTGCTGGTTTCTAAGGGTAGCTACCTGTTTTGATCCCTGAGACGAGTCTCCAACTGCTGAGTCTCCTGTTCCAGCTTCTGGACCCACATATAGTCCCTCCAGGCTCGCAGGGCCTTCATCTGGCACTTCCAGTCAGCAAGGGCCTTGGCTTTCCCCATTTTAATCCTATGATCCAGAATGAGTTTGTACCAAGCGGAAAAATGCTCCTGTAGGCACTGCAGCAAAAAAGTGCATAGAGCCAGTGAGCAAGAACATATAATCACACAAATGCTGAGTCTCACAATCCTTCCCTTGGCTTTTCTTTTTAACAACCTTATATCTTCGAACCCACAGCAAACAGTTCTGGAGGGCCGAAAATTAATGTGACGATAGCAATACTTATCATGCAGTTCTAATTGGAAAAGTGACTGTAAAAATAGTACCATGGAACTCCATGTCTATTGTTTCATGGTGACTCCAAAAAAAAAAAAAAAAAAAGCGCTCACTTTACAAGTAAAAAGGAATACATCATGAGACACAAATGCAGAAATGTAATTCTAGAATCAGGATTGTCCCTAAATACAGAAAGCACAGGATTCCAAAGAAGACTGCCCTATATGTAGATATTTTTTCCAAAATAGTCTATAAATTGTAAACTGCTCTTTAAAGACTAAGAAAAAATCAAAGCTAAAATTTACGATGTGACATAGTCACCCTCAGTTCACTGGGATGCTAAAGTTTTTTCCACCAAAGAGCAATTGTTTTGATTGCACCTGGGAGCCATTTACCTTGGACAAGAGAGCAATTTGCTATCTAATCTACCTCTTAATTCTAACCCTGTCACAGGAGATGCTCTTCATTTCAATACTCCAAGTGGGTCAGCTCATAATTCCTCAGCTGTTCCTCTTTTGTTATAACATCCTGTATTAATTGCATCAACATTCTCAGACATGAAAGTCTAAACTGAGAATTATGAAGAGGACAAAATGTCAACATGTTAGCTACTTCAGTTAATAATGAAGGATTCATTATTGCTTATCTCTGCTCACCCGCAATTTCTGCCCTTGCAAATCTACAGCTCACATTATACCAGTCTTAAATCTCCCAGTGGTTTCATTTGGACTCTTCACTTCCTATCTTAAATTGTGGGATGGTGCTCCTGCACAGACTCCACTCTGGCAACAGTGACATTTGAGTTGCAAACAGAATGATCCTTTGGAATTGCTGGCTTCTGAATTTGAGAGCCAAGGGATTTTTCTATATTAAATATGCTACCAGTATATATGATGCAACTGTAAGTGATGACTGACCTATTAATTAAAACTATAGTGTGGTATCCTTTATGCCTCCACACAAAGAGCGTTTTTCCTTATAATGAGTTTACTCACCCTATATGGTGTTCAGTACAAAAGGGGCTTTTAAATTCCAGATATTTAATAAAACTATGTTTAAAACACTGAATTTGTCTCACTGCTTTGAGACTTTCATTTCCATTCTGCAAATTTTGTCTTTGACAATTAGCAGAAATGGTAGGAGAAACATACAGATGTTCCCTGTGTCTGGATCTGTGTTTCATGACACATAAAACATAGTTGGTCTCGGCACGCAAGCCCTGTTTCCTGTTGGCTCTTTTAACCAAGTTGCATCACCTGAAATTGTAACTTAATATTAAGAAGCAAGGAGAAAGGTTTATTATGTGCCACTGCAGGAAACATGCAACTTTGTGGCCACTATATTCCTTTTCTGGGCAATCTTCCTGAATTATGAGGTGTGGGAGATATGCTGATGGCATATGTTGAACAGGAAGTCTAACTCTCTAGCAGGCACCTTTAAAAGTCTGCATTTGCCAGTATCCAGCAGGTGCAAAACCATGGTACTGCCTAGCTACCGGCAGGTAAACAACTCACAGCATAGAGGAACAACCGGGGTCTCAGGTAAAGCTCTAAGCCGCCTCCTGCCTGTAACAACTCCAGGGACTGAAGAGCCCCCAGGCCCAAATAAGACAATGGTTGGTGCCTAAGTTATGGCAGCATCTTGGGGATTCCCTAAGGGGCCACAGTGCTTCATGGAATCTCTATCACCCCACATGCTGTGGTCCCATCCCCTGATCCGCCTCAGCCTCTCCCCACCCTTTATTATGCCCAGTAACATGAGGGAGTCCTCAAAAGGGCAGTCCCGTGGCTGGCTGCACAGTGCCTACAGCAGCAAGGGGTCTTTCAGGGCCCCTTTTTAGCACACCAGTCCTTTTACTTGACACCGAGGGAATGGACTGCAGGTGAGGATCTCACCCCGAGTTTTACAAGACACGCTCTTCGTGTCTGTTTGCTTGATCTGTCACATCTAGCTGCTCTCTTACCACACTTGTTCCAACAGCAAAGTTCTACCCACCACTCCCTGTCAAGGCCCACTGGAGAAACTGAGGCCCAGGGACATTAAGGCCATGTCTACTTGGCCCCAATCTTCAGCTCCACTGCCAGCAGAGCTATTCTAAGCAGGTTTCTGCAAAGTGCAAGTGGCTTCCCAAATGGCTTCACACTCAGCAGAGAGTCTGCCATCAATAAAGAGGCCATGTGGATGTGCCTCTGTCCCTCAGGGATAAGGGACTGCAAACAGAGGGATGTTTAGCCATCAGAGTCATGTCCACATGGCCTCTTTACTGATGGCAGATCCTCTGCTGAGAGGAAAATCTTGCATGGCTATGCTAATGAGCCACGTGAGTATGCAAATGGAAAGCCATTTGCAATTTCCAGAAACCTGCTTAGCATAGCTCTCCCGGCAGCGGAGCTCAAGACTGGGGCTACATAGACGTGGCCGAAGTGATTTGCCCAGGACACCCAGCAAACTAGTGGCAGAATAAGGATTAGTATTCTGCAGTTTAGTTTCTTGCTCCCAGTTCCCTGTTCTGATGACTAGGCAAGAGCTTCCCAAGCCATTCTCTACTTTCTCTCTCAATGGATCATTTGTCTTACGCTCAAGAGGAGGCAGAAGGCCTGACAGCTAGGGCTTTTGACTTCAGTGAGAGATGTGGGAGCCCATAGCTGAGTGTAAAGTTTGGCTCAGATGCTAAACACAAGGGAAGGATGCTCACTCTCTGGTTTTCACTGTGGATCTTGCTCAGCAGCTCTTGCAGTCTCCTTTGTTTCTCCTCCTTCTTCTGCTCCACGGGCACTGGCACAGTGTTAGACACGCCCACGGCTGCCAATTTCTGAGCTTTTTCTAAGTCTTGCCTCTTCCTCTCTCTGCAAGACAAACACCAAGAACCAAAAGCAGATAGTAAATGAAGCAGAAAGTAAATGCGGCATAGATCTCACTTTCTTCTGAGTCAGTCAGCTGAGAATGACCTCTGTGGCTTGGACAGCTGATAGCCACTTAAGTCCAGCCTTTATAGAGACAGGGGTAGCTTTGGGATTGGGCAGCCAGTACCCAGGACCTACACAAATCCAACAGTCAAGAAGGGGTTCCAGAGCACAGCAGTAGGAACATGCTGGGATGTCAAGAAAGCACACATGGAGAACTAGGATCCCATAGATGCCTATACCAATAAGTGGCAGTTGCACTGCCCTGTATGGGCTGCAGCACTGTGGAAGGTGCAAGCCCAGTGAGCTTCTAAGTTCAGCAGCAGCGAAAACCCTGCCACTGCACAACTTTGACCTGCATTGGCCAGGCATGTTCTTTCCCCTCGCCAAAGAGGGGATGGCTCCAATATTAAACGCCAAAGCTCTGACATGTACAAGTTGATAGATGTCAGCACTGGATTCCACTTTTTAACTCTGTCAGCTTCTGAGGTAACGAGAGATGGCAAAGCTGCTACCTCCAAGGTTATTTTTTAGATGACTAGGTACATTATGAGACTTCAGGGCCCCAGGAGGCAGTTTTCTTTTGAGACTACGTCTTATATGTTTAAACAGAGCTCACAGCAGAGAGGAGCTGATGACTAAAGAAATTCCCTTTCATTTGGGGGTTCTGTAGACCAAATAATTAGATGGAGCTTGAGTTCCACACTCTCCCTCCCCATGCCATCTTACAATCTTCGTGCTTCTCCCATAATGTGCCTCTTCTCTGCCATCTCCTTCCGCAGCTTCACCATCTCCCTCTTGATCTCCTCCTCCTCCTTCCTGGCCTTCAGAGCCTGCCTTTTGTTCTCCTCCTGCACCTGCCGCTTGGCTTCAGCAAGAGCTAATTTTTTCAGGGTCTCTTCTCGTCTCTGGAGCTCTAACTCCTTCTGACGCTTTAAACAGCTTTCTTTAGCCTGGGAAGGAAGAGCACAGGAATGAGTCAAGGCAGCAGTAGTGACTATCACTATCACTAACACTACAAGTGTTCTATCATCGGAAGAAAGGCTTCTGGGGATTCAGTCAGGTTGCCAATACCATAATGGCCACATCAAACAAAATTTCATTCCTTCCTTGTACTCTCTGACTGATTTGTACATTTCCATCTGTTCTCTCTTATTCTGCATTTAGACTGTAAGTTCTGTGGGGCAGGGACTGTCTTTACCTTTGGTGTTTATATAATACTTAGCATTGCGAGGTCCTGATCAAGGTTCACTCTAATTTTTTCCATCCTTGTGTAGAATAAATTTTATGTGTGCATGTGCACCACAAGTAGACCTGAATACTGCCAGCTGTGGGCACTCTGCTAATTTGCTTGAGGGCATTAGAATCTCTCCTTGGTGACTGCCCAAGCAGTCAACTTACAGGGAATACTGGTCCTGGCTGGGACTTCCAGGTGCTATGATGATAATAATAAAATAGTAATTAATAACAAGCTACCATCTCTACATTTGGCATTATGTGGATATGATTGTGTTCTCAAGCACACCAGTGGACCCCACCCTGCTATGTTACAGTGGCTTGGTTCTAGGGCTCAGTCACATCCTTAACTGCAGTGTGCTCAAGACTCTATTAGGGATACTGAAGCAGAGTGGCTACAGTACAATATCGTGCCAAAAGAGGATTATAAGGATGGCACCTCTATGTCAAGTGGCCAGGATTAACTCTAACAAAGTCAGTGGCATTACACCAGTGCAAAATTAATGTAATCAAAGCAGGGCCACTGTCTCCCTTGTTGACAGCCTTGTTCAAAGGAGTCAATTTTTTAAACAGATCTAGTGAAAACTAGTGATTACACAGATGTAAGTGATTAGAGTCCTGCAACGTATACAAAATTGGTACCTGAACCCACATCTGCATAAATGAGTCATGGATATTTAGCCGCAACAGATGCAGATATCCACAGATATAAAACAGATATCTACAAATCTGAAGGGTTCTAGATACTAAATTTGTATCTGCCGCTGCAAAAATGAGCTGTGGATATCCAAATCCATATCCTCAGATGTCGATATCCACAGATATTTAGCTGAAATCTCTGATTTGCAGGGCTCTGCGAGTGATCATGACTTGATTACATTTATGTGGACAGAATAGGATCCCAATGACTAGTGTATGTACATATGTATGTGCATACACATACCCATACCTTGTTTTTTCATAGGGCCAATTTCCGAAAGGTGAAAACAGTTATGAATGAAATCAGTTGAGAAAAAGAATTTAAACAGAAAATAGTGAATAATAATAATAATAATAATAATAGAAGCTGCCTAACAGCATTCTGCTAAAAAGCCATAAATGAGAGGAGGCTATTCTTATTTTAAATAAACAGGCTTTATTTGAGAGAGAATGAAAACAGCAATGAAAATACTTCATGCAACAAACAGAAAAAAGAAGTTGACAGTAATGAATGTAATAAATTAGAAGCTAACACCTGTACAAAACAGGTAAGGAAAGAATGTGCTGCTTTTTCCTTACCTGTTTGTGTCTTAACTCCATGGTAATTCGTGGGTCCCTTGTTTTTTTCTTTTCCTTGAGTTCTTGAATCCTGAGGCCTTCCAATATCCCACAGTCTATCACTTCATTTTGTAGAAGATGCTGCAGAAAATCCTGAACAGTGGTACTTTCCATTTCTTGTTCCAGATAACCACACAAATCTTAAACAAATAAGCCAAATCACTTCATGCTAGTCTGTAATTAACAAGCCACAGAGCCTAACACCATCAAGCATAAAGTGATTGAACAGAGAACTGCCCTGTTTGTGAATGTAAACCTGACTGTACTCAATTTATCCTGAGGAATCTAAAGCAGTCTCACATTCACTATGTTTAGATGATGATAACACTTCCCCAATCTTTATTGCCTTGCATTTGAGGATCTGAAACTGTTGTACAAATCTTACACTCCTCATAGCCGTTCTGAGTTTGGGAAATATCTCCATTTTGCGTAAGGACGAAATGAAACACAAAGAATTTAAAGCTTATTTATATAATGTCACACAGCAAGGCAATGTCCGAGCTGGGAAAAAACTAAGGGCTCTGCTGATCCTAGTTGTTTTTAAGGAAACTCTTACCTTGGTATGTACATGACTTCTGGCTTTTGACCCTATGAATTAAACACTTATCCCTACAGAGTCTGTAAAATTAAGTTTAAAAATGTTTTGTCGTGCTCTCACCATCAAACCTCTCATACTTCAGAAAGCCATCAGGGGCCCCTTTAGTAGGAGTAGAGTCAGCAGCAGTGTCTCCAACATTCTCTTCTTGGTCTCTTTCTAGCTCCAGTCTCAGTTTGGAATTCATCCAATCGTTGAGCAGGTCCTGGGCTATGGTGAGAAAGGGAACAAGGATTTTCCTAGGATTAGAAATATCATAGTAAGTGTAAGGATGGCAAGACCCTATCTTCTTGGGGTTGTTATGCAATGTGATATGCGGTTTGTTTAAAATGACCAAAGGCTGATCTGCAAAGAAAAAAAGAAAAAACTCGTTGGGTTGGTGCTTCCATATCTCTTCCTTTCTTGATGTCTGAATAGGCTTGAAAGGTAGAGGGGTTTATTTTGGTGTGTGTGTCATATGCATTTTAGAAATTCAGGCCTTCTCCAGTCTGTTCTTCCTGCAAGACTCTTTAGACAACAAGGCTACGTCTACACGTGCCCCAAACTTCGAAATGGCCATGCAAATGGCCATTTCGAAGTTTACTAATGAAGCGCTGAAATGCATATTCAGCGCTTCATTAGCATGCGGGCTGCCGCGACGCTTCGAAATTGACGCGCCTTGCTGCCGTGCGGCACGTCCAGACGGGGCTCCTTTTCGAAAGGACGCCACCTACTTTGAAGTCCCCTTATTCCTGGGAATAATTTAATCCAGGAATAAGGGGAGTTCAAAGTAGGCGGGGTCCTTTCAAAAAGGAGCCCCGTCTGGACGCGCCACGCGGCGGCAAGGCGCGTCAATTTCGAAGCATCGCGGCAGCCCGCATGCTAATGAAGCGCTGAATATGCATTTCAGCGCTTCATTAGTAAACTTCGAAATGGCCATTTGCATGGCCATTTCGAAGTTTGGGGCACGTGTAGACATGGCCCAAGAGAACTATTAAGATCTTCACATCATAAATACCAATAAGATGAAAAAATGATTGCTAGATGAAGTGACTTTTTTCACTCAGGTCTTGAACCTGCAAATGTGTCCGTATAGCCTCAAGAAGACGACATGTGGGCATAAAGTTAAAAATCACACATAAGCCTATTTACAGCCTTTTTTATTTTTGTGCTAATACTTAGTTAGCTCAAATGCTTGAAAAACGGTTGTAAGAAAAGTTAAAAAAAAAAAAAAAAGACAAAACTCAACCCCTTTAACGAAGAACTAAGAAAGCATTCACACCAGGTCTGTGGTACTGCAAGTAAGTTGTACAATACAAATAATGGAGGATGTAATTTAGCATTCCAGATACTTCTAGGGGAAAATATAAGCAAACTTTATTAAAAAAAAAAAAAAACCCAACAACAAAACCCACCACCAACAAAAATTTCCTTTTTAGGCTTCTTTAAGCATTCTAATAAAGTTAAAAACAAACAAACAAACCCACAGACTCAGGCTTTAATCCCTTTCAAGACCTTTTATCTCAAATTTCCAGTCTATAATTAGCCCAATTTAACAACAACCACAACAAAGTTTATTCAATAAGACAAACAGAAGTCAGTTTGTCTTGTTGAGGCTGTGTCATTCTTGGACAAGGGAGTGCAGACTCTTCATATTTGGAGTAAAGGAGCTTTTAAACACTTTCCTTATCAGTATATTTCATAATATGGGGGGAGGGGTGACTACAGAAAATCAATATTATGTATCATAATTGTGGGGAATAGATAAAAGGCTTACAGGAAGTTCTGGAACACTCATTAAAAGATTACTATACATAAAAAGAAAAACAGAAAGGCAAGGGGGAAAAAATGAGTATACTTCAGACGCTTATAGAGATTTAGCTCCATATCCGAGAGACAGTTGACATTATATACAGAAATCAAAGTGTATACAAATTTATTCATCTGCGCTATTAATAGTGCATTATATAACAAGTGTAAGAACTGACTTCGAATTTATTAGGATGAGAGACTTTCTGTTTGTTCTTGTCCTGTCCGTAGCACATTTTTAAATGCTGCAAAATAATAAATATTTACAAAAATCCAATCTGCTTCGAATTCTTTTTACCGACAGTTTAACTTTTGCCTGTCCTTCACTTTGGACAACACAAATAATTAAAGTTAGTTCCCCTTTTACTTATAGGCATTTAAATGTCAGATTTGCAGGGTTTGGGATGCAGATATTGGACAAAGAACATTTGTTTATTGGAGAAAAAATTCCAGGGGAATGAAGAATATCAAATAAAATTATTCATGGATTTAACAAGACCATTTAGGTCATCTTGCACCTCCTGCATAACAAACAATTTCATACAGTTACTTCTGTACATATCTCAACAGCATGGGTTTGACTAAAGCATGTTTTCCAAAAAGGCATTTTGTCCTCATTTCACAATTTCAGGGAGAATCTACCACTTCCCTTATTTGTTCCAATTGGTAATAAGCCTCACTGTCAAATATGCATCTGTTACATCTAAGGTGAAATTGACTTCCGTTTCCAGCCATTGAGTTTCATTAAGCCTTTCTCCTCCGGATTAATGAGCCCAAATCTAGCCCATATTATGAAATACATCTATTTGGTCTCAGGTTTTGAACAAAACTGGTGAGACACACATCTACTTATTGGCCCAGCTGGGGTTCACAGCGTCCCTTTAAGCAGCTCAGGGCAGATACTATTCAAACTCACCTTCTGCATAAGCCTCATCATGATCCTGCAGCTGCTCTATTGATTCCAGATCAACCACAGGACCACGTGGCCTCTGAGGGTAAGCTGACTTTTTGAGAGAAAAAGCTTCAGAAACAGCAAACTCAGAGGCTTCTTCCACTCGCTTTAAAATAAATAAGGGAAGAAAAACATTTCTCATAACTTGTGCATACTCAGTTTCAAACACTACAGATTCCTGATCCTGTAAGACGCTCTGCAGGAGTGGACTCCTGCGCATGTGCAGAGCACCACTGACTTCCATGGGAACTGCATGAAATAAGGTTCATCTGTGTATATGAGACTGGAGCTCTAAGCATTACTTACAGTATCGCTGTCATGATACTATAGACAAGGCTGAGATCACATCAGGTCCTTGGGTGCTTATGACTTCCCAGAAATATCCCATTGGGTAGAAATTGCTGCGATTGTTTTCAGTCCAGAAGCTGTGGTGGGTTTGTCTGAGACAGATGATAGATTTAAGCATATTCCCTTTTTTGTTTTTAAGATAAATAATGGGGAGTGGGGAAGATTAAAATCTTCTGGTGCTTTGTGTAGGCTCAGATCACTGTAAATAGTTAATCTTGAATCAGTATAGCGCCTTTCACCCTGACAAAAGACAAAGGGCTTTACAGATTGTATCTGAGGAACATATTTCACTGGTCCTGGTTTGAGTTGGCCAGAGGCCTGCATCAACCTCCAGGCTGCAGGTCCATCTGTTTTAGAGGAGCTAAAACTATAGCAGAAAACTTTGGCTTTTGTTTTTAAAATAATGCATTTCTAGACCTTAGGAAGGAAGCAGTGAAAACATCAGTCAATAGGAATGAGGGAACAAGGACAGTGGGGCTTCACATCAGTAGCAGAAAGACCAAAATAACCTCACACATGCTTTTTATAATAAAGCATATCCTAAACAATCATGGAATCACTCCCCCAAAATCTCAGGCTGAATCTGAGCATAGCAGTGTGACGATAGCGAACAGAGATACATTATAAGTGGGGCTGGGTCAGGCAGATCTGTGTTTCATAAGCCCATGCCAAAATGTTAAGGAGAGCTCTTATTGTGAAACTGCTGTCATGTGGAATTTGGCATCTATTTGGCAACCCACAACAATAATTCACAGAAGTGCAGAATAGGACATAGAGACTACTGTAAGCAGGGTTTAGCTGCTTGGAAACATGCACAGAAGCAGAATGCAATTACCAGACTACAACTTGGCCAGGAGATTTGAGCTTAACACCCTTACTCCTGCAAAATTTTCCATGGGATTTTTTTTTAAACAATCATTAGCATTTCACAGAAGACACCACCAGTAGTAAAGAGACCTTGTGCATCATGAGAGGTGATGGGATAGTATGGATTCTGAATTAACAGTACCAACCCTCAATCATCCACACCACATCCTGCAGTTATCTAATTTTTCCTGGACGCATCTTATTCAAATATTCATTCAGCCAAGGACTAATAAGTCGTGTCTACACGTGCACGCTACTTCGAAGTAGCGGCACTAACTTCGAAATAGCACCTGTCACGGCTACACGTGTTGGGCGCTATTTCGACGTTAACATCGACGTTAGGCGGCGAGACGTCGAAGCCGCTAACCCCACGAGGGGATGGGAATAGCGCCCTACTTCGAAATTGAACGTCGAAGTAGGGCACGTGTAGACGATCCGCGTCCCACAACATCGAAATAGCGGGGTCCGCCATGGTGGCCATCAGCTGAGGGGTTGAGAGACGCTCTCTCTCCAGCCCCTGCGGGGCTCTATGGTCACCGTGTGCAGCAGCCCTTAGCCCAGGGCTTCTGGCTGCTGCTGCTGCAGCTGGGGATCCATGCTGCATGCACAGGGTCTGCAACCAGTTGTCGGCTCTGTGGATCTTGTGTTGTTTAGTGCAACTGTGTCTGGGAGGGGCCCTTTAAGGGAGCGGCTTGCAGTTGAGTCCGCCCTGTGACCCTGTCTGCAGCTGTGCCTGGCACCCTTATTTCGATGTGTGCTACTTTGGCGCGTAGACGTTCCCTCGCAGCGCCTATTTCGATGTGGTGCTGCGCAACGTCGATGTTGAACGTCGACGTTGCCAGCCCTGGAGGACATGTAGACATTATTCATCGAAATAGCCTATTTCGATGTCGCTACATCGACATAAGCTACTTCGATGTAGGCTTCACATGTAGACGTAGCTATAGAGTCATAACAAAAGGGAATAGGGACTGTTACAAAAATGTTTTTGTTAAACTTCACCTTTTTCATGGACTTATTACCTTGGACACATTTAAAGATACTTGACTTACATATATTAAGTTATAAGCACTGGCATGTTGGTAATTACCAGCTGCGCTGGTGGCCAGCATTGCAAACATAAAATTGAAAGACTTCCTGCCCCACTTCCATCCCACTGAGCCTGCATGCTCCCTCATTCAATTACTTTTTTGTTTCACAAGTTCATTTGCAAAGGATCTTACCTTAAGCCAGTGTGCCACATTATCAGCGTCAAAATTTGGCTGGAAAAAAAACGTAAAATGTTAAAAACGCATGTTTGTTTACTTTTAACTCTCATTTTAATGTTGTCAGACCGAGAACCAGTTACTTTACAATTAAGAAGCTTGTGCCCTTTCTCCAGAAATATTACTTCCATTCTCAGTTTCCCATGTTTCTCATTCTTTTGAGAAAGCAAATGGTCTTGTGGTTAACACATTGGATGAGGACTCAAGGTCTCAATTTAATTTCAAGATCTGATCCCTTTTCTAAGCGAGCTGAAGCAAGTTACCTAACTCTGCATCCTGATTAAGACTTACCTTTATGTGTGAGAGGCATTCAGTTGACCTCAATGGCACAACTCACATGTTTAAAATTAAGTATATGTGTAAGTGTTTGAAGGGATGGAAACTAAATCACTCTTTGCCTCAGTTTCCCAGCTGTATCATAGAGACAATATTTCTTTTTATTTTTGTGCTTTGTCTGCAGAGCCAGTCCAGCATGGCTTACCCGGTGGTTGGGGCCCAAGGCAGTCCACTGACAGTGGGCCAGGCTGGTGAATGCTATTTTCAATTGGAGCACAGGCCACAATG
This sequence comes from Carettochelys insculpta, assembly GCF_033958435.1. Taxonomy (NCBI): domain Eukaryota; kingdom Metazoa; phylum Chordata; order Testudines; family Carettochelyidae; genus Carettochelys; species Carettochelys insculpta. Next base: position 221,984,014 of record NC_134137.1, read on the forward strand.
CGCAGGCCACAAGACCACCCACTTTGCTCTCATTGATCTAAGGCCAGGCTTATTTCTATCATCTATTACAATAAACAAGAGCTGTAATGGGGCTTTGATCTTGATTGGAACAGGCTACTATAATTCAAATAACAAAGTAACAATAAAGCCAGATCAAAATTGTGCTTGTTTTTTAAAATCAACCATGTCACTGATTTGCTGCTCTAGTCATGTTGGCAACCCCTGTAAAATTACCACACACCTCACTATATTTCATGTTTTCTTCTTAAAGCTCCAGCTGCTGGAGTCAAATGATTATATAAGAATCTTTGCTTCCATGCAAAGGTGGAGGCTGGGGATGGAAACAATTCCAGAGGACCAAGAAAAGCTCAAAAACATGACCACAGTGAACCCAAACACTCAGAAATCCACCAGCAAAGAAAAATAAACTCATGATTTGGCATAGTAACAGTGAGGTGGCCATGTTAGTCTGTACTCCAACAGAACAAAGCAGCAGAAATGTAGCACTTCAAAGACTAACAAAATGATTAATTTGGTGATGAGCTTTCAAAAGCTCATCACCGAATAAATCACTTTGTTAGTCTTTAAAGTGCTACATTTCTGCTGCTTTGTTCGGTTTCATGATCTGGAAGGCAGTCTCGTGATTTCTGAAGGCCTGGGCTTGGCCACCTGCCCTACTTGGGTACAGCTGAGTCCAGAGGGCACCCAGCGGCTTTGGCCACCACTGACCCTAGGGTGCAACCCGCCCCCCATGAGGCGGAGGCAAAGCGGACGCAGTGACCCCAGCTGCTCGAGGCGGGGTGACCTGGGACCCCTCTGCTGAGCACCACTGACTGACCAAGTGCCAGGGGAGCCCCGATTGGCCAGCGGTGACCAAGGCGCCCGCAAGGGGCTGACAATGACCCCGGTGGGGGGGCACCTGATTGGGCGATGGTGACCCAAGGCTGGAACACGATAGGGCGGGGTGACGTGGGGCGCCCCAGGGTTTAGCTAGTGACCCCCTTGGGGGCCCCTCCCTGGCAGCGCGGAGCCCGGCGCAGGCTCCCGGATTGTACGCTGGGGACACGGAGGCGACACCGCCCCTTGCGTTACCTTGGGCCTGGCCGCGGTGGTGAGGCGCTGCCAGCGATAGAGCTGGCGCCTGTGCGCCGGGAAGGCCATTGCCAAGGCTGGGAGATAAACAGCGTCCCCAGCCCCGGACTCAGTCACACAGAGGATCGAAGAGCGATGTTGTCACGGAAACGGAGTCCCGCATTAGATCGGATATTCTGCAACGAGGGCAGGCGTGAACTACAATACCCACAATTCCCCGCGCCAGGAACGTCGCCTCTCTATACTCTTTTATCTCTCGTCCGCTCGACTGGGGGAAGCTGATGTGTCCCTTAGTGATGACGTTTCTGATGCTGATTGGACCCGCGCACAATGAGAGATTTGTGCGACAAAGGCGTCCCGCGAGAGGTAGGTTCAAGGGGGTGTGGGGGAGCTACCTGTTGCGGAAGTGGTTCCTCTAGGTTGCTATTTCTGCGTCTTGTAGGGCAGCTGGGGGGCGCGGCGTCGGTCACTCGCATGTGGTCCGGCCGCCTCGTTAATGTGAGCGGGGCTGTACCCCTTCCACCTCCGTGCGGGGGGCCGCGCGACACAGCAACCGCCGCGGGCGTATGAGCGCGTGACGGGCTCGCGCCACAATCCCCCTTTCCCGGGCTGGGCTCGAGCCCCGCCCCTCTGCCGGGGCAGCTGCGGAATGGTGCCGGGAAGCCCCGAGGAGCGACCAAACGTGACAGAGCTCGAGGGACCCGCGGGCTGCTAAGTCTGTGACGTTGCCATCCCCACGCGTCCGGTTACCTGGTATTGAGACTTTCTGCAAACCTCCCCCCCAGGTTGGCTTAAAAATCGCGAGGTTTTTAAAAACCAATGTGGCGGGAGGTCCCTGGGTGGTGCACCTTCCGGTTCCCATTTTCAACCCTTTTTTAAGCCCTAGAGAGCTAAAAACGCGCTTCTTAACACGAAGGCCGAGATTCTAAAGGATTTTTTTGCGCGACTCTGGTGTCCAGGGATCCTGACCATTGGGCTGCCGATCAACTTGTGCTACATAAAAATCACAAGCAACGGCATCTCTGCGTCGAGTACTTCTCTTCCTTTCTCAGACAGACATTTTGGTTCCCTTTTAAATCAGAGCTGGGGAGTAAATAGAGGTTTTCATTGAGCTACACAAGTCTTTTTTTTTTAAAAATGCTTACAGTTAACGTAGTATCACTCCCCCCCCCCCGTGTTAGTAAATAGTTGTGATTATTGCTTCTAATTAGGGTTATAATAGAGCAGGGGTCAGAAACCTTTCAACAGTGGAGTGCTGAAATTTGACACTTTTGACCTCTGTGTATGGTCTGGGTGCTGGTCATACTTTTTAAAGTCACTAATAGTACCACTTATAACAGCTTCATTGATTAATAAATTCGGATGCAGAGCTTTAGGGTGTGTCTACACAGGCACAAATCTTCAAAATAGCCATGCTAATGGCCATTTCAAAGATTACTAATTGAATAGTCAGCACATCATTAGCATTAGGACGCTTCCAGCCGCAGCACTTCAAAAGCCCTGCTTTCGAAAGCGCGCGGCACGGTGTGGCTACACGGGGGTCCTTTTCGAAAGGACCACGCACCTTTCAAAATCTCCTTATGCTGATCACTGATCGGAATAAGGTGATTTCAAAAGGGGCGGGTCCTTTCGAAAAGGACCCCGTGTAGCCACGCCGTGCCACGCGCTTTTGAAAGCAGGGCTTTTGAAGTGCTGCGGCTGGAAGCGTCCTGATGCTAATGAGGCACTGAATATTCAGTTCAGTGCCTCATTAGTAATCTTTGAAATATGACTATTTCGAAGATTTGTGCCTGTGTAGACACAGCCTTACTGTTTAGGTGGTGATTGGTAGCATTAGCTGGTCTTTTGCTAATCCACAAGCAGTATGCCTTTGAGCAAGCCCCCCAGGTGCCTGTGGGAGGAACAGTGGGGCTGAACTCCCACCTTGTGTGCCAATGAAAATTGGTTTGTGTGCCATTCTTGGCATGTGTGCCAGCGGTTGCTGACACCTGTAATAGTGTCTGCTTACATGACTAACTGATACCCATCTGTTCATTGGTTAGTACTACTGATTACTTGCAGCTCCCACTCCCAATAAATAGGGAGTGGCTGACTCAACCTCTATCCCTGTTTGCACCCGGCTCAGGCAGTTTCCTCCATTGTGGCTCTGTGTTTAAAAGGAATTTTGTGTGCTGGCTTAGCTTTTTAAATACAGCACGTTAAGGGTGTGGGGGCATAACCAACAGAAATGCTGGTGGTTACTTAGTTACCTGATTACTTGCTCTTTAACGTGACTACTTTCAACGTGCATTACTTTACATTTATTGACACTAAATTTTATTTGCCATTGTTCTATCTTGATTAAATCTCTGGAGTTCCTCAGAATTTTCCTTTATCTTGACTAATCTAAGTGGTAATAACAATTTATATTGCTATCCAGGGCTACGTCTACACGTGCCCCAAACTTCGAAATGGCCATTTCGAAGTTTACTAATGAAGCGCTGAAATGCATATTCAGCGCTTCATTAGCATGCGGGCGGCAGCGGCGCTTCGAAATTGACACGCCTTGCTGCCGCGTGGCGCGTCCAGACGGGGCTCCTTTTTGAAAGGGCCCCGCCTACTTTGAAGTCCCCTTATTCCCATGAGCTCATGGGAATAAGGGGACTTCGAAGAAGGTGGCGTCCTTTCGAAAAGGAGCCCCGTCTGGACGCGCCACGCGGCGGCAAGGCGTGTCAATTTCGAAGCGCCGCTGCCGCCCGCATGCTAATGAAGCGCTGAATATGCATTTCAGCGCTTCATTAGTAAACTTCGAAATGGCCATTTGCATGGCCATTTCGAAGTTTGGGGCACGTGTAGACACGGGGCAGAGGTCCTAGTAAGCACCTGGATATCATTGCACTAAGTGCTGTACAAATACAATGAGGGACATTTCTTGCCCAGAACACTTTACCATCTATATAGACAAGCAAAGGCAAAGGGTGGAAGTGGAAACAGAAGCTTGGGGAAGTAAAGTGACTCTCCCAAGGTTATGCAGCAGCTGCACTAAGAATAAATCAACGTCTCAAGTGTAAATCCACCCTGTAATACCTCTCTTGTGATCTGCCTTTTTTTTTCACAGCTACCAATGGATTCATTGCTTGTGTATTGCAATGTGGGAATTCCCAATAACTTTAGAAATAGCAACTTACTTTCCCATTTTCCTCCATTTCTAAGGTTTTACAGATGCAAATATTAACCCAATATTTTGAAGGAGAAAGCGTTGCTTACAGAATCTTTCTTTAAAGGACCTGCTAGTTAACCAGGATGAAGCTGAATCTCTCCAAAGTGGTCAATGGTTGTCGTCTTGGGACACTGACAAATCTTGGCAAGAATGGGGTTCAAACCTTGGAGCTCCCAGGCTGTCTGCTGTATACCAAAACAGGATCACCACCACACCTCACACATGACACGTTACAGACAATTAAAGGTGTTCCTGATGTTGTGCAACTTACACTTTCAACTCTGTAAGTATCAAGGCCAACTGGGTTACCACCTTTGTGTGCTCCTTTTCCCCAGGGGAAACAAGAAACAATACTACATGCTCCACCAGAATGGTTTAAGACTTACTAAAGTTCATAAGGACATTTGCAGGTCAGACCACACAATGTGAGATTGTTGCAGCCCTAACTAGTGAACATTAGCATTTTATCACAAGTTGTAGTTGCTTGTGATTTTTACCAGTGGACATCTCTGATTCAGTCCCTGGTGTGTTGGTGAAGATGTTGGCTTTCACACTTTTTTTTTTTTTTGATTTCTTGGAGCTGAAGGGTTGCTGTGCATTTATTGTAGGTGAGAACTAAGAGCAGATATATGTAAGGAAAGCTTTTTTTTTTGAAAAGTCAACAAGACAGTATAAATGACCTTTCCCTGTTTCTTTATGACTTTGTAAAACTCTCTGAGTGACCTTCATCATCCTAATCTAATTCTAAGAGGTGCGTTTATAGGTTGCAAATACCTTGACAAAAATGGGACCTGTGACTCGTCATATGTGCAGATCCCCTATGGATACCAATGGTGGAAGTCATTGTATACACAGGGTTTAGGCTTCTTTTCCACTGTTTAATGTAATCCAAGTTTGGACAACACTTTGGTAAAGACACCTGAGTCTTTTCTATGTGAAAGTTCCATCTTGCAAGTATGGGGGAAGATTTTGTAGGATTTGGTATATTGACTGTGGCATTCCTCCTCATTGTTCCATTTGATGTTGTGAAGGACTAGCTCATTCTCATTAATTTATTTTAACGTGTATTCTTTTATGTCTGGACACAGGGTAGATCTTCATGAGGTCTTGGATGAATATAAAGAAGGAGTTGGGAAATTCATAGGTAAAGTTCTGTGTGTGTGTTCAGTTTCAGTCTGATCCCATCTAATGCATTCTGTAGACTTCTGTACTTCATGTTGCACTGAGTCAGGGCACTAGCCATCTATCTGTAGGAAATTGAGTGCAAATTTGTTGTTGATCCCAAGTGAGTTGTTTGAGAGGCTCTTTTTGTTTCCCATTCAAAGTGGATTTAATGGAGTTATAAACTATTACACTATTATGGTAGTGTCTTAAAAAAGGAGTTGAGTATCCCTGGACTGTTCAGTCCTTGGCTTCCATGCTGTGAGTGTTAATAAGTGCCATTTAAGTTTTTTTGTTTTTTTTTTAAGTGAGGTGACCATATCTTGTACTAGAAGCTATACCAAGAACAACTTTCTTCACCTGGTCCCCAAATAGTAACACATTTCAGGTGCATGCTGATATGGGCTAGGTTCACCCCCCCCATCAAATAAAATCATAGTTTAATTTGTTGTAACTGGAAGTCCTCATTCAGCCCCAGCAGTGCAGAGCAGCACAGGACCTGTCAATTTCACTCAAAGGCTGTTTCTACATGGAGCGAAGACGCTAATGAGGTGCAGATGCAAATTCCCCGATCCTCATTAGGATAACATCATGTGATTTGGAGTCTGGAAGACCGTTCTGCTGGACTCCAAAATGCCATGTAGAAGCGCAGCCCACGGTAGGGCTTCCGGAAGGGGGAAGAAGGGGCCTCCGGAAGAAGGACTTCCTTCCGGAAGCCCCACCGTGGGCTGCGCTTCTACATGGCGTTTTGGCATCCGGAAGAACGGTCTTCCGGACTCCAGATCACATGATGTTATGCTAATGAGGCATGGGGAATTTGCATCTGCGCCTCATTAGTATCGTTTGCTCCGTGTATTAGCATGCCACTTCCGAAGGAAGTGGCCTGTGTAGAAATGGCCAAAGAGAGTCCTGCTCCCACAGCAGTTCTGTTAACAGAAGGAACTGTTTTTGGTGGCTGTCTGGGGAACGAGCTATATGACAACTGTGCAGAAATCTTGGAAGGGGAAGCACAAGAATGCAGAGTTTATCTTGCTGTTGTCTTGGACCAGTGATGAGCTCACTTTTACCTCTCTTTCTCTAAACTTCTCCTTATCTTGTTCACTTTGCTGCTTTTTTTGTTTTGCTCCATGCTGGGTAGCTGGCTGGCTATTGGAATGTTTCTTTTGTTTTAGGTGAAAACACCCACAGGAGCTCAGGCCAGTTGTGTTCTTCACCCTCAGGTAGCCAGGAAAAGAGGAGTCAGGGCTCCAGGGCCTTTTACCAGGGCATGACTTACCTACTTAGACAGACAAAGCTTCCTGTCTTCCTCATTTCCCCACTGTTTTGCAGCTATATCTATCAACACTGAACCAGTGTCATCCACCTTGATCCTCATGACTCTGTGAAGGAGTTGTTTGCACGTGGAACTTTCACTGTGTTATTCATGGTTCTAGAATTTTTAACATTGCTTCCCTTGTGGTGTTCTGCTGTAGGTTTTTTTATGGTATTTACACAAATTTGTTGTGTTCCCTCTTTTGGTTAGGGATATACAGTAAACTCTTTCATATCAGGCAGCCCCAGGACCAGGAGGTTGCGAGATATTCTGGATAATGGAGAGGTATACCTAGCAATGCATAACACAAAAGAAAAATAAGACTAGCTATTAAGAAACAAAAATGTATGCAGAGTACTTCATTTACCAACAGCAGTAATATTGTACACTGTAAACTTATACTGTATTTGCTGTATTTGTTTGTATTTACTTATGGAAAATGTAACTAAAATTTAATTATGGTTAAAATGCCGGTTATTTGAGAGTTCTGGGTGATAGAGTGCCAGATATGAAAGAGTTTACTGTATTTGTGAGAGTAGAGGCCTGACTGCATCTGTTATGCACCCAAAACTCCTTCTGAAGGGAGTTCTGAGTGCAGAGAATGCCTAGCGAGGCTCTTGTGCAATTATATTAGCTGCATTTAATTTTTAAAAACACTTTGAGTATTTAGGCACACCTTTCATTAATTGCCATGGAAGTTGTGCCTGGAATTTCAAAGGAGTCTAAGCATGTTAGATGAAATTCATGTCCCGTTGAATTTCTGTGGCACCTGGGTACCTAACTCCTTGGACTTCTTTCAGAGTCCCAGTGTATACAACAAATCCTCTGGATGACTTTGAGAAATCTCTACCTGTATCTCTAAAACATAGACCTTTGTTACATTCATTACATCTAGGTTGCTCTCATTGCTGCAGCTCATTCTACTATCTAGGTATATGTATCGCACTTCCAGATCTGAGACTTTATTTCACCTAGCCTAGATGATGTCAAGTGTCAGATGTCCCCAGAGCGTTCATTCAGTGGGCAAGTGAATTGGCTGTCATTGCTTCTGGTTTACTTTTGGCAGCACTAGCATTAATCAAGTAAACAATCTAAAGGCTACATGTAGTTTGTGGCATTATATAATGCTACTCCTTTGGTTTTCCTCTTCCTACTCTCTAACTAGCAGAGTGCATACAGAGCTGTCCAACTGAATGTTTTGTGTCTATGACACTCAAACAGGGTATGTCTGTCTCACAAAGATGTCAGGTGTGTGCATTTATTTCTAGTTTACCCTTTTTGTAAATTCATAGCCAACTCTTAGCAAGTTGCCAACATACCCTTAGTGATCTACAAGATTATAGCTAAGATTTATTTTTCTGTTGTGCCTGCAGGTATGCCAGATGCAGTGTTGTACTGTTCTCTCCATGATCCTGGTACCCTCTGCCCATCTGGCTACAATAGCAACAAGGTATTGTAAATGTAAAAACTTGAGTCCAACTTACAACTGACTAATCTTAAGTCTCCCAGGCTGTGTCTACACTAACCCCAAACTTTGAAATGGCCATGCAAATGACCATTTCGAAGTTTACTAATGAAGCGCTGAAATACATATTCAGCGCTTCATTAACATGCAGGCAGCCAGGGCACTTCGAAATTGACGCGGCTCGTCCTGATGGGGCTCCTTTTCGAAAGGATCCCACCTACTTTGAAGTCTCCTTATTCCCATCTGCTCATAGGAATAAGGGGACTTTGAAGTAGGCGGGGTCCTTTTGAAAAGGAGCCCCGTCGGGATGAGCCGCGTGGCGGCTAGCCGCATCAATTTCGAAGCACCGCGGCTGCCCGCATGCTAATGAAGTGCTGAATATGCATTTCAGCGCTTCATTAGTAGACTTCGAAATGGCCATTTACATGGCCATTTTGAAGTTTGGGGCTAGTGTAGATGTAGCCCCAGATGGCTAAAGTGTCAATGTCCACAAATACTATTGTGTGTGCCCTCCTTAGCAGCTACCAAATGTCCTCTTTGACGTTATAAGAACATGAGCCATTGTATTCTGGGATATCATGTCCACATTTTTTCCCCACCTTTCAATGGGCTTTTAAGTGGAGGTACGGTCAGATAGAGGTACTTTGTTATGCACCACACTTGCTTTTGGTCTGTCTGCTGATTTTATAGGTCTTCACAAATATGGATGAACAGATTGGTTCTTCTTCGAGTGTCCCCGGGGGTGCTCCATGTTAGGTGTTGAGCTCGCCCCGGCGCCGCAGGTCGGATCTTCCAAGCAGTTTCTGCCGGACTGCGCATGCGCCGGTGCGTGCCGCTCCCTTGCATGCTCCCGGCCACGTGCACGATCCGGTCCCCACCAGTTCCTCTTTAACCGCCATCGGCTGCAGACGGAATCCGCTCAGGCTACGGCCAGAGTTAGCATATTTAATGTTTTTAATTGTTTTAAAGTTTCTTCAGTCTTAGATTAAGTTAGTTGGCTGTTGTTTTAAAAAAAACAAAAAACAAAGAAAGGAAAGGAATTCAAAGCTTCCAATCCTAGTAACAAGCGGAGCACCGGAGGCCAGGAGCCTAGGGCCATTAGCCCTCCTGCCGCGGCAGGCTTTATCTGAGAGGGGAACAAGCACAGAGAAGGTGTTAAGTACCCTATTAACAACTCAAAGACTCACCACAATGTCCTCTTCAGGATTCAAGAAGTGTGAGTCGTGCCGCGATGCCAGCGTCTGATGGTCACAGTCAGTGCATAAGGTGCTTGGGGGAATCCCATGTCACTCAGAAGTGTTCCTTCTGCACCAAGTTAACGGCCAGAGCAAGGAAGGACAGGGAAATGTGGCTGAAAATGCTGCTGTTCGACAAGGCCCTCCAGCCAGACGTGCCGGAGCGGCCACAGCAGAAGGGACCCTCCAGGGCCCATAAAAGGAAAGCCGCGTCCCTAACCCCATCAGCGCAAAAACGGAGGAAAATCTCCCCAACCCAATCCCTGCCAGCAGCAACAGCAAGCAGGACGGGTGGAGCGCGCAGCCCCCAGCTGCAGCTACAGCTGATCGGCGGCGGCGCGGAGACGCAAGTGGCGGATGTTCAGCCTCCAATGATCAAACAGCCGCCCCGCATCGAGGGCAGGGCGGCGGCCAAGCAAGCGCCAGAACCGGCGGCACCGCAAACAGCGGCACCGACCCCCGGGGAACCGTCGGCGCAGAGTGCACAGGCATGTGGCCTGCAGGCACCGGGGGAGACCGTCCGCGTGGCACCGCTGAGGAGCGTGCCGAGCGCAGTGCAGACTACGGGGCCGAGATCCCCAACGCGTCAGGGGCCGGAGCCACCCCCACAGGGGAGGGGAAAGGCAGCACAGAAAACACGGCACCGCAGTCCCTCTGCATACAGGACTGCAGAGCTGCTTTCTCTGAGCCCTCCGCTCGTGCTGCGGACTCCAACGAGAAGGCAGGGGTCACCCCTAGCCTATCCGGAGCCCGCATCTCCATTTCTACAGCCAGCCTCCCCATGGCTTGGACCACCTTCGCCCTTCTTGGGCTTTGAGCCACTTGAGTACTATCACAAATCAGTCTCTCCAGCGTCCCAGGTCTCCAGAAGATCTCGCTCCCCCAGACATAGCGGGTATGCACCGAGGGCGTGGTCCAGGTCACCATCCCAGGAGCAGTGCCCGTGTTGCCATGGTCGCCCCTATCATGCGGGGCATAGACACCATAGGCATACTACCAGGGACAGATCCCCACAGACGGTTCCGTATCCCCGAGGGCAATTGCGAATGGGGACAGAGACTCATATCTCAGGGGGAGTTGGTTCTGGAACCCCGGGATTTTCCCTCGCAAGCTTCTAGCGAGCAGATGTACCACCGTCAACGGGACCCGGAGGGGTCCAGAGAGGCGTACCCTAGCGGTTCCTCGCTGTCCTCCCCGGACGAGGCTACAGCCCCAGGGGACGTCCATCCTCCGGACGATCTCAAACAGTTCCAAGAGCTGTTTAAAAGGGTGGCCTTCACGCAAGGCATCCGGACAGCAGAGGTGCAAGAGAAGCACCATAAGCGCCTTAAAAATCTGAGACCTCTGGCCTCCTCTAAAATAGCCATACCGCTTAACGGAGCAATCTTGGAGTCCGCCACCACGATATGGCAGACCCCTGCGACTATTCCGCCTGTCCACAAGAGAGCGGACAAGAAATACTTCGTGCCGGCAAAGGGCATGGAGTTCCTATTCAGCCACCCGCAACCAAATTCTCTGGTGGTAGAATCGTCTCAACAGAGATCAAAAACGTCTCAGTTCAAAACGGGGAACGGACAAAGAGATGCCAAGAAACTAGAGCTGTTCGGCAGAAAGGTCTACTTCTCCTCCACCCTACTGTTGAGAGTGGAGAATTACGCAGTGCATCTAGCGAACCACAATTTCGACAACTACTCTAGCTTAACCTCCCTCATGGACTCGCTTCCAGAGGACAAGAAGCCGGTGCTCAAGGCCATCGTGCAGGAAGGCTATGCGGCCTCGAGGACGGGAGTTCAGATCGCCCTAGTCGTAGCGGATATGGCAGCACGCTCAACAGCTACGGCAGTGGTCATGAGCAGGGAGTCCTGGCTCCAGACATTGGGTATCCTGAGGGATATGCAGGCGAAGATCGTTGATCTCCCCTTTGACACGCAGAAGCTGTTTGCAGTATCAACCACAGCGTCCCCAGTACCACAGGGGCTACAAGCAAGGGTGACATCAACAGCACCAACAGTACAGAACTCCCAGGTGACGTTCTCAACAGAGCTGTGTGTCCCCGGGGCAGGGCCAAAGGCCACAAGTTTGACACACAGATAGAGGGCTGCACTATCGCTACCATCGCGCAATGTCATCCGAAGCTACTGTTCCACCATCGCCTCCGACCATTCTACGACCAGTGGCAAAAGATCACCACAGACAAATGCGTACTGGAGATCATGGCCACGGGTTACGCGATTCCCTTCCAGTCGCTTCCACCGCCATGACCTCCACCCAGACCCCACCTAAAGGATGCCTCCCACGAAGCGAGACTCAAGCAGGAGGTAGGCCATCTTATGCTTATAGGGGCAGTGGAAAGAGTGCCGGAGCAACTCCGAGGGAAAGGGTTCTACTCAAGATAATTCCTCACAGAGAAAAAGACAGGAGGCTGGAGGCCCAGCCTAGATCTTCGAGGCCTCAACCGGTACTTGCGCAAGCAACGCTTTCGGATGATCACAGTCGCCTCTATACTTACGGCACTGGACGATGGAGATTGGTTCGCAGCCCTCGACTTACAAGACGTGTATTTCCACTTAACTATTCACCCGGCTCACAGGAGTTTTCTCTGGGTTATGGTAGGCAAAGAACATTTTCAGTACAAGGTTCTGCCGTTCAGCCTCTCCTCGGCCCCCAGAGTCTTCTCCAAGAGCTTGGCAGTGGTGTCAGCCTACCTGCACAGACGGGGTGTTTATATTCCCATATCTGGGGGAAAAAAAAAAATGATTGCCTACTGAAAGGGGCCTTGAAGGAGGAGGTACTTCGCATGATACGCATCACAGCAGACACGTTCTCTTCGCTGGGCCTGGTCATCAATCTGGCAAAATCAAAGATAGACCCCGCACAGGACATAGAGTTCATAGGGGCATGTATAAATTCCATCACAGCAAGGGTTTATCTACCAGATGCCCGCATTCGCGCCATTGGTTCCCTCATTCAAGTCATCACCTTCAGCCCTACGGTGCCGGTTCTGACGTGCTTACAGCTGCTGGGCCACATGGCAGCAGCAACGTTTGTGGTACAGAATGCCCGATTGCATAGGAGCAGCATGCAGCACTGGCTGGCGAGCGTCTACAAACCAGCAGCACACACTGTCCACAAGATGGTGTCGCCCACGACAGAAGTGCGCAGATCCCTGCAATGGTGGGTGAACCCCAAGAACATGCTTACAGGGGTGCCCTTTCACCAACCACAAATATCTGTTTTTCTCACTACCGACGCCTCCCACATAGGGTGGGGAGCACACATGGGCGAAAAGGTGACGCAAAGACTGTGGTCCTCCACGGAACAGTCACTGCACATAAATATACTGAAGCTCAGAGCAGTGTTCAACGCCTGCAAACACTTTCGAGACCATATACAAGGCAAGTAGTCAGGATCAGTACAGACAATACCTCCACCATGTTTTATATAAATCGACAAGGAGGAGCTCGGTCCCGTGCCTTAGGTGCGGAAGCAGTCCGATTGTGGAACTGGTGCATCGCCAACAATATAACCTTGAAAGCCTTGTATTTACCAGGCGCTCACAATGTGAAGGCAGACCAGCTGAGCCGGCGCTTCGCACTCACACACGAGTGGCAGATCCGTTCCGATCTGCTACGACCGATTTTTCATGCATGGGGTTTTCCCCAGGTAGACCTGTTTGCCACTCAACACAACAAGAAGTGCCCACAATACTGCTCCAGGGCAGGACTGGGATGGGGGCCACTGGGGGACGCATTCGCGATCTCGTGGAGGGGCCCCCTGCTCTACGCCTTTACTCCCACAGTGCTTATCCACAAAGTCTTGCAGAAAGCCAGGAGAGAGAGAGCCCGAATGATCCTAGTAGTCCCAACGTGGGATTGACAGCAATGGTTCCCCTTACTCCTGCGCATGTCGGACCGTCCACCGATGCCCCTCCCGGTGGCGCCGGATCTGCTCATGCAGCCCAGGGGTCCATAGTGCATCCACACCCCCGAGGCCTGCCACTGCAAGCATGGTTAATCCATGGCTCAGCTCCCTAGAGAGCACGCATACGGAGGGAATGCAACAAGTCCTAGAAAGCAGCAGGAGGACTTCCACCAGGAAGCCCTATAAGCAAAAATGGGCTCGATTCACTGCATGGTGTTCTACCAAGCAATTAGCCCCGCTTGCTGCGCATATACCTGTAATACTAGAGTATTTACAGGACCTCAAGAGAGGCGGACTCTCCCTATCCTTGTTGAAGGGTCCACCTTGCCGCTATATCGGCTTTCAGACATGAAGAGGAAGGGCACATGGTGTTTGCCCATCCCATGGTTACCAGGTTCCTCAAAGGGCTGGTAAACCTATACCCCCCTCGGAAACCGCTTCCACCTTCGTGGAGCTTGGACCTGGTGCTTAATGTGCTAACGGGACCACCGTTTGAACCCTTAGCCACGGTTTCCCTCCGTCTCCTTAGGATAAAGACGACCTTCCTTCTTGCAATCACGTCAGCTCGCAGGGTGAGCGAGCTTGCGGCAGTCATGGCAACGCCACCCTGCACAGTAATTTCCAAGGAGGCGGTAACCTTACGGCTGCATCCAGCCTTTGTTCCCAAAGTTTCTTCAGAGTTTCGTATTAACAAACGTATAGTTTTACCCTCGTTATCCAAAGCCTCATAATTCCAACAAAGAGGCACGCCTACACCTCCTGGACGTGAGGAGGGCGCTGGCTTTCTGTATAGACAGGACTAAGTCCTTCCGGAAAATGGATAGACTCCTCGTCTCTCTTGCTCCCAAATCAAAAGGAAAAGGTCTCTCTTCGCAGAGAATCTCTAAGCACATCGTATCCTGCATAAAAATGTGCTACGAACTCAAAAAGACTCCTTTACTGGCCACGCCCAGGGCTCACTCCACTAGGGCGGTGGCGGCATCAACAGCCTTTTTCAAGGGCATTGCGCTAAAAGACATTTGCAGAGCAGCGACATGGTCATCCTATGACACCTTTGCCAAGCATTATGCCCTACACAGGGTATTCCAAGAGGATACCCGTCTCTCGACAGTGGTCCTCTCGGGGACAAGCTGCGCATGATCCAATTACCCGCCTCCTATTTTGGGTTACTGCTTGGTAGTCACCTAACGTGGAGCACCCACAGGGACACTCGAAGAAGAAAGAGAAGTTACTCACCGTAGTAACGGTGGTTCTTCGAGATGTGTCCCTGTGGGTGCTCCACCACCCGCCCATCCTCCCTGCTTCGGATCCCTGTTTAGTGTTTTGCAGGAGCATCCGAGGCGGTTGGTCAAGGAACTGGCGGGGACCGGATTGCGCACGTGGCCGGGAGCGCGCAAGAGAGCGGCGCGCACCGGCACGTGCGCGGTCCGGCAGAAACTGCTTGGAACATCTGACCTGCGGCGCCGGGGCGAGCCCGACACCTAACGGGGAGCACCCACGGGGACACATCTCGAAGAACCACCGTTACTACGGTGGGTAACTTCTCTATTCATGTGCATTTGATAATTTGTCATTTAGAAAAGTTGTGGCTTTTAAATAAGAGACAATTTGCTCAAAGTCATTGGCAATAAACATGGATCCCCATGAAACCACATAGTATTTTGAATCTCAATTGAGAAACCACACATTTAGGAGGACCACGTGAAGGGAAACTTAACGCAGGTGGGAGATGCTGACATGGATGCTCAGGAGTGGGAAGTCTTATGTATACATATTATGTACAACAGTAGTTCAAGGTCCTTGCCCACGTCTTGCCCTGCCCCTACTGCTTACTGTGGTTCCTCAGCCTTTGAGGGACTGGGAGACAGCATTTAGTGTTCATGAAGTATTCAGTCTTAGAAGTATCTGGTGAAGATGTCATCTGCAACAGATCGGCTGGATGATTGTGGAAAATCATTTCAATTCTCAAGCCTGTCTTCCAACATGCCAGGGAGGTAAGTTAGTGTTGCCATCTCCATTGTAAAGATGAGGAAAGAGTCATGAGATGACATGACTTGCCAAAGGTCACAAAGAAAGTTAGTGTTACATTTCATTAACAGCAGCAGAACCCAGCACTCCTAGTGATCAATCTCCTGTTCTAACCACTGGACCTTCATGCCTTATAGTAGAAGCAGTTGCTTTTGAGAGTTTGTCCTTGGAATGCTTTTGCAGTGGTAGGCATTTTACCAGGATGCCATTATTCCACTGAATGGTCTGTTAATCTCTCCAATTATCACCAATCCCTGTGTTCCCTTTGCTTGCCTTTAACAGACAGTGTCCGTATGGGGATACAGAGGGCGCATGGAAATGTCAACTTCCAAGTTCATGCGTATGCAACGTTGTCTCCAGCCAGATTGGTTTCAGTGTCTCTCTGACGGAGACACTATTTCTGATGAAACATCCAGAAAGAGGGCCAAGAAATCTGTGGACCGGTCACTTTCCTTCCTGGATGAGTGCCTTCAGCTGCAGGAGAAATCACCAGTAAGATCTAAATGTGTCAGGGGCAGTGGCATTACAGCTGCTTTTCTGTGTGCTAAGCCCTGTGAATGTCCCAGACTGTGAACTGCTACACACAGTGAGTTAGACCTGAGTGACATGAGAGCTGGAACAGAGATGACAGTTTTTAGTCTAGCCGCAGATCTGACATAACGTAGGCAGCAACCCGGCAAATTTCTGCTTCAGTCCTTTGTCCTCCCCCTCGATCCAGGGGAACTGATTTCTAGGGGAAGTTCAGCCTTCATAGCATGTAATTCCTGTATTCACAGGACAGTTGTCCCCTATTCTTTAGAACGGGTGGGCAAGATACAACCCATGTACTGTATCTGACCTGCCAAAACTTTTAATCTGTTCCATAGCTGGCCCTGATGGTTATGTAGGTGGGAGAACTTTGTGTGCTACTCCCACCCCAGCAAAATCTCTCTGCTCCCATTGGACAGTTTCTTGGCAGTGTGTGAAATCAGTCAGTGGGAGCTTAGGTAAGCACCTCCTGGCCAGAGCCCTTCATCCACTCCTACAGCCCTCCCCCAGGCCAGCATCATCCACTGCACCCATGTCCCCTCATAGACCCTGCACCCCAATCCTCTGCTCCAGGTCACAACCCAAATCCTTTGCACCCTCTTTCCCTCTGTCACCCAAGTCATAACTCTCTCTCAGATCCTGTACTCACTTCTACATTCCTCCCCCAGACCCAAATCCTCTTCTGCATGCACCACCCCCATTCTGCACCCCAGTCGCTTATTCCGAGCTCCCTTCTACATCCAACCTCTGTCCCAGACCCTGCACCCCCTCCATAGAAAAGTGTGGCCTTTGCCCACTCATCAAAAATCTTGGCATGTTCCCCTTTGCCCCCTCCCCCCCCCCACCTCCCCGGCCATCAGAAGTTATTGCCCACCTCTGTTTTAGAGTCCCTTTCTATTCCTGGATAGAGCAGGGGATAGGATTTTCTCCTGTCTCAGAAATCCAGGCTTTCATCCACCCTGCCTTTCCATTTTATTTTCTCCAGCTTTGACCCTGTGAAACCCTGTGTTACAACCACAGTCTGCCTAGCTGAGGCAGACAACAGGACTTTTCAGTTTTACTTCTTAGTCCTCCCAATGTGTTTGAGAGAGTTCTCTTGTTCCTGATGGTGGGTGACAGGTGACATACTATCCTGGTGAGGAGAACAAGGGCCTAGCCTGAGGCTTTCAGTGCCTTACACTAGAAATCTCTTGAAAGGCCATGAGTAGTGAAGGGTGGAATCATAGTCTGCAAGGCATTGGGGAAGGGTCTCCTACTGTGTTCTGCATCAACACTTGGCACTTTTGTAATGCCGTTCCCTAAGAAATACATAACAGGTTGCAAAGGTCGTTCATTCTTGTTACCTACTCATGGATGATGAGATCCAGACATGAAATGAGTTGGTGGCAGAGTCAGAGGTTGAACTTTCATATTCCTCTGTTCTGAGTTCTAGACTATACTGTGTCTTAAATAGTCTTAATTGGTACAGCTGAGTTGGTACAGAGGGAGAAGGTTCAACTATGATTGAAACCAACAGTGTTCAGGAAGCAAATGTAGAATGCCAAGTGTCCAGACTCTGTGCCAATACATTAGCTCCTGAGCGGTGGTGGGCTTTCCTGGAACATCTTTGTTTAGTGAACTGCACTTCTCTAATTTTGTAACTTTTGCTTGACACAGGAGCTGCAGGGCAGTGTGATGATTGGAGTAATCGAAGGTGGGGATGTGTTGGAGGAGAGACTTAGGTCAGCTAGAGAGACTGCCAAGCGGCCTGTGGGTGGTTTCCTGCTGGATGGTTTTCAGGGACAAGCCATGGCCAAGGAGACCAAGCTGAAATTGATGGCCTCTGTCACAGCGGAGCTGCCGGAGGATAAACCAAGGTCAGATATAAGAGGGGAATAAATCAAAGCCCACCTGTTTTACTGTGAGAAATTACTACAAGCTGCTTCCTGTCAGTGTCCAGGAAATCCATTTACTTTCCTGAAGGTTCTTGTGTGAGCCAAGAATCATTAATTCTGCGAGCACATAGTGGTGCAGAATTCCCCCAAGAAGAGACTTTCCTTAGCCATTTGATGCTGGGTACTGTCAGAGCAGGATGCTGGACTTGGTTGATTTTCAGATCTGATCCATTAAGGAGACTGCAATGATCCAGTGAGTTTTACACAGTATACTTAAAATTATATGCTTGTATCTTTCTCTAGACTCATCCATGGTATTGGCAAACCAGACGAGGTGCTTGAGTGCATCGAAAGAGGAGTGGATATTTTTGAGAGCTTTTTCCCCTACCAAGTGACAGAGCGGGGCTGTGCCCTTTCCTTCAGCTTTGATTACAATCCTGATCCTGAAGCTGCAGGTAGATTTTCATGTCAGCTTTGCAATTGGGGTCATAAGCTGATGAAACAAAGGTAGAATGACCAACATAGTTCATGGGCCACTGTCATTTTTCATGTACCTCATTTGTCGCAGGAAATAAGTATTGTATTGTAACCACTGGAGTAAGAGAAAAGCATTTGAGTCCTGCTTATTCTATAGGAGAAATTGCTTTGGTAGTATTTGGAATGAAGTTAAAGAGAATTTGTCCTTAATTTAGGACCTGGGTTACCTAATCCAGTTAACTAAAACATAGTTACACAGCCTCTGAGGTTCACTGTGCAGAAGCTTTTGTATGCCTGATTCTGTCCTGTTCTGAGTCCCTTTTCTCTCTCTTTTAGTCTGCATGCCCTGGAATCTATTGCAGAATTTCTCTTATCTTCAGCTGGACAGGAATGAACTTATACATTTCAACAGGAGTGTCAAATTCAGTGTGTGATGTAGGTCTTCCCTCCCTCTCCAGCTGGGCAATGCTGGGGAAGCCAGTTGTCTTGGGCAGTTCTTTTTACTGTCTTTGCTCAGTTTGTTCCCTTGATTAGTATAAATACAGCCAAAAATAATGCAGGTTACTCAGATCCCCACAACACAAAGTATCTACTTTAATGAGTAAGGAAAGACTTGATATTACACATGGTTCCACCAAATGTCTCAGCAGTGCAGAGAGGTTCATGTTTCCTACATATAACTGTTTTAATATAAAAGTTCCTACCAGTTCTCCTATAGGCTGGAACAAATATATATTTTTTTTTCGTGCATGGGAATTCTTATACTTAGCTTGTAAGTTCTGTGGATGCAGGGACCGTCTCTTCCCCCCCTCCCCCCTTCTGTATTTGTAGAGTGTGTAGCACCATGACGTTCTTGTCCGTTGCAAGCCCTCATTGGCACTAGTTCAGTGGTTCAAGCATTGGCCTCCTAAGCCGAGGGTTGTGAGCTCAGTCCCTGAGGGGGCTATTTAGGGATCTGGGGCAAATAGATTTAAAAAAAAAAATGGGATGGGTCTTGGTCCTGCCAACAGGGCAGGGGACTGGACTGGATGACCTCCTGAGGTCCCTTCCAGTTGTATGAGATGTGTGATGAACCATAGTAGAAGTTTCACACAAACATCCCCTCTGTCTTAAGGACATGTCTGAGAAATTTCAGATGCCATGATAATGATTTGTGAAGTTACGTACTGCTGAAAATCTGGGTTTGAAATCTTCATCATAGCTGCATTATCTCTGCCACCACAACTAAGACTTTCTGACTTCAGCAAAAGAAAATCAAACTTAGCATCTGCAAAACAGTGGATTGGATTTGCATGAGTCCCTTGTCAGCCCCGGCAG
Source organism: Carettochelys insculpta (assembly GCF_033958435.1). NCBI lineage: Eukaryota > Metazoa > Chordata > Testudines > Carettochelyidae > Carettochelys > Carettochelys insculpta. The sequence goes on from NC_134137.1 coordinate 222,003,623, forward strand.
AATCTAAACTGTAGTAGGCAAACTGTCATTTAAATTGGCCTCTGTATGAGAAGACAGGTGGCTAGCTAAGGTACTGCTCATTTTTAAAAAAGGCTCCTGAGGTGATCCTGGCAGTTAAACCTAAATTTAGTTCCAGGAAAATTGATTGAAACTATGGTAAAGAACAAAGCTATGACACACATAGATGAGCATGATATTTTGGGGGAAGAATCAACACTTCTTTGGTGGGGCATGATTTCCCTTTACAAATCTGTTAGAATTCTTTGGGGAGATCAACATGTGGACAAAGGTGATCCAGTTACACAATAATATACTTGGACATTGTGAAAGCCTTTCACAAGATTCCACCACCAAATCTCAGAAGCAAAGGAAACTCATGGGAGAAGCAGAAAGGTGTCTCACGAATCAGTAATTGGTTAAAAGATGGACAAGAGCACAACTTCATTGTCTCTAAGTCTCTGACTGCCAAAAGCTGGGATTGAATAAGAGGAGATAGGTCACTCAGTAAATTGCCCTGTTCTGTTTATTCCATCAGAAGCATCTGACAACAGCCACTGTTGCAAGATAGGATACTGGGGGATATGGGTCATTGGTCTGACTCAGCATGGCCATTCTAATGTTCTTATGTTATATTTAAATAGATCAGTAGTCAGGGTGATCTCACACTGTGCAAAATGCAATTTAGGCTGCAAGGGCTTTTTATAAAAGGAATTAAGCTCAGATCAGTAAAAACCTATATAGTTACTTGATTTCTGAATTTTTATCCAATTAGTCGATTCCCTTCAACCTCCCTCCTTGTTTTATCGCTTAAATTTATTTGGCTTACGGTTGTATGATAGTTATGGGGGGTAAAGGAGGTGGAAGTGTCATCTGTGACTGAGGGAGAGCTGAGTTGCCTCTCATGAGAAAACTTTCCATCCTTGTACATTTGTGGCTGTTGATGAAAGGATATTGTTTTGTCAGTCATTAAACAAAATGGGATCCAGGAGGCAGAGAAATATGGTGCTGAAAAAGACCTAAATGATGCATCAAAAGCAGATTCGGAAATAACTTTGTTTGAGATATCTTTGAAGGAGAAGAGGTAAGTGATTTGTGTGTGCTCATTTTTAGACAGTTTCTGTAGCCTTCCCACTTCGAGCTCTGATTTCATCTCCAATATAGCCTGCCAGTTGTTGGACAGAAAATGTACCTTGAACAGCTAGGGTGCTGCAGGATGTGTTGGTATTGGACAAATGCCCCAGATAGATAGACGGGGATGATACACTGCTGAGTGTGTCATTTTTCAAAAATCAAAGTTCTATGTAGTCACTAAAAATCGCATGACAATTTCCATAATACATTGTGGCCAGCTGAAGACTCCATGGAGGGTGCTGATTTTCAGCTAGTGCCGAGTCTCCACCCATTGGAAGCCAGGTGGTCTTAGTGTATCTTAGGTTTGGCACCAAAAAATTAGGAACCCACATGGCTGTACGTATTGGCCTGTATTCCTTCTCTCCTTCTTTTCATCTGCCATAATCAGTTATGTTATCACTACACAAAAGTTAAATATAGAGATGATCTAATCTACTGTTTCAGAAAATACTGCATTTCAGAGGTGGATGGAAAGATCACTTGTGGAAAATCAATTAAAATATTATCAATGTGGCACCTCAGAGGACACTCAATTACAACCATTATTTTGTTCAGCTAGGGCCTGAATCAAAAGCCATTAATATCAGTGGAAAGACTCCCATTGGTATCTGTGGGCTTCGGATAATGTTTGTTCTGACATAATTTTCTTCACACACCCACTCTTTATTTCCCCTGTTCCCCCGCAGTCTGTCAGTTCACTTTAGTGTCTTGTGACACAGCGGGTGTGTGACTTTGAAAGCAGAAGGAGACATCAGTAATTTGCTGATGCCATACAGTAATGCAAGCAAAGCTGTTGTGACTTATTTTCTGTGTGGATGTACTATTACCACTTACATAGTCTGCAGACTAGCATTCAAACAATGCTTTACTGCACTCAGTTCATACAGTGCTCTGTGCAGTTCAGTTAATGTCAGCGGGGGGTGGTTTCTGATGTGGTCTCTCAAGAGACGGACTTAAACCCAGAAACTCAGGCCACCAAAAAGCTGCTGCATGGTAACTAAGGGAATTCCTTACTACTTACCATTATTTTTTTTCCCCACTGCCCTTGTACCCCATCTGTCTTATTAGGTACCGGGATGATTTTGGTCCCTTAGTGCACGGATGCACCTGTTACTGCTGTCAGAACCATAGCAGAGCCTACGTTCATCACCTCCTGGTGACCAATGAGCTGCTCGCTGGCGTCCTGCTCATGATGCATAATTTTCAGCATTACTTCAGCTTCTTCCACTCCATCAGAGATGCACTGAGAGAGGACAGGCTGCATCACCTGAAACAGCTCATCTTCAAGCAGGCACTCAGAGACCCAGGACGTGCATAGTCAGGCCAGTGAGTGTAAGGGACAGGGTGATTAAAAACTGGTGAAAGGGGAAGTTTCCATATTTTGTTACTTCCCACTGGGAAGCTGGCGTGCCTGCAGTATCTTCTAGATTTGAGTGGCTAGAAGACAGGAATTTGAACTGTGTTGAAGAGACTCAAGGCTTGCAGTCGCAGTGCAACTACTTTTGTGTTTAGTGATCAAACAGCGTTTCTGGGAACAGCAAAACTATCAGGCTTCAGGTGGAGGGAAAAGGAGACAGATGTATTATGGGAGACACCCAGCTACCACTTTGGGCTGCTGCTTCAACCTCAGTGATTGTAACAAACGAATGTCAGTCTTGCCAGGATTTGTCTCTTTTTAGAAATTCCAGTGGTGAGGAATTAGAAGGGAGAATCTTCACAAACTTGCTTGGAATGAGGTACGGTATCTTCCTAACACCTTTCTTCTTAGGCCACAACCAACATTCCTCTGACTGTTGATGGCTGCATGAGATGCTTTTGAAGCTGTTCAATACCACCCATGCTTTCTTTTCTCCTCCGTGTGCCTAACAGTTCCAGTCCAGTGAAATAGGGATTGCATATAGGTATCTTCCATGTCGCAATGCAGAGCACTTGCCACTGAGCCAGCACACCAATCTCCCTTGGCAGTCTGGGACCCTCTAACCTAGGTCTAGCCTTGCATGTTATTGCAGAGCACCAGCCACAGAGCTGGTCCCCATCCTTGGCTCTTTGGGTATTTGATCTGTACCAGTGGTCACCAGTTGGTCGATTGTGATTGACTAGTTGATCCTGAGGGGTCTCCCAGTTGATCACAGTTGTCAGGCTGCGTGCCTGTCCCAGCTCCACACATCAGCCTGTCTAGTGTAGTCCTGTGGAGGGGTGTGAGGTGGGAGGGCCCATTGGAATCTCAGTATGCTGCTACTGCCTGCAGGCATTGCCCTCTGCAGCTCCCATTGGCCAGGAATGGGGAACTGTGGTCAATGAGAGCTGATGTGGGGGCAGTGCCGGCAGACAGCGACAGCACATGGAGCCATGTGCCTTTGCCCCGACATTTGGGGCCACAGGGGCTGTTTGCTCCTTCTGATAGTGGCATGGGGTAGTCTCAGCCTTGCTGCACTACCAAACTGAAGCCCCTGGTGGTAGGTGCTGCCCAGCAGGAAGCCCCCTTTCAGAGCCAGCATCCCACACCTGCTCCTGCATGCCACAGTCATGTTGGCTACTCAGTTCCTAGAGAATTACACAAACAGTGATGTGAGATGAAGCCAAATAAATAATTGAAATACCACAGACAAAGCATTGTTTTAGAACCATGTGACTCCTTTTTAGTACAGGTTGAACCTCTCTCATTCAGCACCCTTGGGACCTGACTGGTGCTGGACGAGAGAACTTTCTGGACAATGAGAAGTCAGTATTTTCTAGCACATTACCAACACTCCCACCGTTTGCTGGGCTCTTAAAAGACGTTTAGAAGTAAATTAGAGCTAAATAACACAGAACACTGAGAGCCAGGACTAGTGACTATAAACAAACTTTATGGGACCATAGGAAACTTGGCCACACCAGTGATAAGTGGTCATCTGGCTAACTGAAATCATGCCAGATTACATGGTTTGCTGGACGAGAGTTCCAGATTAGAGAGGTTCAACCTGTATTATTCTGCTGTTATAGTCCTCTTACTGGGTTTTGTACATCTGTTATAATGGAAACTTCCATGTATTTACCTCATTTTATGAAAACATCAATAAAACTATTTTTACACTATCTGAACGCTGCTTTGTCTGACAGTCTAACATGGGCCATACTGTTTCCTGTATTCCTACTACTTTCTTATGGCCTTCAAACCTATACAGGAGCTGTACCCTTTTCTCCTGAAGAAAAGCTGTTCAGTATCACAGGAATGTTTCAAGTCTGTTTTCTGTGCACCCCACAAATACTTCCTTCCGGCATGTCCTGACTTTATTAGGGTATTGCCCATATGCATTCATTTTCTACACTGTCACAGTAAACTCTTTCATATCTGGCAGCCCAGGACTGGGAGGTGCTGAATATTTAAATATTCTGGACAAGAGAGAGCTATACCTAGCAATGCATAACACTAAAGAAAAACATGATTAGATATTAAACAAAAATGCACGCAGAGTACTTTATTTACCAACATTAGTATTGTACACTGTATATACTGCATTTGCTGTGTTTATTTGTATTTACTTTCACTATACTGTACCTAGGGAAAATGCAACTAAAATTTACTTATGATTAAAATGCCAGTTATTTGAGACTTCCAAATAATAGAACGCTGGACATGAAAGAGTTTACTGTGTGCGCCAGTCTTTAATTTCCTTTCTTGATTCTGTTGTTCTGTTAGCACATGCCATCATAGTGACCGGTTGTTTGGTTTGGCAGAGATGGATTGATTCTCCCCGCCCCCCCCCCACCAACTGGAAACTGGGATCAAAACCAAAGCAACATGAATGTTTATATATGCCAGTTTAGGGCTAGATTCTGAGTGCAGCTGCATGGATATGCAAACTGTAAGGCTGTAGTCACACTAGCCCTTCCTTTCAGAGCATCTATGGTAATGTGGCATTTTGGGATATGCTAATGAGGTACTGTGATGAATATGCTGTACCTCATTAGCATAATGATGGCTGCATGTGCTTCGAAACACAGCACCCATGTAGCTGGGGGGGGCGCCTTTCTAAACGACCCTCTGATTTCAAAAGCCCCTTATTCCCATCTGGTTTTGGGAATATAAGGGGCTTTCGAAATCAGGGATTTTTTGTTTCACAAGGCCCCTCAGCTACATGGGCAGCGTGCGTTTTGAAACCAGCAGTTTTGAAGCGCATGTGGCTGCTATTATGCTAATGAGTCACTGCATATTCATGTTAGCACCTCATTAGCATATCCCAAAGTGCCACATTACCATAGCTCCTCCGAAAGGAGGGGCTAGTGTGGCCACAGCCTAAGAGAGCTGTACACTTTGTGAACACAGGATTCCCGCCGTTGTGCTGCTTGAATATAATATGCAGGTCTAAACAAATCCCAAGGTGGTTGTGTAGTGCATGGGCTTTCAGCACTGCCCTTTTACACTACTTGGTACTCCCAGAAAATGGATGTGCATGCAGCATTTCCAATAAAGGGTAAAGGACTGCACTACCCACACCTTCCAAAGGCATTTTGCCAGCCTGAAATCTCAGCGAGCGCCTGTGGGAACTGCTGCTCTGTAGAGCACCTCCACAATCCTCCCCATTGTCTTGATTTGGTATGAATTACTGTACTGGAACAGAACAATGATCTAGCTTGCATTCTGTAATAATGGTCAATCTCAGATACCTCTGAGAGACCCCATAGACCAGGATGTGCTTTTCATGGAGTTAATCTGAAAAGAGGAGTAATTAGTTCTTTTTCTGATAACCTACCAATTTCTCAGATCTGCTTCCAACTGGATACCCACTGTCATTTGGAGCCTAAAATTTGGAGCCTAAAAAAAATAGCTTTGCTATTGGGCAATTTTCCCTTCCTAGCTGTTTAGTTACAAAGAAGCAAAAACTAAAAAGAATGGGAAACGGAGTGCCCTCTTGGTACAGGATGCCTTCTCTGGAAGCTTTTTGCATTGGGTTACAGTGTTCCCTGTAAACTGAGTGCTTACTCAGGCACCCAGGAGAGAGTGCTGATCAGCAGAGTGCCCACAGCTGGCAGCATATGTTTCTGCCAGTGGTGCACATCTCCATAAGCTTTGGTGCACATAACAAAATTTATTCCACCCATGGGTGGAAGAAATTAGAGGCAACCGTGGTGGCTTATTCCCTGGAACTACTGGAGGCCAGGGTGAAAAGCTGAGTGAGTGAGGCACAGAAGTGTAATGTTCTGCAATAACATCACAGCTGCCCTGTGTGTAGGCTGGAACAGTTGCTGGAGAATATTGTTCTATGTACCACATGTGGTGATAGTTCATAGGGCTATATGATAAATGATATTTACCACGCTTCTCTGACCACTATGTCTGTACTCTGCTCACTGTTTCATTGCTAGAGGGCTGCGCTAGCATTCCATCCTCTCAGCAGTTTCAAAGATCTGTTCATTTTATAAATTCAGATCAGTTGTAAAAAGTTATTTCCTTCTTTCCCTCAAATGTGTGATTTTCTTCTTTTCTCCTCCCCCCCAAAATTATCCAGTCCTAATACCCATTACAGACCCTGTACACTTCCTTTACCACTGGCAAGTTTAAGGGCAGATATCTTGTGACTCTGCAGCATAACAGACCTTGTGTCTCACTAGAAATGGGAGATTCCGAGCTTTCCAACTGACTGGGCGATTTTCTGCTAAACCTGGCAGGTCCAGAGAGCTTTGAAATCATGACACTCTTATGGACAGAAAATCAGTTTTGGGTAAATTTTAGAGATGCTTTAATCATAGGACCACAGAACACTAGAACTGGAAGTGGCCTCGAGGTCATTGAGTCCAGTTCCCTGCCCCCGTGGCAGGACCAAACACCATGTAGATCGTCCCTGATAGGTGTCTGTCTAACCTGCCCTTAAATATCTCCAGCAATGGAGATTCCACAGCCCCCACAGTTAACTTATTTCAGTGTTTAACCACCCTAACAGTTAGGAAGTTTTTCCTAGGCTATGTCTACACTAGCCCCAAACTTTGAAATGGCCACACAAATGGCCATTTCGAAGTTTACTAATGAAGCACTGAAATACATATTCAGTGCCTCATTAGCATGCGGGCGTCCTCAGCACTTCGAAATTGACGCGGCTCGTCCCGACGGGGCTTCTTTTCGAAAGGACCCCGCCTACTTCAAAGTCCCCTTATTCCCATCTGCATGGCCATTTCGAAGTTTGGAGCTAGTGTAGACACGGCCCTAATGTCTAATCTAAACCTCCCTTGCTGCAGTTCAAGCCTATTGCTTGTTGTCCTATCCTCAGAGGCCATGGAGAACAATTTTTCTCCCTCTTCTTTGTAACCCTCTTTGAGGTAGTTGAAAACTGCTATCACGTCCCCTCTAAATTTCTTTTCTAAACTAAACAAGCCCAGTTCTTTCAGTCTTCCCTCATAGCTCATGTTCTCTAGATCTTCAGTCCTTCTTGTTGCTCTTCTCTGGATCTTTTCCAGTTTCTCAACATCTTTTTTAAAATGTGGTGCCCAGAACTGGACACAGTACTCCAATTGAGGCCTAATGAGCACTGAGTAGAACAGAAGAGTGACTTCCTGTGTCTTGCTCACAACACTCCTGTTGATACATCCCAGAATCATGTTTGCTTTTTTGGCAACAGCATCACCCTGTTGACTCATATTTAGCTTGTTGTCCGCTATAACCCCTAAGCCCCTTTCTGCAGTACTCCTTCCTAGACAGTTGCTTCCCATTCTGTATGTATGAAGCTGATTGTGTCTTCCTAAGTGGAGTACTTTGCATTTGTCCTTATTAAACTTCATCCTGTTTACCTCAGACCGTTTCTCCAGTTTGTCCATAGCATTCTGAATTATGAGTCTATCCTTCAAAGCAGTTGCAACCCCTCCCAGCCTGACATCATCTGCAAACTCAGTAAGTGTGCTCTCTATGCCAATATCTAAATCGTTGATGAAAATATTGAATAGAACCAGTCCCAAAACAGATCCCTGCAGAACCCCACTTGTTATGCCCTTCCAGCATGACTGTGAACAATTAATCATTACTCCCTGAGAACAGTTATCCAGCCAGTTATGCACCCACTTCATAGTAGCCCCATCTAGGTTGTATTTGCATAGTTTATTGATAGGAAGATCATGTGAGACCGTGTCAAATGCCTTACTAAAGTCTTGGTATACCACATCCACCACCTCTCCCTCATCCACAAAACTTGTTATTCTGTCAAAAAAAAGCTATCAGATTGGTTGGGCATGATTTGTTCTTTACATATCCGTGCTGGCTGTTTCCTATCACCTTTACATACCAGCTTTTATTTTTTTTCATCTGAGACCTCTTTTTCAGTCATGATCTGTCCCTTCCAGGCAGAGAGCTATAAAAACCAGCTCAAATTTAAAACAAAACAAAAAAAAAAAGTAACCCCTCTCTATGTTTCTAAAGCAGTTTTTCTGTGACATAGGTTGCACTGAAATACTGATGGTGCTCTTCAAAGGGTTCATTGGTGCTGCTTTGAGGGGACCCACACAATATACTGGTAGCTTCACCTCAGAGGTGATATTGCTATCCTGTGCACACATTGGAGAAGGCTTTAGAACACGTTCTGCAATCCTGTTTTCACCTGTTGTAGGGATGGGGGTAGGAGATGGGCAGGTGATAGTCATTAGACAAAGAGGTAGTGGAGTTAAAACCCTTTGATGACAGACAGGCTCAAGCATGAAAGGGGACAAAGAAGAGTTAACATCCTACCATAGCAAAAAGCTGCTGCTTGTTCTACTTTGAAGCTGTCACTGACTGAGCCAGAGAATACAAGATCATTTGCCTCCATCTTCCCATTAGGGAATATCAGCTGGGAGATATAGTGGCTTCTGTGCTGTGTGGTGAGAGATGTAAGTTGGCTGCCCTGTTATTTCTACATCCAGTCAGTCTAATTAAACAGATAAGGAATTAAATCAGTGAAGGCAAGAGACAGCTAGACAAGGCTTCTGACAATTTCTATAGGTGTCTGTTTCATTACCTCTATCTCATTAAAAAGCTCTCAGAAAAACCCATCCCCTCTCCCTTTGCTTAGGCCCCTACTCGTCTACAATTTTTATGCTTCCTGGTGTATGAATATTCCACACAATACTTTGGCTGCATCTACACTAGCAAGTTTTTTCAAAAGAAGGCAGCTCTTTTGAAAGATCCCACAGTGTCTACACACAAAAAGAGTTCTTTCAAAAGTAAATCGAAAGAATGTGGTGCTCCTTTTGAAATCGATCTTCCTTTCCCGCCTCAGGAAGAGTGCCTCCTTTGAAAGCGTCTTTCAAAAGGAAATGTGTGTAGTTCTTTTTTTGAAAGAGCAGCCCTCATGGGGCCTGATTTTTCAATCCCTGGCCTGTTCTTCTGAAAGAGTCAGGGCTGTGTGGACACTCTTTTTCGAAAAAGCAGATGGCTCTTTTGATCCGCTTCTTTTGTGCGTGGATGCACTTTTGAAAGAAGTACTTCCAGAAGTGCTTCTTTTGAAAGATCTCTGTAGTGTAGTTGTAGCCTTTGTGACTGTAGTTTGGATGGAGGTGGGATTTGCTGAGTTAATGACCTGGCGTATTTAAACTTCAAGACTGAGGTTTTCCAACACTGAGTCTTAGTAAATTGCATGCTCACACTGAAATTAATGGGGATTTGGCATCTAAATCCATTAGACAGCTTTGAAAATTTCAGCCTTTTCACCATGTATAACATGTTCTAGCCAAAGGGATGGCTTGCAGGTCTAAGTATTGAGTTTGAAGCACCCAAGAGCTCCAATGGGACCACTAGTATGAAAGTGATTGGTTTTATCTTAGCCCTTCATCTTTCCAAGGTAGATACACAGTGGTTTTCATAACATGGGTCCTTTAGAGTAAACTTGAATACCAAGATCCTGTCTGCTGCACTTAGACATGAGACCCCAGTGATGTTTCACATGAAGGGAGTTTGTTCCTAGATCCTTGGCCAAACTTTTCCCTGTTCCCTCTATTCTGCTGTGTACCTGCTGGCTGCTACCTTTCACTTCAGTGATGGCTGCATTTCACTGAGGCTGTATGCTGTGCAGCACTCCTTTGGGCTGAAAGATACTATGAATAATCCTTTGTTCTTATGTGCTTTTGCTGCACCCTCGCAGGGTGTAGCTTAGAATTATCCCTATTTTACAGATTGGGAAACTGAGGTACATGGAAGTGAAGCAACTTCCCAAACATCTCATAGCAAGTCAGTGGCAGACCTGAGTAAAGGGAGTCTGTGCCCTAGCCATGTGCCTTTATATTGCCCTTTCTAGTTGCATTGCATTCTGCAGCCCACAGCTGTTTTGCCATGTGTAACAACATTCTTGTGCTATATGTAAAAGAAGCATCTTCCTTATTTCTTTGGAAAGTGAGATGCTAAAATCAAAGAGGAGTAGGTGTGTTGGAACAGAACAGGGGTTTGGATGAAGCAGGTGTCAGGGAAGAGCTGCAGATGGCTCTCGTGGAGTGCATCAGGGAATGCAGATGGGGTGTCTGCGGAATGCAGCAGAGGTTGAGGTTTTTTTGGGCTTGGCAAGGCCTGCACAGGATGGGGTAGGAACTCTTCTTGAGTTCCTAGAATAGGCACCCACAACAGGTATTGCCAAGACTGGAGTAAAGATGTTAGTGGCTCACATGGGAACTAAATTTCTAATTTCTTTTGTCAGTTTCTCTCTTTTTTAAATAATGGAGAGGAATTCTATTGGTGTCGAGAAAGTTCTAAACCGTTGCTTGTCTGACTAGGAGGACGAAGAGCTGAAATGGAACTGATGAGCTTGAAGCTTGTGCTGGCTGCTCTTGCTTCACACCTGATACTCAGGACCGTTGTGCCAGCTGCTCCCAACCCACAGAGTTCTGAAAGACAACCTGCATTTACCCAGCCAGTTCTGACACAGCAGCAGGAGAGAGGCTGTCACATGACATTGTGTTAGGTCACCCAAACCTACTTCCTCCTCCTTCTCGCTGACAGGGGCAGTGATGGAGATGCTGAAAATCTCCGGAATCAAATGGTGAGCTGACTACGGACAGACTTTGCTCTGCTGTTTAGTTAGCCTCACTGATGGCCATGGGAAAAAGCTTATTGGAACTGACAATGATCCGTGGGGCAGGGAGCCAGAAAGGTAGTCCCACATGAAAGATCAGCACCAGCCTGGTTCTGCCTCTTAAAGATGTTTAAGTAACTATACTGATACTAACTGGGAATTACATTAATTCTCTTGTTGGTTGTGAGGTTTTTCTCTGCCTCTTACTCCAAAGGGGAGGGAGTCAGGAAGGTGAGAGATGCAGCTTGTGTGTGGTATTTGGCAGCCAGAAGACACTTACCTGCGTGTGACCATATTCGTGAAATGGGCTCTCATGGGTCTTCCACATGCCTGCCCTCTTCCACCCCCAAAAGGAGCATTCTCATTTGGTTAAAGAAGGGAGTGGAACTAGAACTTTAAGGCTTGATTTGTGGTAGTCGGAGAAGTGGTGGGCCAAGGAAGGGCAGATATGGTTGATGAGTAGGGGAGCAGTGTTAGAGGGATTTCTGTCCTGCAGCGAGCTGGGAATGACTAGCTTGGGACTAACAGAGCTGAACTGAATCAGTAGCATCTGACCTTGAAGGACTCACTGAACAAAAGGTAGAAAATACCATGCTAAGGATTTGTCCAGCCTGATGCTGCCAGCATGTGATGCTGTCTGACATGTAGCACTGTCTGTAAAACAGTTATTTGCAGCATTAGCATTTCAAATGCCACCGGGTAGTGGGCACAGCTGAGTGGAGTGAGGGTGAGTGGTGTTGTGGTGAAGTGTGCTAAGTACTGCTTTCAAGGGAGTCTTTGCTCTTAAGACAATTTATAGAAGTGGTTGAAGCTGGTTGGTCTGCTAAGCAGATGCAGGGACTCCAGGCGTCACTCCCTTTCTCCTTCCAGTTTTCACAAACTTCACTTGGGTTCTGCCTATTGATGCATAAAACAGTCCCTGAAGTTTTGGAAGTAATCAGGTGCAGCATTCCAAAGTTGTCACTTCACATTAGATACAAACTGATAATTGAGTGTCATGCCTTACTTTTGCTTGGCCAGTAATCAATAAACACTCTGATTTGTGTTTAAGGCTGGTCCCAACTACAAGAGCTGATTGCAGCTGATCAACCCACCGGCCTTCGTCCACACTAAATTGCAAGCAGAGAGTGAGTTCCGCTAAGCAAGATGGCAACTGTTCTTCCCTGAGCCTGTCCCAGGTAGGCTGTGTGTTCTTTTGGAGCAGTATATAGTGATTGTCTAGCTGCAATTGTCTGAAGGGTCATTGTGCACACTGAGTCTTATACAGTTTTCTGTTAATGCTGAAAGGCATCAATCTGCAACTGATCAAAACCTCATAAAGGTTTATGAAGAGGAATTAACAGTCTGGTATGGTATCTTCGTTTTATGTCTTTTCTGCTCCTGCTCTATATTCAAACAAGTTGCTTCATTTTAAGTCTGTATGTAATAGGGTTTGGTAGCTACATGGAGGTTCATAATCTACATCAAACCAAAGATATAATTGAGCTAATCAGTCAAACAGATTCAGCAACAGACTGACAGAGCCCAGATTTACTGAAGAAACATGTCTCCTGCTCTATTTCCATACTATGGCTGCACGCAGCTTCCCCTTCCTAAGTCTTGCTTTACCGTCTTCATATTGAGGTTTAATTCTCTTCCACCTAAAGAGAACACAACAGCCCAGAGGTCATGGTTCCTTCTTGCAAGTGTTATCCTCAAGTGAGCATGTGTTCCAGGTTCCTTTCTGTGTCTAATCTGCAGACAATATGTCTGTAGCGAAGACCATCACGGCTAATGGTCCCCCTTCACGGCAGAGGACAAAGACTGATTGAGACCTTTGACACTGAACTTCCCTCCTCCTAAGATGCTATCCTTCTAAGCTTGGGTGAGATACACTGTGCTTGCATCTGATTTAGGCAGCACAGGCAAATGGAGAGAGCATGTCTGTCTCCAGAACTGTCAAAATGGTATATGGTGCATCTCCTGCCACCACAGACACCTAAGAGGGGCAGGCCTTGCTCCATCCACCATCTCAGTTATCAAATAGAGTGGCATTTCTCAACAGCCACAAAAGAGCCATCTGCTGGTGCTCAGTGCATCTGGAGACCTGTTTATGCCCAGTACCCAGCCTAGTTAAGGCTCTTTTGCTGCTTGGCACGTATAAGGGGAAGTACTATTACTGAGAACCCAGGCACACACTGCATAATCCTTCCTTGTCCCCTGCCATTTATCAGGTCACAATTCCAACCCTCTTCATCCCTAGCAGGGAGTTTCATCACAGCACCCGGAAGGTTGATTCTGCTCCCTCCTGGTCACTCAGAGTACATTTGTATTGTCTGTCTTCCCTAATGTGATTATCCAGATCTTAATGAAAATTAGTAAAACAACCAAGCTGCAAAACAAGACAACTCTCTCCATTTGATTTAAATGGACATAAATCAGACATCAGGAATGGTAATGTACAGAAGCCTGTTGGAAGGGAATACTTTAATCTCCCTGGACGCTCAGTGGCAGATTTAAGGGTGATAGTTCCGAAACAAAAAAATTTCAAAAATCAAATGGAGAGAGAAATCTCTGAGCTGCAACTTATTTGCAAATTTGACTCCATTAACCATGGATTAAACAGAGACTGGGAGTGGCTCGCAGCTTACAAAGGCAGGTTCTCTGCTCTGGGTGCTAATATCTCCCCAATAGACTCTGACAAAGGCTCACATCCCCCCTCTGATTTGACTTGTTTTTTCCTCTTTTGATAAGTGCTGTTGATACTGGGCCATTTCCACCTTGCTGAATAGACCTTGTCAGCTCTGGCCCTCTCTCTTACTGGGACCCCACTCTTTAAATACCCTTTGAAACGCCCCTTCACTAATGCATCTGATGAAGTGGGTCTTTGTCCACGAAAGCTTATGCTCCAAAATATCTGTTGGTCTATAAGGTGCCACAAGACCTCTTGTTGTTCTACGGAACAGTTGTTATAGCTGTGTGCCCTTGAAGTTTATAACATATGTGTAAAAAGAAAGCTAAGCCCTTACTCAAGCTGTGTTCTTGCAAGTGACAGCAATGTGCACAGAGCAGTCCAGGCACTCGGGGCTAGTGGGTTAAACCCTTCCATACAGCTTACCTCTCTGCACCTATGCATCTCTTCATGTATTTGTTCCCATAGAGCAGCTAGGCAGCAAAAAGACCATTTGTGGCAGAAGACAGAAATATGTAGCTGTCACCCATATTATAGTGGAATCCCAACCAATACCACTTGTTGAATGGCCCAAAGAGATGACAGCATATGTAGTAGATCACTGCTTGCCAACTTATTGCTGATCCTTGGGTGGGGAGGAAAGGCAACATTATATATATATGACAAAATGATGGACTTTCTAAGCAACTAATACAAATTTCAGCCAGGGAACAATAACTCCTCCTGTATGAAGTGTCAGACTCTGTGTATGTGAGTTACCACAACTGATTCTGAAATTATTTAATCTTATGTGAGTTTATATTTAACAAACAAACAAAAGGTACCAGTAGCAAAAAGCCCTTGTGAAGTGAATGACACCACTGCTAGGAGTGAAAGAACAATCTAACTCTGAAACCCACATGCAGGATTTAGGACCAGTTCCTAAACTGATGTAGATGGACATAGCACTTGTGACTTCAGTGAAGCTCTACTGATAGGCGTTGGCAGAGGATCTGGCCTCTGATTTGGTTTAAGGGTTCAGTCTGTCCATTCTGCCTAGGTTTTCATACTATACTCCTTTGTAGTATCTGAGTGATTGGGATTGCTGTCTATTTTAACTACAGGTTGAACCTCTCTATTCTGACACTCTCTCATCCAGCAACATCCGTAATCTGGCATGATTTTCGTTAGCTGGACGACCACTTGTCATGGGTGTGGCCAAGTTTCCCCGTGATCCCATAAAGTTTGTTACAGCCACCAGTCCTGGCTCCCAGTGTTCTGTGCTGTTTAGCTGTAATTTACCATTAAATGTCTTCTAAGAGCCCAGTAAGCAGTGCAAGTCTTGGTAATGCTGCTGTCCAGCAAATTTTTTGGCACTGGTCAGGTCTTGAGGGTGCTGGACTAGAGAGGTTCAACTTGTACTAAAACTGAACTGATTATAGAGGGCAGCCTCTCAATAGAGACAACAGTGGAGTACTGATTCCTCTGTAAATTTATTTACTAATTCACTTAGTCTCATTAGTAGATTTCTGAGGAACACTTGCTCTCATTCACCCCAGTGGGCACATTCCTGGCATCTCAACAGACTTTCTAGTGGGCAGCTGTCCCAATCTGCAAGGAAGGGGCTAATGCAGGCTAAAGAGAGCCTGCACAGGCAGTCAATTAGGGAAGGTCTTACAAGCAGCCAATGAGAGGGCAGCTTAGTGCAGCAGCCCTGCATATAAGGAGGTGCTCCAGCACAGCTGGATGAGTTGGGTCCTGGCCAGGGAAGCTATAGGGTCGGCTCCCGGTATGTGCTAGCACTTTACCCACAGCAGTGCTGTGTAGGTTAAGGGGAACTTGGAACAGACTCCAGCCTGTTGCCTGCTAGGCTGCTGGCCTTGATATAGAAGTCTAGAAGGTGCAAGGGAAGTGGCCCAGGGAGTGAGTCAGTAAAGGGGAGAGAGGAGAGCAGGACAAGACTGCCGCCAGAGGGTCCCTGAGCTGGGACTCAGAAGTGGGTGGGTCTGGGTCCCTCCACTTCCTCCTTGTACCGCACCTAGCCACACACTGGAGTTGCCATTAGGGACTGTAGCTTGCCCCTGAGGTGAGGGGCTAGACTGAGGCTGCAGTTGTCCACAATGGTGGGTGCCCTGAACCAACACTGCTGAGTCCCCCAGAACAAGGCAAGAGACTGGTGAACCGAGCACGGCTGGAGGGCAGTGCCCTGAAGGGGATGCCGTGGTCTAGGGGGTGACATGGATTCAGAGAATAGATGAGATCAGGTAAAAATTTGTGATGGAGGGGCCACACTTCATGGCATGTGGGGTCTGGGATGGAAGTTGGGTGCAGAAGGGAGCTCAGAGTAGGGTGATCGAGAGTGGGGTTGGAGAGGGAATTTGGCTGAAGGAGGGGATGTATGGGTGCAGGTGAGGACTCTGACATCAGGGGAGGGATGTAGGAGCAGGTTAAGGGTCTGAGGGGGAGTTGTGATGTGGCAAGGGGAGGAGGTGGGAGGAGGGTGCAGAGGGCTTGTATGTAGACCTAGGGCAGGGGTTTGGGTGTAGGACAGGGTAAGACTGCAGCAGTGGATTCTGGCCTGGGGGAGGGGTGCAGGGTCTGGGAGGGAGTTGGGGTGCAGTGCAAGAAGCAATCTCTGGCTGGGAGGAATTTAGTAAAGCAGCTCCTGGCCAGCAGCACTCTCAGGCAGGCATTGCTGCCTGCCAGCAACCCCAGCTCACTGGCTGTTCCATGTGGCTCTGCACTAGGGAGAAGGTCTTTGCACTGCTCCCACCCGCAACAAAATCTCTGACATCCTATTGGCTACAAATCAGTGAACGGAACACCCACCAGAGGGTGGCGCCATGCTGGAGACTGAATTAGTTCCCTAACAAACCAGCAGGGGGTGCCAGTGCAGCAAGTTCACCCTGTGACATGCTGCTGCTACCCCCTGTGCTTTCAACAGTAAGAGAAACCTGCACCGAAAGGACGAGTCAGTTCTTAAAGCCTATGCATGGAGGCTAAGAATATGCTTGCGCTGCAGTCAGAGCTGTGAGTGCAGCATGTGTGGAGAGAGCCAAACAAACTTTAATCTAGCTAGTGTGCGCACTAGCCACAGCAGCACTAGCATCTGTGTAGGTTGTACAAGCCCATCCAGGACCCTGGCTACTTACTTGGGCAGCCAAGCACATTTAAGTTCATGCTGCCACAGCTTCACTGCTACTGGTACTCGCATTAGCTAGGGGCTCATCTACACAAACGTTTTGTTTGTAGCAAGTGGGGCAGTGGATCTACTTCACGCTACCCTGCCAGGGACTAACCGGTCATAAACAACAAGAAGTCCTGTGGCACCTTCTAGACTAACAGATATTTTGGAGCCTAAGCGTTCGTGGGTAAAGACCCATTTTGTGTTTGCCCACGAACACTTAGGCTCCAAAATATCTGTTAGTCTAGAAGGTGCCACAGGATGACTTGTTGCGTTTAACTGACCATGTGGATCCTGCAGATGTGCATTAACGGTGCATGTTCAGGTAGCTCATGGTAAGCTTGTGTGGGATAGAGTCATACACCACCCAGCTTACCACGAATGAAATGTGTGTGTAGATTATAGGTAACTTGGCTATGTTTACGCATGCTCGAATCAGACCTCCCATTGAGTATTGACAAACCCCCAGGCTCTGATGTGTCTCCTGTAGTCCTAAAGGCTAGAGCTCTTTGAGGATTAATGTTCCAGCATGTGCTTGAATGTAATTTGGAGAGTCACCGAAGCGTGTGCTGATAGTTGCTTCTTTGGCACTCGACTTGCCCAGAACCTTTAGCTGTGTTTTTGAGAAAACCACGGGCGTAAGGGAATCCAAGTGGAAGCTTTGTGATTCAGTGAATGAAGCCAGCCAAATCTGTCCAACTCCCATTTGTTTTGCACTGGCCAGTGTACGTGTACTTCATTCCAGAGAACCCGGCAGCTGGCCAGCTGGAGAGTGGGGTCAGGCTACTTTCTAGAGGCTACAGCTTATAGGGGATAGAAACCATGAAACAGCAACAGCCAATGGTGATTCTTCTTTAGCTGAAGTATTTCAGACTTGTGGGATGGACGGTCCTAAACTGTCTCCCCACTAATGTCTGAAAGCGACTCTCCACATGGTCTCTCGTGGAATAATCTCAGTAGACTTCTGTCTGCAGCATCCTCCAGGGTGTATTCTATTAAATGATGTCTTCATCCTTCCATGGACTCCCATTGTCAGAAGCACAAGATCTTGAGGAAGGCTCTGTGGAAATTGGTGTTAAAGGTGGTGTAGATGATGGGGTTGAGAGCGCTGTTTACATAACCAAGCCAGGTGGTGGCACTGTAGAGTTCTGGGGTTACGTGACAAGTCTGGCAGTGAGCATTCAGGATGTGGGTCATGAAGAATGGCAGCCAGCAGATTACGAATGCCCCTAGGGTTTTAAAGGAAAGATAGAGAACATATTGACTTTGGATTAATGCTACTGCTCAGGGCTAAACTCTGACCCCCTTATGCCTATGCCAGACTGGGTTCTTCTGCCAGATGTGTGACTGGGAAAGCCACTTCACTGCTCCATGCCTCAATTTCCCCTTTATAAGACCAGGTTCATAAAACCTACCACAATCATGTTCCCTATATGCATATGTTCAGCAACTCAGGCTGGTTCCTGCTCTATAAGACCCACATAACTCCCTAAACTACAGAAACCAACAGAGTGGCATGGGTGGTGGTTGAAGCTTTCACGTGGGGATGCAGTAGCTCCCTTGCTCAGCACCCCGGGCCAGGCCCTGCCCCCTGTCTCCCTCCTCTCTTCCATCACCTGCCCTGCACATCCCTTGTCCTTGCTCCTTGTGTGCTTTTCCCCTTCCAGCCAAATCCCTGAACCCAAGTAAATTATTTTTGAAAAAAACCTTCGTCTTTTTTGCAATTCCTTTCTCAACAAAATGGAGCATATTTTGTACCATGTGCCCGGGTTCCTAATTAAGAGCACTACATTTGGGAATAAGAAATGTCAGTCACGGGTTTTTTAATATGCTCTGTTAGCTGGCATTCGGGCAGCTTGCAAATCCTTCCCCTTCCACACACACACACCCATAATGTCAAGCACTAGTTAGAGCTAATAGAGAAATCCCTGTCTTTTTTTCATGCAATAAAACAAGCTGTCAGTCTTCATCCTCAGCTGGCATTTGCCTCCTGACAAGAAGAATTAACTGGAATAAAAAAACTGCCATCTCATTCACACTTCTTCATACAAACAAGCTTGAGCCCTTCCTATATTTCCTGTTTCAGCTGCAGTAAGCACCTCGGACAATGAATAAGAATCATACAGGGACATGGACCCCATCACTAAAAAACAAGATGGCTGTGCTTTAACAACAATGGGACACCTATAGCTCACAGGAACAAGAAGGCAAAATGTCCCCCCCAAAGTAGCATGGTGGTGCCAAAGTTATGTACCAGATCAGCAGACCTATTATCCCAAGGACTGAAGAAACCAAATCACCAGCCCTATTCTCACCAGACAAAGGTAATCTTCCATCCACTGAAAAGAGTTGAGACCTGTCCTACCAATACCTTCTCTCCTCCCTGCCACCACATCCCTCCTTCCTCTGCTCCCTCTTTCTTCCCCCCTCACCCCACACTCTCCAGCTCACTGCCCTCCCCAAGTGTTCCCCCTAACCTTCCCATCACAGAATTTGAACAAGTAAAAAGACTTAGTACACAGCCCTAGCCACTGCTTACCTGTGAGAATGCACAGATGGGCCCTGGCCTAGGTGGAAAGGGATCCATTCCTCCTGGCCATTTATTGCTTTGCCCAGTCCCACTTAACTGGTGCTGGCCCTGAGAACACGCAGCACGGGTTGCCTGATTCCACAAATGATCCAGCCCTCCCTGCAGCACTCGCACAGCATAAGGCTGGTTGGCCTACCTGTGCCTTTGTCTAGCTCAGTGGTTCTCAAACGTTTTGGCCTGCGTCCCACACCACTCAACACAAATCTTTCTGTGGACCAGCCGCCAACCACACATGATGACAAAGTGCATTTGCTTATCTCTGAATAACTTAAATACTAAATGATTTATATTAGTTTACTGGAACATAAAAACATAGCTAGGGAGTTGTAACATAAGGGCTGGGTGTTGCGAGGCTGGAGAGCCAGGCAGCTCCCTGCTGCGAGGTGAAGGGGCAAGTCCAAAGCCCACAGCCCCCCCTGCAAAATGTTTGTGGACCACACTTAGAGAACCGCTGATCTAGGCCTTTGATATGTGTTGATGGGTGAGGCTGGATGGCACTCTGCTCTCACTACCTCTTTTGGCAAATTACTCCAGCATCACACAGTGAGAGGAGGAGTCATCCCATCAAGAACCCAGCTGAAATTCTTGTTATCCAGGAGCAGTGCTACTGCATGAAGGAAGCCGAAAGGGGACCCATTAAGAAATCTCTGGACCGTAACATTTCTAGCAGTGGGGAGCACAGGCCATTGGCTGCACTGAGGTGGGGCAAACACCCTGAAACTCACACTTCTCCCAGTACAGGAACACAGCAGTGAGACTGCACCGGACTCTGACACAGTGTAAGGGCCAGCTCTGCCCCTCTGTGCCAGGTGTGGTTGGGCAGGCTCCGCCCAGTATGATCCAAGTGTGGAGGGTCTTCATGGGGGGAGATCCAAGTGTGGGGCCATCTGGTTGTGGGTGGCTCAGTGGGACAGCTGGATGCACAGGGGCTCCTTGGGGGGTTCTGGATATAGGAACAATGGGACTCTTGTTGAACTCAGTGGGGCTGTGGGGTAGGTCTTGATGGGAGGGGGTCCAAGAGCTGGGGAAGTGGGGCTTGATGGGATGGAGGATCCAAGTACAGCTTGCTGGGTGGGGGGCTTTTTAGATGGGTCCAGGTGTTGGGGAGCAGGGCTTGTCAGGGTGAGGGTTAGATGGACCTGCTTAACCAGGGAGCCCCAGCTGCTGCTGAAGGGACACTGCATGCTGGACTCCCATTTCCTGCCATGACTCCTCTATCCTCTCTTCTTCTCCATCCCCTTCCCCTCACCCCCCTTCCCTCATTTCCTCCATGCCCAACCCCCTACCCAGCTCCACTGCAGGCACAGAAAACAGGAAGGTTCCTCTCCCAGCCACATGAAAGGGGGGATGGACAGGCCCTAGGACCCAGCCATCAGGCTGCCTTAGGCTGCTCAGACAATGGAGCCCCTGGGGCAGTCTGTAAGATGGACAGCCCTGCATTTAAAGTGGGAGCTTGTATATTCCATGCAGTTTCCAGAGCAGGCAGCTGAGAAGGGTCCCTGCTACTCAGCCTTCCCAGCCACCTTGCAACCTGCCTGAACCATAACAAAAACACCAGAGGCATGGAACCAGCAGGGGTTTCTGAAGCACTTGTGTGGGAAGGCTGAGCGTCCCTTTGTCTTTCAGGATCTGCTGGCCATGCAGAGTGGTGTGGTCTGATTTACAGACAGAAAAGCGTAATCTAAGGCTCTTTTCTAATTGACATATACCTAGCAAGGTGATGGTCACAAACAAGCGATAGATCAGAAATATCACAGTCCAGACGGGCACCTAAATATTGAGAGGAGTAACCAGAATGTCTAGGTGTCCTTGTCCCTTGTCATTTTCTTCTGTGGGAGAAACAATCTTTCTGAGTTTAGCGGAGCAATGGCAGTTCACCCCAGCTGGGGCTCTCTCTTACAAAAGTCCCTTTATTCTAGTCTTTTGCATTTCAATATCATCTTTCACATGAAGATCTGAAAGCACTCCTCAAACAGGTTGCCTCACTGAACCCAACCCCATGAGATGGCTAAGCAAAATGCTCTCACTCACCCAGAACAATAGCCAGCATCTGTGTGGCTTTCCTTTCTCTCAGCTGTAGTGTCCGGGGCTGCTGGTTTACTAGCCTCAAAGAAGTCAAGGTTTTGCCATTGCTGAGTTTGTGCACTTCCAAGCCCTGTTTTTGGCTTCTCCTGTCCTCTTTTAGCTCACTTCCATCTGTCCTCACTCTGGGGAAGGAAGCTTGGTGGCAGAAGCTGCAGTACTGCTGCAGGTCAGAAGGGGACAGCAGCTTCTTGTCAGGAGAGAGCTCTTGGATTGGGGATTTTAGCTGCTGATGGGATGAGAAAAGGTCTTGATGCGCATGGTGCAAATCTTTCCTCTCCTTGTGCTCCTGAAAAGGAGGAATCCACATAAAAGTCAGGAGGTATGGGTGAGCAATTCCATTTGCCAGATCATGTGTAAGGCGAGACACAGGAGAACTCTCGTTCCCTTTTGACAGCAAGGAGTGGGCCTGAATCTATGCCTGGGATGCCACTTCCCCAGACTTTGGGGAGATTCCAGATCTATTCTTCACACCTAGACTCTGGCTCACAGTGGGATGACTTGGAACCCTGCATCTCTACTTTGCCCTGAGACCTGGAACCTCAAAGGTGTTCAGGCTCCTAACTTTTATTAATAGCAGGAGAAGTTAGAAGACTAAATTCCTTTGAGACTCTGTGCCATAGCTTTATTTTTAACTGGTTGAACAAGGGACCTGGATCTAAACCTTTGACTTCCCTTCCACCCTGCTTGAAGAATATTATGCTTAGCGCTATTCCCCTTTTGCGTATTTTCCAGTGTAGCATCACTGTGAGGAAACCTCACGTTAATGCAATATCCTGGAGCCACATATGGATCAGAGAAAACAGAATTCTGCAGGTGTTTGGCCCTGTGAGTCTGCGAGGCGAAAAGCACATTCACCATTTAATACCCTGATACCCTGATAATTAAAGTATCCTTTAAAAATTCAAACAAAGAAAGCCAGAATGCTGCAGGGTCATTCTGTCAGCTCTGAGGAAACATTACTGTAGGTCTCGCCCTTTTCTGCTGTGATGGTCTTGGAGAGAGGAGATATGGGTATAAAGTCAAGAACAGCATCTTCTCCTTTGAGGACTGGGCAAGGCTTTAGCTTGGAACCCGTATTCCAGGGGTATTTCTGCTGAACAGCAGGAGCCACTTTTCCTCCTCAGTGCCTAGCTCTGAATGTCTTGACTCCCAGCCCCTCCTAGACTGAGGAACAAGAGTCAAACATCGGTTTGCTATTAAGTGATGAAAAGTGCAAAGCAAGAGGCTTCTCTGGTACGGTGTAAGGGATAGGAGAGTGCCCTGACATTTGATAAGTTCACACTGCTTTCACGTGGGTCTTACTTGCTGTGTGTAACACACTTTGACGCTGGCGCTATGGCTGCCCTGCCTGGAGAGGCTTCGTTTCCTCTGCTTCTGCCTCAGCACAAAATAAATCCGCACATAAAGCAGCAGGGTGACCATGAAAGAGAGGTAGAAGGATACCACTGAGGAATAGATGACAAAATCGGGATTGGATATGGAACAGACACTAGGATCCCCTGGAGAGAGAGAGAGACAGCAGAGAGTGGTTAAGCTGTTAAGTACTTTCAGAACTGCAAGGAAATTTTGGTGCACATCAAGATGAACAAATACGTGGCTCCTGGGCCAAATTCAGTCTAGGGCTTATGTCACACAAGTGCATCTTCAGGGATACAGGTCAGCTTGCCAAGTTGCATCTTAGCCAGCCTGCCTCTCTATCTCTGCTCATCACAGTGGCATGGGAGTCCCTCCACTGTCTGTGTAAAGTCTAGACCAGGGTGTCCAACATGTGGCCACGGGCCAGAATCCGGCCTGCAGAGCCTTTTCATCTGGCCCAGTGAGCTGGCAGTGGCACCATATTTAAAAGGTGGTTCCAAGCCACGTGTGGCTCTTTAAAGAGCCACTTGCGGCTTTTGCTGCTGCCATTCCCTCCTCCAGCTCCTGCACATCATGGCGGGGGCAGCTCCCAGCACCCTGTCGCAATGTATGTTTGGGGAGTCAGCAGAGGTCACTGTGGAGAACACAGGCTCCATCCCTCATGGGGGTTCGTCCCCACGTGACCCCTGTAATGAGTAGTCCTGGCATGCGCTCATTCGCTCACTCCCCAGCCAGCATGGCAGCAGAGCAGCCCCAGCAAGGGCATCAAGCCACTGTGTGGCAGCTGAATGGCATTGCACAGCCTGCCTACTGTTGCCAGGCTGGCATCACTGAGGAGCTGCTACCAGGGCTGTTCTACCCTACCCCGAGGCAGCGCCACAGGAGTTCCACATTCTGCTCACCAGGATTAGTGGTGTCCTCAAGGTAGTGGCACCCAGACAGACAGACACATGACAGATGGACTGGCTGGGCTGAAGGGCAATGGAGGGTGTTGGGACAAATGGACAGGGCGGGGCTGGAGTGCCGGGGGTGGGGGAGGAACGACGGATGGACAGCTGGACTGGCTGGGCTGGAGGGGGAGTGGGGAGTTGTCGGGACAGATGGGCTGCATCTACACTTGCGCTCCTCTTTCGAAAGAGGCATGCAAATAAGGGAAATGAAAAATACAAAATGAGGTGCAGATTTACATATCTGGCAGCTCATTTGCATACTCTTCTTTCAAAAGAGGAAAAGCAGCATAGACGCAGCTCTTTCGAAAGTAATCCCCATCTTCAAAAGAACCCTTCTTCCCTTTTTTTATGGGCAGAAAGGTTCTTTTGAAAGAAGAATATACAAATGAGGTGCCAGATATGTAAATCTGCACCTCATATGCATTTTTAATTTCCCTCATTTGCATGCCTCTTTTGAAAGAGGACTGCAAGTGTAGACACAGCCAGGGATAGTCTAAGCAGGAGAGGCAGCGGGGGTGTTGAGACAGACACGTGGAGAAGCTTGCCTAGAGGAGTTCATCGGGGAGGATTAGGTCTAAGGCTGGGGGTGGTTTGGGGCTGTGGGGGGTGGGGGTTAAGCCTGGGAGTAGTGGGGTGGTTTGGGGCTATGTTGTGTTCGGTCCCCAGAACATGTACAAAAATTGCCTTGTGGCCCCCAATGAAAAAAGTTTGGACGCGCCTTGAATAGACTGAGCACAGGTCGGTGAACTAGAACTGCAGCAGGTCCCATTATCCAATGCCAAACTGGAGTGTACCCTCAAATATAGGCTCTCTTATGAACCGAATCTTTGCCCCTGTTTAGATGCAGGATGTGTCGTTATCTGCAGCTGCCTCTGACAGACTTTGTAGGCCATGAATGTTCATTGGGCCACACTTTGGGCACCCCCCATTTCTAATCATGCTCTGGAAATTGCCATTACCTGTGGTATTGAAGCCAAACAGGAGGGGGCAAGAGACAGCAAATGCCAGCATCCAGACCATCCCAATCATAATGGAAACCCTTCTGCAGGAGGTCTTCCCTGTGCCATACTGATACTTGAACTGGCATCACCACTGCTGTGTACCTGCGAAAGGAATTGGGCCCAAAGACAGGGGAAGGAGGTGGAAAGGCATGGAAAAATGATGGGTGGAACAGAAAGGAGAAAAATGATCAAAATCAAGAAGACAGAGAAAGTAAGAGAGTGACAAAGGGCCCAGATTTGATGGGGTGCAGTGAAGGCAGCATGAGAATTGGAATATGATAGTGAAAGTAGAAGGAGAGAACCAGGAGATTGAATATTTGGAACAAGGTTTTGCAGTGCTAGTCAGCAGGATGGGAAAGGGAGCATGAGAAGCAACAGAGAACCAAATGGTCCCTTATCATACCTAGGTTACTTATCATACCCAGTGGTGAAACAGAATGCTAGAATGGGGGCTGCCAGCTCCACATGCCAGGGGATCTGGAGAAGGTGACAAATATAGCTGGAAACTCAGGGCATGAGCCAACTGTTTGATCCTGTCACTGAAATCTGTGGAAAGGCTCCCACTAACATCAGTGGACTTCGGACCAGGCCCGCTACGAGGCTTGCTCTGCACTGTCAGAAGGGGACTGGCAGGATGTGTTTTGTCCTCCAAGCTCTCAGCCCTCAGATACTTGAACCCTCTAAAGCTGAAGCTCCCAAGGCCCGTTCTGAGGTTTGTGGCCATTCTACACCCCCAGATGCTCACTGGAAATGGATTTAAACTCTAATTCCTTCAGTCCTACAACATTACCAGTCATCTGCTTCACTTCAAGGTACATTAAAACCATGGCAAGGCTGGCGAGCACAAGAGAGTTTCTCTCTCTTTTTAGCAGTCTTTTAAAACCTTAAAGGGGAGACTTTCAAAGGCAAAGGGCGCTGAGGCACCCCTCCCATTGAAAGCCAAAGGGCGTTAGATGCCTAATTCATTTTGTACTTTTGAAAATCTCCCCCTCCATTACCAAAGCCTGGAACACCACCCTCTGAACACTCTTGTTGTATGATGTGCTATTTTTCCCACCCTTGGTTTCCCTGCCTTTTCGTAGCCCTTTCCAGCAGGGACTGTACCATCTTCTGTGTTTCCACAGCACCGAGCATGGGAGGTATGACTGTAGCAAAACCAATACTAGTCAAAATTATGATAGTGGTTGAAGGCATCCAAGAAAGACTGGGTTCTCTTATGTATCTTCTTTATCTTTGGCATTTAGACCAGACACTTATACTCAACCATTGTGCAAGTAGGACCAGCCTGCAGTACCTTCTGAGCCCAGCACCAAGATCTTCCCCTAACTTCATGCTAATCTCCTTGGCTCCTACCTGTCAATGCTGATAGCACAGAGGTTTAAAATGCTGGCTGTGCACATCATCACATCCATGGTGACAAAGATGTCACAGCAGACACGGCTGAAGTTCCAGACTCCTCCAGTCACCTGAGCATCAATTTCAAAATTTTAGTCTTGCTTCACACTGGATATTACTGCATTGCATTTCGGTTGGCCTTTCTATCTGAGGCTATCAAAGGACTGTAGGACCATTAGTGTTACAACATTATGCCTTTTTTACAGAGGGGGAAACTAGGGCGTGTAGTATTTAAGTGATTTGCCCCATATCACACAGGAGTAGATGAAGATTAGAACTCAGGAATCCTGAGTCCCATTTCACTGCTCTATGTGTGCTGCAGGGGGATGAAAGTGGAAAAATTAGGAGAAAACTGCACTTAGCCAAGCCAGTGTTCCTGCTAATTTTTCCCACCTTGATTGGAATGAATTTTCTTACATGCACCAATGTGGAGGTGGTGTGTGACATGTTACCTTCATATTGATGCACACTAAAAAATTCATAGTAACAAAGAGGAAGCCATGCTAGTCTATACACTATCAAAACAAAAAGCAGTCAAGTAGCACTTTAAAGACTAGCAAAATGGTTTATTAGGTGAGCTTTCGTGGGACAGACCCACTTCTTCAGACCATAGCCAGACCAGAACAGACTCAATATGTAAGGCACAGAGAACCAAAAACAGTAAGCAAGGAGGACAAATCAGAAAAAGATAATCAAGGTGAGCAAATCAGAGTGGAGGGTTGGAGGGGAAGGTCAAGAATTAGATTGAGCCAAGTATGCAGACAAGCCCCTGTAGTGACTCAGAAAGTTCCCATCACGATTTAAACCATGTGTTAATGTGCCGAATTTGAATATAAAAGCCAGCTCAGCTGTTTCCCTTTCCAAAACGGTGCGATAATTCCTTTTAAGTAACACACATGCCTTGAGGTCATTGACAGAATGCCCCATTCCATTAAAATGTTGACTAACTGGTTTGTGGGTCTGGAGTGTTTTGATGTGGCAGGAGTGGGACCAATGAGTTCTGAGGGCAGGAGGGGCTCAGCCTGGGGCAGAGGGTTGGATGCAGGTGCGTGAGGCTCCGGCTGGGTGTGCAGGCTCTACCTGGGGCTGGGGTTGAGGGACTCATGACTGGGATACACGGTTGGGGTGCAAGGGCTCTAGCTAAGGATGCAGGCTCTGGTGTGGTGGGGATGAGGCATTTGGTATACAAGAGGAGGGCTCCAGGTTTGGGGAGGGCCCCAGGGCTTGGGATCAGTGTGCAGGAGGAGTACAGGGTCTGAGCTGGGGGTGTGGGCTTTGAGGTGGGGCTGAATGGTTGGAGGTGCAGTAGAGTGCTCAGGGTAGGGAGCTCAGATTTACCTGGGTGGCCCTTTCCTTAAGACTTGGTAGCTGTATCTGTGGAAAGCAGCTTCACTGTACTGGCTGTGGCAGATTCAGGGCTTGTGGGGAGGTCTCTCTCCACACTGCACTCCTGACCTACTGTGTGGGGCTTAATGGCCCCTGAGCTGGGGTAATGAGAGACTATGCAGTTGCATGGGCACACAGGGTAAAGGTAATGTAGACTCCAGTGTTTTAGCACGTAGCCTGGTACAGAAATTGAATGCAACATAATTCCTCTGTTTAAGGAAAATCACAGACAAAACGAACAAAAAAACGAGTGGTTAAGACAGTTTCCCGGCTTGGTGTCTGGAATTATTGCAGAACCAATGACCTGTCAAAGTGACTGTGTTGGTCAGAGCTTCTGCATATTTGCATGACATGCAGAGTCATCTGGGAGGGACACAGATACTTCTCCAGAATGTTGTTTGGAAACTTATTTCGCTTGCTCTACAGGAGGGCCTGGGCTACCAAGTTGAATATTAGTAGATCTGGATCCAAACTTTCCCAGGATACAAGGGATGGTGAAATTTTGGGGGAGGGGGCTGGTTTAGGACCATTTCTAATTTCCTTTCCCTTGCATTTAAAATATGTGGCATAATGTCCTGGAGGTGACCAGCGATGGATAAATCACGTGCTCAGCCCAGCTTTCAAGATTTTAGTGAGGACTTTTGCAAATTCTGTATGGGCTCAGAACAGTTTGGCATGCAAATGCCCATTTCACCTAGCTAAGCACCAGGGCAGAGGCCCAGCTGAAGAATTGCAAAACTGTTCTCTTTAAGTTTTAGTGTTGGGATGCTGAATCTACAAGAGATGCCTTGGGGATTTTGAACCTACCAAGAGTCAAATGTGAACACCTTCTGGATTATGGTTATGAAGAACAGTCCATTAACTTCTCAGAGCATTCATTTTCCTCAGATTTCTAATAAAGACTCGTGTTGCTGACTCACTTCTGACACTGATGCCAGGCTAAATAGACAGATTGCCACCTCTGTTGGCTAGGTTGTAAGGCATCAAGGATCATTAAGCTGTTGAGTGCCCTTGAAGTACTGTCCATTGTAGGATCTCTTCTGAACTCTTTGCTAGTTCTGGTGGTAAGTGTTAGAGAGACAACCACAGAGATAAAAGGCTTATTTTTATCTACAGAAAATCAAAGGCTGCAGAAAGGAGTGCTTCCCCTAACCCTCCCACCCCACAGAAATAATGGAGTTAAAAACGACTTCTAATGAGGGAGTTGGCTATACTCAGGATTACAGCTCAGGGCTTCCATCTGAGCCTCACCCATTTGAATGTAATGACTGAAAGCACTTGATCAGGCTGTTGTGACCTTTCCTTTCAACTGCGGATCACTGCTCCACACCTGAGAACCATTTGGGCACATCAGCTAAGTGCAGAACATGGGTGCCAGCTTTTGGAACTGAGGCTTTTCGTAATGAGCACATTGCCCATGTGATCTGTCTTGGTGCCCAGTTCATTTCTGAGCATTTTCATTGGTTGGCTTTAAGCAGTCTGTAAACAGGGTGAGTGTTGGTTACTGCAGTGGCCTGCCTCCCATCCTGGGTGATACCATGGCAACTGTGAGCGGCAGAGGTGCTTAGGCTTGCTGTCCTCTAATTGACAAGGAGGGGGACTGGTGGTGGGGTGTCTGACTCTGGAAGTTGCTCAGCAGGAGTCTGAAATTGTTGACTTTCTGGACAGGGTATAAAGCCCTCCCATTCTTCCAGGCTTTTCCTGGGATACAGAGCTGAATGGGTAATCCAAGTCTGTGTGTGATCCAAAAGTGTTGGATGTGGACATTTGGATATATTTTTTGCACTGTTTGATTATGTGAAAGCAAACTATTTTTACCCTGAAGGGGCCTATTTTAGCACTTAAATGGTTGTTCAGTCTCTGTATTGTATGCAGAAACTGCTATCAAGGAATAGTAACAGAGAGGGACCCATGCTAGTTTATACACTATCAAAACAAAAAGCAGTCAAGTAGCACTTTAAAGACTAGCAAAATAGTTTTATTAGGTGAGCTTTCGTGGGACAGATCTACTTCTTCAGACCACAGCTATACCAGAACAGACTCAATATTTAAGGCACTGAGAACCAAAAACAGTAATCAAGGAGGACAAATCAGAAAAAAAAATGATCAAGGTGAGCAATTCAGCACATTAACACATAGTTTAAATCGTGATGGGAACTTTCTGAGTCACTATAGGGGCTCGTCTGCATACTTGGCTTAATCTAATTCTTGACCTTCTCCCCTTCCCCCACTCTCTGATCTGCTCACCTTTATCATTTTTTTTCTGATTTGTCCTCCTTGATTACTGTTTTTGGTTCTCTGTGCCTTAAATATTGAGTCTGTTCTGGTCTGGCTATGGTCTGAAGAAGTGGGTGTGTCCCATGAAAGCTCACCTAATAAACTATTTTGCTAGTCTTTAAAGTGCTACTTGACTGCTTTTTGTTTTGCTATCAAGGAAGGGTTCCTGTGGTATGGACACTGGCCCGTGACATAGTGTAATCAGTCACTGAATAGCACGCATCCTTCAGTCTGCATAGACTATGGATCGTGCCCTTTAAAGTTTCAATTGAGGACTTCATTTATAGCGTCCTATTGTGACTATGAAGACCCACACAAGAGTGACAGTCCGTGCTGCATCTCTTGCAGGTGTAGTGGGTGTCTGGCAAGTCCTTAGTGTGCTTTCTGTGCGCTTGCTTCTCCTCTGCTAGCTGTCTGATCATCATCTCGCCCTTCTGAAGGCCCTTGTGTAACCCCTGCCTCCATCTGTTGTGGTCGTCTGCTAGTTCTTCCCAGTTGTCCAGCTCGATGTCTACCTCTCTGAGGTCTCTCTTGCAGATATCTTTGTAGCGCAACTGGGGGCGTCCCGGAGGTCTTTTGCCAGAGGCTAGCTCACCATACAGGATGTCTTTTGGAATCCTTCCATCATTCATCCTGTGGACGTGGCCAAGCCAGCGGAGCTAACGCTGCCTGAGGAGGGTGTGCATGGTTGGGATTCTAGCTTGCTCGAGGACAGTGGTGTTGGTCACTCTGTCTTTCCATGATATTCCAAGGATGCACCTGAGGCAGCGCAAGTGGAAGATGTTCAGCCTCTTTTCCTGGCGGGCATACAGGATCCAAGTCTCACTGCCGTAAAGGAGGGTGCTGAGGATGCAGGCTCTGTAGACTTGCATTTTGGTGTGAGTGTACAGCTTGTTGTTATTCCACACTATCTTGCTGAGTCTGGACAGAGTTGTGGCTGCTTTTCCGATCCTCCTGTTTAGCTCAGTGTCCAACGACAGGGTGTCAGTGATGGTGGACCCGAGGTAAACAAACTCGTGGACGACCTCTAACATATAGTTGTCAATGCTGATTGATGGGGATTCAGCAACATCCTGACCAAATATGTTTGTCTTCTTTAGGCTGATGGTAAGCCCAAAGTCCTTGCACGCTTTGGAGAACTGATCCAGCAGTTTTTGAAGAGGTAATCAAATGTGCCGGGGACACACTCCTGGAACCCTACATGAGCTACTGTGCCTGTGCTGGAAAGAGGGTGAGGTTCCACAGGATATGCGCGACGCTAACATTGTATAAGAACAAAGGAGACAGAAGCGACTGCAACAACTACCGTGGAATCTCCCTCCTAAGCGTCACTGGTAAACTGTTCGCTCGCGTCATCCCTGGCAGACTCCAGAAGATTGCTGAGAAGGTGTATCCTGAATTGCAGTGCGGATTCCGCGCAGAGAGGTCTACCGTTGACATGGTCTTCTCTCTAAGGCAGCTGCAGGAGAAGTACAGGGAGCAGAGGAAGCCACTCTACACAGCCTTCATCGACCTGACCAAGGCCTTTGACTTGGTCAGCAAGGATGGTCTGTTCAAACTGCTCCACAAGATAGGCTGTCCTCCACGGTTACTCAAGATGATCCAGTCGTTCCACGAAGACATGAGAGGAACCATCCAGTATGTCGGCGCATTATCAGATGCTTTCAGAATCAGGAGCGGCGTCAAACAAGGATGCGTGCTTGCTCTGATGTTGTTCGGGATCTTCTTCGCCTTTGGATCTTCAACAGAGGGCATCTTGCTGCACACAAGATCTGATGGGAAAGTGTTTAACCTTGCAAGGCTGAAAGCTAAGTCTAAGGTGCGAGAAGTCCTCATCAGAGACATGCTGTTTGCAGACGATGCTGCTGTAGTGTCTCACACAGAAGACCAGTCATTGAATAGCGATTGGCTTTTTAAAGACTCTTAGTCACTGTTGATCTATTAATGGCTTTTTTAGTGTGCCCATCACTGTAGCAATTATTTATTATTTGAACCAGCAACCTGGCACTTAAGGTCTCTGTAGCTCGTATATTCCTGCAGCAGTAGATCTCTCCCTGTCACACACAGACCCCTCTGTTTAATCAGGGTATGAACCTGATCTCCCGATTGGTTGAAGACTCCAACAGGCACTTTTGTGACACCTGTTGCAGGGCTGGGTCTCTGGCTGTTCAACAGAGTTCTGTGTTGGCAGCTGTGTTTCTGATTCTGTTTTCTGCTCCTGTCCCTGCTGTTTCTGTGATTCTGACTCGTGGCTCCTGCTTCTGGCTTTTTTTATCTCTGGACTTGGCAACTGAGTTCTAGCCACCAGGCTTGATCAAGCACTGGGCTAGTCATCTCTCCTGTCCTAACTATTAGGTAAGGCTACCCACAGCTTGCTTCTTAACCCACGTGTGTCTCTCCATGCTGGCAAATGGAGGGGAACATTTAAAAAAATAAAACCAACTTCATTTTTAAATGAAAGTGCTACCTGTGGGAATACATTATGTCTGTAACATATACTCCTGCGTCCCAGTTATTGGGATGGCATGAGGTCTTGCTTACAGCTTCTGCTGCTTTAGTGATTGGTGTAGGATGAGTGAGAGTAAGAAGAAACCTGTCATCCATAAACTAAATATAATCAGAAGTACAGAGTGAGGTAGAGTTAATACCAGGGCGTTATTTTACCCTCCAGAGGGAAAACCTGTGGGGAGCAGTAAGGAGGAATCCAAATTATTTCAAGAAGTTGGTTTTTGCCTTGCTTTTGCAGAAGAACAGGGGGTTTAACTTTCAAGCCTTGCAGATTTTCTAGGATCCAAGTGGATATTGGATATTGACCAGACACTTGCCTTGGCCCCTTGCCAAACTAACCCAGCTTTCTGATAAGCATGGCTTCAAGGACTCCTCGAGAGACAGCTGCTCCCCCATAAGGTGATGCATTACAGCTGAGAAGCCCTGCAGGAAAGCTAATGCAGTAGCTGAGTGTAATACTTTTCCTTTAAGTGTGGAATGATGGGCTTTCTTTATCCCTAGTCTGCATCCAGCCTTCCTTGACCTGCAAAGTGACACATGAGATCTGAAGCAGAGAATGATGGTGTCATGAAGGCAGCCCAAGTTGTACAACTCAGTACCTCAGGAACACTTATGCAATGTCAGTCAGTAAGTGGTGCTGGTATTAATCTCTACTTACAAGGCAACAACAGACTGTGGAAAGTAGAAAGCAAATGAGGAAGCAATTCTCTGAAATGAAACTACTCTGGTGCTTATTAGTGTCTGCTTAAGTGAATGAAGCATTTAGCATTCATTCAATTCCACTTCACAATCCTACTGCTTGGTGTCTGGTATGCTTGTTGTTGGATTTTTACCTTATGAGTTTCCTAGAGACACATAATGTGAGATTCTTAGTTTCCTTTGAAAAAGAGTAAGTTTCTAGCCCACATGGCTGTGGAGAAAAGCTTGAAAACCTGAACCATAAAGTCTATGATACTAGAAAACACAGACCCTGCAGGTCAGTGTTATAAATCTAAACTTGTAAAGCAATGGTAATGATATTTTGAGATCAAGCTAGTGATTTTTTTTTTGAATGTGTGATGCTGACAATCCTGAACTTTTGCAAAAGAGTCAAAGAAAGGGTATTTGGTTTCACAGTTTGATGCAAACACAGAACTCAATTCAAGTTCATCATAAAATCTTTGAAGGTTCAAAAGCCTTTCATCAAAAGTTGGAGTCAAGGGCTTGCATGAAAGCCAGGTGCAGATCACACAGTTGGTCTATGTCTAGTGTAGTACCTTCTGAAGTTCTGGGCTCATTAGCGCAGGGAATGTGAACTACTGGAAGTGAAACTGAAGAAAATCTTAGCAGAAAATGCCCTATAGTGAAATCTCTCAGGGTTGCATATTCAGCAAAGCCTCAGGACATACTGAGTTCTAGCATATAGAAAAATGGGTTTGTCATACCAAAGTGATGAGTTGAAATCTGTTCTTATTTGCCCCAAATCAACCTGTTAAGTGTGGAGTAATATCATTGAAGTCAGAGAAGTTACTCAGTATTTATCTAAGGGGTAACTGAGATCAGAATTTTACATAGATTTCAAATGAAAAAAATTCATAGACCTTATTGTTATATCCAATCTTTCTTTATTTCTATTCAGTTTAGTGGTGTTAATGAAACAAGAACTTGCCAGTTTGCCTTTTCGGTTCTCATATGCCACTAGGAAGGTCATAAATATTCTTTCATCTGAGTATCTCAAAGCATTTAATAACTATTAACTACATTAATCCTCACAGCCACCTTTGTGAATTAAGTAGGTTTTAGGGTTTTACATCCATTTTACAGATGGTGAATCTGAGACGTGTGGGGTGACCCAGATTTCTGAGATCACTCAGTGAGGCAGTGACATTGCTGGGAATAGAGCCCCTGGGTGAAATTCTAGCAAAATTTCTGTTGACTTTAGATTTTTTGAGTACCTGTTCTGTGCTCAGTCTGCAAGACACAATGTTAAGTTTAACTTTTTTAGCACTGGTGGAGATATTGCCAGTGAAAGGTATTGGATTTGACAGCTATGTAGACTCCCCCCGCACCCCCGAAAAAAATTGAAATTATAAATGGAAAAACATTAAAATGTAAATGTTTCAATTGCAACTTGAACGGTAAGATTGTATTCTTGATTCTACTGAGTCACTTCTTAAAAAAAATAAACAAAACCAAATATTATAGCCATCGGCAGATATTGAAAGTTGAACTTGGGGCTGATGCCTTCTCAAGGAATCGAGACGCAATCATGACTTAGAAAAATTCAAGGTTGAGGTGCTTTGATAGCAGTGGGCAAACATTCACCCTTAGTTGAAAACTATTGTTGACTTTATTGTGCTTCTGATTGTTAATTAGTATTGTCTCAAATTCAAACTTGGCTTCCACCATCTGATTTGCATCTGGATTTCAAACTTTGCCAGATGGTGATGATGGCTACATTCTACACATGAAGAAAACCTGAATATTAGCATTCTGATGTTGTAGCCCATGTTCTGCATTGGCTTTACAGTGAAACAAGGAAAGAAAGGACTATATGCTATCGGATTCTAGAACAGAAAAGCCATCAGAGGGACCCACCCTTACGCTCTGAGATCGAAGACAATTTCATCAATCACTGTGATTCCAAAGCTATTCAGAGATGGAATTTACATCCACTCATGTCCACAGCATCTTGTGACCAATTTTTTTTTAAAAAGATTTATAGTAGTAGTAAAGGGGAATGGACTTTACTCAGTTCCCTCGGGAAATCATCAATTAGTGTGACGAATGGTTTTTCCGTGCCAAGAAACTTGACTGGTTGGGCTTGAAGAATTTGAGGCTATATAATGCTACCATGGTTGGCCTACTGCCATCATCACTTAATCTTTCTCAAAAAGGGATGGCTATAGGCTGCATGACATTGGGCAAGGATGATAGGGTGCAGAGTTTATTTCCTGGGCGGGGTTCAGGCCACAGATTGTGTGAAGGTTGCCTAAAAAAATTTACCAAGTGCTTTGAGATTGCAAATAAATTGTAGATATGAAGCCTTGAACAACCTCTGATTGTACCATAAATTATGAGATGGATGGCAGTAAGCTTCAGATGTGTCTTGGCAAACACAGACACTAAAAATAACTGTTTTACAAGCTATTGGAGTGGATTATTCAGTCTTCCCTGGGAATGGTTGGCTGCTGCACTATTAGACAAAACAAAACAGAGTCACTGTCATACTAAGGAATGATGCTCGCAGGTGAAAGACTACCTTATTGGCTGCAATCTATTCTACAAACAATGGGCAAAATCTATCTTCCGAACTTTGAGTTTCTCACGTCTGTTTTACTAGATGCTTAGGAACTGCTGTATAGTGATCAGAGTAGTAGATTGGATGTCAGGACTCCTGGCTTCTCTTGGTTATCCTTCAGATTCTTTGTCTTCCTTTGGGTGAGGCACTTCATTATCTGTGTTTTGGGGTGTAAAGCTTATTGCTGCTACAAAGTCGACTACTTTCCCATTCTTAGGCTGTGGCCGCAAAGCTGCACAAAGGTGGAATTCTCACCCCCATGTGCCTCAGTTTCCTGATCCAGAAAATGTAGATAGCAAGAGGACTGATGAACTTCTTAATGTTTACAGAGCGCTTTTTTCCTAGGATCTCAAGATACTGTATGTACAAACGGTTGGTTTAAAATGAGGATAGTTTTCTAACAGCATTTCTTCATTTCTTTTCCAATATTAAAATTCCATTCACTCCACTTACTCCCACATGAGTTTTTTTTAATTGCTTATCCTTTTTCATTTTCTGCCTCCTTTCCATCTTTATTTTCTATTCCTGAGATCCTAGATCTAATGTCTTAGTACTAGATATTCCGTATGTTAGCTACAAGATAGTTCTATACAGACTTTTCTGTATTTTGCTCTTAATTAGGAATGCGATGTGGCATGCAATGTGCTGTTCTTTCACTTCTGACATATGATTTATAACATATGATAATCATCAGTGTCACTATTCATATCACCACTGAATAGAACAGGTCCCTCATTTCTCTTCCAGGTGACTCTGCAATGGACGTGAGTTTAGGAGAATGACAGACAACATAAAGGAAACATAAATGGGCTAACAGTCTCCAAGGCTTTTGTAGGTATAACCACACTCAAACTATGGCTATGTCTACACGTGCCCCAAACTTTGAAATGGCCAAGCAAATGGCCATTTCGAAGTTTACTAATGAAGCGCTGAAATGCATATTCCCCCTTATTGGGGGAATAAGGGGACTTTGAAGTAGGCGGGGTCCTTTCGAAAAGGATCCCCGTCTGGACGCGCCGCGCGGCGGCAAGGCGCATCAATTTCGAAGCGCCGCGGCAGCCCGCATGCTAATGAAGCGCTGAATATGCATTTCAGCGCTTCATTAGTAAACTTCGAAATGACCATTTGCTTAGCCATTTCAAAGTTTGGGGCACGTGTAGACACGGCCTATAAGTGATGTGCCTTAGCTACAATTGTTACATGGAGGGGTAGCTATGTTAGTCTGTAGCTTCACAAATAACAAGCAGTCTTGGGGCACCTTAGATTAACATTTATTAAGTCATGAGCTTTTGTGGTTAAAAACCACTTCTTTTCATCTGATGAAGTGGGTTTTACCCATGAAAGCTCTTGACCTAATAAAATTTAGTCTCTAAAGTGCTGCTAGTTGTCTGTAAATCTCAGTTGCTTTTTCTGAATTTGTGCCAAAATAGCTTTAAAAGGGGGACCCCCCCATGTAATAAACCATCATAGATTTCCTTTACTAAAAATAAGTGAGCCAGGAGTGGACCTACAGTTCATGCTGTACGCTTCTGTTTGGGGAAGCTTGAATTCTAAGGTCTGATTCTCCATTGCCCTGCACCACATGTAGTCATTTAGAACCAATCAAAGTCCAAAAGGTACAATTTTCTACCTACTTAGCATTGATTTCTTTCACTGAACGTAATGCAGAACAATGGAAAGTCAGGTCCTCATTCCCCTTTCCAAGCCCTGCTGGCCCAGGGAGCAATAATTGCCAGGACTGGCATAACGCTCTTAGTGCTCTGGAACATCTGGTAGGAGGCCTGTATTCAGCTTTCTTGCTCCTTATGTCAAAGGAAGGAGGGGCCAGCCTAGGCCCAGGGCTCAACTAGTGGAAATATAAGAATAGGGAATGTTCAACAGGTGATGGTACTAACTGATTCAGGAGAGGCCTTGATATAAATGCCATAAGGTGGTGTTGCTATTTAACTATAGTCGCATAAGCAAAGATGTACTCACCTCCAGCTATACCACCCAAGGCATCACCAGTGTGGCCACCAGCAAGTCTGCTACAGACAGGCTCACCAACAGGTCATTTGTTGTGGTTTGCCAGGTGCGTTCTCTTAACACTGCCAGGCAGACCAGCATGTTCCCGAAGACGATCGCCAAAATCAGGGCGCAGTAGCTGAGGGTGTAGTAGGCATGGGAGTGTGGCAGGCCAGGCTCTGTTGTGTTCTCCTGCTCATGTGGGACAGTGCTAGTGGTGTTGAGAAAGCTGTTGACTCTGGTAAAGAGTGCCATGAGGAGACGGAGGGAGAGCTGAAAATAGACATTGAGCAACTCCAGTAAGCAATGTTTTCATCTCTGACCTGTCTTTCATCTACGTGATTCTACTGCCCTTTACATGCTGTGAGCCAGACCCTGGAGCCTTTATTCTGTGCAGAGTTCTTAAATTCAATGGGAGTTTTGCCACAGTACAAACTGTGTAAAGAATTCAGGCTTTTAACTTGCTACATTTGCCTATCTAGTGCACATTTCCTTTGCCAATCAAATGCAGCTGTTTAGCAACATACAGCAACACTGCACAACCGTGTAAGACAGTGAAAGGTGGCAAACAACTGATAGAGCAGAAGGACTCGAGGAGGGCAGAATGTAGTTATTTGGCCAGAACTGAGTCTAGCCTCTCTTCTTTTGCAAAAACAGCTATGGACTCCTTAACTGCATGCAAACTGGTGTTTGGTGGTATTGTTTGGCCAAACAATGTCACTTCCAATATCAGGAGTACCCCACAGTCATATTTGGCCTTAGTTTCAGTACGAACGCAGAGAGAAAGATGCTACTTGTTGAATCACCATTTCTGCTGTACTTCTCTGCTGAAGAAGGTATTCCATCTAATTACTGATAAGGTCCACTTGTAGGATTATTACATTTTATTGTGGCACTGATACTTTACCCTTTCTAAACACGGTAGGAGGCACAGTCTGTGCACTAAAGAGCTCAGATGATAAACTAATGACTCGGGACAGGCCCCAAATGCAAGGGGCTTTAAATTGCTCTCCTGTGAGGGTGCTGCAATCATCCTCAAACATTCTTGTCTCCATTTACTTAGAAGTTGATTTATTTTTTTCCCCTTGGGTGTATTGAGGCTTCTGTTCTCATGTCCTGTTTTGTAATGTTTAACTCATTTGTTTAGTTATTTTGCAGCTGTTCACATCACTGAAGTATCTGGTCATGTTTATTAAAAGCAAGTATAGAACAGTGCACAGAGCTGTCCAAGCCATTGTACAAATGTTCGTCCTGTCCTATCCCATGCATCTCAATCAAACCCGCCCAGTAATGAAGCTTGTACAAATGCTTGAGCGGAAACTGTCATGAACAGTAAGTATGGATGACAGATGACCAGATTGCCAGTGGACAGAAGTCACTAAAACCAGCATTAATTGCCTCCCTTCTTGCATCAGAGAGCCCAAGGGTTGGATAGGTCATGGAAGTCTTTTCTCTTCCCTAAATGATGATCCCTCAGGTAGGGGATGAGACTTATTAGCTATGGGGTGTAATGGAAGCTTAGCCTATTACTGTCTGTGCTGC
Organism: Carettochelys insculpta; assembly: GCF_033958435.1. Taxonomy (NCBI): domain Eukaryota; kingdom Metazoa; phylum Chordata; order Testudines; family Carettochelyidae; genus Carettochelys; species Carettochelys insculpta. The sequence continues at coordinate 222,042,966 of NC_134137.1, forward strand.
ACCATCTGAGGGGTTGCATAGTGGTGCTCAGGCACTTTATTTCTGGTCCTGAAATAAGAATAAATATGGAACAGAATCCAGCCTCTCATGCTGGTGAGTCAGCCTTTTCCACCAGCAAGACATTTAAAAAAAACAAGCAATCAAAGTTAGCAGAGCTTTTTCCACATCCAGCATGTGAGTTTATGCTGGTCCTGATTTAAAGTAGACCAGCAAGAGCTGTGCCCAGCTGCAGTCCATTCTTTGATGTGTCTAATGATGCAGCCCTCTTGGTACCCTATATGCTGTGCTGAATTCATAGCAAGCAACCAGAGCTTATTCTGTTAACCTATGCAATACCAGCTCTTTCACCTACAGAAGAGGTTGTTTTAAGGATCTGCACCCCTTAAGCAGGACCCATGTCTTATTAATATGGTCAGCGAACAAGCCAATACAATTGTAATGAAAAGCTGAACAACATTACTGGAAATGTGTTTTCTCCTAGTGTTAAATTGCTATCCTATTCCAGCTCCCTCTAGCTTTGTATGATAGTCCTGGCTTGTTGCTTCCCCCTCATATTGCAGTTGTGAGCCCCAGACAACTTTGTCAATGAATGATTCCGAAACCTGTGCTGGGACTACTTCCCCTCTTCCCCCTGCCAAACTGCCCTGACAGTTTCTGGACCCCTACATGCAGATCTATCAATGCTACCTCTTTCTCCCACCACCAACTGGTCCCTGTAAGCCGGGCACTTGTGCAGCTACTCAGGAGAAAGTCAAATTACACCCAGCTGATCAGTCGAGTGCATACAGTATGTTTTGTTACTGCTGGTGGTGCCTGTGCCTTTTATGCATGTAATGTATTCTGCAGGGGATAGAAAAATCTGCACACACAGAGAAAGGATTAGAGCAGGGGTTGGCAAAATCAGCCCTGGAGGTTGGATCCAACCTTCCCAGTTGATTAGCAGATCACACATACTTACAGCCAGCAGCATGTGTTCAGCTGTCATTCCCCTCACCTTGTTCCGTCTGCAGCAGAGCTGCTCTTTGGATTTTCTTACTAGCTGTGGGAGGGTGTAGGAGAGAGGGTAGTGCTGAAGTCAGGGTGTTCCTCTGCTCCAGTACCCATTCTCTACAGAGCAGAGATTGGGGAGATGAAGACATACAGTGGAGCTGCTCCCATCTGAAGCATGCATGGTAAGTGACTCACTCAGGAGTGCAGAGCAGGACAGATTTCCCTGAAAGAGGTAGAGGATGGCTTCTCTGAGAAACTTATGCAACAGCCAACACACTCTGGGTCCTTGTCACACATACCCAGTCTATGCCACCCACCCACCCCGAGTCACATATACACTGCAGCACACACTCAACCTGTGTCACAAAGTCTGTCTTACGTGCACAAAGTGTTTCTCATTCATACTCTTTGTCTTGCTCCCTCCCTGTAGCCCGCAGCCCCAACTGGCCTGTGTAAGGCCCTGTCTCTTCTCGGGGTTGGGGAGGGGAGAAAGAGGGCAGAGTTGCCCCACAGCCAGTACCACAATTCATGGAGTAGCCCCTCTGTGACAATTATTTCCAACCTCTGGATTAGAGGAAACATTGGTCCCCACTGTTCTATTCCTTGGCTCCCCACTCTGCTCTAATAGCATACCTCACTCCTCAGCAGCAGACATTTGCTATTCCAGTCCTAGGCCAACCCCCACAGCTTTAATAAATTTTCAGCCTGACCTACAGGACCCCTTGCTATGCCATCCTAGAGTCCATCTTGAGCACAGCCCCCTTAACATAAATCATGTCATGTTATGCTACAGTTTGTGGCATGTAATATGGATAAAAATCAACTAGGGGCTCAACTAGTCATTTCCTCCATGTACATGCGTGCAACTGCTCTATATCTCATGGGAGCTTCTGGAGTGTGCAGGCAAAGAGGACAGCTGTACTGACTCTTGTAGGGAGATAGCACAGCTGGAGATTGGACAGACCTCTCAAGTCCAAGAAGCAAAGCTATAAGAATGTGCAGAAAATTACATCAAATCAAGGAAGCCACAAATAGTCTTAAAGAAAAAGCACCAATGTATGCAGAATAATGAGGGCAATGAAAGAGAACTGAAGATTGAATTCTTGCAGTGGATGCAGTCTAAACATCATAAACCGTTCTCATTCTGTTAAGTACAAATCATGCCCGCTGTAATGATAGTCTGGTTAAAGAGATGACTGGTCAAAGCAGAGTTGATGCAAGTTTTGATTCTGTCTCATTCTGTTCCCTTTTTGTGATCTTTTGGATTACTTCATATGGAGAAGCAGTAACACCTTTTGAATTTCTTTTTCTGGTCCTATAGTCTCTCTCTTCCCCATTTTTCAAGTCTCTTTCCTGGCTGGCACAACAGGTGGTCATCTTCTAGTCACATTCAAAGATAAAAACACTAAGATGACCTGGAGGTGTCAAAGCTTTGAAGCGGAGTTTTTTAAAAAAAATAGCCCATCACAAACACTGGTACTTAGCATCAGATTCTATGTGCAGCAGGTCCTGCTGCTCTGTCATTTTGTGTGCAAGTGTTTAAATCAAATGCACACAGTGGAAGTAAAGCCAAACTGTTGTGAACTTAAAAAAAAAAAAAAGACACCAAAAGTCAATCTCCCACCTTACAGATATTTTTTGATGCTGCCATCAATAAAGACTGCATAAAATTCCCATTTTAATGAGCATTTCTCTTGGAAAATAATCTTTTTCTCTCTGGAAACCTGTCTTTGGAATATGTAATGCTTTAAAAGGGAAACTCTCTGTTAGAGCCTTCTAAATTGGCTCACTGCAACATTACAAATGAAGGAATCTAAAAGAAAAGCATCTCAAAATTACAGGAACCTGGAAGGGAAAGAATACTTAATTTTCCCTTTTTTCAGTCCCTTTTTAATGACTCCTCAGTGTGAAAGAGATGAGCAAACCTCAGAAAATACAACTGAATTTATCTGGGGGGGAAAAAAAAAGAAGAAGAAAAGGTCAGTGCCCCCCAAACACTCAGGCACAAAAGAGAGATTGCCTTGCAGACAAGATTGTAGATGAAGAGAAATGTGTTTTGGTGAGATAATTCATTTTTCTTTTGGTCTAAGTGTATTCTTAGAACCTTGCAGAGAGCATAAGCCTGATTTTTCACAGACAAGTAAGAAACAACAGAGAGAAATGATGACTTACCTCACAATGTGACTGTTCTCCTGAAGAATGTTAAGCTGAACACCTTATCCCTGCTGTCTGTAGCTGACAGGCATGCCTGAGGAAGGTAACTTTGCCCTTCTCAGGGCACAGAAACTGAGCGAATGACGGGAGAAACTAATTGGCCATGTTTGACTCCGAAGTGAAGTCTGTGCTATGGATGTTCGTCAGGTGCCCTGTCACATCTTCTTGTGTGCTTTGGAGCTGATTTTAGAGCCTTATTTTCCCTTGATATTGGAAGGGTCTTTGAGGGCTACTGTGGAGCCACGGCTCCAAGTCTTCCTTATTGATGCTGACAAAATAAAATATATGCTTGCTCTATTCTCTCTCTTTCCTTCTGGTTGGATAGTTACACAATTTTTTTTCTCACACACATCTAATTCTATATCATATCATTGTCTCTTTCATCTGATATTATCACTTCTCTTTCCCCCATCTCCCAGATTGATCTTTTTTCTTCACCCCTTTTGTTGGGATGAGTTTTTTGCAGTGTTTGTCGAAATGTGAGACAGAATTGATGATTTTAAGCCATAAATATACAGTATCTTCCTTTTCACAAAGCAGGTAAAAGGATATGGCTTTAATAGGGTAAGCCTCAGCTCAGACACGCAGGTTAAAATTCTGGGCTCAGGTTTAAATCTAGTCATGCTTAACTATGAGCAGGGTGGTATCAGCTCTCCATCCTTCCGAGTGTCATTTCAGTTTATTTTGCGTGAGTTTTCCTGCTGAGAACTCTCAAAAGGAGGACCTGTGCAGAAACATTAAGGTCAATGCTTTCAAATGTGAGGACCTAAAGCCAGATTCTTTAATTCTTGTTCAGGCTCCTGCAGAGAAGTGGCCTGATTTTCAGAGGCACTGAGCAAGTCTGGCTTCCACTGAAGGTCTGGGGAGCATCAGGTTATCTCAGCAAATCAGGCCACTTCCATATAGGTGCCTGAAGCAGGGATTTAGGAACTCTGTAGACTGTCACATGTGAACATTTTGGCCTAAAAAGGTCCCATCTTCTCATGTAAGAGTAGAGCTTTTTTCTTTGGCCACAATTTCCCTTTTCTGAGCAATAATACTGTGTATTAGAGAGGTAGCTATTAGAGAGGTAGCTGTGTTAGTCTGTATCTTTGAGAACAACAAGAAGTCCTATGGCGCCTGAAAGACTAACAGATATTTTGGAACATAAGATTTCGTGGGCAAAGACCCACTTCGTCAGATGCATGGCAGGGAAGGGGGGATTCAGAAGGGTATTTAAAGAGTAGGGTCACAGTAAAAGGGAGGGCCAGAGCTTACAATGTCTATTCAGTCAAGGTGGAAATGGCCCATTATCAGTAGTATGTATCAAAAGAGGAAAAATCAAGCCACATCTGACAGGGGGGATGTGGCCCATTGTCAGAGTTTAATGTGAAGATGTTAACACCCAGGGCAGAGAAGCTGCTTTTGTAAGGGGCCAGCCACTCCCAGTCTCTGTTTAATCCTTGGTTGATGGAGTCAAATTTGCAAATAAATTGCAGCTCAGAGATTTCTCCCTCCATTTGATTTTTGAAATTTCTTTGTCATAGGACTGCTACTTTTAAATCTGTTTCTGAGTGTCCAGGGAGATTGAAGTGTTCTCCCACAGGTTTCTGTACATTACCATTCCTGATGTCTGTTTTATGTCCATTTATTCTTTTACGTAGAGACTGTCCAGTCTGGCCAATGTAAATTGTAGTGGGGCATTGCTGGCACATGATGGCATATATTATATTAGTAGATGTGCAGGTAAAGGAGCCCCTGATGTTCTGGTTGATGTTAAGTCCTGTGATATCATCACTGGTGTAGTTATGTGAACAGAGATATGTTACCCTTTATCCCCTAGACGGCATCACATCAGAGGTTCTGTGTGTTGTATAGCTCAAGTACTTTGGGATTAAAAATTGTAGTTTAACAGGAAAAAGTAATTAATACTTGAAAGAATGCTATCAAAAAGAGACCAGCATCTGATGAAGTGAGTCTGTGCTCACGAAAGCTCATGCTTAAAAGTTTTCTGTTAGTCTATAAGGTGCCACAGGACCCTTCGTTGCTATCAAAAAGAGAGAAAATCTAAGTTAAGACACTAAAGGAAAAGGGAGAACATTAAACACGCCCGTGAAAATGAAGGTGGAAAGAAAAGAGACTGGCCACTAAATAGTGAACAGCAGGAAAAATGTAATCAGAACCACTCTTTTCCCTGCAAGATTTAGCAGTGACTGGATTTAGAAGTTCTTTGGCTTGACAAGCTATCAAGCATGCTTCATGCAAAAGAATAATAGAAATATAGGGCAGGAAGAAACCTCAGAAGGTCCTCAAATCCAGCCCCTTGCCCTAGCATCCCTAACATCTATATAAATCTGTCCAAGCTTCCAATGGTCCTGAGAATTGATCCCCTTTATCAGTGTGTCATTACTGTCTATTCCTGATGTGGTGGCATGCTCTCTAGGGTGATGCTATCTTTGCTGACTTTCCTATTTTTCACAGGGTTAGGCACATTTGCTTCTCCCCCTTTTTAGATACAGTATGCCTAAATGATAGCATGTAATATGCTGCTGCATGGATAAACAGAGTTTAAAACCGTCCTTAATTTCTGGCTTTCTCAAGGCGTGTTTATTGACAAACTCATGGGAAACTCAATTCCCTCAAAGAGTCAAAATGGAAAAGGAACTTATGGCAGAGATTCCAGTATTTTGAAATTCAACAGAGACAACAGGAAACAAAGAGCTGGGAAAAGAGGAAAGAAAATGCCACAGCTTGACTCAGCAATCCAGATCCACCCTTTCCATTGGGAAATGTTTCTCAATTGTGAGAAGATCTGTGGGTCTCAGATTGTTCTCATTAGCCATTTTTGGATGTGCTAGCAAGAACTCAACATAGAAGTGCTCCAGGAGTTGTCTGGTGGAACCAGCTTTCAGGAAAAGAGTGTTCTTCTGAGCTGCGTCTACACGTGCACGCTACTTCGAAGTAGCGGCACCAACTTTGAAATAGCGCCCGTCGCGTCTACACGCGTCGGGCGCTATTTCGAAGTTAACTTCGACGTTAGGCGGCGAGACGTCGAAGTCGCTAACCTCATGAGGAGATAGGAATAGCGCCCTACTTCGACGTTCAACGTCGAAGTAGGGACCGTGTAGACGATCCGCGTCCCGCAAGGTCGAAATTGCTGGGTCCTCCATGGTGGCCATCAGCTGGGGGGTTGAGAGATGCTCTCTCTCCAGCCCCTGCAGGGCTCTATGGTCACCGTGGGCAGCAGCCCTTAGCCCAGGGCTTCTGGCTGCTTCTGCGGCAGCTGGGGATCTATGCTGCAGGCACAGGGTCTGCAACCAGTTGTCAGCTCTGTGTATCTTGTGTTGTTTAGTGCAACTGTGCCTGGGAGGGGCCCTTTAAGGGAGCGGCTTGCTGTTGAGTCCGCCCTGTGACCCTGTCTGCAGCTGTGCCTGGCATCCCTATTTCGATGTGTGCTACTTTGACGTGTAGACGTTCCCTCGCTGCGCCTATTTCGATGTTGGGCTGAGCAACGTCTAAGTTGAACATCGACGTTGCCAGCCCTGGAGGACGTGTAGACGTTATTCATCGAAATAGACTATTTCGATGTCGCAACATCGAAATAAGCTATTTCGATGTTGGCTGCACGTGTAGACGTAGCCCTGATGTACAAAGTTAGTGACTTTGGGCCAGCTTGTAGCTAGGTGAGGAGTGGAAACGTAACATCACTTAGCTTACAAAGGGCCTATCTTGGTTGGTATACCTTGGGAATTTCACTGGCTTGATTATGAAGCCATGTTGGTAAAACCTAAGAGGCCCTTGTCCTAGGACAGGGGTAAGCAACTTTTCGGAGGCAGAGTGCCAAAATTTGATCTTTTGACCCCCTATGCACAGTCCAAGCTAGTGGTACTTTTTAAAGTCACTAATAGTCCTACTTACAACAGCTTCATTCATAAATGAAGATGACAAGCTTTACCATTTAGATGGTGGTTGATAGCATCAACTGGTCTTTTGTTAATCCACAGGCAGCATGGCTTTGAGCAAGCTCCCGGTTGGATGGAGGAGGAAGGGTGGGTTTGAGCTCCTGCCTCACGTGCCGATGAAAATCTGCTCACAGGCCACTTTTGGCACACAAGACAGGGGTTGCTGACCATGTCCTAGTAAAACATGGGACACTTGATCCGTATCTGCATGTGAGAAGTTGGCAAATGCTTATGTTGGATTGTTTAGGAGGAAAGGCAAAAGGGGGCAAAGTAAAGCAAATGTGGAGGACTGGGACAGAGTGAGTGACACTGGTTTTTACTGCTAAGTGAGACATTCAAATCCAACCCGGTTTGAGACTGCACTTGTTACCATCCTGAGCTTATTCAGTGTCCTGTTGTAGATGAACTTGGTGGGTCTCAGTCCAGTTCTTAATAGACAGCTGTTGACAGTCCATAAACTGACACTCTAAGTGGCTTCCTTGTTGCTGGAACTAGCAGACAAGCCACAGTCTGAATGGCGATAATGACACTGCTGGCCTCTTACCCGAAGCGCTGCTCCATCTCTGTTGTGGCACGTGGGTGGGCAGAGGCATTGAGCAACGGACATTTTATTGCCTATGCTGTACTTCTTCTCTTGATCAACAGAGAACCTCTGCCATCAAAACTGCCAGTCCTGCTCACCAACAGGGAATTCACTTTAAAATGATTGATGAAGTAACGGAAAAATATGACTGTGGTACTTTAATGCCTAATAGTGAGTACGCTGAGCTGGGAAACAGCCCAGTACACCCACATCTTGGTACTAAAATCAAGGAGAGAAATACATAATGATCATTTCCATATATTTCCTCTGAACGCATATTTCAGAAGCACAGGAAAAACATTTTCAATCACTGACATTTACCAAGGAGAAGTGTCACATCCTGAGCGGTAGGAAAAAGCCTGACTGAAAACTCCCAGACCTCTTCTGTGAAAGTGGGTGTGTCATATTGGAAGAGGCGTTTCACTTGTTGTTTGGGGAAAGGATGGCCGCTGCCAAGAGCTAATTTTTATATGACAAACCAAGTTCACCTTTATCAGCCAGGTCAAGCCTAGAAAGCTGAGAAAGATGGTTCTATGGTTAAGGCAATGAACTGGGACTCAGGGTACTGACAGCCAATTCCCAGGTCTGGAATGTGGTTTTTTTTGGCTAATTTACTGAATTTTTTTCTGTACCTCAGTTCCCCATCTGTAAAACAGCAATACCCGGTCCCACCCTTCATCTGTTTTTACCTATTAAAGGAAGCACTCTCTCTAAATAAGGGTTGCCCAGTCTTCTCCATTACAAATCCTTGGTTTCAGTTGCTTATAACTATGGCAAATTTTAACCACTTAAGCTGAATTTTTCCATACTGGGTGTCTGATTTTTTTTTTTTTTTTTGGTCAAAAATCATTTAGCTATTTTCAGAAAACAAGATAACGGAAATATTTTGTTTTTCCCCATGTTAAAAAATTCTCCACTATTTTGTGGATGAGCTCTTGTGCTTCCAGACTTTGAAGGAGGGACACGAAATTTGGCAGGGGGGTCAGGGTAATTCTCAGCATCTTGTACTGTTGTGATCAGATTGCCCATGCACCAACCCTACCCAGCAGTTGAACAGACTCCGTTCAGCCCAGAGCTTCAGGATCTGAGTAGGACATTACCTGCATTTGCTCTCTGTCTGCTGGCAGGATGCAGGTACTGAGAGCAGGGACCCTCTCTCCTGTGCTCTTAATGCTGCTCCTGCTTGCACCCAGGCAGCACAGAGGAGAAGGATGAAGTCAATGACAGTAATGCAGAGAGGTGAAGAGCTGAGTCTGGGAGTGGATGACCAGTGTGGAGAGTAGAATAAGGATTTCATGGTTAGAGACTGTGTTATGGCCCTGAGGGTGATGGGGGAACTGAGATGAAGACCCAAAGGATGGAATTACCAGAAATGGAGCTGTGGGACTGGCAGGAATGAGGTCCTAAGGAGTTGGAGGTGGGTGACCTGAGATATGGTGGTGTTGGGGTTCTGGGTCTGGGATGTAGAGCTGAGAGGGAATGGAGTTGGGACAGGGATGTGGGCAGGCGGCCTAAGACAAAGGTGAAGAGGTAGAGGAACTGGGACAAAGACCTGGGGGCAGGGAGTGAACTGGAATGAGGAACTGTAGATGCTTAGGAGGAGTCAGGGAGCGAGGCCGGGGCAAGGAGCCAAGGTGCTGCCCTGAATGAGGCAGAGACTGGTGGAGAAAATAGTAGGTGGTCATGTAATTAAAGGCTGTATCATAATGGGTATGCGTAAGTTGCACAGGCAACTGGAATAAAGGTATTTCCTAACTCTTTTGCATGCTCAGCTTTGGGGTAGTAATCTTTTTAATTTAGGCTTTTTTATATCCTGTTTAGAGGCCATGCTTATGATGGAGCAAGGACTGTTTTCTGTTGTGTTCATCCCTAGCCTAGCTTGTTGGAGCCTCTAGGAGGTGCCACTGTAGTATTTCTACTAAATATAGCTGATGCAGTGGACAAGGGGGTTATTAGTAGAAAGACACAATGATGACGGTGACCTAGACAGACAGACTAAATGATTTACCCTAGCTGCTGCATTATGCATAAGACCTCTGGTTCAGTTTCATGTCCTTCATATTCTATAACTGAAATCTTCTCCATTTATTTGGTTTTGTGTTTTGTATCAATTCTCTCACCCCGCCTCTCTACTAAAGATGCCAACCTCCATCATTTGTCTGCTTCTGTTAGAGGCCTTTCTGTGCTTTATTCTCTTGTGTATGGAGCACCCTTCCCAAATTCTAGCTGTAAAGGCACTATCCTGTCCTGCAGACTTTCATGGCTACAGTGAGATCTTCAGAAATCCACCAACTGATAGCAACTAGGCAAGTGGCCAGTAGGACCTTGTGAAATGTATCCTCTCCATTTGTTTGCTTAAATCTTAGACTTCCTTTTAAAAGATTAACAGACTTAAAACTATCTAATTGTGCACATTGCCAGCCTATTTAAGAATATGGTCTTATTGTTTCCTTCACCCTTCCTTTTCTCTGCCTTCTGATTGTTTGCTACATTCACTTGGCATTGTCTTGTCTTCATTAGCCCGTAAGCTCTTTAGGGCAGGGATTGTTTTGTTCTGTGATTTTGCTAAATGAGGCTGCTGTTGCAACTGTGCAGTTCTTTAACGTAGTTTGTGTGTGTGTACATTCCTAGGTCTGTGATTATTTTTGAAAAAACAAACTGAAAAACCAGATGTTCAGTCACCTGGCATTGTACTAACAAGCAAATGGGGCATCAATAGGGCTGGAACATTTAGATCTGCCACATCAACTTCTGTCTCTTGTGCTAATGGAATAACTAATAAAATTACTGGGTTGTAATCTTTTATGTGAGCCAGTCACTAGAGCGCAATAAGGCACACATTTTGCAAGTGTATTTCAGAGGTATTTCCTAACAGCAGAGGAATAATGAAACTTGAGAATCCTGGGTTTCATGCTGGGGTCTAGTGGTGGGTGCAATCTAATGGTCTCTTCTTCTGTAATCTCAGACCTGGCCCCATCTGCCAGTGCCCACTCCAGTTCATCTCTGTCCTAGGCCTGTGTCTGCCCCAAGCTCCTGGTCTTAGTCACCCCGGATTCCTCATTCAGCTTCTTTACTTAGCCTCTCCCAGTCTCCTTGCTCAGCCAGTTCCAGCCTCCCCAGTGGGGCTCAGGCTGACACTTGGATGCGTTCTCCAATCCATCTACCGTACCATTCTTCCTCACTAGACTCTTCATCCCAAGCTTCTTCTCCAGCCAATCACAGGCTCTGCCTTCTAACTTCTTGTCTGACCTCACCTTTTGCCCTATACTGGATTCCAGCCCATACTACTTCCCCCATCATCTTCCTCTGCTTCCCTGATGACTTGTCCAATGTGTGTGCATGTGCACCTCCCCACAAGCACTTCATCCCAGTCAGTCTCTTTGCCCAGTCAATATCAATATGCTCCTAGGCTTTCAGTTCCCAGTCTCCCCCACCCCTCAGGTTTCTTGACCCATTCAAGTAGTACTCCTACATGCCCACGCTCCCAACCTCTCATCCCTCTCCTTTACATCTCATTCCTGGAGCACTAAGCAACTCCCCCACCCCATCCCATGGCTCGATGGTAATGTCTTTGAATATCTGTATTAGTTTCATGCAATGGAACAGTAACAATGGACAGCCTGCTTGGTGCAGCTCATAACACATGGCTTTTGGTCACAGCAAACCTTTAGAATTCATTCCATAAAATAGTAAAGCCATTGACAATTAGTATTTTTAAAACATCTTTGCCCACCCTCTGCAGAGTAAGCACCTCTTGTCCTGCCTGGGAAAATCCCCAATGGTCATGAAGATGGTCTGGATATTTGTATTTTAACTTATGTGGTCCAGGCCACTTACCTTCCTTATTAAAGGTCCTCAATTTTGCAGATGCAACCAAGGCAAAAGAAATTCAAACATGCTTGCATCAGCATAAAGCAACCAGCTTACCAAACAGAAATGCTACCAACTCCTGGAAGGGGGGAAAAAATCAACAGGAAGCAAGGTGTGTTATGGATTCAGAGCCTCTTGATATACATTTTAGTCATCTCTGCATGTTCTTTATTTCCCCCTTCAGCTTGGAATCCAATGACACATTCCAAGATGTGTTAACTAGGGAGCATAGTGACTTTGTTCCATATCTCTTAAACTTTTTCCCCAAATGGTTTACCAAGTATTTCCCTCTCCCTATCAAAGAGGTGTCCCTCCAGGCCTTATATAAAGCACATTACTGGGGCTCCTCTACATGTTTCATGGTGAAATACAGGGTTTTGGTATCCAGGGTTGCCAATCCAACATTTTTCACGGTGTCTAATTAAACAACAAACTCAGCCCCACCAAAAATAACACTTTCTGGTTATTGCCAGTCCTGATCACCTCCACAAGATGAGCTTTCTTTATACTGTATGCTCATGTATACGATGTCCATTGTTGGTGAAAGGGGAACAAATCCCTTTAAGAACATGACTGTTTTATATTTATTAGGCAAATGCTTGGTTTAAACAACAGTGTTAGTCCTGTGGGTAGGGCCCAACCAAATTCATGGCTATGGAAAAATGCATCATGGACATAAGAACATAAGAACGGCCATACTGGGTCAGACCAAAGGTCCATCTAGCCCAGTATCCTGTCTGCCAACAGTAGCCAATGCCAGGTGCCCCAGAGGAGGTGAACCGAAGACAATGATCAAGTGATTTGTCTCCTGCAATCCATCTCCTGCCTTCGACAAAAGGCTAGTCACCATATCTTACCCCTTGCTAATAGCCATCTATGGACCTAACCTCCAAATATTTATCGAGCTCTTTTTTAAACTCTGTTAGAGTCCTGGCCTTCACAGCGTCCTCTGGTAAGGAGTTCCACAGGTTGACTGTGCGCTGTGTGAAGAAAAACTTTCTTTTATTAGTTTTGAACCTGCTACCCATTAATTTCATTTGGTGTCCTCTAGTTCTTATGTTGTGGGAACAAGTAAATAACTTTTCTGTATTCACTTTCTCCACACCCTTCATGATTTTATATACCTCTATCATATCACCCCTAAGTCTCCTCTTTTCTAGACTGAAAAGTCCCAGTCTCTCTAGCCTCTCCTCGTATGGGACCCATTCCAAGCCCGTAAGCATTTTACTTGCCCTTTTCTGAACCTTTTCTAATGCCAATATATCTTTTTTGAGGTGAGGAGACCACATCTGCACGCAGCACTCAAGATGTGGGTGTACCATAGTTTTATATAGGGAAAGAAAGATATTCTTCATCTTATTTTCTATCCCTTTTTTAATTATTCCTCACTTCCTATTTGCTTTACTGACTGCCGCTGCACACTGCGTGGATGTTTTCAGAGAACTATCCACTATAATTCCAAGATCCCTTTCCTGATCTATTGAAGCTAAATTTGTCCCCATCATATTGTATGTATAATTGGGGTTATTTTTCCCAACGTGCATTATGTTACACTTACCCACATTAAATTTCGTTTGCCATTTTGCTGCCCAATCACTCAGTTTGCTGAGATCTTTTTGAAGTTCTTCACAGTCTGCTTTGGTTTTGACTGTCCTGAACAGTTTGGTGTCATCTGCAAACTTTGCCACCTCACTGCTTACCCCTTTCTCTAGATCATTGACGAATAAGTTGAACAAGATTGGTCTCAGGACTGACCCTTGGGGAAGGTCACTAGTTACCCCCTTCCATTGTGAAAATTTACCATTTATTCCTACCCTTTGTTTCCTGCCTTTTAACCAGTTCCCAATCCATGAAAGGATCTTTCCTCCTATCCCATGACCACCTAATTTACATAAGAGCCTTTGGTGAGGGACCGTGTCAAAGGCTTTCTGGAAATCTAAGTATGCTATGTCTACTGGATCCCCCCTGTCCACATGCTTGTTAACCACTTCAAAGAACTTTAATAGATTAGTAAGACACGACTTCCCTTTACAGAAACCATGTTGACTTTTGCTCAACAAATCATGTTCTTCTATGTGTCTGACAATTTTATTCTTTACTATTGTTTCTACTAATTTGCCCAGTATTGACGTTAGACTTACCAGTCTATAATTGCTAGGGTCTCCTTTACAGCCCTTTTTAAATATTGGTGTTATATTAGCTGTCTTCCAATCATTGGGTACCGAAGCTGATTTCAAGGATAGGTTACGAACCACCATTAATAGTTCCGCAATTTCACATTTGAGTTCTTTCAGAACCCTTGGGTGAATATCATCTGGTCCCGGAGACTTGTGACTGTTTAGCTTATCAGTTAGTTCCAAAACCTCCTCTGACACTTCAATCTGGGACAGTTCCTGAGATTTGTCACCCATAAAGGACGGCTCAGATTTGAGAATCTCTCTAATGTCCTCAGCTGTGAAGACTGAAGCAAAGAAGTCATTTAGTTTTTCCGCAATGGCATTATCTTCCTTGATTGCTCCTTTTTGTCTCTATCGTCCAGGGGTCCCACTGCTTTTTTAGCAGGCTTCCTGCTTCTAATGTACTTAAAAAAACATTTTACTATTGTGTTTTGAATTTATGGCTAACTGTTCCTCAAAATCTTTTTTGGCTTTTCTTATTACATTTTCACGTTTAATTTGGCAGTGTTTATGTTCCTTTCTATTTTGATCACTAGGATTTGACTTCCATTTTTTAAAAGATGCCTTTTTATCTCTCACTACCTCTTTTACATGGTTTTTAAGCCATTGTGGCTCTTTTTTACGTCTCTTACTGTGTTTTTTTAATTTGGGGTATACATTTAAGTTTGGCCTCTAATATGGTATCTTTGAGAAGTTTCCATGCAGCTTGCAGGGATTTTACTCTAGTTACTCTACCTTTTAATTTCTGTTTAACTAACCTCCTCATTTTTGTGTAATTCCCCTTTTTGAAATTCAATACCAGAGTGTTGGTCTGTTGCGGTGTTCTTCCTAACACAGGAAATCTGATCTTTTTTGTGGTGTGCAGAAGTGTGAGTGGCAACCATACCGTGCCATCCTTACTTCTGTGCTGTGGCTGTATATAGCTGTACCCTCAGAGTTGGGATCCCATTCAGCAGCTACTGATGTCCAGCTCTGAAGGCAGTGCTGCCTCCACCAGCAGTGCAGAAGTAAGGGCAGCAGTATCACAACTCTCTCTACAATAACCTTGCAACCCCCTCCCCAATGCCTCTTTGAGTCAGGACCTCTACAATTGCAACACCCTAAAATTCGATTTAAATAGCTGAAATAAAGAAATGTGTTACTTTTAAAATCCCATGGCCATGAATTTGGTACAGCCCTACCACTGGGGTCTAAATGAGCTGTTACCACTCAAGAAAGAGATCTTGGAGTCATTGTGGATAGTTCTCTACGAACGTCCACTCAACATGTAGTGGAGGTGAAAAAAGCTAATGTTGGGAACCATTAGGAAAGGGACAGATAAGACAGAAAATATGCTATTGCCTCTCTTAATGCATAGTATGTCCACATAGTATTTAACATGTGCAGATCTAGTCAGCTCATCTCAAAATTGATGTTGAAGTTGGAACAGTTTCAGAAAAGGCCAACAAAAATTATTAGGGCTATGGAACAGCTTCGGTACAAGGAGAGAGTAATAAAACTGGAACTTTTCAGGTCGGAGAAGAGATGACTAAACAGTGATATAATAGTCTATGAAATCATGATCAGTCTGGGGAAAAGTGAACAAGGAAGTTGTGTTTATTTATTTATTACTTCTCACAATACAAGAACTAAGGAGTCACCAGGCACAATTAATAGGCAGCAAGCATGGAAACAAAGGAAAGTGTGTCTTCATGCAATGTCCAGTCAACCTGTGGAACTCTGCACCAAGACTATAACACGTTTCAAAAAGAGAACCAGATAAGTTCCAGGGGGATTGGCTCCTCAATGGCTGTTAGCGAGGACAGGTGGGGATAGTGTGCCTAGTCCCTATTTGTCAGAGCTGAGATGGATATCTTGATTGCCTGGTCTGTTAATTCTCTCTGGGGCATGTGGCATTGGCCACAGTCAGAAGACACGATGGATGGACACCCGTGGCTAGATGGACCTTTGGTCTGACCCAGTGTGGTCATTCTTATGTTCTAAGTAAACACCAAGTTACATCCCTTGTGTTCTGCATTTCATCATTTCTGGATTTACCTTGGTCGATTGCTTGTATCACAGCTGCATAGACACAAGACAGCATTGAATTTTTCAATGTGATTTAAGCTTCTTTGAGTGTTTTGATCTATATCATTTAGCCTCTTGCAGAATAAGGATTTTGTTGCGTATTCATTTTCAGAAATTATGCAAGTGGCTTTAATTACAAATCCCATGGCATCCTAGTTTCCCACTGAAGCCTGGCAAATTGGCACCTACATGTTCTCAGTTTGAATTGCATTTTATGACATTTCTGTTCTACTCTCGGTGAAAACGTTTTTTAATCACACACTTATCAAAAGACTTAGATAATTTAATTCCTCTCTTGCCTGAGATAATGTCATATGTGTGTGTTCAGAGCTTTTGTTGGAAACGGTGTTTGGAGTACTTTCTCTTGTGTGTTGTTATCTCGCCACTAGCTGGAGGTGAGGTTATAGATCTGACAAAGCCAGCTGTGAAAACCATTACTTTGGGTGAAATGCTGTTGCAACCTCTATGTTTTTTGCTTGGCAGCTAATTTGTGCATGTGTAGTGCAGCTTGTCTCTTATAAGGTTGTGGAGTGGATTTGGAAAAATCTATTGTAGACCGTATGATTTTTTGGAAGCTTCACTTTCAAATCAGATTTTTGAAAATGCTCCAAAGCACTTCTTGTATCTGACTTCTAAATTTCAACTTTCTAGCCTCAGATGTTCGGTCTCCACTGCTGTGCAAAGAAAATGTCATTGTATGCGTATTTTTAAGAAGAAAATATATCCCCCACACCCATTCTCCTCCTTGTTAAGTGTCCTAAACATTTTTGCTCAGACCCCTTTGATCATTGGGCTGTAGAATTAAATTCAAAGGTAACAATGCCAGAAAATTGTAGGAAAGGGAAGTTGGAAAGGAAATGTTCTGTTAACTTTAACCATAGCTTTCAGCAGAGCTTCAACTACAACACACACAGACCACATAATAAAATAATTTCAAGTGAAAATTGCTTCTGTGGATTTAAGGTATATGCACTAGACAATTTGTTCCTGGGGTGTGAACATGCAATCTCTCTGTGCACGCTCATTTTTCCAGTCAAGGCATCCTCTTATTCCTTTCCAACTCACATCTCGGTGACTCACTCACATGCTCAGCAGAATCTGCTTTGCTGCCTGTCTTGAAAATCTTTCAATACAAATTTTTGCCACTTTCTCTCTTGCAGGGGGGAATAAGACGCTCTGCTTTCCTACTTTGTACTATCCCTGAAGTGCATCTAGAAGAGAAGAGAAGACAGTTCAACTCTTCTTATCTGCGTTTGCCTTTAGTCACCATTAGGCACACTGCTTAGATTTTAAAATCTTTGGTTCAAGAGCTGTTCCTGAGGGACCTCATGGCATCTTAATCAGAATCCATCAGCACAGCAGTTGCGTTTGTGATATCTTAATGCATGCATGGTTTGCTTTATTTATTTCCATAAAATCAGAGCTCCATGAAAGAAACTGACTAGAATTCTGGGATATTACAGCCTTGCACTGATGATAGAGTTTGTTGAAGTTTTCTTTTAGTGATGTATAGATTAGTTTGAGCAGAGTGTATGCAAATGAGTGAGAAAAATGGTGATGACACGCTGTGCAGCTATAATGGAGAAAGATACACTTGACAAGTTCTATATCTGATCAAATTGGTCAGAATTACTGTACGTGATGAATAACAAGCAGTCCTGTAGCAGCTTAAAGACTAACGAATTTACTAGGTAACGAGCTTTCATGGTTAAGACCAACTTCTTTAGATTATAAAGGGGTACCTGTCACTAGTGGGGCAAGTAGATGAAGCAAATTTAGTGGGATGAATGCTATTCCTGGGACTGTCAAAGGTGGGGAAATTGTCCTTGTTAATGCATAAGATAATTGAGATCTTTGTAAGGGCCTAATTTAAATGTGTTGAATTTGCAAACAAATTCCAATTCAGGTGTTTCCCTCTGTAATCTCATGGCAAAATTCTTCTGTAGAAGACTGGGCACTTTTCAATCCATTACTGAATGCCTAGGTAGCCAGAGTACCCAGCAAGCACTTAGAGAGGCCAGAAGAATGGTACAGCAGACAGCCAGGCGCTGTGCCAACAACCACTGGCTCCAGCTATGCAGCAGCATCCAGACCTGTGCCAAATTTGGTAATCTCAGAGGAATGTACGAGGGTATGAGGAAGGCATTAGGACCCACCCAGAACAAGATGGCACCTCTGAAATCCAAATCTGGTGAAGTCATTGCTGACAAAGCCAAACAGATTGAGCGCTGGGTTGAGCACTACTCCGAGCTGTACTCACGCGAGAACGTTGTGGTTGACGCAGCCCTTGATGCCGTCGAGCTCCTACCAGTAATGGACGAACTGGATCAAGAACCGACTGTGGGTGAACTGAAGAGAGCCATCGACAGCATTGCAGCAGGAAAGGCCCCTGGTCAGGATGGTATACCACCAGAGGTAATCAAATGTGCCGTGGACACACTCCTGGAACCCCTACATGAGCTAGTGTGCCTGTGTTGGAAAGAGGGTGAGGTTCCACAGGATATGCGCGACGCTAACATTGTAACGTTGTATAAGAACAAAGGAGACAGAAGCGACTGCAACAGCTACCGTGGAATCTCCCTCCTAAGCGTCACTGGTAAACTGTTCGCTCATGTCATCCTTGGCAGACTCCAGAAGATTGCTGAGAGGGTGTACCCCGAATCGCAGTGCGGATTCCACGCAGAGAGGTCTACCATTGACATGGTCTTCTCTCTAAGGCAGCTGCAGGAGAAGTACAGGGAGCAGAGAAAGCCACTCTACATAGCCTTCATCGACCTGCCCAAGGCCTTTGACTTGGTCAGCAGGGATGGTCTGTTCAAACTGCTCCACAAGACAGGCTGTCCTCCACGGTTACTCAAGATGATCCAGTCGTTCCACAAAGACATGAGAGGAACCATCCAATACGATGGTGCATTATTGGATGCTTTCGGAATCAGGAGCGGCGTCAAACAAGGATGCGTGCTTGCTCCGACATTGTTCGGGATCTTCTTCGCACTCCTCCTGAAGCATGCCTTTGGATCTTCAACAGAGGGCGTCTTGCTGCCCACAAGATCTGATGGGAAACTGTTTAACCTTGCAAGGCTGAAAGCTAAGTCTAAGGTGCGAGAAGTCCTCATCAGAGACATGCTGTTCGCAGACGATGCTGCTGTAGTGTCTCACACAGAAGACCAGCTTCAAAAACTGCTGGATCAGTTCTCCAAAGCGTGCAAGGACTTTGGGCTTACCATCAGCCTAAAGAAGACAAACGTACTCGGTCAGGATGTTGCTGAATCCCCATCAATCAGCATTGACAACTATACGTTAGAGGTCATCCACAAGTTCGTTTACCTCGGGTCCACCATCACTGACACCCTGTCATTGGACACTGAGCTAAATAGGAGGATCGGAAAAGTGGCCACAACTCTGTCCAGACTCAGCAAGAGAGTGTGGAATAACAACAAGCTGTACACTCACACCAAAATGCAAGTCTACAGAGCCTGCATCCTCAGCACCCTCCTTTACGGCAGTGAGACTTGGATCCTGTATGCCCGCCAGGAAAAGAGGCTGAACGTCTTCCACTTGCGCTGCCTCAGGCGCATCCTTGGAATATCATGGAAAGACAGAGTGACCAACACGGCTGTCCTCGAGCAAGCTAGAATCCCAACCATGCACACCCTCCTCAGGCAGCGTTAGCTCCGCTGGCTTGGCCACGTCCACAGGATGAATGATGGAAGGATTCCAAAAGACATCCTGTATGGTGAGCTAGCCTCTGGCAAAAGACCTCCTGGACGCCCCCAGTTGCGCTACAAAGATGTCTGCAAGAGAGACCTCAGAGAGGTAGACATCGAGCTGGACAACTGGGAAGAACTAGCAGACGACCGCAGCAGATGGAGGCAGGGGTTACACAAGGGCCTTCAGAAGGGCGAGATGAGGATCAGACAGCTAGCAGAGGAGAAGCGAGCGCACAGAAAGCACACTAAGGACTTGCCAGACACCCACCACATCTGCAAGACATGCAGCAAGGACTGTCACTCTTGTGTGGGTCTTCATAGTCACAGTAGACGCTGTAAATGAAGTCCTCAATTGAAACTATAAAGGGCGCGATCCACAGTCTATGCAGACTGAAGGATGCCTACTACTACTTAGGTGAGGCTTCAGTCTGAGTTTAGAGTTAGCAGAATAGTTGGCTGTCCTGTCTGATGCTGTTACCTTGGTTCAAATGTTGTCCATTGTGTGTGTGGGGAGAGGGGGGCAGCCTCAAGCAACGCCCACATATCGTGGTGAGGGGCATTTCAGAGAGGTACTCCATCTGCAAACCAGGACCAATTCGCAGCTGAAGCAGCAACTTTTGCAGAAAACAACCAAAAGGTTGCTCTGCAAGGACCCCCTCACAAGTCCTGGTATAGGGAGCATACTGGGGAGGGGGCCACTGCATACAATACTGCAGAGATTTGTGACTGGGACTGTGGCCCATAGGACAGCCTCAGGAAGGCTGCTGTAATGTGGATGGGGCAATATGCAGAGGCCGAAAACCACCTGTCATCCTGGGTTGCAAATGCTCTGTTCTGATGTTTTGTCTGGGCCTTTCTTAAGGCAAGCAATGGTGTTTTTAAGTACTATGTTTGTGAGCCCCAGGTATACATCGTTTATAAATCCACCATAGCCTGTCCTTGCATAGCATCCAAGCCTATGACCCAGCCAATCATTTCTTTGGCTGAGTCTATGCTACGAGATAAAATTGATTTTTTTTTTAATGAAATTGATTTCTTAACTCTGGGTTGTATCCGTTTGATTTAGAGCATCTTCACCTTCCCACTTGTTCCCCACAAAAACAACCTACTGGTGCCATGCAAGGAGCTTAAATCGAGTGCTGCAGCAGAATATTGTGGGAACCTATCCCAGAGTTCCTTGAGCCCCATTGCATTCTGGCCCCACAAGTAGATGTGGGTATATGACACCATCTTCCCACATTTCATTCCCCTCTTTCCCCTGCCATGTTATGTATGTTTAAGTAGACATGGGGGCTACACTGAAACAGCAGGTCTAGGCTTTATTTTGGGATGGGATATTGATTTACACCTCCTGGAAAAGAGGACTCTAAATAGATACAGGTGCTACACTGAAACTTGAATGAATCATCTGTAATGGCCCAGGGTGGCTAAAAGAGAGTACACTTGACAGCCACAAAAACTGTGACTGCCCACGGAGGCCCTTTCAGGAATTTGAATCTGGATTTAGGCCCCCAGCAAAAGAAAATCCTTATGCTTAAGTAGACATGGTTGCTACATTGAAACTCAAATGATTCATCAAGCTAAAACACCCCAGACTAGAGCCAGGTTTGGACCTGGAAAAGAAGACCCTAAGGACAAGAATATTCCCCACTGCAAACCTTAGTTCAACAACTGTGGCAATTGTGTAGCTAATACATTGCCTTCATTGAAAAATGAATGGCTCAGGGCAGCTAAAACACTCTTGGCTACAGCCAGGCCCTGAAAATCATGACCGCCAATGAAGATGTCCCCTGGGCAACTAAAAGACCCCCAGCTATAGCCAGCTTCTGAAAATCTTGACTGCTGAGAGAAACAACCCCTGGCTACAACCAGCCCCCAAAAATCGTGACCCTCACCATGTGCAAGCTGCCTGGCACTTTGCGCTGCATGTCCTTTTATTGGTTCAGGGTCAAGCCATGTGAAGCGACTGTGCTCAGGAATGTTCCAGACTGTGTGGCGCCTCTGTGGGGAGGGAAGAGAGAGGATGTGGGGGCAGGACAACATGTAAACATCTGAAAAGAAGGTTCTCATGCTACCAGACAAGCAAGACCCCCACCCACAGCCTAACTGACAGGTGGTACGGGGGACCAGCAGCTGGTACCATGCGGCACAGGAAGAAGAGAGGCAAC
Organism: Carettochelys insculpta; assembly: GCF_033958435.1. Taxonomy (NCBI): domain Eukaryota; kingdom Metazoa; phylum Chordata; order Testudines; family Carettochelyidae; genus Carettochelys; species Carettochelys insculpta. Next base: position 222,064,686 of record NC_134137.1, read on the forward strand.
TAGCAGGGGTGTACACAGAAGCACAGCCCAGACAGCTGCACAAGTAGCAATGAAAAAGAGAGAAGATTTTTCAGCTTCTCGTGACCCTACAGCCATGGGCTTCCAGGTGCCGAATTGTAATGGTCGTCTTGTTGCCTAATTCCTCTGTACTTGAGAGCAGTGAAGATGTAAGAGGTCAGAGCAGAGAACTGTGGTACATTGTGGGGCACATAGGGGACATCTGTGGAGGCTAATGAATTCCATTTAAAGACATAGCACATCCTCACTACCCTTCATTCAGAATTTTAAATTCAAACTGAACGCTACACCCGTCAGGTTACTGTGATTTTAAGATTTCAATATCATGCCGGTTTTAGTGGTCCATAAATCAAGCTAATGGAATTTACAGTGAGGACAGGCACTCTAGCCTGATTTTCCCAACTGACCAATCGATTTTATCTCATAGTGTAGATGCAGCCTTTGTCTGCGTGTGGCCTGAGGCTTCAGGAAAAGCAGTGCCCTGTGAATATGTCCGGCTTGACCAGGTGCTGGCTGGGATGACTTAGTGGGGGTTGATCCTGCTTGGAGCAGGGGGTTGGACTAGATGACCTCCTGAGGACCCTTCCAGCCCTAGAATTCTATGATTCTATGGATATCCTCAGAAACCCAGGCAATAGGCTAACACTCATCATTATTTTTGTTTGGCGTCTGCATTATTTGGAACTGCCAAGTGAATAAAAATAGGTCACTTAGGTCAGCTACAAATGGAAACATATTTTTGTGAAGTTTCTGCTTAGAATGTAAGTAATTGCTACAGGAAACCAGAGCCCTGTCACTATCGTTGTGGTGGTTAGCTGAGACATCTATCTGTACAGCTCTTGAGACACTGTGCGTGGACAGAAAATGAAGATTGGCGGTTACGATATTGCTGAGAGTATTCAGAAGTTTCAGGTCCTGTCTCTTCTCTCTGGCTTCTCAGAAGTATTCAGGACATCCAGAGGTAGACATAGGTAACGGTGTGTTTACACACTGAAAGAGCTCCAGCAGTACTGGGCTCAGATACCTTTTTCACACCAGAAAGATCAGACCATTTTAGAAAAACGAGATGCTATTTGGATCACACTAGTAGTCAAACTAGTCCAGTATTGTGCCTCAGACAAAAGAAGAAGGGGTGGTGGGGGAAGGCAGTCTCTGTATTCATTTAAAAAGTATCCTGTTAAACCAAAACATTTCAGGCACGTATCCTGAGGGAAACGAATGAATCACATGTAACGGATATGCCATGTGGCTTAATGCACTGCTGGAATGTGCTCAAATATAATGGCGAGCTACAGAGAATAGAACAGAATTGATTAGAGGCCAGTGCCAGAGAGGCTCCAGAAGAAGGTACGAGAAACTCTCTGTAATGCAGAACTGTAGGATAACCTACCCCGCGAGAAAGTTTCTTTCTAATCTAAGACAGTTAGTGGCTGGCTGATGCATGAACATTTATATCCCTTTTACATGGTTTTTCCAGACTTATCAAACACAAATGTTCTCGTTATTCATATAAATGTCTAATGTTTTTTTGAACAGTAATATCCTGACATGCATCTGATAAGCGGGTCTTTGCCCATGAAACCTTATGCTCCAAAAAAATCTGTTAGTCTGTAAGGTGCCATAGAACTTCTTGTTGTATCCACAAAAACAGACTAACATGGCTACCCCTCTGATACTTGTTACTAATATCCTGGTTGTAGTGATGCCTGATGCCAAAGAGTTTCACGAGATAATTAAATGTTGTGCAAAAGAATGTTTCCTTGTTTTGGTTTTAAACTGGTCACTTTCTTGCATCATCAAATGTCTCCTGTGTGAGACAGAATAAGTAGGACTGCACAACTTCTCTACACCATTCATATACTTATTTATCTCCCGTCTTAGCTATGGGACCTGCACTGCCCCAATTAAAGGCAGAATTTGGTCAAATAATGAGGAGTATTTTTCTGTCTCTAATGGATACCTCAGCATTGTTTGTGTAGTTAGAAGAAAAAAAAAGTTAGTGTAGCTTTAAATATTTATTATTTCATTGTGCTAAGGACCAGATTTGCTTGAGCCGACCTTCAGCTAGGGTGTGAAACCAGACCTGGCCATCACTGGAAGTAGGGAAAGTCCTAACCCCGCAGGTTCCTGAGGTTTTTCTCTCCCTCCCAAGTGGCTCAGCCAGCCCTTACAGCCTCAGAGACTTCAAGGTCATAAGGAACCATCATAATCATGTAGTCTGATCTCCTGCATATTGCAGGTCACAGAACCTCACTCACCCACTTGTGTGATAGACCCCTAACTTCTGGCTGAGTTACTGAAGTCCTCAAGTCATGATTTAAAGACTTCAAGTTATAGAGAATCCCGCTATTTACATGTGTTTAAACCTGCAGATAATTGTATCCCATGCTGCAGAGGAAGGTCCCAACTGTGATCAGGTCCCTACTGTGTGAAAAAAAGACATAAGCTACATCTACACTAGAATCGGAGAGGCAGCCGTGTTAGGCTGTAGCTTCGAGAACAGCAAGTCTTGTGGCACCTTATAGACTAACAGATATTTTGGAACATAAGGTTTTGTGGGCAAAGACCCGCTTCATCAGATGCATGAGTGGGGGGCGGGGTGGTTTCAGAGGGGTATTTAAAGAGTGGGGTCCCAGTAAAAGGGAGGGTCAGAGCTGACAAGGTCTATTCAGCAAGGTGGAAATGGCCCATTATCAATAGTACGTATCAATAGTATGTAATAGCACATATCTTTTGAAACACACTATTGATAATGGGCCATTTCCACCTTGCTGAATAGACCTTGTCAGCTCTGGCCCTCCCTCTTACTGGGACCCTACTTTTAAAATATCCCTCTGAAACCCCCACCCCCCACTCATGCATCTGATGAAGCGGGTCTTTGCCCACGAAAGCTTATGCTTCAAAATATCTGTTAGTCTATATGGTGCCACAAGACTTCTTGTTCTCATCTACCCTGGAGAGTTTTGTTGACAAAAAAAATGTGTTCACACTAAAAATGTGTTCTGTTGACAGTAACTCGACAGAATGCAGCACTTTTGTCGACAGCCTTCTACCTCTCCCCCATGAGGCAGAATGTCTTTCTTGTCAGAATCTGTCAACAAAAAGAGCCATGGGGATACCCGGTGGGGGGCTCTGTCGACAGACAGGGCTTCCGGGTCACTGGGCAGCCCTGTCTGCTATACTTCTGGTTGGCTGTTGTGTCGAGAGAGCAGCTGGGAAGTCCGTCCACTTTCTGTCAACACAGTGGATCACTTTTTCGATCTGCTTTGCTGTCTGGTCACAATCTTCTGTAACATCTGTCGGCAGCTCGCTGTAGTGTAGACATAGCCACAGAGAAAGACAGTCACTGCCTCAAAGAGCTGACAGCCTAGATAAGCAGGTCAAAGGATAGGAGAGGAAGAAAAGACACAAGGGCTGTGGTTACACTAGCAAGTTTTGCTGACAAACCCCAGTTTTGTCAGCAAAGCTGGTGGAATGTCTACATACACAATGCGTTTTTGTCAACAGAACTCATCGCTTTCACCAGCAATGTTTTGCCTCTGGGCCACGAGGCATAATGCTGCATACTATGTGGATGCTCTGGGGGTGGGGGTGTTTCTCTTGACAGACAGGGCATCCAGAATACTAGGCGGCCCTGTCTGCTATGCTTCCGGGTGCCTGTTTTGTTGAGAGAGCATCCAAGCAGTCCAGCTGCTCTGTTGACAGAGCAGAGTGCTCTTCCGATTGGCTTTTGTGTGCGGCCTTGCTCTGTTGACAAGTTTTTTGGGAAATCTCTTCCGACGGTGACTTTTGCTGACAGTGAGTTGTAGTGTAACTGTAGCCAATGTGACTGGCAGAATGTCACACATCGATCCAGTGGCAGAATAACAAATAAAATCACTACTCAGTGACTTGCTCTTTTTCCTTTTAAGTCACACCTCTGAATCACACCCACAAAAAAGAGACACATTTTTTGGCTTTAAAACAAATAAGTTAAATCATTTCCACTGAACCTTAAAGCCCTTATCAGTGTTGGTTGATGTGAGGGTGAGTGTTTTACTACAGTAAACTCTGTCATATCTGGCATTCTATCATCTGCAAACTCTCAAGTAACTGGCATTTTAACCATAAATAAATTTTAGTTATGTTTTTCTATAAGTACAGTATAGTGAAAGTAAATACAAATAAATACAGTTTAAGTTTACAATGTACAGTACTACTGTTGTCAGTAAATAAAGTGCCTTGCATGCATTTTTATTTTTCTTAGTATCTAATCTTGTTTTTCTGTAGTGTTGCACATTGGTAGGTCTGCCTCTCTGTTATCCAAAGTATTTGAATATCTGGAAACCTCCCGGTCCTGGAGCTGCACATATGAGTTTACTGTACCGGTAGCAGGCAAGACTTCAGACATGGGATATGTTCTTGTTCAATTTTTTCAAACCCTGCAGTTTGCCACAACATAAAAGGAAGTTTTGGAAGTCCCTGACCAGTTTGTACTGTCTTTGAATGTCAGGGTTGAAATATAGAATATGAGCTGTGCTTATGTAATCCCCCACACTGACTGGGTGTGGTTTACTGTCGCATGCAATGGCGCCGAGACCATTTCCACAAAGAAAGGAGAAGTCTCCGCTACAGCAGGAGCTGAGAGCCAGCTGGCTTTCAGCTCAAACTGGAGAGGCGCCTGCACTAAGTGCAGGAGGGCCTAGTTTAGAGTCTGGCTGTGGGTGGCACACAGAAGTGGCTAGTTCTGAGCTTGGAGCAGCAGCAGCCATGCTGCTCAGCACTGAAGTGCATTGATGGAGTTTTGTTAGTGGCTGGAGTGACCATATAGCCCCTTTTGGCCAGGAGAGCCCTGGCCATCTCCACTTTTTTTTTTTTTTTTTTTTTTGCTAAACCGGACATTTGTCCCATTTGCTCTTATTAACTGATCATTAGTTGGCAAGAGGAACCTGGAAAAAGGCACAAGTTTGCCAAACACAAACAGTCAGATCCCTCGTGGGGCATGGAGCAGTGTGCAGATATGGGGGTGGGGTGTGGAGGGAGTGGCAATGCCAGCCCTGTACTGGGGGTAGGGCTAGGGACAGCAACTGAGCTGGTTGGCTCCATGCGCTGGCAGATGCCAGGGGGCTCAGTCTGGCCTCATGCACTGGGAAAGGGCGGGGGGAGGGGCTCTGTCTGGCTCCATATGCATGTGGGCTGTGGGTTGGTGGGGTGGGGTGGGACGGGACCTTGCGGGGCCAGTCCATGTATGGGAGTTAGGAGATTGCAGAGGGGCTTGTGGACCAGCCATTCAAGAGTGCACCAGGGGGATTGGGCCTGCCTCGTGTGTGTGTGGAAGGTTACCCTGGGAGGGCGATGGGGGTCTAGGACTAACCATGGGGTGTCCCATTTTCCCTTTGGAAAAATATCATCACACTCTGGCTGAGAACTGGAGAGGGACACTGCTGTTGCTTGCATCTTGCACAGCTCTGCAAGAAGCCCCAGAGTGGAATGGCAGGGTGTGTGCTGGGGCAGAGCACCATTTTATACTGTGCTTCAGGAAATAGGGCCTCATTTTCTCATGAAATCTGGTCCTTTTACACTGCTCTGGAAGCAAAAGAGATGAGATATTGGCTCAAAACATTCATGTTCAAATTCAGCACATTAACACGTGGGTTGAACAGGGACAGCAATTACCTGACCCATTATAAGGACTCTCTCGCATAGTTTGACCTACCACTGACTTTCCCACCCCTCACTGCTCTGCTCTTCTGATTTGCCAACCTTGATGACAAATCAGAAAAATTGTTAACCTTGATAACAATTTTTGGACCTCTGTGCTTTATATATTGAATCTGGCCTGGTAGGGCTGTAGATCTGAAGAAGTGGGTCTGTCCCACGAAAGCTCATCACTTAATAAATTATTTTGTTGGTCTTTAAAGTGCTACATGACTGCTTTTTTGTTTTGATGGAATACACAGTAACACAGCTCTCTCTCTGTTATTCGATATTGGCTGTATATCTTCCCAGCTGATAATTAACATGAGAGAGGCCATACTGGGTTGCACCACAGGTCCATCTAGCCCAGTATCCTGTCTTTTAACAGTGGCCAATGTCAGGTGCCACTGAGGGAGTGAACAGAATAGATAGTCACTGAGTGATCCCTCTCCTGTCATCCATCTCCAGCCTCTGACAACCAGAGATTAGGGACACCATTGCTACCCAGCCCAGCTAGTAACCACTGATGGACCTAACTACCGTGAATTCTAGTGTGAAGGAATCTTCAGCTTCCAGGACAGCAAGCGTGGTCAGTTCTTACACCCACCCTTCCTAAACCCAGCAAGGGGCCAAGGACAGGAGGGTGCAGGGCCAGTCCTGGTGTATTCCAGCTATTCTCAGGTAGTCCCTGGGGGCCTGTTACTAAACATGGTCTGCTGTTAGCCTGGAGCTGACCTGGAAATCAGGAAGATGTAACTGGCTCCTCTCTCTCTCCCCATCGCACAGAAAGTGACCCTAGGAGAGACAAGCCCTTAGTCTCTGCATACAAATTATCAGACTTACTGAATTGATATAGAAGACTTTGTGAGAAACCACCTCTCCCATTAATAGCCCATTTGCTAGTTTCTCCGTGTGGCTCCAATGGCTGTTGGAAAGCCAGGTGCTAGTGGAGGAGACTTCATGACTGGTAGTAAGGATGACCCACCAATAACCGGCACTCCAAGCCCTGCGCTGTCCTGTCCCTATTTTAAGTCGAGCTCCTGAGTGCCAAGTAATCCAGCCCAACCGCTCCACACTGGATGGCTGCAGCAGCAAGGGCATGAAGCATGGCATCATGAAGACAACACGTAAAGACACACATTTTAGGGCTCAGCAGACTGTGGTTGAAATATCTCTCGTGTCGGCAGCACCTGCTTGTGCCAGCCTCTGCAGCTTGAAGGACGTTCTGCTTTTACTGAATGACCAACACATACTCCGCAAGAACAGTTGTAGAGGGATGTGGTTACTGCATTAAATTTGAGATTATCTCTCCCATGTAAACTTCAATTTTCAGTTGCACACAACGTCCCCACCCATGCACATCAGCTTACCTTTGGGGCTAGAATTTCCCTCACGCAGTCTCAATTCAGACGTGAAGCTTTGCGTGAAGTTTTCATATGTCGTTTGGAAAATTCAAAAAGTGACTAATTGTGTGGAGAGGGGAGGGAGCTGGTGTGGGATTCAGGAAGATAGCCAAACATGTCATTATTAAATGAAGGGTTTTTTTGTCTTTCTGAAAAATAATTGTTTAACCAGAAATTTAACTAGAAGTCTCTGTCTGCAAGGACAGCTAGGCTGCCTGTCTGCTGAACTAAGGGAGGAGAGTTTTCCCTGTCAGCTGTTAGTTGAATTTGAGGTCTGCAAGCCAAAGTGTGAGATCTGACCAGCCCCTGTTTCTGGGGGCGGGATTGGTCATTATGTTTCCATACTGGACCTTTCCATCTAGTTGGGAGCAGAAGGTCCATCTGTGGAAGACCACAGCCCGCAACGTGCCTCTGATCTTTTGTGACCTACTTGTTATCCACTCCTGTTGCTGCCACCTCAAGAGTAAAACTGAGCTGTGCTCTCAAAGATACTAGCAAGAACCGCCTCAACTAAATGCCCCAGTCACGTAGTTTTAAATAAAAAGAAGCTTAATCGGCAACTGTCTAGAAATGGAGCAGGTGTGTGTGTTTGGGGAATGGTAACAGGACTAGATTATCTGCTTCTGCTGTGCTGCTGAGGAATAAGGTTGTAGCAATACATTGTGATGAATCAGATCCTACATCTCAGAGCATCACAGCTGCTGTGACGGACACCTGGCTCCCCTTGATGTAGACGTTACACCAACAAGATGATGTAAGTTACTTACAACTTCAGTTCGCTCAAATTTCGTAGTACACCTCTGACTTTTAGCCTGTTAAGCATCCTTTTATGAATGTGAAGCCAGAGAGGAGGAATTTCGCTCCCTCCCCCATTGTAGATTCTCATCTTCCTGTCTTTTCTGTTGGTGAATACAGCAAGTGGCAACATGAGAGACAAGTGGGAGAAAACCTGCAGTTAAAGCCTGTGGCCTGAGAGCTTTGTATTCTCTGTCTCTTTGAAACAGCACACAAATAGCTGGCAAAGACATGAGTTGATTACATGGCAAAAGTCATCTAGATAAGCTGCCTGCGTCACCCTATAATTCCATTACTCTGAACTGTGGTAGAGTGTGGTGGAATGCCATGGAGATTCAGTGAGCAGACTACAATTGAAACTCCTTAGCTATTCTGTTGGCATCTAGAGTTGGAATATTCCAGTGATAATCTTTAGGGAACGATGGTCTGTCAGCCTCATGGGCTCTTATTCCACCGACACTTCCTGCAGCTAAGAAAGGAGCTCTGCAGGTTCTTTTATTTCTTCACAAGTACCTGGCCATTCCCCCCAACGCATACTGTCAAGCTGGAGTTGTCTTCCTCAGGAGATTGCTACATTTGGAACTAAACTAGATCCAATGTAAAACAAACCAGGCACAGGTCAGCCACACAAAGCCAAAGGTGCTTTACCATTATTTTCAAAAGAGCCATGGCTGCTGCTGTTTTTTAAGCTGAGCCCTTTAAGGTGGAATGTTCGGTCTTTGCACAACCACAATCAAATACCACTAGGTAACTGTACTGATTGCAAGAATACTATTGTTTGTAGGTGCAAGGATAGGCTTATGGACTGCATGGCCTCATGCAGAGCAGGTGTCGGGTTGTGGTCTCAAAACACTGAACCTCAACTTCCCCTGATTTTTTTTTCAGGGGGACATTGGGTTGAGAGTTGCCTTGGCCTTCAGCTCAACTGCAGCAGGGAAGAGGAAGATACTGCATCATCCTGAGACTGTGGAAGAGCTTGGAGAAGGCCAGGGCAGTGACTTATTTAAGACCAGCCATTTGGTGATAGGAATAGTTGGAATGAAGCAACAGTAATGCTTATGATCTGTGTGAGCACTCAGTGCCTGAAAGAATTCACTGAGTCCTTAGGTGAAAACTTTGCTTGGTTGAAGGTGACTGGATAAGTTAAGATCCTGGTGACCTGGAACTTCATACTGATCCTTCAAAAGTAATTTCTGCACAAGGGGATGAGGAAGGCTGTTGCTCAAATCAGTTACCACAGGACTTACGTAAGCATCTAATCAGAGTTTGAAGTCAGGAAACTTAAATAAGGGCAACTTTGTTATTTAGTAAAGTGGTGTTTGAGTCACCTGCAGTTAAATGTCACTGCAGCCTGTTATTGCTGTAGAGAATTCTCTATATGTTGTCTTCTGTGAAACATGCTTTCCGTGGCTCCTGTGGTTTATTCTGCATCAAAAATGAGTTCACCCTTCCCACCCACCCCAAAGCTGTTTCCCTTACCCACCAGCTCAAGCTGTGATGTTTTCACAGTTGCAGTTCTGTAGCTCTGCACGTCTCCAGAGCAAGCAGCTACTTTTTTTCATGACTTTCTACTAGCATGGGGAATCTTCTCCTTCTTGGGCAGCTGCTGTGGCATATGGCTCCTCTCCTGCATGTTTCAGGTATAGTTCTACGACGTTGCTCGTTTATTATGAGTTCTTTTAAGATACTGCGGAAATCTGCCATTAATTTGCTATGTGACATTGGGCCGGTGAGTTTGAGCTCTCTGAGTGCTTCACTAGATGCTGGTGGCATCTGAAATTAAGTAGGGAAAAGAAGAGAGCCTTACCATTTTCTTGGGCCCTCTTTTATTCCATCAGCTGCTTTCTTTTTTAGTTTTCCTCCTAAGAGTCGCATTAAAACTGTACAGCCACTTCGTTAGCTCTGTCCCATACTTAATACTAACCATCATGAGCTAATGGAAAATGGATCTTCTCAAACTTAATATCTTTTTCTGATGGGATTACAAAGTTGGTTTGTTACATGCTATTGATATAATAGACTTCTGTAAGACTTTTAACTTGGAGCTGCATGACACTTGGGTTAAAAACTAGAATAATACAAAACCAGCAAAACAGTTTATTAGGTGAGCTTTCACCAGAACAGACTCAATATTTAAGAAAGATGATGCCTGTCTGGATCTGGGCGATGTTTGCTAGTCTTTCAAGTGCTACTTGACTGCTTTTTGTTTTGATAGTGTATAGACTAGCACGGCTTCCTCTCTGTTACTTTTCAACATGCAAGGCACTACATTTAGCCGTTTTGGAATGCAGATCCATCAACTACACGAAAAAACTCGCCCAGATCCAGACAGGCATCATCTTTCTTAACTATTGAGTCTGTTGTTGTCTGGCTATGGTCTGAAGAAGGGGGTCTGTCCCACGAAAGCTCACCTAATAAACTATTTTGCTAGTCTTTAAAATGCTACTTGACTGCTTTTTGTTTTGATACAAAACCAGTGTGTCATATACTAAATGAACTTTAAAATGTGTGACTGAGAGACTTTAACATGTAATTTTCAAACGTGTGTTGTGGTTTTTCTGTTTATTCCTGCACATGTAGGTTCTTGACTTTCTACTATTGAACATTTTATCAAAAATCTGCAGAAAACATAAAATCATCACTGATAACACTTGCAGATGACAGAGATTGGGGGAATAGTATGTAATCAAGAATGCAAGCCATTGATACAAAGCAGTCTAGATTGTTTGGTAAATTGGATGCAAGCCAACAATGTGTGTTTCAATACAGCCAAAGTCAAACATTTTGGAACAAAGAGCATAGGCCATGTTTAAATGTTCTATTGTTATTACCTTTCATCCAAAGGTCTCAGAACTCAATGGCATTTGTCTTGCAAATCCTCTCCTTCTCTGTCCGAGGGTTGCCAAAAGTGCACATTTGAGTTCATTGATACAATTCATATACTCAGGTCAATTCTGGACACTTTTGTTGGTTTTAAAAAAAGCAGACCTGTTGAAATTTTGGCATTTCCAAAACAAGATATCATTCTTAAACATGAAGGCAAATTTTTTTCACTTGGCATTTCTCTCAGTTTTGGCTTTAACTGTTTTTAAAAATTAAACCCCTCAAAACCAAAACAAAACACAACAGTTTTGAAAAATGCTTTGCTTGGGGTTAACCCAAAAGAATGTTTGTTTTTCAGACCTGCCCCTTAAATGAGGATTCATTAGTTGTACAGTACTAGTGTCCATGCACTTCGCACATTCATGATTTAAACCTTTCAGTAACTCAGTTAGGGCTGGTATTGTCCTTGGTTTACATACAGGGTAACTGAGGCACGTGGTGGCTAGGAGACTTACCTGGAGCCACAAAGGGAGTCAGTAGCAGAGTTAGGAACAGACTCGAGCCATTACTCAGTTCTTTTGCTCTGATAGCAATACCTGCACCAATCTAAATGAAGACAAAAAAGCAGTGCAGTAGCACTTCAAAGACTAACAAAATAATTCATTAGGTGATGAGCTTTTGTGGGACAGACCCACTTCTTCAGACTATAGCCAGACCAGAACAGACTCTGAAGAAGTGGGTCTGTCCCACGAAAGTTCATCACCTAATAAATTATTTCGTTAATCTTTAAAGTGCTACTGGACTGCTTTTTTGTTTTGATAGTATATAGACTAGCACAGCTATCTGTCTGTTACCAATGTAAATGAGTGAGTGACTGAACAACTCAGTCTTTGAATCTGTTTTCAGTTAAGTGCTGGGAGATTCTGAGAACAGGAAGGGATATTGGACCATGGAGAGGGGAGAGTTGGTACTGAGATCATAAAGTAGTGGTATGAATCAGCTACTCAAAAAAAAAAAAAAATCAAATTTACACATGCACTCGAGACTGTCACCCCATAAAAATGTGTGAGTTGCTCTGGCTGGTCAAACTATGGGTCATCTAAGTCATAATCATTTTCAGCAGCAGGATTCTCTTTGTAGTGCTTCAAAAGTGAAAGGAAATAGCACATTGCTGTCCCACCCCACCAAAAAAACCAGCCAAGCAAGTAAATAAACAAAAGCCCAGGTCCCCAAAAAAGTGTGGTTGGTATTTCTAATCATATTCTGAAATCTTATCAATAATATATGAAATCTGGCTTTTTCCAAATTCCAGTCCAAAGAAGGCTGGATAATTTAGTTAGTTTTGTATAAGTACTTTTTGAGCGCTAATCTGAAGCTTTTCGGGTGTTTGTATATGGCAATTGTCTATAGCCATATTAAGCACATTTCTGCCTTCCCTGACCTGGAGAGAGTCCTTCCTCTTTGCTGAGGCAATCTGGTCTTCTCTTACCATCCAGTCCTGGGCTACTGTACATTTCTCCACCAATAGATCTAAGCCTGGCTCCTGTAGGATTATGTTCCTTTGAAGTAAGAAAAGAATTCCCTTTTTTTCCCCAGAGGTATTTCTCTCCTGCTTGGTTTTGATAGTTTTGCTTGATTCCCGTGATTGCAGTAAAGTGGGAATTAATCTAATCAAATCAAATTAACTTTCTCACATGCAGTGAGGGAGGCCTGCAGTGCATCACTCTTTTGACTGTGCTTTGCTTTGCTGTCTCACAGGGGCCATTAGCGAGAAAATTCTAACACCTGGGAATGTTTCTGCAGTTGAAAACAGCAACGTCACCCTGCAGTGTCATCTCTCTGTGACCAATGCCATTGTGTCACAGGTGAACTGGAACCAGTGTAACAGGGTCACCATTGCAGTTTACCTAAACAAAGAGAAAGCCACGGTCCAGCCTGCATTCACTGAGAAGGTCTCACTGGCAGCAGAGTATGGGATAACAATCCACTTCTTAAGAGTCAATGACACAGGGGATTACTGCTGTGAATTTCATACCTTCCCTTATGGGATCTACCAAGGGAGAATGTTCCTGGAAGTGACAGGTGAGCCAATAAAACTGCAGATGATCTACAATCCATATAGCTAAGTTAAATTTTCCAACACACATAGCTGAATTATGGTTTGTCCACATGGGAGTTATTTCAGAATAGCTGTTCTTGATTAACTCCATGTTAATCAGAGGTAATAAGTGGATTAAGTTAATCAGAGGTAATAAATGGATTTGGAAGCAGATTAAGCTACTTTGTAAGAAAATACTCTTATTCCAGAATAATAGTGTCCAGACATAAGATTAATCAGGCATAATGAATCTGCTTTCAATTCACAGAATTTCTTATTCTGGATTAACTTTTTTTTGTAGACAAGACTTTAGGACTGTATGAATAACATCTTTTGGTTTCAGTTTGCATGTTGTACTGCAAAAAAAAATGGGAAAATTAGTTCATTTCGGGTCCAATTAAATATTGTTTGACAGGAACAAAATGTTTAGGTAATGAGGTTTGTTAACACACAAAAATAAAATTGAAATAAATTTCAAAACAAAATTGCTTTGGGAAAAAAATGGTTTGTCTTGATATTTTTAAAATGAACTTGATTACAATTTTTGAGCATAACTTCCTGAAATGTTTCTGTTGACTGAAATCAACTTTTTTTTTTTTTTTTTTTGGTTTTAAAAAAAGGGTCTAGCTGAAAATTGTCACCCTTTCCTAAGTCGGAGCCTAGGCATTTTTGAAAAGTTAACCCCTTAAGCACCTTTGACAATTTTATTTTTCAACTGAAGAACTAGCACCTTCTTAAATACCCTCTTCCTTTTCCTAGAATAAATTCATTTTATGAGTGACATGGTCAGATTATTTTTAACAGTTATCTTTAGCCTCTGTTAGTAAATTATTATATTAAGGTTGAAAAGTTTTAAAATACAATTTACTTTTCATCACTTCTGTGGCTTGAGTACTGTTTGTCTTTTGCACTTCTCACTTGGACAATAAAGCTAGGTTGGTCAATGTCACTTTCTGTTTATGATCAAGTTCTCTGTCATTTCTCTTTCAACTCATCCAATGCTCTGCCAGATCCATTTACTTGAATTACAAAAGCAAGGACATGGGACTCCTTGTCCCCTGCCACTCCCAGGCATTGCCCCCAGCTGCTACCATTGGCTGTGATTCTGGGAAATGGGAGAGTGCGGTAGGAGGAAGCCTCCAGGCAAGCACTTTGCTGCACTGCCACTCCCCTCAGCCATGGGAGAGGAGGAGAGCATGCACAGTTGCTTCCTCCGCCAGCGAGCGCAGGCTGGATGAGGCTCTAGCTTGCTTGGATCTGGCCTGCGAGGCTCAGGGCTCCCCCACACACAGTAGATGCAAGAGGGGAAATCCCAAGCCTCTTGTGCTGGATCCAGGCCAAGGGCTGTATGTCCCCACACCTGCTTTAGAACATCCCAGATATTTACCTCACATCTGTAATGGCATTGAACAATTAACATCAGGTTCCCAGTGGCCGGTTGCTCTCCTGCTGGAAACAAAAGGTGCCAGGAAAAACATTCTGATGGCTTCAGAGGACTGCAGCAAATTACATTCTATTAGCTCATCTTTTATAACCAACTTCTACAAAACACCCACATCACAATGACCCATACTGGATTATCACCTTTCTAACTTTCAATAAACTTTTAATTTCAGAGGGGTACAGGCTGAAGGGTCCAACCACCGAGGTTTTCATTGTCTACATGGCTCTCCGTTCTCCTCCCATTCTGATTAGCGGTGACCATACCTAGTCTTGACCTTGCTTCTAGAAACCTGTTTCCAAATTAACCTTTACCTATGTGGTATTCTGTTTTATTAATTCAGTGTGGCCAAATGAACATCATCTTCTGAGGTACACACTTTCCTTAACTGCAGAGTAACCAAGGCCAGCGGGCTAAGCTCTTATTGAGAACAAGGGTTTCTTAAAGCTAGAAGTCAGAATTACAAGGCAGTAACTGCCAGAGTCACTCTTCCTTACTTTTTAGCAGCTTGGTACCATGTGTGCCTCTTTTCCCAACCTGCTGTCCTGACCTGATCCTTTGGTGTACAGCTCTCGCCTGCCTTTCAAAAACAATTATAACTGGGTAGTAATAACCTAATGTTGAACAAATACCAGGCAACCCACCAAAGTGCGCTGTGAGAAAAGAATCGTTTTTGTGAGCGTTGGACAGGTTGCTTTTGTGCTGCACTGAAGGTTGGCACTATAGTCCAGGTTTATTGCAGGTAGTTCAACTACAGGCTGATTCCCTAGTGGAATGAGTGCTTCTCCCAGGAGACACTGAGCACGTTCTGTGTAGGGCAGTGCCCTCCACTGGCGTGTTTGTGCACCTGCACTAGTGAACGCTGTGGGCATAAGGGAGACGAGCTGGTACAGTTGGCAGCAGAGAGCGCTGCGCTGCTCACACAGAAACAGAAACTGACAGGCAGCTGGATTCAGTGTCCTGAGCTTGACACATCACACCTTTTTGAGTTACCTTATGGTCTACGTGGTGCATTTACAGTCACCAGGATGTAGCACCAGCTTTGTTTTAAGATGAAAACAGTTGGAGGAGGTAGAATGCCTTCCCACAAGGGCCAGGACAGGGGTGCTTCTTGGTCAAGCTTGACTATGGGGGGGGGGCCTGATTCTGATTTCATTAACATGACCATAAAGGAAGAGTATCGCCTGAAGTCAGTGTTCGTACCCCAGTGTAAAATGAGTGTGCGATTAGCATCAGGTCTGAAGAGCGCAGCTTTAGCCTGGCACCCCTCCCCCGCATGCCTTTAGTGACTGTATCCAAGGATGATTTTAATGCCAAATTCACATTTCTCTTCACTTAATTTCAGAAACATCAGAGGAGAAGAATGTCTGGAAGAACTTTCTCTATATAATCATTGGCCTGGTATTAGGAGTTTTCCTCCTAGTGTGTTTCACAGTCTGGATCTGCAGGCGCAAGGTAACCAGACTTTAGACCCAATAAGGTCACCAGATCCTCTGCAATCCATTCCATTGGTTTTTTTCTCAACTATCGAATATTTAATTGCTTTGATTGGATTAACCATAAAGATGAAGAGTAACTTTGATGGGAAACACGGCATCTAAGTGGGCAGCTCTCTGCATGCTCCCTGATTCCACCATGTTGATCTTAAACTGGGTCTGCTGCCCACTGCCTCAGGAACTCTCTCTGATTTAGCTGAACGTTGAGCATCTGTTGAAAACTCCCGACAGCATGGCCCACAAGTCATCTCAGACTCTGAGCCCTAGTAACTTAGCACTCAGCTCAGTGAGGGCATTGCTATGGGCCCTAATTTCCCACAGGTGAATGTGAGAGCTCTGCTGACCACTGCAATACACCTGAACTGAATGTGAGGAACTGCTTGTATCACCCGTCATCTCCTGACTGACCGAGGAGGAATATTTTGGGTCCTCTTCTTTCTGCATAGCTGAAGATGAAGACCTCTTTTAGATGAGTAGGAGGAAGGATTTTGAAGCCAGTAGGGGTTGTAGCTTTGGTTCCACTTTCTTTCCAGTTGCTTGCTGAGACTACATTTGAGGCTCCTTTGAAGTGTGAAAGTATGTCTTAGTAATCACCCCTCCTTCATTTCACTACCTATGGTATAACCACCTCACAAACTCCTGCTCCCTGCCCTTCCCACTGGCTAATATCACGGCCCTCAGCCAACTGGGAGGGTATGTCTATGAGGGCCCCAATCGCTCAGATATCAAATGTGCAGGCAGATCACATGGGCCCATCCCTGCTACACTGGACAAAGTTTGCAAGCCTTTCATTCCACAGTGGCTGAGGGCTGGATTCACGGAGGATCCTCCTCAATACTAGCTGAGGGCAAGGTGGTTTCTCATAGGGCCTCCACCATGCCCACCAGCGAAGGGCACATCTCAGGCTTCCTTCATTCACAACCCTTCCATAATCCTCCCTCCCTTGGGAAAGAGGTTGGAAAGACGGTGGAAGTCTGTTTAAATGTAAAGAAGAATCTGATCTCGACCTGTGGGCAGGAAATCCGCCTAGATTCTAGGGAAGCTGGGATCTGAACAGTTGCCTTTTGGGCTGTTTCTGGTTTAAAATCATTGGAATTAAAATAAATTTTCTGGCTTTTTGTAGAAACAAACTCAGAAAATCCAGGTGCCACCCCATGTCCTGGAGAAGGTGTCCTCCAGGAGCCCTGGGAAGGAATGCAGCTCGCCAAACCCCACCACATGCTACTCAGCGAGGGCCAACATGGCATCCACCAGCAACGTGGGAGATCAGGAGGAGTGTGATGATGGTCACAACTATTTCAACATCTTGCAAGATAAAGGCCACAGAAGCAGAAGTACTGTGGTACAAGTAGGTTAGCTGTGTGGGGAGGAGGGCATTTTATCTTTGAGCAAGCATAGCATTGCTGGTTCAGTTCTTTTGTCAAAAACTTTCTTACTTCCTCCTGTCAAGTCTAGTAAAGTGGTCTGGAAGTTGGCTGGGTAAGAGGAAAGGGATATGTGTGATGGTGGTGCTTGCGAAAGTGAGACGTTCAGAGCGCTCTCTGAGACAGGCTTGGAGTTTGCCCTGGACAAATCAGGAGATTGGGAATGGCCTTTTCCTTCAAGAGATTTGTTAAAAAAAATTCATCCTTGCTGTAATACTGAGACATTGTTGCAAACTAAAGGGCTGCTTGGGGGCCTCAGACCAGTTTCCTAGGGGTAACAGTGACCATGTCACAATTGTGGGAAGAAAACTGGTTCAGAAGAGAAGCCAGGTAATGACTGAGCCTTGCATATTGACTTTTCCTCTCATCTCTGGAGATGGTTTTTTTGAGCAGGGCTGAGGAACACTAATTGTGGCGGGGGGGGGGGGGGGGGGGCATAAATGTGGGAATGGTGCCAACCCAGAGGCTGCTGCCTGGACAATATCTGATTTGAGGGATAAATAGGACTTTACTCTCCAGAGCTGTGTCTACACGTGCACGCTACTTCGAAGTAGTGGCACTAACTTCGAAATAGCGCCCGTCGCGGCTACACGCGTCGGGCGCTATTTCGAAGTTAACTTCGATGTTAGGCGGCGAGACGTCGAAGTCGCTAACCTCATGAGGGGATCGGAATAGCGCCCTACTTCGACGTTCAACGTCGAAGTAGGGACCATGTAGACGATCCGTGTCCCGCAACGTCGAAATTGCCGGGTCCTCCATGGCGGCCATCAGCTGGGAGGGGGGGGGGGGGGGGGGTGTTGAGAGATGCTCTCTCTCCAGCCCCTGCGGGGCTCTATGGTCACCGTGGGCAGCAGCCCTTAGCCCAGGGCTTCTGGCTGCTGCTGCGGCAGCTGGGGATCCATGCTGCAGGCACAGGGTCTGCAACCAGTTGTCGGCTCTGTGGATCTTGTGTTGTTTAGTGCAACTGTGTCTGGGAGGGGCCCTTTAAGGGAGCGGCTTGCTGTTGAGTCTGCCCTGTGACCCTGTCTGCAGCTGTGCCTGGCACCCTTATTTTGATGTGTGCTACTTTGGCGTGTAGACGTTCCCTCGCTGCGCCTATTTCGATGTTGGGCTGAGCAACGTCGAAGTTGAACATCGACGTTGCCGGCCCTGGAGGACGTGTAGACGTTATTCATCGAAATAGACTATTTCGATGTTGGCTGCACGTGTAGACGTAGCCCAGAGCTGACAGTGCAGGAACAGAATTAAGGTATGAAAATGGCTGTGGGACAGCTAGTGGCCACTCATGGTGTGTGGTGCCTACTAGGTAATGGAAGCAGGCTTATGATCCCACAAGGCTCTGGTGGTTCATGACATGCCTCGGTGTTGCCGTCCTCATGCTGAGAAGCTCTGGGATACGTCCATGGATTGCCAATATGCCCTCATGATACAGAGTTGGGGAGTTTACCTTGTTTTAGGAAAAGTGCCTCCTGGCTGTAGAATCAGAAGATAATTCTAGATACCCATTAACATGTTCTCACAACCGCTGGTATGGAAATGATTGTATACTGTGTGTCTATAAGTGGGGACAAGCCCTTGTCTTCTAGCAAAGTGTTGCTTTGTTAGGCCTATGAGGACAATAGTCAATGCTCCAGTGGGGGGAATCCATTTCCAGGCTTATGACGAATGGAAGATATCTTATTTTGAACTTTTAATGTTTTGGGCCAAAAGCCCAGAGGAGAGATGGGTGTACGTGTGTGTTTCCTAACTCTCACAGAGAACTCCTAAATTAGGAAACCTTGTTTATGTATCTGGATTCAATCCAAGCGCAGATCTGGTTGCCCTGAATGAAGCCTCCACATTTGTAAAGTGTGCTCTGCTCCTGAAACTGTGGTTCTGTTGTGTCACTGGGAAGTTTGTTCTTAATTTCAGTGGGACCAGGAGTTGGCCAAAGTGCAAGAAAAATCAAAATGAGCAATTGAGTTTGGAGAGGGAGGTGGGTGGGTTAGGATAGGGATGACATCTGCCTTTTCAATGCCTTGTTTGCCTTCCAGGGGCATCTCCTGCAAATCTTGTGCGCTGGCTTAAAATAATGAAACCTCTAGCTGCCATTGCTGCTTTTTTTCAGTGGCATCTTAGGTCCAAGCTTGACTTAGGTCACCAGCGAGTTTGGTGACCTTTGCCTTACACTACGAGTTGGTTTATGCCAATCACTGAACCAAAATGTTGCAGCTCAGGACTGAAATACAGAAGCTGAATTATATGTGGGGGAGTGTATAGTAGCAAAGATATTGCAGGTTAAGAAAGAGCTGCACTAGTTGGTCTATAAGGGGTTCCAAGTTAGAACTGGCAATAGGACTGCAGATGAGGATGAAGGAGCATTGGCAGAAATGTGAGAAACCAAGGGAGGCTCCAGGGCAAGTTACTTAGTTTGCTGTTGTGATTGATGTTAAAGTATCATTTGATCTAAAAGTTTTAAGAAGCCTCTTTTTGCCATATTTTGTGATTTCTCTGGTGTATTACAGGGCCCCCTGGAGAAATTTAGCCCCAGAGTCAAATGTTGCAATGTAGTCATGCAGTGTGCCAATGTGGTTCTGTCCTATCGACTGCAGGGTACTGTTCTAACTTGTATATTTTAGGACGAAAATAAATCCACAAAGACACCAGCCAAGCTTTTTACTTTTTTTAATTATTCCTTCATATTCAAACTTCACAAACAGTGTGAACTTGTACAATACCTCAGAAAGTGAAACTTACAAAAAAAGTGCTGGTAACATTAAAAAAAAACAAAAAACAAACAAACAAAAAACAAACATCATTCTTAGCAACATCAATTACTCTTCCACACAAAACAGAAACCTTGTAAAATTTATTTCCGTATTTTTAAGGCGTAATACTTCCGTATAAAGTATATGCAAGAGATAAAACTTCACAGTATTCCAAAATGTCACAATAATAATAATAATATAGTATAATGAAGCGCTACAGTTAATTTTCTTTTTTTCTTTTTTTTTTCTGTTTTAAATAACAAATACAAGTCACAGGTAAATATACGTGAGAAAAATACGAGGCTAATATTAAATGGCAGATAAGGATACTCTCACTGTAGGAAAAAACTGGCAGGATGTGTGTATTTATTCTATATTTTAAAGCACTTGATAGAAAAGGCGTATGCAAGGGTACTTTTAAACAATTTTCTGTTTGCTTGTTTAATAACTGACATACCATTTACAGCATATAATAAGAGAAACAAAAGCAACTCATAACCCACTCAAAACTTTTGACCAGCTCTTCAGATCTTCACATACCATGTCTCTGGAAATAGCTGTGTAGCACTGTATGTGTGTGTGTATAAGAACATGAACAACCACAACAACACACTGCGGTAGAGGCAAAGAGAGACCTGGCTCCTGAGGTACAGCTTTGCCTACTGCAGGCCAAATCATGAAGTCTTTATTCTGGCATAACTACCACTGAAGGGGCGGGGGGTGCACAGCCTGCCTAAAGACTGCATGATTTAGGCCTCGATGCAGTTTCCCATTCGCTCAGCTTTGAATGATTGTGGGGAATTTCTTTTTTCCCCAATACAGAAATGCCCCCTTCCCTCAGCGATTTATGAATTTGTAAATTTCTTTGCCCAAAAGGGGCAGAGACAGGTTAAGAAATTGCCCTCCAAATTCAAAACTCTGCAGTGAGGAATAGGAACAGAACTGGAGTACGCCCCCCCCCCACAGTGCTATCACAGGCAGGTATACATGCGTGTGTGTGTGTGTGTGTGTGTGCAGCATTTCATCAAAGAGCCTGTGTGTATGTGGCAGGCGCTAGGCACACACATTGCCACATCTGTGCCCTGCCACATACGTGTACATGTTAACAGCCACCCATTCAGCCAACAGATAACAAAAAGACAGCAGATAGTGTAACACAGGAATAAGGTGCTCAAAGAAAAAAGGTGGCTACCACTCCTGGAATGGGAAGCCACATTAAGGTGCTTCAAAAAAGTATTTTTTTTCTTTCTATAGTGTTTTTCTTCTTCATTTCCATCATTTAAAAAGTACTGATTTTTGCATGTGGTGATTGAGAGCAAGGCCAAGAGTTTTGCGATTTTTGACATTGTTCCATAAACAAGGGCTTTTTCAGGACAGGGTATATTCTTTGTGGGAGAATCATCTATTTTTGCACACTTAGTTACTGCCCCCTCCCAAATACAACCATGCTGAGAATTGGTATAGCACTTTAATTGCATTATTGGCCCAAAAGGGTTTTTGCCCATTCATTCAGTTGCGTTCAGTTAGCACCGTTCCTTTTTATTCTGGTTACAACCCCTATCTACGAGAGTTAGTGAACATAAAGAAAGAACCAAAGTCACCTGTAAGTAGCTGTTTTCAATTTTTTTGTGATGTGTTTCAAGAGCCCAACTGTAATTCCTCTGCTGCCTTTATGTTTGTGTAGCATCTGATTTTTGTGAGCGTAACTATAGCCAGACTCTCTACTTAAGTTTTGTGTGTCTTGGCATGGGTATATGGCTAGGGGGTACGTATACACGTCAGTCCATATACACACACCACAGAGTATATTTTAACTGGAGATAAAGTGAACTGGGTTCAGACACTCATGCACTATCTTCCTTCTGTGTATTTGAAACAGTCTGGAGCATTGATTTTTTTTTAAAGTGCATTAAAAGCAAATTAAATGGCATTCATGTACCCCATAGAAAAAAAGCCTAACTTCTTCCTCCTTGCACTCAACTATGCCAAGAGCAAATGAGGCCAGGCATGACAGGTTCTGGATGGACAGCTATTCTTGGGAAAACTGGACTCCTGCCAGTATAGCAGCACCATTCGTGGGGTAGAGGGAGGAAAGGTGGAAGAGATATTGCTCAAATGCGGAATGTTTGAAATTTTTCAGATTTCAAGGTGATTGTATCAGTCTCGCCATGGCTTCAGTTATTTTCCTAATAACCTCTACCCTTCCTCTGTGTGTCTCTGAGGTGCATTTTGACTCTTCCCTCAGTTTGTGTTGTTTTTGAGGCTGAACTTGTGTGGGTGTGGGCATGGGCATGGGTTAGAGTGCCAGCATCTATTAGGAGTAAGGCACTGTAGACGTCACAACTTTAGAAAAGCTGGGGGAGGAGAGGAAGGAGCACCCTGCCAGCCAACCAATCTGCTTCCCACAATACTGTTTGCCACATCTTAAAATATTGCATGTGGAAGATTATTCTTGTGTCCATTAAGTGTTTAAAGCCAACAGCGTGGGGAATACACTCGCTCGAGGGAGCTTATCCTTCACAGAGAACTTTCAAGACCTTGTCCAAGGTTAGGTCTTACTTACGTGTATTATGTTCCAAATCATTTCATGATTTTTTTTTAATCTTTCTTGGGGTGGATGGTGCGAATCAATAGCAATGTGGAATTCAGTCCTATAATCCATTCTCCTTTTTTGCTCCAGTCACATTCCAGGTGCAAACTTGGGTGTTGTAGGTTTGCTAAAAGAGGGGAATTCTAACACTGAGTCTTAAAATAACCCCCCCCCGCCCCGCAACACTGCATCCTGCCATCCCTGACTATGCACAAAGATAACCTGTGGAGGAAACTAGGTCAGAATTTGGGGCTACAGCCTCTGGCCATCTCCCCTTTGAACAGTAGCAGTTATGTGGGAGGAGCTAGGCCAGTCATTTTGCTTTTCATCTTTGACCTGGCAATAGCACATGTGCATAACAGTGATGGGGTGAGGGTGGGGGGGTGGTCTGCTGGCCCTAGTAATACTGCAGTCAGAAAGCTTCATGTGCTGCAGAAACAGTTAGCCTCTTCCCCTCCTGAAAGATTTAAGCCCGTATGAACTCCAAATCCACTTTTAAGCCACTACACACCTTACAGTGGGTCAACATGATACTCAAGTTGACTAGTGAAGCTGAGAATGCAGCGGAAAGGATGTAAGTAAAGCAAGCAGGGCTCTGGACTGGACTGATTTACAGTATAGTAAAGGAAGCACAACACTAGATAAGTCAAGTCCTCATGTACTTGCTAATCTACCAACTTAGCCTCCATCATTGCCATCACTCTCCAACTGACTGAGAGAACAGGGGCCTAAACTGCTAATGACTAACTCTAGAAATTACATGAACTTTAGGTACAAATAGGGTTGGCCATTTTTAGTGGGGTAAAACCATTCTTATAAGGCCACAATCTTTTCCTCATCACAGTAGCTTTTTAAGCAGTGTGAACTCAGATCAAGAGAGAAATTGTTTCACTGTGCTAGGGTGGGAATGGGAGCAATAAACACCCCTCTCCCTCCTTATAATTGGACTGTGGATAAGACAGGTGTTTGGGAAGGAGAGGAAGATGGTTCCCTGGGACCATCAGGGTAAGTGTCTGAAGGGAAAAAGATTTAATAAAACCATCCCTCCCTTACATTATTTTGCTGGAGTCCAGAAGACAAGTAGCACTTTTCACCACACCCTCTCTCATGTGTGAGAGCTGTGCGGAGGGGAAAAGGTGGCTTAATTACAAAACAGGTAGGGGGAAGAAGGCACATGATTTTTAGTCAGTCTTGACCAAACCCCATCTTTTGTAAGCAAGGTCAGTTTAGCTGGAAGGGTGAAAAGTGCTCACTGGAACAGATGCCCACAATGTAGCAGTTTCAGTGGGAAGGGAAAGAGAGGCAGAAAGGGAGATTAAAAGGCAGGAGAACTGAAGGCCACTGTTCAACTTTCGGTGTGTTTTGACAATTTCAAGATTTGGCTCTGTTGTGGTCCAGAACCAAAAAGATTCTGGTCGGCCTGGAATGTAGCCCAGTTACATATCTCCAGTTGTTAATTATAGCTGTTGGTGTATCCCCTTTCCTTTCCTTCCAACCTACTGAGCTTTTAGATCGCAGTTTTACTCTTCCTTTAGCCCTCTCTTCTCTTTTAGTAAAAGCTGGAAACACGGGAAAGCTACGCAGGAAACTACAGCCTTCATTCCTCCCACTTAATAGCTAGCCAGTGCTGGAAGGCAGGGACACCAAGGAAGCTGGACTCCGGTGGCCAAAAGTACAACCCATTCCGGAGCCTTAGGTTACAGAAAGCAATTGAAAACAAAGTTACGCAGCCTAGAGGCTCAGCAGGGTTGGTTGGTCACAGAGATCCAGGTGCTCTTACTTGGTGAGCTTGCTGGGGCTTCGAAGAGCTGGGGCATGGTTACTGAGAAACCGAGGTGTCATTTACAGACATGGATATGAGCACCACTGTTCTCACACAGCCCCTGCCATTCTAAGGGCCAGGCTTAGTTGCTATGAGCAGCTTTCCTGCTCCTGGCCCTGCTACAAGGAGGAGGATTCCACAATACAGCTTTCTTTGCTTTTTCCAGCCTTGATGTTGACAATTCATTTGTTTCTACCTTTCACCCCCCATCAGGCTCTACCCTGTTACCCATCTGCCCCTGAATTGGTCTCATTTAGCAAGGGATAAGGCAGAGGAAGGGAAAATAGGATCACCAACAACTCTATGAAGACACAGGGTGGTAATACGCTTCCACACAAACTCACAGTCCAGTGTTTGTGACATTTCATAAATAACTTTCTTAAAAAAAATAAGAACAATCCCTTTACTTACTCATCTGAAACAATATTTAACAGCAGTGGATATAAACTTCTTTTTGTAACAATTACAAAACCCCCACCCCCAACAATACAATCCCCCAACTTTAACACATCATGATTTTTTTTTAAACCTCAGAACTGCAGCATATCCTTAAGGGCAAACTTTTCAATTAGTTTTTTCTTTTTTTTTTTTTTTTAAATAATGTCTTCACAAGAAAAAAAAATCCACAAAAGTCTTGTACCAAGAAAATGCATTCAAAAATAGAAAATATTACACAACAAAAATATGTACCCTTCCTTTCCAAATAAAGCTTCAAATACGTAGAGAAAAAAAAATCTGACTTTTTTTCCTTTCCTAAACATTTATCTTTCAGCCTAGGGCACAATTATTTATTGATTTAAAATGTATGTTTTTTGCATAAACCATGGAAGATACAAACCGTTAGGACTGTGAAGTGACAAAAATGGATTCTGCCTTCTCTCTACCCACTTCCCCTCTGAAAACAAAATAGAAGAAAGCAAACATTTTAACACTTGATTTTTCAGCCAGCAGGCTAGGAATAATCATGAGCTGAGGTGGGAAAGCCAAAGATGATGGCAGGAGGGGATATCCTCTGTTGTTAAGTATTGCATCTTTGGCGTTTGTAGCGGAACCATGCTGAAGGGATAGTGTTCAGGGCTGAAGAAGATAGAGCAAGATTTGGGAAGGTTGTTCTACTTACTTGTAAAGGACCCTTGTAGCCATTTGAAAGACAAACTGGGTTTTCCTGTATGATCTGAAAATACAAGGGTGTGTGTGCATTTTTTTGGCTCAGATGATGGAAAAGTTTTAGTGCTCAGAATCAATTTTCCTGCAAGAGCAGGCTGTCAGCACCACCATCTGATCATAAGTTATAACTGCTGGTGTGGATTACAGCTGGGCAAAACCGGTGCATAAAGCCTGCACACAGACCCCACTTAGGGAATGGGTTTTACCTAGTCTGAGCAACTGCCGCTGGCTAGTATGCTAATAGGTCACATGGCCAGGAGACCAGTCTGACATCAATAACAAATGGCTGTAGGGACCGGGTTACAAGGGGGCATCTTACTGTAGAATGAACACATACAGTTAAATCTGTCTGTTATAACTCATTTGTTACAGGTGCTTAGATCTGGGATGAATTTGACCCAGCTGGGGCTAGATGTCATAACTATTGCCCAGGCCTGGAAACGGTCTTTGCCAAATACTCGCATTTGCACGGCTGAGTTCAACACTGCTACTGTTGTTTGATCTTTGCACAAGGGCATATTTTAGAGGCTATCCTGAAATATGCAAGGGTGAGTGGTGGATTTTTCTTAGCCTGTTTATGTGCACGTGTGATTGCCTTTTTAACCAGTCAGATGTTTTTATTTTTACTTCCAGTGCATTTTTTGTCAAAAATTCATAATAAAGAAGGGAAAAAATATCTTCTGTCCTTCAAAAAGAAACCAATAGAATGTAAAAATACAATACAATAAAAATCAGGCATTGTAAGACAACATTGTGTGCATCTGCAGTAACACGAAAGGAATATATATTATATATAAAACTATAAAATAGGATACAAGCATGAACAGGTGGGGAAACCAATCCAACCCCACTACTGGGTGACTAGTGAGCATTGGTTAAGAAATAGGTAAGGCTAGATTTCTAATTTAACATAATTAACCATTGGTTTTCACTCCCCTTGTCTTTTGACTGATCACCTTTCACTAACTGATCTATGATTAGAAATGAATTTGGGGTTTTTTGGTCTGCAGAAGAACACCACATTAACAAAAACCAGCTTTTCTTGAGAGATTGGTAACACAGCCACTGTGCAGAAGAAAGAAAAGTTGGATTCCATTTTTAAAACATGGGTGGCAGCAGGGACTCAACAAAACAATTTTGGGAGAGGTAAGCAACAGACGCTATAGGCTTATATAATCTCCCAGCAAACTGAGCCTGGCCTGTAGCTGGTGTGGTAGTCCTAAAGGATGGCAGCAGTCCAGACCCAGCTAGCATAGGCTGTGCTAGAGGCTTCTGTCCTCTGGAAAAAAAAAACGCAACTGTTGTCTACTCACCAGTAATAACGCTGTTGCTTTTTTGTTTTTTTTTTTTGGGGGGGTGGGGGCAGCAGAACAGGAGAGGAAGTAGGGCCAAGTAAATGTTTTGGTTTTCTTGGTAGCCTTTAAAACATATGGGGCTAGGGCAGAACTTTTCCTGTTTAACAAGAAGGACTTGACTGGCCAGGAGGTGGCAATGAGGGGAGATGGAAAGACTAGAATTCTGGCTCCAACGTAAGACTTCACGAGAGACTGAACATTTTCTCAGACTTCTGCTGAAAGGGGATGATAAATCTGGAGAAATGTGCAAGCTTATCCTACACATATGATCCCCCACCTTTCCAGGAAAAAGGATACATATATAAAACCTTTCTCATGATTTGAAAACAGCCTTTATGGTATTCAAGCACGACCAGCTACCAGAAACATCTTTCCTATAAGCTTCGGTCTGTAATATTTTTGATTTTTCTGATATTTCTGAAAAAGTCATTTTGACTCCCTCCATCCCTCACCACAGTTACAGTGTCAAATTACTGCTTGTAGAGCCACTATAGTGCAAACACCCATTAGCATTGTATTGACCCATAGCTATGCCACACAGTTCTGGATCGCATGCAGCTGTCGTGCTGCTCAGTGTCTTGGAAGAGAAGATATATATAAACAAGCCAATGATTAACTCATAAGGTGCAGTTCTGTTTTGGCTCTAACCAACTGTCCAATGCCATTGTCTCATAAGAGAAAAGAAGTGGAGGTGGATTGTGAAAAAATGTTTCCTCATCCGGAGATACCCAGGACATTAAATTATGTCGCATTTCTAGTGGACAGTATACATTCTGGATTCTTAATATAAACCTCAAGTTAGCCTTAGGTCTTTCTCAAGCATTATCTTCAGTGGGCTTTGGAACCATGCTGGAAAATTTAGTTCTGTATTTAAAATCAAAGTCTGGTTTCAAACATGGCCTGGGCCTGGTTAAACATGTAAATGGGAACAACCTATTTCAAACACATTAAAAATAAACATACACGCTTAGGCCCCTAAGGAGGCCTGACTGAATGGTGGCTCTGTGAATGAACCAAAGCTTGAACGTGGTTTTCAAAAGCAATAGTAAACTAACCTGGTCCTCGCTGACAAGGACTAGCCGAACTTTGGGTGAGAGTGGCTTGGCTGGAATCAAGTTTAACCTGAATTCAAACCTACTTTTTGGATATACTTTAAAGCCCAGGGGGCACATGGACTTTAATTCTCCAGTTTGCATTGTTAAAATCTAGTGCAAAATGTCATCACAGCAGACAGGCATGCGGTGTTCTACCCCCCCCGCCAAAAGACAGACAATCTCCAGTCACAGCTCATGGGAAGAGTTTGGGTCCATATTACTAACAGTTCTTGTGTATTATGCATGATAAAAACCAAGGAATAGACCAACTTACATCATCACTCCTAAGGTTCTGTTCAGTTCAGATTGGTTCCAGCCAAAAGACCCCAGCAGTAAGCTTGGCTATCCACTTGAGGGCCACATGAAAGAATCTTAGAATACTCTTCCCTTCAGCAATCTCAAAAGGAATTAATAATTGCTACTGAGGATGTTCTGTATAAGCAAGAATATTCCAAACTGGGTCAGTTCTATTTCATTTCCCCACCTGCCCAACTCTCAAACATAAAGGCCTGACCAGCACTACTTAAACACATGTTCATAATTCTTGTTTATTGCACTGTTCCCTTAACAGCCCTCTCAAAGAAGTGCTTTTTCTATGACCTTCTGTCTTGTGGTAGGCTGTTTCTCCCTTTGGGCTGAGACAGTTCATTCTTGGTTTGAAGGAATGCAAACTAGGGCCACAGAGCAATCAACTGCTCTGCCAGGAGTTTGTCCAATATTTGAATCTGTATAAGTGAATTTGTGCTGAAGCCTAGAACAGGGCTTGCAATTTCATATTCAACAGTTCTCCCAGAGCTCCCTCAGACTATATAGAAAACTTGGCAGAAAAACAAGATTAATAACGCTTTGAAACCACTTGTCCTAGCATGCTCGTTTAGTTTCAACTGCAGTGTTCTCTATTTCTCCTATAACTGATGGACAGAAGACAGAAGCTGTCTTAGTGTCTGACTAGTGGCCTGGAGTAAAGATAGCTCCAGCCTTTCCTGCCAGCTGAAGATGGATCTGAAAAGATGTAGTGTTTCTGCTATTCTCTATACTCTGTCCATACCTCCTCTTCTCTCCCTCATTGGGCCCCTGCATACCATTCCAATCCCACCAGATGTAAATACATTTCAGTAGTGCAATGCAGTGCAGTCATACTTAGTGCAAAAATAAAAAGTCTTATAGACCAAAAGCTCAAACCTCCCTCACCCCAAAATCCGCTCTCGTTAAAGTATACACATTGCCCAAAACAAAGTGGGATTTGCGGTCTCCCAGCCATACTACCACATGCCTCATCTTCTCTCCACCCATTCATTGCCGTTCAATGTAGAGTTGTCATTAGATTATGCAACCTTTATTACTTGAAATAAAAAGAACAATAAAAGTTGAATGGCTGAAAAGCAGAGGAGGCAGGTCACTCTG
Organism: Carettochelys insculpta; assembly: GCF_033958435.1. Classification (NCBI taxonomy): domain Eukaryota; kingdom Metazoa; phylum Chordata; order Testudines; family Carettochelyidae; genus Carettochelys; species Carettochelys insculpta. Next base: position 222,094,039 of record NC_134137.1, read on the forward strand.
GAGGGGCAATACGAGGAAGAGGGAATTGAACAGATACAGGAAAAGGTCAGTAGTGGTTTTCACACAAAGATTATCAGATGGCTCCATTGTAAAGGGCCTGTGTAAGTGTAGAAAAGATATAATGCTTCTCTGTTCTCAAAACACAGGCCTTGATTTAACAGTGCCCAGTCAAAGGTTCTGTAGTGCAATCAACGCTTTGAAGTGGCAACTCTCAGTAGCCACCTTAAAACAAAACAGACAGATCAACATCAGCCTAAGCTCTTTCCCTCTCTCTCTCTCACACACACACACACACTCAGGGCCCTTTACAGGGTGTTATAGGTGGCAATAATTAGTACAGCTATAAACTGTTCAGTATTTAAAAACACAAATGCACAAGCAAACAAAATAACCCACACGTATAAAAGGGAAAGTGGGTTACTGAATCCCAGTCAGGCTGCAGTGCCCACCTTCTCTTGTTTTTTTGTTTTGTTTTGTTTTTGTTCTTTTTAAAATCAAAACAATTACAGTCTCGGGTTTGCCACTTAGCAGATGGTCATTATCTTGGAAAGCGCAGGAAGGACCTGGGAGTACTCAATAGTTTGAAGAGTATTTACACATCTGAGAGTCTTCACCAGTCTGCCTTTGAATCCTCACACAATTAAGGGGTGTAGGACACCATTGAGAGCATGGAAACAGAACAGGCTCTATTACTACGCTAAAACAAATGTATACAAAGCATTATAACATTAGCAATTATTTTTTTCCATTGCCATTCAACAGGACACTGAGTCCAGACAGACATTCTCCCCGCCAGGTCCCAGAATCCTTAGCAGATAGGACAAGAGTGGGGGAAAGCCAGGCACATGCCTCATAATTGATTCCACTTCAGTGCAGAAAAAAATTTAACATTGTTTCAAATAATGTCAAAGAAGAAAGGACTGAAACACAGATTCCAAGGCCAGAAGGGATCACCTTGAGCTGTTGTATAAAAACAACCAGAGCTTCCCGCAAAACATTTAATAGAGAAGAGCTTTCAAAACAATATCCAATCTTGATTTTAAAAAAAGGCCACTGAGGAAGACTCCACCATCACCACCTTGAGAAATTGCTCCAATGACTAATTACCCTTACTGTTAAAAATGTACACTAATTTTCAGTCTAAAATATGCCTAGCTTCAATTTCCAGCCATTCGATCATATTATACCTTTCTCTGGTAGACAAAAAAGCCCCTGTTAAATATTTGTTCCTCATATATAGACTGCAGTAGTCTCTTTGTTAAGTAAGCTAGATTGAACTCCTGAAGTCTATCACAAGGCACATTTTAATTATTCTTGTGATTCTTCTCTGAACTTCTATTTTATCAACATCCTTGTAGAATTGTGGACCCCAAAGCCAATATAGAGATAAAATAACTTCTTGACTCCTATTTGAGATTCCACTATTTATGGACAGGATCACTTTAGTTCTTTTGGCCAAAGTGTTCCCTAGGGTGCTCATGTTGGCTATAGGCCCCCCAAGCTTTTTCTGAGTCCTGCATCCTGCAAGCATGACCTGCATTGATTATTCCTAGATGTATGTAAGCAGACAGAGTCCAAACACAGGCGCGGAGATCTTGAAGGTACATCACATATCCACTATGTACTCCTCAACAACTCTGGGCAGAAACAGGCCATGTTTAGCAAATCCTGCGACATGCTAAAGGGAACAGATGAAGTTGATACTTCAGGGCATAGCATTCCATGTGGCTAGGTTTGCTTTCCTGATGTGAGTGAATGCATGGCAACCAAGAATAATACTCACAGGATGAGGCCCATGAAGTAATTCCTGCTTGCAATGGGGAATAATGACCCCAGTGCCCCGACTAAGAATGCCCATCCCTTCTACACTGACTATCTCCTACTAGCCCGTTTTCTAGGCTGAGTTATGGTTACTGAGAGAACTCATGAGACACATGGTGCTTTCCAGAGTTTTTATCCGAGCCTTGGAACCTGAAATTCAGAGCAAAACTTCAGGGGTATGCATCTGAAACACATCTGTAGTCAGGAATAAAACAACAGGTTTGGAAAGAATGCTGACTACATCCTGACAATTTAGAAAACAAAAAAAGTGAAACTTGTTCAGAAAACTTATGAACAAGGTTAGCTCTAAATCAACTGACTGCACCCCACCAATAAAAAAGGATTCTGCACTTACGTTTTTTTTTAAAAGCAGCAGCAGCTGAAGCTTTACACTTTTCCTCTAATGGGTATGGGTCAACAGAAGTCCCTTGAATGGAGTGAAAGCCCCCCTTTTTCCTGGGAAGTTTCCCTCTGATGCAATACCTTTCATTTTGGTGCAAGTGGTCCAAAGAAGAAACATTCCCTCCTTCATTATCCAATCTTACAGTGAAGACCCTTTATGAAAATCCCTTTGTATCCATGTATCAGTAGCTCACACTATTTTTGTTAATGCAAGTGCTCCCTCTAATGATGGCAATGTGAATTAACCTGTTTTGTTACTCAACTGCTGTGTAATAATAATAAAAAAAAAAAGAATTTGAGACGGATGCCTGCTGAATACAAGTGCTACCGTTTCCATTAGTCAACTTAGTTGGTTAAGCACTAGAAAAAGACAGTAACAATGAAAGATATACCGGAATAATAGCTTTCTTTGATGTATATGCCAAGGCAGGTATGAAATTGAGCCATCTATATGTTTTAAAGCCAGCATTGTCTTAAGGAGGACAGTAAGATAATGACAAAGAATGCTGCTACAAAAATGGGTCCCTAGAATATCACAGTTCTTCTGATTTACATTTCTATGGAGTATACACAAGAGAAGATAAGAATTCAAATGCAAGATTGCTGGATAATAAATGACTGTTTTGATATGGTAAAGTAGTTTTCACCAGCTGGTTATTTTGTTAGTTTCACTTTCATTTAGGCTTGTATCTTGTACACACTATTATGTTCTAAAAGTACAATCTCTAGTGTGGATAATCTACAGGTCTGTTGCCATCCACTGTTTGTCAGATCGTTTTTTTAGCCTAAAAATACACACTGTAAACTGCATAGTTGTAAAATGAACCAAGGTTTTGCAAAAAAAGAAAAAAAATGCATCAGGAACAATGAAAGCAACAGGAAAGATATAAAATCAAGAGACATAATGGTAACTAGTACTTTATCTTAAGTGAGTTACTGAGCTAGCAAAGGAAAGTGTGGAATGCTTAAATGATCAGGCATTCACACCAGGAGAAAAGGCTCTTTAGGAACATAAGCATGATTTCAAAACTAACTGAAGGACAAAGGCAAATGTTGTCATGAGAAATTATGGACCTTTGGGTCCGTGCTCTCTGGTTCATGAGCTAAATGGAATTAGCTTTAGGAACATGGCAAGCCATAATTCCTAGGGTTAACTGGACCTGACAGTCCTGTCTGCTAAAAAGGCCTACTCAGTCTCACAAAATAATTGGCCACCTGTGCTATTGCTAGAGGGAAGCTATTCCCACACCCTTCCCATCTCAAAGAGTCAAAATAATACATGGAGAACAACAAAAGGTTGGATGTTCGCTTCACCTCTGGAAGACTGCAACATTTACATTGCAAGTGGAAATGGGACAAGGAAAGAAATGTGATGTGGTAATCGTCTGCTTTCCATGGAAGTGCTCATGTTAGATGACCTTAAAGTCCTTACGTTGTACTTGCACAAATTTTCAGTACACAATTCTTAAGCTGCAGCTGCACTGATCTAGTACTTCAGTAAGGATGCTGCCTATGTTAGTGGGACAGCTTCTCCCATCAACGTAGGTAACCTGCCTCCTGGGAGGCAATAGCTAGGATGACCTTCTATTCTCACAGCAGTGTCTATACTGGGAGTTAGGTCAGTATAACCACATTGATTGGGGTGTGGGAAATCTCCTGAGAGTTGTAGTTATACAGACATAAGTTGCAAGTGTAGACTAAGCTTGAGGATAATGTTTTCCCTCCAGCACCATTTCCTAATAAACTGATTTACAGTGACACTGCTCTTTTTGTATCTGGAGAAGTACAGCTTCTATACGGACTGTCTCTCATTCCCACTGGCTGTGTACGGAGAATAAAGAAATAAGGTACAACAGATACTTCAGCCCCACCAATTTACGCTTAACTGTACTGAGTTAGGACAGAATAATAAATCTTGCCCAAAGAGAGGTGGGCTTGAAAGGCTATGTTCAAACGGCAAAGTTATTTGCGATAACACCTGTTATTTCAAAATAAATTTGCTAGTGTCGTCACTACAGACGTGCTGTTTCATAATACATTCAAAATGGCAGGTGTGTTACTTCATATTTCGCAAATCCCACCGCAGGAGGAATAATGCCTATTTTGAAATAGCTATTTTGACATGGTCCCTATTAAGACAAAGAAGAGCACTATTTTGAAATACGCCACAATGGTGTCCAATGACACTATTTTGAAATAGGCACTGTGTCCAGATATACTATGTTGAAACAGCTGGGTGCTATTTCAAAATGCATTCTTCTGTGTGGCTCTGTTCTTTTGAAATAAGCTATTTCGGAATAGCTATTCCAGCATGAATTATTTTAAATGACACTGCTGTGTCAACGTAGCCAAACAGAACAACAGATGTAAATTTCCACAAACCTGTATGTATTTCAGATCAGGACTTGCAGCTCTGGGCTCACCTGGTATACCAATACTGATTCTATGATGAAAAAATAAGGGGAAGAAAGTCACCCTATAATTTCAGTCAATGGAGGCACAGCTCTAGCATTTACTCTTGAGATGAATCTGAACCATGAAGTTTGGCTCTAGCTTATATCTTCCCCACAGTTCAGGAGGTTTTGGATATGGGGCTTAGTTAAGCCTTTCTCCAGTTAACTCTTATCATAAATTCTTTGGGGATAAGTTGAATCTGTTTGGAAAAAATAAGTTCTGGCCTAGAGCTCAAACCAGCAAGGCATTTCTGGAGTGTTGCACAAAAATGAGAAAATACACCATCGAATGTGGACAGGAAAGCATTAAACCTCCTGAGCTTATACTCATATCTACTTGAGCTTGGTGGCATCTGAAGATGCGGATGGCAAGGATGACACTTAAGGTGTGATTTGAACATGTGTATAGCAACAGGTAAAGATAATGATGTATTTGACTCCTATGAAATGCTACTGGTCACGTTCAAGATAACGGCTGAGAATTTTGTTTCCAACACGTAACATTAATTTGGTGGGGAATCTAAGAAAGTCCTAATCTCTCCTTTGGAAACTTTTAAAAACAGAATAGAAAAGAGCAAAGGGATTGAGATATTTCATGGCACCATTCTTCAAGGCCAGTAATGGAAGAAGGAAACCTGCCAGGTGCTTTCCCAATGCGAGACAATGACACTGAATATCTTTGAGGAGAGCTTACAGATGCCTTCATGTTTGTTTTTCTAATATAGAAGAGATAACAAGACACAATTGTGAAGTTTTTTTAGAGCCTAATACTGTTGTTGTTGTTTTTTACATTCACTTTCCTACATTTTGCTAGATCAATTAAAAAAATCTAGAACAGAAAACCTGTAAAGAGAATACATAAGCCAATAATATAAAAAAAGTAAATTAGAGTTCTAATAATGATCATTAAATGCTTTAAAAATACCTGCAGCAGGTGTGTGATGAATGATAAATGCAAGAAATCATTTTTTGTATGATCATAGGCAGATGCAAAATTTTAAATGATTGTACTATGTATATATAGAGCTATAGAGTTTATATATTGTGTACTGTATGTCCTAGCTTTAAGAAATACTGCATTGTAGTGTACTGTATTTAACTAAGCAGAGCTATATAGCAACCTCTCTTCTTCCACAAAGTCACTATTACTGTTAATAAAAATAACATTTTTTCAATAAAAGAAATATCTACGGTGACAGTCACAGACATTTTAACTATAGAAAGACAATGTACATTTAACAAACCAAAAAGAAAAGAAGAAAAAAGAAACTGTTGCATTTGTTGCTTATCTTGAAAGAGGGAGCAAAATGCCACCAATACTTGAACATACGTGAAGAGAAATAACATTTACTCAACTCTGTCTGAGCAAAACAATATATATATATATTTATAAATATCTATGTCACAACAGCAAAACCCCAGTCTGGCAAAAGAATTCCAGAGTGAAAAAACTGGTTTCAGGACTATAATGCTTCTATTGTAGGTGACCCAAGCCAAACTTGCTCATTTAGCCAACTAAATTTTTGGCAGTCAGATGTATGCAAGAACGACACACAGAATACTCTTGTAGCTCACTGAAATCTTCCTCCTCCTGTAGTCTGTTGGCCTGCTAGACACAATAAAAACACATATTCCCAGAAAGACTTTGGGAAAGGCCACCTTGGTTTCAGGAGACACAGTTCATCAATTACCGTTAGTTGCTGCACAAGCAGACTGGATCACCCTATGAACAGGCCTATGCATAGCATAAGAGCTGGAGAAATAGCTGTCTGATACAGGGCTTAAGAGATGTTGGGCCTTGATGTCCCAGGGGCAGTCCTCATTTTCTGTCATGCAATGTGCTCCTGACTCTGACAATTGGCTAAATTCAGCTCCTGTTCTTTTTTAAGGGGGGCAGGGGGAATGGAGGCATCAAACAACTCTATTATTGCTGCTGTGCTCAGGTCCTGTAACTGGTTTTTGTTCTTATTTGTTCAAGGACTCACCACAGCAGGTGGAAATAGGCGACTGACCATGGAAGCAGAGTTGCAGAGCAGAGAGCCTTCATGTGTGAACATTTCCACTGCAGTGAGGAATGCAGTGCTGGGCTATCTTGATAGCGCTGTAAGGCCACAGGAGGTGCTGTGAGGCACACTTGGCCATCCCTGCAGTACTGATACATGTACACATGAAAATATATAGGGAAAAATCCTGAGTCAATACTCAGTTTTTAACTAAGATCCTGTTTGTGCAAAGACCCTCTTTTAACCGCATTTGACCCACAGAGATGGGTGCATTTATAAAGCAGAGACATGCATATATGCTGTATACCTACATATATATCTGTATGGTATTATGGAGTCACAGTTAAAGTTGCAACCACTCTTCATTTCTGAGCTCTTTTTCTGATCACTTTTTGTCCAACCCTCCCCAACTCCAAAACATAACGAAGCTCCACATATAAAGAGCTAAACTCAACGTCTTTAATCAGGTCTTATTCTATCAAACCTTGCACAAATGTCAATGAGATTTTAGATTAATTTAAAACCGACTAAAGGACTTCATAGAAAGATCACAGGAAAAAACTGCAATGGACTTTAATGAAGTGTACACTTCTGTGATTATGTCCTAATTTCTCATGAACGTGATATTCATTTTCTAATAGTCCGTGTTCAGTATTTGGGCGATTTCTGAGACAACACAAGTATAAACAAATACTGACAGCATCAATGCTGCAAAGGAGAGGTGAGAAGAGAGTCAAATCTAGGTGGACAAGGCACCTAGTTAAAACTAGGAATCCCAGCATATACCCGGCTGTTACTAAGGAACATGGAGCTGCAGAACTGTGAAGCTCATGTTTGAGGTACATGAATGTCTCACCAAGTTATGAATACCTCGAGAGCATTTTTGAATACTGAGGCGGAAATCACTAGTGAGTCAGTTGCATGAGATGTACATAATGCATATTGCTGCAATTTTTTTTTTCCCCCGAGAGAACGTCTATGCTAGGAAACGTCTTACTGCAGCTGGACTATTGCTGCCAGTCACCTAAGACGTAGAGGAGACGATGCACAGGTATTTGTGCCACAATGTCACCCAAGTCTGGCCTATCCTAAAATTGATATCGATAGCAGTGGTGCAGCCTGAACTATTGCTGAAAAACAGGAATAAAATGTCATAATGTAATGGCATTGCATCCGGAAAGGAAACGCAATCCTGTAGCTCACGGAATTAATCTGACAGAAGTATCCCACATGCTGGGACTTCAGTGACACATTCACTGGAGTAAAAAGATTATGGGAGGATACGACATTTTGCCTCACAGAAGTCGTCACTCAACATCACGAACGCCCAATGCTTGCTGTCAGTTACTCATATACAATCCCACCATCGACGAGTCCTGCCGGCATAAACTAAAGATAGAATTTATCATAAAGGTTTGGAGGAAAGAAAGAGGAAAACAAAATCTTCAAAGCAGGGAAGTAACTTTTCCCTGGAGTCTCCCTCTCATCAAAACTGTTACGACTGGGGACTTCAAGTGAGCAGGCCAAATCACAAAGTAGTAACATGAACAGAGTTCTGCTTGAGGTCAGTATTTATCCTGAAAAGAGAGAATGCCAGGAGCAAGAAAATGTCAAGAAGACTAACTTAGATCCCAAACTGGAGCCAGGACTGAAATTAACAGACAGCTCAGAGTGCAGTGCAAATAGATTCTAAATAACTTCTTAATTAGCACTCACACTTCCCCACTGATGGAGCTGTCACAGTTCTACAGAAAAACACAAAATACTGCATTTCACATAATGTTTCAGATCAGACCTATTTATACAGTGATTAAAAACAATAACTGAAGCCCACCCTCCTCAGAGGGATTTCTGGTTTAAGGCAGCAATTCTGCATAAGGCTGCAATACGTTTGCGTCCCCAAGAAACATTCCACTTGATTCTAGTTGCCCTAAAATTTAAATTATAGCTCTAGGATGGGGTCTATTGATTTATTTTTAGCACAAAAACTTAATGCTGAAGGTTAAAACGTAAATTAATTGTGTACTTTGGAAGACACGCCTCCTTCCTGACCTCCCTCACACCAACTCAGTGCTCTTCTTTTCCATTTCCCTGGTAGCCCTTACTTCTAAGGAGCTAAGGACCTTGCTTTCACTTTTGGATCTTGCTATGCAGACTCCAGTCCAAGACAAAGGGCTGTAGAGATTACTGAGGATATTGATAATCAGATCTAGGCTAAGCTAAATTCTTATTAAAGAAAGAGTAGGTGCTTTCCTTGTCTATTTATGGTTATGCATATGAGCTCCTTTTGCTGAGTGCAGAGGAGGGAATGGCAATAAGCATGCAGATTTAATTTCAGGCTGTAGACCTAAAATCAGAACCCCCGAAGGCTGAGTCTCATGGAAATTGCATTCATTATGTTATCAAAAGTCTCTGAAGCTATGCAAGTTTGTGTCCCTTATTGTTATTTTGGATAATTTTCAAATGGTAATTTAAGGGAGGATACTATTAGATTAAGATCCACTGGACAACTCCACCCTGGTGTGACAAGTAAGTTCATTACCGTTATGACTGGAATGAGTTTGAACTCCTCCTATCTTATGATAAGCATAGGCTGTGTCTAGACTAGCCCCAAACTTCAAAGGGGGCATGGTAATGAGGATGTCAAGAGATTACTAATGAAGTGCTGTGGTGCATATGCCGCACTTCATTAGGCTAAATCTCCCTCGCAGCAACTTCGAAGTGTGAAACTTCGTAGTGCCGGCTTGCATGTAGCTGTGGGTCAATGCCCACCCTCCTTCGAGGTCCCTTCACTCCTCAAAATATGCACCACAGCACTTCATCAGTAATCTCGCAACACCCTCATTACCATGCTCCCTTCCAAGTTCGGGGCTAGTCTAGACACAGCCACACAAACGTGCATATTTGCATTACTAACAATGCCTAAAGTTTTAACCTGCATGAATGTTACACTTCCAAATTACTTTTTCTCATCCTCTGTTTAGTTTCATTTACATCATTGGGCATTGATACCTGTCATTTTCGCCTTCCTTTCTCATGCACAAGAGCAGTGTTTCTTAAACCATGTTCCCACTCGCAGGTGTGCCGTGAGCCTTTGGAAAAACAGTTCAAAGTATATATTTTCTGTTATTAAAATCAGATAAAATGTTGCTTCTTCATTGCTAGGATACCTGATTAAATTACTTCATTTTGTTTTGTTGTATATGTTGCCGTTTGGTTTACTTTTGGTCTGGCAACAATTTTTTGAAGAAAATTTTCATAGGCGTTCTGCATAAAACATATTATTGTTTGGTGTTCAGTGGTCTCAAAAATTTTAACAAAACACTGCACAAGAACATTGCTGGAGATACTCTATATGGAACAAAAAACCCAAACCAAACCAAACCCAAAACTGTTAGACTGTTAAGCAATACCACAAGAACATTTCAGTTTATATTAGGGGTTTGAAACATTCTTTTGTTTTCCTTTAAACTAGAGAACCTAAATTTGGATCAAAATTACCTGACAGTATCGTTTTTAATAATTAGAAATATTGGAATTGGTGAATTTTCACATGTAAAACATTATACATGATTTTCTTCTTGGTCACACCAGTTTCACATTGGTTTAATCCCTTAATGTCAGTTGAGTTACTGCCAATTTACATGGGTGAAAGATCAGAATTACTAAAACTTCCTACTCTTCGTAGAGCCATTATTCCAGTTGAACAGATATTTGCATAAAGAGTAATCAAAAAACAAAGCCTAGTCTCTTTCTCCCCTCCTGTCATCAGTTCCATCCCCAGAACTCCTGGTTTCTGATGACCGTAAGCTTTTGAAATATTTCTCTCCACTGCAAGCACAAACAAACAGCCTTTTAGTTTTACAACAGCAAACGAGAGTGAGGCTGCCTCACTTTTAGACTGGTGCTTCTTTATCTACGTATGTGTCATTCTGCCTGAAATACATTTGTCTGTTCTATGGTAAAGAGACTTTAAGCTTTCTTTTGGCTTTGGCTTTGGGTTAAGCTAACCTGTATGAGTGAAGAGCAACTTTCTTTCTTCAGACCAGTCTTACGTTGTTTTTACACTTTTTCCCCCCACCTCACTTATCACAAAGTAAGTGGGGGCTGGGAAGGCAAGAAAGCTGCAATTGTTTTGTGTCTGGATCAGACGCGGCTTCAATTTGGACCCCTGCTGAATTAATTTGTATTGGGTTTATTTTAAGGGTTCACGTGAGCTGATGATAGGGATAAGCTAATTAGATAATCATGGAGCTATCTTCCCTGGATAGAGGACATATTAGGTACTAAATTGATGCTATGCTTGATTGCAGAGAAATAAATTGTTCTGAGACGTCCCTTTGCTTAGGTACGTGGAGAGAGAGAGAGAGAGCGAGTGTCAGGGCACTCTTGGAGTAAGTCAGCAGTCTCATCTGTGCTGTGGAAGGATGAGAGTGGGAGTATGAGGCAGACAAAACAAGCAGGATTTAGGCACTGTGGACAAGCAAAGCAGGTGCAAGCAAGATCTCTGCTGTTGCAGTGGCAACGCCTGCAGTTTAAGAAGCAGAAAGGACACTGCAAACAAGGAAGCTCACTCTTAAGTGCTGAGACAGACCATGCTGTCATGCAGCCAGGGATGAGGAGAAGGAGCCGGGGCTGGGCAACTTACTGCAGTGATGGTGTGCCCAGTTGAGCAGGAGTCATTTTTAGCAGTGAGCGATGCAGACTGCGTTAAAATGACGACAGACCTACGGTCTTGAACACTGTGTGTATGTCCACACAGCATTTGGAACCAAGCCTTCCAGCTTGGGTTGACAGACTTGGGCTAGCAGCATGCTAAAAATAGCCCACCTCCCTCCCCAGGCCTCAGATCCTAAGCTCCAGGCCAATCCACAACTTCCAAGTGCTGTCTATGCTGGGTAGACATACCCTAAGGGTCGGCAAAGCTGAAATGGCTTGGACGTTTCACACTTTAGTCTGGATTCAAGTACAGTACCTTGAAATGGGTCTCATGTCTCTTCCCTGTATTCCCTCAGTGTTTTTAGTTTTACCCCGAACACAAGAAGGTCCCAGTGGAAAACACCAACAGAATGTAAGAGGTTTATTCCTAAGCTTGCTGCTGGCAAAGTAAATGATCCAGCATTAAGTGGGTATCTCAAACTCAACTGGGAATTTCATATGGAAGAAATGGGGAAGTAGGCTCACAATGATTATATTCACACAGCGCTTGGATTTAAAATAAAAAAAAAAAAATCAAACAAAAAACCCTGGACTTTGCATGACTTCTGATCCTGCTGCACATATCGAGTTCTTTGAGGACATCCATGACTTCCTTAAATGCTACTACTGCCTTTCCAGAAACATCTCTGTCCCTCCAGCAGAAAGTCATTAAAAATATTGGGGTGAATCTGAGTGCAGTGGAGGGCACTGGTAGGAAGGAAGCATAATGGAGACAGCTCCTGTGAAAGTGTCTTCAAAGCATCTCATGCAAAAGACCCACACCTGTTCCGCTCTTCTACCGCCTCTCATGAGAGGCTACTAATTGTGCCAAACTATGTGAGAGTTCTGTAAGGGGGACAAACATTGGGGGCTTGCATGAAACTCATCCTTACTCAAGTCTACAGGGGTGTAAAGCTGGTAGGTTCGACCACTGTACTAGATCACTCCTATGAAATACAAGTTGTGCCAAGACTTCCTTCAAAAGAGTTAGTTATAGTAGGACCTCACTAATTCGCACACCTCAGAATTCACACCTATACACAAAGCACTTGTTCCCTCCTTACTTCTCAGCAAAGATATAGGACTTGAGTATGCATTTGTTGCACATTCAAATCTCCCAGTGAGACAGACTTCACCTAAAAGGCAGAGAGAAGGTAAATCTGGTACTCCTGTTTACTCTGACATATTTAATAAAGGAATAAGAGTATAATGGCAATATATTTAATACTAGATTTTTTTATAGCAATTAACCTCTGGAACTCCATGCCGCGAGATATTATTGATACCAAGCACTTAGCAAGGTTAAATAAACAAACTCGACATTTATAGGAGAATGAGAATGTTGGCACTTATGTTAGCTAGAGCACAACATAAAGGAAATGAGCCATCAATATTCAGGGCATAAACAGATATTTGATTAATGGAGAGAGTTCACTAACAGGCAGGTTAGTCCATTATTATTTATTATAGAGATTCCTGCACATTTCTCTGAAGATGTTGGCTCTGGTCACTGTCAGAGACAGGATACTAGACTAGGCAGACAACTGTCCCATATAGCAGAAGTGTGTAAAGTGGGGGTGAGTCCCCTCGGGCTGCGTGTGTGAAATTTTGTAAGGGGAGGGCACAGCACAATTGGCTTCTGGGTCTCAGGCTTGTCCAGCTCATTAAAATGTTACTGTTTGTATGTACAGATATTCACCTTTATATTCCAGTTAATAAAGCTTTTACATTCTACAGATTTATTTTCTTACACACGCTTAATTTTTTTTTATATAAACATAACCAAAATTTCCATCGGTTGGATTACATTAGACAGGTGGCAGTGCGGGCGGTGGGGGGTGTTGCTAAATGCAGGGATTAAAAGCAGGGCCTGACATAAAAAGTTTGCTCACCCCTGCCATGTAGAATGGGAGTTCCTATATAACTTAAATTGGTCTCCATGGGAGTTCTGGGTGTGCAGGGGCCCAATTCTCATTCACCCCAAATTCCCTTTTACAGCACTTTGGCATTGCAAAAGTGCCTTAAAGTGCATGTAAATTACATTAAAATTGGGCTCGGAGTAAATGAGAACCGGGGCCAAGGAATGCAGCGTAGGGCCCTTTATACTGGGGAGGGAGGCCACTGACATAGGCCCAGAACAGCTGACATTCTGGTAAAGCAGGTGAGAGAGAGATCTGTGCTGTTGTTTAAGAAACCTTAAGGAGGACAGTAGCGTAGTTCTACCTTCCCCCCAACCGGAACCCCACCGCTCCACCGGCACAACCTTACACATACAATACAAGAATTAGAAACCAAAGCCTGGACTTTCAAAGATGAGACCCTAATGAGGCACTGAAATAAGTGGCGTGATTTTCAAATGCAGAGTTCTGATCAACTACTACTAACTCCAACTTGCAAGGTGCTCAGCACTTTAGGAAAACTAGGCCACTTATATTAAACTTAATACTGTGCTACAATCAGTTGAAATGTAAGGCAACCGTTTTTGAAAATCTTGACAAAAACTGTTTGTCAAATCATTTAAAGTTTTTTTGGGGATGCATTACCTTTGATTTTTATTTATTTAAAATCTGCTTCCTTGCTTATTTTCTACGTGGTACAATTGACTCAATCACAATGGGTGTTTAATTCACCCGTGAGAATTGATGAGGTCCTGCTATAAATCTGTACGTTGAAGACGATGCTTGTTTGATTGAGGAAGTTTTGAAAACTGACTATTTCTAATCTGAATACGACTTTTCTGCCTAAATGCAACATGCTGAGGATGTATTTGCTGATCTCATGAGCTCTCTGGTGTACCGCCTTTGACAGACTCACATTGCAACTATCCAACATTTCTTCTTCACAAAATTTCTCAATGGCAAATTAAATAGCCTTTTTTGCAGGCCTCACCTGGTGAATGCGCAGGCTACAACTATAAATGTGTGGGAAATCTTGTGACTGTATGGGATGATACAACTTTTTCTGATCATTTAATTAGGTATTAGGAAAACCCCCTTTCTTTCCAGTGACACCATCAAATACTTTTGTTAGTTTTCTCCCTCCATTACACCATTGGAATATTTTTTCCTATACAGATTTAGTGGGTGCTTTATTTGGCAGGCTTTGCCTTTTATCCTTTGTACCGTAGGCACTCTCTCTTTCACTTTCTGATTCATCATGACAGCATCAATATTATCAATACAGATGTGAGAATAATATTTGCTAATTAACTTGTGTTCCTTTTGTAGTCAAGCCAAAATATTGGAGAATTACACAAATATGTCTCTTTCAAAAAGAACTCATGACAGTGTATTTAAAAAAATCAGGATTCTTAGTTATTTTAAGCTTGCACTGAAATTCCTTTACACCATATTACTGTAACTAAGAATCATGCTTTTCGTATTTAGGATGTTGAGGATGTTACACAAAAACATGAGCCAAAAATATCTGGTGGTATCCCCTTAATAAGTCAGTAAACCTGTCTACCGGACGGACCCACAGCAACTAAATCATCTGTGCTAAATTACAGATATTTGAAATAGAGGTTGTAGGCTTAAGAAACACTCAGCATGCAGTGAGGAAATCTACTGATTCAATTTTTAGTGTTGCCTAGCATGGAAGAATGTATTGGAATTTTTCATATTTTACAAGGAAAGTTTTGTAAAAACCTAAGAAAATTTAGTTTAAAAACAGACATTTCAAATCTAAAGAAAAAAAAAAACTTTTCTTTTTCCTTTCTCTCTCCCTCTATTTTTTTTTTTTGCATATTATTGTTAGGTGTTTCTTTGCCTAAAATAGAAAGTCCAGATGCTAATCCTAGATAAAGATTTCAAACAGTACAAAGACAGTGTCAAACATTTCTAGCTGAATTAAAGAATCCAAGTCTTTTGAGAGTTTGCAAAGAGCTCTCACAAAGGTCCTTATGGAAGGAGGCAACATCAGGCATGACACAACAAAACAAAAAAAGACAGTGACATACATGGGTGCTGCATTCCTTGTACAGTTTTGCGTACACAAAGAATGCAACATACGTCTTTTGATGTGACATTTTTGCAAAGGAGAGGGAAGGGCAGATTATTGGAAATCATAAGGAAAGCAAATTGTTTTGGTATCAATACAAATTAATTGGAAATCAGTTTTCCACGCAGCTCTGGAAGCTCTGTAGTGAGCAAGATGAAAGTGTGACAGTGATACAGCAGATTACTTTTCTCCAGTGACCACAAAGAAGGGAAATCCTAACTTCCAGATCTAACCCTTTTTTTTTTTTTTTTTTTTTTTTTTACTATAAAGTCTATCTTTCCAGAGGCAAAATAAACACTGGTAGAAAACCTGCTTCTTGCAATGAACCTCCCTTCAACAGGAACACCACACTAGAGGGAACATCAAGAAAGAAACGATGGGACCCTGATAAGAGCCAAAAGAGAACTATATATCCAAATAAAGTAGCAGTTCAAATGACACTGCAGGGTGGACAGACTATGGTGAATGACCTCACAGTGCCCTCATAGACCCAACCCAGGTAATCCTCAAAACAATAAAAAACCAAGGAAAATATAATAATACTAGAAAAGAAAATGAAGACACATCCTTCCTCTTTTTAAACCAAAAACAGTATAATTTCCCCCCACCCCCCAGGTCCGGAAGCAGGTTAGCTAACCTTAACAGTCTTAATTTAAAATTATATATATATGTGTGTGTGTGTGTATATATATGTGTGTATATATATATGCACACGTATATGCACCTATATATATATATCTATAATAAAAGAGAAGATATTAGTGGCAGTGTATGCAAAACAAAAAAGGAAAAAGAAAGTTTAATTTTAACAATCTCACTTTTTTGTTTTGTTTTTTTACACAAATACTGTTGTAAATATATTTTTAAAAAATCAGCATTCTATCTGGTAAATGTCACTTTTACCCCTCTATAAAATTTTCAATTAAAAAAGTCCCAAGAACTCTTCCTTTTTTTTTTTTTTTTTTTAATTATCCTCTCCCACCCAACCTCTATTTCTCTTTCTTCCACAAGAATAAAGCCTGGTGTAACTTCTTCCTTTTTTTTTTTTTGCAAATATTGTGGGACCTAATCTTTCTCTTGTACCTAGATTCGCAGGTTGCAAACCTCTCTGTTTGTTTTTCCTCTGCATCCCTCTTTGCTTTCCATGAAAGTCCCTCTTGATTGTGCTGAGGCTCTGGGCTCAGCGAAGACACTGAACAAATTACGAAAGAAAGCCACCGTTGCTTGCTCGCTGTCTGAATCTTCCTGGTGTCTGCTGGAAGATGGTGGTGGTGAGGGGAAATTGAGAGGGGAGGGTGAGCTAAAGAGTATGGGATGGAACAGAATCCAGGAGAAGAACCTGAGATTCTTATGCCTGATCCTGAAGGGACACCACACCATCCACCCCAAACTCCCCTGCCCTCTCTCAGCCCTTTTAGAGAGAGAGAGAGATTGTGTGTGTGTGTGTGTGCGCGCGCGCGTGAGCGTGTGCGTGAGAGAGAGAGAGAGAGAGCAAGAGAGAGGGAAGGAGAGAGAGTGTGTGCCAGTAAGAGAGAGAAAGATAAAGCAGACAAATGGTGGAAACCAGCAGGGCCTTGTCTCGTCTGGTTGCTGTTCAACCAGGAGTGATATATTCCACAGTTCTAACTGGATGCTGTGAAGTCCAATAGCAGTCAGAATTGTGAATTACGTCCATCGAAACACTGCAAGCGGTGAACTTAAAATGACAGTAGGCCTTGTAGATTTCGTAGTATACTGCTTTGTTGGTTTTTTTTTGTAGTGCTCTTCACAAGTGAGTGAGGAAAAGAAAGATTTTTTTTGTTTTTTTGTTTTTTTTGTAGTAAAGAAGGGTTGTATTTAGAGGCCAGTAGCTAGAGATCCAACCAGTGGAGCTCCTGAAGCACTACCTGGCCTTAAGGCCACCATCCAAGGGAGGTTGGGAAAACTATTATTCACCCAGCCTCCGGAAATGTAATGTACCAGCAGGCAAAAAACAGTTCTTCATGTAGTACAAAAACAACAAAACTAAAAATAAAGAAAAAAAAAGGAAGAAAGAAAAATGTAAAAAGGAAAGAAAACATTTCTTAAATTCTAGTGCCATAGCTTTTTTGTTGTTTCTATTTTTTTTTTTTGTTCATAACAAAGAGACAGAAATCTACTTATCCATCTGACACATGCATCCTCATGTGGTCGTTGAAATGCTCGATTTGGTCAAATTTAGCTGGACAGACAGAGCAGACATACGTGGTCCCCTCCGTGCAGGCCACCACTCCGGCAGGGACAGACCTGGTGCCAGTGCCTGCTGCACCGGTGGTGCCGTTGGTGGCACTGTGTAGAGCCACATGCCTCTCCAGAAGGGTCTTGTGGGAGAACTTCTTCTTGCAGATGTAGCACTCATAGGATTTCTCCCCGCGGTGAAGACGCATGTGCACGTTGAGGGAGCTCTTTTGAGTGAAGCGCTTGTTGCAGATGCTGCACTGGTAGGCCCTCACGCCGGTGTGCGTCACCATGTGTTTGATTAGGTAATCCTTCAAGGAGAAGGAGCGCCAACAGATGCTGCATTGGTGGGGCTTCTCACCTGCCCAGTACCAGAGAGAGACAGAAACATAAACAAACGGACAATTTTTTTTTTTTAAGCAAATTAAACTCAGTTCAGTGAGGCTCTCTGGAACAGGCTAGTTCCAGGTCTTTCTGGACTCTCTGCAGACATGATCTGGGGGAGGAAGAATGGCCCTGTTAATAACAACGCAGAACTTGGGACATAAAGAGTAGTTTTCATCCATAAATCTCACAGATCTTTATAAAAGGGACAATCATTATCCTCAATTAAATAGATGGTGAAAGAGATCCAATCAGGTTTGTTAAGGTATTTAGGCACTGCTGTGCTCAGAATAGCAATGCCTGACTCAGGAGATGATATCCCATTTTCAGAAGTGGTTTAGGAATTTAGAAATCTAAATTTTACCGTTAATGGGATTTTGGTTCCTAAGTGCCCCTAAATCCCCTTAGAAATGAAATGCAGGCTCCTAAATCTGTATGACGTTGCATCAATGAGTACAGTAATGCCAAAATATATTTTAAAATCTGGACCTTAATGACTCATCCAAGGTCACACAGCAAATCACTGCAGAATCAGGAAGACAACCCAAATATCTTTTAGCTCCTTGTTCTGATCACTCATCTACACTTGCTCTTTGAGCTCAAGAGAATTAGAAAGTGCATTTCTTTCTTGGTTTTCTAGCACTCACCTTCTGACTGTCCTTGGTCAAGTGACTTCACCTCTCCATGCCTCAATTTCTCTACCTGTAAATGTTGGATGGGGATAATGATACTGCCATGAACCTACCTCACATGGCAGCTGTGACCCTTAGTACATTAGTGTTTGTAAAGTGCTTTGAGAGTCTCATATGGAAGATGCTAAAGAAGGACAAAGAATTATTATTTCATAAGAGGTTTATATTTCTTGTTCCTTGATGTGGTCAAATGAGGAGACTAAACAATTTACAGGGATAATTACAAAGGATATTTGTGGCAGATAATTACGAAGGATATTACAAAGGATAAAAATGCATGGCTCAGCCACATAAAGGCTGATATAATGGCTAGGGCTCCAGCATGACAAACACAAGAGTTACACTGGGTGACTGTCATTTCAATGACACCTGCCCCCCCTGCAAAAAGGGGGTTATTAACCTTTCGCAACCATTGTTCCTCAAGATGCGTTGGTCATGTCCATTCCCACTAGGTTTGTGCGTGCCACTTGCCTGAACATTACAAATTTTTTCTCCTAGCAGTATCTGTTGGGTCAGCCAGGGAGCTCTCTGGATTGGTGCCAATACTCTGAACTATGTAGGACCTTGCTGACCTGCCTGTCCCTTGGTTCATTCTTGCCAGGTACTCCAACAGTGGGGAAGGTGTGGGTATCAGAATGAATGTGAACAAGACATCTCTCTTACAAAAGAGTCAGTCTTACATCAGTCCCTGGAAAAATCATGGAGGGGCTCCTCAAGGAAGTCACTTTGAGGCACTTGGAGGAGGCGAGAGTGATCAGGAATAGTCAGCATGGATTCATGAAGGGCACGTCATGCCTGACCAATCTGATTAGTTTCTATGATGAGATAACGAGCACTGTGGATAGGGGAAAATCAATGGATGTGACTTATCTGGACTTTAGCAAAGCTTTTGATATGGTCTCCCACAATATCCTTGTCGGCAAGTTAAAGGAATGTGGATTGGATAAATGGACGGTAAGATGGCTAGAAAGCTGGCTAGATGGTCCGGCCCAGGCGGTAATGATCAACGGCTCGATGTTGGGATGGCGGTCGGTTTCTAGTGCCCCGAGGTTCGGTTCTGGGTCCTGTTCTGTTCAACATATTTATCAATGACCTGGATGAGGGGTTGGATTGCACCCTCAGCAAGTTTGCGGATGACACTAAAGTGGGGGGAGAGGTAGATACGCTGGAGGGTAAGGACAGGGTCCAGACTGACTGGGCTGCAAGAAATCTGATGATGTTCAATAAGGACATGTGCAGAGTCCTGCACTTGGGCCGGAAGAATCCCAAGCATTGTTACAGGCTGGGGTCCGACTGGCTTGGTAGTAGTTTTGCAGAAATGAGTTGTAGTGGACGAGAAGAAGGACATGAGTCAACAGTCTGCCGTTGTAGCCAAGAAAGCTAAAGGCATATTAGGTTGCATCAAGAGGAGCGTTGCCAGTAGATCCAGAGAAGTGATTATTCCTCTTTATTCAGCTTTGGGGAGGCCACATCTGGAGTACTCTGTCCATTTCTGGGCCCCCAATTATAGGAAGGATGTGGATACACTGGAGAGGGTCCAGCGGAGGGTGACCAAAATAATTAGGGGGCTGGAGCATATGACTTATGAAGAAAAGTTGAGGGATTGGGACTGTTTAGTCTGCAGAACAGAAGACTGAAGGGGGACTTGATAACAGCCTTCAACTTACTGAATGGAGGCTGCAAAGAGGCTGAAGAGAGGCTGTCCTCTGTGGTCACAGATGGCAGAACATGGAACAATGGTCTCAAGTTGCAGTTGGAAAGGTCCAGGTTGAACATTAGGAAAAACTTTTTCAGTAGGAGGGTGGTGAAGCATGGGAATGGTCTACTCATGGAAGTAGTGGAGTCTCCATCCCTGGAGGTGTTTAAGTCTCAGCTTGACAAAGCCCTGGTGGGGCTGATCCTGCTTAGAGCAGGGGGCTGGACTCGACGGCTTTTTCAGGTCTCTTCCAGCTCTATTGTTCTATGATTCTATGATTCAATGAAAAGGTTAGTAACTGTTTCTTTTTGAGTGCTTGTTCACATTGATTCCAATTAGGTGACTTCCAGTGTATTCCCAAGAACTGGGGTTGGAGGTATTGCAGGACCATCTGACCTACAACAGCATCTTTTCATGTCTGTTGACTGATGGCATAATGGGCTGTAAAGGTAAGGACAGAGGACCAGATGGCCACCTGTATATGTCTCAAATAGGGACCTGGGCTAAGAAAGCTGTGGAGGAGGTTATGGCCCTATGGAATGGGCAGTAATTGCCGGTGCAAGGGTGCCAGCTAACTCAGAACATTTATGAGTGCAGTTCATAATCCATGAGAAAATGCATTTGGAAGAGACAGGTAGGCCCTTCCTGCAGTCTGTGACTGCCACAAAAAGTTGGGATGACTTCCTGAAAGGTTTTGTATCCTCGATGTAAAAGGCGAGTACCCTATGAACAAACAATGAGTGAAGAAGCTGTTGGAGAAAATGTCAGGGAGAAAAACGTCCGAGGTGGAACTGAGAGACCACTTTGGGAAAGAAGGCTGGGTGAGTCCTGAGCTGCACTTTATGCTTATAAAAGAGGACTTGGATGCGAGTGTTTTTAGTTCTGATACTGTTCTGGCAGACGTAATTGCCACTAGAAAAGCAACCTTCAACGAGAGGTAGAGGAGCAAGCAAGTGGCGGGATCAAAGTGCAGGTGCATTAGCCTACAAAGGACCAAATTTAGATCTCATGAAAGGACAGGTTGCCTCCTGGGGTCCTTTCTAATCCTTTGAGGAAGTGCACGACCATGGGATTTACAAAAACTGACCGAGCACCTTCCCCAAGGTAAAACACTAAAATGCCACTATGTGGACTCTGACAGATGAAAAGGTTAATCCTTGCTTTATCTGGTGAAGCAGGTAATTCAAGATGAGGGGGATATATGCCTGAGTAGGGGCCATGTGTTGGTTCAGTGCACCAACATGAGAAACTCTTCCACTTACCAAGGTAAGTGGCTCTAGTGGATGGTCTCTTACTGCCTAAGAGAACTCGCTGAACCTGGTTCGGGTATTTGAGCTTTTCAATATTCAGCCATGGAGTTTCCAGGCCAAGTTGTGTAGAAACTGGAGGTCTGGGTAAAAGAGGCACCTGCTGTCCAGCATGATCAGATCTAGGTAGAGAGAAAACTCTATGGGGGAAGTCTACCGATAACTCCAGGTGAGCCATATACCAATGCTGGCATGGCCAAGCCAGAGCCAGCAGGACCATCTTGACCTTGGTCCCTGTGGATCTAGAGGATAACATTATGGATCAAGGGAATGGGGGAAATGCACACATTATCTGATCCTTCCAGGACAGCTTGAACAAATCCAACAGGGACCTTGATCTGTGGCTGTGGAATGAGCAAAAGAGGAGTCATTTCTTGTTATTCTCCATTGCGAACAGATCAACCTGAGGAAATCCCCAATGATGGAGGAGGTGTTGGAGGACATCACCCCTCATTGACCACTGATGGCTGAGAAATGACCTGCTGAGGTGGTCTACGACTACATTCTGGACCCCTGGAAGATAAGAAGCCTCCAGGTGTCTGGAGAAGGCTATGCAAAACTCCAGAGGAAGAGAGTTTCTTGACATAGTGATGATGAAGTCACTCCTTTCTACTTGTTGATACAGAACACGGTGGTAGTACTGTCCATCAGAACTGGCCCATTATGACTTTGTATTGTGGCATGAAAGGAATGATGGGCAAATGGACCATCCTGAACTCCTTTACACGGATGTGGAGAAGGAGCTCATTGTCCAACCACTTGTCCTGAGTGTGCAGCCTTCAGGAGTGCCCCCAGCCAAGGTCTGAGTCAGCCAAGAGTAGCGCCATCTCAGGCTGGGGAGTGCAAAAGGGGGCAGCTACACACGTGACCAGGGGTCTCCCCACCATCAAAGGATCTGAACGATGAGTGAAGGCATAGTCAAGACTAGATCCAGGCTGTCCAGGCCAGCATGGTAGGCTGATGATAGCCACACCTGCGGCGGCCTCAGCATCAGCCTGGCATGTGCAACTATGTACATTTATGCCACATGTGACTGAGGAGACTCTGGTCATGAGAAAACACCCTAGAGACTGGATGAGTCAAGCGATGATCTGATACCTCGATGTAAGTAGAAAAGCTCTTACTGCAGTTGAGTTCAGGACCATCCCTATGAACTCTGTCCTTTGGGTAGGGATGAGCATTGATTTTCCAAGTTGAGCAGAATGTCCAACCTTTGGAAAGCACTCCTGAGAGGCAGACATGATACTCCATGTGTTTTCTGGAGCAGCCTCTCAGCAACTAATCGTCAAGATAAGGGTACACCTTCAGCCTCTTTTTGTGAAGAAACGCAGCTGCCATGGCCATGCACTTTGCGAACATGCGGGGGCTCTGGACAGGCCAAAGGGAAGCACCACAAACTGGCAGTGCACTTGACTTACCACAAAGCAGAGAAAGTGCCTGTGTGACTGCTGAATGGTGATGTGAAAGAAGGTGTTCAGCATATCAAGGGCTGCATATCAGTCCCCTGGATCCAGCAAAGGGACAACACAACTGAATGAAAGCATATGGAATTTTAGCTGTATCAAAAACTTAAGACCATGAAGGTCCAGAATGGGCCTGAGACTTCAAGGGGCCGTGTGTCTGGCCTGATGAAGAAGTCCTGTGCCTGCTATTTCTGCCCCCTACATCAATAGGAATCTTGACAGGGACATGACTGGTACTGGTGCTTATGTTGCTTTTGTTGCTCCTGATGGAGAAAGAATGGTCTCTGTTGAGTGGCTGGGGTGTGCATCCTTAAGGAGCGCACGGTGACTCTAGCGTCCTTTCAAGCTGTGCAGCCTAGAGTCAGTCTGCTCAGAGAACAGCCTCAAGCCTTCAAATGGGAGGTGCTGCAGTGTATGTTGAACCTATGACAAGGAGGCCCGAGGATTGAAGCTATGTCGACCTGTGCATGACTATGCCTGTTGAAATGGAGCGGGCCACAGAACTGGTGGAATCTGAGGAGGCCTGAAGAGCCATCCTTGCCATGGTCTTTCCCTTCTCCACAAGAACAATAAAGCCTGCACAAGAGTGCAGTGGCAGAAGCTCTTTACGTTTTTGTGTGGCATCCCATGTGTTGAAACTTTACCTGATATGGATGGCTTTCTAGTTTCCTATCCTTGGCTGCAAACCTCTGGCTCTCTACACGTGTATGCCAAAGTTGTCCCTGTATTTGGCCTCTTTGGCTTTGGATGCTGGAGTTTGTGAGCTTGACACTCCAGCTTGTCGATTGCTGAGACCACCCGTGAGCAACAAGGAGGGTGTGAGTAGAGAGATTCATAGCCCTTAGAGGGCATGTGGTATTTCCTCTCCACCCCCATCATTGCCAGAGGGATGGAGGCTGAGGTCTGCCAAATGGAGAGGGTTTTTACTGTTTTTAATGGAATGTTTACTCCCTGGAGAGGTTTAAAAAAAGCTACTAAGGTGGTGGAGGCCACTGAAGTTGCCACAACACAGTTGTTGTCTCTGTACCTGACCCCTTAGAATGGAAGGATTCCCCTCTCAGGCAATGATGCTGAAGGAGACCACAGTGGTGCCAATGAGCCCTGTGCAAGAGGCCAATACCAAGTTGAGGAGGAGCATGCCTAGTGCTGGGAGGAGAGGGGAAAGGACCTGTGCCCTCTGCACAATCTAAAATGGTACCCTTCTCTGGGTGTCAGAGCCACTCTGGAGGATGCTGGTACCAGTGAAGGGTGCCACACCTCCAAACTCAGTAAGAAATGATACCAGTGCTGGTGTCATATAGTCGAGGAGGGTGGGGCGTCATATCTTGGCATCCAAAGCAACAAGCGTCAAGCCTCAGTGCCAGCAGCTGTGGAACCAGCTTCTCTCCCTGGTTCCCCAGCAGGTTAGGGCTCATGCTGGGGAGCCAAGGAGGGAGTAGACTCTTGCTTTGGCGCCACGAACTCCTGTGGCACTACCTGTGCTGGGTAGTGGTGTCCAGACTTTGGTGAAGCAGATTGGTAGCGTGCCCAGTGCTGATTAGAAAAGAAGAGTGTCTCATCATCATCACATGCTTTTCTGGCAAAGCAAATGGTCTCGGTGGTGCTGGAGGTCTTGGTAACTCCAGCTATGGCTGAGGTGCCATAAGCTTGGCAGCCTCAAAGGTATCAAGTGTTGAAGGCTCAACCAGCTCCACCATTTTGCAGTGTATGGGGCAGCCACCCAGTGCTGGTGGGTTTAGCTTTTAGAAGCTCTAAAAGGGAACGCCCTCTACCATTCCTCTTGTGCCTCTTAGTTGCTGGGAAGGAGCTCAGGCCTGGATGATTGGGTGCTGTTGGCTTGAGAGCTGCCTTCATCAACAGCTGCCTCAAGCAAAAGTCTCTCTCTTTGTTTTTGGATTAAATCACTTGCAAATTTTGCAATGATCAGCTGGATGGTCTTTCCCCAGATAGTGGAGACAGGAGTCTTTGGGGTCACTCTTAGGCATAGGTTTAAGGCAGGAACTGAAAGCCTTAAACCCTTGGGCTTGTGGCACAATACACTGCCCAAGGCAGGCAGTAGTAACCACCTAAAACCATCTACAATGACTAACACCTGAGAAACAGAAGAACAAGCAGCAAACAAGTTTACACTAGGTTAGGGCATACTGGCACAGCAGGTGAACAGCGTTCCAAAGCTGCCACAGGTGGTTAAAAGGAACCGAGGAAAGGGCAGGTCAGCAGGGTCATATGTAGTACTGTACCACTGTCACCACTGCAGGGGGCTCCCTGGCTGATCCAGAAGATGCTGGTGGTGGTGGTGGTGATAGTGAGTTTCTGATGTACATGCAGCAGCACACACCTAACTGGAACTGATGTGGACATGACCATATTTCAGTGTATTTTCCACCCACAGCCAAACTAAGATTGTTCCCTACAGCAGGTCTAAATCAGCCCTCATTTTGACCCAGGCAATGAAGTGACCAGAAGACTGCAACTGATGGCATCACTCAGTTCAGTATATGCGACAGATTTGTCCAGATGAGCTTCAATTGTCCCACATGATGTTCCATCTGTTACTTTGGGAGACAATTCCTAACCTCATATATCTTACTCTCAGGCACTTTATTCACTACACATTTGTCTCTCTAAGTCCCTAAATGCTACACCAAAAACATAACTCAATTTTATTTTTTAAATAATATTTGGGGTATTTAAGAGTTTTAATTCATCATTCCAAGACCCTGCTGTCACATTTTGTGCATTGTAAATGCATTTTCCTTTGGTCACTCACAATTTCCTAACTCCTGGAGATTATTCACTTTTCTTCTCTCTCAAAGTATATGTGTTGGTTAATTTAAACTCTAGGATGGCATAGCCTAATGTCAATGTGCACAATCAGAAACATGTCACTAGCAACATTTCATTTGTTCCTTGTGCTGTGAGAGTACAGTATATGTCTCAAACTCAGCCTCAGAAAAGATAGTTTAATTGGAGTGGGCAGAAAAGGGTTTATACTTATTATGAGCTTTTGTTCTTCTCCAGCTATTTTGCAGCTTTATAGACACAGAATGCATGGGGCCACCAATAGCATCTAAGTGTTAATTACATATAAATATGATTAAAATAGGTATCCACTATTTTATATATGTCAGCTGTGTGGAAGCAATATCTATGTGAGAAATTGGAGAGGCATGAGAGACATGTCTCCCTCCCCTGTGACTACCTCTCCTGCACCCTGGCCATTTTCCATCGCATCTATATTATTCTACTGTTTCAGTGCTCACAGATAACCTGTTTTGTTGGTAACTGCTAGGTAAATATTTCTTCCTTCTCTTTTCGTAAGTGGAATTCCCCTTAGAATCCTAACTGTCTGAGAGCCAGGATTCAGCCTTGAACCATGGACAAGCTTTTCTATACAAGAAATGTCACTGCTTTGAAGACTCAAGACTCTATGGGACTTGAAAAGGGAGTATCCTAATGGGAAGTATAGATACCCATTTTCCGAAACGGACACAAGCCATTTGCTTCTAACCCTACAAGGTGCCAAGACAGAAGCCTTTGAAGTAGATAAATTCTGAATACATAAGCTGTTATAGGCAATTTTTGAAAGGTTATTTTGGTGCTTATTTAGGCTGACCTACATAAACTCAGCGATGGCTTCATCATCCATGAGTAATGCAACCGACGGAATCTCACACCAGCACCAAGCAGTCCGAGCACATCAGTGAATGACCCAATAATAATGACCCTTCCTCCAACAGACAAATTCTGCCTTTAATCTCTTTGTTAAAGATTTCTCAGATAATTTCCAATGGCATTTTGTTTGACCTTTAATCAAAGATCAACTGGCACTAAACAACACGTGCTGATTATTTCCTTGGATAATCACTTAAGATATGTTTCACGGTATAGAGGAAGAGTTTCCTTCCCTGCATCCTTGACGCCCTTAGATCCCTGATGGGACCATCTAGAGACTTAACTGGCAGCCTGTCCCAAGACCCTTACTCATTCACTGACTTCAACTGGACTCCTACATGAGTAAAGGCTGACAGATCAGGCACCCGGCACTTTACCATCCCATGTTGTGGTGCACACTAGTTATATTCTCATCATTGCCATCGGGCTTAATAAATGTAATGGTTCTTCAATAGTAACAGTGGCCAGCGATAACAGTGAAGCCTTACGGATGTCTCATTTCTACATTAGGGCCTGGCACACTGGGAAACAGAATATCTGTTACAAGCAGCTGCATAGTTGTAAAGCTCTGTGCCTGGACTCCCTTACAAGACTGGTGGCCACGCACTCACCTGTGTGTACAAACATGTGCTTGACGTAGTTCTGTTTGGCGGTGAAAGTCTTGTTGCAGAGAGTGCACTCATAAGGCTTTTTCTCACCCTGCCCACCTGCTGTGCTGTGGCCTGCAGACGGGGCCAAGGGCTGTGGGGCTGGCAGCTGGGCAGTAAAGGTTGACAGGCCAGGCTGGGACACTGTCACAAACTGGGTCTGCTGGCCAGCTAAGGGTTGGGGCAGGCTGAAAAGGAAAGGCTTTGGGCCGCTGCCAGCAGACTGTGTGGTGAAGAGGGCGGGCAGGTAAGTGTTGCCAGCTGTGCCAATGACCTGCGTGTTGCTGGTCAGGGTCAGTGGCATCCTCAGATTGCTGGTGAGGGTTTCTGTCTGGCGTAAATAGAGCTGGGTGCTTGGCAATGGTTGGGCAACAGTTGTGCTGACAGAAGGCTGCACAGCCCCCTTCTCGCTGCTGTTACTGACAGTGAGCAATTTGCTGTCCATTTCAACATCATTGCTTCTCTCGGGCGAGGAAGCATTGGCATCTAGGTGCTGCGGCTGGGTCTGCATGCCTTCGGCAGCGACTTCATTTTGCTCTGCTTGGGAAGGTTCCTGCTGGCCCTCTCGGCCCAGGTTAGCCGTGAACGGCTGCTCCATGGAGTCAGGCTCAGTCCCAATGGAAGAACTGACTCCAGAGTCAAAACTCTCCCCCTTAGGCTCACTCTCAGTGCCTTCCGCTTGGTCAGTGTCCTCAGCGCACTCCTCAGACTCATTACGCTCCAAGATTTGCACCCTCTGCTGGCTGTAGTAGTCATAGTCATCCTCCATCTCCTGTTTGATGTGGATGTTGCCCACCAGAGTCTGGATCCGGACAGGGCGCGGCTGCTTGCGGCAGTGTGTGGTCTCTGGAGTGGTGGAGAGGTACCGCTCCATCTGCTGTGAGCGCTCGTGGATCCGTGTAATCCAGCTGGGGTCTTCCATGTGATGGTCTCTGGGGAGCCCCAGTGCTGTTTCATGGTGACTGACCACTGCCCCACTGTAGAAGGACCGCTCCCCACTGCCATTCTGCATGGAACAGGCGTAGAGAGCTGAATAGATCCTGTCCACACTGTGCTGTGAGTGGCTCTGCAGATAGCCAGACTCCGTGTCGCTGCTCTGCCCGGAGGTACCCGATTCTGGGGTCCCCCTGGGCGTCTCCTGCCCAGAGTCCTGAATCACTGGGTAGACCTCTCCCACATTCTGTGAGACGATCCTTGTGCACTCGTCAATCACAGTCTTGATCTGCAGGATGCTGGCAGCTGTGAGGATCTGCAGAGCCTCTGACTGTGAAACCCGCAGCACCCCACTGTACATGAAGTCAATGAGCTTTTGCACAGACTGGACTGACACCACTGAGGGGATCTCGATGTCGCTGTACCCCAGCAGCAGCTTGTCCTGGAAAAAGGGGCTGCCAGCCGCCAGCACGCAGCGGTGGGCGCGTAGCATGCTCCCGTGGATGCGGACCGTCACGTCACAGAAGTGGCCACGGTTGCGCTGCTCGTTGAGGGTCTCGAGCACAGAATTGCTGAAGTTGTGAAGGTTGATGCTGTGAATGCGCTCTGTCATCCCCTTGCAACTGATGTTACCTGTAGCAACGGATGAGACAAAACAGGGACAGATCAGAGCTTGCCCTTTGAGTGCCCACAGCTGAGATAGTGGCTAAAACATTTGCCCACTGGCTTAACACCACAGAGGAAATCTTAGAGATACCATAACGGGGCACTGAACGCAAGGCATCACATCCACGTATGGAGACAAACTGCTCAGAAAAAGGATTTAACAGGATCTTTCTGGCATGGATAAGCAGAGACCCGTGCCTTGAATCTTCAGGCAAAACTAGACAAGTCACTAAGGCCATGTCTACACTAGCCCCAAACTTCGAAATGGCCATGCAAATGGCCATTTCGAAGTTTACTAATGAAGCGCTGAAATACATATTAAGCGCTTCATTAGCATGCGGGTGGCCACGGCACTTCGAAATTGACACGCCTCGCCGCCACGCGGCTCGTCCCGACGGGGCTCCTTTTCGAAAGGACCCCGCCTACTTCAAAGTCATGAGCAGATGAGAATAAGAGATGAGATGAGAATAAGAAATGAGAATTCCCATGAGCAGATGGGAATAAGGGGACTTCGAAGTAGGCAGGGTCCTTTCGAAAAGGAGCCCCGTTGGGACGTGCCACGTGGCGGCGAAGCACGTCAATTTCAAAGTGCCGCTGCCACCCGCATGCTAATGAAGTGCTGAATATGCATTTCAGCACTTTATTAGTAAACTTCAAAATGGCCATTTGCATGGCCATTTTGAAGTTTGGGGCTAGTGTAGACACGGCCTAAGTGTCACGTTTTCACAGTAATGACCTGTACACAACACTGGCAATGCAATGTGACTGTAGTATAAAAGAAAAAAATATCTGGCCTTCTATCTAGATCTGGATTTTGAAATGCCCAAAGTTATGGCATAGTTGGAGTGTGAGTTTTGTCATTCAGCACTAAATAAAGACGGCAGCCGTCTGCAAAAAATCTAACTCTGGACCATGGCTGGGATCGGAAACCTTCCCAAAGTTCCAGCTGTATGTGAATCTGGGGTTTGGCCATTCAAAATTAAACTAAACATTGATGATAAATAAAAGGTGATCCACTGGGGAGGACTAGCTCAATGCATGAACCGGCTAAACCCAGGGTTGTGAGTTTAATCCTTGAGGGGGCCATTTAGGGATCTAGAGCAAAATAGATTTTAACAAAATGTTCTATGAGATGTGTATCTCCATTTTTTAAAATTTTATTAAATTTTCTCCCCTATTTTCACTGCACCGTGGGGGTTCTAAAACCCCACTGATTGAGACTAGAACTGCTGTCATGTCCAGACAAATGCTGTCCTGAAGGTATTTATTGCCTGACTTGAAATGGGAAGTAAAAGGAACCAGGACAAAATGCCTGTCCTCAAGAAAACCTTCATCAGCTTGGCTGGATAGTTCGGAGAAGGCCTAGAAAAGCATCCACACGTTCACATACAGAATCTAACTGACCTTCTTATTTACCTGTAACTGCTTCTACAGCTGGCTGAAAATGACTATTTAATCTCTCAGTTCACATCTTTTGCTCTACCAAGATTTTTTGCTTTAATATTGCTTCCCTTGCCCCATCCCATCTGTTTAGACCAGTGGTTCTCAATCGGGGTGTGAGGACCCCTGGGGGCATGCAGAGGTCTTCCGGGGGAATATCAATCCATTGTGGATTTGCCTAGTTTTACAACAGACCACATAAAAAGCACTAGCAAAGTCAGTACAAATTAAAAATTCATACAGACCTTGATGATACACTGGAACGTAAGTACACAATTTGTATTCCAATAGTATTTGTTATTTATTATCTAGGAGAAAGAACTTTTTTCAGTAATAACATTCTACGACACTTCTGTATTTTTGTGTCTACTTTCTAAGGAAGTTGTTTTTAAGTGATGTGAAACTTGGCATATGCAAGACAAATAAGACACCTGAGAGGTACAGTAACCTGCAAAGTTTGAGAAACACTGGTTTAGATTAAAAGAATCTGGAGGCAGAGCTGTATCTTCTCATGTACTCAAGAAGTACTCATCAGACACTAAAGGCTAAATAAATAAGAACCTTATTAATGATCTCTCACACACAGTATGTGAGTCCTAAGATCCAAGACCAATGAAAATGTTAGTTAGTATGTTTGGGAACATTCCATCAGAAACATTCCCATCCTGTCTGCAACCCACACTCAATTACATCAAATGATAGTAAGCAAGAAACTGAAAGTGAAACTGACTATCAAACCAGTAAAACAGATGTTTATTTTTATTAAGAATAAATATATAGAAAATAAACAGCATTCAAGGTCATACTAATAACATATGTAAGGATTTTAAATTTTTGAATATATGATTTTTAACCTGATAATGTTCTTCTAAATCTACTATAACTTTTAGAAACTCTGTGTGTGTGTGTGTGTGTGTGTGTGTGTGTGTGTGTGTGTGTTCAAGAACTCTTCCTAAACAGTAAGAGCTAGGACTCCCAAATTCAGCATTCCACTTCCTCTTATCATAACTTCAATCAAGTTAAGGATTTGGTTGTGCCAGGACAATGGGATGTGCCTAGTATTTGATTATTTCTCATTAAATGAAAAGCGAGGAGGTTGGTAGGAGGCACAGTTATACTGCCAAATGACCAGAGGTGAGCAGCAAGGTGCCAGAGATATCAACTGGGACAGCTATAACCTCATTGGGCTAGCAGGGGCAAGGGTGGAGGAAGGGATAGCTATCTACTATATATTTCAGAGCGTGTTTGTTCCCCACCTTAGGGACATGCACTCCTTCCCTGCCTGTGACTGCTTCAGCGGCCATGTACAGGCGCTTCTAATCTAGCCCCAAGCTACTGTGGTGAGAGGGGTTTGGGGTCATCCTCCCTTCCCGGAGCAGCATGTATAGTGAACCCCTTGTCCCCAGCCTCACCCCAGAGCAATGATTTAAATTAAGAACATTCAAATTTATTTGAGTTAAGGACCTGAGCAACACCGGGTAAATCCTCTAGTCTGGCATAAAGAGCATTTGATCATTGTTATTCTCATTTTAAAGAAAGGCAGCAAAACATTACCACCTGCAATTTGCTGAACAACGCTGGAGCACTGGAATATCCCAGAACCGCCAGGTTGATTCTATAGATATATGGTTTAGTTTTTAGAGTTTCTGAGAGTTCCTTCTCCTTTTGATGCACCTCTGCAGCCCACACCATTTTGGAAATTGGACTTTTGCGAACAGATTCATAGGAAGAGATACTTCAGTTCAACATTATTTCAGAAAAATTTAGCTCTAGTGAACGTTACTGGATTGACAACCCTGGAGACCAAAGCCTACCGTTTATTCAGAGACAAGATACAACTTGAGCAGCAGGCAAGTTTTGCTCATATGTTCCTTTAGCACTCCCAAGCCCTAACCTATAGAGAAAGGGGAATTCTGTATCTGTGCTCTAATCAGTCCTTGGAAGAGAAGGTTACAGCTTGTTCAGGAAGTATAAATGGGACAAACAGCAGAAGGTGTTCCATTACCCATCAAGAATATATTGTGACAAGGTAAAACCAGGAGGGTGAATACAAGAGGGAAAAGCAGGGCTGGCAAACAAGCAGAGTGTGAGCAGCTGGGGAGGAAGCTGACCTGGGTCAATTGGGGCCAGGTGGTCCCACTTAAGACTGCCTTCAAAAGAACACTTTGCCCAGTGGGAGAGGAGGGTGATAGAGGAGAGATACAAGGGGAGTTTTTAGAGACAGCAGAAGAGGGGAGGAGTACTCACTCAGTAGCAAGGGGCTAAGGTCCCTACCCAGGCTCTCTGAGATTTGGCAGGAAGCCAGAATGGACGGATCACACAAGGGGAGCTGATTCAGGAGAGGGAATGCACTGCTGCTGCTGCCATTACCTGGAGGAGGTACGGGGGAATCGTCTGAGGAAGTGGTCCAGGGAGAGGAGCTGCTGTGTCCATTGCGAGGGCAGCCCTTTCCCCACCAGTAGCAGCCACACAGGGTCCCTGGGCTGGAACCGGGAACGAGGGGGTAGGGCTCGGGTTCCCCTCAGTCCACCATCCTCCCCGTCTCAAGAAGGGCAACGATGTCCTGGCCATGGGGCTAGTGGACTGAACAGAGGGCTGGAGTCCAGGAATGAGGCTAGCCCTACCACAATACGTACTTGTTCTGAGATCAAAAAGGAGGTCAGACGCAGACCAACTGAAAGTTTCAGAGTAAAGGTAAAACAGGTAAAAAATAAGAATGATGTTGTGGGAGAGGTCTACTATAAATGACTAATGAGGAAGAGGAGGTGGATGAGGCATTCTAGAAGAAGCAATACGAATATACGAAACACGAGACCTGGCTGTAATCTGTTTGACATCTGTTTGAAATGTAATATGGCAAAACAGAACATTGCCCAGAAGTTCTTGGCATGTATTGGGAACACCTTTTTGTTTCAGAAAGAGATGGAAGTAAATAGGAAGGCAGCCATTTTAAACTTGATCCTGACGAATAGGGAGGTATTGATAGTGAATCTGAAGATCTCAGCCAGTTCAGGTGGCGTGATTATAAAATGACGGATGCCAGGATTAAAGACAATAAAGCCACGAGACGAGCAATGGACTTCAAAAAAGCAGACTTCAGCAATCTCAGAGAACTGGCGGGAAAAGTTCCATGGAAAGAAACCTAATGGGGAAAAGGGAATTGAAGAGATTTGGCCCAAATACACAACTGCAAATTATCCCAATTCAAAAGAATGATGGGAAGAACTGTAAGAAGCAATATGGGTCTGTAAGAGGCCTGAAAATAATAAAAGAAATAATAAAAAATAGAAAAATGAGCAAATCGCAAAGATGGATGACAGAACAACAGCACAGGCATGTAGGGACATAACCAGAAAGGCTAAGGCACAAAGTGAGTTATACTTAGCCAAGGACAGAAAGGCAATAAGAAGAGGTTTTTAAAATGCATTAGAGCAGTGGTACTCACAGCCAGGAGCCACAGTTGCAACCCGTATTACCAAAAGAGCCACATGACTTCTGTGTATCCCGTGCAGCACCAAACACACACATTAATTTTAAATACATAACTATAAATCTAACCAAACACACTGAATTTTTCAAATAAATTTTCAATACAACAAAATCAAAATTTAGCTAACTTATTTATTTCATGAGGGGTTCAGTGTGGGAGGGGACTCCAGATTGAGGCAACAGGCTGGGGCATGGGACCAAGTGAGGGATCTGACAGGGGGTGTGGGCTCTGGTTTGGGGATAGGAAATAAGGGGTTTGGGCTACATGAGGGGGCTCAGGGCAGGACATTGTAGTGGGGGTGCAGAGTCCGGGTGGGAGTTAGAGTATGTGGGGCACAGAGCTGAGGCAAGGGGTTCAAATCTGGGACACTTACCTCAGGCAACTCCATTTGGTGAGGCAGCGGGGTTAAGATAGACTCCCTGCCTGGCTTCACCTTCCCCTCCACTCCTAGAAGCAGCCAGTACTAGGAGGTGGGGAGGGGAGCTGTGGCTGGGCCGGAACCTTGAGCAGGGGCCATGGCCAGGGCCAGAACCCTTGGCAGTGGCAGAGGAGCCACTGATTGGGCTGGAGCCCACAGGTGGCAGCGGCAGGGCCAGAGTCAGGGTGACCAGCAGTGGGGCTGGAGGCAGAGGGCTGCAGCAGGCAGGATCAAGGCCAGAGGTAGTGGGGCTGGAATCG
Organism: Carettochelys insculpta; assembly: GCF_033958435.1. Taxonomy (NCBI): domain Eukaryota; kingdom Metazoa; phylum Chordata; order Testudines; family Carettochelyidae; genus Carettochelys; species Carettochelys insculpta. The sequence goes on from NC_134137.1 coordinate 222,128,682, forward strand.
AGTGGAGGTGGGCTGGTGGCAGAGGACCTCGCCTGGGCCAGCAAATCACCTCATTCAGGACCAATCAGGTCCGAAGAATGCCAGACCTGGGAGGTCCAACCTGTACCCTACAAAATCGAGTAGTATAAATGTGTAGTAATTTCACCCAGGCAAGCACATTAACTATAGGGATTGGCTTCAGCTCCCAGCAGCACCTCCCCCACTCAGAGATAACTGAATTGAGATCCAACCTTTGGGTGTCTCTCTCACTAAGCCAAAAGTCCAAAATCAAAATATGAGCTTGGGTTTGGTTGGGGGAAGGGGTCTGTATCTAAAATAGACATTACTTAGTTAAAAGGAATACAGGGAGGGGTGGCAAGCAAGAAAAGTTATCAATTTCATGCAAACCCAAGATAACAAATTGAAGTATGATGAAAATATGCACACTCACTCTCTCAATCAAACACACACACCATCTCTCTAACAGTCACTGCACAGAATGCCTCGCAGGCGGGGTGGGGGGGGGCACAGCCTCTCTTTTCAGAGTTAAGACAGTGGGAAACCTTTCTGTAAAATTTCAAGCAAGCTTTGTTAAGTGCTCCCTTTCTTTTCACCCAGTGAACAGTCACATACAGATTGTGAGAAGGTACTTTAGTAAAGGTTTTGTGAAAGTAAGTAAAAGAGTGTGAAAATGCAAAAGCCATTAGACAGGCAATGAATAGGCAGCTTGGAAAGAAAGGAAGAAAGAAAGAAAGAAAGAAAGGAAAGAAAACCAACATTATGCACATTTGTAGGTCTCCTGGGATTGGGTTATGAAGCTGTCATATTATAAAGGTGGACTGCAGTACTGTGCATGTCTGGAAAATGCCCACTTTCCCCATAAAAAAAATCTATTGATTAAATTGTCAGATTATTCACAGAAATATGCATGAAATTCATCCTCAGCTGGTATGAAGGAGCAGAACATGGATGGTAAAGGGGAAAGAAAGACTTTTGTTGCACAATAAGTAACAATTAATTGCAAATTAATTACTTTGTTGCTTTTTTGAATCCAGAACTTTCTGCTGAATCAAGTGTCCATAAAGAAGTAGGGTTTTAATATTAGAATACAAATGAGAAAGAGGCATTAATGAATGGTACAAGAGGGGAAATACATGGCAGAAGAAAACAGCATGCAGCAATTTCCAGGAAGATTCTATGGCAAATGTAAATGGGAGCAATGAGCTGAATTATTGGAAAAGTTTTAAATGTGGACTTCAATGTACAAAAGTACTGCAGAGAGCTGTGCAAAATTTGACAGTTCTGGCCAATAAAGATCGATGAAGGAAACGATACCCACAAAACTCAGGCAGTGGGTTGCGGGGGGAGAGGAGGGATGTAAGTGGTACTGAAGACCATTCCAGCCACCTATTAGCATTAACAGCAACGAAGGGTCCTGTGGCACCTTATAGACTAACAGAAAAGTTTTGAGCATGAGCTTTCTTGAGCACAGCCTCACTTCTGAAGTGAGTCTGTGCTCAAGAAAGCTCATGCTCAAAACTTTTCTGTTAGTCTATAAGGTGCCACAGGACCCTTCGTTGCTGTTACAGATCCAGACTAACACAGCTACCCCTCTGATACTATTAGCATTAAGTACTTTACAATTTATTTACAGTAGTAAGTGTATACTGTACAGCCACTAGATGTCCTCCATTGCAAAGGAAATACTTGATTCTTCAGTAGTGACAGCTGAAAAAAATCACAGAATTAGATTTTCTACAATGTTCTTCATCATGATATTTCAAAGCTCATTAAAATGTAATGACTAGAGGTGCAGCAACCAGGCAACCACAGAAGCCATTATAGCTCAGCCATATCTCTACAGACAGCCTTGTACTTTAAACCTCTTTGACTCAGAAAGGGAATGGTGGGCAGGATACCAGCATTATCCCTTACTCTTTTAATTTGTGTAACGAGCAGAATGAAGAAGGACCCTGCTTCACTCTCTTACCTGAAGGGCCAAAAGAAAGATGATCCGATATCCTGAAAGAGTCTTTGCCTAGGTTTTCCCTAGATGTAGTGGAGAATTGATTGGAAATTTGTCAAACTGATATTTAGGCAGTATTAACTAGACCTAATTGATCATCACGCAATCTTATACTCCTGAGAGGTGGAAGAGCAAAACCTCAAAGCCTGCAACCCAACACCCTCAAGCTTTGGCCGAATCTAAAATCTGATGTTGGACCCGGATTCAAATTGTGTAAATATGCGCTTTCTAAAAAAAGGACTCGACAAAATTCCTCTCTGGCTATGAATACTCTTGCATTTGAGTTGCCCTAAATCCATGGTGGGCAACCTGTGGCCCATGGGCCACATGCAGCCCATTAAGATTCTATGTGTGGCCTGTATGATGTTTTGTTTAACGTTAGGAGGGTTGCCAGATTCCACTGGTTTCCATCTGCTAGTTGTTTTCCCCTAACGGTATTACTAAAGTGATCCACATGTAAAACAAGGGCAAGTGAAGTGAGGTGCATGCTGACTGCACACAACATGGACCATGAGAGCCGTGTGTGACTTCTGCATCCAAAGTGCTACTGTGGTTCAGTAGGCACACTCCGCAAATTCCACGTACACAAGAGCAGTTAGCAAATCTACTCTATCCCAGCAGAACATCTTGCTTACGACAATCTTGCAGCCCAGTGAGACGAAGGAGGGACACTCATATAGCCCATGCACTAGCCCCCATTGGCTATCACTGCTCTAAATCAAAATTGGGGAGGAAATTCTCCATGCAAGGGTTACGAGGAACTGAAGGAAAATTAACCCTATTCAGTAGGGATATAGGGCTGATATAAATCTAGAACCTGGACGATGCAAAGGTGGCATAAAGCCCCATACCTCTGGGCTGTGTCATCTTGGCTATACCACTCAGGAGATGTAGCATTGAATTTAGCCCTGGAGCTTTGAATTCTTCTCTTTACAGATGGCATCAGCTATCGGCTTCTTCACTGGCACGACAAATGCCTGATCCTGCGAGGTGCTGAGCACCTTCTGCTTAGTGCGGAGTATCCCCAACTCCCACTGAAGTCATGAGAGGACCCCAAGAGGAGTTCCCCACTCCTCCTACTTTATCCTGGGGATACATCCTAATATACCTGTCACAAAGCATATCAGAGCATCTCCTGAAACATCACATCTGACAAACTTGAAAATATGTTTTTAATGCTCACACTCCCCATCAATGCCCTCCCATAATTAAAATGCTGCTTCCCGCTCAGAAGAGTGCATAACCTAAGGGGCTGGGCAAAGACCTGGGAGTTTGGAATCCTGGGTTTTCTTCTTGGTTCTGTACTCTCTGAGTCAGCGGGCCAGAGACTAGCTCCTACGTGCCCCAGAACAACAAATTAAACTTTCTGCTACTGCAGCAACGCTGGGTCCCAGGATAGTCCTCTGCTCATCCTAGGCCTCTGCTGCTGCAGCCCTCTGCTTCCCTGCAAGCATTGCCGGAAAGAGAAAGTTACTCACCTGTGCAGTATCTGAGGTTCTTTGAGGTGGCTCTCCATGTGGCTCTACGCTTCAGGTGTTTATGTACCCCGTGCTTCTAGTCAGACGTTTGTAGTAGCAGTGACCCAATGGGCAGTGCCAAACTGAGTAGTTATTCCACATGCGCAGGCAACCACACCCCAGTTCCTTCTCTGCCCCAGAGGTTTGAAAAGAAACTCTGAAATAGAGGGGAGGAGGCGGTAGTGGAGTATTGACAGGGACAACCATCCTGAAGAACCTCAATTACTGCATAGGGTGATTAACTTTCTCTTCTTTGAAAAGTGTCACTGTGGGTGTTCCACCTTAGGTGACTGGAGAGCAGTGTCCTATGGTGGATGAGAGGGGCTTCAGAACTGATTAGCATATTGGTGGATAGTAGTGATCGAACAAAGACAGGATCAGTGGCTAACTGTTGCTCCAATCCGTACTGCTCAGTAAATGTATAGACTGATGTCCGGTAGCTGTATAACAAATGTCAATAATAGACACATCTTTGAGAATGGCTACTGATGTGGGTATAGCACTGATCGGCTACATCTACACAGCATTTGTCTCGCAAGAGAGGAACGCAAACAAAGGAACCCAATAATGCAACTGAAGCACTGATTTACAAATTTCACGCTTTGCTTGCATAATCCTGTACGATCGCGCTATCAGGAGAGATTTTTTGTGGGAAAAAACCAGCTGTGTAGACAGAGTTTTGCCGGCAAAAACCCCGTTCATTGACAGACGCTTATCCCTTAAAAAATGAGGTACAAGCGTCTGTTGACGAAGGGGATTTTCACTGACAGAATCCTGTCAACGTGGCTGTTTCTTTTCCACCAAAATCCTTTCCGAAAGTGTGATCGTGTGAGATTATGTGAATGAAGCACAAGATTTGTAAATCAGCACTTCACTTGCAATGTGGGGTTCTCTCATTTGCATTCCTTTCTTGCAAGAGGAATCCATGCAGACGTAGCCATAGTGGTGCATGCAAAGACTAGAAAGAGTTTCCAGATCATGTTCTTGGTAGAATAATCAGACACAGTTATAAACTCATTTCAAAACAAAAAACTCTGAACTCTCTTTCATATTCAAATTCGACACATTAACACGTAGTTTGAACCGGGATGCAAACTTTCTGGCACATTATAGGTTCTCTTTGGCATGCTTGGCTTAATTTAGTTCTTGACTCTCTGACCCTCTGCTCTCTGATTTGCTCACCTAGATAATTTTTTTTTCTGATTTGTCAACTTTGATTACTGTTTTGGTTCCCTATGCCTTAAATATTGAGTCCATTCTGGTATGACTATGGTCTGAAGAAGTGGGTCTGTCCCACGAAAGCTCACCTAATAAACTATTTTGTTAGTCTTTAAAGTGCTACTTGACTGCTTTTTTGTTTTGACAGTATATAGAATAACACAGCTCCTTCTCTGTTACTAAACCCATTTCAAGAGTCACTGCTTGCAAATGGTTTGGCTTTGGGAACTTTCTATTGTGGATACAAATAATCTGGAGGATTTGCTGAATGTCTTTGTTCTTTCTGTATGGAATGCGAGCACACTGTGAATGCCCAGTGTGGCTGCTAGCTCTGCTGGGAATGGGTGGAGATGGTACCGACGGAGGCGGCATGCTTTGGCTGGGGTACATTGTCAATACTGCCAGTGCCAGAAGCTTGCTGCAAATTTTTGGCACTGCAGGTGGTGCTGTTGTGTGGCTCAGTGCCAACATTTTCTTTGGCTCCCTTGGTGCCAAGGTAACAAGTTTAGATTTGTTGTGTGTGCGCCTCTCTTACAAAGATCACAGTGGGTCTTTTGCGCTGCAGGCTGTCTTCACGGTCCAGAGTTCCAGGAATCCATGGTACTGGAGGCAGATGTGGCAGTCAGAAAAGGCTTTTATGAGGCGATCCCCTTTGAGGTAAGGAATGAAACCAATTTTTGAGGGACCAGTTCCTTTGGAACCATCTTTGAAGAGGATCCCATGTCCGACACAGCTGCAAGTGAATGCGGTCAAAGAGGGGTCCTGTGCTCAGAGTCAGAAGTGGGTTGAAGGGATTTCTCCATCACCATTAACTTGAGTGGAAGATCCTTAGCTTTTCTTGTCCCTGCTGTTAATTTTTGGAGTAGTGGCACTTCTGGGCAAGGAACATCTCCCCCAGACAATGGACACACTATGTGTGGCTGTACAAGACTGGTATTGATAACTTACAAGTCAGGCAGCCTTTAAAGCCTGGAGAGCCAGACATGGCAAAGCAGCTGTTTGAAATAAGGAATGTGAATAATCCCTTCCAAATATATCTAGATTTTTAGGCAGACAACTGGTGGGGGTGGTTAATAAAGGGATAAAGCTAAGAGTTAAGTAAGAGCAATAGGAAAGTTTCCTGAGGACACTGCTATCACTTTAACCAAAGCCAATGGCAGAAGGAACTCGGGGGACAGTTGGCTTAACTTGCAGGGTAGTTGCTTGGAATGGTGCGAGATGGTTGCTATGCATCTGTGGCCAAATGGAGCATTGCTACTACAAGTCTCCAACTAGAAGTGTAGTGGCATGAACACCCAAGTTAGTGCACCCACGGGGACACTCCTCAAACAAGAACTTGCAGGTTTTGGTCCTACAAAACTGCTCCATAAATGCTGGAGCTACACAGCCTTCCACCTTGTCAGACCACTACTTCTGAATTCTGATTTACAGAAGGGTGACTCAGCATCTCTGGTTGCATCTGTGGGTACTTAAGCATCTTCTCTTTGCAGACTCAACAAGTCACCACTGTACTTCTTTAGTGGTGCATTTAGAGCAATCTGCAGTGCAGCAGGTTGAATACCACTTAAAATGCTTTGTGTAAACTGGTTCAGCACTCTTACTTTCACTTAGAAGATGGTGATACATTATACACAAACCCCTCATATTTTAAAATCTAAACTAGAATGCATTGTAGACTCAGTGAATATTTCCTTTCATTTTTCCCTGAAGTTAACCTGAGACAGGAACTACATTCTCATGAAAACTGCACAAAATAGCCACAAAATCTTCCAGAGCTGAAGATTTCTTCATTTCATACGTTGCCCTCCTCCTCCCCACCTTTCCCTGGGAAATTTTACAGGGTTTCATTAAAAAGTAAACCCACTTCTCGGTGAAAAGAGACTTTACTTTGAACTAAAAACTTCAAATTTTTTGTAAATTTGACATTTAGTTCGGCTGAAGTTTAGCACTTGTATCAAAACACATGAACATGTTGGCAGCCCTGTGATTTGAAGAGAAACCAGGCAACTTTCTAAATATTTTGAGTTTTCAGAGCTGGAAAGACCTGGAATGGAATGCTATTATCTTTTAATAAAATTTCTCCAAAAGGTTTGTAGTCAACCTCTTGAATCTGGCAGTGAATATATGACAAATCCACATGATAAAGAACATGCTGAAGAAAAAAGGGAACTGAATCCAGGTCTCCAAGTCCTCAGTGAACACCCCATTACACTATTTTTTCTTTCTATTTAACAAGTTGTAGGCCTGATTCACCACTTTTTAACCTTCCATTGCTTTCAGTGGAGTTACACCAAAATGAGACTAGAACAATATAATCCAGTGTTTTTACACAGCTGGCCTATAGCAAGATCCTACCTTCTGAAGCCAAGCCTAATGTAAGAACTTACTGTTGCTCAAGGGAATAATCTGCTTTTAAATCAAAATACTCAGAAGAGAGATCCATCTAGTCCCACTCAGGCTGGTCTGCTCATGAATGTATACCCTCCTCCAAAAGGGACTTTAAGAGGAAATGCTGGTAGAGAGCTGCGGAAAGAGGGAGGAACATTTGCAAACTCTGCAGGAGAGCTGACCAGGAGCACCCCCGCTTTCTGTTGCTTTAAAGGTTTACTGGAGTTTTTGCCTTATCATCTGCTTGAACATCTTGAAACTCAGTATCTCTTTGTATAGTATCTGTCTAAAACAAACACCAGATGACACTATACAAGTTGCCTTTAACCCTACCAGATTGTTGCTAGAATCAAAATATGTAGCAGTCTACATCTAACAGAATACTGTATTTTTACTAGTATAACAACTACTGAGGTGTCAGTAATATACTATGTGTAAGAATGGACTGTGCGCTAAAATCTACCAAACATATTTGATTTTTTTGTCCAGTAACTAAATCTGTCTGAAAGGCATAAAATATCCCACCCATCCCAACATGGAATACACATTTTAGAAGCTCTCCAGGGCTGTGTCTACATGTGCCCCAAACTTCGCCACCTTCTTCGAAGCCCTTTCGAAAAGGAGCCCCGTCTGGACGCGCCGCGCGACTGCAAGGCTCGTCAATTTCGAAGCGCCGCTGCCGCCCGCATGCTAATGAAGCGCTGAATATGCATTTCAGCGCTTCATTAGTAAACTTCGAAATGGCCATTTGCATGGCCATTTCGAAGTTTGGGGCACGTGTAGACACAGCCCAGGTGTCCAGCAAATGAGCAACTTCTCATCTATTTCCTACCTTTGCCTTGACATCTTATTTGAAAAATATTGATTTTATGCAACATAGATTCTTCTCCTTTCTTGTGCAACCCATCCTGCAGAATCTCTGCTTGTCTGCCCAATTATAAGGAATCCAATTTGCTTCTGAACAAAAACTAAATATAGATCTTCCTCATAAAAATCTGCATTGGTGCCCAGGATTTGAAAGCCCTATGTCCAGCAAGCACAGACTCCCCTGCTTGTGATGGCAGCCTCCATATCTTCCCACGGGACAGAGGAACCATCACAGTGATTCTGCCCCATGCTCTGCCTGCAGGATGGGAGTACATAAGAACATAAGAACATAAGAACATAAGAATGGCCATACTGGGTCAGACCAAAGGTCCATCAAGCCCAGCATCCCATCTGCCGACGGTGGCCAATGCCAGGTGCCCCAGAGAAGGAGAACAGAAGACAAGTGATTTATCTCCTGCCATCCATCTCCTGCCCTTGTTATGAAGGCTAGGGCACCATACTTTATCCCTGGCTAATAGCCATTTATGGACCTGACCTGCAAAAATTTATCAAGCTCTTTTTTAAACCCTAATAGAGTAGAATTCTGCTTGCCCTCTAATTTACTCCAGCTGAAACAGATGGTAGTGATGGGTATCCATCGCCAAGTTATGCCTCAGTCTCCTCATCTACAGGATGGGGATAATACTACTGGACTTAACCCACAGAAGGGATGTGAACCTTAAATGCCCATTGCAAATTGTCTGGAGTTTTATGGATGAAAGGCACCAAAGACAGGACAAGTATTCACTCCTCTGATACCTTTAAAGTTTTGTTCCCCAGGCTTGGAGGCACTGAGTTTTCTTGTAACAGAGAGTAAGCCGTGCTAGTCTATACTCTATCAAAACAAAAAGCAGTCAAGTAGCACTTTAAAGACTAGCAAAATAGTTTTCACCTAATAAACTATTTTGCTAGTCTTTAAAGTGCTACTTGACTGCTTTTTGTTTTGTGAGTTTTCTTGTGTACATTTTTCGATGCCTTCATCCACATCCATGTCTCTTAACATGCTGAAGCCTATTTAAAATTGCAACGCTCTGGTGATAAGTGGAGGCTTCCTTTCACAGTATCTTGGTGACCACAGGTTTCTAAGTGCCAATGACATGCACAACTATTTTTAAGTTGAAAGATTTATTCCGTTACAAGAAACTGCATTTGGTGCTCCCATGTTCTCTTCAGAGATGTACTCCTGCATCACAGGCAGAGGAGAAGAGACAAGAGGTTCATCCTGCCTGCAAGCAGCTTCCTGCACCTGTATAGTTCCTTGCAATTCAGAGGAATACTTTAAAAACACATGCAATATACCTGACCTCTTCCCACTGACCCTGCCACTGAAAGTCATCTCTGCCTCAGGGTGTATACCTTGGAACAGCCATTCTGATTCCTTCCTCCAACCTTGCACAGTGGAGCTGCACTAGTATTACAGTGGTTGGGACCCTTCATACTCACAAGGAGACACAGAGGCTACATCTACACTAGAAGCATCTGTTGACAGAAGTTACTGTCATACTTCTGTTGACAGATTGCTGCTACACACAACTTGCTCTGTCAACACAGACCACCAGACTGCACTGCCCTGTAGTGACAGAAATGGAAGGGCAGGTCTGCAAATAGCTGCTCTGCAACCAAACCCCTGTCGACAGAAGCTACGCTGCACTTCTGTTGACAGTACTCTGTTGACATATTGCCCATGTCTACACTGGCAACCCCCTTTCGAAAGGGGGATGCAAATGAGACACTTCGGGATATGCTAATGAGGCACTGCATATTCATTGCAGCACCTCATTAGCATATAACAAAGTGTCTCATTAGCATCCCCCTTTCGAAAGGGGGGGGTGTGCTAGCACAGACATAGCCATTGTTGTGCCTCAAATTTTTGAAGGATAGCACTGTTGAGGCAAATGCAGAGTTCTGTTGAGGCTCTGTCGACGGAACGCTTTATGTATGCAGACGCTCCCTGAATTATTTCAACAAAAGGCCCTGTTTGCTGACAAAACTCTCTAGTATAGACACAGCTAGGACAAAAGGCATTTATCCTACAGTACTTTGCATTCTTTCAATTTTTGATAAACAGATGTAATTTGTTTTTAGTTTTTAAATCATACACCACCTCCTTCAGCATAAATTAGTGCTCGCACGCACGCACGTAAACACACACGCAAGCTTACTCTGCTTCTCAGTCTTGTGCAGGGTTCATGGATTTCTAGCTCCAACACTGCCAGTAAGCCGGACAGAAAACATCCAGGAATGAGTAAGGCCAGATCTTTAGCTGGTAAAAATCAGCACAGCTTAACTGACATCTCTGGAACTATGCAGATTTACGTTAGCCACCCACTCTACACCGCACATTAAAAGCAAAAACAAAACAAAAAACAAAACAACAGGAGAAGAAAATGGTTTATAAAAGTGCTCTCCTATAACTGGAAACAGAACAACCAGATCATCATCAACCACCACCACCATGGGCTCAGCGCCCATTGGTGTCTGATGCCTCTCTCGCTATTTCCTTCCATCTTTCCCTCTCCAGAGAGGAGTGGCTTAGTTTCTGCAGACCAGCTCCACACCAATCTACTATATCATCTACCCACTCTCTGTGTGATCTGCCTCCCTTATTCGGACCGTCCATTATGCTGAACACCAAGGTCTTGATTTTTCATTCATTGTCCATTCTGCAAATCTGTCGAAATAGTTGTAACTTCCATTGTACAGCCTTCTGCCGTAGGTTGCCAGATGACGGCGCCATTTCCTCAGATGAGCAAAGAAGCTACCACTACTGCTATTAAAACAAAAAAGCAGTAAAGTAGCACTTCAAAGACTAACAAAATGCTTCCTCAACCATGCTCAGACTGACATTATATGCAAACAATGCCAAATGAGACACAATCTCAACTATGCTGAACGCTATGCTGTCCAAAGTCTCAAAAATAACCCAGACATTATAATCAAACCAACTGACAAAGGGCGTGCTGTTGTCATCATGAATAAGTCAGACTATGAACAGGAGGCAGCCAGACAACTCTCCACACCACATTTTACAGACCACTCTCTGCTGGAATTCCAAAAGAAATTACAACAACTACTTAAGGAACTCCCTGCTGCTACTCGGGACCTTATTCACTCAGACACACCATTTGAGCCCCAGCCTGGATTATTCTATTTACTTCCCAAAATCCACAAACCTGGGAACCCCGGACTACCTATCATTTCAGGTATTGGCACCCTTACCACCGGACTATCCAGTTATGCGGACTCGCTCCTCAAACCCTATGCCACCAACACTCCCAGCTATCTCCGAGATACCACTGACTTCCTGAGGAAATTACCAAACATCAGAAAAGTTCCTGACAACACCATCCTTGCCACCATGGATGTAGAGGCTCTATACACTAATATTCCACATGAAGATGGATTACAAGAAATCAGGAATATCATCCCTGATGTCACCACAGCCAATCTGGTGTCTGACCTCTGTAACTTTGTTCTCACCCACAATTGTTTCCGATTTGGGGACAATTTATACTTCCAGATTAGTGGAACTGCTGTGGGCACCTGCACGGCCCCACAATATGCTAATATATTTATGGCTGACCTGGAACAATGATTCCTCAGCTCTCGTCCCCTATCATCCCTCCTCTCCTTAAGATACATTGATGACATCTTTATAATTTGGACCGATGGTATAGAGACTCTAGAAGAATTCTACAGAGACTTTAACCATCTGCACCTCTCCATCAACTTACGCCTCGATTATTCCACACAAGAGATACATTTCCTGGACACTACAGTACAAATCAAGGATGGCCTCATCGGTACCACACTCTATACTTACCTACACGCTTCTAAGTTACATCCTGCACACGTAACAAGATCCATTGTTTACAGTCAAGCCCTTAGGTACAATCGCATTTGCTCTGATCCTACTGACAGAGACCAAAAGCTACAAGATCTTTACCAAATATGCATAAACCTGAATTACCCACCAGGAGAAATAAAAAGACAAATTGACAGGGCCAGAGGAATACCCAGAGACCAGCTACTCCAAGACAGGCCCAAAAAACCAAAGAACAGAACACGACTGGTCATTACCTACAGCCCCCAACTCAAACCACTGCAACGCATTATTAAAGACGTACAATCTATCCTTAATCAGGATGCCACACTCCAGAAAGCCCTAGATGACAGGCCTGTTCTCGCCTACAGACAACCACCCAACCTTATGAGGATTCTCACCAACAGCCACAGTCTATACCACAGGAACACCAGTCCTGGAACTTTTCCTTGTAACAAAGCCCGCTGCCAGCTTTGTCCACATATCTAGTCTGGGGATACCATCACTGGACCTAACCAGGTTAGTCACAGAATCACAGGCACATTCTCGTGTTCCTCAATTAACATCATATATGCCATCATGTGTCAACAATGCCCAGATGCTTTATATATTGGACAGACTAGAAACTCTCTTAGACAAAGAGTTAATGGGTGCAAAACAGACATAAAAACACTCCTGATCCACAAACCAGTAAGCTGACATTTTAATGGAGTGCGCCATGCTGTTAATGACTTAAGAGTCTGCGTGTTTCTGAAGAGGAATTTTCACACTACTTTGGAAAGAGAGGCTGATGAACTCCCTTTTATATTCAGATTTGACACTAACATGTGATTTGAACTGGGATGCAAATTTTCTGGGTCATTATAGGGATTCTTTTGCAAACTTGGTTTAATTTAATTCTTGACCCCCCCCCACCCCTCTACTCTTTGATTTGCTCACCTTGATCATTTTTTTTTCTGATTTGTCAACCTTGGTTACTATTTTTGGTTCTGTATGCCTTAAATATTGAGTCTGTTCTGGTATGGCTATGGTCTGAAGAAGTAGGTCTGTCCCATGAAAGGTCACCTAATAAATTATTTTGTTAGTCTTTAAAGTACTACTTTACTGCTTTTTTGTTTTGATAGTATATAGACTAGCATGGCTTTCTCTCTGCTACTACTGCTATTGTCTTTATTACTAAAGTTTTCAATGTCTCAGTGAAAACTGTTTCCATTGTGCTCACCTGTTCCCAGAGTTACAGGAGTTAGGCCCACTCATGCCAAACCCAAATGTGGCTCAGGTTTTTTTTTTTTTTTTTATCTGCTGTGGGTTCAAGACTATTTGACTAAAAATCTGGGTGTTCCAGTGCTAATATTTCCCTCACAGAGTCAATTCGTATTACTTATAGGATATGCAGTACCGTGGAACAAATGAGATGAAGCCAGCAATGCCCACGAAGTTTCTGTCTCTTTGGGGATTTTTTCTTTAAGTTTGAAATGGAGAGATTGTTTACTGGACAAGGGAGGACTTTGCTTCCAGGGAAATGTGAGCTTCCCCTGATCTGTATTTTCTTTTCTTTAAGGAAACTTTGATCAAACTCTCTAGGAGTCCCTGAGATTGAAACCACATAAGATGAGTGTGGACCACTCTGGCCCTCAGGCCTCACGAAGCCATTGGAGTCCTGTTTGTAGCCTGCAAGACATTTTGTTTACTGTTGCCCAATTCTGCTGGTTTCCATCCACATAAGTTTTTTCCCTACCAGTATTACTAAAGTGACAGATATGTAAAGCAAAGGCAAGTGACGTGAGGTGGTATAATTCAGTCAGCACATCCTGCAAATTCTAGGGTATGTGAGTGCAGTTAGCAAAACTACCTTGTCCCAGAAGACCACCTGGATTTTGGCAGTCTGGCAGCCAACTGAGATGAAGGAGGGCCACTCACATGGCCAGTCTCTAGCCTAGGCTGCTCATCACTGGTGTGGACTCTTGTTCTTTTCTCTGCATTTGACTGTAGGTATCTACATCACCAATGAAAAGTCCTTAAGAAGGGGAGTGATAGAAATAATTATGGCTGCTGCACGGATGACCAACTCCTTACCTGGTAAATGCTACTCTTTAAGTATCTTTGGATTTGTTCCTGCATCATTAGGAATGGTGGCCCTAGCCTGTTTGTCAGAGCCTGGAAATGGTTGACAGGAGAGGAATCACTCTGATCATTACTTGTTCTGTTCACTCTCTCTGGGGCATTTGCGTCTGTCAGAAGACAGAATACTGGGCTAGATGGACCTTTGGATGGCTGTTCTTTTTTTTTTTTCTTATTACTTTTTCTTAATACTGGGAGGAAGTTTCTCAGTTTGAGTGTGGTTAAATACAGTAAATCTGAAAGACTGTGGGCTTTGGTTAAAGGGAAAATATAGATTCCCTTAAGAAAATTACCTGCTTAGAAGGGTTCTATTCAACCCAGAATCCCTCGATAGGGAATATTTGTAGCAGTCTGTTAAGAACAGGTAGATTTTATAGGAGAGTAGAGTGTGGAACTTGGTCTATTTGTAGACAGAGTCTGATGAGAAAAACCTGAAGTTGGGAAGCTGCTACGAAAACCTGAGTCAGAAGTGGGACAGGAGTTTCTGTCTGGACAGCAGCTACCATCTGATCGAAGCTGGGAGAGAAGAAAAACTGAGGGCAATCAGATTACACGGCACTATATATGTGTCCAATGCACAGCACAAGGGAGGGGAGGTGCATATGTGTGAAGGCACCGCTACTGAATATCTCTCAATCCAGATACAAAGGCATTGCCACACCTGCAGCGGAGCACCCATGGAGCATCACTAAAAGAAGAACGATTTTGGTTTTGTTTGGCTACTCTTTTGATTTGTCATCTTGATCTGTTAGCTAAAGGGCAAGTTTTACCTTGTAAGACTGACTGCTGCAGTATATTTCCAAACCCTAGAAATAGCATGAGAGAGATATATGGAGAAAAAGATCTCTAGGGCTGGACTGTGGCTTTTTTATGTTGAATTTTCAGGGATAGGATGGAGCTGTCTCCCCCAAGAAGAGGCAAAAGAGAGCCGGAGTGCACAGACAGCTATTGCAATAAGTCCCAAAGAGGGAATGAGCTCTGAGCATCCTTCCATCCCTGCACGGATGTTCAGCAGCTGCTTGTGATCTTACACATACAATCAAAATAAAAGTGACACATACTCACCATAAGCCATAATTTTGTTTCTGGATATTGCAGCCTACTAAAACATTTTCTGTCCTCAGCTACACCCATGCAAGCATAAGCAAAGGTTTATCTCCAATATCATCTCCTTCAGTTTTCCTGCGTTGGGAACTTTAAGTAATAAAAACAGATGCAGCCCTCAGCTGCCAGTAGGGTTATTTGAAGTTATTAGACTGGGTCTGTGGTACTAAACCGATGGTGCAGTTTTTAATATTTTAAACATAGAAAATAGAAAAAACTGCATGACATAGACATTGACACTAACACAGGATACTAATATAGTAGCTAACAGTTAACACCTGTGGGCCAAATTCTGTCCACAGTTAAAGCTCAGGCTCTTCTGAGTCAAAATCACCCCCGTAAGCAGGGGTTTTCTCTCATCTATCTTTTCCAGAATGGCTGAATGTAATCAATCAAAGCATAAGGTATGCCTATTAAATACAATGTGGTTGCATAAGGCATCAATGAATTTGTGTGGAGAAGTCTCCCTTTTTGTCTTTATTTCCTCTAGCAGAGGGGTGCACAAAGTGAGGGTCAGGACTTCTCATGGGCATGACATTTCATAAGGGGGGCACAGCACAATTGTCTGCTGGGTTTCAGGCTCATGCATCTCATTAAAATGTTAAAATATGTTACTGTTATTATGGATGTGTTTTCACATTTATAAACCAATTAATAAAGTTTTTACATTTTACAGACATTTTCTTACACGTGCCAAAAGGTGGGTTTTTTTTTTTTTTTTTAATTATGTACCTAACTGAAATTTCCATCCGTTTGGATTATAGTAGACAGGTCGAGGGTCCTGCTACTTGCAGGGATGAAAAGTGGGGCCTGACCTAAAAAGTTTGCCCATTCCTGCTCTAGCGCACACCTCTGCACCAAAAAAATTCTGCTTCGTTTCTTTGTCTGTGTAACATCAATAAATTACATGTTACGTTACCACCCTTCTCATCTAGGTACGAAAAACTTTTCAAGATTTTTAATCGCTGTACAATATTACCATACTTAAATTGTCAGTGGTTAGACCTCAAGAATAGCTGTTGGGAGACTACTTTTAACTTACACTACTTCTCTACTGGGGGCATTTGCTGAGAAGCATCACCCCCACATGCCACGTACTAGTAGAGCATGTGCAATGTTTCCTACTTATGCAGAGATTGTTTCAGTGTTTAACACAGCAAACTACAAGGCACAAACTAGAGATGTGTGAGTGTCTAAAATTTGTTTTTACATGTTTCCTGGGCTTTGCACATACCTCAAAGAACCTTTTACAGTGATGAATTAACCAGAGATCTAGACTTCTCACAGTATTTCAGCTCCTGCATGGTGGAAATATAAGACTAGATCTAATGCTATTTTGTCCTTATAAATGACTCCATGAAACAAAGAAAACATTCACAGCAAACATAAATACTGAGACAGCCCTGAATGCACCATGCCAATATAAATAGGAATACATGAATTGCTACGGAACCTAAATGCAAAATGCTTCTACAAACAGACAGTTGTGTTCAATCACCTCATAGTGTTATTCCTAATAGAATTCTACAGAATTTATGCATCAAAAATTAAAAAATTCTGGGCACTGTATTTCAAACTTCTGCAAAATTCGGCCTCTTTTAGGCCAAAATAAGACAATATAATCACGGTGATTTCAATTACTTCGGTAACTTACTTTCCTACAGAACAATAGATGGTGAATTGGATCAGGGACCATTGGAGGACCCCTCCCCCGTCTAATAATAATGTAGTTATATTGGCCCTTTACTTCTAATTGTTAGTCAACAAAAAGGTGCACTCATATGCTCAGTGTTACATATAGGCAACTTAAGAGCAAGCGAGGGCTGAGGATTCAAACTCCCAATTTATGTTGCCTACAGACTGAACCTCTCGTGTCTGACACCCTCAGGACCTGACCGGTGCTAAATGAGAGAATTTGCCAGCTGACGGGAAGTCAATATTTCCTAGCACCTTACCGACACTCCCACTGCTTACTAGGCTCTTAGAAGACGTTTCAGGGTAAAATACCACTACAAAATCTAACCTACCAATAACTGTTAAATTTGGTTAGCCAAACTATTTGGGTAACAGAACATGATCTGAAGAAATAATTCCTCGAGCTCTTAAATTAATGTTTCCTAAAATGTGGGATGCACATTGTAACGGAATGCAAATGGTTAGCCAGGATGGGCATGGAAGATGTATATGATAAGATGAGCAGGCCTTTAACAGCACAAGGAAGGGCTGAAAGGGGAACGATTAATTTGTATTTTCTTGGTGGGAGACTTGTTTTTCAAAAATGTGGAAATTGCTAACATATGACTGTTGTGTGAGACAGCTGATTCTGGCACATACTTAAAAAGAATAACCCTTAAGCAAAAGTCTTCAGCTATGCGTAGGACACAGGAGCTGGCTCAGGCAATACATGTAGTTAAGCCATCAAATCACAGTGACCAGGATATTATGAATTTTGACACCCTTACTGAATGATCATCTCACAGGGTAGCCTCTGACATGAAACTCATAGAATTATTAAAAAAAAACCTGAAGTTGTTAGTTTGAAAGAGCTGACAAGAAAATATGAGAAAATAAAATCCATAAAAGCAATCAGGAGATGGCCTTAAAAATCCTTTACTATGATTAATATATATGTTCCAGGATAACAGCAAAAAGTAAAAGAGGAAGTGGAATAACACTAGGCTGGTTCAACAACAAGATTTTATTAAAGCTGAAAAAGTTTTCTTCCAAAAATGGAAATCATGCCTAAGTGATTCTGATAGAATAGAGCATAAACTGTACCAGGCAAGACGTAACAGATCAAAAAAGTGAAGAGGAAATTTAAAGAAAAATAGCTGAAGTTATAAAGAAAATACTGTAATAACAAATTCTTTAAACACATCAGAAAGAAGACACCCATAAGGCGATGACTGGTGCTTAAGAAATACCTCTGCTATCACTAACAGACAGATTAAATAGACAAGTAAGTTACTTAGGGAGTAATCAAAAAGGATACAGAAATTTCACCATCTATGTCATTTTTAGCATTGGTTTTCAGCACACAGCATGATAGAACAATGAAAACTAACATTATAAAATAAACAAAAGAAGGAAGAGGTAATAGAATATCTTATGAAACTGAACTGTAATGGATGGCATTCATTAAGGAACTATGAATGAAATTGCTGAGCTACTAATGCAAGTATGTAATTGAGGGATTACAGAGTGACACACACCTCTGAGGTGGTACTGATAGGTGACCCTGAGAATTAGAGAGACCAACAAATTTTACTCTGGAGACAGGAAAAACATTCAGGAATGTTAGTGGATATTTATAACAGTGCTCAGCAACCTTTATCACCTCATGGCATAATTCAGCACCAGTAATAATCTTACAGCACACCCAATTATATATAAACCAATCCCCTCCCCCTCCCTCAGAGCCAGGCACCCCCAGCCCCCTTACACTGTGCAATCCAACCTCCCGTCCCAGAACCAGGCACCCTCAACTCCTCTACTATAACCCAGTCCCCCACACTTCCCCCAGAGGCAGGAATCCTCAGGCTCCCATGCCCCCACACTCTAATTCAATGCTGGTGACTCACCAGCGCTGCCGCCGCTGCTGCCACCATGCACTTCTCCCACCAAGCAGTGGGGCATGTGCGCAGAGCAATGGACAGCACTCCTGGTACATCTCTCTGAGGCACACTAAGCGCCGCATCACGGCACACCGGTTGAGGAGCACTGACTTATAAACATGTCTAGAGGATGTGAAGAAGTGGGTCCGTCCCATGAAAGCTCATCACAGAATAAATAATTTTGTTAGTCTTTAAAGTGCTACATTTCTGCTGCTTTGTCACGTCACAAACAGAAACTTCACCTTACTACCAACCTCAAGTGTCCAAAAACCATGTGTGTAACACACACACACACACACACACATGGTGGCCCTTTCCTGTGCCTTCTGATTTTTGGACCTTGAGGATACACTGGGGATATGTTTAAGCTTTTCTCTGCAACCTTGAGGACTACACACATTTGTAAACTTTCTTTCCAAAAAGGAAAGCTTAGAATTTCATGTAATCACTCCAGTAGCTGGGGCTTTAAGAAAAGCACCAAATATCATGAGACTCGACAACATCACATCACCTTAATATTAAGGACATTCAAAAAAAGGAATTAGCAATTAAGGTCTCAAAGTCATCACATAAAGTTTTCAAATGCACCTAAATGACTTAAACACCAATGGAATTTAGGAGCCTATGTCACTTATGTGCTTGTGAAAATTTACCTATCTACATAACTGAAATAACATTCCACATCCCCTGCGGTTTAACAAAAATAACAGCAGCAATAATTGTTGATGTGACCATGCTGCCTGACCCCCTGCACCCAAGGAAGTCAACAGGTATTCCCCCCTGGAGTCCAACGGGAACAGGATTGGGGCCCTGCTGAGGTCCATCCTAACAATAGGTTCCACCATCCTCCCTGTACTGTCCTGGGTTTTAAGGTCGCAGTGCAGTGCATAGGAGGGCTGTGCAGTGAAGCCCAGGAGACAGCAGTCCCAGAAGATATATATGTTATCATGTTCCAACTGCAGAATCTCACAAGGGCGATATGAAAATATGAAACATATTAAACATATGAAAATTAAAATGAAAATTGGAAATGACAAAATTTCATTAACTTGAATCTTCACAGAACCACAGCACTAGCATGAGGCAAAGCAACCCCACAGAGTCACAAGAAGTCTGTACAGGCCCTTACTGATTGCTCAGGATAAAAATCCTAGTTCCCTTCCACACCACCTCAAGGCTGAGTGGAGTTTGGGAGTCTTACAATATATGTGTGTCTCCCCCCTCTCTTTCCCTTAAAGGCCCCATGGAGTTTAAAAGGCAAACAGCCATCAAAATGAGAGTTAAATTTCACTAGGAGAAAACTGCAAAAAGAATCTGGTTTGATGTTTCTGTCCTGGACTGCAATGATGTAAACCCTAGACTTGGGTCTGGAAAGGCACAAAACGTGGGAGCATATGAACACAGGATTGTAGTTCAGGTACATCTCCAGAAATTGAAAAGTACATTCCTTTCTATCTTCAAGAATCCTCTTGGCTCCCAGTTAAAAATAAATGACATCCACATCCCTACATCCTCACCATCTACAACTGCTCTTCCTCCTTTCTTCTTTACCTTTGCTTTACTTTCCTGCTTGGACGTACACTCACCATCACACTTTACCTTTAGGCTAGCCCTCTCTTCTGTGTCTTCTTAAATCAGAAACTCCATACTACCCATTTTTTTCAATAATCCCACAACCTCTCTCTCTTAGCCTCTTTGCTAAGGCTTTGGCTTTCCATTATCTGGAAAAAATTCCTTTACAGATTAGCCATGCTTGCCCTTCCAATGTCTAAGAATAATGCTTTTAACTATCAACAGGGACAGAGAGATTCAGCTGTACTGTTCCTGTGGAACTCTTATGAATTTCAACACATCTGCTTATTTTATATACATAATAATTATAATGTATTATATATATAATCTCAGAGTCTGAATAAAGCTTTATTTTTATCGTATCCTTGAGCATTTGTTGAATTATTCTGCCTGAATGCTCCTGTATTTTGGCACACCCAAAACATAGGCCTATACAGTCAATGTTGGTTGAACAGCTCCTGTATTATCCACACACTCTAAATCCTAACATATTTATATGGGGGCACATTCTGAAGTCCTTATTCACTCTACACTCAAAGCCAAGTGCAGTTTTGCATGAGTAGAAAGTGGAGTATGGCCTTAGGATTTGGCCCCTACCAATTGTTACCATTTGATCTAATTGGTGGTGAGTTAAGTGCGTAGAATCACTACACCATCCCACAGTAGCCTCATTGCTTTCCCTGTAATTATTCCTGAACATATAGGACCACATTTTCAACACAGCTTAATAGCCTGTGTCTGCAAAAACTCCTTAAATGCGCATGCATACCAGCATGTGCACAATGAGATATTTACAAAACTTGCAGTCTGGAAATTCAAAGTACTGGTTGTGATCTGCAAAGCCCTGCATGCATTAGGTCTCCACTACCTCAGAACAACCTCTTTTTCTGAATTACTACTCCATTTGCATTTGCCTGTGATGTTGAAGCTTGTCTTTCCCATGAGGGAAGGTGATGGGCGCTTGAAGCAATGCATTCTAGATTGAGAGTCCTTGTTTCAGGAATTTCCTGTCAGTAGCAATATGGTCTAAATCCAAGAACAGGAACATTTAAAATCCAATCCCTCACAGGCAGAGTCAATGTGACTTCCATGGGAGCTGATGGCACCACACACGAAGCATTCACCACCTCAGAGAAAAGGGCCCATACAGAGCTTTGCAGAATACACCTCTTTTTCCCCAAAGCTTTGCTAATGGCTTGCCACAGCACCCTTGGCATACAAATGCCTGCCTATACTTTCTTCATCTCTTTTTAAAGATGAGCGGCAGCTGGCTACCTTGGGGTATTTGCTGCCTATATTTGAGAAATTACCCCTGTACAGAGGACCCAGACACCACAGATCCTTGTAAATGTTTTATTTTTTTTCCACTTGTACATTTTTTTCTGTTGAGTTCACATTCAAGTATGGCTTTGAAAATATTATCCATGAAATTCAAACCTCTTTTCCAAATATATTTAAACCAAATGAGGACTCATGTAGCCTGCTGTGACAGATTCAGATACACATTACACTGTTACAGTGCTTCAACCACCTTCTCCATTAACTTGTTCTATATGTTTATTACCCTTAACTTCAAAGTTAGGTGCTACTTTGAAGTAGCCAGCAGAGAGTCTACACACATTTTCCCTTACTTCAAAGTTCACTTCGAAGTAGGGAGCCCAACTTCGAAGTCCTTACTCCATTCCTGGGAATGGCGTAGTGCCCTACTTTGAAGTTGAACTTCAAATTTGGGTGTGCGTAGACCCTCAGCTTCACAGTTGCTTACTTCAAAGTACAACTTCAAAGTAAGCAACTTTGAAATTATTTTTGTAGTGTAGACCCAGCCTTTGTATGACATAGTCCTGTCCAAGTTTCTTGTGTAATCACAGTAACAGAGAGAAAGCCGTGCTAGTCTATATACTATCAAAACAAAAAAGGAGTCCAGTAGCACTTTAAAGATTAACAAAATAATTTATAAGGTGATGCGCTTTCGTGGGACAGACCCACTTCTTCAGATCATAATAAATTGTTGTGTAATCATAGTTTTACAGATACTTTTAGACTATTTCCCAAATATGTGAGCTTGTCACCAGTGTGAAGAGTTTCCCTGTCCGAGGCTCTTTCTTAAGAGCCAGCCATGTAGTAGCTTCCTATGACTTCAATGGGGAGTTTGCCCTAAATGAAAAAACATAATTTTGGAAGTTTCTATTAGATCCCTTTGAAAATGACTCTTGTCCATGACACAAATACTAAGTTCCAGAGACAGACAACTTTCAGCCATTACCAACCCGAGATAGATTCACACATGTAAAATGCTGTGCACAGCATTACTACACCTTAAGTCAAACAATCCCCAGTCTTTGCCACTTGTGCTCGATAGGGTTTGAGCCTAGTGAGCCCAATCAACATTAAAGGGAATGTGGCCTAGTTACCTGTAGAAACTGGGAGTTCTGTGGAGCTGGAAGCAGTGGGGGAGAAAAACACCACCATTCTGGTCCATCTCTTCCCATTCTATATTTAAATAACGTCCACATTTTTCATCCCCATCATCAAACGGGAGGAGAGATGGATAAACAGGACATAGAATCCCAAGACCAGAAGAGACCTCAGGAGGTCATCAAGCTCAGCCCCCTGCCCAAAGAAGGATCAATCCTAACTAAATCATCCCCGCCAGGGCTTTGTCGTATCAAAAATCATCCGGCCCTGCAGAGTTATACATCCTTAACTCATACGCTGGCCCATGCATATATGCATTACACAAAGTTCTTCTATTACATGACCACACAGATACCCAGAGGTGCAATTTTTTACATATGTCTCAAATACAAATAAAAGTGCAGTTCCTTTTCATTCCTTTGCACTGCCCTTGACAGATAATATGTCACAGGCCCATGGTGGTGTCAGCAATGAATATATAGTGAACCTCTAGGGAAGCATAGGTACAAGAGGATGGAACCGAATTTTTCTGATTGTAAATTTCATGGGTTTTGTGGGACTGAAAACCTACACTGTGCACCACAGCACAGACACCAAATCAGAGAAAGGGTCAGACAGAAAACTCAGATCTTACCAGCACGGAGATCTCTGGAATTTCTGAACTAAAATGAGGATTGGCCCCACCAAGAGAGATGTTTATTTTTCTCAGAAATATTGCTCTATTCTAATAAGGCACACTTGGGATTCACAACCCTGTAGGCTGGGACTACTTTATCAGTGTACTTGGTACAAAAGAAGACCAGAAGAGACACAGAAGACCAGCTTCAAAAACTGCTGGATCGGTTCTCCAAAGCGTGCAAGGACTTTGGGCTTACCATCAGCCTAAAGAAGACAAATGTACTTGGTCAAGATGTTGCTGAATTCCCATCAATCAGCATTGACAACTATATGTTAGAGGTTGTCCACGAGTTCGTTTACCTCGGGTCCACCATCACTGACACCCTGTCGTTGGACACTGAGCTAAATAGGAGGATCGGAAAAGCAGCCACAACTCTATCCAGACTCAGCAAGAGAGTGTGGAATAACAACAAGCTGTACACTCACACCAAAATGCAAGTCTACAGAGCCTGCATCCTCAGCACCCTCCTTCATGGCAGCGAGACTTGGACCCTGTATGCCCGCCAGGAAAAGAGGCTGAACGTCTTCCACTTGTGCTGCCTCAGACGCATCCTTGGAATATCATGGAAGGACAGAGTTACCAACACAGCCGTCCTCGAGCAAGCTGGAATCCCAACCATGCACACCCTCCTTAGGCAGCGTCGGCTCCGCTGGCTTGGCCACGTCCACAGGATGAACGATGGAAGGATTCCAAAAGACATCCTGTATGGTGAGCTAGCCTCTGGCAAAAGACCTCCCGGACACCCCCCAATTGCGCTACAAAGATGTCTGCAAGAGAGACCTCAGAGAGGTAGACATCGAGCTGGACGACTGGGAGAACTAGCAGATGACAGCGGCAGATGGAGGCAGGGGTTACACAAGGGCCTTCAGAAGGGCAAGTTGAAGATCAGACAGCTAGCAAAGGAGAAGCGAGCACACAGAAAGCACAATAAGGACTTGCCAGACACCCACTACATCTGCAAGAGATGCAGCAAGGACTGTCACTCTCGTGTGGGTCTTTATAGTCACAACAGACGCTGTAAATGAAGTCTTAAATTGAAACTTTAAAGGGCGCGATCCATAGTCTGTGCAGACTGAAGGATGCCTACTACTGGTACAAAATACTGGGTGAAATATTGTGTCTTAATTCCATTGAGGTCTGAGCTTATGCTAGTAGAAAATCCCTCCCACCATCATTAGTTCATATTTTATCACACATACTTAACACAAACATGGTTTTATTGCACAGCTTTGAGAAAATGTACAGTCTAGAGCAGCCCTCAGCACCTCCCAGAGTGCACAAAGTCAATCCTCTTCTAATGCTCAGAATCTCCTGGCGCCCACCATGACTGTCCTCCCCCTAGCCCTTAGTGCCACATGGCACTCCAGAAGTGATTTAAAGAGCCTGGAACTCAGCTGCTACTACACCAGCAGCAGCTGGAACCTCAGGACCCTGGGCAACTGCCCCTTTTGTCCCCAGTCTCCCCATCAGTGGGCCTGAGCATGGGCAGCAGCAAAGAAAACTTCCCTCACGCTGCCCCCCGCCAGCATGCCTCACCCTTCCGCTTGAGCACTTCCAGGGTCAAGAGAAGGAATTAATTCCACATGGGCCATTCAGTGTTTTCTCGCCTCTGAAATAAGGTGGCTTTTGTGGCTTTCCATTTGTATTGTCAAAGATATCAGTGTGACATTTCAAATCCTGTTTACTAATGATTTGTTTTTCGTCGGAGGAGATTTCTTGTTTGAAAACAAGGATTTTTCTTGTTGTCATAGAAATTTTCAATCCTTTTCACTTGCCTTTTGCTTTCAGAAAATGTTACATAACAAAGCCAAATCGCATTCTCATCCAGAAGTCAGGTGTCTCAAATTTAAAGGGAATTTTCCTTTGCACCAAATTGTACAGGACTTCCTTTCTGCTTTCTCATGCCTCTTCCTCTCTTCTCAAGTCATTCATCTGGCTTCAGTAAAGCCGCCCCCTGCTGTTTATTGATTAATGAATAAAGTCAGAAGATGTCAGGAATTACTTGCCACTGAAGTGAGTTAGATAGCAATGATCCCAACAACTTGGTTGCGTCCAAGATTGGTACTCAGGCAGGTTGTTTACATTTAAAAAAAAAAAAAAAAAAAAAAGGAAAGGGCATCTTATTTTTTATAGCCACACTCATATTTTCTTTTTATTGACTTCTGCAAACTCTAGCTGTCTTCTGAATTCTTGGAAGATGGTTTCGTACAATCCTAGGGCTGGAAGGGACCTAGGGAGGTCATCTAGTCCAGACCCTGCCTAAAGCAGGATCAATCCCAACTAAGTAATCCCAGCCAGGACTTTGTCAAGCCACTACTTAAAAACCTTTAGGGATGGAAAATCCACCACCTCTGTAGACAACACATTCCAGTGCTTCACCACCGGCTTCCTCTTCTTACTCCCTCTCTCCACCTTGTAAGTTTTACAATACCTTAAAATCTTCCAGAGAGGTAAATTATATCCCTAAAACTGGCTAATGTGAAGAATGACATAACCCAATGAAAGGAAAGTTACATAATTTCAATATACGGAAGAGCTGATGTGTACTTCTGCCTTTTCAAAATCCAGTTCCAATTGCTCATTTTCTCGGTTTGGGGATTTTTTGGGTGTTTTTATTAGATGTACTGGATGAAATGGAAAAGAACATTTCAAAAGGGCAGGAAGCTTGTGCTGACTCATCTTTGAGTGAACACATTGAAAATATATAAACAGTAAAGGCATCAGGCTTATCAGGTTGCACTGGGCCTTGAGCCTTCCAACAAGCTAACCTTAAACCACCTCACAGGGTATCACCATAATTCTTTGCCTGAAGCTCTGTTGTATCCCAGGGTCTGCATTCCCTACTTGCACTCCTCCATTGTGGGCAGGGATTGTCCCAAGGAGACAAGAAAGGATAAGGAAAAACACAGCTACATGGAGATGTGGAACCCCAGTCTTACAGAGGAAGCTGTGACGGAGCCATGTACATACTACTTCACAGAAATTAAGACCAGCCCTGCATACCTGATTTGTCCCACTCTCACAGTTTTCCTAGGCTCACTGAATAAGCATGACCTTACTACAGAACATTTTCTGATGATAAAGGGATCAAAACAATGGAGGAGGGAAAGCCTGAAGAGGTCTTGCCAATGACACTATGGAAACAACATCCACACTATGGAAAGCTGATCCACAGCAAGAAAAAGTGTTTCACCAGCTCCCAGCAACCCATCAGTGCACTGGCATACTCACAATCAGATGACCCTGTGTGCGCGGGCAGGTTGGTTGGTGACTGTGATGAGTGGATGAGGGCTGGGCTCAGAGGTGGAACAGCTTCAAGGTTCAGGCAGGAAAAGCCTGGCTTGGCGCTGCATGCACCCGTCTGAGTAATCTCATTCTCCTCAGATGCCTTCTGGTTTTCAGCTGTCTTGGGTTTCTTCCTGAAAATAAACAAAGAGACTTTTGAAGGGACTAACTGCATATTTGGGAAAAGGCATTTTTAGAATCTGCTAGAGATAACTTGGTTTTTTCACATTCTTCTTAAATGGACGTATCAGGGGGATTCTCCTCCATGCCCCTTATTGGAAACAAGCTTCTCCTTGTTTTCACTCTGATTCAATGGCCCTGAGACCACACTAAGGTCAAGTCAGAAGGGACATTCTGCTCCTACTGACTACATATAAGTTAAAACTTGTCCAAGTGCTTTAGACAGATCTCCATATGATAAATATCGATCAACACATTATTTCTCTGATTTGAAAATTATACAGAAATAACTAATCGATCTGGAAAACAAATGAACACTGATATTTCCAGTTCAAGACATGTGAAAGTTGAGCTGTTATATTGTGAAGATTATGGGTGCAAGGGGGATAGATGGTGAAAGGAGGTGATTTACAGAGGCAGAGGTCATCTGTACAGATGATACAATAAGATTTAGAGCTGTACTTGATCAGCAATAGCCACACTGCACGCTAGCTTCCTCTAATGCCCTTGAAAGCCCTTATGTCCTAAGACTAATATTTGTACTTCTTTAGTGCATTCCATCCAGAACCTCAAAGGACTTTGGAAACATTGAGAATGAAGCCTCAAAAATCCCATGGAGGGGGTAAGCCTTATTATTCTCATTTTACAGGTGGAAAAACTGAAGCATGAAGAGAAAAGTAACTTTCCTAAGGGCATACAGAAAATAAAAAAGTCCAGATCCCTGCCATATAAATCCTAGAAAATGATCAATCCCTCTTTATAGAAGTTACAGCTGGAGATCTAATTGCACTGCTTAGTTTGCAAAATCATTGTTTAGGAGAAGCTGTAACTTAACTTTTGGTCAGCAGACAGGTTGCCCTACTGCATGTCTGGATGCATGCAGGTGTAGTGCTCCTGGAGGACAGCAAAAAGATGTGAGGTTGGGGGGTAAACATAATACTCCATATACTACCTGACTGATGGCAGGATGTGCCACTCATGTTTGAGGTGCAATCTAATGAAACCTAATTTCAAGTGTTTTTACTTGGCCTAGAATGGTGCAAACTTCAAACACAAATAACTGTTGAGGAAAGGAACTTTCTTACAGTGCTTTCTCTACAATATTTATGTATTATTTTTCATTTAGGGAGCCCTTAACTTGTGTTACAGAAGCGCTGCGAGGTCACCTATTGTTTTATTCAGTTTCCCCATATCACAACAACCCATTCTACAATCAGACCATCGGCCTATAATTCCTGAAACGGCTGGAAGGGTTCCTATGTCAGGAGCACCCTCTGAAGTGTCTACTGCCATGGTAAATGTGAATAAACAACACAACCAGATTCCTCCTATGTTCTCTGCTATCAAAATCTCCACCCAATGTGTCCTGCAAAGATTCAAGCTCATTAAGATAGCAAACTCATATAATTGAGAAATAGTCCCACCACCTGCCTATCTTTTTGTGTTTTTAAAACAGATTTTATAAAACCTTTTCTATGGTCCAAGCAGCAGAGAGGGAAAAAAGAGAAAAAAGAAAGACACACACAAGAAGAAAGGAGCATCTATCCCGCAACAGAGAGCAAAGTCACTTTGCCATTAATCAAGAACATTGTCTCCAGTTATATAAAAGAATTATATAAGCCTGGCATGTCTGAGAGGACAGCATGTGGAAACTCTCGTCAAACCTTGGTGGCTGCCAGTTCTAGCTGGTCTCCCTCAGAGGGCAGCAGAGCACTACCTGACTCCAGGCTACGCTTCAGCGAGACAAAACCGCCCTAGAATCTTCCTCCTCGTTACCATGCCAGAGGTTAGTCTGCCAAGCTCTCTTTAAAAAAAAAAAAAAAATCTTTGCAAGAAGAGTTAAAATTATACACTCCGGCAAAGTGTCTCCTCAGCTGGAAAATGAAGGCTCGAGTGAAAAAAGTTAAGTAGGCCTGTCCTCTCCCACAGCCCTCACCCCCAATAAATCCCAATGGAGCACCCAGCCCCAAAGCAAAACAACAGAAAACAGGGAAAGAAACTTCAAAAACGAAATAAAGGAAAGGCAAATGTGTCAGAAACCCAACATATAACTGGGTGTGTGCACATGCACACACCCACACACACAGAGGCATGGAGAATGTCGGCCAAGTACCATGTGTTTTCCTCATACCCAGGATCAGTTGTAAAAACTACACGGTTGCAGGCACCTGTTTTGTGCTCGTCAGTTCTCTTTGGATCTCCCAAATTGGACGAAAAGCACAAAAACATTTTGGTCATTCCACTGCTCAAGTTTCTCTTTCCAGAGCTGCTTCACAGTTTCAGACAAATGGTGGCTGACTTACACTTGCTGTGAACCCCAGTGGTGTTGAAATCTTTAGTGTATTTTTATGCTGGGGAGCTGCCCTTCCCAAAAACCGAGGCTTAGTACAGTGGAGAACACAAATTCCCATACACTGGATTGTAAGGAAGATATATTAAAATATGCTGAAAATATAACGGGCCAAATTCTGATCTCACTTACACCAGAGTAAAACTGAATTCTATTAGCTTCAGTTGAGTTACTTCAAATTTTTATTGACATGATAGGCTAGAAGTGCATCGCCACAAACTGCATGGAAATCAGAGAGTTTTGAAATATTTCAAATACACTTCATGCAGAGAAAGGCTTGAAAAAAAATTGAGCTTCTCCGCCCACCAAATCCCAGCATGCTTGAAATCTGGATTTCAATTCTGCTGCGAAGATGTACCTCAAGCCACACAGTCTATTGCCACGGGGCAATATATTTTAGAAACCTGAGTAAGGAAAGCACAGTATGCCATTTGTGTATGAGAGCACGTCAAACATTCACACAGTCACCCATGTCATATTTCTTACAGCCTGTAGAGAAATATCCCCCCTCTCATACCCAGTACATCCCTTTTTCCACACACATGCACACACATACACATCTGTTTCACAGAACTGTGAATTGTGAATCTTTCAGGCAATGCCACTTCTGGTTCAGCCCTCAGTAGATCTGGGACCAGGGCAGTTGGAGTGGCTGGACATATGGAGTAGAAGATATCTTTGTCCTTGGCATTTCAAAGGGCTTCAGAGATCCCGTCCATTGCTGCTACTGCAGATAAAGCAGCAGCTGGATCCCCAGTTTTCCTGGAAGCACCACTCCAGCAGCTCTGAGGACTGGAGGAAGGCCCAGCACCATGTTCAAAGGAGTGCTAAGTGCTGACTGCTCTCAGGCCCACCCCCCCATTCCACATGTGGCTATGCCCCTTCTAGGGGTGCAGAGCAGGGCTCCCACATATTTTGCCAGTGCACCTGCAGTGGCTGTCAGCCCCACTGTTTTCACTGCATTAGTCTGAGTTAAAATTTAAATGTCACCCGTGACTGAGTGGGGGGCATATGCAGCCCATCAGGGTTCTGTGTGTGGCCTGCACAACATTTTGTTTACCATTAGCAGGGTTGCAAGATTCTACTGGTATCTGTCAGTGTAATTTTTTTTCCTACTGGCATTACTAAAGCGACCCACATACGTAGCAAAGGCACGTGAAGTGAGATGCATGCCGATTCCACACTTTATCTGTGACAGCTGTGCAATCCCTCTGCATCCAATCAAAGTGCTACTACAGTTCAGCCAGGGCGTCCCACAAATTCTATATACAAATGCAGTGAGCAAAACTATCCTATCCCAAGAGACCATCTTGCAGCGCAATGAGATGAAGCAGAACAACTTATGTGGCCCACTCATTAGCCTAGTCTGTCCATCGCTGCCCTAGCTCATGTTCCATCCTCTCACATACCTCCTGCGCTCACATGTGGTGATGCTTTTCACAAGTTAGCTGACCTATCCTGGAGCACAGGCAAAAGCTCATACTAGCAGAATTCATCAGCTGTTAACACTAGCACTCTGTGCTGCTAATCCAGCCACTGTGTGCAGCTCAGGAATTAATCTGCAGTGTGGCTGCTCTCACATGGACTAGGCAAACATGAGAGGCAGTAACTCAAGTGTAGATAACTTGCGTTAACTCTGCAGTAAAGAAATAGCTTGAGTGTAATGTTGCTAAATTATTTCTAGTTCTCTTGCACTCAGAATCAAGTACAGAAGCAGACTGGAAATGTTTTAACTATATAGGCTGTGGCCCCAGTGACTCTCTGGGTAGCACCCATTTGCAATCTCTTTCCTTTCTGAATAGGCGCATTTGCTACCATTGCTCTTACGGGAGGCGGTATACTATCCGGAGGTCCTCACAACAAAAACTATTCCAAATTAGAGTGCTCTGACCCTACTCCATGAACTCAGTGGAAAGGGAAAGGCGGCAATGATGATGTTTGGCACCAGGAAAATAAGCGTTCACAGCATTACTCCTCTTCTTTCTAACTGATCAGAGTTTTCCCTGTATCTAAGTAACTTAAACATATGAGAGGCTACCATGAGGAGGAGAGCAGGTCAACAAGGGAAACATCAAAGCCAACTTAGAATTTAGAGAAAACCTACTCGAAAAAAAGAGCTCAACACTCACTTTGATCAAAGCCTACCAATGTAGGACCCCAAGTGCAAAGGCCCTATGAATGGTTATCTCCTCATTTCTCTGAACCTGAAGCCTGGACTTCTGTAGTAAGTTTTATGGGCAGGCAGCAAATTCTGAATCATTTATTACACAACATAGGATTCTCTACAGGTTCTCATTTCCTTCTTCCACAACATAAATTGGAAATTCAGAATGTGACCATGGGCACACTGTATCGAAGGGACTGAAAGACCTGGATCTGGCTGCTGCATAAACAGGGGAAAAAGGAGGCAACCATGAGGGGAGGAGCAACTTCCCTGAGTGACCTATCTTTGTATGCTATGTATGTTTGTACATCTTCCCCTATTCCTCCTCTGAGCTGGCTTCAGTGCTTAGCAGCCTTACATACTAATTTCACCTGTGGATGTCAATGTAATGCACTATTTTGGTATATATGGCTAAGTCTTCTTCTGCTAATAGATCCCAGCAAACTATAACAGCCTCCTGTTTATTGCCAGCCCAGAGTTATTCAGTTTCACAAGGTTCTGGATTAAGCCCCACGTGTGGGTGGCTTGATCCCAATGGAGTATTAGACTCTTGCTCTGTGTGTGGTCATGGTTTATTATATTAGCTCATTAATTTATTGCAGTAGTCAGTGAAGCTGAGTCAGATAATACTCAAGGTGCCATCATATTTTCCCCTCATTATAAAGGAAAACAGAGGACCAAGACAACAGGGGAAGGGATCTTACAGTAGATGTCTCTGACGTATAGAATCCTAGAACTTAAACATGGCAAAGACTTATTTATTTTAGTCAGTGCAGGATTGTATCTTAGAGTACATATAGTATTGCTTCATCTAGACTCGTTTTAAATGGCCCTTGTAATGGGGTTTCTACACAATTCTTTTGGAAGAGCCTTCAACTACCAGCGACATCTCTTGGCAAGTGTTTCACAATATCAATGATTTAAATGCTTTCCCTTCTTTTGTGGCTTTCTACTCTTCTAACGTCCACAAACTCTTCGTTGTAAGTCCACGTCTTTTAAACAAACTGCAATCATTTAGCACGTCTTTCAAACTTTACTTGTAAACGAGTCCCTCCAGCCTCTGACAGCCCCCTGCCCTCACCCTACAAAATGCCAATTAACCAAGTATTCCCCCTACCCCCACTTTTATGTATATAAGCACAGCAGTATTCTATCACAAAGGTCTAGAAGCCTGACACTGAACAATACACATAGCTACTATAAGATTTTAGGCACTGAATGTCGCTTAACATAGATTTTTTTTGTTAGTGTCTTTTAGAGGCAGAATGGATCTGAACTGATTGTAAATAGAGCTATACAGGTAGGGAGGACTACTGCCTTCCATTAGGATAACTCTGAAACCCAAAATTGCCATTATTTTGCTTACTACAACATGACAGTGCACTCACACACAATTTGCTTCCCAGCAATCCCCCTCAGTGTCTTTCAAGCATGATGTTTCCTCAGGTTTCTCCCTCACAACAAATTATCTCTTTTGGGGATTAATTTCTCCCAGAGGCATTAACATGTCACACAAGCCAACCTGGCCTCCCTCATGGATACACAATTTAGTCTGTTCAGCCGCTAGTATTTTCCTGTGTCAGCTATGGAACATTTGAGGCCTCCCTTGAAACCAACATCTGCCCAAGTCACAGTTCTAGAAATGGACCCAAATGCTCTATGTCTGAGGTTCTCTGCTTTCAGAAGCTTGTCAAGCCCATTTCAACTGATTCAGGTTATTAAAAGGATTCAATTTCTCCTGGCTACACTTCAGTCCAGCATGATCTGGAATTAGTGTACAAGACAAAGCAGCTAAGTGGTTTCTTATGAATTTCTATTTACTTCCTTGTGTCCCCATCTCAGAGCACAACCCACAATCAAGCAGCTAAACTGAGCAAAGTATAGGAAAGCCCAAAAGTAACATGCAGAGCCCTTCATACAAGCATCTACTATCATGGGGAGGCTCTGAATTGGTAAAGGTGAAGGCTGAACTCTCCAGCCCCTAGAAAAGGGGATTATTCATGGGCAGACACTGGCTCCTACTGCAGCAGAGAAAATACAGGTACGGTGCCTGCCACATACTCTAGAGCAAAGATTTTCCATGACAAAAATAAGCTGAATTATTTAATGATAAAATTATAACTGCCCCATGTGAATACACTTGGAAAGACAGGTAACAAAAAGGTCAGAATGATTCTTGCCTTCTTTAGTGCATTTATAAAGTAGGCAGTCGTAATGAAGCCATTTCCACAAGGGGTCAACCAAATAGGCCACGTAACTGTTGATAGTGCGTGTATAGCATGCAATTTAAAGGTTCTGGTGATATGCAGCAGCAGGATTCAGGGCAGGGCACGTACATCCTAGCAGGAACTAGGGTGGGGGAGAGCACGTGCTGTCACATGACACTCACGTAGTCAAGGATATATGAGCATTGCTGATAGCACTGCACACCCTAAAGGACTGTGTCTGGATGTGCTGGGTCATGACCAAGCCCTGCTCTCTGGAATACCTGCTAGTGCATTGGAGGACAATACTAGGGGACTGCTAATGATGTAACAAAGGCAGCTACTAACTGAGCTTTCACTTTCCAGACTCCAAGTATTCCTCCTAGCAGAGGCAGTGTGCCTGCCTCTAGCTACTGCCCCCACATGAGGAGGAGCTACAGTACCCAAGAACTTCACTGGCATTCCCAGTCATTGTTTGGCTTTAACACAGTTAGTGCACAGTGTGTGCGTGCGTATGCACGCATCTGCATGAGTGTAAAAGTTGAGGCATCTGGCTTTCCCTGTTTTAAAAACGTAAGAGGAAACAAGTTATTTGTCTGGAAAGTCAAGTAATTTTTAAAGCTGCTTTTACTCCACTTTCATCTCCCACCCGCATATGTGATACTCTTGCCACTCCTGATATCTATGATTCTCCCTGTATGTCCTGAACCTCTCTCAGATGCGACTCTGACCGCACGTGATGTGCGGTCAGAAACTGACAACACAAGATGGAGATATGAGTATGTTCAGTTAAAAACAAACCATCCTCACAACCCTGTGAGAAGCAGAGAAGCCTGACCATGTATCTGACCACAAAAGTGAGATGAGAAGATATATAGAATTCTGAAAACGGTACCATAAAATATGACAAGAGACAGAGAAATCTGAAAAGAACACAAAACCTGGGACTGGATCAGAAAGGCAGTGGGATCAAACCCGAGCAGGATAAAACTACAGGTTGTACCTCCCTAGTCCAGCAACCTCAGGACTTGAGTGGTCCCAAATGAGGGAATTTGCCAGATCAGAGGAGATGAAGCCTCTGGGTTTGCCGGGAGTAGGCAGAGGAGGAGGGGCGGGGGAGAGGGAGGGGACAGGGTAGGCAGTGGATCTGCCAGCAGGGCTCCCTGCCACCAGTGGGGCTCCACTCCCAGCCCACCATCCAGACCAACTCTGGCTCCCCGTCACCAGCTGGGGCTTTCTGGTCTGATAACATCTGTGGTCCTGCAAGACCATGGATGTTGCCAGGCCACAGAGTGCCAGACAAGAGAGTTTCAACCTGTCTATTGAGAGGCACAAAAACCTGTCCATTAAAGCAGGAAGCTACAGTGAGAACCAAGTCAATTTCACCAGAGCAGTTTAAAGAAAACTCACACACCTTACATTAACAGGAACAGAGATCTAATCATTACAGTTGAAAACTGTAATATTATGCCCTCCAGGCTAGCATGTAAGAGATCATTTCAGGACACTGTGAAACTACCAGAGGCAGAAAACCCACTGAGACTATCAGGAAGCTTCACTGAGAAGTAAAGCAATCCAACCAAGCTTCTGCAAAACTTCAGGAACACAGAGACCCAGTTTGAAAAGTACAGAGCTACAAGAACAATTGCGACTGACAAGAGCAGTTTAAAACTTTAATTAATTACAGGGAAACCAAACTACAACAAGAAATACACTGATTGAATCAGACTAGTAAGTATACCAAAGGCAAAAATCTGATAAAAAAGAAGAGGGCAAAACATCTCTGAGGGACATGACGGCACCAAATTAAACTTGAGTATTAGGCAAAAAGATCCTACCAGAGCAGGGCCCAGCTAGAAAATGTAAGGAGGTCAAACCACTGCTGAACTACAATATGAGACTAACACTTACCAACATTTTTACTAGTATATTTATTACCCACTTATTTCCCACGTAAATGCGTAGTGTAAAATTTAGCTTGTGTTTAGCAGCAGTGGCCAAGTGTTGAAGACTTTGGGATGGATTTTTTTTTTGGTTTTGGTTTTGCTTTTCCTTTTGCTGAAACAAGAACTTTTTTGTAGGACATAACATTTACTTACAGTGGCTTCGAAATGGTGTCACTCTTCAGGCAAATCACTCCAAGCCTTGGGCCTAGTGCAGACGTTCATTGGGGCAGGGGACAGAGGGAGGCTGTGTCTGTACTTGAAAGAAACAAAAGGAAAACAGATTAGGGAATTGTTAATAATTTAGCAAGAGTGAGAGAATTTGCTGCAAGGTTAATCAGTATTCTCTGCATCTATATGACAGAGCAAAGCCTAACAGAGCTAAATTCTGTGCTCTCTTACACCTTGCCAACCCCAGCTCTAAATGAGGCTAGATTCTGGTCCATTGTCTCCATGGCCTAACCGTTCTAAATATTTTGAGTAGGTAAGATACGGGGAATCAAGCAGCAAACTTCCACACAACAGAATTCCTTCCTGGTCTTGAAGGTTGCTTGTCATGACTGCAGCTGCATGGATCAACAGCAGAAATGCTAGGTGTAAAAGAAACACCAGTGTTTTTCCTATCACATCACCTAACTTTGCTCAGAATAGAAGACAGAAAGAGCTGCCTTTAAGCTAAAATATGAGCAAAGAGAGGAAAAGGAAGCTACTGTGCTCCTCACGCTTACTTTCAAAACAAGCAGCTAAAATAAAAGTGCCTCATTCCAAAGGCAGAAACTCCATCTACTTGCTCATTTGGACACCCATGGGTGCCACCTTAGTGACAACCCTCTCCCCCCACAAAACAGAGATATTTTATTCTTTAAGCTAACATTGGACCTTAGTAGCAATGTTATGTCTGAAATGTCTTCTCTGGAGGCCATAACCTCCTTTGAGAAGGGGGTAAACTCAGCAACCTAATATAGAATGGATCCAAAGAAAAAATTCAGATTCTATTATCCTTGATATTTGGTAGGTGCCTGAGTTTTGCAAATGGTCCCTGATTTTATAAGCAAAATCCCTAGTTTTTAGAACACTACTAAAACATTGGGATTTTTTAAAATCTTTTGTGATTAAATCCATGACTAGACTAACAGGACTGCCCCTTCTCTAGTTATTACAATTCTTTGGCAGTTGGGTGTGGAGGATGGAAGCACATCTGAAATCAATATGCAGATGAGAAGCGAAATCCTGCTCACATTATTCATGCAAGTACAGGTTGAACCTCTCTAATGGCAACATCTGTAATCTGGCATGCTTTTAGTTAGTCAGAGGACCACTTATGGGTATATCCAAGACTCCCGTGGTCCTATAAAGTTTATTTCCAGCCACCATTCCTCGCTCTCAGTGTTCTGTGCTGTTATTTAGCTCTAATTTACCCTTAATGTCTCTTAAGAGCCCAGTAAGCAGTGGAAGTGTTGGCAATGCTGCTAGCTAATATTTACTTCCCACGATCAGGCAAATTCTATCGTTTGGCACCAGGCAGGTCCTGAGGGTGCTGGACTGGACAAGTTCACCCTGTAGCACCATGGACATCAGTGTCTCCAATCCTGACCATGCTGCAGCCAATGTTGCTATTCATATGAACACAATATTTTCAGCATCACCAGTGAAGAAAAATGACTATTCGCTCTATCGACAAAATCAAACAAACCCACAGGTGAACAGAAATGATACAAAGCGTCATTGTTATTCCACAGATAATTAACATTGCTGAGCAGGTCTGAATGCATGCTAGGAAATCATTAAATCATTAAAATAATATTCAAAACCATAATCAATACAGCAGACACATTGGAATGAGTGCCTACCAACACAATTAAGTATTCTCTCAATGCATTTTGGAAAGCAATATAATAATACATTTCACAAAGAATACTTTCAGGAACAGTTTAATGTACACATTTTGTAATAATAGTTAATGGCAAGCTGGATCTGCATAAGCAGACACACTATGTACCACTTGGCAGTTACACTGCACTGAGGCTCGAGCACACATTTTCTCTGAGGTTCCAGTTTTTGTCAGCATACTTCTCCCACCACAAAGTTTGCTTTAAATTGCATATTGAAACAAATTTGAAAGCTCAATACAAAACTTCTGAACCACCACAGAACCACCTGTTTCTGAAGTGGAGCCACAACTCAGCTCCTTATTTGTTTGAAAGGTTCATGAACCACAGTGACCAACATAAAGGGTTGAATTTCTAGAATGTAATGATGCCCAATATACGCATAAGTTTCAGATTTCATTGCTAACGCTGCGTGCCTTAAACATTCCATTAATGTTATTAACTTGGGTATTACATGTATATTTATCCATATTTACACATATTCAAACCCACCTAAGTCATACTTGGCATTTTAGAGGGAGGAAGACACATTAATCATTTCACTATTTTTATGCAGCAAGGAGGTACTTCATATAATGATTTAAGAGGTGCACTGAAGTTCAGTTTCTGTGCTGGCTTCCATGAAGTTCCAAAGGGCATAAAGTCAGTGAAAAACGGAGTCCTTTATAATAGTGCTGATGATTAATGGACTCCCTTACCAAAATTCCACATAGAATCACAGAATCCTAGTGCTAGAAGGGACCTCAGGAGGTCACTGAGTCCAGCCCCCTGCCCAAAGCAGGATCAACCCCAACTAACTCATCCCAGACAGGACTTTGTCAAGCTGGGGCTTAAAAACCTCTAGGGATGGAAACTCCACCATCTCTGTAGCTAACACACTGCAGTGCTTCACTACCCTCCTGGTGAAATACTTTTTCCTAATATCCAACCTACTCCTCCCCTTCTGTAACTTGAGACCATTGCTCCTTGTTCTGCCATCTGTCACTACTGAGAACAACCTCTTCCACCCTCTGTAGAGCCTCTCTTCAGGAAGTTGCAGGCTGCTATCGAAGCGTCCCTCCCTCTTCTCTACAGCAAACTAAACAAGCACAAGTCCCTCAGCCTCTCCTCATAGGTCATGTGCTCCAGCCCATAATCATTTTTGGTGCCTTCCCCTGGATTCACTCCAATGCATCCACATCCTTTCTATAGTGGGGGCTCCAGAACTGGACACAATACTCCAGACGTGGCCCCACTAGTGCCAAATAGAGGGGAATAATTACTTCTCTAGATTG
Source organism: Carettochelys insculpta (assembly GCF_033958435.1). Taxonomy (NCBI): domain Eukaryota; kingdom Metazoa; phylum Chordata; order Testudines; family Carettochelyidae; genus Carettochelys; species Carettochelys insculpta. Next base: position 222,167,294 of record NC_134137.1, read on the forward strand.
GCTGGAAGTGCTTTTCCTAATGCACCCCACTATGCCAGTAGCTTTCTTGGCTACAAGGGCAGACTGTTGACTCCTATCCAGCTTTTCGTCCACTGTAATCCCTAGGCCCTTTTCTGCTGCACTGCTACTTAGCTAGTCACTCCCCAGCCTGTAACAGTGCTTGGGATTCTTCCATTCCAAGTGCAGGACTGTTCTAAACCTATCTTTCCTTTTCTGTAATTTGTGTGTTCATCCTTGCTTGCTGTCTTATCTGACCATTTATCAACACCATTAACCAAAATTGGTGGGTCCCAGCCTAGTATTTAAATTCCACATAAGCAGATATGGTTTCTATTCTTCTACAAACACAAAATGCACAAGCAAAATAATCAAGATTTATCCATTTTCTTATGGTTACCTTTCTGGTTAACTTAACTAACAGCAAACAAAAGCTTCCAGCCAGTTCCTGGACCTGATCTTGGCTGATTCCAGGAGCTATTTTTTGCAGGCCCTCTCTCATTCAGTCCCTAACACTACTTCCCTTTACCTCACCCTCCAATTCCTTTTCTATTTCCTGTTTGGAGCTAATGAGACCCAAAAGATTGAGTGTCATGATCAGTCAACAGAATAGCCCTGCGTTGCTGTGCAGGGATTCAGCACTTGATGTCCAGATCTGAAGTTACTCTCTCTCAGTGAGGCATGATCACATGGCTCAATTTTGTAGTCAAAAGCTGATTTTCTCGATTGCCTGTGCTGGAAAGTAGCATCAAGATCTGCAAATCTTTGTTTCTTTCTGTCTGTTATGTAATCCCCAGCAAACTAATTTGTTGCTGCTGTGTGAGGCAGGAAATAATCCTGTTTATTGTCCTCATGTGGCACTAGTTTTGCATGGCTAAATGGCAGCAAGAACTTGCTTGTCATTAAAAAGAGCAGATCTGATTCTGAGCACACACAGGGCAGATCTCTTGAGTGAGGAGGGCCCATTTTTACAGCCACTTTCTGCTCTGAGACACATTTTAAATCTGGATTGTCCAGGCCAAATACAGTTTTTGTCTTTGCCACTGTTACTTTTTGGAACTGGAGAAAACTGAAAACATGTTTGGGTGATAGTCTCGAAGCAAATGCAAAGAGATGGAGCCATCCATTGTATCGTGTTCAAGAATTGTCTAGTGGCACAAATAAATAATTCTAGGCATATTGAAATGTAATGGGATGATATGCACCCTAATACGTACTGTAGACACATGCTAAGTAGGTGCAAGCAGAGCAAGGTTAAACCTGGACCCCCTTCTAGCAGTCAGCTTTTTGCACCAAGATAGACGTCTGTGTACATTAATGCAGGGGTGAGCAAATGTGTTACTTCGGGCCCCACTTTTCATCCCTGCAACTGTTAGGGGCCCCCCAACCTGCCTAATGTGATCCAAACCAATGGAAATTTCAGTTATGTTCATATGAAAAAAACCCTTTCCACATGTGTAAGAAAGTAAGTATGTAGAACGTAAACACTTTATTAATTTGTATATAACTGTGAATACACATGCATGAAAACAGTAACAGATTTCAACATTTTTAATGAGATGGATAAGCCTGAGACCCAGCAGTCAATCATGCTACACTCCCCGCTTAGGAAATTTCATGCCCCCCCGGATCTTGTACAACAGAGGGCAAAACTTGACCCCCCCCAAAAACATGAGATCTCAGCAGCATGGGGTACCCTGTAAGAAGTCCAGAATGTTGTTTATTTTTTTAAACAGGTACAACTTTAATAAATACTACCACAGAAGGGAAACTTATTTTTCCCCCATCCTCCTAAAAGCAGTGTGTATCCATTTCAGACATGGGGGCCTGGAACCCAGACATTATTTCCTCTATGCATTGGATATTTGTAGATAAACCATTTGAATGAGATACTCTGGGATGCTGCTCTCGTCTGGTAAAGGCCAGTTTCTCATAAATACATCTTTGCAAAAGTACTGGAGGGAAATACTTTCCCTCGAATCCCAAGGGCTCCTGTTGAAATCTGGAAGAGCAATTCATGTTTATGGTAAAGGCTGCGTCATGTTTCCAGTATTTGTCATACAAATAAGTAACAGAGGTTTTGTATCTATTTCTCTCTCCCTCTAGCCACCCTCCTTTATCTGACACTAACACTTCACCATGCATAAATTGCAATGCTTTGCTTAAAAAGTGGAATTTGCACTTAAAACATAAATCCAGACCCCATCACAAAACACGGAATCGTCATTTCCCAGAGGACTAGCAGACCTGAGAGGAGAATTTATCAAGGGGTTCCTGTGAATTTTTGTGCACCTCTGTCACTGATTGAACTGCCTCTCAAGTACAGGTTGAACCTCTCTAGTCCGGCACACTTGGGACATGACTGGTGCCAAATGAGAGCATTTCTCAGACCACAGGAGGTCAGTGTTGTTCAGCAGCATTCCTAACACTCTCACTGCTTACTGTACTCTTAGAAGACATTTAGGGGTAAATTAGAGCTACATAACAGCACAGAACACTGAGAGCCAGGACTGGTGGCTCGAAACAAACTTCATGGGACCACAGGAAACTTGGCCACACCCACGGTAAGTGGTCATCCGTCTGACTAAAATGATGTTGGATTCCGGATGTTGCCGGATGAGAGAAGTCCACAGTAGAGAGGTTCAAACTATAGTATTCACAGTCAGTTTAGTATTCTGTTCCATGCTGCAGTGAGCAATCCCAGTTCAAGGTCTCCCCTGTCTCAGAGCAGGGGTCTAAAAGCAAGCACCTTCTCCTAAAATCTCAGAGCATAATGATCCCTCCTGCAGCAACATGCTCCTCGCCATTGTGTCAGCCCAAAACCCAACTCAATACCGTGCTAGAGGGCACCAGAGATCTAGGCTTTCATTTGTGATAAAAAAATCGAAGGCCCGGCTATTTGTTACTAACAACGATCTCATTGAGTCCAAAATTATGCATGGGTGTAGATAAGAACCTCTCCCCCTTTCATTCTATGGTTAATATAGAATTGATATGGTTTTCTTTACTAAAAGATTCAAATTTTGAAAATATATTATAAATTGTATATTAAATCTCATCTAATTATCTCCCGCTATGTTTCTAAAGTGCCTACCAGTACTGTATTTGAGTTGCTCACAAAATTACAAAGTGTATAAACATTTCTTATTGACCTATAAAAGTCAGACCTAAGTGAGAAAAATATTTGAAGCCTGATTCTGGTTTCACTTATGCAGATGGAAATAAGGAAGAACTTTCCTGTGTGGAACAGAGTTACACCTGTGTTAGTCCTCTGAGGCAGGGATATTTTTATACTTGCATTAGTACAACACTTGGCACAATGGAGACCCAGTCCTGAAAAGGGGCTTGGGGTGTTACCCTAAAACATGTATTTACTACTTCTACTACTAAAATCACTGAAAACTTGGAAACAGCCCATAAATTTTTTGCCAGGAGCCAATGCTAAGACATTGTCTTGTGTGCAATTGCAGGTTTCAGTGAATCAGATGTCTGTGATAGGAGTTCAAAAAAGGAGAACAAGGTCACACAGTGGGCCCTGGGGCAAGGCAGGAAGGGAGCGCAGCTCCATGCTCCCAGAAGGGCAGAACGAGTGGGGCCTAAAGCAATCATCCCTCAGCACTGCTCAGACCATGGCCATGCCACCCACCCCACACTCAGAGCCACAAGGACTGGCGCTGCTGCAGCGTTTGAAAGGGGCCCAGAGCTTTGGCCACCGCCGCTGCCAAAGAAGGAGCAGTGGTGGCTGGAGCTCTGGGCCTCTTTGAAATGCTGGGCCCCTGTGCAACTGCCTATCTTGCCCTCCCACATCAGTTGGCTTGATGTCACAGACGGAGTTAAAACTAAAGAAGAGAAAAAGCTGCCATTCGGGCATTTTCAATGCCACAAGCATCCTTGAAGATGAACAGTGCAATGCGAGGGCAGCTGGTTTGTCACCAAGAAAAGTATTTGGTCAGAGTGACATTGCTTTGCAATTGCTGTCAGCAGAGAACAAAGGTGAATCCATTGCCAGAAAACAATCGCCACCACCGATGCTTCTGCCACTGAAATATGAGTTGCCATCACCGCACCCACTAGAGACCAAGAAAATGACTATGAATTAACATTGTAACAGTAATGTATCCATCCCATCCACTGCTTTGGCTAGTTATGACAGATGAGCTTCATGAACATTTCATTGCCAAGGAACCCTGTCAAAATATTGGTGATTTCTTCAAATCTGTTCAGCATCCTGGAGATGTCAAATGAAGTCTGAAAGAACATTATTTCTGAGGCAGAACAAAAACAATGCAAGCATCGTAGAGAATGGCTGGTCTAGTCTTCACACACCAGTTCAGTTTATTGCTATGCTTGCAAACTTTTCAGCACATCCCCAAAACAACAGGCTCTTAATGCCATAGGTGCCCACAAAAGGAAGAATTCCTCAAAGAAGAAAAGATCTCCAGTTCACCTTGATAAGGGGCTGCAAACTGACAATTGATTTTCACCTGCCTATGTTCACAGACTGAACAAGGTAACAATAAATAGCTTTTGAACGATGAACATGTCTCTTGGCAACTGTCCTGGAGAGAACAGTCAGAAGTGTGTACAACACTTAATATAGTAAGGTTTGGTCCTTTTTGGTTGTGATAAGACCCGTGGGTTCTGACTCTTTCCAGTTATTTGCACCCAGCAGCCTGGATTCATCTTTCGCTTGCTAAGGAAAAGAAACTGCCTGGTAATTGATCCATTCCTAAGTTTCACCTTACAGTATCATTTCACCAGTACAGCTGCAATACAAGTCATAGTCATCCCTGGTGTAGTTCCACCGACATCAATGGAATCACACCAGGTAGGCATCTGGACTTTTCAGATCAACCTGCCGCAGATTGTTAGAGAAGAAAAAGAAGGAAATTAAAATCTGGATTCAATATGAATCTTCATCTACTCATCTGTTTCTAACACACCAATCATCAGCATATAAAAAAAGCTGGGAAATACAAGAATTAAAAATATCTCAGCATCATTTTGGTAGATTTCTCCTCCTCCCTCAGCAAGGTTTTAGGAGATGGCTTTATTTGGTGGGGGATCCCTTTCAGGAGGCAGAGAATTTGCTAACTAATATGAGCTTATGAGAAGGACCTGCAACTATTCTGGTAACCAATTTTTCAAGACTTTGACAAACGTTGCACAAAGTGTAGCTTGTGATGTATCATTTGAAAACTCATCTTTTGATAAACATTACTATCCTGGTAAAATAGGTGCAGCAACGTACTTCGTAAAGTTATACATTTCTACTGTACAACACTGCTATGACATGCTCCAAGTTTAAGAAAAACAGGCCCAAACCAATTTTTCTGGAAGGAAAGACTAATGCCCAGCCAAGGAGTCATTCTGCAGCAACAGGAAGGTGCAAATAAGAAATTAACACTTCATCACAGGGATGGGTCAATAAACACATTCACAAGAGAATGATTATTGCTTACAACCTGTCTGTGGGTAATCCTCAAAGAAAGAGGGGTGGCATAAGAGACACAAGGGCCTCCACTTCATCTCTCTCTACCTCCGTCTCCGCTTATGACAGCAAATCTCCCCCAAAGAGCTGAACTAAGGATGGGATCCAAGGCTGAAAGGAAACTCAGCCTGTGAAATTTACTAGTGTATGGGGGGACAAAACGTTTTGCTTTTAAGTTCATTTAACTTGTTAAAGTTAGGCATTAGCTTGAGTTCTACTCATTGGGTTTTTTTTGTTTTTGTAATCAAGACCGACTTTTAGGCCTTGTCACTTAAAATTTTGTCTTTCTGCAGCTAATAAATATATCTTATTGCTTTAGCTTGAACAGTGTGTTTGGATTGGAGCACATGGGAAACTCCCATAGGGAGAAGAACACTGGTGAATATATTATTTTCCTCTGATGAAATGATAAAATTTTCTAGGAGGTTGTATGGTTGAGCAGTATGCTGGACCATGCAAGATGCACATTTCTGGAAAACAAGACCGAGACTAGGGATTTGCTGCCATTGTCTTGTATGTTATGTATAAGTAACTGGCCATAACATTCATGTACTTAGCTGCGAGTGATTTTACATGCTAGGAGCTGTGTATGAACTGGCCAGAGGTGGCTGGTTATACAGCACATCAGTGTAAATGGCACATCAGGTTAGAGAATTGAGGGAATGTAACTATTCAAAAGTCCAGACTGTACCCTGGTGAATGTCACAGAGGGCCCATTTGAAAATAGGTGTTTGCAATGTGCTCTAAGAGGGGCAAGGCATAAGCTCTCCCTGACCTTGTGGGGTAAGGAGATTATAACCAAACATTCCTTTGCCGAAAATGTCTCACCCTCAGCTCCTGAGGGCTGCACACTACTAAAAATGCTAAGTTATACATGATGTTAATACAGCACCTCCAATTCTCCTGAAAGTCAACAGCTGTACAATCTGTAACCAACTCAGCAAAAAGATTAGGTAAAAAAAAACCCAACAGCAACACACTTCTCCAGATGTCTACAATGCTCTTCCTGTATACCTGATGATCCCAGATTCAAATTACACAGCTGAATGCTCATTTAATTTATATCCAAAAGGATTAAAGAAAAAAGACATGGGATCCATGGTGAGAGAGGGGAAGTCTGAGCTGTGGCTCTTTTATCCACTGAGGGGTAACTGACTGCGGTCTTGAATTCTGAAGATTTGGTCAAAGAGTTTGGTTCATGAAAAGCACAGAGAAAGACACAGTAGACTTCCTGTTTCACACTTCAGTGACAAAACACAAAGTTAAAGTTTTAGGTGAACATGTGAATTTATTCTAAACCATTGTTTAATCAAACTGAAGATTATGCATATCTGTGAAGCACTGCATTTTAAATGTCAAGTCATTGTGTACAATAGGTCCCAACGCGTAATGTATATTTGTGATAATTTAATATTTAATTAAGCTAATGAAATAACTGTCTCAACACAGGATTACTGGAATACGTCTAAAATGTATAGATGTCAGCTCAAGCTGCCAGGTGAGGATCTGGCTTTCAAAAACCCTGTATGTCTGGTAGGAAAGGTTGGATTCAGAATTTGACTGCAGGCCTATTTTTAATGAACTCTATGAGCTACTTTTCACTTCCCTCCTGAAAGTAAGTACAGTGTGTCCCACACAGAATGATCGCTGAATATTAGTAGGTAAAGGATCTCTACTGCAAATGTGTCACAGGGCTGATGTGCCCCAGCCCCACCTGAAGTAGGGAGGCCATATTGACATTCCCCTGTCCCACTATCATATCTGGGATGCTGTGGACTATGACCTAAATCAGTTTCTGTGGTCCATTTCTAGATCAGCGCAGCATAGGGGCCACAGACAATAACAGTGGCCCCCTTCTTCAGGGCAGTGAGGCCCAATGGCCAGAGTCCATTACAGCAGCCTTTGCTATTGGCGCAGTGTGACTCAATGGCCAGGGTCAACCACTGTGTTGCCCTTGCCATCAAGACAGCACAGCCCCATGCCCAGAGTCAGTCAGCACAGCAGCCCTTGCATTCAAGGTAGTGCAGCCCAATGGCCAGAGACAATCACAGTAGCTTCTTTCCCTCCCACTTTGGGTCACACCCGGGGGCACTAAGGCAGAGGGGTGGCCTGCTACTGGGTCTTGCGGGGAATCCGACCACAACATGCTGACTCATCCGGGTTGGAGGTACCACTCTGTCAGCCCCTCTGGGTCACTTCCTACCCTTTGTCCTGGGGTTGTCATCAGTGTTTTGCTTGGGTCACTGGGCTCCTCGGCAAAGTGGACACTTGTGTCTCCCTGGGCTGTGGGCTCCGTGGTCAAGCAGGGCTCTCCACCCAAGATATCAGCAGTTCTTTGGAAGGAGCCTCCATCACAGGTACTTCCTCTCACGTGGTCCAACCTGACTGAGCAGGATTAGTGCCTTTTATATCTGCTTGCCAGATGGAGCATGCCCAGCAGGGCTGTGGGGGAATGGCATCTTCCACTGAAACAATGGGATGAATCTGCTCAGCACCAGCACAGGGCTGATGTGCCCCATCGCAATATGGCATACGTGCATTAGTAAGAATAAAATAATATAAATATTTCAATTGTTCTGCCAGTATTTGCCAGTCTTATTCTCTTGGGGTTTATTGGAGTTCAGTATTTAGCTCTCGCCTGTGCACATTAAGGGATATTTCTCTGGCTATTTCAAAAGACTTTGAGAAAAACCAAAGGCAGTTGCCCCTACTGTTGGGTAAGTGCTGCTAATGCACAAGTGCTGTTTTCTGAGCACTAAAAAGACCATTTCCAACAGCTTAATTTCTTCCCCTCTGACAGCAGAAGTTACTAGAGAGAATGCTTTATATATATTTTGCTGAAATTTAGAACAGTCCTTCAGGTGCTGCAGGGAGTGGTCCAGGGACACTGGATGTGGTTGGTTGAGGTAACTCGTTACTGCAACATTTGCCTTTCCCCGAAAGCAGCACGAGAGGAAGTCATTTGAGTGTGTTTGATATTGTTAGGAGAATGGAGTATTTGTGAACCTATCAGCAAGAGGCTCTGAGAAGATTGGTGCTGGATCAGCTGTTAGGAAAGCTCATCCCCCTCAGGTGCAGCAGTTATCACCGCAAACAATGACGTAGGTGAGTGGAGCTCACCTCTCCCAGAAGGAGACGCCAGAGAGAACAATGAGGAAGTGCTGGCTGCAGGAGCGCTCACAGCCATTTTAGTTCTGATCAGACTTCACAATTTACTTGAATGAAGAGCGTTGGCAGAAGTTTGAAGCTATTCCAGATCTCAATTCTCCTGCACAGGACTATAAAAATGATGGAGAAGCGTTACCTACAGAGAAGCCAAAATCTGTCTTGGTTCCAGCCTCCACCAGCGGAGAAGTAAATGAGAAAACAGAGCGGGAGTGCTAACTCTGCTTACAGAAACTTCAGTCTCAAACAGTACAGCACAGACACTGTTGGGAACAGTGTAAAGAGTGCTGGCTATGGTCTATTGTCACAGCTCCTGCAGACTCAGCCTCTCCATGCCGAGGCCAGTGACACAGACACATCAACTCAGCGAATCTGGGAGACTTCAAGAGATCCAGAATTAGCAGCAATCTACACTCCTGATAACCCAAGTGCTCTGCTTGAGAGGCAGAAGGTAGCAGGAGAATGGTTACACTCAGCCGACATTGATTTCTCCAGCCCTTTGTCTGTGTCTGCTTTCTGTCTCATTTGGAGGTGGTTACTGCTACTACAAGTAGCATGAATCATGTCTCTGTTAAAAAACAGAGCTTCAATTGTCTTACATAACCCCTGTTAGCTGAACATCTAACAATAGCAAGACATTTCCAGGTAGAGAACCTGTCTGCCTCCCAGACATACACACATTCTTAGTGCCTCACTACAGGGAGGGAGCAAAGGTGATTTAAAAAAAACAAAACAAAACAAAAAAACCCCAGAAAACAAAAAAATAAAAAACCATGCACAATAACTATTCTGAATTACAGGAGCTGGTGACTATTATTTAAAATGCAGCTCATATATTAAACATCCAACGAATTAAAATCTAATGTGAACTACTCCTTGCGAAAACAGAGCACACAGAGAAAGCCAGTTCCTCTGAACTTGAGATAAGTTTGAGCTGCAAAGTTCATATTTGGCTCCTGATCTGAAAGCCTGACTGTGTCTGGATCTGTGTCATTCTACCCAGACAAGCAACTTCTGGAATTAGTCATTCTGTATTACTCCTGGGGCTGGGGAGAGGGTTACAAGTGAGAATGTCACTTTGACGCAATGTTCCCAGGGCTTATTTTAAAACTAAAGGTAAGAAATTCAGGAAATTCACAAGTTTTTCCCATCAATCTTATTTCTGACCCACCCAAAACCCTCTGCATACCTGCATGAAATAGCAGAATAGGTGATCCTCATCAAGAGCCTGACCCAATGCCCACTGAATCACACAGTCTTTCCACAGACTTGTATATTGAGTTTTGGATCTGGCTCCAAATGCCATAAAAGAAACGCAAATCTGCCCTTTGAAAATATGGGGTCAGCTGTCTACTTGACACTCCATCTCTCACGTGCACTCTGTTCAACCATTCAGCCAACAGCAGCTACACAGAGATCATTGCTGCAGCTTGGGATTTGAATGAGAAGTGAATGTCATTAGTTTGAGAATTAAAGATCTGCAACCTAAACTTACAATTGAGTAGGATGGTGTACTTATTGAAGTCTATGATTTGGGATCTGGCACTTCTGTTTTTTTCCCAGCTTCTGACAAATGGTTAAGTTGCTTAGTCACTCTGTGCCTCAGTTTCCCTACATGTACCTGTACTAAGACAAACCCCATTCCTAAAGTACTCAGACTACATTAATGCTTGTACAGCATCTTTAGGTCTTCACAGTAAGTGGTCAATATTCAAAGCATTATTTCAGCTCCAAAGTAGTTCTCAGGAAGGTAGTGGACAATTATCTAGTGTGAGTGAAAGCTCACAGAAATTATAAATGTTCAGACTATAAGACTAAAATAAACAGGTTGCCTTTTTATGTTCTGCTGGATATTGTACCATCTGTACTTTTGTCTATTGGGACAAAACTTAGCATCTGATTTGCCATAATGGAGCACACCATGGGGTCCATCAAATCCAGTATCCTGCCTCTGGTAGTGATAATATTTGATATTTCAAAGTAAGTCACAAACACCAGAAGCCATAATATACTGCACTTAGACTGTAAGATTATTGAGGCAGGGTCTCCTTCTGTTCTGTGTTTGTGCTGCTGCTAGCACTATGGGTCCTGCTCTATGATTAGGGCTCTTAGGTACACAGTAATACAGACAATTCGAAGTAATAACAACAACAGCAGCTTCTTAATAACTGCCCAGATCTTTACAATGGCATGTGGTCTTCATCACTCCATTTCAAGAAAGGCATATCAGAATTGAAAAATACAGAAAAGGGCATGATAAGGGGTATGGAGCAGCTTCCGTACAAGGCACAATTAAAAAAGACTGAAACTGTTCAAATTAGAGAAGAGATAACTGAGGAGAATTATGACAGACATCTACAAAAGCATAGCTCATGTTATATACCCCTCCACAGCACAGTGACCATGGGTCATCGAATGAAAGCACAGAACACTATAATTGGAAGGGACCTCAAGATCTCATTGAATCCGGTTTCCTGCCCTCTTGGCAGGACCAAGCATCATCCAGACCATCCCCAGTAGGTGTCTATCTAACCTGTTCTTAAATATCTCCAGTGATGGAGATTCCACAATCTCCCTAGGTAATTTATTCCAGTGTTTAACCACCCTGACAGGAAGATTTTCTAAATAATCTAAACCTCTCTTGCTGCAGTTTAAGCCCACTGCTCCTTGTCCTATCCTCAGACACCAAGGAGAATAATTTTTCTCCCTCCTCCTTGTAACCTTCGAGGTATTTGAAAACTGCTATCATGTCCCCTCTCAGTCTTCTCTTTTCTAAATCAAACAGGCCCAGTTCTTTCAGTCTTCCCTCATAGCTCATGTTCTCTAGACCTTTAATCATTCTTGTTGCTCTTCTCTGGACCCTCTCCAATTTCTCCACACCCTTCTTGAAATGTAGTGCCCAGAACTGGACACACTACTCCCACTGAGGCCTAATGAGCACTGAACAGAGTGGAAGAACGACTTCCCTTGTCTTGCTCTCAACTCTCCTGTTAATGCATCCCAGAATCACATTTGCTTTTCCTGCAACAGCATCATCCTGTTGTCTCACATTTAGCTTGTGGTCCACTAGGACCCCTAAATCCCTTTCTGCAGTACTCCTTCCTAGACAGTCACTTCCCATTTTGTATGTATGAAGCTGACTGGGTCTTCCTAAGTGGAGTACTTTGCATTTGTTCTTATTAAACTTCATCCTGTTTACCTCAGACCATTTCTCCGGTTTGTCTACAACTGGATTTAAAAAACAAAATTCCAGGAGTCTAGGTCCATCAGTGGTTCCAACCCAAGATGGTTGGGAATGCAACCATCTTGGCTCTCAGTGTCCCCTCAGCCTCTAACTGGCAGACACTGGGAGGGGCAACAGGAGATGGATCCTGTGGTGACTGGCTCTTTCTGTTGACTCCCTTTGTAACATCTGGTAATTGCTGCTGACAGGATACGTGTCCACACGGACCATAGGACTGACTCAGTGTGGCTCTTCTTATGTTCTGATTGAATAATAATGCTCTCAGAGACCAAATTCCTGCAGTTATCAGTTTGTAACTTGACACGACATTAGGTTGTACTGGATTTCCAAAATAAACTCAGACCCTGATCATCGAAACTGCTCTGTTGTGACATGTGTAAGGTGGGTCTGAGCAATTAATTTTGAAAGTGGATTTTGATCTGGACTTTTCCTGACAGGTCCCAAACAAGAGAATTTGCTGGATGAGGGGAGGTCCAGGGCTTTTGCCTCTAGACAGCCCTGTGCTCTTGGGTCTGCTGCGGCCTCAGCCTCAGCCTCACTCCCCCAGGACTCCAGCTCCACCTGGGTTACCTGGGGCTTTGGCCCCCGATCTCCTGGCAGCTGCTACTCCCCAGCTGCTGCTGTGCAGGCGGGGTTCTCCTGTTTGCAGCCTGCTGCTGCAGAGCAGGCAAGGGGCTCCTGCACTGGACATAGGTCCAGCCTAGTACTGTCTCTTCCTGGAACATCTGTGTTCCTGATGCACCATGGATGTTGCCAGATGAGAGAGTACTGGATTTCAGAGGTGTAACCTGTATCTCTCTTGGGACCTATGGGTAATATGTGATATAGCAGGTCTCAATATTGTAAAAACAAGGTGGTGCTGGAGTTATCAAAAGCATCTGAAACAGGGATGGGCCTGAACCCAAACTTATGCTGAGGTCTTTACAATTGAGATATGGGTCCAAAAATTCCATTGGATCAATATCTCAAAAATATTTTATGCAACAAATGCCTTTATTTTTCACCTGATGACAAAAAAGAAACCAAATGTATTTTGCATCCAAAGACCCTCACTGGACAGAAACAAGAAAGTTCAGATGAAAGGGTTTCAACAAAGGCGTTAAGACACATGAAAACAGCTTCTAAAATTACATGCAAAACCATCATGGTTGCACTACCAGTGCAATGCTACAATACCTAGCAATGCTACTGAGTCTAACGTTTGCTCGAACACATTAGCACCGAGGAGATGAAGGGAAATGGAGGAGGTTTTTCTCTTTTAGTCTTTGGCCGTTCATTGGCTCCACAGAGCCAGCCAAAGCCAGGTTATTTGTTCTGTGCACATGTACAAACTTTAGAGCCCACTGAATGTTTTCAGTGCCACTGATGTACACTGCGGCAGCTAAAATAATAAAGTCACTGGTCCAACAGAGGACTAATCCCTCATCCCTGTACAAAGCTGAAGTAAACATACAAATTTCTCTATTAAATCTGGAAAAGGGCAGGCAGGATGGAATCTTCTCCTCCAGGCTGTTCTGTGGCTGCTAATTCAGCCCTTGTTCTGCAGTAGCCGCTAAAGTTATTTCCCCTTCTCCCTGACACATGGTGCCCTCCCTCTCACGCAGCCACCCACAACCTCCTGCACATTTAATAATGAATCATCTATTCATGATCTGATCCTGTCACTATCCTTTTATTCCACTATGGATGGTGCACCAGCAGAAGACAATGCTGCAGTGTGCAAGCAGTTCAGATACACTGCCTACGAACAGCAACGAAGGGTCCTGTGGCACCTTATAGACTAACAGAAAAGTTTTGAGCATGAGCTTTCGTGAGCACAGACTCACTTCATCAGATGCTGGGCTTGGAAATCTGCAGGGTCAGGTATAAATAAGCCAGAGCAAGGGTGGGGACAACAAGGTTAGCTCAGTCAGCAAGGGTGAGGCTTACTACCAGCAATTGATCTGGAGGTGTGAACACCAAGGGAGGGGAAGCTGCTTCTGTATTTAGCCAGACATTCGCAGTCTTTGTTTAAGCCTGAGCTGAGGGCGTCGAATTTGCAAATGAATTATAGCTCAGAAATTTCTCTTTGGGGTCTGGTCCTGAAATTTCTTTGCTGTAGGATAGCTACTTTTAAGTCTGCTACTGTGTGGCCTCGGAGATTGAAGTGCTCTCCTATGGGTTTTCGTATATTGCCATTTCTGATATGTGATTTGTGTGCATTTATTCTTTTATGTAGAGACTGTCCAGTTTGCCCAATGTATATAGCAGAGGGGCATTGCTGGCACATGAGGGCATAATTTATATTGGTAGATGTGCAGCTGAATGAAGCCACGATGGTGTGGCTGATCTGGTTAGGTCCTGTAATGGTGCTGCTGGTGTAGATATGTGGGCAGAGCTGGCAACAAGGTTTGTTGCATGGATGGGTCCCTGAGTTAGAGAGACTGTGGTGCGGTGTATAGTTGCTGGTTAGGATTTGCTTCAGGTTGGCAGGTTGTCTGTGGGCAAGGACTGGTCTGCCTCCCAAGGCCTGTGAAAGTGGGAGATCATTGTCCAGGATGGGTTGTAAATCCCTGATGATGCGCTGTAGAGGTTTTAGCTGAGGACTGTAGGCGATAGCTAGTGGTGTTCTGTTTGTTTCTCTCTTGGGCTTGTCCTGTAGTAAGAGGCTTCGTTGCACGTGTCTGGCTCTGTTGATCTGCTTTTTCACTTCTTCAGGTGGGTATTGCAGTTTCAAGAATGCTTGGTAGAGATCCTGTAGGTGTTTGTCTCTGTCGGAGGGGTTGGAGCAAATGCGGTTATATCTTAGTGCTTGACTGTAGACAATGGATCTTGTGGTGTGTCTGGGATGGAAGCTGGAGGCATGAAGGTAGGCGTAGCGGTCAGTGGGTTTACGGTACAGGGTGGTATTGATGTGGCCATCGTGTATTAGCACTGCCTAGGAAAACTCTCTAAAGCCTGTTCTCGTCTTCCTTGAGCTGCAGATTCATTTCCCAACTAGATCTCTATTACATGTCCTATACAAGAGAAAAAAAGACCCAGAATTTGGCACAGCAAAACACCACTCAAGTGGCTCACCAAACTTTGTAGTCCCGGAAAGGAGTGGACCATGTCAACACTTGGGCAGATATGGATCCATTAAGAGCACATAATGGAATCTAGTGGTAATAGTTTCAAGGAGTTTAGGATTCACTTAGAAAAGAAAAAAAATGGTTTATTTGATGCCTTCAAAAATTGTGCTGAGGACTGATGGATGCTAATAAGCAATGACTGATTTTCATGCAAATTCTGTCCTCAACTACAGCCATACAACCTTGATAATAGGCTTGGATGGGTGTAATTGATATAAAAATTCAGGCCAATAGCTTCATTTGTAGTAAAAAAAAATTAAATGCATAAAAAGGATGCTTTACTGCACCAATTTTCATTGCAAAATCTTGAAGGAGCCAAGGAAGTAAAAATTCCTCAAAAGCACACTGGGCTGTAACTGCAGATGACTTGTATTAGGCAGATGTGGCCACAGGATTGCATTATTGACCTGAAGCAAGGAGTATGCCTTTTTTGCACGCACTGAAAGGAACTTTCTTCCACTGACTTGTGATCTCCGTGTCAGGCAATAATACATTCAGGTGTTGGTTACTGTGCTATTGCATACAAATTGAGAGAAAAATGCAGGAGAGAAGCTTATGAAGCTTGAGCTGGGACATGAGTTTATGAATCTATAACACTAATTTGGGAATAACAAGGTTAATCTCTTTATAGGCGATCATAGCATTATGTCCAGAATGTATTCCGCTCCTAGATAGCTTGGTACACATAGTCCCTAGAGCATACTGACAATTTTTCTTTAGCTTGAAGTTAGTGTAGCAAATTGTCACGAGCAACAGAGTGAAAGGTTAATAAAAGTTAGATTCAGGTTTACAAAGCCAACTGGACTGGCTTCAAGTAGACTTGAAATATCAATGCATCTGGAAAATGGAACTTGCCATTGACTGTTCTTTACCATCTGGTCTCAAGAACACGTTCTGCTTGAGAGTTGCACAAGCAAAGAAAAAAAAAGCATTCAAACAACTTCCTGTACCATGCTTTCAGACACTTATAATGATGCATTAGAAACTAAACCAGCTAAATACGTGCAACTGTGCTTCAGTCCAGATGACTACGTCTTATATAACAGCCACCTCTGGCAGAGAGAGACATTGTAAAAGATTAGGACACAGAGCGTACCTGGGGTAAATACTGTGTGTGCGCGCAAGGCCTGGGGGCAAGCTTTGCTTCTATTTCAAAACCCCCAAATCCACTATGGAAACCAGAATTATGAAAGGTCCTACTATGGTGTGGTTGCAAATTAAAAACAATATGATTTGTTGCATTCAGGGCTGCAAAGGGGAGTTTAACTGAAATGGATGTCAGCGTTGGGTTGTTTGTTTTCTTAAAAAGCTAACTGAACACATTTTGGATTAAAAATTGATTTTAAGCAAAAAAACCCAACCCCTTTAAAGGTGTGTTGCTTGCTTGGGCTGACTCAATCAAGAATAAACCCATGGAAACGAACTTCCATGTAAGATAGCAATATTGCCCATGTATCTAACCTGGTAAAAGGGTATGCCCACGCTGCATACCTGACAGCAGCCTAGCCACGCTGCTACAACCAGGCACCTGCAAGATAAACAGCATAGCTGCTCTTTGCCAGTAGGAGAGAACTCTCCTGTGGGCATCATACAACCACTGCCAACAAGAGGCAGTAGCTTTGTCGGTGGGAAGAGTGTCTCCTGCTGACAAAGTGCTGTTCACACAGGGACTTCTTGTCATCAGAATCTTTTGCTGATTAGGAGTGTATTTCCACCCCCAATAAAAAAAGTTTTAACAACAAAAAGGCAATGAAGCTATAGCCTAAGTGTTATAGGAATCATGTCATGGGAACATCCCTCTCTCTTGCTTTCAAGTAACTGAACCAATGAAATCAAACTGAAAAGTGTGGAGGAAGCCATTATCAATGTCAGCACAGGGAAGATGCATTAGGACAGAAGGCTACAATGAAAAAGAACATGTTATCAAATGACTGAAGTTTGTATCTTGTCTGGTGCAACTTTTGAGATTAAAATCAGTAAGACTTTCCTCATTGGAATTGTTGGGAGACTTGCTTCAAGTTGGTCTACAATGAAGATTTCTGCATTGATGCTATTACATTGGTGTAACTACATAGCTGCAAAAAACACCCATACAGCTATACCCCCAGGCATGAGCAACATACGAGGAAAAAAAGAAACTAATTCTTTAATCCAATGTCCATAACTGTTGAATGCCCAGTTGGATTTTAATCTCCAGATTTTTTGGGATAAGCAACAGCCTGGTTTGGTAACAAAGAGGATCACCTTATTTTGCTAGAAATTGCAGCACCAAGTTACTTCTCTTCCCTAAGGCTACTCCATTTTTAAAGAAACAGCTCATCCTACAGCAGCAAGGACTCAGGTTTGTGAAAACTGTTGTGAGATTTCCCCTGAAAATAAGCAGGTATGCAACTCTTGCAGATCACCTCTGTCTGAGGGGAACATTAATACATCTATTGAACTTGCCACTTCATTTACAGCAAAGACTCAACTGCATCCACCCTTCTCCCTTGTCTTTTCTGCTGCCCCTAGAACACAACCACCTCTTCTACCCTCTCTAATATTTAACCACCAGTCATCAGTGAGAGTCTAGGCTAAACTCTCCTCTTATGAGAGTACATCTTCTGTTGACTTTAATAGGAACAGCATCTGTGTAAATAACAACAGAATTTGTCCCTCTGTCTTTTCCTTAGGAAGAGTAATGATCGAATAATTTTCTCACATCTCTGTTTGCACTTTCACAGTCTGGTTACATTGATTTGTCTCTCATAAGTAGATGTTTCCTTTGTTGGTTACAAATCAATGCTATAGACCAAGGCTGACTGTGTATTTTCCCCCTCCTTCTTGCTTATGTGAAAAAACAAAGTATGGTTTCAATTCTGCTTGCTTTATACATGTGACCTTTCTTAATCAACCATACTTTTTAAAAAAACAGCTGAAATTCCAGCTCTCCTTTCAAAAACAGGAAATCTCTTTGCTTACATTTCTAATTACTGAGATGCTTTGTGGTAGAATAAACACCTTTATCATTCTGGTCCTGCCACTGCTTTGTTAACTTAGTTATAAACCTCTCCTTGAGGCATCACAAGATTTCCCATAGCAGGCCACTGTGATATCACAGATGGCTATGACTTCATGGTGTGAGTAACAAAAAAGTAGGCAAAGGTTTCAGTCAGGAACAGGATTGAGCTGCCACACAAATCTCCCACGAGGAGTGGTGGAAAAATAAAGGATTTTCAGTTGGCTACTGAGAGGCAATGAGATTTCTGACTAGTGTATAGAAATACAACATAGACGATGGCTGATTATTTTATTGCAAGTGGATAAGCAGAAAAAACGAAAAGGATCAACAAGAAAACAGAGTCATCAATCAGAATGCACCAAGCAAAGGAAGTTACAGGTAAAATGCATAGCAGCACAGTTTAATTTGCTTATACTAAAAGAGCTATGCATGACAGCCTTGTCTCCACCTCAAAAAGACCCAATCAATTTTGATTTACCTACTGTGAAATAGTTTAGGTATGGTTTAAAGTTCTGCTGGTTTGACAGAAAACACGTGGCTGCTAGGCAAATTGCAGCTATGGAGGAGAACTGGCAGGAAAAAACTTTTAAAGAACAGAAGATCAAGAAGAAATAATTAAAACCAGTTTTTTTTAAATAGTGTCATTGTTCTCCTCCTCCTCCTCCTCCAATAGAATGTTTATCAATCAAAGGGAACTATGATTTAGTGGTTAAAGAACAGGACAGGCTATCAGAAGACCTGCATTCAGTTCCCAGGCTTGCAGCTCAGGCTGTGTATGACCCCAGCCTTCTGCTCAGTTTTATAATTTGGAAAATCAGGATACTACTACACTGACCTACTCATTAATGTCCAGAAAATACCCTGAGTTGCTTTTGTGGAAGGTACTAGAGAGAAAAGCAAGGAGAAAGGAGGAGATGAGGGAGCTGCTAAATATCCCCCCCCCCACAATCCACCACAAATCAGAATCCATAATACTAATTGCCTCTGGGGAAACAGGCAAGGAAATCAAGCCACTTCTTGATTGGATGTCATCTCTTTGGAAGATACTGAGATTACAGTGATAGGCATGGTACAAAAACATAGTCAGATAAACCTATAGAATAGACTAGAGAAACAGAGAAAGAGAGATATGGATACAGCACACTGATACAGGGATTTTCCACCCTAAAATGCACAGGTTTAAACAACAGAAGATGTAAGGCAGACACCAATCAGACACGCAAAATCAAATCAAATATTTCTAAAGAGCCCAGCAGTGTGGTAACTAATTGCTGAACAGACATCCTGGATTGGCACTGTGGTGGCCATCATGGACTTTATAGAAGGTTTTGCTCTTCACGTTTTGTAAGTTTTGAGAAGTTTTGCGTGGCTTAGCTGCTGGCTTGTTTTAAACTGACTTGAGTTATGACGGTAGGGACTAATATAAAATTGATATCTGAATAGGGCTGTCACGTGCCCAGCTTGTGACTTGAAAGCCTGGTCAAAAATGGACCCTGGCAGCTCTGGTTAGCACTGTTGACCAGGCCACTAAGAGTCTGGCCAGTGGCACAGTGGAGATAATGCACACCTGTTTGCCCTGGCTCCCAGAAGTGGTCAGCATGTCTGGTTCCTAAATGTAGGGGTTGCTTGGCTTTGCAACTCCCCTTGCCCGGAAACCATGGTGACTGGGAGGTGTGCGGATGGCACCTTCAGGCACAGGGAGTGCAAGAGCCCTCCTGCCTAGGAGTCAAACATGGATTGCTGCTTTTCGGAGCTGCCTGAGGTAAGTGCTGCCCAGTCAGAGCCCAGACCCCATCCCCTGAATCACCTTGGACTCCAACCTCCTTTCCCAGTTTGGTACCCTCTACCACACCCTAACTCCCTACCAAAGCCCACATCCCAACCTCATGCTCCAGCCCAAGCTCCCTCTTGCACCCCAAATCCCTCATCCTCTACTCCACCTTAGTGCCTGCACTCCCAGATGGAATTTTCACCACCGCCCCCAGCCCAATTTGCTGCCCCAACCCACAACCCCCTTCTATACCCAAAACCCTCATCCATGGCCTCACCCTTGAGGCCATATCCCTTCCTATGCCCCAACCCCCTATCCCATCCCAGAGCCCTCTCCTGTACCCTGAACTCCTCACTTGTGACCCTACCCAGTGTCTGGAGCCCTCATTGTCCTCTCCCAGACAGTAACAATCTGCTCCAGCCCCAAGAAAGTGAGAATAGGGGAGAGCAAGCAACAGAGCATGGAGTGTGGCAGGACCTCTGAAAAAGAGTAGGGCCTTAGGGGCAGGGGAAGGGCATTCAGTTTTGCATGATTAGAAATTTGGCAAACCTACATCTGAATCCAAACATCTTCAAACTTTCAGATGTATATAGATATGTGGTTTTGTTTCTGTCTGCTATTTATTTAAGCAGAGGTAAGCCATCTGGGTTCGGCTCCTCTAGAAGTTCAAGATGAGGAAGAAATCTGGAGCCTACATTTTGCTATGGATCCCATGTTGTTTTAAAGTCACTTTCTTGAGGAAACACTACCGTTGGACGTGAGAAATGCCACACTTACCTGTACATTACAAACAGTGGCACTCGACTGACTTTAGTGGGAGTTGTATGGCTAGCTGAATGCAAGTCAAATATATATGAGAAAAAGTGCTGTAAAACCCAGCCCATGGGAACTGGTTCAGGACATAAGTGTAGCTGAGTCATTAAGCAACAGTGACCATAACAATAGCCACATGGGGAGATCATACCCAAAGCTCAGTGACAAACTAAAGGAAGAGGAATTTAAACAAGAGGGTTTCAATCAGAAGTGGCCTGAAGGAAAAATTAAGGTCAGATCCATAGAAACAGTATGGAGATTGCCAAAGAAACTATTATAAGACCCCCCAGATGGTGGCCATAGTCCAAACCAAACACAAAAAGTCTAGAAAATATGTACAATTAAAAAGTTGAGCAATCATATCATGTGAGAGGTGAGGTACAGTAACACAGACTTTGTATCTATGCAGAGAATAATCCTGCACTGGACCTTGGGACTAAATTAATGCCCAATGGATACTCCACTGAATTAGTCCCAGGTGACACTGTGAAGAGACAGCTGAGGAAACGGGGTAGAATTGTGTTCTGAGGTAAGGGGTGGGGGTGGGAAATGGTCCTTGTCAACTAAGGTGAAACAGTGAGAAGAACCTGAGTAGTTGAGCAGGATAATGGCTGGGGTGAATGGAGAGATACTTCTATGGAACAAGACTCAGATGCAGCTATGAGTGGTGGAAGTGACTCCACAGGGGGCCAATGGCCTTCTGAATCAGAGATAGGTGGCTCACTGAGGGGATAATTTATGTTACTACAACCAGCAGAGATTTCAAACTCTGCAAACCTGGCTTTGCAAAGAAAGGCTTAGATCTTACTCCACTGAAGTCAGAACTCCCAACGGCAACAAGAAGAACAGGGGCAGACCACAGCAGAGGGGCTCAATCAACATGAGTAATGCTGCCCCAGCTCTAAGCATTATCAGGCTTGTGAAGGGAAAAAGCAACATTCCCTTTAACTGAGCATTAAGATGCTGTGAAATGCAGAGCACACACAGACAGAAAAATCACAATGCCGATCGGGGCTGGGGGAGAGAGGGAATAGGAGAAGGGCTGACATCTGGAAGTGATGAGATGAAATGCTACTGTCAATTCCCATCCATAAGCACACTAGCAGCAGGGAATGGAGACAGGATAACCACCTGCAAAACCTGAGGTGTACAAGTTCCTGCACAAAGATACATCCAGCCAGATCCTGTGCGATTTGAACCTGCAGTGGAACTAGTTCGCTAACTGGACAGGAAGGAATTCAGATGGAATAGAGGAAGGGAAATAAACTTTTACTTGCTCAATGTTTGAATCACAGGCTCAGTAGGACATTGGCTTTTCACTGTATTCAGCCCTTCCATCAGATGGGAAAACAGGCGTATCAGCATGTTATCTGAATGACATTTGCTTTTCTCTTTGCATTTCTTTTAATTAATTTTTAGGGTAAAATATTTTCTCTGGGCAAAAGAATGAAATGATGGATGGGGGAACTGAAGGCTCTCTTCTTTTTTGGCTAAGAATGCTCTTAGTTTAGCTTCTGCAGATCCCTATATTATTATTTTGGCGGTGGAGGACAGAATCCAGTAAAATGTTGGCTCTCATGGAAGGGAAAGGCTAAAATGCATGTTGAACTCCAGCATTTTGTAAGGGTCTTTCACAGAGCTCTGCCAATGCACCCACCACTCACCTGCTACTGCAGCCCTGGGCTCTGGATCTACTACTACCACCATATCTCAGCAACTCACACCTTACCTTACTACTTCAGTGCTGGCCCTTCCACTTGGCTCTGCTAATTCATTTCTTTCCTAATGCACACCATTCTCTGCAATACCAGTCCTAGGCCTCTTGAGCAGGGCTTGCCAACCATGGGATGGTTTTAAGATATGAATGGAAGCCCGAGTCAGGATTAGGCTGCAAAATCACCAAACCCATTTTAAACTGTGATCTACATTTGTGGCACTTTGTCTTTTTGGTTCATATGCTAGCTCCAGAAGACTCCTTCCCCTGACTCCACTTATAGGAGTGGGCCCAGAGTACAATATAACAGAAACAAATTAAAGCTGTATGCAGTAGTAAAGTTACTTGCATGTGATGCTAGATCTACATGCAGGATTGCACCGTTGTGGTCCATGCTCTGAACAGCTTTGTAGTTTTCTGAACTCCCCTGTCATCTAACTCCACATATCTATCCAGATATTCAGAGGGCCAGTTGTAGCTCTCATGGAAAGATTTGAAGAAGTCCCTGCTGAGCCTGAGTAAATGCTAGGAAAGACATGTAGACACATGGTTGCTTGAGGTATTTCAACAAAGAGGGTTTGATTCTGTGTCAGACACAGCTGATTGCCTCTGCATGTGCTTTCCAAATAATTATGCATGTTGATACCCTGATCTTCATATTTAGAAGCTACATGTGATACTTCATTGCTTACCATATCTTTTGCAGGCACTGTTCCCTGAAACACCATAAAAAACCTTTTGCACAGCCAAAAGCAAGGCATTTTCACAGTTACTCTGGCTAGGATACTATTTAAGTAGGTACCCAAGAAATGCAATGCTTAATCACGGCCCTCACTCCACATGTACAAACTAATTTAAAAAATTAAATCCACAGGTCTATACACATGGGCATATTTTTCTTACCCCAGGGTTCAATTCAGCCTGTTCAGTCCTGCAATCCTTCCCTTAGGGCATTACTGTTGGGACTAGCAGCTGATAGCATTTTAAAACATATGAACAGAAAATTATAAAACTCACTAGCAACTGGGACAGTTTGAAAATAATGTAATTTTTTATCATGTTGACAATATTCACAACAACACTCTAAAGCATAAGGAGTTTTTCAGTTTTATTTGCTAAGGTTTATAAAAATGAGCCTCTCCAAAAACACTATGCACTTATAAAATTAAACCCAAAAATCACAGGCAAAGAAGAGACTGAATTTATCACTGTCATCATTAAACATTCCCAGGCCACAGGGACCAAACTCCTCCCTCCCCACCCTCCCTTCCTCAGTTCACTCAGCCTCCTCTTAATTCAGCCTCTCTGAAAAAGCCTGGGAAAAGAGGTGGACCTTTCCATTGGAAATCAACAAACTTTGTCTCTCCCAGACCAAGAGAGGAAAATAGATGTCAGAGATGATCACCCACCAATGAGACACTGAACACTGCAAGGGGAACGACAGTTCAAGTGCACTAGTCCATTGCTAAGTAAAAGGAGGAGGAGTGAAGCCATTGTTAAAGATGTAGGACTCACGCCATAAAGCCCTTAGTAGGTCAAAAAGCAAGATCTAGCATTACAACTGGAAATGCCTGGAACTCAGTGCAATCTGCGGAGCACTGGCATGACATGTTCCACACTGCAAACATTTATTACGTAAGCAGAAAGCTGAGCAGTGCACCAGCTGAAGTGGCCTTCAGTTGTAGTCCCACGTGGGGATTATTCCAATCCGCCCTATCTGATGGTGAGGATTATATAGATAACGGGTGGCACGGCCCACATCCAGAAATGTCCAGCCGTAAGCTCCTTGCCAAACACAGGTGGGGAAAGGCACACATATATGCAAAAGGAATCTAGCTCGTATAAGAACTCCTGGTAAAAAAAAAAAAAGTCAGTCAGTTTCACATAGGTCCTCATTTTCAAATATAGCTACCTACCTGGATAACCAAACCTTACATTTGAACTGTCCATTAAGGACATAGCACACTTAACTTCCAATCTTATGTCTGACCCAACATCTCCTTAAGTAAAAATTGGGACCTTGACGAGCCTATTCCTGGGAGAATTCTGTACCATTGTGATTGCACAGAATTCATGTCCCGCACGGGTTTCTTTGCTTCTATGCAGAAAATGATAAGGAAGCAAAAGGAAGTTGCAGGAGCAGTCACACACTTCTCCCCAGCAATGCTGGAATGCTGGATGTCTGGAGCAGCCAATGGAGAGGTTAATCAATAAAGGGGCAGGGTTGTGCTGGACTTAGCTGGGCCAGCAGAAGACAGGGCTTGTTCCTCCCCTGACAAGAGCAGCCAGGGCCACCACAGGACGCCTCCCCAGCCACAGAAAGCTCCATCTGCATACCCCACTTCCTGCTCCTTCCCATCAATCCTCAGCCATGTGGTGAGATGTCCCTGTATAGGGAGCTGCTCCCATTTGCCCACAACCCCTGTATGCATACCCTGCCCTCAACCCAGATCTCTGTTGAATCTCAGCCACTGAACTAAGTACCTGCACCTGAACCACCCACTTTGCTGATCCTCACTCCCTGCACTTAGAGTCCCTTGCACCCAAAGTCCCTTTCTAAGCCCCACCACTTTAGCCTCCCATCAAGCCCTTTCATCCAGATCCCCCACCTCCGCACCCAGAACACCCTCTGCCGAGCCCTTTTCCACTCAAATCCCTACCTCAATGATCCCCACCCTCACACCTGGAGTTTCCTATATCCAAACCCCTATCTCACCAGCAGCCTAACACCCCTGCTGAGGCCCTCCACATCTAGACCCTTCTTGCCAAGCCCCAACTACTTTTACCTGAACCCTCCCATTCCCCCTGTCACTGGAACTCCCCACCCCCAATGAGTCCCTGTGCATCCAGTTCCTCCTGTCTCAGAACCTGGACCCCACCCCCACTGAGCAACCTGCCTCCAGAATGTCCCACCCAGAACCCTCTGACACAATACCTGGCTCCCCCCACACTAAATCTCTTACACACTTGGATCCTGGGCCTGCTTGCCCTGCATCTGGATCAGGGCCCAGGACTGGGTGTGCATACGAGACACTGCTCCTCTTGCTTACTACCTTGGTGCACCCAGACATGAAGGGGCATGGCACTTTGTCAGAGTTCAGTTCAGCCTCAGTGCCTAAACCCTGTTCTGTGGAGGTGCTGAAGAGTGCTCTCCCACCTCTGTGCAGCCAGTGTTCTGTGCTCCCCACTAACATGCTGGAGCCCCCACATTTATGCATTAACAAAATATGTAGAATTTTGCAGAATTTTAAAGTACTGTGTGGAAACTTCTTTGGCACAGGACTTTTAATTTTTTGGTGCAGAATTCCCCCAGAAATAAACAGATCCAAATGCAGAGTTAGGACATTTTTCTTATTAATGATACCCGTGATATTACAAGATTTGTTTGACAGTCTTACACAAAGACGACTCATCAGACTCAAGCCTATCCTACACCCATTGTGGAGCTGTACAACAATACCGCCAGTGAAGATTTGCACCATTTCTCCCCTGCATTTAACATTCTGTGCACAAGCAATTTTGGTGTGTCTACTGCTGGTAGTAACAGATGTTACAGCATGAAAGCCTAGCTACTAGAGTGGATGGATTAATGGGGCATTAACATGGAAGCCCCAGTTGTGGCTATTTAAATATGAACAGCCTTGAGTTATCCAATGCGCAAACTTACAGAGAGAGCCACTGTAACTTATTTACGAAACATCTGGAGCCAAATTCTGCCCTTTGGATTTGCATGAAGTGATCCTGCTGAAACTAATGGGAGTCCCATGCATCATGTGGAAGGCCATGCTTGGCTCTGGAAAAGCACTATTTTAATGCTGAAATAAAAGGTTAATTTTTACCAAAGGCTTTTTTATTTTAACATGTCAAACATCTTTTTTTTCTTTTTTTAAATTAATCATCAGCTAAACTCCTGGGTTGATCAGGCATGCCCTGATTCACATTCTCCACTAATATCTTTGGAAAACTTGCTAAAGAAAAGCAGTTTTAAAGCTGCACATGTTGAATTAATGTTCCGTTAAATCTGGCAGATTTTTGCCCAGGGTATTCTATTGACCCTGCTTGTAGCTCTCCTTTTGACGCTCTTCTGAAGCACCTTTTCCTGTCCAGAGGACGTTTTATTGTCCAAAGACATTTTTTGCCCAGGCAAAGCAAATTTTTAGCTCTCTCTCATTTCCCAGGACAATATGCCAGGGCAGATCAGGAGCTATGCTATTAAGCCCAAAGCATGAACACAGCCACTCTTGCATTGCTGCTAACAGGTCTGCTCCAGTTCAGATCTCCTGGGCAGCAGTAGGTAAACACAGATTTTGTTTTACCAGATCAGTTACTGTTAAGTGAGCATCTGCCCAGGTTGAACACAATAAACTACCTATTTCAGAGGGGCATAATAACCGTTAAGTTTTGCCTCTGTTTGAATTTTGTCGAACGAGGCCTTTGCCCCAGTGAGAATTTGCTTTCCAGCAAATTTAGAAAACAATTTTGCGCTGCCTTGCCCCTTTATGTTCATGCAAAACGAGTGGAAATACTCCCACCAGTGATTTCTGGTGTGGCAGCATTGTACAACCAACTTTAAACTAGTGATGATAACTACAGAGGGCACTTGGCGGTCAAGAATCACACTCATTCTGTTCTTTGCTACTTTTAAAGAGGGAAGTCTACAGCGCTCTGTGAGGCAGGAGGGGCAGGCACCAAAAACATAGGAGAAACAGTCTCTTCGTGCTCTGGTATCCATATATTGACCCAGCAAAGTCTGCAGCTGCTGTGCACTGTGATTACATGGAGGTCATGCCCAACTCCCAGCTGTAGAATGCTTGGTGTGGAAATAACCTTCAGAGCTTGAGGCTAGCATATTTCTCCTGAGCATCGTAGGCAAAAATGATATTTCAGTGGCTTATAACTTGCCACATTTGGGCAGATTTTCACTAGGACACAAAAAGGAAGGACACCACAATACCAAATTTCAAGTCCTGACTTCAAGGCATTGAAGGCGATACAGCTTCTCAAAGAAAAAGCCACAACAATATTTTAATGCGGGCCTCCCCCCTTATTTTTTCCTAGCCTCATTTCTGGATATGGCTTCACAGCCTTGGATGAAATTTTCTAGAACAAAAATCAGTCTGAATAACAGATACATTATAGAAAATCTCAACTGAAATATTTAAAATTTGGCAACAGCTAGTGAAAATGGGTCTTTTAATGGGAAATGATAGGCCCCTTAACAGTCGCCATTGCTACCAGCACCACCAAGAAAAAATACCACCCTTCAGGCACACACACACTGTAACATATATGCATTAGCATTTAATGAAGTGCCGGGTCTATTTTAACCTTGATTTGTAGGCTTTTAGTCAGGCAACTCTCATTACCATTAATGTGTGCTGTTAAGAATATAAAGTGGGATTTTCAAAAACAACTGCATGGGTTAGGAGCACCAATCTCATTTTATTTCAATGAGATTTTTGCACCTGTTTCACTTAGGCAGTTTGGAAAATCACCCCCATATCCTTTAGAGTAAGTGTTTTTATGAATGGATGCATTATAACTTGTACATGGCTGCTTCATCTCATTTTCCCTTTTCCTTTTTTACCTTTTGTCTGCCCCTTATTTATATTTTCTCCCCTTTAACATTCCCCTTATTTTCTGTACTCAGATTTACTTACTTTATAATAAAATCCTCTCATCTGAATTTATTTTCTTGCTTTTTCTGTCCATGTCTCCTAAGTTTGTCAATGTCAAGGTAGCATCTAAGTGCTGGGTCATACTTTTTGTTTACCTTTAGCTTGCGTTTATTATGATAAACACTCTCAGCCTTACTCCTACCCCAATAGTTAACTCATTTCCTATTCTCCTTGGTTCATACCAAGCAGAGGGGTGAATTAAATACTTTTAGAAGCAATGCTGGCTGTCACAGATTGATTGGCAGGAAGCAAAGCATCTGCAAGTGCTGAGACACTGCAGTTTGTACAGTGAGGTGAGACCGCTGTGCACAATATGCGTTCCTGGTTTGGGTAGACATTTTGCGTATGACTGGCTATCATTGTTAGCCCAATGACTCGACATCCTCTTCATTTCCTTCTTCCAGGCTGTCAGCCTGGAACACTCAGGAGAAATCACAGGTTTTCTAATTGGGTCTGTGCCAGCGCAGAGGAGAAACCTACAGGCCAGATCTGAAATGGTAATGAAAGTTGCTACCCAGATTCCACTGGTATGGGCTATCAGACTTGTGCCCATCTCATTAATTTTCCAGCAGTTCCCTCACTACTATGACAACATATAAGGAAAGAAAGCAAAAAAGAAAAGAAAGAAAAAGAAATGATAAGCAAAGCATCACAAACATTCCCTAAAATCACACATCATTTTGCCTTCCATGGTTCATGTATTTCATATATAAAAAACCCTCTTGAGGGCACATGAGACCCAGGTGGTCCTGTAACTAGCTTAACGGAGGGAATCAATGCCTGTTTCAAAGGTGTCAGACTGAAGACTACTGTTGGGACTACATAGCCCTGCTCAGCCTTCTTGACTGCTACCTGCATGGATGTTTGCGAGACATCATCACTCTAACAATATTTCCTCAGTGAACTGTTGGCTGCCTTCGCTAAAGGGAAGGTATGGCCAGCAGTAGGAACACTGTGTAAGCTGCTCGGAAGGACTTTTCCTCTGCTCATGATGAGTAGCTGGGGACTCCAGCCAGGATATGCAGCTGCAACAGGCTGTGAATCAGACTCTACAGAATCTAAGTCCATTTCCTTGGTTCAGCTAGGATGTTATGGTCCTTTGGTAGGTCACGTTTCAGCAAAGTGAAGATAAAAGTTATCTAAGTCTTAAACTGCTTTAAAGCTCTTGGGAACGGTGGTATCTCTACTGTTCTGACAGAAGATATACAACATAGTGAATTTCCTTAGATTAAGAGTGCTTTTATGAGTACCCTTAGCTTACATAGCTCAATAGCTCATGACTGCTATAACAAAGAGTTGCTTTTTTTTGCAAGGTCTCATGGGAATCTTATTTTGCATACACAGTGTTTGCCTGATAAACTGCACGTACTATACGTCTGTCTGGCACAAGTGAGAGCAATTTGTCCTCTCCTCTACAACAGGCTATTTATAGTAGTACTTACATGATTGACTCATGGACTTCCTATTCCCTTCACAAAACACTGAAATAGAGGTTTCCACACTCACACCAAGACCATGACAACCATGCTCCATTAAGCACTGCTGCCGTTGAGAGTGGTGACAAGGACCATACATGCTTATGGAAGGTTCAGAAGCCCAGACACCTCAGGATGCTGTGAGGCACCAAAGATGGAGATCAGGTGTCTTTGAACACATAAGGAATGTGGTGTTTGCTGTTATCTCCTCATGAAATATAAAAAGGCACATCCTGACAGAAGCTGTGCACGTGCTTAATGCTCAGAATTTGCCCCAAAGTACTTTGCAAAATTAGCTTAATAAGCTCTCAACCACTGGGATAAAATCTGAACAGCATGAACCTTTGTCATCCACTTAGATGCATTCTTTATAATGTCCATTTTACAAAATAGCATATATCATATATCTAGAACAGATATCCTGGTGTTAAGATTGCATAGGTATGTGGTAAATAAATTTATCATAGGCCTGCATAATCAACGTACCACAAAGCCTCTCTAAAGGCTTATCCTAATATTTCAAAACACTACACATATTCAAATAGCCACAATTTGAAAAGATTCAACAAGCCAGAGAAACATTTCCTACTTCTCACAGATACATAATTTCTACCAAAAGTCACACCTGCCTAAGACATAGAGGTTCCATATTGCCTCCATGACAAGTTTTCTATATATGTAAATGTGTCTGCTTTAACACCAGAAGTTTTGCAGTGCAAGAAAGGAGAATCCTTTCCTTATCCTACTGGGAAGGAAAGATTCCCAACTTCCTAATGGGACATGCAGCACTCACTTTGAGTCCTGACTGTGCCCAACAGATCCAAATTAATGCAATATAATTCATAGGCTATTTTAGGTCATTTGTAGGGTTTTGATATTTATTAGTTTGAAGATTTCCCCCCACTGTGACCAGCACCGTAGGATTTTTGCACCTCAGGGCTTTGCAGATAAAGATATGTGACAAATCAATCCAATACATTTAAAAAACTCTCCAAATTTTTCCTCAAATATTTTTCCTATCATGTACATGGCATTTACTGACTAAATAAATGTTGGAGGTGGGTTAAAACTTTGTTCAGCACCAAAGCTTGTTTGTGATGTGCTGTGTAGCTCACAAGTGAAGAAATCAATCAACCCAAACTCATGCAATAAATCCTGTATATCACACCCTGCCCTGTCTGCCACTCCTGCGGTAGTAGTGCCCAAGGCATAAACCACATTTTCACCATCTCAGGAGTATGCTCAGTAAATAAGGATCCAGCAACCGGTTAGAGGCCTGCAACTTGAATCCATGTGGACTAAAAATAATTATATTCATAAAGAAAAGGGGATATTCCTGGCTTCCAAATGGGTTACACTGAATATGCTTACTGCTCTGGAAGGTCCTAAAAGAGTGGACTATAAAATCACAATATTATGTACTGAAAAGCTATTTGAGGCTGAGCCATTAGAGGATTCTAAAATGCATTCTTAATTCTTAACCTCTGAACCTGCTGAGATGGGACTAGATGGAGCTGTTTGTACTATTCATTGTAAGTACATTAATAAACTCAGCCTACATGTTCACAGCAAAAGCAGTGCACAGGTAGCCTACCAAGCTTGTTTGAATCTGCCTCTGTAAATCACAAGAGCAGAGATACCAGAATGGGCTTTAGTGTCCAATGAGCAAAGAACGTAGTGCCGAGTGTCTGTGCCAGGCTTCTGCTACTTGGGCTGAAGCTGGCACTACTTTGTTTCTATTGCTGCTATTGCCTGTGTTAGTTGGATTCAAGGTAGTTTGGACAGGTTAGCCAATATGTAGCTTTTGCCATGCAGGCATACTCTCACCTAGGGTGGTTGTAGAAACTCCATCATTGGAGATATTTAAGAAGATGTTGGGTAGATATCTGACAAGGATGATACAGATGGTGCTTGATCTTACCGGGAGGGCAGGGGACTGGACTTGATGACCTCCTGAGGTTCCTTCCTGTTCTACTATTTTAAGATTCTATTTACCCCTTTTTCTGTTTATGAAGCATTTGTCAGACAAGTTAAATTTTGCTATTCCTAAGTATTTGCTGCCTGACCTGGACGAATGTTTTTCATCCACTCCACTATTTGTGAACTTTTATAATTTGTTATGCAGGCTCATCTATTCATAGGTCAACTAAGTGACATGGAATGATTTCTGCTCCGTGATTTGTCGACACACTTTTCAAACAGGAAAATAAATACCAAAAGGCTTATAAAGAATAATGAATATTCTTGTTCATCCATAAGAAAGTTTTTTTCACACATAACTATGGATAGCTGTATGAAAAGCCAGCCATTCTCCAAACATTAATGCTAACTAGGCAGGACAGAAATTGATGGTATTTTTAAAAAATGGATTTTTAAAATTTAAAATAAAATATTTTAAAATTGAAATACAGGATTCTTTTTTTAAAAATAAACCTATTTAAAATTAAGTTTGAAATCATGACTGTTTAAATTAAGGCCTGAACTTACTATAGCTTACCATAATTTATATTAAATTTTTAAAAAATAAGTTGAAGCAGTACATTTGCTGAAACAGTTTAAAGTCAAATGACTGAATAGGTTAAAGTCACTGGCTAAACCGCAGAATTAGAGATTTTCAGAGTGCTAAACCAGCTTTTCGCAGAAGTAGCCTTTTCTGCAGGGTACATGAGAATATTAATTTCAGTTATTCATTTTGTTCAGTGAAATGACTAATACATTCAAAGTTAAGAAACTAATCAGGTTTGAAAAAGCAGAAAAAAGTTTCTTTTCCTATATCTCAATAAAAACTGTGGGAGAGGGGTAAGAGGATGAGTTCTATTAATTTTAAAATATTCAAGAACATGTCAAGTAGAAACAATGAGTTTCATTAAGCACAGATAATACTTCCTCTGTTTAACAAGTCAATTGTCTTTTAAATGTAAAGTTTGTTTTGATAAACTTCGCCATAAACTTTCTTCCTTATGTAGCCAGCCTATTTAAGGAAAAAGAATGTTGGGTTTGGGCATTTTAATTTAATTTGAATTTCCAGCCAAAGAGAGCTTGACACAAAGCACAATTAAAATTAATCATCTAATAAATAAATCATTTAGTAAAATTCACCATTTTCTAACACCTCAATTGTAAACATGAATAATAACTGCTTACCTATACATAGATAGTATTCAGATACAATGTAAAAAAAAAAGAGAAAAAGGCAGAACCAAATATAACGCAAAGGCAGGTTTTAACAGTAATTCCCAATCTATGGCTACGTCTACACGTGAAGCCTACATCGAAGTAGCTTATTTCGATGTAGCAACATCGAATAACGTCTACACGTCCTCCAGGGCTGGCAACGTCGATGTTCAGCTTCGACGTTGCGCAGCACCACATCGAAATAGGCGCTGCGAGGGAATGTCTACACGCCAAAGTAGCACACATCGAAATAAGGGTGCCAGGCACAGCTGCAGACACGGTCACAGGGCGGACTCAACAGCAAGCCGCTCCCTTAAAGGGCCCCTCCCAGACACAGTTGCACTAAACAACACAAGATACACAGAGCCGACAACTGGTTGCAGACCCTGTGCCTGCAGCATGGATCCCCAGCTGCAGCAGCAGCAGCCAGAAGCCCTGGGCTAAGGGCTGCTGCACACGGTGACCATAGAGCCCCGCAGGGGCTGGAGAGAGAGCGTCTCTCAACCCCTCAGCTGATGGCCGCCATGGCGGACCCTGCTATTTCGAAGTTGCGGGACGCGCAACGACTACACAGTCCCTACTTCGACGTTGAACGTCGAAGTAGGGCGCTATCCCCATCTCCTGATGAGGATAGCGACTTCGACGTCTCGCCGCCTAACGTCGAAGTTAACTTCGAAATAGCGCCTGACGCGTGTAGCTGTGACGGGTGCTATTTCGAAGTTAGTGCTGCTACTTCGAAGTAGCGTGCACGTGTAGAAACGGCTTATGAAAAGCAATTTTCTTTTTTAAAAGGAAAATAAAAAGTACAAATGCAAAGTTATTTGAAATCAGTCCACCCAAACACTCAAGACTTTTCACCCAAATATTTGTGAAATGTCAGTAAAAAGTGGTGCAAATCTGGTCATAACATGGACATTAAAATCTAAACTCCTACACACACACAAAATTTTTCTGCAGTGTCCTGCCAGCTCCAATATGAAGATATTTTTGCTGTAATTTATATAAACAACGTATCAATCTCATGAGGGTATGGGATGGGACAAACCTTCTTATCAGCACTCACACTGGAATTTCTGCATGATCTACCTACTGGTGGTTTCGCTACTTTCAAGCAATGTGGCCATCCCAGACTCATGTCTTTAATGACTATTTCACACAGCCTTTTCACTGACACTCTATCCATCCTCATCAACGTAAACTGAAACTTGCACATTAATTATGTGACCTACTCTGGCAGTACATTTCACTTTGGGTCCATAACTTCCATGAGAAAGAGAGTCTGGGAAAGATACGGAGGCAGCAGATTTAGCTTCTGAGAGAAAAGAACACTTATGTCACTTTCTAGTGAGCCCTCTGGTGATGGTAAATAATACCATTCAGCCCTCTTCTGTCACAGAAAGGATTGTTAAAATGCATGGTGTTTAAAGGAGGTGGCAGTGGAGAATAAATTGGGGGCAGCACAGGGAACTTACACAGTTTTTCTTCATCCCACCAAAAAAAAAAAAATCAGTCGATTGATTTATGCAACAGCCCATAACCATCTCAAAAGTGAGACTGTCAGCTGGCTGCTTCCCTGCAAGCTACTGTTTTCATCTTAACTGAATTTACTAAGACATGAAATAAGTTTGAACCTTTCTCATCTGGCAACATCTGTAATATACTATTTTATTTAGCTGGATGACCACTTATCGTGGGTGTGGCCAAGTTTCCCGTGATCCCATACAGTTTGTTTCCAGCCACCAGTCCTGGCTCTCAGTGTTCTTTGCTGTTATTTAGCTTTAATTTACCCCAGATGTCTTCGAAGAGCCCAGTAATGAGTGGCAATGATGGTAACGCTGCTAGACAATACTGACCTCCCATCGTTTGGCAAATTCTCTCATTCAGCACTGGTCAGATCCCAAGGTTTCCGAACCAGAGAGGTTCAACCTGTAATATTGCATTAGTGGACAAGGTTACAGAGCAATGAAGGTGGAGAAGAGGTTTCCACATTAGCACCACGGACAGAGCAGTCAGAGAACAGGGAACCCTGTTGCATCCAGGAGAATAAAAACAAAATCAATGTTAAATTTAAAGGTGTTTCTTGTCAGTCTTATACATTACAAGCAGACTCCTTTTTACACTTACTAACATATAAGGAGGAAGGGGATGTAGGAGAAAAAAAGTGTAGAAGATTAAATCCCAAAGCTGTCAGCAAGGATTTCTTCTGATCATGAGAGGGACTGAGCTCCTGCACCACTGACATCAATGAGAATTGCAGGTGGCGCAGCATCTCTCAGAGTCAGATGCTTAGCTATGTGATTAATTTACTTTGATATGAGTCATATAACTAAACCCCCTGCGCCATGCTTTGAAAATTATACCTCAGAAGTGGAAGAGAGCAGGACCTTAACATCCCTCTCCTTCTTGATTTGATGAGAACAAAAACACTTTATAGGACCAAACCTACATTTCGTTGTTCACCTTATTACTCCTTCAGTCTCGCAGACTGTTAGTTCCCAACATTTCTACCTGCCTTGCTCAGGTATTTATACAGTCTCTACTACTACATCACCTCAACATCTCACACATGATACTGTATTTATCTCTGAAACATATTGGTGAAACAAGAAAGTACCACTATACCTATTTTACAGGTTGGGAAATATGGCACAGAGAGATTAAGGCCTAGATTCACAAAAGAAACTACCTGTTGTGCTGCTCAGCATCATGGCTCCTAGCTTTTAGATGCCTATAAAAATCACTGGAATTTCCAAAACCCGAGTCAGATGATAGGCTACCTATACAATGCACGGATGGAGCTATGTAGAGCCCTGCGTGGATTGAAAATTTGTTTCCACATCTACAAAAATGAACCATGAATATGCATATTGGCAGTTGTGGTTACTTGCAGTTATAAAGTGAGTATCTGCAAATTTGCAGGGTTCTAGATAAAAAATTTGTATCCACTCCCATATCTACAAAAATGAGCTGCAGATACCCACAGCCACATCTACAGATGAAGATAACTGTAGGTATAAAACAGATATCTGAGGATTTTCCATGCTCTAGCAATAGGTGGCTTAGAGCATGATTCACAAAACACAGCACACTATAAAAGAAGCTCTGAAAACTAGCCAGTTGGAGTTGCCAACCAGGCACGCTAAGCCCTGCTCCTCTGATGGAGCTAGGCTCTGAAGTCTGGCTGCAGGAAGGCAAGTAGATCTGCTAGAGATTCACAGCTGGGAACCACCTATGTTGTTTTTGCAAGAAGGGGTTGAGGGAAGAAGAAAGAAGACCTCCCTAACAACATTTAGTCCAGTAGTTAATGTACTTCCACAGAATGTGGACCACCATCAGTTCAAGTTCACCTGAGTAGGAGAAGAGATCTGAACAGGGATCAGCCACCTCTCAAATGAGTGCTCTAACCAATAGGTTTGGGATATTTTGATGTAACAAATAATTAAGAAGTCAGTGAACTGGGGAACTGGATCCCACTTACTGGGTGAATGTTCTAACCATTAGGTTATAGAGTTATTTTTATGCTCGTTTTTGCTCTCTTTCCGTCTCTCTCTCTGTCTGAAGTGGAAAAGCTCCAGCAGGAGAGACTGAGGGAGCCCTGCAGTAGAATGTCCAACAGCTTTGTGATTAGGGCTCTCATCTGAGCTGTGACAGAGATGTATTCAAATCCCTTCTCCCCTTGATGTGTAGGGAGACCTGAACCAGGGATCTCTACAACCCAGGCAAGTGCTCTAACCACCAGGCTAAAATGAAGGTACTCGCCCATTGGCCGTTCTGGGTGAACTCATCTGAGAAGCCTGGTCTGGCAGGTAAATTTACAGCATTGGTAGTAACCTATAAAGCTAAATAATTTGTGACAGGCTTTCAAGACACACCTGAAAGACCACATGTCCTTCTGTGTTCTGCTGCTGCTGCAACGGAAGCAGCTGAGCTGGAGACTCCGCGGAGGAGAGCCTGCTGCTGGCAGGGTAACTACCATGCAGGGTGTTTGACGTTGGGCTTTACTTTCTGCTTGTGTCTTCAAGCCTGTTAACATCTGGTATTTTGAAAAGTAATTTCTTCCCTCCACCCCAGGTTTAGTATTTGGGAGGAGAAAGAGAAGAGCGTGAGCAGGGCTATTCTGAGAGTTGCATGAGTTTGGAATTATTTTATTATACTCATTAGGTCTGTTGCTGAGAATAAACAGCCCTACATCATACTGTGTATTTTAATTTCTGTATAGAGTGCTTGGAGCATAGCATGGCCATTTATAGAACCTTTTATAAATCTAAATAAACACATTATATACATGGGAATCACTTCTGCAGCCCAGTTAGGAGCATGGCAGTTTCCCACCCCGTTTCTCCTCTCTTCCCTTTCTTTGCCAGCATCTCCTGCTGCTCCAATCTGTCGCACAGTGGCCAATGAAAGACAGGCAAAGGGACAACCCTTGCTGCTTAGAGGTTCCCTTTGTTTGTTTATGCCACCACTACTGACTCAGACTAAATGGCACTGGCAGTTACATACAGCAGGGATCATACATCCCTGCCACGAAGAGGTCTTGGGCCAACTGGGGAACCAGAGCTATACACTGAAAAATTAAATGTGCATTGAACAGTGTAAAGCTTAGAGTATAGACTATAGGAAACACTGTCCATTATAACCATTAATGCACACAGTAAGGGTCAGACATGAAACAATGTTCTCCTGGGGCAGAAGTCCTGTCTTCAGTACAGTCCAAAACACAACGAAGGAGCCTGACAAAAGATGTGAGAAAATGCAGGTTGAAGACCATTCTATGATAGGCACACATGCTTCTGTTTTATGTCCCAGCGTATCCTGGCACAAGGATACATCCTTAAGCAGGGATTTCTTGGCATTTATTGTTTTTGCATTCTACCCTTAAATCTCTATCAGTGTAATTTTAATGAACTGATTATACCATTTACTGCATAAAAGTTCCCAACCATATTAGCAACAAGTCTCCAGTCCTGGATTTTGGGTTGGATATTTTCTGCTGAGATTTTTGAATCTATTACTGTTGTTAAACGGTGTTTCCCCATCTTTTATTCTTGTGTCTGTCTGGGGATAACACTAAGGTGGATCAGTACCTGGAGCTTTGTTGGCTTTCCAACACCCAGACTACAGGAAAAAACCTCAGCGAGAGAAGATAAGCTTTTTCTGCCTGGCATCATTTCAGAGGCATTAAGTGTAAGATGTAAGGTAAGTAATTCACCATGCTTCTCCATTTCTGTAATGGGGGAGGACATCTTGATACATTTAGAACACTCCTCTGGGGATATTTCATCAGTTATACCTAACTCTAATGGACAATAATTGATTTGAACTTTCTACTTAGCACAGAGCTGTAAACAGCTTCACTCCAGGCTGCAGCAATGAACTGGCATTTTGTAAAACAAGAGAAATTTGGAAAACTGTTGCAAGTAAGAGAAGAAACAGCTTGTCCTCTTGATTTTAACATGAGAGCTAATAGTTACAAACTTAGATTATATATATTCCATTATGTTACCTGCATATTCTCTCATCAGGTATTTATACTTCAGCTGCATAATTCACATTCATCTGAGATTTGCCATACCAGGATATACTGGGTGAATGTATTTTATCAGCAACACATTAAATAACTCAGGTGCTTTTTCCCCCTTTTCTAGGCTCCAGAAGGGCAGATCCCCCATTTCCTGTCTCTAAACAATTCTTAACTGCTAGCGCCGATTCACAAAGTAGACTCCAAGGTTGATGGACTGATACTCCTGCTTTCCTGGCATTTTTTCTAGGCCATGCCTTATGTTGTTTCACTGTTGGGCATAACAAGCAAAATTCCATCATTTTAGATTTTGCAAAATTTGGCAAATATAACGTTATATCCTTGCCAAGGTTTGCAAAGTGAAAATACAGAGTTTCTTCTAGCTTTGCTAGGGAATAATTGAGCAACTCTTGGTATCACATGCTGTGTATGTAATGCATTTTGCATTACCGATTTACATAAAAGGTTGCAGTTGCTCCAAATGATCACATCCATAATCCATATTTTATAAAAAAACTCTAAATATATATTTGCACCACAATAAGCATGATGTTGAGCTCTAAAAATACTTTTGTAAGGGGTTAACTTTCTTTTACAAATCATATCATCCTTCACTGAAGAAGATAAGCAAAAAAGCTGTGCTTTCTGTTAACAAAGTTATGGCTGGAATACAAACAAACAAAGTTAAGACCAGCTTCACTTGTTTTATCTCAGAATAGCAAATATCATGTGGTATGACTTTTCATGCACTCTTTGTTGTGTGGGGGACAGAGGGGTCTGTTTTCTGCCTCATAGTCTAGAGCCAGCGCTGGGTGGGAACATTTTTACTGAACCACAAAAGCGTTTCTAACACTGGAAGGTCACTAAGAGTATATCCATGCTGCAATTAAAAACCAGCAACTTGCCTGTGCCAGCTGACTCAGGCTAATGGACTATTTCATTGCAATGTAGACATTCAAGCTTGGGCTGGCGCCTGGACTCTAGGACATTGTGAGGTGGGAGGCTGCAGCCTGAGCCTGACTTCCTACACTGCAATTAAATGGACCCTCAGCCTGAGCCCCACAAGACGAAGTCAGCTGGCCCTGGCCAACTGGCACAGGCCAGCTGTAGTTGTCTAACTGCAGACACGAACCTACGGATCAGGCTTGAAAACCACATGGTTCTGGTGGCTTTTGCAGTCATGCTATTTGAAAGCTGGTATCTCAACCTACCCTCTGATGTCAAATATCGAGAACTGATTCTCAGGCCTCTCTCATGTGAGTAGTCTCGTTGTCTCATATGGGTAAGGCCTGAAAAGATCACTTGATTTCCTGTTCTACTGGTTCTCAAGATGGTAGCCATTATGTCAGAATTGAAGTGACTGAAAAAGCAAGATCACCATAATGATGAGACTAAGATTTCATATATTGTCAAACATCACAGTGAGTAATGAAAATCATGCCTCTCAACTTTGACCATTGAGAACCACAGCTTTACATGGGATATGCCATGAATTCCAGCCTTGGTGAGTTATTATAAATTGGCTGTTACTAGTGGTCTTCTGATTTGGCAGTGCTTTTGGCACTCATCCAGGACTGATACATACAATTAGCAGTAAGTGTACATTTCATTTTATAGTGTATGGGGTAGTACTATATAGGATGAACCTCCAGTGGTCACAGGGAAACTATGGACATTGTTTCCCATCTCCATTCTCTTTTGGAGATTGTGAACACAGTTACAGCAGCCCCACTACTGCTCAACATTCACATCCACCTAGTGACACATGGCACGGGGTCAAGGATAAAAATACTATGCTTCCATGTTGAATACAAGCATCTTTTTGCTTATTTATCCTGGGGATTTTTATAATGTAGTTTGCTGATTTTACTTTACAATTACGGTCATAGCCATATTCTCAGTGTCCCAGTATGACCTATTCTCAGGGACACATCTCTTCAAACAATGTCTTATTCAGGATCCTTCTGAGGCAATTTGCAATTTGGGAATGGCAGAAGGCAAATATGAAGAAAAGCTTGCACTGACACAAAGCACAATGGATTTCAGCTGAGAATTTCACAACTCCAACACATCTCAAAGGGAAACTGACTAAATTAAGACATGTAATATGGTTCTTCACAATAAGGCGGAAATCATTAGACTTCAATAAAATTACACCAGCAATGCATTTGGTTCAATCTCTTTTGCCCCAAGGATACTGATTCTAAAATACATGCCCTCCTTTTATTATGCCCATTAGTTGCCTTCTTTCATATGGTTTGAAAACAGCAGTTAAATGTTTAAGCCCAAGTTGTTGATCCAACTGATTGCTTCAGGTGTCATGGAATGGATGGCAGTGATATCACCAGGATAAGATCATCTAATGGACCAGTTGGCAAGATGTTCCACAGTGTGAACGCCATTTCTGCAGTTATAAATCGGATTGTGCCTCAGTCCCCATGTATGGAAGAGTTAGGTGCACCTGTCATGTGATACGTGGATGCCATTCAATGTCTGTGTTGGGAAGGAAAAGCTATTGTGTCTTCAGATAGATTATTGATAAGACTTTTGTTTAAGATTCTCCTTCCATGTTGTTCACTATTGATCGCTAGGGGAAAACCCTGAATCTTTGAGCATTTGCACTGAAAGCCAAAAAGGTTTTCTAGATTTGATTTTGAATCTCAGTATTTTATTTAGGTCAGCATACAGTCAGAGGTTCTCATTCCTTGGAATACAAGGGGACTTCCAAAGAATTCTCACATCTAAATGAATTTAGGGTTTGTGATTGTGTGCCTGTGCAGGAAGCCAAAACTGTGGTGTTGATTTTACTGTGCTAGTAATGAACTGTATGGCAGTTTTACATTGCGAGTCAACAAGTGATGTATGGGAGGAGTTGTCAAGAAGGTTTACTTCACACAGTGCAGAGGTTTGCAGATGCCAAGAAGTGGCACAAGATCTGGTACTCAGTGCTTTGAAATTTCCCTTTTGTTGCAACAATAGTTAGGAATATAGGAACCGCCATACCAGATCAGAATAGTAATCCATTTAGTCCATTGTTTTGTCTCCCACAATGGCCAGATACTTTAGAGAAAGGTGTAAAGGCTCCATAAAGAATAGTTATTGAACAACCTGGATACAGCCTGGCCATAGCTTTAATGATGCTGTAGTTTCAAACAATGTAACTGATACCGAATAGTGCTATAGACCACCCACAAACCTTTTCAATGATAGGCAATGTAGTCAGCAGTTCAGCCACCTCATTCTTAAATCCCCTCAGAGGTCTTGGATGAATACCACCTAATCCTGAATGACTTGTTGTTACTTATCTGACTGTTCTTGCACCACTTCTTTTGACACATTCATTTCCTATCTGTTACCTGAAATCTTCCTCAACTTGTGCTGTGATGAAGCTTGATGCAAAGAAATTGTTTACCTTCTCTGCAATATCCATGTCCTCTGGAATTGTTCCCTTCTCTCCAGGCTACGGTCACACAGCAAAGTTATTTTGAGATATGAAATAACTTTGTGAGCATCCAAGCTATGGAGATGCTATTTAGAAATAAATTCAAAATAGAGGGTGTGTTATTTCAAATTTCATAAATCTCATTGCAGGAGGAACAACCCCTATTTTGAAACAGTTGCTGTTAAGACATGGAATAACACCATTTCAAAACAGGCACTGTGGCCACGTCTACAGTACAGCCATCTTTTGAAAGATTTGTATCAGAGAGGTAGTCGTGTTAATCTGTATCTTCAAAAACAACAAGTAGTTCTGTAGCACCTTATAGTTTAACAGGTATTTTGGAGCCTAAGTTTTCATGGGCAAAGACCCGGAAGATCCTCTTTCGAAAGAGTGTGTCCACACATGAAAAAGTGGATCGAAAGATCAATTTGCTCTTTAGAGAGTGCCCACACCCCCCCACTCTGTGGAAAGAATGGGCCACGGATCGAAAAATCCGGCACCATGAGGGCTGGTTTTTCAAAAAAAGGGCCTGCAGACCATCCACACACACTTTTTCTCCTAAAGAAGCTTTCAGAAGAAGGCACTTTTCCTGATCTGGGAGTGGAAGAGGGCTTCCGGAAGAAGAGCCACGTTCTTTCAATTTCGGATCAAACGAGCACATTTTGTGTGTGGATGCGCCATGTGCTCATTAAAAGGACCAGATTTTCTTAAAGAACTTGCTAGCATAGACATGGTCTGTGTGTCTGGATGTGCTATTTCGAAATGCATTCTTGTGTGTAGTTCTGTTATTTCAAAATAACACTGACGTATAGATGAAGCCTAGAAGTCCCACTTATTCTCTTCAGATGACTTCTGTTCTGACATACATACAAATTATCTTTCTGCCAGGTGTTTGGCAATTTGCTGCTTAACTTACCTCATAGTCCTTCTTTCCCTCATACTTTTACCTACCACATTCATTTTTCTCATAACTTCATTTGGGCTGAATTTCCACATTCTGAAGGAGATTACTTTGGCAAAAACAACCTCTTTTGCCTTTACCATATATGTGATTTGCCCCCTGGCCTTCCTGCTTCCTTTCTTGTTTTTGGCATGCATGTCTTCTGTGACATGATTAAGTAAACTTTACGCTAATTTCAGTTTATTTACGTGGATATTAGGATCTTTTTGATTAGTTTCCTCATTTCACGTAAAAAACCAACCCCCATTCCAAAAACCAAAACCAACAAAAACGTTAACATTGAATTGGCTGGATGGTGCTAGTTTTGGAACGTATTAATAAAAGCACTAAAACTGAAGCAACTCCTTAACATTTTGTAGCAAACTCCAGGTCCTAAAATATATGCTTTAACTGGGAACATGATTCTATGGCATGGATACCATCCCAAGCAGATGATTTAGTTCCCTATCCTTTTTATCTTAACAAATGTAATTGTATTACATGTTGCACCTCCCTGGTCTGGCATGGCTAGGACCTGACTGGTCCCACCCAAGAGCATTTGCCTGACCAGAGAAGGTCCCTTGCATAGCCCCTAAACACACAGCAAACAGCCTTGCCTCCCACCCCCTCCCACTCTTCCCCCCAAGACTCCTCACTCAGCTGCCGCAGGAGCCAACCCGATTCCAGGCTCCAGCCTATGTTGCAGTAGGGACCATCAGCCCGGGCCCTATCCCAGTCCAGCAGGATTGCTGAGGGGGGCTCCAGCCTCATCCCAAGAGATGAAACAAAAGCAAGTCACTAAAAGTATAAAGGAATTGTGAGGTTAAGAGCTCTGGGGTCAAGATGGCACCATCTCATATAGTCATTGACCAGGAGGCATGCCACACCTACAGGCACTGCAGGGCAAAGTTCTCCAGCATGAGCGCACTAGGTATGTGCACACCTAAGTGCAGTACAGGACTGTATCTACGCAAAGAAGAATAATGCTCTTTCCTTCCTTAGGAAGATATTGAAGTGGGCTCTCATTCTGACCTTAAAAGTGCTTAATGCACAGGATCTATGGATGTACCCAGCCCTCTCATTTCAGTGGAAATTACATATGACAGGGGAGGAAAGCCATAACATTTATGGACAAGCATGTGGACTACAAATCAATAGAAAGCCAGTGACCCTAAATGATAATTCATAGCAAGACGTGCACTACAGGTTGAACCTCTTTTGTCTAGCACCAGTCAGATCCTGAGGGTGCTGAAGGAGAAGTTCAACCTACAGTACACTTTGCTATGAGTTACCATTTAGGATCATTGGCTTTCTATTGATTTCCCAGACCTCAGGAGGTCAATATTGTCCAGCAGCATTAGCAACACTTCCACTGCTTACTGGGCTCTTAGAAGACATTTAAGGGTAAATTACAGCTAAATAACAGCAAAGAACACTAAGAGCCAGGACCGGTGGATAGAGACAAAGTTTATGGGACTGCGGGAAACTTGGCTACACCCATGATAAGTGGTTGTCCAGCTAACTAAAATCATGCCAGATTATGGGTATTAATGGATGAGAGAGTTTGGATTACAGAGTTTCAACATGTAGCTGAATCCACAGGAGATATGTGATGGTGGCGAATTGGGAGAAAGAATGAATGCCACTCTTATGGATGAAGGGCCAGCCATCTATCCAATATACCCCCTAGATGAATGAGTTATACAGACAGACCAACATCCATTTTCCCAGGGCCCTACAGCCTGGTTTCTAACCTAGAGTCTCACACGCAATCAGAAATGCTGTTCATTACAAAGAGCAAAACCTGCAGGATGCTTTAGTTCCCAAAGCAGACTCTTCATTCCATTTGCTCTCTGTACAAAGAGTATCCAAGTTAAAATGAATTAAAACATATGGGAGTAAATTTCAATGTGTCATACAAGGATTTAGCCACATTATTCCCACTGATGTTAATGGGAAAGGGGTGTATCTAAATCCCCATATAATAGGTTGAAATTTTATCCAAAGGAGCCTAGCCATAGAGGAGCTTACCAATATCTCTTCTTAAAAGTGCAGCGAACACCTCAATCCTGCGCTGCTTGAACCGTCTTCGCTTGTCCAGTTGATCTCTTGACCCTCCACCCCTTGAAATTACCTCTGTTTCAGGATTTAAAACCATTAAATTGTTTGGCTGTTGAGTAATATATGTGATACACAGGCTAAAGGGCATGACAGAAAGTGACCTTGTACTAGCCATGTCACTCTGATTAGCAGACAGTCCAATGGAACATAGAAAAAAGGGGATTACTGGATGATAGGGATGTTAAAGTTTAACCAATAAGCCTCACCCGAAACAGATGAGGCCTACTGGTTATGGTT
Source organism: Carettochelys insculpta (assembly GCF_033958435.1). Classification (NCBI taxonomy): domain Eukaryota; kingdom Metazoa; phylum Chordata; order Testudines; family Carettochelyidae; genus Carettochelys; species Carettochelys insculpta. The sequence goes on from NC_134137.1 coordinate 222,212,188, forward strand.
AACCGGTACAGGCTGCAGCAACCCTGTGACCATGATGGGCGGGGAATTGCTCCATCCCCTCAGGGCTGCCATGGGACAGGGGCCTTCCAGCTGAGCTGGAGTATCCCAATCTGTGGTGACCGCAACGGGGGAGGGGCACCTGTGGATAGGGGCTGCTCTGGCTGGGCTGAAGCGCCCTTACCCAGGCTGTGCTGTGACAGGTGCTGCTTCGGCCCTGCTGGAGCGCCTGTGGTGCACCTGGCACTGACTGGGTTTGCCCCTACATGCAGTGCTCCCTGGCCAGGCTTCTGCAAATGGTGGTTGCTCCAGCTGCACTGGAGGTGTCCCCCACCCCTGTCGGTGCCGCAGTCAGGGATGGGCCAGATGGGACAGAGCAGCCCCGGTAAACCACAAGCAGGGAAACTCCAGCCTGGCTACCACAGCACCTATCCACAGCACAGGTGCCGCTCCAGCTTCCCCAGCCACCCCTCAACCTGTTTAATTGGTTAACCAGTTACACCTAGTATTTAATAGGTTAACCAATTAAACGGGATTTTACATCCTTACAGGATGATTGAATGAGCACATATCCAGGAAGAAATGGCTCAATTTCTATTGATAAATAGTCTCAGAGGGGCAGCCGCATTAGTCTGTAGCTTCACAAACAACAAGCAGTCCTGCAGCACCTTAGAGATTAATACATTTATTTGGTCATGAGATTTTGTGGGTAAGACCCACTTTCTCAGATGACTGGAATAAATATTTAGAATCCAAGGTTAATATACGTGGGGTTGGGGGGATGTGGGCAAGTGTCAGTGAAGACCCAACTTGGCATGCACATGAGCAATCACTCAAAGAACAACATCTCTTCTGGAATAGCTTATTTTGAAATAAGACTGCTGTGTAGACATACACAACACTATGTTTCTAAGGTCCAAAATCTACCACCAGTTTTCTATATGGATCTCAGATAAGACATTAAACTAGAGCACATGGGTCTGAATTTTCTCTCACTTACATTGTTACCTTTGAGTTCCACCATTATAAATTAGAAAAGAATCAGGCTCTTTCCCTATGTGAATTGTATGGTGATATGCCTGTGAATCCTGCCATCTTCCAAATAATGTTCTATGTTATAGTCACACCATTTCTACATTGGTGGTCATGGATTGCCCCCTGCCTGTCCCAATATGGTGAGGGGCAGAGGGCAGATAAAAGAGTTGATTTGGCCAAAACAAATGTTTCAATGTATTTTTTTCATTAAACTGGACTTTACCATCCTAACGCTGGCTTAAATGAAGTCTGGTTCAAGTAGAATAAAGCTACTTGGACGTGGCAAAGCTATTTGATATCCTGAAATAACTACTCCTTATCTTTGACACACACGTGTCATTTTGAAATAATTTTTGAAACAACAAGCATACTATTTTGGCATCCCTGTACTAATTGTTGCAGGAGGAGTAAGAGATGCCTGGAAACAGTGCAGTATTCTGACGTTTGGAAGTGTTTAGCCAGCATGAAATGCCGAAACAGCCTATTTTGAACCAGGCTTGAAATAAGCTATGCAATCTGTGTAGCACAAATTGTGTAACTTATTTCAAATTTAGGCTGCCGTGTGAACATAGCTTAACTGAAAAAAAAATCAGGTTGACATATATTTGTATTTTTGTACCTATATTTGCTGCTATTAAAATTCAAAAACATTACGTGAATTTGAGAAATATCTTCAAAATTACAGCAGACAGTTTGTGTGTTTCATGAAAGCTAAAGGGAAGAAAAGAAATGTTGCTCCAGTCATCGAACTGCAATGTCAAAAGATAAACCACATTTCTCAGAAGTATCCACTCTGAAATACCGTAGATGTGAAAAATAATTTGGCATCGTCTTTTGAAACTGCAGACTTCTGGGATGAGCAAATGGGTACAGTTTTCTTGTAACTGTTTTTGAACACCATGTGTTGAGAGAAAACAACAGAACGGAAATTGCTCATCCAAAATGCTAACTTGTGGCACGGCACAGCCAAAAAGCAGGTGCGTGGCATGCCGTTCACTTCATTGACATGCCTACCACATGTCACTCAGTTCTGTCACCCCCATCCTACTCTTTTGGAATTTATCCTCTTGCAGACAGTAAGATGTGGTTTGACAGAGTCTAGCACAGAAATGACATGACCTTTTCGAGAACAGACATTTTGGTAAAACATTCACTGGGATAATCCATCATAGAATAAATAATCCTTTGGATTATCTCTTGTGACCCTGGTCTTCCAGCACAAACATAAATGTGCTTCAGATAATGTTATTCCCATTAGTGTAATATTTTTGTATATAGTCAGGATAGAGAATACAATCTTGCTAATTCACACTAATGACCATGAGACTGACCCATCACAACTGAGTACATTTTTAAATCAGCAAAAACGTGAACAATGACAAATAAAAATAAATATCAAGAATAATGCATGACAGAACATACTTTGCTTATTTATTTTGACAACTGCTTAGTTTTAGTTTATGAAAATACTTTACAATGTCTCAGTAAATGTGCTATAGTAAACTTTAAAAAATAATGAAGTCTTCATATTCCATGCATAGCTGTCTATCTGTATAATTCTATTGTGTCAATTATGCAACAACTTCACTATATGGAACTTTGCTCATTTGTCTAAGGGAGAAGATGGAGGAGAGCAAGCAAAATAATTGGTATCAAAGGGGTAGCCATATTAGTCTGTATTCGCAAAAACAACAAAAAATCCTGTAGCACCTTATAGACTAACAGATATTGGAGCATAAGTTTTTATGGGCAGAGACTCACTTCATCAGACACATGCAAAATTATTGGGTAGCTCCTCTTCTTCACAGTTCTCTGTGCAGCTGGATGTCCCTGAGTGCAATGGCTCATAGTCAACTAGTTTTACACTATGCCTGTGTCCCATGAGCAATCTATCCCATTTGCTGAAATATTATAAAATAGCTGCCCAGATTTTCCCAGAATGGATGGACACTGCTGAATGTGACTAAGCAGCACATTATACATGAACACACAAACACGTTTGACATGGGTTCTGTGAAAAATATGGTTATGCAATTAAAACTCAACTGAATCAGATGGGAGTGTCACGACCCAGTCACTAAAGCACAGCTATACTTGTAGTGTGAATGGGTTCTACAGTTCAACTTCTCAAAGGGACCTCCAACCAGCATGTAAAATTCCAGATGTTTTCTCCCAACCATGATTTACATAACTGAATGTATTTGAAATGAGGTAGTTTGTGTGCATTGAGCACAGTTTAATCTGCTTAAAAGCCCTTGTATTTGCAAAATCACACTAAGGGAAGCATAGGAATTATAGAAATTAGCCTTGGAAAAATAACCTAACCTTGTACAAAACATTACTCCAGACAGCCTTGGGTGCTTTTCTTGATTTTAAAGATGCAAGCAAAAATGTTGTCTTTTCTAAAGAGGAAAGACAAAATGCTTTTGGGGAGTGGTACTCTTCTAGGAGCTGTTATGGTCTACAACATCTAATAAAAGAAGAGGATATTTGATCAATATAGTTTGAGAGGTGATCAAACCAGTGCAAAGTGAAGTGTTACTCTCAGGGATTATCTATCAGTCTCTGCCTTTGTGAAGCACCAACTAAACAATTCACCAGTTTTGTTACTCCATTTGTTCATTCTGGCTCTGCAATGATACAGATATTGTTCCACAACTCTTTCATTCAAGAGTGCACAGAATCCTTGATCCACTTTTTTAAGAGTGCTCTAGGCTGTCTGGATCCCCACTCAGGGAATGGGATTATTTTCCCTAACTTTTTCCAAGACACAACAATTATTTCCGTTTGGGCATAATGTTCCTTTCCCCAGACAGAGGAGCAACGCAAGGGCCCCTGCAATGGGAAAGCTTCAAAAACTTAGATGAAGCAAAGAAGAATGAGGTTTTCCTATTAAACAAGAAAGAGGTGTGCAAGAATATTAGAAAATCCAGTTGAGGCAGGAGCAAGTCACCAGGCTGTATGAAATGGATAACTCTGAGTCAAATGATTTCTCAATGGCTGGTTTATAGTGGGCAGACTGAAGAGCACTAGTGTACTGGCTGTACTGTGTGGTTTTAAGTGAGATGGACTGAATCAATGATGCAGTCCCTTGCAGGAGATCTAAATATACTTCAATTAAGTGGGAGTTAAAGGAGTTTTGTGTGCTGATGGCACATTCATTTACTGCATATAGGCCTGATCACACAGGCCCCTACTCAAGTGAAACTTTTATTGTTTGTCAAGACTCGACATAAAGAAGGCTTCAGAACTGCATAAGGGTAAATGCAATGCTGTGAAGAATACTATTAACATATTACACAACACCTGTGTAGTTTACCACTTCCTTGTCTTGAACTGTCTCTCAGTATTTCCAGGTCAAGCGACAGCCCTGCCCCACTGCTACTGCCAATGAGGACAACACTGATGGAATTGAAAGACTTACGGTTTCTCATGGCCAAAAAGGTGAGCAACAAACAACCTCATGCAGTTTCAAAATGTAGGACGGAAATGGCAGAACCAGGTCATAGCTCTGCAGAAATGCAATTGCTCCTCTAGTAGCTTTCTCCCCCTCCTCAGGATGGAATGTATTATCGTAACTCTGAGCTATGATTTCATTCTTGGTGGTTGCATTTGTGTCCAAATTCTCTTTGCTAGCTGCTTAGGCATGGTGGGAGGAGCATCACCCTGGAGGATCATGCTGCCAGAGGACAAGAGACAGCTCAAAACATTGTTTTTTTAACCCTCATCTCATTATCACTCTGCAGTGGTACATACATAGTGCAGATAAGCAGTGAAAAGAGGAGATGAAATGTCCATGATGAAATACAGAGGCATTAAAGAAAGGGAAAGCTGTCTCTCTTACTTATGTGCTTGAAGTTAGCAGACCTACTAAAATTTACACAGTGGAAAAATGAAAATGTTTTTAACAAAAAAGTGACCTGAGCCTTCCTTAAGATTGCTCACAGATTGCACAGCACAGCAGAACACAGTTTCAGATGAACAAGCGAGTTATAAACCACATAAGCCTTGGGAGCTACACACTGGCTGATGTTTTGCCTGTGTACTTCTACAACTTTCTATTAAGCAGTATACCCCAGGCAGCACGGTGATACCCTCTGTCCTGCTACAGCATCTGGAACTGTCAATGGAGTCAGTACCAGGGAGGGGAGGGTCTCTTCTGTCAAAGGGCTGATGCTGGAAGGCAGGTTTCTCTAATGGTTGCCAACCTACCTCAGTGGCACCCTTCAAGGCAGGGCTTAGATCTCTTCTATTCCCTTCTGCAGTTCAACGGGGGAAAGGAGAGACAGCACCTGTTGTGCAGGTGTAGGAGAAGGGATGCTGGATGTTGTCCAGAGATTTAGTCATGTCACTTTATTTACGACAAACCATGTTTTTATTTATTGTAACATACCAAGAAGTTCCAATTCACCACAAATTTATTGCATTCGTGCTTGAGTGGGATAGAACTTCAGACAGTCCTTTAAAAGCAAAAGACATTAGTACGTGAATTCTCCACTCTTCCATCTTCTCTCCAGTGCCTTCAAGGCAGCCTCCCTACCTGCTCTGGTTCTGCCTGGCTCCCAGAAGCAGTTGCCAGGTCCCGGCAGCAGCCCCAATGCACAAGGGCAACCAGGGAGGCTCTGCGCACTGCCCCCACCCATGTGCTGTCCCTCTAGCTCCCACTGTCTGGGAAATGAGACCAATGGGAGTTGCAGGGGTGTTACCTGCAGGTGTAAAGGCAATGTGCAGAGCTTTCCTGGGCAACCATGCTGCAGAGACTTAGCTGCTGCTTCTGGGAGCTGTCATAAGCGCCACTGGGACCCTGCATCTCTTTCTGCCTCCCAGCCCCCTTCTCACAGTCCATGTCCCTCATCTCTGGCCCACTCCAGAATCCACACCCCCAGCCAGACCTCTCACACCCATCGTGCACCCCAGTACTGTGCCCCAGCCCAGTGAAGCTGAGTGAGGATGAAGGAGAATGAGTGACAGAGGGAGGGGGATGAAGTTAGTGGGGGTCAGGGCCTTAGAGGAAGGGGATCCTCCAAAATTTAAATCAAAATGGGGGGTCTTTAGTTTGCTAAAAGTTGAGAACCACTCCTGCAAACCATCCGTCATAATCATAATGATGACTCCATACTAAGCTCTGACTTCGTGTCTTACATCTCTGAAGAACTTCAGCAGCTATTTACAAGGAAAAACAAAAATCAGGAAACGCAATAAAGTCACTACTGTTTAGAACTAAACTCTCCTGCAACATATTTCCTGGGCCTGTCTTATCATGAGAGAGAGCATATCAATAAACTTCGCAGTCCTCGTCACTGCAGATGTAATATCCTGTCAAAACATTGACTAGCTGACATCCCCTCAGGTACAGAGTCTGCTGTTGTCACTCAGTTGTGTACAGTATGGTGTCTGGGGAATGAAACAAGGTGGAAAAAAGAAAGGATCCAGACTGCTGCACTTGATTGCTTACTGCAACTTGCTGTTTTGCTCTTTTAGACCACCCAAAATAAATATTCCAGCTCAGGAGTAGCTGAGCCAAACCTCCTCTAGCGTACAGTGGTGTCAATTAAATACAACTCTTCTGACTTCAAGAGAACTACTCACAGGTTTAGGAGTTATGCTTAAGTATCTTGCTGAATTGAGCCTTGATCATGTCACTCTCCTCCCTTGAGCTCCTAGAACTTGCTTCTAGTCTTCTTTTGAATCAGATTCGTATGCTTTATCCTCAGTTTCAAAGCTTCTCACAGATCTGGCCCTGTCTGCATCTTGTTTCTCTTCTACTATTGCCTGCCACTGTCCCAACTCACTGTGTCCCCTTCTCCAGTCTCAGTGCAAGGAAGATACAGATATATATTTAAAATAAACGAAGTCACAGATGACTCTCGCATGATCATTTACTACTGTAACCCTTTATCCTTCTCTTCCTCCGCAAATTTGAGTGTTACTCACTGTACTATGGTACCATTCTATCTAACCTAGGGTCATTTCCTGAGGGATGCTGTGCGCCTACCACTTCTGTGAAAAACAGTGCAAGCAGCAGGTGCTTATCACCTCTGTGGACTTGATCCTTAGACTGTAAGTCCCCTGATTTCTATGGGAGTTAGGGACCAAAATACCTTTGAGGAGCTTGATCTATCTTCTTTCAAGCTTGTATGTCTTGTTTTTCTGCGTGCTAAGTGTCATGTGCATTACTAGCTTTGTAGAAATAATAAATTATATGAAAAGCAGTGGACAAAGTCAACAACCTGCTCCATCAAATCAACAGTCTATTCTCTTCTGGTATGTCTACACTGCAATCAGACACTCACTACTGGCTTCATCTCAAAAGATCCAAGAGCAAGGCTCCCACCCAAGATTGAATGTCTACTGCACAGTTAAGGAGCTGCTCAATCTGAACCCCGTGAACTTAAATTTGTTGGCAAAGGCCAGCCATAGGGGTGCCTAGCAGCAATGTAGAGAGACCCTCAAGATCTCACCTTGCTGACTTAGGAATTCATCACAAGTCACTAAATTACTTTAACTGTGTAGGAGCATAACCTCATGGAGGACTCCAGCCATGACTGATTGTGCATTGCCTTCTTAGACCATAACTAGTGGAAGGGAAAAAGGACATGCAGGGTGGGATAAAGTCCTACTTCCCTTTCCACACATCAAACTCACCTGATAAGCAGGTGTGGGATGAGGGCTTGCAAAACTGCCTGCATATAGCAATTGGGTGCTCAGATCTAGGCCTAAGCTAGCCTTATTTGTAGGGGCAAAGGGTAAATATTTAAAGAAAAGTGTGAACAAACAGAGTTAAAACTACTCAAGAACACTTCCTGGGATTATCTGTACTAGCAATACAGGAAGACTTTGCAGATGCTACTGTCTCTCTAGAGGAATACATGCTTGCATTTTCACACTCTCAGCAGCTGGTTCCTGTTGAATGCCATCAGCATGATTCAGCCACCCACCAGGAACACCAGTGAGCAGCAAGTGCGCGCGTGCACACACAGAGAGAAAAATCTACAAAAGTTTCTGTGATTCAGGGAGCCTGATCTTTGTTAACGAGTCGTCATTACATCCAGCAGCAAGTAGCCCTGCGTGCCAGGGCAGGAAAACAGAACGAGTTCACAGTCTCACAAAGATCCCCATACTCATCCCATCTGCCTCCTGTCTATAATGCATCCTACAATCGACATCCTCAGCAATTTGCTCTGTGGTTATTTCATTCACTTTCAGCTTGGCCACAGACAACACAACCCTCTATCAGCTTGTTTCATCACACTAAGGGTTCTCAATGTCTGGTATCATTCCCCTGCTTGAGTGGCCAACACCTACCACTTCTGTTAAAGTGGCAATCCCCAATAATGTACATAGCCACATGGATCCTGATCCCATGATGAACAGTAGTATGAGGGTGACTATCATTCAGTTTTCCTAGCCTCAGTGGTTTTCCAACTGTGGTGTTGCTTCCTGACAGCTGTAGCCCAGGCCAGGTTGCTCAGGGATTTTACAGGGGTTAAATCCCTGGAACTCAAAAACAAAACATCTTTGTTCTGCCCATTACGTGGCAGATTCACACCTCTCTTTTATCAGGAGTTTCTTTGGTGTAAATTCAACTATGAGCAGTTATCTTCAGCTGTAGATACTCAAGCAGAAAGAGCACAAACAAGCTTGAACACGGGCCTGGTGAGATTAGCGCAGTGGCAGCCACATTGAGCAGGGGAAGCATAACTTGGTCCAGCAGCTGGGAATGGAAATAAATAGTCCAGATACACATCTGGGAGAAGTAACAAAGCAAACCAAAAGTATGTTAATTTTAAATGCTTTAATTTACTCCTTTCCTGTGGATTTGCACCTTCATGTGGCAAGGGCACTTGTTTGTTCCAGGACCCTCTGAGCAGTGTGGGTGGATTATCTAACTTCTGGGATGGCCATCCTAGTGCGACAGGTCAAAGGCTAGTGAGCAAACAAAAAGCAGTCTACTACTCCTGTTGGTTGGGGATTGAGTAAAAGCCCAACAAGAAGCCATCCTATAAAATATTAAGTTATAGAAACACAATAAGGTAGCCATTTTAGCAAACAGCATGACATACAAGAATGTCATAGCATTATTTATGCTCTAGAGCAGGGTTTCCCAAACTATATAAAGTTGGGACCAGGTTTTTTTTCAGTACCCTTTTTGCGGCCCAAAAATGCATATTAAAAATAAAATGAATGAAAAATGAATAAATTTTCAGTTTATTATTTATTCACAATAACAACACATAGCGATAATTTTTACATTTTCTAAGGACCTTTTTTTCCCCCCCATGGACCGGTACAGGGCCACAAACCACACACTTTGGGAAATGCTGCTCAAGAGCAATATCTGGCAGTGCAGGAAGGACTCAGATTCAGAGCGTTATTGTTTTTTCACACAGCTCCACACTACACCTGCTGCAAGAAAAGGTGGGGAGGCATCCATAAGGGTTCTCTATCTTCCAATATTTTTCTGTTAAATGGGCAAATGATCTACCTAGTATACTGCAAATACTATTGCTATTCATATAGGCTGAAATTTTCAAAGAGATCCTTCAGCTAAAAGCGGATGCCAGTTTTTTCAAGCCTTTTTGAAAATGACAGATATATCTGCTTGCGGATGTCCTGAAACTTTCTAAATATTTGCTTCAGAAATATCCTGTGGCTGTAAGTTCTATATGTTGTAAGCAAAGATTTTTCTGTACAGTATGTAATCATCTATTTAAAAATGACCGTATTTAAAGTAACCATGACTGAGAATCATGACTGCATTGTTTCTTTTCGATATTTGGACCTAAACTACACCTTCGATACAACAATTACCATTGATTCAGTACCAAACTATCAACCCTAACACACAGTTCCTAGCATTATGACAACAGTAATTCTTTATACGCTCATCCCTCGTTAAATGAGTACTTTACTTATAAGTACTCATTAAAATGAGGGACACATATACCTACCTTTGTCCACCACACAAGTGAACTCCCCACCGCTAATACAAGCCTCACCCCGTCCCCCCACAGCTCCAACCCACCTCAGCCTGAAACCCCTGCCAGATCCGCAGCCCCAACCCAACTCAGCCTGAACTCCCTACCCTCCCTGCGGACCCAACTACTGCAGTCTGAACCCCACCGCCATCCCCATGGACCCAACCCACACCAGCCTTAACCCTCTCTGCCCGCCCTCCCCATGGATCCAACCCGCCTCCAGGTTTTAACTCTCCCTCCTGCTCATGGCCCCAGATTGCTGCCTTTAACACTCCCCAACTGCCCCCCATACCCAAGGTTCACTTACCTTTCAAAAGCAGCACCACCTGCTGCCACTCCACTGAGTTACAAGCACTTGGAATGAATCAGAGACTTTTACATGTATTTTAATGGGAATTTAGTGTCCCTCTTTCAAGTTTTCACCGACGAGCAGAAATTTGGGAACCAATTGTGCTCATATAGTGAGGGATGAGTGTACTTATATAGACTCTTTCTTACAGGGATTGCAAACAACTTTACAACATCTGGAATCTTTACCTCTACTGGGATTCCCCAATACAGAAATTGAAGCACAGAAAAGTCGTCAAGGGTCACAGACTGAGTCAGTCAAGTGCTGATCCCAGGCACCCTGACTCCCAGTTCCTTGATGTAATCATGAAGTGCTTTATTTTCATCTGTTACCAAATGCACACTGTAGTCATATCTTGCACATTATGGTAATAATCTTTGCACTAAATATGATTCATTGGATATCATTTGAAAACATAACATTGATCAATATCAGCATGAACTGTCTGGAGCAACATTATATGCAAAGTTATGAGTATAAGCTGAAGTTAGAGGTGAAATGTGTTTAACAGACAAGTGCAGGGAGGGGATAAGCCTGTTTCTCAAGACAAATGACAAGCTGACACCTTTAGCCAGGTGCCATCAAAGTTCACTGACAATCACCTGTCAAATGATCATTCTTTGGCAAAGTGAAGGGTCAGAAACAGATAATATAGAACCTCTTTTGCCATGAGACTCCAAGTCTTTGTTCTTACAGAGGACTGGAACCTTACTCACTTAGGGATAACCCCCAGGAAAATGCATTTCAAAGGGTAATGGGATTATAAAAGTGAGGGGTAATACGTACCCAGGTATGCCTTTCTTCTCCTCTCTTCCACACCTCACCTATGATGATAGGGGAATGAAGCTTTGGACTTTGAGATGAATTTGAACCTGAGATTTGGTCAGTCTGTTGCTGGGCTCTCATGGTAAGGATTTTACTTTGAACCACACGTAGTTTGTCAAGTTTCAGGTTTGGTCTACATGACATAGCTAGGTTGATATAAGGCAGCTTACATCTACTTATGTATGTCAGTGTGTACACTACTCCCTTGTTCTCCCAATGTAAGTGCCTTTCTATGTTGAGATCATAACTTCACCTCCCTTAGAGGCGCCGGGCTTACGTCAGTGTAGTTAGGGGAACGCAGTGTCTGTGCAGACATTGTATTACCTTCATCAACTAATAGGGACAGAACTGCAAAACTGACAAGAAAACCAGTCAGCTAGCACCAGCAAGGAATAGGGAAGTGAAAAGATCCAGACAGGTTTCCCTGTCCCCATCAGGGAACAGGGAGCTGAGGGCAACAGCCCTCCAGTATGTGTGGGATGGCCAGGATTCTGACAGGCAGCTACCAGAGGAGCTGAAAGGTCAGGCTCTTTTCAACCTGCACTACTCCTTTTAGCTCAATGACAGAGCTTCTGGTGAGGACATGCACCTTTGATCCAAGAAGGGTACCGTGGTACTTGCTTCTTCACCATAACTACTGGATTGGCTGTAAGTCAACCTCCTATAGGTTGACTTAGATTTTAGTGTGGACATACCTTTCGTTACCAGAAAGCATTTTATCTTTATTTCTCTTGTAATTATTCCTTACTTTAATGCCTTACATGCGTACTTGCCTAAACTCTCGGTCTTTGTAGGTAAATAAGCCTGTTTTCTCCTCTAATCAAAACGAATCCTGGGTTGTGTTTAAATGGAATCGTTTAGTAACTCCAGTTACAGTAACAAACTGTTGTACATTGATTGCATACAGAGACAAAGCACCTATGACATCTGAACTGTCCACAGGAGGACGGGATAGTGCAGAACACAAATTCTGGTGGAAAAGCCAGGCCTAGAAGGCACTGGGCCCACCTTTCAAGTAGTAGCCATCAGCTGCTGGAAGCTAGAGGGTGAGTGGTATGTTGCTGATGGAGTCAGAGTTGCTGGACCCAGGGTGACCTATTAACAGATGCTGAGGATAAACTGCATGCTGTTTGTGAATAGCCCAGCTGGGACCTACAGCAACAAAGCATTGGCAGGAATTCAAGGCTGCAGGGCAGATTGTAACAGAATCTATCACTGGTCTGGACTGCACGCCTAAAGGAGATACTCGCCTTCTCTATGGTATTCATCAGTACAGGAAGCAATGGTATCACAATGAATGCTCCTCACAACCAGTGTTCTCTTCCCAACCCACACTCTTAATCTAAACCAGCCTTACATCAACAGGGTTAAAGCAACCACTGCTACCAAATCTTCAAAATTACGCGGTCAGGTGCACTATTTGGCTACATCTACACTATGAGATAAATTCGACTTTGTTAATATTGATTTTGTAATTCTGGAATTAAATAAGTTCGAATTTGACCATCCTCACCTCCCATGTGCTCCCCACAAAGTTGACTCATTGCTGCCACACTCAACTGGCAAACATTGACTGTTGCAGTAATGTTGCAGTAATGCATTGTGGGAACCTATGCCACAGTTCCCTCATCCCTGTAGCATTCTAGGTATTCTCCCGGGTCTTTGACATCATTTTCCCACATTGCACTTTCCTCAGTCCCCTCCTGTTCTAAGCAAACATACATTTTTCCTGTCAGAAGGAAGGAAAAGTAGGGCATCCACAAAGATGGGAAAAAAGTTTACAGAAATCTCTTTCTTCTGTAACTGAATTCTCAAACTGGCCATCCACTGAGCATCCCACCTCCCGTGATTGCATCCGATCCCTGAAAACAAGTCTAATAAATTCAATTTTAAGATGTGGTGCGTCCACACGGGTGCGTCCACACTGGCCTTTAAGTGTACTTCTGAATTTGAGCTTGATGCTATATCCATCAGGTAACTGCGATATGGTAATCTTGATATTAGTGCTCCCTAAATCGAGCTTATGGTATTTACTGTGAAGACACTCCTGTGGTAATATTGAGCTAACTGTCTAAAATTTGAATTTATCTCGTAGTGTAGATGCAGTCTTTGTCAGTTATCAATGGAAAGTTACCATTCAGAATGACTGGTCAAAATCTACACTTTATTTATGCATTTATTGATTTATAAAAATGACTTTTTCAAAAAAAAGTTAACAATTTGCATTTAATCAAAATTAAAACGTAACTAACTTTCACAAAAAAACCCCAGAAACATAAAACCAAATCCTAACACAAATATTTGTTTTTTTTAGTTAAACCAATTTTTTCTGTGTTTTTCTCTTGCCAAGAAAAGGGAACACTTCTCCTAAAATTTAGATCAGTTTAATTTCTTTCAAAAATTTTTGAGGCAAGTCGTGACTCTTTCTCCTTCTTGTTAGCCATCACACTAGACAGTATGTGGAAATATTGCAGCAGTACTCTATGTGGGCGACAGTGTTAGGTTTCAGCACTAGGAATGGATTAACTGTTTTCTTCTTGTTAGTTTGGTCCACAAGTACATCCCTCATTCCTTTTTTTAAAGTTGCCTTAAGCAGAATATAAATTTTCACTACAACAGTGGCAGATAGTAACAACTTTCAAAATAATTTTCATGTATTTTTCATCAGTTATACTTTTTGCTTCTTCTGAATTGTTTTGCTCACATATATTCACTGGGATATTCTCATTTGAAAGTTGTCACAGTACAACACTCAGGGTGCCTCTATACTAGGAACTAACATTCAAGTTAACTTTGAAGTTAGGCAGTACATCGAAGTAGCCAGCAGAGAGTCTACACACATTTTTCCCTTTGAAGTTAACTTTGAAGTAGGGAGCCCAACTTCAACGTCCTTACTTCATTCCTGGGAATGGAGTAGTGCCCTACTTCAAAGTTTAACTTTGAAGTAGGGTATGTGTAGATGCTCTACTTCGAAGTAAGCAACTTCCAAGCTATTTTTGTAGTGTAGACACAGCCTCAGCGATCCATCAATCAACAAGAAAACCCACGTATGACTTACTAGCAAGGAACAAGTGTGATGGAGTTTATGTCCATGGACTTCATCGAAACCAGAAACAAGTCAGCAATAGACAGATGGTTTGAAGGGCTGATTTTTACACCCTTAAGCGTACTACAAAAGCATCTTAAACTAACCAGTGCATATGAGCAGTGTCAGTGTTTAGCCTGCACTAGCTGCTTAGAAATTATTATCTGGTCTCACCCCTCTGTACTTTCCTGGGCTGGCTAGGACTCAGGCCTGTGATATCAAGAGGAAATCTTAGTCACTCTAAATATGCTATTTTTCCCAAAACCGGTTCTACCTTGGCCAAATGTTCTTATCAGGAGTTAAGAATACATCAATAATTCCAATGTCAGGGGACTGTATTACCATCACAAATAATACTTTTATAACATTAGTGACAGACATTATCAAACTTATTTTACAAGTTAATAAAAATACAAGATAGACATGACTGGGAGTCTGAGACACAAAGATGTAAGCATTCCGATTTCTCTAAACCTAACTGAACAAGAATCGAAGATTAAAAGCACTTTGCCCTTCTACAGCACCTTACATCTAACTCCCTCATAGCATTGTACAAGCCTTTCTGAATTGTGTCCAATACTCTGAGAGGCAGAGAACTATTAGTCCCATTTTACAGTTAAATGTATTCAAAACGATTAAATGACTTGCACCTGGTTGTACACTGAATCCGTGGCAGAGTCTGTGACAGCGACAGATCAATGACTGAATCCTGTAGCCTAACCATCAGAAGATGCTCTCAAGAGGAAAGCCAATATACCATTTCACTACTGCAGAGAGGTATTCACACCAGAACAAACTTGAAAATGAAAATAGAATTTACACAAAGAGAATTCTTTGGTCACTTTCTCATTAACGAAGATAGCTGTGTATGAAGAAATGCTTTCTCCCTCCCAGCTATATCTTCATTTTGTGGGATCCTGAAGGCTAGGACTTTAATCCTCAGCAGTGATGGGCCAAGGTCACAAAGTTGTGATTCAAATTTTCTCAAAATTTGCATGTATTCAGGTCATAGGCTGAAAAATTTACAAGTCCCTTACCACTCTGAGCACTGAAGACAGTTTCAAAATCATAAAAATGACTTAGGAACTGAAGGACTTTTAGTTATACACTTTTAAAAATGTAGCCCTACATCCCTACTAACTAAGGTGAAACAGACACATAAAGCCACATTTCCTTCATTTTAAAACAACCATTTGCTATGTGTTATGCAATGTATTAAACTCTAACAGTGTTAATTGTATTGCCGTATTTTTAACAAAACATACTGTCTCACGCTTTTGTATTGCACCTTCAGACTGCTATTGGCTCATTTCACATCACCACCACACTTTTTTTCCCCCCAATAATAGGTTCGGATGTATCTGTTTTCACATGGTTTTCTCTCTCGCTTTCAGGTGCTTTTCTCTCATTCCAACCCCTTATATGCTTTTACCTTCCTTTTCTCTGGTGGCACGTGCAACTCTATTTTTTTTTCTTTTCCACTTTGCCCACCTCTGAAAAAACTCTCTTTCAGTACATGCTGCTTCTCTTTTCTATCTAATCCATCACCTTCCCCTCCTACACCCTCCTTCTCATCCACAACCCAACTCCACTATACACTCACCCCCAACCCTTAAAGTGCACATCTGCTTTGAAAAGTTCGCTACGGACTATGAGTACCTACATGGGGAACCGCTTTCTGACAGTAGAGGGCTCTTTAATCCAGCAGACAAAAGCATAACAAGCTTCAGTGTTTGGAACTTGAAAGTCAACACATTCAGACCAGGAAAAAAAGCAGTAAATATTTTACAGGGAGGATAACTAACTATTGGCATACAGATCTAGGGCTGTGATGGCGTCTCCAGCACTTGAAGTTTATACATCAAGATTAGCAGTCCTTTTAAGAGAGCTCCTGGGCCTCAACCAGAAGAGAAGGGTCTGAAGCAGGAATCACCGTGTGAGGTTCTATGGCCTGCGTGTGCAGGTCAGGTTAAATTGCCATAATGTTTCCTTCTAGCCTTAACATCTATGAATATATTTCAAGTCAAGCCACTGCTCAGCTTGCTATTGCTGGATCCTGTCTGGCAGTTTTATCGTTTGAAGCCTCCAGCTATTAAGTGTTTGATAAATAAAAGCCACTCAGCTCCCTTTGACTATGAAGTGAATTCTCCTTGTTCTTGAGGTGCCTCCCCTACCCCAGAGCCTGCTAGCTGCTGAAAGTGCAGCAGTGATGGGTCTCTCTAGTAATCTACTCCCCTCCACAACCTCCACTTCTGGGTGCTCCTGCTCGTGCACAGTTCCAGTGGCTGCTGCTCAGAACTTTGGCCAAAGAGCCTGATGCTTTGTCAGCTTCACAAGGGTGCCCACTTGCAACAACAACTGGGAAGACTGGTCAGTTTTTACCCCTCTGCAGTTTGGAAAATCTTGCAGCAACAACACAGCTGTGATGCTGCTCACCTATGAATGAACAAGGACTTGATTTAAACTGAATTTAAATTTGGAAGATTATCTATAACCATATGGGTTAAAATTTTTTATAAATGGAAGTTAAGAACTACAGGTTCAATAATCACCTAGGTATGGTTTTCTGCTGGCCCGCGTTGACTTTCTTTTTCTAGCGCTCCTTAGACACATTCTAAATTTTGTATTTATGGCATTGCTGTAACTTGCTATATCATTGATACAGTGCTTTGAGCTTACAAAGTATTAATGCTGTTGCCAAGATCTTAACATTTGCAGCAGCATGGTTAAATGAAGTTAGCATTAGTTGTGAGTGTGCAAATCACTGTTTAAAACAAATAGCTTTGTAACCATTAGCACATGTGGCAATATAATAGATGACAATTCATGAAGGAAGCTATATGTTAACAACAACTTACATCTGGAGAGGCAGTGTTGTCTAGTGGTTAGAGCATGGGCCTGTGATCCAGGATTCCAAAGTTATCTTCCCAGCTCTACCAACAATTTGCTGTGTGAATTTAGACAAGTCACTCAAAACTTGCTGTGTCTCAGTTTCCTCATCTGTAAACTAAAGATAAGAGAATCAGCATCCGGGTGTTGTGGAACTTTAATCATTGATGTTTATAATGCATTTTGTCATCTTTAATTTGATCATGCTGTAGAAGTTCAATGTTTTAATGCTACTATTATTGTTTAAAATTTATCCGGATTGGATTCCCAAATACTCTGTTTTCCTCACCACTGAAATGCAGCACTCTCATAACATAAGAACAGTTATTGTGGCTCTGATCAATGGTTCATCTTTCCTAGTACCTTGTCTTCTGACAGTGGCTGATGCTGATTTTTTTCAGAGGGAATGAACAGAACAGGAAGTCATCAAGTGATCCACCCCTTGTTGCCCATTCCCAGCTTTTGGCAAACAGAGGCTAGGGGCTCTTCAACACATGATTTTGCATCTGTTGCATCCTGGCGAATAGCCATCAGATCTGTCCTCCATGAACTTATCCAGGTCTTTTTTTAAATCCCATCATAGTTTTGGCCTTCTCAACACCCTCTGGCAGAGTCCCTCAGGTTGGTTGTGCACTGTATGAACTGTTTCCTTTTGTTCGTTTTAAACCTAGTGCCAATTAATTTCATTGGGTGACCCTAGCTCTCGTGTTACAAGAAGTAAATATTCCTTATTTAGGTTCTTCATGCAGTCATGATTTTATAGACATCTATCATATCCCCCCAGCAGCTGCGTAACAGTGCCTAGCAACACTTTTGTAGCAGTTTATCACAAAAAGGGTGAACAAGCATGTGGACAGGGGGAATCCTGTGGATGTAGTATACTTAGATTTTCAGCAAGCCTTTGACAAGGTCCCTCACCAAAGGCTCTTAAGCAAAATTAACTGTCATGGGATAAGAGGAAAGGTCCTCTCTTGGATTGGTAACTGGTTAAAAGATCGGAAACAAAGGGTAGGAATAAATGGTCAGTTTTCAAAATGGAGAGAGTTAAGAAGTGGTGTTCCCCAGGGGTCTGTGCTGGGACTAGTTCTATTCAACATACTTATAAATGATCTGGAAAAAGAGATAAACAGTGAGGTGGCAAAATTTGCAGATGACATAAAACTACTCCAAATAATTAAGTCCCAAGCAGACTGTGAAGAGCTACAAAAGGACCTTAATAAATTGGGTGATTGGGCAGCAAAATGGCAGATGAAATTCAATGTTGATAAATGCAAAGTAATACACTTTGGAAAATATAATCCCAACTATACATATAAAATGATGGGGTCTGACTTAGCTGTTATCACTCAAGAAAGAGATCTTGGAGTCATTGTAGATAGCTCTCTAAAGACATCCACTCAGTGTGCAGCGGCAGTCAAAAAAGCTAACAAAATGTTGGGAATCATTAAAAAAGGAACAGATAATAAGACAGAAAATGTCATATTACCTTTACATAAATCCATGGTACGTCCACATCTGGAATAATGTGTACAGATGTGGTCGCCTCATCTCTAAAAAGATATATTGGAATTGGAAAAGGTTCAGAAAAGGGCAACAAAAATGATTAGGGGTATGGAGCATCTGCCATATGTGGAGAGATTAATAAGACTGGGACATTTTACTTTGGAAAAAAGATTATCAATTGGGGATATGACAGAGGTATATAAAATCATGACTGGTGTGGAGAAAATAGATAAGGAATTGTTATGTACTCCTCACAACACAAGAACTAGGGGTCACCCAATGAAATTGATAGGCAATGGGTTTAAAACAAACAATAGGAAATATTTTTTCACACAACGCACAGTTAACCTGTGGAACTTCTTGCCAGAGAATGCCACGAAGACCAAGACTATAGTAAAGTTTAAAAAAGAACTGGATAAATTCATGGGGGATAGGTCCATCAATGGCTATTAACCAGAATGGACATGGAGCGTGGCCCTAGTCTCTGTTTGCAAGAGGCTGGAAATGGGCAACAGGCAAGTGATCACTCGATGATTATCTGTCCTGTTCATTCCCTCTGGGGCACCTGGTATTGGCTGCTGTCGGAAGACAGGATACTAAGCTTGATGGGCCTATGGTCTGACCCAGTATGGCTGTTCTTATGTTCTTAAAAGTACCTGTATACAACTGAAAGTTCGGGGAAATAAGGAGGCAGAGTGCAATGATCACAGCTGAAGTTAAATCTGGACACAAATGCCAGTCACCTGCCTCCACAGGAGGGGAAATATGATGATAGCTCCTCCCCTCCGAGACACTCTGACACCAACTGGTCAGCTGAGAAGGAAGTGTGCTGACTGGCCAGCACTCCTTAGCTCTAAGGATTTAGGCTGGAGTGTGGGCCCTGCTGAGTCACACTTTCCACTTATGGGAAGCAGGGCTCCAGACTCCTTACCCACTGTATTCCTTCACATTTTGACAATGACTGCTGATGCTGAAAATTCTGAGTGTCAGTTTGCTCCTGCATTGGAGCTGAAAGAGATACTGCATGGTCCCAACTCTAGGTTGAATCCTGAGACCTGGGTGATGCTAGCCGATTAGTGACAGAGATTCTCAGGGGTGCAAGGAGTTATTTGGTGTCCCTCAGCAAATGTCCCGTCTCTGGCTGCTGGGACTGTCCCCCTTCACTGCCAGTCCCATCAAATTCCCACCCCCAAGGAGGCTTCATGAGACAGGACACAAACGGTCTACATATCTATTTTACATTCCACCCAAAAGACAGCATTTGCACCACCAGAGACCCCACCATCAGGCTGAGGTATTGGTTCTGTACTGATCAGGCACAACAGTGTTCCCTACTCAGATACTGTACTTTATGTCACAAAGGTCCTCCAGAGCAAATACTGGCCAAGCCTGATCCTGGCTGAAAGGAACAAACTACAAGGTAGTTTGGCTACAGATTGCAGGCTTACATTCACATTACATTATATAATCTCCTTATATCTCCTTCAGAAAAAAGACAGAAATAGCCTGGACCTTCAACTGTTTTAGCAGGAGAGGCCATGTGATCAATGGCTATTCCCTACCATGCCTTCAGGACACAGATCTCTCACTAACTTTAGCTGGAACTCCATGCACACAACAGTTGCAAGATTGGACCCTGAGGGAAAAATATTAGTTACACAGGGAAAAATTCCATGTACTTTACACCGATGGCCCTGCAGGACACAGGCAGGAACAGTACATAAAATGCAGAGCAGCCTGCTGGCTCATTTCATTAGTGGGGAAGCCTGCAGCTGATCAGCTCTCTTTTCCTCTCTCCAGCTGTACAGTGTTGTTGTGGCACTGGGAATTTGCTGTGGCTTCTGAAGATTATGGGGATATGCTTCAGCAAGCCAAAAAAAGTTACAAACAAAATTAAAAAAAAAAAAAAGACGACCAGCTGATTTCCTCGCTGGAGGAGACTCTGGCACCTTCCTACGTATACACACAATTTTCTTTGGTATTTTCCAGTTTTCTGGCCAGAAAAATCATCGCACAACTTTTTTTTTTATGGGGGAGAAAATAAAATTGTTTTTCGTACTAGTTCTTCAAGCTTTATAGGATGTGTAGTTGAGATTAACAGGTGAATGAGTTTTATGATGTGAGCTATCCAAGAGACTGTATAATGAATATTCTAAGAAACTAATTTCTTCACTGCTCTCAAGACAATCAAAATTTCAAATGCCATCTGACATAAAACACATTTTTGGAAAATGCCATGAGAAATCTTATCCAGAGGATCCAGTTGAACTCCCATTGACTCCAGTGGGAACACAATTTATCTTAAATGTAATTCCACATTAGCAAACTTATTGCACAAAACCTGAAATCAAATGTTATCTTTTTCAATGGAGATTAGGTAAAACCATAAAATATGCATCTGGATTCTCTATGATTTCAAATGTTCAGAAGTGTTTGGATTTGAGATTTTGGGGCACCTGTTAGAAGACTTAAGTCTTTTCCCAATCTTATAAAAAGGAGGCTATAAGGGGTTTTTAGAGGCAACTAGCCTCTAATGTGGCAGAGTTACAGTGGCTACAGAAATCAATGAAGGGATTTTTAAAAATTGCTTTAAATTAAATATTGCAAATGCAATTACTGAGGGAAATTAGTTGCTTATAACTTTTTTTATTAAGCACTAAAAATTAAAATAGGAATGGAAAAGTAATGTATTTTTGTAATTAATTAGAAAAGTAAATATCTTTGTTTTCTCAGTCCTTTAAAACCTCTAAGCAATTATTTTTTCTTATTTTCTAAAACAATATTCACCTCTGAGCTCACAAAGATTAGACACTTGAACTCACATTTATTTTTTGTAAAAGTGGTAAAACCCTGAAAATTGGTGCTTAAGATGAAAATATGATCTCACCCATAAAAACAACAAACTGGTCTAATAAATAAATACAAAATAAATTTGGGAAACTAAGTTAAAATTGCAAAGCCTGTCCTGATATGGTAAATACAAAGCAGAGGAACTGCACATTTTGCAAAATTCTGAATTACTTTAACCTTAGTTGGAGATCTCTGGTATCTGAAAGCAGCAAGGTAACCATTCATACTAAAGAAGAATCTTTGCCTATTGTTAGAAGTCATCTTAAGAGACCCAAAAGCAACTCTCTGGTACACTAAAGACCCAAGTGTTATTCAAACTGGTTTCTTTTTGCTAACCACTCACCCAAATAATAGTCAGGCCCAACTCTGCTTGGCTTTTAAAAATTAGATGGGAGTAGTCACACTGAACAAGCACAACGCTGGTATAATTGCAATAGCTACAAGTTACACTAATGGAATTATACTAGTCATGAATTTAGTTTAAAACTACTGCAGCCCTATACTTTCAAACATTCAGCTACTGTCAGTTCTGTTTTAAATTATATGTGACTCCACAATCTCATGAAGCTCCTGTATATCTACACTATCATTATTTGGGTATACATGAGCTTCACAATTTAACAATCTACTCTGCAGGTAGATAAAGTTAAAAAAAAAAAAGCAGGGGTGGTTGTTCTAGGATAAAGAGGTTAAGCAGAGCTCACACTAATCATATGGTCAAAGCTTGTAAGAGGGTTTATAAGTTTTCTACATCATATCTAGAAAGGTTTTCCAGCTCTAAATTTCCTCTACTAATTGTAAAATCAACTAGATGGGAGGCTACAAGAATGATCTTTCAAATAAATATTTGAGATTATGACTATTCAGAACATTGATACATTCTTAAAGCAACAAGGAACATAACGTACCACGTAGGAACAGGACATAATTTTTAAAGGTTTATAACATCTCTTTCAAAAACCAAACTTCTTCCAGCAAGACAAATTCCAGCTACTAATTGAGGACATTGTATGTGACTAAATATGACATGTTGACAGAAAGAAAAGATATTTAAAATGCCTTAAGTGGTTAAAGGCTTAGATGACTGCAAAATGAAATAAAATAAAATAAAATAATGAAAAGGAAATACGTTGTCTTAAAACTGTTGAGAAATGAGAAACAGTCCTCAAAAAATTACTATTGAGCCTGAAAGAAAGGAGATGAAACATAAGGTTTGAGAATGGAATGGCCATCTCATTCAATGCTATAGCATCTCCACTGGGAAGACTGCGGGCTACATATTATACATCTATGCTATTTGGTGTGATATTATGCATATACGTATTTTTCGCTGCAAATTATTAAGTGAATGGCCTATTCTTTCAGTTCCAACTCTGTTTTCACTTACTTCTTAACTTGGCCAAACTCACATTGAGTTCAACAGAATCAGATTTGGATAAAAAATTAACAGGGACCTTTGCATTTGGTTCTACATATGTAGAGTAACGTGAAAATGCAGCCACCTCTTGGTCTATAACAAAGTCTGTTATTAATGACATATGTCTGACATATGGGACTTACAGTATTCATGTGCCGACTCAAATATAAACAAATAAAGTGGCCCATTTCTTATATCACAGTCTATGCACACATGTACCATCTACCCAAAATACAACATACTAACTGTATACACAAAATACAAACGTTCCCCTCACTTGAGGATGGCAACCAGCCAGCACACAGCAGGTTGCAGAGCAGTGTGGGGAGAGGAAATGTTGGACCTAGAAAATCAAGGCAAAACATTCACTTCTTATAAAGTGTTCCACGGGTTCTATAATGACTCACTACATCAGACAGGAACCGTTTTTTAAAGTCTCCTCCAGTGTACACATACACACACTAAGTTCTGGAAAAATGTGGCCATAATCTCTCCATGAGTGATTTACTGTTAAAACCAGCACAAAGAGGGAGCACAGTCATCTCCCCTAGGTAAAAAGAAAGTCCCTATAATAAATTCTATTTCTATAAGGTTTGTTCACATGGTCATACATGTCTGATTCCCATTGGCTCTCTTCCCTTCCCCTTCAGTTATTAGCCATCAATGCTCAGTTACAGGTGACTTCCAGTGTGACTTACACATCCTAGGTCTGACCAGTATGCTATATTTTATTCTGTATTTCCTATGCATGATATTTTTGTTTCCTAACAGCCTCTGCCTGAACTTCCACTGTTGTTCACAGGATGCAGAAAAATTCAGTCCACGGTTCATGATCTGGGAAGCTTTCAAACTCAATAAATAGGAGAGGTCTAAATAAAACAAACAATTAAATAAATAAATAAAATGATTACTGAAGTGAAAGTGGCAGCACAGGTTTGAATCAGATACCAATGGTTTCTACCAGCGTTACCAGTGTCTCTCTCCCTTACAGCTGGTTCCTAACTTGTCCCAGTAAAGTAGAAAGAAAAGAGAGAGATGTGTGCATGTGTGTAAAAAAGTGCACTCACATGCATGAGGAATAGTAAAGGAGATAAAAGGGAAACAAAGTAAAACAAAAGAGGTTTTTTGTTTTTGTTTTGTAAATCTACAGTGAAGTTTAATTTTGGTAGATGCTTATAATCTGCCTTTTAAAGCTTTGTCTTTAAATAAGACATCAGAAAAAAGCTGAGAAAATGAAAGGAAAACACACACACAAACAGGGGGAATATGGGGGAAGGAAATGAAAGAAAAAGAAAACAAACAGAATCCTAACAGGCCCATTCTGCTAAAGGGAGTCCAAATAAGGAGTCATATGATATCTGATAGTGCAGGACACGTCGCCAGGAGCTGGAGCAGATTGCCTGCAGGAAGAAAGAGCCAGTGTGCTCCTGCTCAAAGAGCTTTTCTTTCCTTGTTTTCTATTTCCCCCCCCCCACCCCTTTTCTTTCCTACTGTGAATGTGTTACTCTCAGGTCAGGTCCATGAAGAATCCCAGAAAGACAGCTATCATCATCGTTCACTGTACTTTTAGAAGCAGAGATAGCCGGTGAAATATGCCGTCTAGTTGAGACTGAGGGGACTTATGTAGATTACATTACTGCATGCCCTGATCCTTCTTTTGCCACTTCCGGGGTTGCAGGCACAAAATGTAGTACATTACAGAAAAAGAAAAGAAAAATAGTTTTCAGGGGAAGGGAATGAGATCACGTCTCCTGTAGAAAACTTCAAAGGCTGAGTTCCTTCTCGACACTTTTTTGTTTACATTTTGCATTATTTATTTATTTTGGAGGTGGAGGAGAGAAGAAATCTCTGAAAACATTAAAACAATGAGAAGTCAGGAGAAGAGGAAAATTCCATAGAAGACCGAAGGAAATGAGGACAAACAAAATCACCACAAAACGGGAAGCAATGGTTAACGTTTCTGTCTGTCAATAGGTCACTGAACTTCCTGCAGCGTCCACTACTTTCTCCCACCTTCTCATTAGTATGGAATTTCACATCCAACTATATGTTGGCACTTTGGACCAGATTCTTCCCTCAGTTACACCAATGTAAATTCAGAGTAACTCCACTGACTCCAAGGAAGTTACTCTGAACTTAAAGCATTGTAACTTAGAGAAGAACGCGACATTTTCATCTTCCCTAAAAAACAATAGTTCTGAATATACACCTATGAAATGCAGGATATATCTAGCTATAAAAGATAATTTCTTGGAATAGAGGCTTTCAGCATGAAAAGAAGAAAAAAATAATACTGATCATCTTTTGAATGCAGAAATAATTATTAGAACTACCTTTGATCTACTTCTATACATCGTGTTTATGATTTTTCAGGATGTGTTTATATTGTTTTCCCCTTGTTTCCTATATGATTGCTAAATAATGTAGTTTTTGGATCTGGAATTTGACAAAACAAGGAAAATATAAATCAATGAAAGAAGGAAGCGTTTGGCTAAAAGAGCATTTCCTTGAGCGTGCGAATTTGCAGCGGTCTGTGCACTCAGACATCTGAACAAATGTACAGGAGAATCTATGGATGAGAGTTGATGTTTTTTATATACTGTACACATGAATTCCACACGCAAGCATCTCCTTTACCACAATGTACTGTTTGTACAATACATGTGTGACAGCCTATGTCTATTACATGGACAAGTGCACACAATATGCACATTACACAAAATGCACACACATACATACAAACCTATAACGCACATAGATGTATTGTGCAATCATTATCTCTGGCTCCATTAGAGAACTAAACACAGCTTGTAGAAGAAACCAAGCCACTCTGGAAAGGGTCCCATCTAGCAAGAGAAACAAAACAAAAAACAAAACAAAAAAAACCCCAACTAACTCAAAACTCAACAAACCCTGAGTCTCACCAAACATTTGAGGCTGCCAGTGACAGGTGACTTTTAGAAATATGGCCAGGAAAAAGCTGTGACCATGGATGCCTGCCATAGCACCCCATCTATATTTTAGGTACCCAGCTTCCACAAGCCATTGCTAACTTTTTGCTAAGTGGCAGAAAGCGATAGATTCCTGCCCCCCACTCAGTCGTTTATTTTACATTCCATCCTCTCTCATTTCTGCTATAAGAATCTCGTTGTTTGTTTTTTTCCTTTGTATTTTTTTAAAAGTAAACAAACTGCTCACAGCATAACTTTTATGGTGGAAAAATAAAAAGGCCAGGTAAAGTCAGCAAAGCAGCAGCTGGATTTAGAGAGAGAGATTTAAAAAAAGGAGAAAAGAGCAACATATCAAACTCACTTGATCCAGTTCCCCCCTCTATCTCTCCTTTGATTTATTCCAAAATATAATTTGGGGGGTAAGGAAACTGAATCTCCTTTCAATATATTTTGTTGCTGTCGCATATTCTGTGGTCTGCTTCTGTCGCTTTCCTTTAAGGAGAAAAAAACACCCTAATGAAAATACAAAAACATATCTTAGGCGTTAAGCTCGCTCTCCCCCTACCCTTTGTAAAGAACTCTTTGTTCTCTAGTGAAAATGCTGAAAAAATCCCCGGGCAGCGACTCCCTGAAACAAGTGCAAAACACTTAGAGGCTTTTGGGCTGGCTGAGAGCCAGAAACCCTCCCGCTGTCTGGTTAGGAAGAGGGAAAAGAGAGAGAGGGGAAAAAAAAACTGGAGCTTCCTTTAATAGATATAGGAAGCTTTTTTTTTTTAAGCTTCAAAACTGGCGGTCAAGCATTAAGTAACTCCCCGTTTAAATCCACCTGCTGGCAATGAACTTGGGTAACCCCCCAGGAGTGCACAAAGAGAGGAGACCCAGTAACATACTCCACACTCTTCTCCCCACCCCACCCCCCTCTTTTGCCCTGCTTCCATTCTTCCTGCTCCCATCACACGAATGCCCACAGATTCTCTCCCCCTCCATCCAACAACAAACATACCAAAATAAATGCTCGCTCCATCTCCTTTAAAAAAAAAAAAAAAGGCTTTCCATCTTGCTTGCGACACAGTGATAAGGGGTAGGGAACATCTCATACCTGGTGTGAATGCTAATCAGCCAGGAGTTCTCCTTTTTTCCCAAGACAGGGAACTGTTTCCTTCCAAATTTATTAGAACCTCCTCCACTGCCTCTTTGAAAAACCTTCTTTGTCACCCTCTTCCCAAGTCCTGATACTTCTTTAAAAAAAAAATGGCTTCGGAGCTCCTTCTATTCTTGATATTGATTCTCTCTCTCTCCCCCCCACCCCTCCTCCTTTCTCCTGTCTCTGTCTCTTCTGAGTGGTCTATTGATAAGTCCCTAGAGGCACTGGGTCAGCCTGCCCGTAGGAAACCAGACACAATGCACAAATCTCCGAGTGCCATTCTGCCATCAGCAAGCAGACCACGTTTAGGAGAGAGAGGAAAAAAAAAACAGAGCAAAAGACAGAGAGAGAGTGAGAAAAAGACTGATTGGAACAGGAGGGAGGGAGAGAGGGAGAAAGCAAGAGAGTGAGAGAGCGGGAGGGAGAGCGAGAGAGCGACGCTGCCAGTCAGGTTAATCATCCCTACTTTAATTAGCTGTTCGGCTTAGACATAAAACAATTGAATTTGAATGATCTGTCAGTGGGCTCGGCTGAACCAAAGGGGAAATGTGAATATTACAAAAAAGACTGTTGGTCTATTCTGATAAACTAGCCTGGAAAATCCTCAAAGGGTAACTATTAAAACTTACCACTAAACAAAAAGTACAAATACAAATGGCATTATACAGAGGTCCTCCCTAAAATGCTGGGAGATTCCTTCTCTTTTTCTCTTCTATTTTTAAACATTCTGTAGAAGGTTCTATTGGTGGACCAACACACACAATTCTGGAGCTTGCAAAATCTACCTGTCCTGCAGGACAGAAAAAAGGGATCGATTTTGTCATTAGAAATATTGGTTTTTGTTTTCAATACAATAATTTAATGTTATTCAGAGGAATTTTCTTGATGGATCTTGGTGGACTTTTAAGGTGCAGAGATTATGTGTTCTACATTGGTATATTTTTGGTCTCAATGGCTACTAAGGGTAGACAGATGCCACAGACAGACAAACATACCAGCTGCAAGTGGATGGATGTGCCAGATAGAAAGGCTGTTCCAGGTATTATGGACAGATAAGTCCAAAGCCAAACACTTGGTCATCTTAAAGGCAACACTGCTAACTACAAACAGGTGCAAAGCAATGTGTTCATTCTGCTCTGGGTTGAAATTTGAAGTGCCGCTAAAATGGATTAATTATAGTGATAACCAGTACCATGAAAGTATTGCATGATAGGCAGGGAAGGTATTTATGACACTTCTGAAAACTCTGCTTTTAACAGAGATGGAACAGCCACCCTCTGCCTGAAAAAAGGGGAAGCAGGTAACATTACTGCTGCTACTAGAAGATGTTTAATCCTCAGGATGAGATGTACATAGGACGTCCACTTACGTAAAGTTAGAATCTGCTGTCCCCAACACACCCAGAGAAAATGTATTATGTGCAGGAGACATGGCATGTTCTAAACTAAACCCAGAAATTCCTCTTTATGGATATCTGCTGTAGATCACCATTCATACAGATACAGCTGTGCCACACAGCTTCACTTCTGAAGTGTGGGAAGAAAAGAAAAAAAGAGATAGATAGTCCTTTACACTCAAAATTCTGAGGAAATGCCGACTGTCTAACTCTGGGCACCTCCACCAAAAGTATGTACTTTGGGTGTTAATGCTTAAAAGGACGCATGCTCTATAAATTAATTCAGAGTTACCATTTCTACATGTGACATTGCTGGCTGTATGTATATGTCACACTGCAGGTGGACAGTTGACAGCTGGTACCAGCATTATAAAGTCTCCTTGCTGCCCTGTGCTCCAGGAAGAGGATGGTGTGATTTGTCACTTACAATCCAGTGCCCTAGGCGGCTCTATTCTACCTACCCCTAAATCCAGCTCTAGCTATCAACTGCCACCCAATGATTAAAGACAAATTATCCAAACTTCTAATCAGGTTCAAAAGAAGGAAGATCCACTAAAGAGGCAAACAAGTCACCAGGCTGAAAACTGATTGGTAAACATGAGCTCTCTTTCCTTCAACAAAGAACAGTTGCCCATAAAGAAGTGAGCAGAGTCCATTAGATGCACTATGGCAATGAAGTAATTTCTGAGGCATGCAAAAGAGAACTGCAGAGAAACACAGTTCAGTCAAGAGCCCACAAAGAAGGGAAAGGATTTTCTTTTTTAAATACGAAGCCCCTAGGACTGGCTATGAAACAAAACCAGTGCTCCTTTCTCTTGGTAAGTACTGAACTGATCCAGTGAGGTGCTGAGTGGGTCTTATTTTAATGAATATTTTAAACCTAGTTTTGTAATAAATAAATAAATACATAAAAAGCATACTGAACAATCAAATTCCATGATGTGGGACCACACTGATGCTGACATGGTTGGAAGATTGAGAGTCAGAGCACAAAACTCCAGCACTTGAACAGACACAGTAACTGGCAGCACTTGAGCCCTGTTACCTGTAAAGTCCTCCAGCCAATGCAGGAGGAAGAAAAAGATATTTTGCTAGTGGGTTCCACAGCCATCTGCTGCCAGAAGCAGAATGCTGCAGCTCGAGAATCCTAGGTTTAATTCCATCTTCTGAAGGGAGGGAGCTCTAATAGCTGCAGACTCTTTTTGCCCTCATCCCCAGCTGGTCCCCAACCATATA
This sequence comes from Carettochelys insculpta, assembly GCF_033958435.1. Taxonomy (NCBI): domain Eukaryota; kingdom Metazoa; phylum Chordata; order Testudines; family Carettochelyidae; genus Carettochelys; species Carettochelys insculpta. The sequence goes on from NC_134137.1 coordinate 222,241,843, forward strand.
CTCCACAGCCAGGACCCTCCTTATCTCCATATTCTCTGCTCCTATACCTTTCTGCTCCTGTGCCCCAACCAAGGCCATCCCATTCCTCTTCTCCTTTTACTTGTCTGAGCCGCCTACTCAGTCTTCCTACACCAGCATGTCCCCTTCCCATCCTGCTCCTCTCCCTTGCCAGTCTCTTTTTGTGCTCACTTCTACTACCTTCCGCCTCTCCAATCTATCCCCATCCTTGCCCATCCTTATTCAAACCAATCTGCTTTCTATGTGTTGACCATGCTCCCTGAGCACTGGACACCAGCAAACCTGAGTATTTAGAGCACATGAGAGGCAGCTTCCTTGCACTCTTGATGTGCAATGCCTTCATCAGCCAGGAGGAGAAATTATAGGAAAAGTAGTATTCAGCCTTTGGCTTGGTCATGCCAGTCACTCTCAGTGGGAGTGGACAATGCTCAGTGTGCTTAATATGGAGTTCTGTGCAGATGGGGCATATTCCAAATGGAACGTTGGATATTAATTCAGCTGTCAGTCTCTAACAAACCTCTGTTGAACATACACACATATTATTTGGTAATATTCAGAAGGATTTGCATGAGGAAAACAAAAGGAACTCTCTCTTCCCACTATCCCCAGCCAGATGCAAGTCACTGCCACAGAGCATGGAGGCATCACAGTGTCTAAAAGTAATGTTTGGAAGAATTTTAACATGGGGGAATAATATAGTGTTCTACCAAAATCATTCTCAGAAATGGCTGAACACTCCCCTTCCTTGAAGTTTCAACAGAACCTGATTGATTGACTTCTCAGTTCACTTTCTTTGTACTAAATATGAAGTGCCAGGCCTTTTGAAGTCAGTGGGAATGTTGCCACTAATTTTAGTGGTGCTAGGACTTCACCCCAGGTGAATTTCTCCTATATAACAAGTGTTTCATTAGAAGACAATGAGCTCCTGATGAACCGGTTCCTGAATCTCCTATAAGTCCTAGTGTAAAGACTTTGTTATCAGTGGGCCTGATTCCACCCTGAGTAACACTGTTCAAAACAGACACTGATTCAATCAGAATGTCACCTGTATAACTGAGGGCAGAAATGAGGCATAAACGGAAGAGTCCAAGAATTGGTCTAGAATTGCACAGCTATCAATTGCATTTATTATGTCAGCTATAGCCTTATGATCTCTTTCTCTGTTTCTCTCTCTCACTATCACTCTTGTTCTTTAATATAAATATCTGAAGATGCCTTTGGAATTTTAACCAATGAACTGAACTGAAAGTCCTGAGTATCGTGCTGAGTAATATTCGTTGTTTCCTACCTAACAAAACAGGTAAACTACATTGGAGTATTTGGGAAGCCGTGATGCTTGATATGCATTCTACAGGTACAGAATGAGTATGGAGCATAGGAAAGACATTCATATATGAACATTGGCAATGGGTTTGCTAAAGCTACCATTGGCATAGCTCTAAATCTGTCAACTCCCTAATATATTAAAAGTAAGGCCCAAAATGAGGGACACAATAAAAACAGAAGGCGGGAGCTGGAATTTACAGTGTTCATTTCTTTAGTACATATAACTTTTGCTATAAGCTCATTGATGAAGTTGAGCATGTCACATGTCAGTTCACATTAATGGGAAATCACCAGGTCTGTCTGGTATAGAGGAAAATTTAGTTCTAAAAAGAGTGAAGTGCTTTGTAATAAAGGACAGTTACAAAATAAGATGAGCAGCTTAAGAAATCTGTCTTCCTGACGAAAGTGGTGTAACTATGTTCTCTCAGGATAATTTGTTTGAATTTATTCCTTAAAACTTCACTGGCTGCTGCAGATATAAAGAGCTCTAAGTCTATGCAATGTGATTTCAATTCAGAAGAAAGGTCTAAGTTTACACAGTTTGTTGGAGAGGGTGTGCACGAGATAACTTTCTGAACAACAGGAACTATGTATTGGCAGACCTATGTACTGTATGCTCAGTCCCCTGCCTGTAGGCAGGCATTACCAAAAAGTTGGATGACTCCATGTAGATATCTTGCATAATAACCATTCAGGATACCTATCAGCTCCTAACATTACCTTTGATGCACTTTCACTGGTCAATAAGGTGAAAATTGCCACACTTGCTATCCAGCTTAAATCTCTTCTGTCTTAACTTTAGTTTCTGATTATAAGGAATTTACCTGTGTTTTGAACAATGAACAGGTTCATTCCTACAGCTTCACCTACGTACAGACTTCCCAAGCTTACCCCCTTGTGTACCATAATGGGATCTGATTTCTAGCACCTGTTCTTGAAGCATCTGGTACTGGTTGTGTTCAACTCTCGAAGCATTTCCTCATAGGAATTTGCCTTCATTCCTTAAAATAGCCATGGTAGCCTTTTGCTGCACCTTCTCCAATCGTAGAGAGTGGTTCTATGCTGAAAAGTGACTCAATTAAAATGGCATAATCAGTGCTCCACATTTGTCTCTCAGTGACTCAAAATCAAATGCGTTTATTTTTACTAGTAAATTAAGCTTTTATTAACTGCAAACACTGTCATCTCACTAAGAATCAAGTCTTTTCCCCCTTCTTGACAAGATCAAGAGTAATAAATACTGAGGGACAAATGATGTCCTCAGAAATACTGCGGCAGTCCTCTTGCCTTCAATTGATTTCCAAGAACCTATAGAGACTCTATATACAATCTAGGTGATGAGACATATGTAGATTGTTGCTTCTTCTCTTCTCAGAATAAAAAAAAATCAGTAAAAATTTATTTACATCATTAAAATAAGCAGCTCTGACACTGACATACATACAGGCAAGATTCGGAAAGTTTCCATTTTTATAGTCACTGTTCAGGAAAGAATTAAAAACGATAGCTAAAACGATAGCTAATACTGTATTCTGCCTCAAACAAGACATAGAGAGATGTTTAGACAGTGAAATCATTAGCTTCCTTCCTTACTCCACTTCCTGAGCATTCATTTTTAAAAAAAATTGTTTGCAAATACATGCACAGTTAACAGTACTACAGTATTTTGATCAAAATTTAAAATGGTTAAACACCATAGCATGTTATAGTGACTCTTTTTCTTAAGAGAATCAACGAACAAGTAAGTACCAGGTATTCAGTAACAGAGGAGGGTTAATTTGCTCTCACGCTTCCCTGGGTAGTTGACTAGAGTGCTGAACTTTAAAGGAAAGGCCTGCCCCAGATTCTTCTAAATCCCTTAACTAAAGTCATTCTAGAAGTCTCCTAAAATTCATTTCCCTACTAACACAGTCACAGAACTTATGTGCTGGTATTGCAAGTACTATGTATTGTGTCCCCACCTTTCTTTGGGCTATTCCATCTCTAGTCCACTGAATATAGATTGTAGTTATTTTAATATGTTTCAGTTAGGACAAAAGGTTAAAACTTTTAGTATGTTTGGAGGTACCACATGCTACACTCCTCCTCTATAAGCTTACCCCTAGCTGTCTTGCAAAATATTTTAACATCTAGAATAAAATGTAGAGAGTCAGCATTTCTAAAGATCACAGCACAGGAGGTGACTCTGAGGAAGGCACTCCTGAGATCTTGTTTTTAGTGACTTGTTATTTATCCTTGAGCAAATCACTCAATTTCTCTCTTTGGGCCTGATTTCCAGTTAATGTACCCTCTTGGCAAGAACAGAAGTGAGTAAGAAACGTTAGGAGGGCTTTACGGCACTTCAAGCATCTTTTCTTGAGTGAAATGCTGGCCACAGTGCAGAAAGTAGTAAAACTTCCACCGTCTTCTTTGGGGTCAGAATTTCACCCATTGTATTTTCTGACCACACTAGGTCATATGTATACCTTGTTTAAGTAAACAGACTCAAGGCTGTTCTGCATTAAACTCTGTTTCTAGTCATTCATTAGCATCATAGAGAAGTAAAGAATAGCTGTTGTTCAGTGCATTTTGATCATGCCCTGATATGTTAATAATTCATTCCCTATATTGGGTACTGGGAACAGCGTGTAGATCCCATACTCGTGCTCTGCACTGGAGAAGTATAAAGGGGCTTCATGTAACTAAGAATTATGCTCAATGCTGGGCCCATCTGCAGAATGGGGCTATAATTATAGGAGCTATGGTAGCATTTTTGCAGATTTGTTATATAAGGGCCAGATTCTCATTTACACACAAGTCCCTTTGAATCACTCTGGCAATATAAAGTAACCTTAAAGAGGAAATAAGGAGCGACATAAAGAGGTCTCAGCGTAATTGAGAATCTGGCCCAATGTTAAAGGGAATTTCCAGAGCGTTCACATTCATTCTTCAATAGCACACTTGATGATAAAGAATTTCTACCCATAAATAATGGCATGTAAAAAGTGATTATAAAAAATTAAAATTCAGAATAACTTCTAAAAATATGTGGGAATGCATATATCTATATAGACAAAAATAAATACACATAAAACTAATTCATTTTGTAAATAATCTGATACAATTATTTTATATCAGATATGTAAAAAATTAAAAACAATTTTTCTGTGAATTTCACATGCCTCTTCCTTTTTGAAATTTTCTTTGGGATTTTATGCAAGAGCTGTATTTGTAACAAAAATGTGAAAATTGAAATTATGTATTTCAAAGACCTCTTTAGTTTGAATAAGTTAATTATAAGATAAACTTTAAAAGTTTACTTCTATTTTTCCCCAACAAACAAATTTAATCTGGTGCTTTAAATCTGGTTAAACATACATTCACAAGAAATATTTATATTACTTTCTACATTGTTCTGTTTCCTCCTTACAGACAAAATCATTTTAACAATTTCACCCCTCAGATTAAAGGATTATCTGATGGGATGGGAGAAAGTACCACCAGGGCTGGGATATAACATAAAACCATGTTAGCAACAGGACAGGGAATCTAGTCTCTCAAGATGTGAGTGTTATACGACCTCTTTGCAAAGTTCAGGTAGAAGAGCCATATGTCTACATATACACTTTTTTGTTGGTGTTTAACATGTCAGTTTTTCCAAAGGGTCTATTTTGAATGAAAAATGTCTGAAATGTGGTTCGATATTTGGGCAAATGTACATAATCTTGAAGTTTTGATAAAACGTGAAAAACCAAGTCAAATCTCAAGGGCTGGGTCTACATGAGCCCCTTCCTTTTGGAAGGGACATGTTAACAAGTGGGTTCAAAAGATGCTAATGAGGCACTACCATGCATATGCAGCACTGCATTAGCATAATGGTGGCTGTGGCGATTCAAAAGTGCAGCTTTTGAATCGTGTGCCACCTGGGGAGACGGGGACCTTCTGAAAGGAACCCCAGTTTTCGAAAGCCCCTTCTTCCTATCTGGTGTTAGGAAGAAGGGGCTTTCGAAAACTGGGGGGTCCTTTTGGAAGGTCCCCGTCTCCATGGGCGGCACGCAATTCGAAAAGCCGCACTTTCGAATCGCCATGGCTGCCATTATGCTAATGAGGCGCTGCATATTCATGGCAGTGCCTCATCAGCATCTTTTGAACCCCCTCATTAACATGCCCCTTCCAAAAGGAAAGGGCTCGTGTAGACACAGGGAAGCAGATCTGCTTTTTCGCTCTAAATACCACCCCCCCCCAACACACACACAGAGAATCCTGAGCCTGTAAACAAATAGAATCAGTTTCAGTTTTACTACTACAATTGGTCAAATCCCATTACCAGTATCGCTCTACTGAAATCAATGGACTTTTGCCAATTTGGATCAGCTGAGGAGCTGGCGCCAAGGAAAGTAGGATACCTGATAAGTATTTGTGTGATTGGGCTCTATAAGCTTGAAGCAAGAGAATGGCATGTAGAATTAAGCCATGCTTCTTCAGGGAGGGATCTGGGAGATAATTAAATGAAAATAAAAAAAAAGAATACAGTACTATATTACAGACTTTGTGTATACTTAGTTCTGGTCAAGAAGGTGATGTGAGGTTTCCCTTTGAGTAACAGTAATGTAGCAGATAGAAGGGACCTACACAGCCAGGGGGATTTCCTGAGGCCATTGCAGACCAGCTCATACACTTAAGAAGCTCATATTCATGAGAGTTTCGGTTATGTTTGTAATGTTTGCTCCAGGTTCCCCTAGAGCTTTAAGTGCCATATCACAGTGCTTCAAGCATACTACTAAATGCACCACAGAGGACTGAGCATCTTCCTTTTCTGCTCTGGATTTTTCAGGAGTCAGATGGTAGGTTTCAGTCTGTCTTGCTTTGATTTGTAATGAAGACTGTTTCTTCTTGAAGGCTGAAGAAAATGTTACTGGAATTTTTTATACATACACACACACACACACACAAATATATAAAGAGAGAGTTCTGTGTTGGTGAACAGAAGTTTTTTTTTTATTTTTTTTTAACGTAGACATTACTTTTTCTGAACTGGAAGGCTTGAAACCTGCCATTAGCAAAGCATATCAGCTTGATGCTGTTCTCAATTATATCAAAGCGAATCACCAGCAATTCTACTTAGGTCAGTGGAATTACTTTGGCATATAAATCATGTATTCAAATACAGAATCGGGCACATTGAGCCAAATGAATTGGTAAGGTCAGTCATGGTACGAATTAAATGGCAGGTCAAGAAATAAAACAAAGTTATAAACTGGCCCATCACACGCTTCATTTGGAACCAGAAGTATACAATAAGGCAGCAACAGAGACAAAAAATGAAAAGGGACATACAAGCAAACACTATGTTAAATGTGCAAAGTACTTAAAATATAAAGGGAAAAGCAGCATTTTTCTTTTGCATAGTAAAGTCTGAAAGTGGTAAATGCTCAGTTTTCAAGTTCAGAAAGAACCACCCAATATTTTGTTTGGTTACAGACATTTCAGGAGTTACAAACAACCTCCATTCCCAAGGTGTTCCTAATGCTGAGTTTCTACTGTACGGCTGTGTCTACATTTCCATTCCTCTTTTGAAAGAGGAATGCAAATGAGGGAAATCAGTCATACAAATTAGGCACTTATTTACACATCTCATGGTTCATTTGCATGATCTCTTTTCAGAAGAGAGTCTATCGAAACAAAAAAGCAGTGTAGATGGGACTCTTTCAAAAATAAACACCATATTCAAAAGACCCCTTCTTCCTATTTTATTTCAGGAAGAAGGGGTCTTCCGAAGATGGGGCTTATTTTTGAAAGAGCCCCACCTACACTGCTTTTTTTCTTTTGAAAGAATCTCTTCCCAAAAGAGATTATGCATATAAAACATGGGATATGTAAATCAGTATCTCATTTGCATTTTCCATTTCCCTCATTTGCATTCCTCTTTCGAAAGAGTAATGCAAGTGTAGACACAGCCTAGGTAGTAAAAAGAGTAAACTTGCTCCAATTTATCAGTGAAAGTTCTCATAAAACAAGTGGAACTTGTAGGCTTGGGCAAATAATCCATACACCAGGAAATGAAACTAATAGGAAATGCGCAATGAAGAAGTCAGGGGCAGGGAAAAAATCAGTGGAAGTCATACTATTTTGCCACTTACAGTTTTCTAACCACTTATGTCCAACATGTAACTATAATTTGATCACTACTAAATTTAGCTCTATGGGTTTAAACCACAATTATTTCTAGTGATAGAACTACTTCATTTAAAAAAAAACTGATTTGATCTATAGATTCGTTCTAGCTTAAGTGATGTAACTACAGATGGGTTAGGTGTTTGCTACATATTTGGCTAGTGTAGTGCTGAGCAGGTACACCTTTTTACATATGTCTTTATTAATCGTTTTAAAATATGACTTGGCAGAGTAGCTGTCTACATGGAACAGCAAAGTCAATGTCTCCAAATTGAATACAATATTCAAAAGGGTCTGGTTAAATCTTTTAGGAATCCACTACTGGGCATTTCCACAGTAAATTTACCTTGAAAAAAATGAAAAGAAGGAAGTTTAATTTCATGTGCTGCAGCTTTCAGAACTGATTCAAAAATGCTGGGCAAATAATGTGCCCCCATCTGTGAAGTAGGAATACTGTTTCCTAATTAATATGGTATTATGAGATTCACTTAGTTCACTTATGTGTCAAGTCCCCATTTCAGCATATCACTGCAATTCAAGTTTCAACCCTCTCCTATTCAGTAATGAACTTAAGAACATGCTTAATTTTAAAGCACCGGCTTCAGTGCCATTGGACTCAACTGGACTGAAACACACGTTTAAAAGAAGCATATGTGTAAGTATTTTGTTGCTTAGGGGTTTGACTCATTCAGTGCCTCAGTTTTCTCAGATGTAAAATGGAAAAATAATGCCTTCCTACCCCACCTGGGTTCTGGAAGGCTGAATTCAGTAATATCTGTGCAGCACGTTGAGGTTGACACATAGAAGACATTCGAGAAATGCAAAAAATATTAATCATCGTTATGAATTGCTGCATTACAAAAAACCTGGCCCTGAACTTATTTTTTGGAAAGTTTGAGGAGGTATCTGAGCCATTCTATCAGCTCTGTGAGTATTCTAGGATCCATTTCATCAGGCCCTGGTGATTTGAAGATATCTAACTTTTCTATGTAATTTTTAACTTGGGAAGTAGGGCGGACTAGACCTCCTTTACTTCCACAACAGATTCCATCTCTCCCTAGCGGAATTCCCAGCTGGGAGACATAATCTCTTCAGTGTGTCTTCGGTTGGCCTCAGGGCCTCTACCCAGTGGGATATGCCTAGTAAAGTTCCAACAGAAGCCTCCCCTGGCGCAGCCACATCCGTGTTCCCTGAAAGCTGTGTGTTTGTGTGGTTGCTCAGGAGAGAGTCAAACACTGCACAACTGATTAGCAGATGTCCACAGCTCAGTTTTCGTTTCTACTGATGGTGCACATTTTCCTACGCCTTGGTACACACAAGTATTTCACACATGGATGGAAAAGATTAGAGGGAACATTGATCTGTATCAAGTGCCTAAACTATCTCAACTGGCTTCTTTCATTCTGAAGGAGTAGTGGCTCTATGCCGAGACCCTCCCACACAGCCAAGCTCCTAACCTTTTCTCAGAGAGTAAGTCCAGCCACTCTGAAAAGAAAACTCATTTCTGCCACTTGTGCTTGTGATCTCATCTTTTCAGTCATTACCCAGAGTTCACGACCCTGAGGATGGGGATGTAGATATTAAACATGAGCTTCATCTGAGAACTCAGCTCCTCCTTTTCCACCATGGGATAGTGTTGTGCCTCCATTATTGACCCCACAGCACCAATCCACTGGTTGATCTCATGCTCCCATGTGACATCATTTGTGAACAAGATCCCCTAGATATTTGAACCCATCCACTGCAAGCAACTGCTCCCTGTCTCACTGGGAGAGCAATCCATTTTCTACCAGGAGAGGACCACGACCTCTCATTGGGAGGTGCTGATTCTCATTCTAGCTACTTAACTGTCAGCAAGGAAACATTTTGAGCATGCATTGGAGATTGCTGTCTGAAGAAGTAAGAAGGAAATCATAATATGCAAATGAGAAATGCCACCTCTGAGTCCCCATAATAGATGCACTCCATAGCTCATTTGTCTATGAAAATCAGAAACAGTAGTGGGGACAAGACACACTTTTGGTGGAATCCAACATCCACCTGGAACAAGCACATCTTTAAGGCCAATAATACAAAAAGAAGTCTCACTTGGAGAATAAAGGGACCTGATATCATGTGAAAGTGGCATCAGCACCACAAACTCATGCAAAGGTCCCCACTAAACGTGTTGGTGTATGTGGTCATTCTCCAGTTCTACAAAACACAGGTAGACAGGGTTAGCAAATTCCCATGACCCCTTGAGCATCAATGAGAAAACAAAGAGCCAGTCTGTTGTTCCATTCTTTCTCCTGAATCTGAAGTTCAGCTAATGGGCATACTCTTTTCTCCAGAAACCTAGCACTAGCCTCGCCAGGAACGCTGAGGACTGTGATCCCCTATAGTTGAAGCATGTACTTTGGTCTCATTTCATAAAGATCAGGACTACCAGGCTAGTTTGCCTGTTCAGAGATGCTGCACTTCCCCTTGTCTTCCATACAAAAGAGCAATAAGGACCCCTCTCTTGGGCTCATGCACCATGAGGAAAAAGGTGAGGGTTGGGCACTATGCTAGAATGGCAGCAGGAGGGATGGACCTGCTAGCCTTCCAAATTGGAAACTGGATAGTTAAATGGCAGATAATACTGTAATTATGAAAACTAAGATGAGCTACTTAAATGTCATGCTTCACAGCCTTCACCATAAGGCTCAGAAAAGATATATTTAGGGTACAGCATTGTGTAATTAGATGCATGGTTTTCACGTTCCTTTGAAATGTCAGGTGCTGGACATGGCATGGTCTGATCTGGTGTACGGTAGCAAATCCTGTGCTTCCATGAAATATTACATGACGCTCTAAATGATACCCACAAAGGGTTGAGCAGTGGATGAGCGTACATTACAAAAATGAACTGGAAGTTTAGTTAAAGGTTAAGAAGGCTCCTTCCTTCAACTTGCCATCAAAATGAATGACACTCACGCTTCCTCTGGAAGAGAGAAGGACTAGATGAGCTAATAGGTCTTTTCCATCTCTAAATTCCCTGAATTGATGACTAACAGACTACAGCATTTTATTGCAAACTACATTAGGCTGTTTTCTAGTTAGAGAAGCACAAACAGCATATCCAGCAAGTCAGTTTCAGGGTCAGAGGATTGTTTTCACATTTAGGAAATACTAAAACAGATTTTGGTCTTTAAATTTGTAAAACGAAAGCCTTTCCTGACCTCAAATCTAACTTGCCAAGTTTTAGCTGGCAACAGGCTTTTCTAGTTAAGCTAGAATTGTCAGAAAAACAGTGCTGTTGTGGGTCATTGCCTCAGCTTTTTTTTTTTAAGATAGAAAATGGTAGATTCTTAACTATGGCATGGCTTCTGACTCACACTTTATTACTAACATGTACATCTCTCACAAATCACTAACTCAAGAGGCAACCCTATTACTATCACTTATTACTGGACGATATAATGGCAAACCCAACAGCTTGAGATGGCGGTTTCATTTGTATTTTCATTGCTTTATTTGCAACAAATTAATGAAAATAGGAACATTAGGATTTCGGAATAGATCTGCTCTAATGAGCTCATTTTAGTACACAGAACCTAGGTATTGCCTCTTTTTTTGTGTCAGTGTTTGTCCTTCTCATATTGTCCTCTGCTCCAAATACAAATGGAAATTATTTTAGTGCTGTATCTGATGAATGGGTGGGCACTTGCAGACCTCAGATGACACATGCTGGAAGATGCAAACAGTTTGAGACAAGGGGTACTAACCTGTAAGGTCAAGTGGGCTACATACATATACAGAGCAGGCTTTAGTAAAACGTAATACATGTGAATGTTCAAGTATCCAATTTTCAAACAGTCATTGACCAACTGTCAAAGCAAAAATAATTTTCTCAGAAACAAAGCCATGCACTACTCCTCATTGTGGGCTACTGTCATGCCATATTTTCTCCTTTTGCAACCTTTGCCTTTTTCATGGCTCAAGGTTCTCAAAGTGAAGGTGGCAACACAGGTTTTATTAATGGGACAGGAGTATGCACACGTAGCCTTCACTAAAAAGCAGCCAGATCAGTTCTGTTCAAACTTTTGAAACATTAACATTTTCCTTTTCAAACATAAAAAAAAAAAAATAAGTCACCTCTGTGCTGAGTCCAAGCCTGAAAAATTTCAGCCCCAAAGGTCATAGTTTTAGGAAGTTATAAGTGACTGAAAATAAGAAGCACAGAAAGAGAACCATCTGGAAATCTTTTTAATAGTGGCCACTGCTGCTCCTGACACAAGAAGCCAATGTTCTTATATAAAGACTGCCATGCTAAGGAAACTGTACACAATGGAAACTCCTTGGAATGAAGCCGCAGCAAAGAGGTTCAGTCTCCAGCAGACTGCATTTATGCATCTGTATTATTAAAAATACGCCAGCTTTAGCAAGCTCACAGAATGGAACAAAGCGCTATAGTGACAGCTGGGAATGTCTCTTTCAAGGTTGCTTCACTTACTAGATTTTGGCTTGTTTCTCCTTGGGATGGGCAGGGGTTGCACTAGGTTGGATTATTTGTTTTTGAAGGGGATGTTTTGTAATTTCTAGTTTGGATTTTAGTGACTAGGAAAGCAGGAAATTTGCCACCTGCTACTCAGTCACACAAATGACTGGATTTCTGGGGCATGGAAGAAGCTTACAGATCCTTCAAAGTGGGCCTTAAAAGATGCACCTCTTTCTCCAAAAAGGTATTTCTCTCTATCAGAATAACAAACAATGATTTTAACTCTAATATTTTTTTTCCTGTTTCTACACCCATTCTTCTCAATAAATCACCATCTGGTTGCTGAATATCCAGAATCATATGATCTAAAAGACTACATGAAGTCTCACTGCTCTTCAGTCTGATACCCCTTGGGCTATGTCTACACGAGAAGCCTGTCAACACAACTCACTGTCAGAAGGGATTTCCTGGCAAAAATTCCGTGGACAGATTGTGTCTACACATAAAAGCAGAGCAGAAGAGCAACCCGCTCTGTCTACAGAGAGCGGCCAGAATGCCTGGCCCTCTCTCAACAGAACGGCTGCCCGGAAACTCTGCAAACAGGACTGTCTGATGAACTGGAAGCCCTGTCTGTCGAGAAGAGGGCCCCAGAGCATCTACATGGGTGTTTTGTTGACAGAACACTGTCGAGAGAGGTATTACACCTGAATCAGGAGAGGTATAATGCTGCCAGCAGATGGGCCCGGTTTTGTCAGCAAACTGTTGACAAAGCACATCTTGCACACAGATATCTCATGGTTTTCCCCAACAAAAGCCCAGTTTTGCTGGGAAAAGCCTCTTGTGTAGACATAGCCTTGGTGTACAGACACATTTGTACTGTAAACTGCCATAATACAAGACAGTGTGATAATAAGATTCAGCATTTAAAGTACTTTCAATCCAAGGATCTCAACGTATTTAAATGTTATGAGCAAAACATAATGATTAGAAGTTTCTGCAAAGATACACAAGAGAAGCTGCTGGAAAAGTGCTATCCCTTCATTCCTGAGCACAAGCTGGTTCTAGATGCAGTATGTGTCCTCCACTGAGGCAGGAGGACTGATTTTGGTGAGAAATGTTAGCAGTACTAGCCACAACAAAAGGTGAAAGGAGAAGGGGGAGGGCACTCCTTTCACCACAGCCGGCAGAGTAGACTGGCCCCAGGAGGAGGGAGGGAGAATGAGGAGCACACACCATGACCGCTGAAGGGTGTTTGTGGCCTTGTTCTCACCAGATGCTTGGGAGCTCTTGGAGACACGCACCTCCTTGAATTCTCACTCTGACAGGGTACAATTTCACATCATTCCTGATGCGGGGACATGGCTGAAATGGATCATTTAGCTGTAACTGATTAAAGTTTAGGTCTAGTACAAAAGTACCTGTAAAAATGCCATTGCAAGGCTCATATTTATTTCACTTCAGTGGCTCAAGATCAAACATTACAAGATGTTTTCCTCTAAAGATCATGCTAAATACTCATCCTGAGAGTCAAGAGTCAGAAATCAAAATGTAACTTACAATTCTTTAGGTAATACAAAAGGCATAATGGCATTCTGTGTCCACACACACAGTCACTGTTTCTGAAGAGTTCACAAGAGGATTGTACAGACTTACTAGCAAAACAATAGGAGTGTGTATCTGTGAAGTGAGAAGTCTTTGTAAAGACAATTTTCTGAGCATAACTGAACTTTGAGCCCCACCAGAATTCTTGCAGGTGAAGTCATGACGGTTTTCACTATCTTATCTACAGATGGAGAGAACTGAGGCTTGGAGTTGCAAGGTGAAGAGATTGGTTTAACATCAAAGAGAGGTTTACAGTTACAGCTAGGATTAAAACATGTCTTCTGACTCCCAGAACCTTGAGATATTCACAGGGTTTTTTTGAGCCATGCCTGTTTTCCCATTATTGTACCTATTCTTTTTCTGTCTGCTTAGTAAAGTCACCTAATAATAGTTTAACATAGTAGTTTTCTACCTTTTCCTATTTGTAGACCCCTAAAAATTTCAAACAGAGAAATGAACCACTTTGTAAATCTTAAACATAGGCTGCGTCTACACGTGCACGCTACTTCGAAGTAGCGGCAGTAACTTCGAAATAGCGCCCGTCACGTCTACACGTGTTGGGCGCTATTTCGAAGTTGAAATCGACGTTAGGCGGCGAGACGTCGAAGTCGCTAACCCCATGAGCGGATGGGAATAGCGCCCTACTTCGACGTTCAACATCGAAGTAGGGACGTGTAGACGATCCGCGTCTCGCAACATCGAAATAGCGGGGTCCTCCATGGCGGCCATCAGCTGGGGGGTTGAGAGATACTCTCTCTCCAGCCCTTGCGGGGCTCTGTGGTCACCGTGGGCAGCAGCCCTTAGCCCAGGGCTTCTGGCTGCTGCTGCTGCAGCTGGGGGTCCGTGCTGCATATACAGGGTCTGCAACTAGTTGTTGGCTCTGTGTATCTTGCACTGTTTAATGAAAGTGTGTCTGGGAGGGGCCCTTTAAGGGAGCGGCTTGCTGTTGAGTCCGCCCCGTGACCCTGTCTGCAGCTGTGCCTGGCTCCCTTATTTCGATGTGTGCTACTTTGCCGTGTAGACGTTCCCTCGTTGTGCCTATTTCGATGTTGGGCTGAGCAACGTCGAAGTTGAACATCGACGTTGCCAGCCCTGGAGGACGTGTAGACGTTATTCATCGAAATAGCCTATTTCGATGTCGCAACATCGAAATAAGCTATTTCGAAGTTGGGTGCACGTGTAGACGTAGCCCTAGTCTGCAGACCTCCAGGGGTTGAAAAACACTGCAGTAATACATTTCTCTTTATACATCTAAAAATGTCACGAAAATATTTCTGGAAATAAAGATGTGACCTTTCATGATTTAAACAACTGCACAGAAAATATGTACAGGTCATAATGACAAATAATATGCTACTTTATGAAAGCACTGAAGCAATTAAGAAACAAAGTCCAAAATAAAGTAACAAAACATATCTCCACTGCAGCTTCTCACCCAGCTCAAGGAGTGGTGAGATTACACTAAATCACAGACAGAGGTTTCAGCCACAAAACTATCATTACTCTGTTACCAACTGGATGATACCTTGGAATGGTCATTAAGCCATATTTTCACGAACACCTTTTCAACTTCATTAAACTATAGCTGTGTGGCGGGAGATGAGATGCACTATACACAGGTTTAACTGGACACAATATATGGAGACAGTGGGTTTTCCAACTGCAATTGAGAGTATAATTTGCAATAGAGCATGTTGATATCTACTTATGATATGTGAGATGGAAAACAGAGCTTGATTTCAGAGTCCCTGGTGAGTTTATGGAGCTGGTGACTTGCTCATGAACAAAACTGGGATTTCCTATGGTGTTTGGTTGCGAATAGGTCTACTTGGGGAAGGCTCCCGACATGGAAAATGTGTCTGACCACATCTGGACAGAGAGACTACTCATGGTTACTGATGATCTCCTCAGTTGGTCTGCCAGACTGTTGTAGACTCCTAGAAGATGGGAGGCTTTGAGGGTGACTGAGCTGGTGATACAAAACCCCTAAAATAACATAGCTTCTTGGCACAGAAGTGATAATATGACCCCTCTGTCTGTTTACATAGGACATCACCACTGTGTTGTCTGCATGAAATTTGTTCCCTTAATGTGGGAGAGAAAAGCAGGATAAGCTAAATGTATACAGAGTGCTAAATCATGGGAAAATCAGAGGTTTGGAGTATCTGGCATTTCCAGATGGGCTCCCCAGCTCAGGGCAGAAGCATCCGTAACCAGAGTCAAAGCTGACTGTGGGTAAACTACAGGGAACAGCCATCAATGTGTTGGACAGGTCCTTCCCTCAGTCTAAAGAAGCAAGCAGCTGAACGAGCGTATCTAGTGGATGATGCATTGGGGAGCTCAGCTAGTTCTACAGCATCCCAAGATATAGCTTGGCATGCATGTCACAAAATACATATGTGGACTGGAAGCAGGCCAGAAGAGAAGAGAAGACTGAGAATTAATGGTGGGATTGGTTGACCACAAATCTGAGGCCTTGATGGTGGCATTGATATATTATATGAAAATATGTGTCCTTTAAGTCAAGGGCATTAGGGTAGAGGGGGACATTGCAGTAGGGGGTCTTGGAGTATCTTCTCCTCCCTCCATGGGACCAAAAAGGCCTGGACCTTGGCCCCAGTCCAAGTGGGGGCCTGCCTCTTGCTGTCCCCTCATTGAACAATGAGAAGAAAGAACTGAAGGCTGCCTGAGGTGGAGCTTCCCCCAGTTCCTACAAAGGACGAATTCACTGAGGCAGAATACCTATAATTGGTACCAAACTAAGTATTGGGAGCAACTGCCTGAAGCTCTGTCTGTGGAGCTTCACAATGTTTACTGGTGAACATAGAAGGAAAGAGTACAGAGAGGACCTGGAGATTGAGGAAACATTCCTAAGTTCCAATCCAGCCACAGATATGGCATAAGAGAGAAGTTTCTGCCTGTTCATGGCTCCCTACCAAATGACCAATGCAAAGGCTCAAAACAGGCTGTTATGCATGTGCCAAATTATCAGAGTATCACATTACCAATATTATAGTTAAAGTTGAGATGAGAATTTATACTAAATCCTTTCTATTAGTTGGTTATGCCTTTCCAAAAGTTACCTGTTGCTCAGACATTTGTCATGCCTTCTTCTCTACTGCAAATTGACATTTTTACCAAAATCTAGTTTTGAATCATATTCAAATCTATTTTTGAATCATACTAGTATGTAAAAATAGGATCCTGCTCTTAATTTTTCCATAAACTTTCCACCCTCAAACATGCTTGCATAATTGAAACATGGATTTGTTTTAAAACATCAAACTTGACATATACATAGACTGAAAGAGAAGCTGCAACTGTGGCATGTTTGAAAGCATTTTGTTTTGAAATAACGTTATTACCATTTTAGAATAACCACTTACATTAGTGACTCTATTGAGCTGTGTGAAGATGTGAGGAGCAGAGGTTTGACATTGTAGACTATTTACTCCTGAGGGAATTCTGTGTCACTCTGCAAGGGGAGAATGTATGTCCCCCCCAGATTCCTCCCTCAAGAATAACTGATTCTGATGTGGAGGCAAAAGCAAGCTGCAATTACACCTTTCACTTACCAGAAGCTGATGTGGTGCCAGAAGAGAGGGCAAAACTGATTAGAAGTCCAGAGGCATCTTGTTTACTGGAGCATATGAAGAGAGAACCGTTGTCTCACAGGGTGGAGCAGACAGCTGTGGAGAGTGAGGGGTCAGAGACTGTCTTCCTCACAGTCCACTGCTCGTGGAGCCAAGTGAGGAGCCACAAGACGTGGGTGGCAGAGCAAGAGTGGGGCACATGGCACTGTTGGGTGGTCACACAGATTGGGGTCAAAAGACTGGACTGACTGGAGTGAGGGCACAGGCATTAGGAGCTGGCAGCACAGCCAAGAGCTGCATGGGGGGATATGGAAGGCCATATGGGGACAAGGGACAAATAGGGCCTGGGAGAAGAGGTGGCTGACTGGGGGCACAGGGACAAATGCAACACAGGATTCCCCTAGGAATTTGAAGTATCATACAGAAAACCTATGTGGCCTCTAAGGAACTTCAGACAATTACTTAGATGAGCAACCAACATTGCTACCCTTTCTCCTGTAATAAAGTCCTGCTATAAATTTTCAATGTATCCTCTGTGAAAGAGTTTATAACATTTTAAAACTACCATGTCTAAATCAAATCATCATCTTTAATGCATGCTGGGATGCATAAATTATTGACAAACTGCATCTAAAAGGCCACTGGTTCAAGGCATGAAAAGAAATGGCCTAGAGATTGGGATAACCCTGATGTTGTCCGGAACCTGAGCAGGCTTATTATTTGGCTGGAGATGACCTCAAAATATCAAGTATTCTAGGCTTCATGCTCTTCTGTGAGGGTACTGTCTTCTCATGAAGATTTTTGAAGCTCCTTCTCAACTGTCATTTATATCTTTGCATCGTGGGTGTAAAATGGTACTGGATCCACTTGGTGGCATTTTGTGTTCACTTTAGACAGACATAAATGACAAAGCAAAGTGGCAGGCAGGTGAGAATCAGCCCCCTCCCCAGTTAATTTAACGTGAAATGTTTTAGATCCTGATTTCTTAACCTATTGACTAATTTGTGATTATGGCTTGTGGTACCACAGTGATGGGTATATTAGTAATTCTTGAAATAAATTAGATTTGCTTTGATAGGTGACTTTGGCTTGATTTCTGATCCTGTTTTTTCATTCCTAAAATATCAAAGCACCTGTATGATACAACACGTGGTACAAATTGTGGTTTTTCAGTCACTGGGGAAGCTAAGGGTCTCAGCTGGAATTCTTCCTTCAGATAGAGGTAATTCTTTCAGGAGCTGAAGGCACCTGCAACCCTTGTGCAAGAATGTAGCATGTGCTCCTCTCTGACACTGTGTACACTATTGCAATAAAATTGATCTACGTTATGCTACTTCAGTTATGAGACTAATGTAACTGATGTCAATGTAGCGAGATGCATTTACTCTGGTGTTTACCCCACACTTTGCGAACAATAGATGCTCTCCTGAAAATGTACCTTCCTCTTCCCAAGGAGCTGAAACACAGGACCTGCCATTGACTTACTGGGTCTTCACAATGCCTGCTAAATCAACACTGCTGTGTTGATCACAGCAGAGCCAATCTAGATGTACGAAAAGAAAAGGCCTACATGTGGGGTTGGGCTCTACTAATCTGTGCAGACAGCTCCTCCATACCCACCTCAAGGACAGCACTGGTGTTGGTGGAGCTAGATCCATCCAGTCTTGTCCTTCCTGAGCCTGATTTTATTTCTGTTTAGGTGAAAACCAAGAGAAACCACTGATGTCAATGGTCAAAAGGTGCATGTGAGAGGAGAATCTGGCCCTTCTGGACATGTGTGCAGTTATGCCCAGCCATTGCATAAGGACAAATGTGGGTGAGTGGGTGCATGGGAGGGATGAGCAAGAAAGGGAGTTCTGATATTTTCTCTCCCATTACTGCTGGCACACACATTGGATACAATCTTGCTCTGTATGTACATCAGTGTTTTGGCTCTATATGTACACATTAGAATATGAAGTTGTGTGTGTGTTCATACTGGTGTTTATTTATTTCCAAATCTCTACAGTATGATTACAGAAAGAACAGTTCCTTCCCGGTTTACCATCTTTTCCAAAGGTAACGTCACATTGCCCTGCATGCAGCACGTGATTGCATTGTACTGAACACAGTTTTGGGCGGGGGGCATAGGTAAGGTTGCTTTGTGAGCCTTAACTTTGAACTTCTTGAGTTTTATGAGATTAAAATCTTAATCTCCACATAACATCAGTATAATTTGTGCACGCGTGCACACCACATGGTCTAAGACAGTGCATTGTTTCTAAACATAAAGGTACATTTCTGTGTGTGAAAGGGCATCTTTTCACATTTTGGCAACTATGAACCACTCAAATTAGTTCTGATCACCGAGAGATTTTTAACCCCACCACCATATTAAAAAGCAAGTTAAAAAAAAAAACCACACACACAGGAAAAAAAAAAAAACAAACCAGCCAACCAGCCAACCTTACAGTACATTATGTGCTCTGCTGTTCCGAGCTTCACTATCAAGACAAAAGGAGACTGAGACTTTGTCATTCACTAGCTGTTAATAATCAAGAGAAGATCTGACAGACAAGCTCTTTGAGGGCTCTGTCTGTCTGAGCTAGGTAGATGCTGCAATACACAAAGGACTTCACACAAGGAGAAAGAAAGAGTGTTCATGGACAATGATGCAGCTTTCTTAATTAAGATTTTCATTACTGATACATACATTAAGGGTTTGCAAATGCAAGTACCCAAGCACTCTCATGTACAGGTAGATGTCTCTGATTCTATCACAAGGCACTAGACACTTTTGCAAAATCATCATGAACCTTCAGCAGCAAAGGCTCAAAGTCTGCTCACCTGCCCTTTGCCACAAAGACAATGAAAAATAAGAAACGATATTTCACTTGCCTATCAAAACAAAATTAACCCTCTGTAGGTGAGCAAACAACTTGAATTTTGCCAGACTGTGCTACAGCATATTGAAATGAAATCTGATCTCACTTACGCCTATTTCATGTTGGTGTAACTTCAGAGGCTTCAGTGGAATTATTCCTGATTTATACTGGAGCACTGTCAGTAAGACCTGGACCAGGACTAAAATAATGCTGTACTATGTGAAAAACACCAGATATCCTACTGGTCAGGATACTGGTTCTGTGAAAGCTAGATGTTGTGATACATCCTTATGCAAAAGCAAAGAAGAAATCTTGTGCAGCTGCAATCCTACATTACACCAGATACCTGATCTCTCTCACAGTAGTTTGCTTTGCAGTTACATTAACCATTTGGTTTTGTGTGTAAACAGTGAGGTGCAAAAGGAGGAGGATCAGGAATTTGAACCCAGATCCATATTCAGATTTAACACATGGCCTCTAACTTTACCAGCAGCTGAAACAGAACTATGGGCACTCTCCTTCTTGAAATGTATTGTGTTTAAAATCTGTATCTGGCTTTTATTCTGGGGGTTTGGCCTACTCCAGCCTAGGAGGCTTTGCTGTCTTTAGGAATCAGGGTGTCTACCAGCTGTTCAACAAGTCAAAAAATTGAAAAATAGTCACAGGGTTGATGTTGATGTCCTATAAAGAGACAGGAATCAGGCTGTTGAGATGGGTCAAAAATCAGACATGCCTGTGTCTTAAGAGTGCCTCCAGAAAAAACAAAAGCAAAAAAACAAAAAAAGTTTGGATTGTCCTCAGAATATTTCGTGTTGGCTGGTGAGCATTCAAATGATTTGAAAAGTATTCATTCAGTATGAACTGAGTGCACACATGAAGGAGAAAAACAAAAAGAAGGAAGAAAGGTGAAACGGCATCTGCGAAGTAGAAAATACTGTCTCCTATTGTTTCTTCAAATGCTGTGGATCTTAAGATTCCCATTTCTAGGCTTTAAATAAAGCACTCTCATGAAGTATGTAGTGCAAATGGATCTTCAGTGACACACATACAGATGTGTGCATCTGTTAGACTGTATACAGGCAGCCAGATGGCAGATGAACTTTTTTTTTTTTTTTTTTTTTTTTTTTAAAAACAGGGGTAGATGGGAAATTGCTGAAACACTCTTAAGAACTACTATTTAAACAAGGTACCTTAAATAAGACACCCAGGATAAATTTGGAGCTCTGTCTGGCACTTAGGTCTTTGAGTGTGTATATGTGCACAAGTGCCAGTTTGAGCACTCAAATGTGAGATCTGGAGCTCCTGCAAAGGCAGTTATAGCTGTAAATTAGGATTTTCATGGCAATCAGCACTCATGGTTACTCCTCTTTATTGTTTTTGCTTTGCTTCATACCTACCATATAAATTATATGGAGACAGGTGTACAATACAAAATTTATCAGTGCTGGCTCAACTAAGCAGGGCTTTTTCGTCTTATTAATGCAACAGCAGCACTACCAATGTGCTCAAGATGGTGGTAGGGAATTTTCTTGTGCGATGGTAGACAATACAGGTTGAGAAGAACAACGGCAATGCCAGATGCACAAAGATAATTTCCCACTACATCAAAGGCACTACCCAGGAAACTATGGCATCACCTGCACTGCAACCATCTTTCAATGTGACCCCGTCAGCTCTTACAAACAAGGCTTAAATATTTGTATGGAAGATCTCTACGTTGCTGCAAACAGCACTGCCAGTGATTCAGCAAGCGGCCTTTTTTCAAATGAGTCTAGGGATGAATACAGCTGTGTGGAATAAAGGTGTACGAGGAAATTCATTTTTTCCCTCCTTCTTTTACTTTCCTCCTTTCTTTGTTCCCTTCCTTCTTTTCCTCCTAAATCTAAAATTTCTGTCCAGCCTGAACTTTCCAGATTCAGATCCAGAATTTGTTGCTGTAGCCTGTTAGGTTTCTGTGAACCCTACAACTCAAATACCTTCTATAACTTAAATTACAATACCTGGATGAGAGATGACGTACAAAAACATCTCAAAGGGAAAGAGGGTTCTTATCTTAAGCTGCTGTCCAGGCCACTCCTTAGATTCAGTCTCATTTAAGTTCTACAGATCCAGTTTTGGGCTCCACAGCCAAGAGGTGTTTTCCAGAGGGACAGTTATAGCCACACCTCAGGCTATAAAACAACATGCTCTGAAGAGCCTGTCTCTGCTTTTCCTCCTCACACTGACTTCTAGTTAACCTTTGCCATTATTAAGCATTAAACAATTTTAAAATTCACAAGTGAACTAATGATACCGTCAAAACCCTGAACCCCACATGGATTCCCTCTTTTGAGTGGATTTATGCAAGGACTTCCCAGTTAGACTATAGACTTCATTTGTAGTAGTTACCATAGGTAGAAAATAATGAGGTTCATCTTATTTTTTTCACAACACACCTTCCTCACTTAATCCTGTTGCTGAAGTGCCTTCAGTGGTTACATTTTATGGTTGAGAATTCAGTTTATGGTCATGACTCTTGTGTTTAAGGCCCTTCATCTCTGGAGTGCCTTCTTCATCAGCTTTCTGAACACAAACCAGTATAAAACTTCTACACTGTTTCTAATTTGTTGCTCGTCTCACCATTTCTTCTCTTTGCAAATGCCAAGTTAGAGAGCCTGCCCATGTTGCTCCCTTTTCAAAGCATTCTTTCCCTTCAGGAGATATGCTGTAATTGGGAAAGATACTCTTCATTTTCTGTCTCAAAATGTTGTGTAGTATTACTATCCACTTTAAGCAGCTGCTGAATTTCACCTCCAAGGAGCTGAATTTCAGAGATGGATGGAGTGGTTCTTCTGGGTAAGTTTGTATATCAGTTTATTAAGCAAAGGGATACTTCAGGGGGAAAATTACTAGATACTGTAAATGTAAGAGTTATTATACCACAGACCTTTTGGCATGCAAAAGCTCTTTCACTGATTCACTGTTAAGGAGAGTTGGCCAGGATGCTCACGTCTCCTGTGAAATAATGGGGGAAATGATAGTGTATCTGAATGCTCGACAACTCTGAGAAATAGAAAGATGCTTCCCAGCAGGTTTTTCTTCTGTGATGATCACCACAGCTTTAGCTGGCTGTTACTGGCGCATTTGGTCTGCTTCCTATTTTCTGAATTTGCTAGCAGTTTGTTTACCGTATTAACTATACTGATGCTTGATCTTAATAGAGTAAGTTACTCTATTCAGGAATTCTATGCATTAAGCTACATCTAATAACCTCTGACACTTCCATGTCCATTGCATTCCAGGTATTCTATATAATGTGTACAAAGGACATATAAACCTGAAGGATTAATGATGGATGATTGTTACAGTAGATGTTTCCTGTTGGGGAATCAATAGGAAAGACTGCTTATGCAAGAAAAAAGGTTCCATTGAACGATATTCTCTTGAGGAACACCAGGCATCTCAGCCACTAATAGTTATGCTTTCATACATACATTAGGATTTCCTTTAATATGTGTTGAATTCTTAGTTTATATAAAAGAATATATGGTTCTGGCAGATGATTTTGACAAAAGAAGCTCTTTGTCTAAAACCTTATATAATGACAGAAGTTGTAGAACTTAGTTGGGGAACCATATTGCTCATCCCACCAGTTGCAGTAAAGAGGGAAGACAGAGAGAGCCCCTACCTTAAATCAGGAGCAGCAATTTATCTATTCTTTCTGTATTCTGTATAATGCCAAACCAATTGCTGACCGATAATAATTCATCCTGAGCCTGTTAATCAACAAGCTCAAATCATCCTTAACTCCTGAAATGCAAAAGTGAGGACTTTTGTCTTCATGTCAGGATGGATTATGTGACATTTGTCAGAGGCAGTGTGATCTAGTGGACTAGGAACCACAAATTTATGATATTTAGTGCTGCCTTTACCAGTGACTTCCCATGTTGCATTGTCTGTCAGTTTCCTCACCTGTAAAACTGGGGACAATGATATTAACAAACTCCACAGGAATGCTGAAAGTGACACCTAGCTGAGGTATGTACAGCCTGCTCCACCATTCTGACTATAGGTTAATTAATGGATAAGCAAGTCCCAGCAACATGGTACACAGATATAGATTTCAGAGTCTACTTTAGTATCATCTGTCTGATATAATGAATACTCATGCCCAGACACTGGCAACTGGCAGTCTGGAAGACTGCCAATTGTGTTTTGACACACACACAATTGACCATCTGACTGATGATTCTCGTATACATGATGAGGTCAACAGGGATGCCCCTCAGCTTCCTTTAGGTCATCATTACGCTACTGAAGAGGACTTCATGAAGCTGTGGAATAAATTGCTTTTTCAGAGCAAGACATTCAAAAAGATCAGGATAACTATGCACCTTCCAACCTCACAATGCCCACATTCCAGCTCTGCTCATCATCCAAACAGAACTGAAATGTCGACACCATGAATTATTTAGCTTCCAGAATGCAAAAACAGGAAAAAAAAGAGAGAGAGAAATGTTTTAATAAATTAAAAAGAATACAAATTTACATCTTTATATGTGCACCTGAAATAGAAAGAGATTCTGAGGGTATTTGTTTGTGGTGGGATGGAGGAAGAATAAAAGGAACCTGTGTGTGTGTAACAAACTCCGCCTCTAGAGACAACAAAGTACGCTGTTGTCTAGTGTTGAATATTAGGAAACTGAGGCTTGGAGAAGGGAAATGATTTGCTCATCATCACATGGTGAGTCACTGATTGATTGGGATTTGATGCATGGAACTAGCTTACATAACAGGACTACAACAATGGCTAAACATCAGCTACAACAAATGCTGGTGACATGTGGTCCTTAGTGTTGCCATAAATGTTTGCTGATGCAGAAAGGGTTACATAAATGTACATATTTTAAGTCTCTGCACATCATTCATACTTTCTAGCAATACTATCGTTCTGCAGTAAGAATAACAGAATTTGTTAGGGGTCATAATGAACTACCCCGTTGGACAAATATGCTGCATAATATATGATGGTAAAGGGATGATGGGGCTTTAATCAGTTTCTCAGCCTAATGTCACATTTCACGTAAGTCATACCCCATTTTTGAGGGCCACTGATCCCCTTGATGCAGAAATCTGCCACTAACAAACAGGAGACCTACATGTGTGCATGGACTCCTACCTATATGAAGCAAAATACACCAAAGTGAAAATGGAGCTGGGTACTGCTATTTCTCAGTATGGGAAACCCTATAAGGAAAGAGAATAACAAAAGGAAAGAAATAAGGGGAACTCATAAGCATGACAGGCAAAATCATCTGCATAGGAGTTGGCACTGTCATACCACTGTGCAATAATCACATCACATCTCTGCCTATAATTTTTCCCGGGCATGGGGGAGAAATGTGCCATTTTTACTTCAGCAACACAGCAAATGTTGAGAGTCAATTTTAAAACTCAAAGTTACTTGCTGCAATATTTCATACCAAATAAACACTCTGTAAGGTGCTAGAATGTTTTAACACACACCTGAAGAAATTAAGAATTTCCACCACCTTTTTAGCCCTACTATGAAAAATATCCCAGAATAAAATAAATAAATACTTATAAGCAGTGCCTTTTTTGTAAAAAAGAGGAGTCGGTACTTAACCAGCTCCCCAGCCCCTGTCCCCCAGACAATCTGGTTGGGCCTGCCGAGGTGTTGGTACTCAGTACCGACACAAAAAAAGGCACTGCTTATAAACTTGCAGATGTAAATTCTTCCAGTTAATGAAAAAAGGGCTGTGTTACATTGTTTTTCTTCCAAACAGTTCTTTAAAAGTTAATTGTTTTTCCACTGAGCATGGTTTTAGACAGCAAAAAGTAGAATACCTTTTATAAACCACAAAATTTGGATTTGGAGTTTTAGGCCTGAACGTTCAAACATCCAGTAATTTTGCATTCCCACTTTAACAAATCTTGAGCTCCATTTTCAGAGTATCAACTTCCTTTGATAATCAGAGCTGTAGATTCCCAATGCCTCTGCAAATCAGGTTCAAAGGATCTCACATCTGGCACCCATAAACAGAGGCACACACACTTAGTAGATAGAGTTGAAAATTGTCCTTAGTTCTGGCCTATTTCTAACTATCACAATTATGCCTGCTTAGCAGTGCTAACTTTTCTTATATATTGCATTAAAAAATCTGATTCTGTATATCACTAGATTTCCAAATGCCAATGTATGATGATATCTTGGAAAACATACACTGGTCTAATTAAAAAAACACCATATTCTAGAACTTGGAAACATTTTTAAAAAGCAAACCTCAAACCATGAGAATTTTACATTTTTGCTGCCCCAGATCTCAAAAACCAATTCTCTAAATTAAAACAGTATTTTTTTCAATGAAAAAAGCCATTGAGCTGACAACTTACATACCAACAACCAAGCCCAAGAGATTGGGAACTGCCAAGAAAAAGCCCCGAGTAACATAGGTTTGCAAAAGAAGCCACAGACAGAGGGTTTTTTTTTTTTAAACTCTAGCATAGTTGTTCAAAGATGACCCAGAACTACCAATAGCTGGGGGGAGGGGAAGGGAGGGAACAGTTGACAACATCAGTTTTAATGCTTTCTGGGCATAGCCCCTCCAGTAAGTTACAATTTTTGGTTGTATCCTGAAGCCCAGAAGAAAGGTGAAGGGCAGGGGAAGTTGCACTCTCTCTAAGACCTCTAAGGCTTCTCTAATTCAGAAGTTGGATTAAAGGCCTGTGTGGAACCCAACCTAATAAAAGGATGTGCATGCTGTTTGGTGCTGACAATGCTGCCAGTCGTGTGTTTAGGGATCCAAGGGTGGAAAAGATATTCTGGGCTTTGCTGCTGCCATGGGGAAGTCTCCCCCAGTGGCTAAGATACTGGGGGCTTTGCTGTCATGATAGGAAAGTCTCCTCTGGTGGCTAAGATATTTGGGGTTTTGCTGCTGCCGTGGCAAACAACCACCTTAACTGGCCCCCCACTTTGGCCCATACGAGGGCTTGCTGCCGCCGGGGAAAAGTCTCCCCCAGCAGCTAAGGGCTTGCTACTGCCAGGGAAAAGGTCTCCCCCAGTGGCTAAGAAATTCGGGGTTTGCCTGCTGCTGTGGGGAAGGACCACTTCAACTGGCCCCCTAGTTTACCCCACCCCCTTCGCCCGTACCAGGGTTTACTGCCCCTGCGAGGAAATCAAAAATTTTTTTTCCTGCACTTTTCTATCTTCTTTCTTCTCACTTTTAGAAACAGTCCTGGACCCCCATTATTTTTAGGGATCACATGCAGGTAATGACAGGAGGTGGTACACTCAGTGGACAGCCAGTTCAGAACACAGTTGATCCACCCATGTGGGCAATGTGATGGGATGGGAAATCAAAAATTCTTTTTTCCTACACTTTTCTATTCTCTTTCTTCTAACTTTGAGGGTCCCTGCATTATTTCCATGGACTGGGAGGGGCATGTGTAAAATGCAATGTGGGAAGATGATGTCAAGACCAGTGAGCATACCCAGAATGCTACAGGGATGAGGAAACCGTGGGATAGCTTCCCACAATGCACTACTGCAACAGTTTGTTTGTTTTTTTTTAAGACAATTTGTGTGTGGCAGCAATGTCTCACTTTTCTAAGGAGCATGTGGGAAGTGAGGATGGTCAAATCCGAACGTATAAATTCCAGAATTAGAAATCTAATATAAATAAATTGAAATTCATCTCGTAGCATAGATGCAGCCTTAGTGAAAACTATGCTAATGGTCAGTAAGACACACTGGTAACAAC
This sequence comes from Carettochelys insculpta, assembly GCF_033958435.1. Taxonomy (NCBI): domain Eukaryota; kingdom Metazoa; phylum Chordata; order Testudines; family Carettochelyidae; genus Carettochelys; species Carettochelys insculpta. Next base: position 222,269,618 of record NC_134137.1, read on the forward strand.
ATAAGCAGTGCAGGTTCACATACTGCTGCCAACTTTGCAGTGGCAGGCATTCCAAATCATGAAACTGTACCCCAGCAAGGAAAGGTTGAAATGCTTATGAAATGTTTTTTGTCTTTGCTCCAGTCCTGCATCATGTGAAACGCAAGCTGCTTTGTGCTGAATAAGATCTCTCAGATGGGATTATACCCATTAAGAAGACATTGCAGATTGTCCCCATACCCAAAAGGAATCTTCTATCCACTGCTTCCCTAAGTCAATCCAGAAATATACATGCTAGTACTGCACATGCTCCTTATTCTCCCCAGCACACAGTGGAAATGAACCATTCTGAGTCTTACAAACTGAAGACGTACAGTTTGAGACAACAACTCAGTAGAATCAGGACATACACTGAATATCAAGCCTTGAAACCAAGATACCTCTAGAATACTTTACAGGGCCTTCAGAGTTCTTTATATATAGACCCTGAACAAAACACGTGACTTGTCACGGAAAGGTACAAAATGCTCAGTACTTACATGAGAGACAGGAACGGTTCCTTCAAGAAAAGAGCATAAACTGATCGTCAGGGATCTGAGGGGAAAACAGGAAAAACAGCATGAAGATATAAAACAGGTATAAATAAGCTAAATCATACCAAAATAAGAAGGAGACCCACAAACCTCAGAGATTCTTGCAATTCCTATCGAAAAGGATATTTCACATGGCAGATCCCATGAACTTTGCAAACTCAGAAAACATAAGAACTGGGGGACTGGATAGCACAGGGGATTGATAATAGGCTAGGGAACCTTTCATCCCTACGATGCTAGTTTGAATCCATTCCAAGTCAGCAGAGATTAAGTGATGTTACCATCTGGTGGTTGTTCAGTTACTGGTATGAAATAAGATGGTGGTCCCCCTGGACAGGTGTTCTCTTCACAACACTCACCACCATAATTGGCACTAATTGGCCTCCTTGTCAGTAGTCTCAGTAGAGAGGTTAAGGATTAAATTGCCCACAAAGAGTGAACTCTTCTTCTTGACATTACATAGAGACCCCCCAGGTGAGAGGTGAGGAAGCTTACATTACAGATGCTTGTTTTGTGAATAAATACGAGAACATCAGTCTCTTCTGCCTTTGGCCTACAAATGATGCTTTACCCACCTCATGGCTTCAAGACAGAATGTTTGAGAGAACTGTTTGAGCTATACAATAAACCCATTGCCCAAGACATATTAACATGGAATGAATTAATGAATTAGAGTCAAACCCTGCTACTCTGATAAATTGTTCCAAATGGACAAGCTGTTCCTATTTGAACTTGAAAGCAAAGGTTTATACAAAAGATTGATGCTTTGAAGTAGCCATATAATCTCATGGAGATGGTTTGAAGGGCAGAGAATTCCAGTGTGTTTTAAATTAAAACTAATGGTGAGCAGTAAAGCAAAAGGATGTGTTTGTACAAAAACATATTTGCTCTCAGAAGATAAGGAGGACAGAATCTTATTTAGCTTTCTCTAGTCAACAAAAGACTACAGAGGCTGGTCTGCTGTCCCAGATCCATGTTCTGAGACATTGTTTCAAGCAGTACATTAACTCCTTTATTCCTGAATGTATGTTAAAAATACACCGAGGAATATGATGTATGGGTGCTGTTGCAGCAGAAAGGGGGGAGGTGCGGGCAGGTTGGCGTTGGGAAGGCTTGGGAGATAGGTAAGCACTGTAGCAATTGTGTATGTGAAGAGGGTGGGAGAGCACATTCTGGTCCAGGAGAAGGGTTGGGGTGGGGGACAAAAAATCCCAGAGAAGTAGGTAGGCTAACAAGTGGGAGGAAACAACTGGAGAAAATCCCAGTGGATTAAGAATTACAAGTACCGCAAGCCAGCTGTACATAGTTTGAGTTGAGCTGGCCAGCCAGGGAAGAGCAACATGCTGGCTGGCATAGGCATCAGGAAGAGAGACACCCCAGGAGCATGCAATTTGTTACAAAAAAAGAGCTGCAATTCAAGCTCTAATGGGCAGAAACAAAGTTTTTGCATGAAAATTTCAACAATACTTCAGTGGAGCTTTTTCATTGCAATTTCCTGCAAAAATGTCTTTCATTTTGTTTTGCGATGAAAAACAAGCTGAAAATGAAAACACACTGGATTTTCTCAAACTGTTTTTGGCAAGAAACAGTGTACTTATGCTAACATTTTTCAGCTTAGAAAAAACATTTTTTTTAAATAGCCAATTTTTTGGTAGAGATTTGCATATTTGAGGGGAAAAACAACTTTTTATTGTAGCAGAATGGAATGCAGGGAAATTGATACAGTAGATCCTTGCTTACATCAAAAGATTTCTAAGAATAACTGTTGCTTATGAGCAACATTTGCCTTGAGAACACCTGCCCCACCATGAGTTGTCCACTTAACAGCAAAATAGCAAGCATGTGGGACACAGTGACTGGATACACTGGCAACAGTCTGGTGGCAGAGAATGGGGAGGTAGGCCAGGTTGTAACATGTCTTGCATTGAGAAGGTCTCCTGAAACCATGTTATTTTTAAACCAAAAGTTTATTGACTACTTTGCTCCACTCCCAATCTTCCAACCTCAGTTCAACACACTAGACTCCACTTCCATGTCTCAGTCCCAGTGCCCTTGACCCTACACCTTTTGACTTCTTGTCCCCACCCCCAACTTTTTGTCCTGATTGCCATCTTCTGAAGTCTAACTTCTTATCCTGCTCCGTTCCAGTTCGGGAGTGTCCTCTTTGCTGACTGGGCACCAGTAGGGACAGAACTGAAACCACAAGAGATACAATTTCCCTGCTTTATGTTTCTGTGCCCACTGTTGCAACAGCTCCTGTAGTTCTGGAGAACCAATTCATCCTAAAGTCCACCCCAACATTTTGCAGCCTCAGCATAGACAGAAACCTCAGAGTATTTGGTCAACAAACTCTAACAAGATTCTGCTTAATATATATGAACTGCAACTGCCATAACTTGGCTAATGTTAGATAGATTTCCAGAGGAGTGGTAAAAGGCACATCCTTGACATCGGGGCCCTCTACCACATTTCAAGTCTCTGATCCAAACAGAGGCATCAGAGTTTCTCAGTGAAACTGCTAAAAGAATATTTTAATATGGTAATTGAACAATATATTTTTCTCTTATATTGTTCTCAGAAATGGCTGAACTGTTTTGCTGAAATTTTCCCGGTGGGGGAAGGAGGGAAAAATCAGCCCGAATTCTTGACGTTTGGTAGTTATAAGAAGCTGACAACAGTATATTATAATGAGAAGCATCAACAAACCATGGAAAGCGTTGGCAATCAGTACAGGTGTTGCTACTTGCATCATTTACAGTAACAACTTTAATGCCAAAAGGTGCCAAATTACTGGTTTGATCCCTGTATTTATAAAGTTACGTACTGAGCATTGACTTAATTGGGAAGTGAGAGCTCTCACCATTTTGCAGAAGATAGTCATTGTCTTTTGCAAAATTAGACCACAGAGAATGTATACGAAATCACGTAACTACTGAAAGGCAGTCAGTTTTGGGGTCTCACTCAAGTGTTTAACAGTCCATAGCAACACTACAGAAATATTCAGTATAAGAAGTGAGAAAAAGCACTATGAATTGAAAACTGAAAAAGTTTAGTTAAGTAATTATACTGGGCCTAAATTGAAATTTGACAAGTCACTAGAGCTAACATTGTGGCAGAAGTACCATAAAACCTTCAAAGATTACAAATGGTTCAAGTGCTAGATTTTAAGTTGTCCCCAACATATAAAAATAAAACTTTCCATGTAAAGTACTGAAAAAAAATAAATAAAAATGGGATGTATCTGAGGAAACTGTGATACACCACATGTTAGATAAGAACAGAAAACATACGAGATGTGGACCAAACTCTGCTCTCCTATTTCTGTGCAGCCTCACTGCAACTAAGAGCAGAATTTGACCCACTAAAATGCTATGGTGTAATTTTTTATTATACAGCACTTTGAGACACAATTTGTCACTAGAGACACACAACCTAATTACACTGCATTAACACAGCAGCTTTCTCCAGGACATGCTATTATATAACATGTAAAAAGAATAAAATCTATTAAAATTGACCATTTACTTTCCAGTACTCCTTATTATAAGTGGAATAATCCTCTGACTCATATGCCACTGTTATCCTCATTTTAATGGCTTGTGTTTTCAACACAAAATTAATGTAGATGGTGGCTGTTTGCTAGATGACCAACTGATCATCTTCTCTAGTGTCCAGCATTATTTCTCAGAGCGGTAGCCGTGTTACTCTGTAGCTTAGAGAAAAACAAGAAGCCTTGGGGCACCTTATAGACTAACAGGTCTTTTGGAGCATAAGCTTTTGTGGGCAAAGACCCGCTTCATCAGATTATGAAGTGGGTCTTGGCCCACGAAAGCTTATGCTCCAAAATATCTGTTAGTCTATAAGGTGCCACAAGACAGCATGATTTAGCGGTTCCCAAGAAAAAAACTACTACAGCTTGAATCTCTCTAGTGTGGCATCATCAGGACCAGACTGGTGCCAAATGAGAGAATTTACCAGACCGCAGGTCGATATCGTCTAGCAGCATTAACAACACTTCCACCACTTACTGGGTTCTTAGAAGACAGTAAGGGGTAAATTACAGCTAAATAGTGGCACAGAACACTGAGCGCCAGGACTGACGTCTGTAAACAAACTTAATGGGACAGCAAGAAACTTGGCCAAACCCATGATAAGTGATTATCCAGCTCCACACAAGAGAGTGCTGGACTAGGGAGGTTCACTGAGTACTAACCTTGGCAGAATTTCACTTTTTACCACCCTCAATGAAGTTTATGTAAGTGGATTTTCTGTAAGGGCTCAGCCAGGGCCCAGGTAGGGGGGTATTAAAATCCAATTCCTGATACACTAGCAAGATGTGGATCATGCCTCCATGGCTGTTGGTTGGAGTGAGTGTTGTCCAGTAGACAGGACTCTGGTCTAGGAGTACAGATACCCTTATGTTCTCTCCTTAGCTCTGGGATTAACTCCCACTGGCCAGATTTTGACACCCTCTAGCACTGTTCCTCGCATAGTCCTATTAAAATCATGGGACCACTTGGGGTTTAAAGTTACTATTCTAAAGCAGTAAGGATGGGAGAATCTAGCACTATGAATAATTTTTCAAAAACACCTAAGTGATTTACATGTTCAAATCTCATTTTCAAAAATGACTCTGGCATCTAAACTTTAGTAAGAGTGAAAATCAATAAAATTTGGGGTTTGTTTCCATGGCAGGGTAACGCGCCCTACAGGGGTGTGCTTTCTAACATGCATAAACGTGTTGCAAATTAATTGGTCAGTGTAGACCCTGGTGGTGCACCTTAACGTTTCCAAAGTGGGATTTAACTTAGAAACTTACTAGCCAGTCGTTAGTGCACACCAGGAGGGTCTACACAGAGCAATCAACGTGCAACATGTTAGCATGTTTTAGAAATCACATGCCCATAGTATGCCTTGTCGTGCCACATAAGACAGGCCTGCAGGACTCTAACTGCATAAGTCACATCCGCAAATGGAACACAGGCTTCTAAATCACTGAGTGAGCTTTTGAAAATGTCTATCATATGTGGCTTGAAAAAGCCATCTACCCTTTCTGTGTCTGATTTCTAACCTGTCAAAGAGAATTAATATCACGTGCCCATCTTTGCACAGGGCTTTGAGATCTAACAAATAAAATGTGCTATAGAGGTGCTGAGTATTATGAATTCAAAACCTGGATTGGAACAGAGGATGCAATTCCTGAACACCCACTACACAGAAAAGATGGGCATAGGAATTGGGTAATTGTGAACTTACCACAGTATGAGACTGCTCTCACGCGGGCTTTTGTGGAACTGGCAAGGACCAGCTCTTCCACCTGCATCCTGCCCTGTATACCAATTCCACAGAAGGGTCTGTTGCACTATAAGCTTTCCATGGCCTCTACAATCCTGAATGCATTTTACTCTTCTAGTATCTGATGTAGAATTTCATGCCAAAGGAGGATGGCGTGGACAAGGCAACAGAGAAATCCTAATGTTATTACATTCTCAGTCCAAATAGAGTCCAGACTGATCCAAGCTCAAGTCGGGTAAAAAACTGCAGAACATCAAACCCTTCTGAGCTGAAATTCAACAGAGCCTGTGAATGATCTGAATCCGAGGTGGAGAGAAAGTTCATTGCATGTCTTACACAAGCAGAGACAGATTACAGCAAAATTAAATTGAGGGTTTTAGTGGATGTAATTGTTGTTTTTATATATTAATGAACAACAATAATACGTGATCCTGAATTGAATATCAGGGCTGACATTTAATCTGAGCCCTCATGCTATCCATAAATGTTCATAAACGTCACAAGACCCCTGCCCCTTTATTGAATTACGACTTAGTATGCAATTTGGGAAACATGGATTAATCTACATAGATTCATATTTCTACAAGTTAAATTATTTTGTTGATTTATGCCCTTTTTCACTAAATGTCCTTTTCATCCAGAATCCAAGATGGAGCATGCAAATAGCTGACAAGAGAGTGAAAGGATCAGCTCAAAACCAAGCAGCCAGCAGCAGATGGAAAACTGGTATAGTGAAACCTCTACTAATTACCTCTTGCTATTTGCAGTCACCTCTGTTAATGCCCAGCAATATCTCAGTCCCTGTGAGATCTCCTATCTACTTTATATTAACTCACACTGCAGCAGGTGACCACCTAAAATGCATCTGGCATGTGCTGACCTGCCCACCTGTGTAATAAACTATTTACAATCAGCTTGCAAAGGAGGCCAGAGGTGGAACCTTCTTTAGTATTAGGAGTTCACTCCAAGAACATAATTTTTAACCTCCTATCAATGGCAGAATGCATTGGCAAAAGCCACAGCATTAAACTGAGAGGTATGCATCAGGAAAAGTGCCTTGGCAGAGCACAAGGAGAACTGATCTGAAAGTACTTCTTTTTATTGTCACACTATCTTAAATGACCACCTGTTAATAGTTAAAGTACCTGCAGTCCTCCTATTCCTTCTTATTAATAGATGGCATGGGACAAAGATATTTGCTTGTGAACTGATTATTATTAATTGTATCACTGTAGTGCACAGGACTGTCGTCACGGATGAGGACCTCAGTGCTGTGGAGCTACTCAACCACAGTGTGTTACAGCATGGACATAAACATTAGCAGCCAATTAAATGACAGCGGTCCCACAAATTGTGCCCACAGGCTCAGTCTTGCTCCCTTTGAAGTCAACTGAGTTTTGTCTTTGGATATACCCATTTTGGAGTTGGAGGTGTAGCTTCCTACTTGCATGTGCTGAGTTTTGATCAAGCCAGAATGATAAAAGTAGCAGTATAAGTGAGGTGGTGAGGGTGGTAGGAAAAGACCAGCCACCTGAGTACAATCCTTTCCCAGACTCTTGATAAATATTTGAGTAGCTTGCCCATCCTATTGCTCATACTGCCATGGCCATACTGCTATTCTTAGTATACTAGCTCAATCAATGCACACACACACAAATCCATCCATGCTGGGAATTACACTGCCAACTCTAATGCAGACATATCAATGACAGGGTCAGAAGACGACACCAAAGGAAAAAAATGGCCAGCTTTTCAGGTGTTTCATGTCTTTCTACTTTTATTTGTTCCTAGTAGTAGACAGCAGCTTCTCAGTCTAATACATGGTAGTTGAGCAGTATATCCCTTCTTGAGATGTGGTAAGGAAATAACTTGATGCTCTGGGGCTATCAAACAAGACATGTAATGAAAGTCATCCTAGTGGATTAATGCTAGGGAAACCTTGAATCTTGGACTCAGAAAGAGCCAAGGAGATGGCCTCAACATTGTCAGTCCAAACAAGGCAAAATTTTAGCATGGGATGCTGCAAACTGAATATCAAGCCTCACATCTTAGTAACAGAGAGCTGCACAAATAACAAACAATAATTATGTACATTGAAAGGTTAATGTACACTTTTATATACAGCAAAGTGTATTTTATATATGCTTGTTGATTTTTTTAATTAAAATAAAAAAATGAATTTTCATATTGAAAGGGATGATACACTTAAAGTGTGGGAAAAGTAACCAGATTACTGGTTCTGTAAGTTTTGCATAAGGGGCCATGATAAAGACTTAACAATTTTGATTTCCTGATGACACATCAGTTACCCATTCTTCAAAGACAAACTTGCAAAACATTTCCAGAGGAGACCTCTCATAGAACAGGAGAAATAACTATATTTTCCTTTTGTCTACTTAAGATTAAGAACGTCACATTTTTCTTAACTGCATATTTTAAAATGTATACAAAGCAAGAGAATGATACATTATCCTTCCTTTAACTAGTGTTTAAGTTAGTTTGTTTTAAAATATTATGGTTGAATTTTGCACTTGTGCTGCAACAAAAAGAGCTTTCTCCCACCCTTTTCTGAGTAATTAAAAACAGATGAAAGAAACAGCTTTGATTGCAGATTTTTGCTCTTTTAGTAAAATGTAGCATACATGTTAAGGAATACTAATCGTATAAAGCTTTATATTAAATTATATATTCACACACAAACATTATGCAGGAGCTATTAACAAATAAAGGAGTTTCTACATCTTTCACTTGAAGATCTAAAAAGGAAAAATTGGGGAAACAGACTTTTTAATAAGTGCTGCTTGACAATAAGATTGGGTGATAGAGTTTCTTGCACAAAGTCACACAAAACTAATCAAAATCACAGTCATAATATTAATTATATATGAACTACATTCCACAGGTAACTCAATCCACAAGAAGTTCTAACTGCAGTTTTCATAGAAACTAATGAAAGATGCATACTGTGAAAGAGCACTCTCCAGTATCTGAAAACTGAACTCCAATTACCATCCATCAGGAGCCTCTAGCTGCCTAAGGAGAAACTTCAATCTCTGCATACAAAGCACCTTTGAAGACAGCACCTTCAAAGAAAGGGCTGTAAAGCTCTCCAGAAGATACATCATGTCACAGCTCCACCTAGTTTGTAACACCAAGGGTTAATTTTGTTATCTGTAAGTCAACCACCTATATTTGGAGCATATATTTTGATATTATAAATAGATTACTGATATTTTGAGTTGATGACAAGGTATAGTATTAATATTAATTTGTAATAGCTTTCAGGAGTTCATAAAGGACAACTTAGAATCAGTTGATTTTGAGTTGATGGATTTAAAAAAAATTCCTTTGCTGGCCATTTCTAAAAAAGAGGCTTAATTGCAATTTTTGGATTCAGCTTTAAGACCCCGATGCAGGAACAGTACTTAGGTACATGTCTAAGTTCAAGTATGTCCTACGTATTATCCTGAAGAGAGATGTCTTTCTGAAACTCTGCCTAAGAAAACAGAGGTTTCCACTGTGCACATGAGTGAACGTCAAAGAAGTCAAGACGACCCCTAAACACTTTGGATTATTCCTATCCCACCTGGACATAAATTAAAGTCTTTTGGAATATGGTTCTATGAGACACACAAAGCTAAATTAAAATGAATACTGAAGTATTAAGCAAAGTGAACATGAAAAGCTCAAATATTAAATGTTGAAACATTAAGTTGAAAAATAGTGATAACGTGCTTTGGTAGTTGATAAAAGCAATTTCTAAAGTCTGGCTTGTTGTCTAGTAACAATAGAAAATGAGTTAAGTCACTGATTTACGGTATTTATTAATTACTTTCTTATTAGGTATTAAAGGCCTCCAACGGTAATCAAAGCATCTAGTGTGTTCTGATAATAAGCCTATATGGTGGCTTTTGAATTGCACTTGCACTCCAATGAGCTCTATCTGCAATTCTTTTCCAACAGTGTAGAGACACCAGGGCTGGAATAGAAGCAGATGCTGCAGGAGAAGACTGAGGTGTATTCACAAAGCTTTTGCAAAGACTCATGCATGGAACAAATGTAGGCATTAGAAATCAGATATAAGGTATATTGGGAAAGCCATGCAGCCTTTGCGGTGTTGTAGGACTGGAACATGAAGCTGTATTATAAATCAAAGTGAAGTGCCTAAGAAGGGACATAATGAAAAAGCCTGAATATATTAAGCCTAAATCTACAGAATAAAATTCAACACAACATTTTAAGAAAGAGAGAACAAAATGTTTCTTTTCCATCAGTACACCCAAAAGAACCAATCATGCCATGAGACTATGCAGACATAGAGGAACATGCAAGATGATCAGAAAACACACACAACAACAGCAAATCCGGGGCACCTTACACTTAGGTGACCTTCATTTTGTTCTACAGTTTTTAAAATTTATACTTCCCGTAACAAACTGTGCTCTCATAGTAGCATGTAATTTGTGGAACCAGACCAAAAAACATCACAGGAAATATGGTGTTCTCTTTTGCACCCCTCCAATCCCAGAGAGGTCAATGAGATCGTGCATCTGAATGAATAAGTGCAGAATAAAGTTCACAGTAAATAGAGAATGGCTATACATCGATGGTATCAAAACTTTTCAGCCAGATGGCCAGAAAGGCCAAGGGGTCGCACTCAATATGTCCTGGATGAGACTCCAACTTATTCTGTTCCCCTTTATGCTTCTTAGGAGCTAAAAAGGAAAATACATTCACTTTTGGGGACTCTGTAGTAGTAGTAGTAGAAGAAACGACATAGTTGGATCCTGTGCTTCCATTCACAGAGTTCCTGTCTGCTGATGGTGTGCTGGGTACTAGGAAGTGTTTGGGACTAGAAGTCTGGAACAAGTTCTGCTTTAATTGGAACAGTAGACAATCTTTCTGGAATACAGCCAGCTAGTGCAGCTGAAAGTATCCCTCAGATTCTATCTTACACTAAGGCAGAGAATCAGGGTCTGTAACTGGTTGCTGGTTCTCAGCTTTTCCACCTCCACTTCTCCTGGGATGCCCTGCATGGCTGGGGAGTGGAGCCATTCTTTACTAGTGCTCTCCCAGGCCACAGACACAGACAGTCAGCCTCTCATCCTTTTTGACCTGGGGATCCCGTATCCCAGCTGTGATACAGGCCACGGCTGCTCGCCCGCTCCTGCAATGCAGCAGGTGTCCAGCAGAGGCGCTGCTGTGACTTTGCAAGGGAGATTTAGCCAGCAGCCATTCAGAGTTTTCAAGGAGAATATTTCAGTTCATAATAAAACACACTTTTTCTTTTGAATAAAGCTGAACTCCAGAGAGCCAATTTAGAGCCACAGTAGCCACAAGATGATCATTACAGAATAAAATATGCATATGTGAAGCCATATTTTCAATGAATGTAAATGAAGCAGAAGCGCTGTGCCAATTTACAGCAGTTGAGGCTCTAACCCCCTCAGTACACACATGGACGTATGATGTACATTTGTACTTTAGCACAGCACTTAATCCGATGAATCAGACTTGATTGACCTACAGTTTCATTTGCTGACACATTTCAATCAATGTGACTGAAATATGCAAATACCCTGGAGGGAGAAAGCTGAGTTCTCTCTGACATCATAGTGCTCCTCTGCTTGCAAATAAGCACTGGGTGGAAATTGAGCTTTTTTTACATTTCAGTTTCCCAGTTATCACAAAATTCAATAGGATTCTTCTTCCCATTGATGCCTAGAACATTCCCTGAAATTTTGGAATTTTTCAGATGTGCTCCTCACATATAGACAGACAAACACAGAAATGCTATCAACGTCACACAGCCAATCATCAGCAAACCTAGGAAATGAATCCATATCTCTCAATGCCCAGTTTTTAAGACACATCAAATGACAATAGAAAGTTTTAAAGAAGATCCACCTGCAAATTCTTTTTGCTGAAGAAAACATCAGACCTTTGATAGCAGCAGACAAACCAAAAAGAAATAAAACATTTTACACATCACTTACTTATAGTTTCTGTTATCTATCTGTCAGCTTTCCTACAAAGCAGAGGTATCTATTTCACAAAAACAAGAGGGAAGACTGTGCCAAAGGAGGAAACAAATCCATGAATTTATCCAAACCCAGGTAATATAGTTCACCATATTCATTTCCAGAATGGGGGGGGAGACTTTTAACATGAGCTGGATTTGAATATACCATTAAAATATTGGCCTAGCTCCTGTAAACAATGCAGGAATTACACCAATCAAGGCTAAGTCAGCATAAAGTTTAGCACAGTAAACAAACTAGAACTGCCATTTTTGTAGATGGAGCCTGGCTCCTACAGCCTCCAGCAGGATTTCAAAGGGGTGGAAAAAAGTCATTCCCAATGTCTTGTAAAGATTTTGTACAGCACAAGAGAAATGCTAGCTTTATTTTGGAACTCATTATCTCCGTAAGAACACAAATCAAGAATAAACTATGCCAATCTCTTCATAGCTGACTTGTTGTAGGATATTGTTTGAGTCTTCACTAATGACGCCTTGAGGTTGGTTATTACTGTGATCAGAAGTTGGGAGGATAGAGGTCTGAGACCTTTCCAAGTGAACATTTTTCTTCAGTACTGCTACAGAAAATAAAGCCAGCATTAAGGAAACTTTAACAACCCAACCAGGGTAATGGACTGTGCATACAGCCAGTGCTTCTGCTGTTTTAAATGAGGAGAATAAACTGTACATAAGATGGGAAGCAAAGTTAACCAATTATTCAGTCGTGGGGATCAGGAAGCTATTAATCTGAGCAGTGAGAGAATATGTAGCAACAAGGAGGGATTTAAGGCAGAAGAAAGGAAATGTGGTGCAGACGTTGAGTGCTACCTTTGGGAATGTGGGGGGACTTCTTTGCTCCACCACGTATCTTCTGCATGACAGAGGGCAGGTTAGTATCTACATGCCTGGGTTCCTTGTCTGTAAAAAGGGGGAAAATGGTATTTCCCTACCACAAAGAAGTATGAAGGATAAATACATTCAAGATTTTGTGGGGCTTAAATAAGGCAGTAATGGCAACCATATTAGTATCTTAAATAGACAGATTTCTGCGCACCTTGGAACATACACAAAGGGCTGTTCTGCTTGGAAGGGCCTCAGATACTGATAGTCATTCTCTCTCACCACTGACTTCAACCAAAGGGATGCCAGGAGGTAGCCTTGTAATGATGCTCATTTGTACCAAGCCTTGCATAGAAGATGAAAAATGTTTCTTGGAGCAAAATCAGAAGTCTGTGGTCTAGCTTCTCCCCAGACTCCCCCAGTGTGTCTGCACACTCTAGCCTGAGTGCTTATTCTCCCAATGTAAAATAGGACTAACAACACTTCACCTTCTCACAGAGGTGTTATGACAATTAATATTTGAAAAAACAAAGATCATCATTCCTTTCCCTCCAAAAATTATCAGCTCTACTCAATATTTTTCTGATTTTCCAGTGCATATCTGTGCTGAATCATCAGCATTTATCAGTATGGCCAGTGCCAGTGGCACAATGCAGCACACAACCCTTTGTGCCTTAGGAGGTGGAGTTGTCTCTTTTGCATCTGATGAAAGCATGCTGCTGTCCACTGCATTTGTAGAAAAGAGGAGCTGGTACCCAGCAGGCTCCCCTGCCAATCCCGTGGCTGGAGCTGCTGGTACTGAGTACCGGCAAAACATTGTTACTGTCCTATAAACAGGAAGTCAACAAAGTCAACAGAGGACACACGTGCACTGATGTTTGAGTGCAATTAAACAACCTTGATTGGTTAAAATTCTTGTTAGTTTGCATTTCAAAGCAAGTGAGATGTTGATAAATACCTAGTAAAGCAACATGATCTGTGTTTAAAGCAAAGAGTTTAACAACTCTGGTGCACCATCAGATGAGCTTAGGAGAAGGTATGGAGCAGTCCAGCGAATAGACACTACTTGTAGAGCAGTAATTGCTATGCTGAAAACGCTGACGTTTCTCAAAGATGTGATTTTTGAGGGTCCAAGGAGTTCTGTTGCAACCCCACAGTCTATCACAGTTTTCTAACTTCAGAAGGAAACAAAAAGAACATGAAAATTGTGGATGATTTAATGAAATCAGCTTGTCAGAATGATGAAGCTGAAAAAGCTTTTATAGAATATGTCCAAGACAAAAACTTTACCATTACGTGTCTAGTGGAGAGTGATTTTTGTCATGGCAAAAAGGAAGGAATATCATTAATTTAGAAACTAAGTGTAAGGTTCTGCTGAAAATCTTTGTAGGATAAATCACAGAAATACAGTCTTGTTTGGCCAGACAAATGCAGCCTGGCAAGTCCCAGTTCTTAGAGGCTATCAAAAAAGCCACTGGGCTTTTAAATTCTGTCATCTCTGGTATAGGTTAAGAAAAGGGCTGGGTTGCTTTCTTCAGATCTAACAGCATCTGGCTCCAGCCTTATTGAGGCATATACATGATTGGAATGGAAAATGAGCTCTTTCAAAACTACTTTTTAAAGGGACCTATTCAAACTCACTACATCCCCCCCCCCACCCCCATATCCTTTATTAGAAAGAAGCTCATTATGGTCACTGAGACCTAGTCACAGCACAGGCAATGCTGTATAATATGCCACCCATCCACCAGCTCAGCCTAACTTGCAGCACCTCCTGCTATTCAAGTTTTGCGCTCCCCACATAGCTTTGCTAATACACTGCCACTCTAACCTGCTGTTCCCCTTCCACCCCCGTTATTCAAGTATAAGGATTCCCTTGAGCACACACTGCCATTCATGACTAACAGCAAGGTAAAGCAACTTCATTACGTAACCGTGAATGGTAACGTCTCTGTTCCCTCACTTTCCCTGTGCCTTTTAAAAAATGGAAGGCCCATGGCGGTAGTGATGACTGAACTTCAAGAAATAAAATTCCAATCCCATGATTAATTTTTGTTTTTGAAAAAGTTTACGATTGCAGCCCCTTAAAATTCCTTTTCTAAATGATTGTTGGATTTGCCCTACTATTTGCATCACCTCTACATCAGGATTAGGGGAAACAGATGCTAAAAATGAGCACATAGAGAATAATTTTCAAGGAATAATTTCTTGACTAACCTAGTTTTTCATCTACTTACAGATTATCCATTAGCAGATTGCAATTACCTTTAATGTAACTCAAGGTTTTGTTGCTGTTGTTGTAACTTGTTTTGGGAGCAATGCTGTGGACTGATGATGACATTTGGCAATCTAACTGTGTTGGTTTGTTTGGAACAAACAACTCAACTGGTTGCTGTTTGTACATGAGTCACATGATACCAGTTCTGCTACCTGTCTGGATCAGTATAAAACTCCTGTAGGCCTTAAATCCAGGAAAACACTTCAGCATGTGCACACTGATCACCACTTAATTATGTCCCACTAACTCAAATGAGACTAAAATTAAACACTTTGTTTAAAAGGAATGAACTTAAACATACCATTGAAGTTGAGCCTATATTTAAATGCTTTGCTTGACAGAGATGGATTCAATCACGTCCTAAGCGCTTTGCTCAACTGAAGTCATAATCAGGAGGAAGTCCTGAAGAATTCACTGAGATTTTTGATATTCTCTGGGACAGGAAATAGTTTAGGAAGAGGAGCCAAATAGTTTTAGGGAATTTTAGAAACTTTATAGGGTAAATAACCCTTCCTGATTTCACACCTCCCAGGAGCATTAATATTGCCCAACAGATCAGATAGATACAAAATACTTGCCTTTGCATGTACAATGCTAGCTGTGGAGAGCAAGATCAGACTCCTGGTTGATTCTTTTGTCTCTGTGCCAGTGTACTCCCCACCCGATATAAAATATACTACTAAAAGAGCAAGTAAATGAACTGATAGTTCCCTCTCTAAAAAGTACCAAAGCATGTGATTTTGAAAAGTACATTTTGCAATTCATGAGGGTAAAGCACACTTGCTTGAATGTTTGCACAAAGCAAACACAAAAAGGGTGTGAGTATGGCCAAAGCAATTTTTTTTTATTTTATTTTTTGCAATGTCCACACCACTGTGCCTTTATTAGGCATACATGAGCTCTCTGGCTCACATCAAGAAAGGGCACATCATTATTTAGCCTTAGTGAATATTCATACACAGCAGCCTACCTGATCTGTCAACATGCCCTATGTATGAAAAATAGGTTGGACAGAATCAAAAAAAGACTGGATTGAGAGTAGGACCAAACATCAAAGCAGTCATTCCATTGCCTGCAAAAAAGATAGACATTTTAAACACCTTTCCCCTGAAGGATTCAGGAATAGCCTGATATGAATAGCTAAAGGTCATGGAGGAATAAGGTCATGGAGGAAAATCTATTATTAGGTGGAGTCTATGGCCAGTGATTTCAAAGGGTTTAGTGTTCATGAGACCTCTTTAAACTATTGTAGTATCTTCCATGTTCTCATTTCCCACTTGCCTGAAGAATGCTTCAGAACCCCTGGGGGAGAGTACATTCCATTAGATGGCATGACATGTCCATGTCTCCCTGTCTTACAGAGTGTTTCATATTCCCACTGGAATGATACAATATATAATGCAATGCTTCACATTTCCTAATAAAGGAAAGGATTATAAGACTCTTAGAATATGAGATGAGGCTCCAGTAGCCCCTCTGTCACCTCAATTCCCCTCTCCCTAGCCACGTTACATAGCTTCTAAACTAATTTATCTTAGGTAAACAGCTATGAGTATGTTATAAACAGCATCAACTCCTCTTCAACTGGTTATACTCTTCCCCCCACAGTCTTTATAAACAGAAGTGGAAAAATGTATGTATTTAGCAGCAAATGTTCTCTTGCTATTTCTTCTTCTGTTTTTTAACTGTTTTTATCTTATATAAACAGTGGTGTTGGAATTATAAACACCATTATTCCACCTCCATGTTAATACTTTTATTATCTTGCAGAAACAGAAGTGAACGAATATGTATGACACCAATCAATCCTTTTCTTTAAAAAAATAGAGCAGTTTTTATCTTTTATAAACAGAGAAGGAACAACTTAATGAATTCAAAAATGCAGTTTTCCTGTTTATATTTTTCATGATAACAAAGCAGAAATCAAATGGAGGTATACTGAATGTTGTACATGTTGTCAGTTATGAAACACTTTTCTGTTCACTTTCAAAGTAAATTCAGTGGTGGTGGAAGATGCTTGGCTGAGAGCACTAGGAAGCTGATAACCTGAATTTGCCCACAGAACAGCTCCAACACAAACAGTGGTAGGGCAGGTTTCTCAACACTGCCCCGGTCCATGCGCTCCCATCTTTTCATGAAGGGATCACTCATAGGAGAGACTAGGTAGTTCTATCTATGAGGCTATTATTGCATACTTGGTCATTCTGCTAAGACAGTCACAAAAGCCAGCGCCATTTTGGGTTATGTGCTATGTGGACACACCCCTGCTAGAAACAGGGCTCAAATCTCCAAATCATTTCACATAGGCCATTCAACAGCTGTCAGACAGCAGTGACTCCTGGGCATTACTAGCCTCAGTCAAATACATGTGTCTGACTTCCAACAGACGGGCTGCCTCAGCCATTACAATCCTCTGGCACTACCCAGTCCTGAATCTTCAGTACAGCTGGGCACTAGTGACTGGCCAAGAGGCTAGCTTTACACTTCTTCTGAAAGCATGCACACCCTGTACCATGGAATGCTATGCAGAACACAAACTTACACACTGTTCTCCCTTCAGCTGCTCAACCCTTATGTGCCTCATGAGGTACTTGAAAACAAGGACCTAACAAGGCTGCACAAGAACGCAAAAGCAGGAGCATCAGGACCACAAGCAGTATGATTAGGCTCAGGGTGCAGGGGCACAATTTGCATCACTAACCTCATCATGCAGAATAGGAATTTACCCTTAAAAACACTTTTGCGGGAAAACAAGCTATTTAGAACAGGGTTATGAGGATAGTTCCACACATTTTTATATTTGAGCTACCTTACACCTTTTGCACCATTTGGCATGACCCTATCTGCTCACCACCAGAGACGGACCTCACGTGCAAAACCCAGGTCTGAAGGATCTCAATCTGAATTTTCCCCAATTGTGTGGGTGTCCGGCTCTAGCACAAGGCCCCTGTCTATTTAAAAGCACCTTACACAGCAAAATATACACATGAGAGAAGTGAGGCCTCTTACAGGAGGCTAGCCAAATATAGAAGGAAAAAACACATTTCACCATTTGTTTTGAAAACACCAAAAATGATTAAAACATATTATAAACTTTAAAAAAATCTTACCATATGAGCTAATTTCTTGCCAAGTTTAATTTTTAAATCAAAACAATTTTAAGCTCATATGTTGGAAAAGAGAGCCTGAAACTAACAAACTCAACTAATTTATTTTAAAAAAGCCACACTCATTTAACTTGTATCAACATTGTCAAAAAATTTTAAGACCTACCAAGAAAGGAACCCGCAGCGGTTTGGGTTTAAGCTGTATAAATCCCTCCAAAACTGTGGCTGTCCTTTGAAGCTTATACAAACCATCAAGAAGCAGAGGTAGGTGAGCCCCATACAGCCTGATACCATAACCATTCATGGTAGGCACCAAGATTCAGTGCAAGTGTCACTCAGTTTCATTGCCTACAGGAAAGACTGTAAATTCAGAAGCAGACAAATATGTGCAGTGAAACAATGATTTAGGAAGCAATGGGATGGATGGGGCTTCTGGGGATGTTGAGAAAAATACAACATAGCAAAAAGTAGGGTCACGGTGCTAATCAAACACAGAGGAGTTAAATACTGAAGAGAGAGAAAAAGTAATGAAAATGTAATACCACTTGCACCTGCCCTGCTTTCAGGATATGAGGGGCTCTTTTATAATATGCACCAGAGGTTTTCCTTTAACTAGGATAATGCTTTTAAATTTTAAGCAAACTTGGAAAAAGCTTTGGATGTATACTGTAGAGGGAAAAGGGACTGAACGCTCAAACTAGTTTTGTGATAACTGCAAATCCACAAACAAATGGTGAGGTTCGAGAATTCAAAAACTTCTTTATCTGTAATGGTCCCTGTCACAGTTCTTCTCTTCTTCCTCCTTCCCTCTTTACCCCTCTGGTCTCCCACACCTTGTGTTGTCTTCTCTGAATGGAAGCCAAGTGCCTTGCTGTCCTCCCCTACTTCAAATGTTCAGGATCAAAACCAGCACACCACTTCCACCTTACATATTCAGATGGACTTAATCAAATCCTGGAGGCAGCTGAAAGACCATCTTCTCTAGGGTTTCCCAGCAGATGTTCCAAAGCCTTTTTAGTGGACAGTCATGCTCCCTCACTTGACTTCTGTAGAGGTCAGTTTGCAGCAGGTTCCCCCGCTCCCCCGCCAGCCTTTTTCTGGTTTCCTATTTAAGTTTGTATCTTTTGGACTTTTGTTATTTAAAAGCAACAAAAATAATTCTACAAATGGTGACTGCACAGATTTGCTTTCCTGGAGAGTTTTCAGTGACAGCCTTCTAATGTCCACTAGGTGACAATATGTCTGGAGCCACATTTAAACCACCCCAAAAGTACAGATATTGAGGGTGTAGGTTAGATCCAATGTTCTGATTCAGGCTCAGTTCTATGCTTACTTGACAAGGGTGCTGTGAAGGGTAAAGGTGTATATTTACGTGATACAATTATTATAGAGGGACTTTAAAAAAACAGAAAGTGCTGATTTAAGAATATTCACTCCCCAAATTTACCATAATGAAATAATTAATCCCAGTTCAAAATTATGAGCAATGTCTTAATTTGGAAAGAAAAACAGCTGCAAGACAAGCCCCGGGATTAGGTAGACAAACACAAATATAAAATCCAACCTAATATAATAAAAGCTGCAATATAGTCACAGCATGCTCCTACACTGTGAGGAGCAAATTACCCCCTGCCTCTGTTATACTTGTGCAATCCTTTGGTTTTTCAGTCTATCCACAGTGACATTGGTACAACGCACATCTGTAATGTATGCCATCAGCCACACCAGTGTACAACACAGTCTGCCATAAACTCACCTGTACAAGGTGAGTGCCTGTAATTTATACCTTCAGCTACACCCAGGTAACCCCACTGCCTGCAAATGTGTGCACGCTGTGAGCCTTGGGCCTTCAGTGAGGAGTCACGGTGTAACAGAGGTTACAAGTTGATTCTGGATTTTTTTAAAAAGCAGTTTTCAAATGCCTCTTCCTGCTGCTGATTGGCAGCATATTAAAGACAGGCTCTTGCAGCACAAACAGTCCTGGTGCCAGGTTTAGAAAAGATCTCTGAATCTGATAGCACACGACCCCAAGGAGATGCCACATTTCAGCATAGGATTGGTGCTCTTCAGGGCAAATCCCTGTACCTCAGTGTTTATCATGGATTCCTTGTTTAGCTTGATCTCCCTGCAAGCAGCAATGGGAAGAATAGTATGGTCAATTTACCATTTTTCATGTAGCCCAAAATTTAGATTGAGCTCTGCCTTACTAAGTCTTAAATCATCTAACTTTGCTCACAGCTTCAGTAGGGGAATCACTATGATGGTGAGATTTCACCATCCCTGAGTTGCAGGGTTCTGCTGGGCACGCAAAAGTGACAGCAACAAGTATATGCCCACCTCCAGATAAGAGTGAATTTTTACACTGGAGTCAGAATTCCCAGAAAAATAAGAATTCAAACAGATATGCTGATGCTGAACTAACATTTTACAAGGGTCGACTGTGTCTGCATTCCTTCACTAAGACATCTATTCCATGACAAATCATTGTCCCCTTAAGTCATTCATAACTTGTTCTACAGACATGCTGTATCAGATCAAGTATCCATGTGGTTTGTAATATGGAAAAACAAACAGAATATTAAAGCTAACTGTGAACTGATCACAATACCACAAGCAAGACAAGGAGGCTGAATTTTGTCTTTATTTGCAACTACAAATCACTTTGTGACTGTGTACCCGAAGGCTGAATTGAGTGCCCACGGTTTTAATCTATGTTTAAAAAAAAAAAAACAAAGAAGCCCACAAGGACCAGGAAGTGCTGAGAGCTCTCAATTTCTACCAACTTCACTGGGAGTGGAAACTCCTCAGTCCTTGGTGCAGGGAGAGGGCACTTTGCAGGAAAAAGCTCTACTCTCTACTCTTCAAGTTTCAAATATAATCATACTTTTCCTCAACAGAAATGTGTGAACGCATCCTCACCTTGGCAAAAACAACATAAAAAAGAATCACCTGGTTTTGTATGTATAAAAACTGAGATTTGCTGGGCAAATGGTAAACTTCTAGCTTCAGCTAATGTATGAAAATAAATCACAATTTAATAAAGAGGGTGATACCTCACCATTTTTTCCATTCTCAAATTGGCATCTGTTGCCAGAAACAGCAAAGCTATGACTCAAATCCGCAAATGCTTGTGAAAACATGACTGCTGGCAAGTGATTGCCAACCAAATACTTCAGTCACACACACCACTATAAATCAAAGTTGAGAAAAAAGCACGGTATAAAGGCTAGGGGAGCTTTGCAAATTGGTCATGAAACTCTACTGGCCCTGGGGCTGCTGTAGCTTTTGCAGAAAGGCTCTCTTGCTGTGCCACAGACTAAGATGACAGATCTCTGGTACAAAATCTACTGGTTTCCCCTTTAGCACAACAATGAACAACAGCATCAATAAAATAAAACTTCAGGCCTGTATTTTAAAACCCCCAAACAACACCTCCTGTGTAGTCAGAATTATTTTAATGCTGGTTTGCAGCACAGAACCGTGGTGAAAGAAGTCATGAGTTCTAATTCCTTTTCTTCTAGTTATGATCTGGGACAAGTAATTCTGTGTGAGAACTTCTTACTCCCCATAGAAACAGGTGGTATTCAGAACAGTACAGTAGGAGACTATTAAAATTAATCACCACATTATAGCAACAGTATGTTCTTTTAACAGATCCATTCCTTAAACAGTTGTTTGTGCAGTGTCTTCATTGCAGTGTAGTTAGGGTTCACAAAAATATATAGATTATTCACTCTCAGGTAAATACTGTCCAGTCTTACAGCTAAGATATAAATGTATGATCTAGCTGTTCTCAACACCCTGAAATGAGTAATATCCTACAACAAGAGGAGGTGCTGACCGTTGTTTTAAGTAGGCTTTACGGTTCACATGGGTTTCAGTACATTCTGCAGTGCTAGAGACAGACTAGGGAACAAAGACCTGAGCCTTGATGCCCCATTTCACCCATGTCACCGTGCCAAACTATGCCACATCAAGCTGCTATTAGTGCAGAGCTCAGGCACTGGAAGCAGAGTTGATGATCTGAGGCTTGGAAAGTCAGGTGCGGGTAGGCTCAGAGAAAATGCAAAACAGATCTGATCTCTTACCCAAAATCCAAGCTGAGAGACTGCTTGCAGAGCAATTGCAGTTCTGGAATAAGGCACAAAAAACAAAAGGAAGTCTATGAAAAAAACTGCTGAATATTTGGGTTTTGAATCTTGTCCGAAGGGAAAAGTTAACCACAATTTTCAAACATCCCCTCAATTAATTGTTAGTGGTTATTTTTTGTATCTTCATTTCCAGATTCTGAGTAGGCCTGAAAGGGGAAGTGCAATCCTACTGCACGTGAGGCAGTTCTCAGGAGCTTCTCTGCAGAGCCACAAATTTTAAACTGATTTTCTGTTCTTTTGGGTGCTCATCTGAGCAGACATGACCAACCCTTTGACTGCAAATATGGAGGATATGTGGGTGAGGCACAAGAAAGGGTCAGGAGACTGGGGTGAAATTTGGCTCCAACTGATGTTACTGAGCCTTTTGCTTTGATTTCAGGGATCCAGGATTTCACCCCAACTTACTCTCTCATAAATGCTGGGCAAATCATTTCATCTCTCTGTTCTTCAGTTTCTCCATTTGCCAAAAGGATATCTTCAGATGTAAAGCAAAGTGCCTTTTGTTAAATGAGAACACTTCAGGGTCAAAAGAACAAGCGAGGCACCTAAGAAATTGCATGAGGAGAACTGGTCTACAGAGTCACTCAATAGCTCAACAAGAAACTGAGAAACTTAGCATAAAGGTAGTGCTTCAGGGAACATGCTCAAATCCTCTGATCCTATTTCTAAGAATTGGGAATCTGTGACAAAATCTGGATTGCTATAGAAAGCAAGGTCTTGGAAAAAGATTTAAAGTAACCTTGTTCATTTGCATTCTTCCTGAAGATTTCTGGGAAGAGAATGTTCCGAAGTTTAAAAAGTAAAGCTGTAAAAATTCATGCTCTGTGAATCTCATTCACAGCTTTGGTCTTTTGTGTGTCTAACAGGTTAGGTGGATATACTGTAGCAGATGCAAAATATGTGGTCTAATCAGTGTTCTTGTTGAGCAAAAGGAGGGTGGACTACGAGAGGAAGTATATTGAAGCTAAAGCACTAAATCAATGAAATTGGAAGTCATAAGATGTGGTTTTCTCTGCCTAGTTTGAGTAAGTCACTTTCCTTCTTAGCGTTTCAAATACAATTCTGAAGTCATACCACATCAAGGACACTTTGTTTTGATGGCATTTTGCCCCGAGATTTCAAATTCATTCTATCTTAAGTACTTATATGGCCACAATAACCACGATGTCTGAACACAATCTTTTAATGCATTTATTTCCATGACACCTTTTTGAGGTAAGGATATGATAGTTCCCCATCTGTAAAATGTGAAGAGCATGACAGAGAGAGTACTGTCATGCCCAAAGTCATGCAGGAGGAATATTGTGGAGCAGGTAACTGGAACCTGTATCCAAAGTTAACACTAAGTACTTGACAATCTTTTCCCTCCACATAAACACCAAACACACATTAATAGGTGCTTGGGTGAGCAAAGGTAAGTACTGTTGTGTTTCACACATCTCCCACAAACAGATTATTCACATTAACTACATTCCTTTTGTCTCCTTTATTCCTCTACTATGCTAAACCGGGATCATCTGTTGTTATAGTCAAATGGACAGCTTCATCATTTGACCAGTACACCACAATGTCAATTATCTGAATAGCACGCAGGACCAATACATGCATTTGGCTAGTTGATTTGTCAGATAACCAAGCAAATCTTCATTGCCACGAACAGACTGTTTCATATAATTTACAGATAATCAAAATTATTCCATATTTTAAATTATTATATTTGCCAAAATACAAAGATCCTTATATCTCGTTCTGTGGTTTCTGCTCCACTGTCTTCTAAACATCTTTGATGATTTTGTTTTCTTCAAAGAAGTCTCCCTATTCTCCACTAGTCACAAGTGGAAATGGACATTACTAAACCTTCCTTTCTTTAGATCGACAATTCAGAGATTCCCCTCCCCCACCATGGAGATTCCCCCAAATACTAATCTTAACAGTTATTAGGGCTTGTCTACACAGGAACACTCAGTAACATTTATCCAAATTAACTAAAAGTATGAATTTGTCATGAATTAGTTAAACAGCACTACCTCCTCATGTTGACAACTTCATTCAGAATTAAAGTGACCTTTATTTGGTATACCTTAACTCGCTTTCAAAGTGAATAAACCTAAACTAAAGCCTTTTAAATGATGAACAACAGTGTCTATATAGAAGCTTTATGAAAAATGAAGATTAACTAATATAATTTGAATTCACACGTTTAGTTAATTCAGATTAATTTCCCTGAGTATTCCTATGTAGGCAAGCCCTTAGTCTAACAGCTGGTCAGTTTACTTGTCTAGCTAATATTGATTCATAAAAATCAAGTGCTTGGAGGTAATACTGGTTGATCATGATGAAAAACCCCTTGACACTGCCTATGAGATTCCAGGTCATATTCAAATGGAGGTTCAGGCAACAATTCTAGTTTTGATACAGCAATTCTTTCTCACCCCTCCCACCTCTAATTTCTGTGCTAACAGAGTACTTACTGACAATCCCTTCCCCAATATTGTCACATAAAACAAAGTAAAAACAACAATGACGTCATGGTAGGGGATTGTTACAGACCATCTAACTAGGAAGAGATGGATGTGGCTTTTTAAAAAAGTAACAAAACTCATCAAAAGCACAAGACTTAGTGGAAATACAGATAGACTAAACACTCAAGTTATGCAGGGGTTGCACTCCTGCAATCCCTGCGTAACTCAGATTTTCGCGCAAGTCGGGGGAAGCCTGGTTCCTGACTCTCAGCCACTTGCAGGACCCAGGAAACTGACTCAGGTCCTCCAAGTGCTCATGGCTGGTCAGTTTCCCAGTTCCTGCCAGTGCAGGGCAGCCAAGAACCTGACTGCCACTTGGTTCCCAGCTCCCCACCACTTGGGAGACTTGGTAAACTGCCCAGCCATGTGCTGGTCAGTTTCCCAGGTCCCCCAAACTGTGGGGAGTTGGCAACCAGGCAGCAGCCTGGTTCTCAGCAACCATCCCCATGCAGAGCCAGGAAACTGAACTGGGTAGCAGCCTTGGTCAGTTTCCTGGCTCCAGCCAGTACAAGGGATCCAGGAACCAGGGGCAACTGGCTCCCAGCTCCCCTTCACTCCTGGAGCCAGGAAACTGACTACAGCAGCTGCTCTGGTCAGTTTCCCAGCTCTGCAAGCAGAGGGGAGCCAGGACCCAGGCTGCCACTTGGTTCTCAGCTCCCTTCTGCTTGTGGGACCTGGGAAACTGAAAAGCTCACCAGGGTTGGTCAGTTTCCTGGCTGCTTCACCCTGCCTTCCCCAAGCCACCTAACTATCAGCCTGACAGTGGTGCCACTGAGGGGAAGGCAGGCTGACAGCTGCACAGCAGCTTCAAGTTGTACTTAATTCATGTTAAAGCAACTTACTCGCAACCTGAAGCCACGTATTTTGGAGGTTTACTGTATCTGTTTAAAAAAAAACACAGCAGGGTGAAGATTATCCAACAAGGTCTTAGAATATACGGGAGACAGGTTTTTTTTTTTTTTTTTTTCATTTCAGAAGACAGAGAAAGCTGCTGTAGAGGCAGGGGCGGGGGAGGGAAAGGCTGTTATAGACTTGATTATAACAAATGGGGAGGAACTGGCTGAGAATTTGAAAGGAGAAGGCAGGTTGGGTGAAAGTGATCACGAAATAATAGAGTTCAGGCTTTAAGAAACAGTAGGCAGGAAAATAGCAAAATAAAGACAATAGATTTCAAGAAGGCAGACGTTAGCAAACTTAGGGAGTTGTAAGGTAAGATCCTAATGGAAGCAAGTCTAAGGGAAAGAAAAAAAACAATTGAAAAAAAATTATGGGCACCAGAGCAAACTATCCCACTGTGTAAGAAAGATAGGAAGTATGTCAAGCAACCACCCAGACTTAACAAGGGGATATTAAAAATATATGTGTATATATATATATAATACACACATGCACACTTCCATATATAAAGGAGAAAACAAGTGACATTTTATATAAAAATAACACAAAGTGTGTAGGGAAAAATTAGAATGGCCACCGCACAAAATGAGATCAAACTACCTACAGAGAAAGGATAACAAGAAAATATTCTCTAAATATATTCAAAGCAAGAAGAAAACCAAAGACAGGGTTGAACCATTACTCAAATGGGAAGAGAGGATAACAGAAAATGTGGAAATGGCAGAGTTGTTTAATGACTTCTTTGTTTCAGTTTTCACCAAGAAGGTTGCTAGTGACTGGAAACGTAACATAATGAATGGCAGTGAAAAATGAGGTAGCATCGGAAGCTAAAATAAGGAAAGAACAAGTTAAAATTACTTAGACAAATTAGATGCCTTCAAGTCATGAGGGCCCGATGAAATGCATCCTAGAATACTCAAAGGGCTGACTGAGGTGGTATCTGAGGCACTAGCATTTATCTCTGAAAAGTCATTGAAGACAGGAGAGAGTCCAGAAGACTGTAAAAGGGAAAACGTAGTGCGCATCCATTAAAAAATAAATAAATAAAAAGGAGGAAATAAATACAATCCAGGGAATTACAGACCAGTCAGCTTAACTTCTGCACCCAGAAAGCTAATGGAATAAATAATGAAGGAGTCAATTCACAAACATCTAGAACATAACAAAGTGATAAGTAACAGTATGGATTTGCCAGGAACAAATTATATCATACCAACCTGCAGCTTTCTTTGACAGAATACAGAATAACAAGTCCTGCATTTAGGGGGAAAGTAGTATTTTGACGTTAGTAAAGCATCTGATATTAACCAACATGACCTTCTCGTAATCAACTAGAGAAATGTAACCTATATGGACCTATTATAAAAGGAGTCCAAAACTGGCTGGGAAACTTTTCCCAGAGAATAATTATCAATGGTTCACAGTCATGCTGGAAGGATATAATAACAGGAGTCTCGCAGGATCAGTTCCGGAATAGTTCTGTTCAAAATCTTTTTCAATGATTTAGACAAGAGCATAGACAGTACACTTATGAAGTTTGTAGATAACAACAAGATGGGCAGGATTGCAAGTGCTTTAGGGGTAAGATTAAAATTAAAAATAGTCTTAACGAACTGGAGAAATGGGCTGAAGTAAACAGGATGAAATCCAACAGGGACAAATGCAAAGTACTCCAAAGGCACCCTCAGTTGCACACATAGGAAGTGGGAAATGACTCCTTAGGAAGGAGTAGCACAGAAAGTGATCTGAGATGGGGGTGTAACAATGGACCACAAACTAAACATGAGTCAACACTGCTGCCAAAAAGTGGTCATTCTGCGATGTATTAGCAGAAGTGTCTTAAGAAAGACATGAGAAGTAATTCTTCTGCTCTACTCTGTTGACTGGGCCTCAGCTGAATTACTGCATCCAGTTCTGGGTGCCATACTTCAGGATGGAGATGGACAAATTGAAAAAAAAATCCAGGAAAGAGCAACAAAAATGATTGGTCCTGCCATGAGTAAAGGGGACTGGATTAGATGGCCTCTCAAAGTCCCTTCCAGTCCTGTGATTATAGACATACGGCCTGCTTTAGGGACAGGCAATTAAGTCAGAGGCCCTGGGAATCAACTTTTGGATGGATCAAACTGCTGAGCCTCTTGGCTATTTTTGGTCCACTATTCAGGGGAGAGCAGGCACCCTGGGCAGCAAAACACCAAGTGTTGGCCCTGAACATATATTGCTTACAACAGAAGATGCCAACTTGGAAAAAGAGAAATGTTTCACAGGGACATGTAGACTTCATTAACCTTTTGTTTAGAAAAGAAACCAGGGTAGAGTCACAACAAAACACCTGCAGTCCCCCACCATCTATACATGCAGCATTCTAGCTTTTCCTGCATAGAGCTGCGCTGTCCCATGTGTCTAGTTTGGCAATGGAGTGGGGACTTAAGTGGAAGGTTAGGTGGGAAATGGCAGCATAGCTATCGCAGCTGTAACTAGATAGAGCCACTGACCACAGAAGGTGAATCAGCACGTGTGACACTACTGCAGCCCTACATTTGCAATAGATCCTGCAGTTGCTTCAGCCAGTTCGTGGGTTAGGAGAAGGGCTTCACCAGTAGGCTCACGATAGGACAGGGGGGCTATAATTAACATAAAGGGAATTCTTTGGTAAGGACACAGAGTGACACTGTAATCTTCTGACTTTTGCTCAACACAAGATCTACCTAAATCTTGCCCTGGTCAAAGCAGCCATGGAAAAGACTAGTGACAACACTGAATTTTGTTTAAAAAAAGAAGAGTGTCCCAGTTACGTCACAACAAAACATTTACAGTTTTCTCCCAGCTGTACTGAATTATGTAAAATGATGTTACAGAAGCTACTTATACCTAGGCCAGCTACTCAGGCTTGGCACATAGACCAGGATATTAACCCAAGGAGATGAAAAATATATCATACAGAAATAAAGCATATATTTAATTTCCATAATAGTAACCCTCAAAGACCCTTTATGTATGTATGTAATGCAGAATCTCAAATTCCATATTTTTCTAAGTATTCTTATGATTGATACTTGTTTTCTGTCTGTGGAAGGAATAACCACCATTCCCTAGGAAACCAAAAAAGAAAGACACATGAGGACAGAGTTCAGACATGAGAAAAACCTTAACGCAAACAGCTGCTGACTTTAGTACCAGAATATGCTATAAAAGAAAGGATTCCAGGGAACATTAGGACAGGACATTAGCAGATTAATATTAATCTCTTGAGTTCCAGATTCATTTCCTGGCCCTGTTAATGTCCTGTTGATTACTACAGAAAACAATGATACAAAAAATTGTTCAATTACAAACAGTAATGCAGGGATTTAGAATATTAACAACTTTTAGAGCTTTTAACCCAATATCTATAATTAAATGAAAAAAGCAAGGTTAATGCAGTGTTAAAGTTGAAGTTTTAATTATGTAACAGTGGAGGAATTTAGAGCCAAGGTTTACACATGATCTTAATGCTGCCACATTGGCCATATTCTGCTCTCAGTTACACGAGGGAAATTTGTAATATTCCCACAGCATTAACTAGAGTTATTCTAGAATTATATGGATGTAAACAAAAGCAGAACTGGACCACTGACTAGCATGTACATGGACAAAACACTACATGTGTGCACCATGGAGCTCGTCTGAGTTATAAAACAGGCATAGCTAACTTCATTACACAAGCTTGCAGGAAGAAGAGTACTGAAACAATGTTTAATACTTTTCAATTACATTATGTTGTATTATTTACCAAACAGTAACTCTTATTATCCAGTGAATATATCATGAAAGATATATAACCCCCACAGTTGCAAGGGAGTGGAGTTACAGTAAATGCTGATATCCAGCATCCATGGGACCTGCAGGTTGCTCGGTAATCAAATATTCCAGATAAGAGAGAGTTCAGTACTCAGGCTGGATAGGAGTGCAGAGGAGCCTGCCATCTGCACTCACACACAACATGGAGGGATGAAGGGCAGCACTGAGTGGGATGGGGCTGTACACAAACCCCGGCTCCAACTCCCTGTACCTTTCTTCCTGGTTCTGTGCTCCATCGTAGGATGGCCATGGGCCCGGGCAGGAGGCGGCAGGTTTGCAGCTGCCACTTCCCAACCCAGGGCTCTGTAAAGCCCTCCAAGGTGGAGCCCCACAACACAGGGGACAGGGGATGGCAGCACCTGGGGAGCTGCAGCTGGCTCTGGATTGTGTCCCCCCTTCCCTCCCACCGGCTGCCAGCTTTTCCCTTTAAGAGCATGCAGCTCCATGCGGAGCCTGCACGAGCAGCAGACAGGCATCGGGTTCAGAGGAGAGAGATAGTGCCTGTTAGCTATTTAAATTGTTAGCTATGATTAATGGGGCTGGATTAAGCATGTCTCTTTAGTTTCTTTAGGGAACAGGATGCCAAGACGTGAGGTTTGTCAGTTACTATCTAACTGTCCTTCTAGGAGATCCACTTTCAACTAAACCCATGAGAGATATTGCTGCCATCTCATTACAATGTAGTCTGTAACCACCACAAGGGGATGGGGAGGGAGAGAGCACAGGAGCTATTTCTGTTATTTGAGAGTGCCGGTTACTCAAATACTGGTTAAAGAAGAGTTTATTGTATATTGAACATGCTTTTCTGCAAGTAAAATCTCAGTCTGAACATTAAATTAACAATTTTTTTAAAACTAGATCCTCGATTTCCAAACATGGCTTCCATTCTAGTCTACAAAATCTTGAGTGCACCATTGCATTTGCACACAGATTAGAGGATCACTTGCATCTACACCCGACAGAACCTTCAGCCTGAAAATCTCGTGTTGAATACAAATGGGTTCAGCACCTGTAAATTTTTGTGCACAAGGAACAGAGTGCAAATATTTGTATATACAATATTACATTCAAAATGCACTATTTTAAAATGAATAAGCAGTTTACTTTATTAGGACAAGTGGGTAACGAAAAACAAAAGCACCTATGTGTATTGGAACATCTTGTCCTCACAAGTGGCTTAGTGGAGTTAAAAAAAAAAAACAAAAACCAAAAACCAAAAACCAAAAACAAAACCTTCTTTGGAAACAATATTCACTTCTGAGCTTAGAATAAGTTTGAACAATTTCAGCCAAAATGGTAATTGTTTCAGAAAGTTATAAACCACTGAAGATAGTGGGCTTACAATGAAAGCACTGTCTCAACCATTACGACAATAAACACAAGTAATGAATAAATGCAGTCTGGCAAGAACAAAAAAACATTTGCAAAGCCTGATGTGCCCTGCACAGACTATAGGAAGGTAACCATGTGAGTAAATGTCAAATGAAGGATTATCCTTTTTTCAGAAGAATTCATGCCAGCATAAAATTCAACAGAGGACCCTGCATCCAAAATCAGAAGATTTAATTTTTAAGCTAAAAGAAAAATCTTTCCCGTCCCATCAGTCTTATCTGAAGCATGTTGCAACACTACGGCAAAGATACTTATGTTATTACACAAACTGGTAACCCTTCATCCAAAGAAGTCTTTCTCCTGCTTTCCTTCCAGACTTTGTTGTGCCCAAACCAGTACCATACTTTCATATATCCAGCTACCAACTCCTTGGCTGCGTCTACACGTGCACGCTACTTCGAAGTAGCGGCACCAACTTCGAAATAGCGCCCGTCATGTCTACACGCGTCGGGCGCTATTTCGAAGTTGAAATCGACGTTAGGCGGCGAGACGTCGAAGTCGCTAACCCCATGAGGGGATGGGAATAGCGCCCTACTTCGACGTTCAACATCGAAGTAGGGACGTGTAGACGATCCGCGTCCCGCAACATCGAAATAGCGGAGTCCTCCATGGCGGCCATCAGCTGGGGGGTTGAGAGATACTCTCTCTCCAGCCCTTGCGGGGCTCTGTGGTCACCGTGTGCAGCAGCCCTTAGCCCAGGGCTTCTGGCTGCTGCTGCTGCAGCTGGGGGTCCGTGCTGCATATACAGGGTCTGCAACTAGTTGTTGGCTCTGTGTATCTTGCACTGTTTAATGAAAGTGTGTCTGGGAGGGGCCCTTTAAGGGAGCGACTTGCTGTTGAGTCCGCCCCGTGACCCTGTCTGCAGCTGTGCCTGGCTCCCTTATTTCGATGTGTGCTACTTTGGTGTGTAGACGTTCCCTCGCTGCGCCTATTTCGATGTTGGGCTGTGCAACGTCGAAGTTGAACATCGACGTTGCCGGCCCTGGAGGACGTGTAGACGTTATTCATCGAAATAGCCTATTTCGATGTTGCTACTTCGAAATTAGCTATTTCGATGTAGCGTGCACGTGTAGACGTAGCCCTTGTGACTCACAGTTTAGTTATCGCAAAAAGCATTTGTATTTTGTCAGTATTGTTATCTGACTTTGGGGATGTCTATACTTACCCAACGTTCAATGCACCATGATTGATCTTTCAGAGTTTGATTTTGCAGCGTCTGTGAAGATGCAGCAAATTCGATCTCTCTGGGCTCAGCCATCCACCCTGGTACTCCATGTTACCTCATGGAGTAAGAAACGTTGGCGCAAGCCTGATGAGCCCTGATCTATACTAGGGCAGGAAGTCAATGTGTTAATGGCATAGCTAGACTTGCATATCTTGAATCAACTTTGTTCCCTAGTGTAGACCAGGCCTGAGTTCTATCACTCAGATTTACAGTTGTCTAGGTGATACACTCTGCATTGTACAGGTGACAGACTAGAAAGATTAAAACAGTTTTAACTGCTTTGCCTCAGATACAACAATCAGACTCTAAACAGCACTAGTTCAACAACCCTGACTACAGTAGTCAGTCCACAGCCCGAAAACACTAGACATTGATCTTATGCCTAGAATTGATTATATGTTGGATAGCTGAAGCAAAACTAAAATATCTCTGCTCTTCTGAGTTAGTGAATGGATACTGACTAATTCCTTTAGATAATTAGGCACATAAAAATATTTGCTTTTATTAACGATGTGGAACTGTATGAATTCAAAATGTTACTATTTTGGTTAATTAATACGGTAACCTCTTTTCAGAGGATGGTCAACCAAGCATTAAACGGATTACAGGACTTCACAAGGATATATGTCCAGGGTATAATGGTATTTAACATCATCAGATCACAAGAAACACTTGGGGATTGTGTTGTCAAAGACGAATTGGAGGAATCAGAGTTACTTACTGGGGACATTGGGCAGGCAGTGGTCAAGTCTCATCTGATCCATTAAAGATTCACACTATTGTTAACTGGTCTGTGCCTCAGACCAAAACGCAAATCCACTCTCTCATTGGTCATGTAAACTGTCACTGACAGTAGGTTCATGGTCACATTGCCGCTACAATGCTAGCCTTACGGAAAAAAGGCAAAGCCAAACAAAATAGAATGGTCCAGTGCATGTCAAGAGGGTTTTGAACAGGTAAAGAAAAAATCTTATCTGAAAAGCTGGTTCTGGCTAGTCTGCACTTTGATCAAATATGTGAGTTATGCACAGACATATGCCTTGTGAGGTATTATTTGAAAACTGATAACTAGCTGTTCAACAACGTACTGGTAAAATATATGTAGCAATATGAAACGTAAGTTATGAATTCCCCTTGTAGGATGTCACTCGCAGATGTTCAAGAGGAGATGCCTTTGCCTAGGTAAAGCTGTTTATTAGGTCTCACCCAGAAAAAAGACTATAATTTCCCCTCAGGGATTTTCTTTCAAAATTCTTTGAAGGACAATGAAAATGTATTCACAGAGCTTGTAAACAGACCCAATAAGCTAACAAGGGGTGGAGTCAATGTTTCCTCTAATTTCTTCCATCCATGTGTAGAATAAATTTTGTTATGTGCACTGAGGCATGCATGATGTGCACCACATGTAGAAACACAAGCTGCTGGCTGTGGGTGCTCTGCTAATCAGTTGGGTGGCATCTGACTCTCTCATGGGTAGGGAACAGTAGCGGAGGCACCCTCACACTATCATGACAAGGGAAAAACTGGCAGTCACATAGCTTGTTCATTCAAGTGCACTGGAGGAGGCAGAAACTAGGTGATTTGCATTTTAGCAGACAACTCCAGTGGGGAAAGAAATAGCAGGGCACTTCCAACAAGACAAATTCCTTGACAGCTGCCTCACAGCTGGAATAGACTTTTGTGTAGCAATATCTTTCAGAAGAATCCATTTAAAATGCTCATCACCGAGCTTGCTAAATTTTAGTTACCACAAAGCATTTTATCTTTATTTCTTCTGCAACCATTTCTGGCTTCAAGTTCTTATAGCTGTACTCCATTAAAATGAACTTCCTTGGAATGTCATCAACTTGCTTTACTTTTAATTTAAATCAGTCCAGTGCTATGCTTGAACTGAACTGTTTGATTACTCCTGTTGAAATAATAAACTGATGAATAATGATTCTTTAAAAGAGCAATGTAACAAACTAACACTCCTCTGATTTTTCCAGGACAGGGCTGGGCATTTCTGGACATGTTTTTTGGGAAAATGTGGGACTGGGAAGAGTGTGGAATCACCTTACCAGTTAATACTCAAGGCCAGTGGAAGACTGTGGTACATAGACATAGACTGCATGCTTATGAATGTCTATGTGCATCCCAGGCAGAGAGCCAGAGTAGCAAGGCAGTATGAGGCACTGGGGGTTACAGCTAACACAGCTCTTTACTGGTTTGCATTGCACATCACAACATAACTATCCTGCACTAGGTTAACAGGATGACACTTTTAAATAACTAACTTATTTCAGACTAACTTCACCAACCATAAGCTAGGCACAAGGCATTATTCATGTCCCTCTACATGCACTAGCATAAACACTTTGAATTTTAGGGATTAGAAGGAAAGAGGCCGGATTCTTTTCAAGCTGGACTGAACTTCTCTTTTCAAAGCTACAACCATAGTTTTGGCTCTTAGTTGTATAGGAAGCCAGGTAGGCTTTGTTCCTGGTTCCAGTCCAAAAGCAGCCAAAATCACCCAAGGAACAAGCTGCTCATGGGCAGTCGGGCACAATAGCAGAAATTTTGTGACAGCTGGTCTTGTTTAATTTCCTTTCAAGATAGCAAAAATCTCACCAAACAGAGCATGCGATATCAGGGCAGCTCAGTTCAAATTCAAACCCAAACTCTAACCTTGATTCTACTGTGAATGCAAGCCCCAAATCTCAATCTATACTCAATCCATATCTGAACATGGACTCCTCAAGCAATCTTTAGTAATGCTACACTACAATTATATAACATGGAGCTACCCATGTCACAAAGTATTGTGAGAGAAGTCAGTATGTGACAAATGCTTTTTCCTCTCCCTCAGTTAACTCAAAAGTAACTGAATGGATTCTTATAAAACTTTTCTCACTAATAAAACACCTTACCTGCACTTGGGAGAAATTACAACCTGAAAGGTAATAGTGGAAAAAATTGTAATTGAGTGGAAAGAAGAGCCCAAACCTGCAGGTGTTACTTAGGCATTATTCTTTTCCAAGTTAAGGGGTTATTTTCATATAGGAAGACCGGAGGATCAGGTCATTAAAATCAATTTGCCATCCCAGTCTTAACTGCAAACCTTCTGTAAAAGAACTCAAGGCCATCATTTCTTTCTATGACCTGCTGAATTCAGTACACTGCACAAAAAGAAAGGAGACATATGATAAATAATCGTCAATCCCCTTAATGGAGATTTTGTGAACAGAGTGCCACCATAGTTATTTAAACATTAATCCAGTAAAGCCCTGACTTCAAGCAGGGTCCTCATCAAATCCCACTTTCAAAGAGTCTTTTGCCAGTGGTTTGTTCATGTGCGCCAAAAGCCGTTCTGCCCCTTGAATGCCTTTCCTCATACTCACTTTAACCTTTAGTGGGTACAGAATGTTACCTTCAAGTTTTGTCTTGGAAAATGTTTTCTCTAGAGCAGTCAAGGATCTGTAATTGGACTAACTGTATGAACCCAGTCCAGAAAAACAAAACACAAAAAACAAAAACAAAAAACATAATTCTTAAGTTTGGGAAGAACTTTCAAGCTTGAACATGTAGACTGGGCTACTAAATCCTTTTCAGAGGATTTAAATGGGCATTTAGGCACCAAGGCCCAGATCTTCAAAGCTGTTTTGACATGTAACTATCACTGAAATCATTGACAATGATGTACCCAAGTACCTTTGAGGATCTAGGCCCTTGGATACCAATTCAGAGCACACTGAAATCAGCATCTTTACAACGAGGGTTATTGTTAAAAGTTGACATTTATGCAACCATGGTATTTTTCACTATGGTGTCCATGTATTTCCTCTACCATAGTTTTAACAATATTTCCTAAATCATGGTCAAACCTACTTGGTTATTGTGCATCTTGTTAGCTTCCTCATAGCATTGAAAATAATGGAACGGTACTGTTTGCCACACTTGCTTTCCTAGGCAAAGGCTGTACTATTGTTTTCTTAACTTGGGTGGGGACATCTGAGCCCCTAGAAAGTCAAAGATTCAAACACAAACAAAATGCAGGCTCTCTTGGTTTACTCTCTTTCAAGGATTTTATGACTCAGGAAAACAACAGAAAGGGAATTGTGCCTTGGGCAGAAACAACTTCTTGGTGAAGATTTTTTTTTAAAAAATAGGTGCCTACAGTTAGCAGGAGCACTGGAAGAATTTGTATGGTGTGGGTGCTGAGAGCCATTTGTAACTGTGGTTCAAGATTTATTGCTCATATCTATTCAAAATAGGGTGTGTATGCACTGTGTGCCCTGATGCTTGTAAGCTTTACCCTAGCTGCTACCCATCAAGTTGGTTGTGGAGCCCCCAGTGCAGCATCCTACGTATAACCCCCTGATCTGACTGCTCCTCAGTTCCTTATTGCTGACTATTCCGACACTGGGGAAGGAGGATGGGTATCAAACATACGAGCAACACATCCAGAAGAACATATATCTTCAATCTGATGATTCACAAGCCATATCCAGGAAGATGTGTTGGAATCAACATGTGACTGACTCAAGGACAGCGGCCCTAAAGGCTGTGTCCCATCTGGACAACAAGAAAGTATACACTGAGGACGGATTCTCAGCATGGAAAATTTCCTGGAGAGGAATGTGAGACAGGAATGCAATTGTAGAGGTCTGTGCTCATGTAGACTACACCACAATAAGTGTCGGGGCAACCTTAGTGAGGTAGTACCACATGCAAGTGCTAGACGTGATCCAGCAAGAAATGAGCTGTGACAAAACGGGTAACTCTTTCATAAGATCTGCAATTGCCACAAAAAGCTGCAAGGATGTAAGGAACTGTTTGGTTCTGTAGATGCACAAGGCAAGAGTCTGCTTCGAATCTATAAAGTACAATCTCTGTTTCAATGGGGAGATATGAAGTTTAGGACGGAAAATGGGAAGGAAAATATCCTGACCAGTATGAAACTGGAAACAACCTTTGAGAGGAAAGCTGGATGAGGGTGAAGAAAAACAAGGTACTCTATCATCTGAGGGACAGAGGCACAAGGCTGTGCTGAAGACACCAAGAGGAGAAGCATTTCCACTTAGCTAGGTATATCCATCTTATGGACAGCTTCTGGATGCTGAGGAGGACATGACACACCTGTTCTTAGCACAACTGCTTGATAGGGTTTAACCACAAAGGCAGCACACCAAGAGGTGAAGGGAGCGAAGGTCCAGGTGGTGGAGATGACTGTGATCCTGCATGACGAGGTTGGGAAGTAGGACCAGTGCCGAGATTGGGGCTGGTGAACAGAACAAGACTAGTGCAGAGATCGGGACCAGCAAGGAGACCATGAGGGTTTCCGAGAAGCACTTGTGCATTCCAAACAATGGGGCTGACTTCATATCACCACAACTGGTGTGCCAGGTGGACTAACAAGCATTGGAATAGTATCAGAGGGGTAGCCGTGTTAGTCTGGATCTGTAATAGCAACGAAGGGTCCTGTGGCATCTTATAGACTAACAGAAAAGTTTTGAGCATGAGCTTTCGTGAGCACAGACTCACTTGATCATCTATGACCAGCATCTGATGAAGTGAGTCTTTGCTCACGAAAGCTCATGCTCAAAACTTTTCTGTTAGTCTATAAGATGCCACAGAACCCTTCGTTGCTGTTAAAGAATTGGAATGGTGCTAGAATGTCCACTGCCCAGTAACGATGACACTGTGCTGACTCACAAGCCAAGCCACAGCTGTCAACTTCAGAAGCCCTTAAATGAGAGTGACAACATGTAGAACGGGAGGGGGAAGCACAGCTGTGAGTGCAACCAGTGGTGTGAGTCAGAGTAGCAGGGCCATGAGCAGCCAGACCAGGATTCCAAGTGGTGCCAGGACTCCATGCAGACAGATGCTGGAGTGGGAACAGGAGGACCCATCATGGCAGGCCCACCACTGGAGAGCTGCTAAGGGTCAGAATCCAGTCTTTGCCAGGAACTGCAGCATCTCGATGAGGCCCTGCATCACCTGGAACATATCTGTCATAGATGAGGGGCCTACTGGTACCAATTCCCCTTTCAGATTCCAGATTCCCCTACCAGATAAGTCTTGGTGCAGGGGAAGCCGGGGCATCAAAGCCTCGGGTTGTGAGCCCTTCAGCGTCCACTGACAGAAGCATCCTCTGGGGAGAAGCAGTCTTCACCAACACTGACAGCTTTGTATGGGGTCCCGTCTGAGGCTAAAGCCCAGATTCTATAAGGAGTTGCCAAAAACAAAAGTCATGCTTCTAACGGGTCCAAGGTTTAAGAGCCTTGAAGATCTGAGACTTGTCAGCCAAGCGAACTTCCTCCAAACAGAAGAGGCATGAGTCATGTGGATTGCGCTTTGGCATAGACTTCAAACGAGATACCATGCTTGAAGCCCTGGGACTCTGGCATGCCCCAATCTCCAGAGGAGACGCATGGAGAGAAAAAGAAAAAATCCTTCTTCACTAGCTGACTTCTAACTCTTAGCTACAAAAATCTGACAACTGAAAGAACTACTTACAACTATCTACACTATTTACACAGCAAAGCTAGGGACTCATGGCATAACAACAAAACACACTGCCACAGTTCCAACCGTCCTCACTGGCGGTAAGAAGGAACGGAGGCACAATCAGGTCAGCAGGGTCATATGTGTCAGTGCACCAGGGTGGGGCTCCACAGCTGAACTGTTGGGTAGCAGGTAGTGTAAAACTTTCCAGCAGCTGCACACACGCCATGCACACACACACTACTTTTAATCGCCACTTAGTGTCTCGTATGGAGAGTAGATCAGATACTCAGGTGGTGTAAACTACCCTAGGTCCAGTGAGCTATATTTTGAATTGGTACTTCAGTAGCTGTGCCTCCTCCTACTTGCTTGAGAGCTTGAACCATATCCTCTCTGCTAAAGCTGCTGAATGCCCTATCTATCTAGGATAACAAAAACACAGTGCAGTGAACAGTTATTATAGTCCCTCTGACTGAACTGTTGATATGGAATATGATCTATTGCTGAGTGTTTGTTTATCAAGCCAAACCATATTCAATGTTGTCTGGTTGCATTTCAAATTGTAGTTCCTTTGTTCATATAGTGTTCTTGCGTAAACATGACACCCAACAAGCCAGTCATTCTTCTAATCCGTTTCTTCCTTCCTTAGGAAGCAAGGCATGAGGACAATTAGTGTGTTGTTCTGACTTTCTCTGCAGTACTGGTTATACACATTTTTCTCCATCCATTAGGAAGTCAATTGTAATAACATTTTCTAGCATCCCCTTTGTTCCCCTCTCGCCTTCTGGTAGTTGTTCAGCTTCAGTTTTGCTGGCTTTTTTTTTTTTGGTTTGTTCGGGGGGTTTTTTTTGCCTTTTTTTTGGGGCGGGGGGTGGGTCAATTCCTTATTGTTCAAAGCTCTTTTAGTACCTATAAGCTGGGTTGAAACCCTTTACAATGTAACAGCCTACTTCGCCCTGCTCATGGCAGAGGTGCTGAACAAGGTTTTGCAGTGGTTTGAAAGCAACACACTGGGGCACTTTTGCAGTCCCCATGTTCACATAAGACCAGGTTAGAGAGGACTGAGAATTCTACCAGTCACTGTTTCTGTAACCTTAGTAGTTGTGGTAACCCAGGGCCAAATTTTCAAAACTATTAAAGTACCTGAAGAAACAGATACTAGAAGCCTAGTGAGATTTTTTAAAAGTACCTAATTAGTTAGATGCTTACCACCAGTCATTTCAATGGGGGTTACATGCCTAACCTGCTTAGATGCTATCACAAATTTTCTAGGCATCCAACTTGCACCTTTAGTCATCTGAACAACTTGGAAAATTTGGCCTGCAGTACTCAAATCCCCAGAGCAGAGAATGCTGTTTAGGTGAAAAAATGAGGAGGTCATGGGAAGAGTTCTAGCTAACTGCAACCTATGATGTGCTACAATATGCATAACTGTGTTCCCTCCATTTGAATATGAGCGTATGTTCCATAGATACTACACAACTTAGTATGGCATGATTCTCTATCTTGTTCAAAGCAGCCTGTAGTCTCTGAATGCTACATTCCATTTTCATAATAGTCACTGCAATCTGCCCCACTTCTACACAAACCAAGTGTGATCCTGAAGATCTTGAAAAATTGCTAATGAAGTCCTTAGATGGGTTCAAAAGGATGCTATCTATAACTGTACATTTGTTTTTCAATACTTTGTTTCAACGGGAAAAAAGGAAAATTGGGACTTAAAATAATTATATTTGTTAAGAGCTATGTTCATTGCCCCAAATAGCATACATATATTTCCTGATCACTTACAAGAGTAGCCTTATTCCATTAAGAAATCATAACTAGAAAGAGGGTTTCCTATAATAAACCAAATCCAAGATCCCACAGGAACCAATAGGAGGTCAGATACTATAGCAATGAGCCTGGTATAAAATCAAGATTAGTTTAACTGGATAAAAACTATGGGTTGTAACCAGTCATGGTCTCTCCCTTCCATTTAGTTCATTTCCCAGGACACCAGTATAAACCTCATCTCTTACAGGGCACTATAGTTATTTCTGCAATGGACTGCAGGGAATTACCCGCTAGCATGAGGAGGAAAGCATATGGGAGTGTATACTATTCATTTATGAAGCACGTGCAAAGAGTGGAGGTGGTGGGACCATATCTCCCCGTCCCCGTTTCCATCTCCCTTAAAAATGATGCTCAAAATTCAGGATACACAAAAGCAATAGCTATATAGTTCAACCTTTCCTAAGGCAATGAGTTTCTCTCTCCTCCTCACCACATCTGAACTGGAAAAGATCTGTGTGTTCTCTTTTCTAAGCCTGCAAGGCTAGCCAGACAGGTTCCATTATACCTTGTACTATCATTCCATGTAACAGCAATGAAGGGTCCTGTGGCACCTTATTAAGGACCCTTTGTTGCTGTTACAGATACAGACTAACACAGCTACCCCTCCGATACTTATCATTCCATGTAGTTTTCCCACTCTTGGTTCCAGACTCCTGCCTGTCCTCCTCAACAAGGGTCTTGTCTGTGGATTTTTAATATACTGTGAGTCACTGAGAGGTATTTTAATGGGATATCTAGACTCGCCATGGAACAAAGCCCAAATTTGATCCAGCAAAATGTAACCATTTTAATAAAAGGGCTGCACTCATTTTTAAACTACCTGATACCTATTAAAAAGAACATGGGCTGGTGAA
Organism: Carettochelys insculpta; assembly: GCF_033958435.1. Taxonomy (NCBI): domain Eukaryota; kingdom Metazoa; phylum Chordata; order Testudines; family Carettochelyidae; genus Carettochelys; species Carettochelys insculpta. The sequence goes on from NC_134137.1 coordinate 222,310,932, forward strand.
ATTTTAAATGGCATATGTGGCTTCCCTTACTCCCTTTTCTGCCACCACTATAAAGAATTCATTGTTGCACTAGACAGGAACTTTGTAGCTTGGCAATGGGAACCCTCTTCTGTGCTGTACTGAAATTATAATTTGCATTTTTATAATTTTTCTTGGAGCAGCTCAACATCTATTGCCATCCACACAAGCGTGACATCATGACAACAACATAAAGCAAGCTAGTGCAGGTTAAAATCAATGACTGTGCCAGTACTTTACAAATCTGTTTCCCTTCTTCAAATGGCAAGGCAACTGAAAGCCATGACAGTGCCAGCCTTTTTGTGTGGAGACAGTGGGCATCAGCTTTTTCCCAACCTAAGTCATAACCTTTCCCCTTTCCAAAGAGCCTCCAAAGATGAAAATGAAATTGACAATCATTTTGCAAGTCAAACTGGTCTCAATTCTTCTAGTCACTTCGTAATTAATTGCAGATCGTGAGATTGAGATATTTACTGTCTGGCAGGTAATGAGTCTCATTGTAGATAATAATGGACGGACAGTCCTTCCTGCTGACAAGGAAGGTAATTCAGCATGCACCCATGGTACTCAGCTACCGCTGTATGTGAGCCTAGAACTGTGACAATGTAATGGACACTCCCCTACTAACTACACTTGAGTCTTTCCAGTTCATGCTTAAGTAGCATGGAATTGATCCAGATTGTCAATGAAGGTCAGAACATTTGATTTGTGACCGAAGGTTTACTGTTCCATAAGAAGAAATCCGATTTGTTTAAAACACCTGGACATGCCTTGTCCTGCAACTCCCATTCATCACAGCTGTCGATGCTTTGAAAAAGAAAGGAGCCCATGCACAGGATATAGTGCTATGCAAGACCTATGAATGCTACTGTGAAAGGAAGAAATCGATTGTTTCACTGGAGTTTGTACATGCTTTTGAAAGACCTGCCACTGCTATTGTGAAAGATATGGTACTGTTCACACCTCATATAAAAGCTGGCCATTTTTGAGAACTAAATACTATGCAGACTTTAATAATCCCAAACATGGGAGTAAACTAGTCCAAACTCATTATTCTTCCGGCTGAATGGATTTAAGCAACTGGGGATGAGAATCAGATCAGACACTAACAGAAAACAACAGTCAGTGGTCCATATTCTTCTCCCATTTTCAGATGTGCAGTCTCACTGACATTTCATGCCTTTTGCTTTGCTTTTAATGAAAAGCAAACACCACCTTCTCATCCAACATATTGTGAATACAACTTGGCTTATCACTATAACTATGAGAAAAACAAGGAAACTGTATCCTTTCTTCTATTTTGGATATTCTGATCGTAGTCTGCCACATTCCACTGCTAAAGAACTTTGGCCTTAATTTTTGTGCTCTGAAACAAACATTCATTTCTTCCTTCCCTAGTGAGAGCTGATCACACCTGGGCTTCAAAACTTGGTAAATGATCCCAGTGCTATAACCATTTCATCCAAAACATGTCTCATCTTAGATTTGCTCCAGATATCCATTCTAGCATTGATCCTTTCCCTGCTAGCTCTATCAGGAGCACTGTACCTTCATGGCTTGTAAAGTAAAAAAGGACCATTATTTTTATATGCTTTTAATGCTATTTTCCAAAGCATCTTTGATTTTAAATTCTGTTCAAGTCTTTCACCATTAATCTTGACTTTATTTAGGAATTAAAATAACTCTCGAAAAGCTAATTTAGAAATCCTGTCCTTTCTTGCACTGTTTTTTTCTCTTAAGTTGGAGACCTAAGTGAGAGCTTAAGAGAAAATAGTTAATGTTTAAAATTATTTTTCAGCATGAAACCACTGGAAGGCCAGTTCTTTTCCATGTAGGTTTCCAACTTGCTTGTAAAAACATTAAGCTGTTGCCAGGTGGGATGGCTCTAGGGATCAATAATGAACCATAGAGACCTTCACTAGGAGATCAGTGATTCAAATCCTGTCCTGTTTGGTGCAGCTTAAAGTTGTTACTAGAGGATGACTGCTTGGTGGATGATTGTCCAGCTCCTAGGAAACAAACCTTCGCCTTACAAGAAATACACTGCATTTTCCCCCAGAGACATAGCAGACAAATATCAAGAGCCAATTTTTGTCACCCCATTTACATGTGGGTGGTATTAGCTGGAGTTTGCCACATCATGCATACAGGGGTCAAAAATTAATCATTGGCAGGTATGGTGAATTTGTCCTGAGGACATGTATGAAGGATGCCTGCCAGGGAATGTTTGGGTCCCTATATCTTCCAGTGGACTTTGTAAGCTATCTGCTTGATGTTTCAATAGCTTTTGAAAAGCCTTGAAATAAATCAGTGTAAGATGGTGGAATGGGGGATGGCATAAAAGCCTCATTTAATGATGATGAGGATTTGTGGGAGGGTGGAATTTCTTCTTCTTCAGCTGGCTCTTGTTACTTTATAAAATCCTCCGATGGTATGAGAGCCAAGATCCAGTGGCTGAGGTTGTAGTTCTTGATGTGTCCTCTTACTATGGGGCCACGTAGAACTGGTTATCTTAAGGGGCCCCGGGTTTCCGAAAAGCCCTCAGGGGTGGGGCATAAAGGAAGAGTCCAGGCCACCAGGATAGTCAACTGAGAATTCCTTCCTAAGGATGTCCTACGAGTGATGGAGGCTGGAAGGAGAACTTGCATAGACACCTTGAATTTGATGAGGTATGTTACATTTATAGATCTTACAGATCTTACATTTGGGGAGCATGTGAATCTCTCCCAAGCAACAGAGACTGCTTCAGTGTTTGCAATGGGGGAAAGACCTACACAAGTCTGGCAGGATTTAAAGCCCAGGTCTTAGGCATGACCTACAGACAAGGCGATGGATTAATACCCGTTAGAAAAAGTCCAAGGGCCCAGATTTAGCAAATGAAGGTAAGATGAATAACGCCTCCCTGCAGCCCCCCCCAAGTACAAACAGTGCTAAATAACAGAAAATAAAGAAAATGTCAGAAAATATCAAGAGAAAAGGAAAGATTAAATAAGAGAGGTAGCAAGCTACATAGGAAGCTAATGGACACTAGTGCTTCATCTCAAGCAACAGTCAGTTGGAAAGGAACTAGAGTGGTGGAAGATCTGTCCTCTCCCTGTATACCCTTGAACTGGGTATGAAGATGTCAAAGGCACAAGCACAGACAATCTCTACTCAAGAGCAAAAGGGCATGCACATATAGTGAGGCTGGTCACGCCCATGACACTACTCAAACAAGGCTCTGCCTGGTCATCTTATACACAAAACAGTAACTTCTACTCTCCTTGGGCTGACATCAGTTAATGTCTCAAAGCAGGAGATACCTTCCCTTAGATAGTAGTGGAAAACCCACAACTTGGGAAATCTGAAATTAGAGACCACAAAACCAGTAAAAATATACTGTAGGAAAGGACACACTGGCTGTCAAACATCCCCAGTAGGTATTCTGTATCTCTAAGATTCTCTGAGATTTGTTCCTTACTGCATTGACTAAAACTTCTCAAAGGTGCCCAGGTAACAGGGAACATGTTAAGGCTAATTGTAGTCAGCATCATGAATATTCAAAGCAGTTTAACAATTTCAAAGAACCAAAGAGCTCAAAAATCCTAAGACTTCTTTACATATCCTTGCTGCATGCAGGGGTCACTGAAACTCAGTTCCTTGACAAAAAAAGAAAAAAAAATGTAACTTGTATCCAATTGTGTCTTCCTTTTATTTGCAGTTATCCTGTCTTCTTAAAATTTCATTCCAATTTTCCCCTCTCAAATCTTTCCTGACTTTCACTTCTCACCCTTTGGTAGAAAAGCTTAGGTGGTTTTATCCTGAACTCCTTATTCTGGCAGAACTCCCCCTGAGCCCACAATAACGATGCATTTGCGCATGTCTTGGAGCAATGGAAATGAACATTTCCATCATTTTCAGCCTCTGCCTGGGCTCCCCACCTCAGCCTGTCACCCTAGCTAAAGATCACTGGTGGACTTTAATGTTTCCTTCTCAAGAGCATTTATCATGTTACCACAATAATGTTTGTGGTGTATCGCTCTAATACTTAAGCCATTGGACTCTCTAAGCTTTTACTGAGATGTCATGAGGGAATTCAAACTCAGATAATCTGAAACATACCCTTTGCACCCTATCATTCACCACACAATCTATGTGAAACATCTCAGACAGAGCAGCATATGCAGGGTGCTACATGAGTTGTTTGCAACATTTCTCATCCTCTCCCACTTAAGCTTGTGGTGGTAACAAAACCCACTCTCCAAAACAGCCCCACTCTCCAAACAACCCTGCTATCAAGCCTGGCTCCCACTGCGTGCTGTTAAAATTTCAGCTCAGACTCAGTAGAGGAGAATATCATCCTGGTCCTGCTGGAAAGCATTCAGCATTGAGAGGACCCATCTTTATGCTGATAACACTAAAATATAAAATAATGCCAACAGCTGGTGCTACAAATGGCTTTTAAAAACGATGTTCATTCACTAAAATTCCTCTTGCTACTTTTGACATGAAACACGCAGTCTCTAATTATTCTGATCAAGACGGTGAAATACAAAAACAAACTTTAATTGTGTTTAACAGATATTTAATCAGGACTCACTGAACTACAGATTAAAGCTGAAATTCATAAACCATAATTACCCGATTGTCGCAATCTTTTTGGTCCACATTCTGCTTCCGTCTGGGCGTCTGGCACTTTGCCCCGAATTTCTTTTAGTGTCTTCTCAGCTTCGTTGCTGTTCATGTTTTCCAGCAGCAATTTAGCAGAGATTATAAAATATCTGTTCTTGGCAACTTTATTATCTGTTTTTTCTTGCAAAAAGTTTATCCCCATCCCATCCAGACCCCAAGTTGCTAGATTAGGCATATGCGGAGGAAACTGAAAACACCATCTAGTGGCACAGATCTTCTTTCCTCTGGGATTTGTTCATGGAGGGTCTCCATCCCCCCTGGCTGATATATAAGGTGGCCACCTCTGAAGCACTGTACTCCCACCTGGTAACACATGGCCTTCCAGTGTTGCTTTACAGAGATGGGGCACCATGGACTTCAAAACCTGGGCTTGAGATGAAGTGGGGTTGATGTAATTCTCTAGAATACTGTCCAATACAGAACCCAAGAATATTAACACGTACATGCAGTCAGGAGGTAACATAAGTAGGAGTTATAGTACCTCCCTCAGGGTTCTCTCTTACTGTGCAGCACTAAGGGTGCATGACAAGACACAAGCAGCACTACTGTTGCTAGAGCTGTGCTGCTGGAGCCAGTGGAATAGCAGTTGCTTGTGCAGGGTGCCTCGCGCCCATGTGAAAGTGGTCTCCCTCCCAAAGGGCCTCCAAATTCCATGATGCTTCACTCTTCCTATTAGATGAGATGACTTCCGGAACACTCCACAAATGCCACCTCACAATCCTCCTCCTCTGGATTCGTCCATGGGACAGCGCGAGCTGTCCTTTAATGATCAGGAATAGTAACTCAAATAACCACAGATCAGATCCTAGTCCACACTGAAGCTCACTTTGCAGCAAAGTGTTGAGGCAAAATCCTCAGTTGGCACCAAGCCAAGCCAGCAAGCCTATTCAACAGTGGGGAAAATGCCAAAAAACCTCATGCTTACGGGTCCAGAGCTGCCTCACCTCAGGAATCCTTGCAGGGTTGTGGCAAGGTGATGTCATGGCAGCAGCTGCCTCCATTCTTTTCTAATCACGCAGGCCAGTCACTAAAGTGCTCTTGCAGAAGTGCCTTCTTGAGAGGTGTATGTATGGGGGGTGGGGGGGACATAATGTGAAATTGCCACTGCCCATTATGCACATCTGCAACATTTTGCTCCCTCAAGACTGCGTGCCTCAGTTTCTCTGCCTGCCAGAGTTCTGGATCTGGATGGAGATGTGCACAATCTGTGTTTGAACTCCCTCTGCTATGCCCTGTTACACATCCCTAGCCCTCTTAGTCATTAGGTCCTGTTGGTTGCAAGGTGCAGGCAGACTTTTGTTACCTGCTGTGATCCACTGGAACACAAGTTAAAAACTCTGTTCTGAACCAGTCTAGCATGACTTGAGTAACTGGACCTGCTCTTGTAGTATCTCAATTTTGTCAAAAAGACAAGATGTTAGTGAATAAATCTATTACCATCAGCATCATTTAGTCCTACCCTCACTTCCTTTATTCCTCTTTCTACAAACCAGCCAAACAATCCCTCTCCCACTGCCCAGAAAGCAATTGTACATTCCTTTCCCAACTTGGGTGGAAGATCCTTTTCACCGAAGAAACACACCATACCAGCAATAACTGAAGCATGTAAGTCAAAGCATCACCCGCCTTTCCAGACATTTTCTTAGGAGCCTTCATCACAGAGCTACAGTAAATGGCACTATTGGTGCTTGTAACCCAAATTTTGTAGCACTGGGATAACAACATAGGCCCAGACAGGAAGATGAAACAAGGAGATATTGGTAATTTCCTTTTCTTATAAACAAAGAGCTCTGTGAAGCACAGGCTATGGTTTCTGTTTCTTTAGCTAAACTGGAGAGGGTGTGTGTTATTTGGTGGCCGATGGTACCAGGCAAATACAATTTTTTACCAGCAAGTTGCTTTCCAGCTTAGTGCTGTCATCATTCATACACAGGTTTCACCTCCACATTTAAACAGAAATAAAGAAATTGCTATACAGCATTAATGTCATTCTTCATTCAGACTGTTCCTTTGAAAACAGCCTACAGCCTTTGAGATGCAAAATGTATCACTTTAATGTAGTTGAGGTCCCCACTCACTGCACTGCTAAATCTATTTAGCAGATTTTTCTTAGAGTAATCTGTCCCTAGACCTGAGGAAGCTCAGTGATTTTAAGTGTTTTCAGCTAATGATAATGGTTAGTACTGAGAACAGATGTACCTGGAAGTGGTGTGATCTATTCTCTTAGGCTGTTATGAGTGGTGTGTTCATACTGACTTGGCATTTTATAACTATTTTCAAGATGTAATGGCTGGATGGGGTGTCGTCTGCCTTTCTCCCTGACGTGTGATGTGTCATCATATGTGTATTTTTGCTAACAGCAGTGGCTGTGCCAACAACAGTGTATGTGTATATATGGAATTTCCCATTTTGATGGCCGCACCAGGTATTGTGTGTATGTGTACTTCTCCAGAGTGTGATGATTGAATTCAGGGGGTAGAGTGTGGAGGTGTGCAAACATGCACACTTGTATGTATGTATTTCCCAGTGTGAGGCTGGCACAGATGGGCTATCATGGATTTGTGGACATATGTTCCACACCCACAGAGTCTGCATCAGGTACTGTGTGAATGTACTTTCCTCAATGTGGTGCCTGCTTGAGACACTGTGTATGTGTGAGAGTTGCACTGTTTGCTTTGCCAGGGAAAGACATTTTGCTATAGTGTACGTCTCTGTCTGCCATGCACTGGAATAAAAGTTTGTAGCCATACACAAAAGTGATGCTTTGTGTGCTAGGGAGAAAACCAAGTGAAATTCTCAGTGTGAGTGCTTTCAGGTCACACTACAGACTGGGTGCTATTGTTCACAAGCACCCGGTCTTGTCATTCTCTGAAGAGCACAGAATATTTGGGATCTACTGCACAGGAGATCTTACAGCTTACGGTCTCCATCCTGCAACGAGTAAAAAATGTGTTCCTCCTTACATCAATGACTTCAAAAAGACTGGCAGTGCACGTAAGAGTTGCAGGACTGCTCTCTCACAAAGTGAACAGAATCTTTGACTGATCCATGCTATCATACTGCAATATTAGGTATGCTGATTGAATATGAATACTAATTCCTTAAATAACTCCCAGAAGGACAACGGCTACCCAGCAAGAATCCTAGAAGCAGATGCTCCATGCCTGCCACACAGGGCCCCATCAGGGACACTGTTTCCATCCTGATTAAATAAAAGGAACTTATACAAAGATGATCCAGCAAGGTCAAAGCCCAAGACTATTCAAACAACTGGAATATGGCCAAGCTGGGAGGCATCAGAAAACAAAACAAGACCTTAGGTATCTAACAGAGACAAGTTAATTACTGTCTTGAGCTGAGAAGAGTAACTGAAGGTATCAGTGCAGTTCAGTTAAAACATTGTGGGCCACCAAAACATTACCCAAAATCAGGCATGAAATTTGGACCTGAGAACACCACAGAGCAATTCCTGGATGCACTTAAGTACTGGAAGCACCATTGGTTAGAAAAGAGGCTAAATCAAGATGCCTTCATTTCCCTGACGGTTTGCTCACATTGGTTCTGGAAAGACCACATTAAGACATAGGATCTCTAAAAGCCAATGCCTAGAGTCCTACTTCCTATAGTGGTGTCATTCATCAAGAGCAGAATATTAGCTTTCCTGGAAAGCAAACATATGTTTCTAGCCCACACAACTGTAAAGAAAACTCTGAAAATGCAATCAGGGTGCAGCAACATCTGCATGAAGATGCAGCAATGTGTGCCTACGGGTCTGGACTGCCAGGGTCCCTTTCAGAACAGAGAGAACTAAACCTAACATCCTGGACAACCCCCCCCACCCGAAATCTCTCAATAAAGCAAGTTCTGATTACAAGTCTCTTTGGGAGCAGCCACATCTGCCTGCAAATTCACTGTGGAATCACAATCTAGCACTTTGTTTTATGCAGTTCTTTAAGATCATTTTAACCAGAAAATTGTCAGATAAAGGTGTATTCTATTCTATTCCTGACTTTCAAGACCCTTCATAGCTCTGCCCTCACCTTCACCTCTGCTCTCATATCCTACAACTCTCTCTCCCACAACCTATATTAGGTCTACACTAAGGGATTAAGTGAAATTTAAGAGTCTTCGGTTGATTTTATAAACCGTGACTCTTCACCACAGCGCTCAATACTTTGGCTATGTCTACACTACAAGATAATATCAATTTTAAGGCACTAAGCCTGATTTTACCAACTGCCTGTCTTCACTGTAAATTCCATTAGCTCAATTTATGAAGCACTAAAATCGACATAATATCGATACAATATTGGAGTAATCTGATGGGTGTAGCATTCAGCTTGAATCTAAAATTCCGAATGAAGGGTAGTGAGGAAGCCTCCAGAGACGTCCTGTATGCGATTCACGATGCCCCACAGTTCTCTGCTCTGGCCTCTTCCATCTCCACTGCTCTCAGGTGTGGAGGAATTAAGCTGCAGGAAGACTGTTTCAATTCAGTACCTGGAAGCCTGTGGCTGTAGGGTCATGAGAGGCTGAAAAATCTTCTCTTTCTTTGCTATTAACGCAGTTGTGCTGCCTGTAGTTCTGTGTCTACCTCTGCTAGCCACGTTTTTTTTTCCTGCGCTGCCCAGCGCCAGCCACTGCCCCCCCACCCCACCCCACATTGTGGCTAGGCTGGGGGGTGGGGAGGGGTTGTGCTTGTATGATAGGATGAGAAACTTCTTTTTCAGCCATTTACATTTTGTCCTGCCCCCCACAACACATCCTCTCCCTTCCCTACCTGAGAGGCGCCACGCAGTCTGGAACTTTCCCATGCCCAGCCGCATCATGGGGCACGCTGAACATGCTACCAGGAAGCTTGTTCACAGTGAGGGTCCTGAAGTTGCCTAGGGGAAATTTCCTTCAGCAGCTCAGATATTCAGGGGCCTTTCAGCCACCCAGGGAAAGTCTCTGACAGAGCTGAGATATTCAGGAGGTCTTACAGGCACCCAGGGAAATTCCCTTGGTGCCTATGATTTTTGGGGTCCGGCAGCTGCCTGGGGAAAGTCTCTGGCAGCTAAGATATTTGGGTGCTGGTGGCTACTGGGGGAAGTCTCTTTTGGCACCGAATATTTGGAGACTGGCTTAAGAGCATCAGGTGGCCACAGGCAGGGGCTGGGACCAGACACGCCCTCCAGTGGATCCTCGTGAAAGGACTTAAAGTATACTTAGTCCAGTGTGGCAGTCGTTCCTCAGGCTCCTTCTCTATAACTAACCCCTGGTCGTCATTACCCATAGCCACAGGAAGTGCCATCGAAAGTTGATTGGGCGGACATTCAGTGTAACATCCCTGCGTACTTATATGTACATTTCTAGATTATGGATTGGGTGTAAGGGTGCAAATTATTGCTCTGAGGATCTTCTTTGTCAGAAGGTCTAAATAGAGAGCCAAGGCTTTCCTCTGGGCCCACTGGGCACAGGGGCAGGTGATGGGTCCTGCCACAAGGTTTCCTGGGCTCCCAGAGGCTTTGTGGGGGCCAGAGGCAGGCACCATAGAGCAGTAATTACTGTGTACAGAGTGTCCCCTGGGGCACTCTTTCAATCAACAGAAGAAAAAAAACTTTGTCACTAGAGTAACTGTCTTTTGACAGCAAATTTTTGTATGGGCTTGATCCAAAGGCCATTAAAAACAACGTAGTAGCACTATAACTACCACAGTTCTCCATGTAAGGCTGGGCGCAACCAACTGCGCCATAACTGACCTGATGATTCATTGCATTTTCAGCGTAACACCCGTGTCTACTACTTATACATACATATCCAGATTTTGGAGTGGATGCAAGGATGAAAATTCTTGTTCTGAGTATCTCCTTTGCCTGGAGGTCTAAACCCAGATCAAAGCCTGCATCTGCTGGTAACAGGGGCAAGTTGTGGGTCCTGCTCCAGCGTATTGGCGAGTTACCAAAGCAGCCATAACTGATTCAATGATCCATTGCATTATCAGCGTAACACTAATGTTTGCTTACATACCTGGAGGCCTTTTTGGTCAACCAAAGAAAAAACTTTGTCACTAGCGAGGCTGTCCTTTGAGACCAAAGGAGCCATAACTGATTTAATGATGCATTGCATTTTCAGTCTTACACATACATTTCAGGTGCAAATTCTTGCTCCAAGGATCTTCTTCGGCAGGAGGGCTAAATCCAGATCCAGGTGGTTGGTCCTGCCCTGGTGTGTCAGTCAGCATCCTGGGCCCAGATGATTTCCCCCATTCTGGAGCAGGGGTGTGGCCTCGTTCCACGAAGGTGGTGGCCATTTGGTGAAGGCTTGGGCATTAGGGCGCTGCACCTTGAGGTCTTGGAGTAGCTACTCCTTGCTCCACAGGTCCAGGAGGGTCTGCACCTTGGGCTCAGTCCAGGAGGGACCCACCTCTTTTTGCCTCGGACTGGCTCCTGGGACTCCACCAACTGATTCCATGAGGGCCCAGGGAGTCCCAGTCTCTCTCCTGGTATGCCATGTAGAATGCTAGCTGGAAAGGAGTAGGTGCAAGGGTGTTTGCACAGCAGCTTGTAGCTCTGCTGTTCACGTACACTCAGAAATTTGTCACTAGAGTGGTTGGTCTTTCAGACGAATTTCTTGATCTGAGGATCTTCTTTGCCAAGAGGTCTGAATCCAGATACATGCCTTTCCTCTGGGCCCGGGGTGGCTTTTGGCCCTGCTGATGTAAGCAGTCCCCTCAGTTTATGTGACCGTTCCTGCCCACTTAACATCAAGAATGTGCTCCAATATTTTTGCAACCTGTTTTTAAACTTGTCAGTTGGGCTAGCCCCTCCCCTCCCCTCCCCTCCCCTCCCTTATATCTCTTGTACAGGCAAGCTAAATTCTACCTGGAAAAAGGGAGATTTGGCTGACACAGCAGGGGAATGAGGGAAAAGAAATATAGGAAATGAAATGTAGGAAGATGCTGTCAGATACCCTCAGCCACTTGTGGGGCATTTTTTCCCCATGCTGTAGAAGTGAAAATACCCAGAATGCTACAGGGCTCAGGGTAATGTGAGGTAGGTTCCCATAATACACTGCTGCACCAGTCAATTTTGGTGACGTGTGTGTGGCAGCAATAAGTCAATTTTGTGGGGAGCCTGTTCGAAGGTGAGGATGCTCAAAATCGAATTTATAAAACCTATCATTAAAAAATCAATTTTAATGAAGTTGATTTTAGCTCATAGTGTAGACGCAGCCTTTGATTTTAAGGGTCCCTAAGGTCGACTTTTGTAATGTCATCATCACCAGGAGTAACTCCTAAGGCTATGTCTACACTATGAGATAAATTCGAATTTATTAGAATTGATTTTATGCCTTTTTTAAATTTGATTTTGAGCACTCACTTCCCACAGGCTCCCAAAAAATTTGACACACTGCTTCCACACTGAAATCACCAAACATCAACTGTTGCCGCAGTGCATTGTGGGAAACTTATCCCACAGTTCCCTCAGCCCCACATTGGCTACGTCTACACGTGAAGCCTACATCGAAGTAGCCTATTTCGATGAATAACGTCTACACGTCCTCCAGGGCTGGCAACGTCGATGTTCAACATCGATGTTGCGCAGCACCACATCGAAATAGGCGCTGCGAGGGAACGTCTACACGCCACAGTAGCACACATCGAAATAAGGGTGCCAGGCACAGCTGCAGACAGGGTCACAGGGCGGACTCAACAGCCAGCCGCTCCCTTAAAGGGCCCCTCCCAGACACACTTGCACTAAACAGCACAAGATCCACAGAGCCGACAACGGGTTGCAGACCCTGTGCATGCAGCATGAATCCCCCGCTGCAGCAGCAGCAGCCAGAAGCCCTGGGCTAAAGGCTGCTGCACACGGTGACCATAGAGCCCTGCACGGGCTGGAGAGACAGCGTCTCTCAACCCCCCAGCTGATGGCTGCCATGAAGGACCCCAACAATTTCGACGTTGCGGGATGCGGATCGTCTACACGGTCCCTACTTCGACGTTCAACATCGAAGTAGGGCGCTATTCCGATCCCCTCATGAGGTTAGCGACTTCGACGTCTCGCCGCCTAACGTCGAAGTTAACTTCGAAATAGCGCCTGACGCGTGTAGCTGCGACGGGTGCTATTTCGAAGTTAGTGCCGCTACTTCGAAGTAGTGTGCACGTGTAGACACAGCCATTCTGAGCTAGGAGCCAGGTGCAGCAGCACAATCAGTTTCTTGGCTCCTACACCTTGGGGGACCTGGGAAATTGGCAGCGCAGCAGCCCTGGTCAATTTCCCAGCTCCTGCTAGCACAGTAAACCCTCCATTTAAGGGACTAAGCGTGGAAGGGCTACCCATTCTTGCTGACAGTCTGTTAAATGAGAGGGTTTACTCTCCCTCCCTGCAGGCTCACCCAGATGCAGATCCACCTCAATTTCCACCTAAAAAACAACCTCCCCAAAACAACCTCCCCAAAACACTCTGCCAGCCAAAAACAAACAAACTAACAGACAAACAACCCACACGGCCATTCACTAGCACTGATGGTGCCTTCTGGCTGGGGGCACCTGGTCATAGGTGGCCAAGGGCACCTGCTGGGTGGGTGCCTGCCCCCGCACAGCTGGAGGTGCCTGGACGTGGGGTGCCCAGAGCTACCTGGCTGGAGCCACCTGACTGCGGAGTGCCTGTGTGGCTGGAGGCACCTGGCCTGCTTGCAGCTGGACCTGCCTTGCCACAGGCAGCTGCAGGCGCCACCGCGCAGGTTGCAACCCTGGCAAAGCAGGTGGCGGTGGCAGAGGCTCCTCGGGCTGCAGCAGGTAATTTCCTTAATTTCTGGGTGGGTGGTGACGGGAGGGACTTCTAAGATTTTACTGACCCCTATTTAGCGGACTCCAGGAACAATGGGGACTTCCGTTGTTTCCAAAGTCCACTAAACTGGGGTCCATAAAATCAAGGTTTTACTGTAGCAGGGAGCTGGAAGGCACATTTCCTGGTTTCCACTAGTAGCAGGGAGCTGGGAGCCAGGTGTAGCACATAGCCTTGTGGAATACATACAGGACACGTGTGGAGGCTAATAAATTTGAATGAAAGACATGCCACTTCCACACTGCCCTTTATTTGACATTTTAAATGGAAGATTGATGCTATACCCATCTGTTAATATCAACATTTTGTTATCAATATTAGGACTGACTAAATTTGTCTAATGACATTTATCATGAAGACAGTGATGTTTTAATGTTGAGCTAACTCCTTTAAATTTGATTTTTATCTCTTAGTGTAGACTCAGCCTTAAAGTCAAATTTCAATGTCGACCTACGTAAGTGCAGACTTCAGTGTTATTACAATTGACTTTATTAGCTTTCAAAACTATTCCACAATGTCCCTCAACGTGTCGTTCTGATCATTGCTTCACCTCCACTGCTCTCCAGGTGAGCAGGAAGTAGATGAAAGGAAGCAGTAGTCATCAGCCCAGGAATTTTGAATCCATTTCCTTTCCTTTCTGGCCGACGTGGCAAGCAGACAGCAGGAGCACACCTCTGCAGCACACTTAGTAGCTATGAATTTACAGGGGCACAAAACACGTGCAGAATGGAGCTGTCAGAAGATCCTGGACCTCATCATAGTGTAGGAGGGAAGAAGCTATCTTCATGCAGCATAATGCCGACAAAAGAAATGCCAATATTTATGCAAAGATATTGCAAGCCATGATTCAGAAAGGGTACAACAGGGATGCTCAGCAGTGCTGCATTAAAATCGAGGAGCTGAGACAAAATTACCAAAAGTGTAAAGAATCTAATGGCCAGTCTGGGGCATCTCTCCAGAAACGCTGATATCATTATGAACTTAATGCTATTCTGGGGACAGACATAACCTCTTTCCCCAGAAGATGCATGGACTCCACAGTAAGAGTTGCTCAGCAGGATGATGAATCGGGGTCTGATTTGTTGGACAAGGAAGAGATGGATGACAGTGGGGTGCAGTCAAGTGCCGAAGCTGATCCTGAAAGCAGGACCTGTTTCTTGACTTGGAGCCCATTCCCTCAACGTAGGAGGTGGCTTCAGAGGCAAACCAGGGTGCTGGAGATGGCACTTCTGATGAATATGCTTTTTTCCGACTGATAATAGTATGGTGCAATCATGTGTTGGAAGGGTCTATGTCCATTTCCCTTAGAACAACTTGTTAATATTTCTGGTTATGGAGTGCTGACATGTTTAGCCTTGTCACTGACAGTCTTAGAAAGGTATTTTTGGATTCTTCTCATGAGAATTTTAGGGAGACCAGACTTGTTCCTGTTTCCATGATAACACACCTTACTGTGCCAAGCCACCAGTAAGTAATCTGGAATTACTGCGCCACAGAGCATTCCTTCAAATTTTCCAGCTTTGCACCCAGACAGAACAAGCAATCATTCTTCATCCCTTTTTTCTTATTCTTGTTCTTCCATAGACACAGACAGCCATTCATTTTGTCAGTAAGCTCATTGTTCCAAGTAAGGATAAAAATGTTGCTATTGACGATGCCCTTAATATTTCAACATGCTTCTTTAATGTAAGAAATGACCTTGGAAAAAGGAGTCAGAGGACTAGAGGCTCCAATCCCCCAGAATTGAGGCTGGCCCAGATGCAGAGGAGGAAGAAGACATGTCAGAAAATGATGGCAGATTATTCTGAAGCAGCAGGAAAAAGAAAAGAGAAGCTGAGAGACTGGAGGAGAACCATAACAGACAATCAGACTACAATGCATGCTTCAATTCTGTCCTTAAAGACCAGATAGATCATCATGGAAGCAATACTTCAAAACTTATACTCTACAAACTCTACACCCCCTGTCCCATTATGTGTCACTCTATCCATATTCATTCCCTTCACCTGGTAAGGGCTCTATATCCTCCAGCCACTCCAGGCATCACCGTTACATGCCATCTTTTCCACATTTATTCTCCTCCCTTGGTCTGGTCTCTCTGTCCCACAGACACTCCAGCCCCTGACCTCCTGCATCTCAGAGCTCCCTCCACACAATTAGTCCCCTCCAAATCTTGGGCCTCTGCATCTCCTGTACAATCAAGCTTCCACACTAGCATACCTCCTCCCTCTGCTCATTCTGACCCTTCCCTGGTTGGGGCCCCAGAACAAGGTGTTGTGGGGGAAGGTCATGGAGATCCCTGCATTCTACTCCCAGGGAATCACCCACTAGCAGAAGGTTAACATACCAGGAACCAGCTCCCAATTCCCACCACTCTGACATCAGGGCCCACTAAATAAAAACACTGTAAGTTAGAAAAAGAAAGTTTAAATTTATTACTTAACAGGCTTTGGGGTTGGATGTGGTGATAAGCATTGTCACACAGCTGGAGGCAGTTTCATAAAGGGCAAGAAAACAGCATTGGTATGGAGGGGAGGATTCTAGTTAAAGGCAGGAGATTCAGGACCCTTCACGAACATTCATAAACTTGGTTTACACATCATCCCCAATTTTCATTGGCTTCTTCTGTGCTTTCCTGCTTTTCCTTGTGTTTGGTTGCTGATAATTACTGGCCAGGAGACCTGCCTCTGCCCCCCAGGATGGCATGGAAATTCTCCCACTTCACCTCATATGTTATGAACAATACAACAGGCCCCAATGACAAGGATAATGTTTTCTTCACTGAGGCCTAAGCAAGTCAGAGGGCTTTTAAACAGACAAAGGCACATGATACCACCATTCTGGGCCTGCTCAGCCTGTAGTTGAAGAACTCCTTACTGGAGTCCAGCATGCCTGTGTTTGAATTCATGGGCCAAGGGAACAAGGGGTGAGCAGGGTCATCAGAAATCACTATGGGCATTTCCACATTCCCAGTGTTGATCTTCTGGTCTGGGAAGAAAGTACCACTGTTGAGCCTTCTAAACAGACCAGAATTCCTAAAGAGTCTCACGTCATTCATCCTTCCCAAACACTCTACACTGATGTCAGTGAAATGACCTTTGTGATTCACCAATGCCCGCAACATGATAGAGAAATAATGTACTCTGAGGCCTGGGAGGCTGGTGTCAGGATGGGGATGTGCATTCCCTCCATGGCCCTATGTCAGCTAGGGAACCCCATGTCAGCAAATCTGTCCACTATGTCATGCCCGTTCCCCAGAGTCACTGACTTTTGCAGGAGAAGCTAAGAGATCACCTTGGCTACCTGGAATGACAACAACCCCCACTGTAGATTTGCCCACTCCAAATTGTTTCCCACTGATCAAAGTAGCTGCCTGGCATTGCAAACTTCCACAGAACAATTGCCATACATGTCAACTGCCAAAGCAAGTCTCATTCTGGTATCTCTGTGCTTCAGAGTGGGAGACAGCACTTCACACAGTTCAATGAAAGTGAACTTACACATGCAGAAGTTTTGCAGCCACTGATGATTGTTCCATGACTGCAAAATGATGTGGTCCCACCAGCCTAAGCTGGTTTTGCAGGTCCAGAACCTGTGCTCCACGGTGTACAGTGACCCCAGTGCTGCCAATAACTTCGGGGTTCTACTCTCCAGATCTTGACGTCCATCATTACACCCCACATCAATCCACTCATACTCCATGGGCATTACGTTCAGGATACACTGCATCACAATGTGGGAAGCCATCACAAAACTCCGCACCAAGTGTTGAAGCATCTCTGGATCCATGCTATTCTTTGTTGTGTGTCAGGAGGTCGGGGTGGGGGGCAGTCAATGTAAAAGTGGTGTGAAAATTCCCTTGTCCATTTCTTTTCAGGAGAAAGTGGGAAGTGAGAGTTTGCATTCTGGGCTGATGACATCAGAAACCCAGAACCATTCACAGTGATTTTTTTTCCCCACAAGACACTGACACATAATCTCAAAATGCAGTGGGTCTGCAGGAACTCTGGGATAGGCACCTACGATGCACTGCAGCCACAGTTGAACTTAGGCAATCTGATGGGGACACACTAAGTAGACTTTGTGAGCAGTTTTGAACACTCAACATTGACTTTATAAAATCTAGTGTTTAAAAAGTCAACTTTAACAAATCGAACTTTATTACAAAGTGTAGACATACACTTAGATTATACAGTCCTGGAGTAAGGACCTAATACTGTTTCATTATCTGGAGAGCACTATGATCCCATAATGTTATTTAAACAAACAATTATCATTACTTGGAAACTACAGAACCAATTGCCATAATTTATTATTTAAAGAGAAGAATTTAGTAGGATTAAAAATAGGATTACATAACTATATGGGGATTGGGAATATCCATAGTTACAATATGTAGGAAAAAACAAATACAGTATTAAAAAATAAAAATAAAAATAAAAATAAAGTATGTTCCACAGCATACGCCAACCAGTGGCTATTAGGATTAGGAAGATGCTTTCCCTGAAGATGAATGCTCTGACTTTGAGCTACTTGCACCTTATTGTGAAGGAAATATTACTGACTACCCTCAGAGCCAGGACACTTGACTAGATGAGGTGTGCGGATGAAAGGCTTAGAGACTCTCAGAGCATTGGGTTGCATTCAGGACCATCTTTACCCATACACAGCATAAAACAGCTGCATGGGGCACCCAGAAAATTGGGTCGCTGCTGGGTCTTAATGGCTACCCACCCATCCCCTATCCCTGTTCCATGGCTTCACTTCCTCTGGAGAAGGCCTAGTTAACTCAGAAGGGAAAACACCTGCCAGACTTATTAGCAGAACACTGAAACCATGAAAGAGCCATTAGTGTGTTGAAGATTATAAAAATCACATTTTTAAAAAAATCCATCCTTCCCCTGCCCTAGCTGCCATCAGGAAGGAGGTAAAGGGGGAAAATCAGTTTAATAGTACCCTGTAGGGCTCCATAAATCTTAAGGATCGCTCTTGTTGCATCCCTGACTATCTTGGCTAATAACCACTGATGGAACTGTCCTCTGTGAATTTATCTAATTCTTTATTGAATTCAGCAATAATACTTTTGGGCTTCATATCATTCCCTGGCAATGAGTTCTACAAAGTGACTCTCTGCTCTATGTTCACACCTCCACATTAGCTACTGGTAATGGCCATATCCTCCCTCACTGAACTGACCTGATTTCTCCTCTTTTGATGTTCACAACTCCACATTAACTGCTGATAATGGGCCACATTCTCCGCGACTGAACAGACCGTGTCACACCTCTGGCCCTCCCCTTGACTGAGACTCCCTCTTTAAACCCTCCTCTGGAACCCTCATCATGCATCTGTTGAAGCAGGTCTTTGACCATGAAAGCTTATACTCCAAAATATCTGTTAGTCTATAAGGTGCCACAGACCTTCTTCCTGCTTTTGTAGATACAGACTAATTCAGCTACCCCCTGATAATACAAGCTGACTGTGTATTGTGAGAAGTATTTCCTTATGTTTGTTTTAAACTGGCTATTAATTCAACTGCCTGATCCTGGTTTCTGCATTATGTGAAAGGGTCAATAACATTTCTCTATTCACCTCCTTACTATACATGATTTCATATATCTCCATCATATCTCCTCCCTCCCCTTAATCATCTCTAAGATGAACAATCACAGCATAATCTCTCCTCATCTGGAAGCTGTTCCATACACTTAATCATTTTCGTTGCCCTTTTCTGTACCCTTTCCGATTTTAATATATCCTTTTTGAGATGAGGCAACCATAGCAGCATACGGTATTCAAGGTGTAGGCATATCGCTGATTCATATTCTGGCATTATGATCTCTTTGGCTTATCATCTATCCCTTTCTTAATAGTTCCTAATATTCTGTTAGCTTTTTTTGATGGCTGTTGCACATTGAGCAGATGTTTTCAGAGAACTATCTGCTATGATTCTAATATCTCTTTCTTCAACAGCTAATTTAGATCCCATCACTTTGTGTGTCTAGGTGGGATGATGTTTCACAACATGCATTACTTTGCACTTAACACCGAATTTCATCTCTCATTTTGTTGTCCAGCCACCTAGATTTGCAAAATCCCTTTGTAATGCTTTTCACTCAGCTTTGAACTTAACTATTTTGTATAATTTTGTGTCATGCAAACTGCTGCTTCACTATTTACCTGCTTTCCCAGAAAATTTATGCATATGTTGAACAGCCAAGATCCCATGAAAATGGACCATTTATTCCTGTTCTTCATTGCCTATCTTTTAACCAGTTACTGATTGCCGAAAGGACCTTTCCTCTTAACCCATGACTGCTCGCTTTGCTTGGAAGCCTATGTTGAGAGACCATGTCAAAGGCCTTATGAAACTCTAAGTCAGGGGTGATCACAGTGGGGGGCAGGTCACCTTGCAAGTCATGAAATTTCAGAAGGAGGGTGCAATGTGATTAGCTGCTGGGTCACAGCATCATCCATCTCATTACAAATGCTGAAATCTGTTACTGTTTCCATGCATGTGTATTCATATTTATACACCAATTAATGATGTTATTACATTCTACAGACTTATTTTTATATGTGCTGAAAGGGGCTTTTATATGAAATAATAGATTTCTATTAGTTTGGAGTATATTAGATAGGTGGGGGAGCTACTAATTGCAGGGATGGAAAGTTGGGTACAGTACAAAATGTTTGGTCACCTGTGCTCTAAGTAAACTATATGCACTGTATCAACCTTGCTCACATATTTGTTTACTGCCTAAAAGAATTCTAATAGGTAAATGTGGCTGATTTCCCTTCACAAAAGCCATGTTGACCCTTCCCCAACATATCGTGTTCATCTGCATGTCTGAGAATTCTGTTCTTTACCATAGTTTCAACCAGTTTGCGTAGTACTGAAGTCAGGCTTACTGGCCTCTATTTGCCAGGACCACTCCAGTTCTGGAGTCTAAGAAAAATTGTCATTAAATTGGCCATCCTTCAATTATCTGATGGATTAGTGGTGTTATATGTAAAAGAAAGAATAGATATAAATATAGTAAACCAACCTTTATTATGGCCAACTGAAGCCATACCACATTTGGTAGCTCTGCAGTTTCATATTCAAATTCCTTCAGAACTCATGAATGAAAACCCTCTGATTCTGGTAACTTATCTATCAATTTATTCCAAATCTTCATCTACTGACACCTCAGTGAGGGACAAGGCCTCACCTCTGTTACTTAAAAAGGATGGCTTAGGAGTGGGAATCACTCTCAGCAGCGAAGCCAGAAGCAAAGAATGCATTTAGTCTGTCTGCAGCAGCCTGGTCTTCCTTAAGCATTCCCTTAGTAACTCCATCTTCCAGTGGCCCCGCTGATTGGCAGGATTCCTAATTCTGATGTACTTTAAAAAACGTTGCCGTTAGTCTCTCTTTTGGTATTTGCTCTTCAAATTTATTTTTGGCCTGTCTGATGACACTTTTACATTCAACTTGCCAGCATTCATGCTCCTATTTCCTCTGGAATTGACTTTTTTTAAAAAGGATTTTATCCCCAAACAGCCTCTTTTAACTATATCGCTTAGCCATGTTGCATTTTTTTAGTCCTCTTACTATTTTATTTGGGTATACATTTTGTCTGAGCCTCTGTTATGGAGGTTTTTAAATAGCTTCCAGCAGCTTGCAGGCATTTCACTCTTGCGATTGTTACTTTGAGTGTTCCAACTAGCTTCCTCACTTTTGTGTAGTTTCCCCTTTTTGAAGTTATATGCTGCTGCGGCTGATTTCGTTAGTTTTTTCTCCATACAAGGATATTAAATTTAATTCCATTATGGTTCCTATTATAAAGCAGTTCAACTACACATTCGTCTTTGGAACCAGATCCAAGAAGTAGTTGCTCTAAGAAGCAATCAATCATTAATGACATCTAGAAATGTTGTCCCTGCACCATGTCCTGAGGTGACATACCCAGTGAAGTTAAAATCCCCAATATTGGACTCTCACTCTCTCTTGTTTTAAGTCTCCCTAATCTCCTTGAGCATTTCACTATAACCATTCTAGGCAGTATGTTGTTATTACTACATTCTTAATTATTCAAGAATGAAACTTCTATACACAGAGATTCTAAGGTACAGTTTGAGTAAAGATGGTTTTACAGCATTTGTATTTATGTTTTCTTTTACATATAACACCACTAGTTCATCAGAACAATCTGTTCCATCATTCCTGTCTATTTGCACCCTAAAACAGCAATGGGCAACCTCATCTAGTTAGTGGGCTATATGAGTGGCTCTCCATCTCAGCAGACCAGAAAGCTGTCATAACCAAGATGGTCTGCTGGCATAGAGTAGTTTTGCTAACTGTGCTTGCATACCCACAGTTTACAGGGTCTGTTGCCTGAACCATCGGAGCACTTTGATTGGATGCAGAAGGAGTGCACAGGTCTCACAGTTAACATTGAGTGCAACGTACACACACTTCATTTCACATGCCCTTGCTGTACATGTGTGCCACCATACTGATAGGTAGAGCAGAATCTTGCAACCTAGCTAACTGTAAACAAAATGCCTCACAGGCCACACATACAACCACAGTCAGCCACAGGTTGGTTACCACTGCCCATTTATGACCATATCCCATAGAGAATCCACTGTTTATGTGATGCCTACTGTAATCAATCAAATTTATTACCAGGTACTCAAGTTTATCCTTCTTAGTGTTTAGACTTACAGCATTTGTATACAAGCACTTATAAAACGTGTCAATAGTTAGCTGTCTGCCTGCATGTGATGTAACTGAATTGGACTTTTTTTTTATTTGACTGTTTCTCAGCTCCTACCTGTACATTATCAACTTCTATCTTCATTTCTTTACTAGGATACTTACATATCCTCTTTAATAAATTCTCCCATACAGGATATGTAGCAGCACAAGGTTCAGCAAGACCTATCAGCTTTCCCACAGGCCTTAGTCTAAAAGCTGTTCTACAACATTTTTAATTTTACGTGCCAGTCAGGTTCCATTTTGGTTCAGATGAAGCCCATCTTTCCTACACAGGCTCCTCCTTTCCTATAAGGTTCTCCAGCTCCTAATAAACCAAAATCCCACCTCAAAATATCATAGTCTCAGCCACACTAAGATCATATGGTCCTCTTTCTTTAGTTAACCTTGTGCATAGAACTGGAAGCATTTCAGAGAGAGCTACCACAGAGGTCCTGGACTTGAATCTCTTCCACACAAACCTAAATTTGGCTTCCAGCATCTCCCTCTTCTATAACTGGCACCTACGTGTACCGTGACCACCCAGCTACTCAAGTAAGTTTATCAACATGCCTTGAGAGGCACACAATCTTTGCACCCAGCAGGCAATTTGCCATGCATTCTTCCAGTTATCACACAATCTTTGCACCCAGCAGGCAATTTGCCATGCATTCTTCCAGTTATCACACAATCTTTGCACCCAGCAGGCAATTTGCCATGCATTCTTCCAGTTATCACAAATGCAACTATTTCTGAATATGGCATTAGGAATATATTACCGACCACCTAACCAGGACAGTGATAGTGATGCTGAAATGATAAGGGAGATTAGAGAGGCTATCAAAATAAAAAACACAGTAATAATAGGAGATTTCAATTATCCCCATATTGATTGGGTGCATGTCACCTCAGGACGGGATTCAGAGATTAAATTTCTTGATGCCTTAAATGACTGCTTCTTGGAGCAGCTAGTACAGGAACCCACAAGGGGAGAGTCGATTCTCGATCTAGTCTTGACTGGAACGCAGGATCTGGTCCAAGAGGTAACTGTTACTGGACCGCTTGGAAATAGTGACCACAATATAATAACTTTTAATATTCCTGTGTTGGGAAGAACACCGCAGCGGTCAAACACTCTGGCATTTAATTTCAAAAAGGGGAATTACACTAAAATGAGGAAGCTAGTTAAACAGAAACTAAAAGGTAGAGTAATTAAACTAAAATCCCTGGAAGCTGCATGGAAACTGTTTAAAGACACCATACTAGAGGCCCAACTTAAATGTATACCCCAAATAAAAAAACACAGTAAGAGACCTAACAAAGAACCACCATGGCTAAACAGCCATGTTAAAAAGGCAGTGAGAGAGAAAAGGGCAGCTTTTAAAAAGTGGAAGTCAAATCCTAGTGAGGAAAATAGAAAGGAACATAAACACTCCCAAATTAAGTGTCATAATGTAGTAAGAAAAGCCAAAAAAGAGTTTGAGGAACAGCTAGCCAAAAATTCAAAAAACGATAGTAAAATGTTTTTTAAATACATTAGAAGCAGGAAGCCTGCTAAAAAAGCAGTGGGGCCCTTGGATGATAAAGATATAAAAGGAGCGATCAAGGAAGACAGTGCCATTGCGGAGCGATTAAATGATTTCTTTGCTTCAGTCTTCACGGCTGAAGATGTTACAGAGGTTCCTAAATCTGAGCCAGCCTTTTTAGGTGACAAATCTGAGGAACTCACTCAGATTGAAGTGACATTAGAGGAGGTTTTGGAATTAATTGATAAGCTGAATAGTAACAAGTCTCCAGGACCAGACGGCATTCACCCAAGGGTTCTGAAAGAACTCAAATGTGAAATTGCGGAGTTATTAACAGTGGTTTGTAACCTATCCTTTAAATCCACTTTGGTACCAAATGACTGGAAGACGGCCAATATAACACCAATATTTAAAAAAGGCTCTAGAGGAGATCCTGGCAATTATAGACCGATAAGTTTAACATCAGTACCAGGCAAATTAGTAGAAACACTAGTAAAGAGTAAAATTGCAAGGCACATAGAAGAGCACGAATTGTTGGGCAAAAGTCAGCATGGTTTCTGCAGAGGGAAGTCGTGTCTAACTAATCTATTAGAATTCTTTGAAGGGGTTAATAAACATGCGGACAAGGGGCACCCAGTGGACATAATATACCTAGATTTCCAGAAAGCCTTTGACACGGTCCCACACCAAAGGCTTTTATGTAAATTAGGTGGTCATGGGATAGGAGGAAAGGTCCTTTCATGGATCGGGAATTGGTTAAAAGACAGAAAACAAAGGGTGGGAATAAATGGTAAATTTTCACAATGGAGGAGGGTAACTAGTGGTGTTCCCCAGGGGTCAGTCCTGGGACCGATCCTGTTCAACTTGTTCATCAATGATCTAGAAAATGAGGTAGGCAGTGAGGTGGCAAAGTTTGCAGATGACACCAAGTTGTTCAGGACAGTCAAAAGCAAAAAGGATTGTGAAGAACTACAAAAAGATCTCAGCAAACTGAGTGATTGGGCAGCAAAATGGCAAATGAAATTTAATGTGGGTAAGTGTAAGGTAATGCATGTTGGAAAAAAGAACCCAAATTACACGTACTACATGATGGGGTCAAATTTAGCTACGACAGATCAGGAAAGGGATCTTGGAGTTATAGTGGATAGTTCTCTGAAGACATCCACGCAGTGTGCAGCGGCAGTTAGTAAGGCAAATAGGATGTTAGGAATTATTAAAAAAGGGATCGATAATAAGACAAAAGATATCATACTTCCCCTATATAAAACTATGGTACGCCCACATCTCGAGTACTGCGTGCAGATGTGGTCTCCTCACCTCAAAAAAGATATATTGGCATTAGAAAAGGTTCAGAAAAGGGCGACTAAGATGATTAGGGGCTTGGAAAGGGTCCCATATGGGGAGAGGCTAGAGAGACTGGGACTTTTCAGTTTGGAAAAAAGGCGATTGAGGGGCGATATGATAGAGGTATATAAAATCATGAATGGTGTGGAGAAAGTGAATATAGAAAAATTATTTACCTTTTCCCATAATACAAGAACTAGGGGACACCAAATGAAATTGATGGGTAGTAGGTTCAAAACTAATAAAAGGAAATTTTTCTTCACACAGCGCACAGTCAACCTGTGGAACTCCTTGCCCGAGGAGGCTGTGAAGGCCAGGACTCTATTAGGGTTTAAAAAAGAGCTTGATAAATTTTTGCAGGTTAGGTCCATAAATGGCTATTAGCCAGGGATAAAGTATGGTGCCCTAGCCTTCAGAACAAGGGCAGGAGATGGATGGCAGGAGATAAATCACTTGATCATTGTCTTCTGTTCTCCTTCTCTGGGGCACCTGGCATTGGTCACCGTCGGCAGATGGGATGCTGGGCTCGATGGACCTTTGGTCTGACCCAGTATGGCCGTTCTTATGTTCTATTTCTAATAACTGAATCCCACATTACCATTATCTCTCTCTTTTAAATACCTTGGATCCCCTGCCCCTGAGGTATACCATCAGCACAAGAGTTTACCATGATATCATCTACAATGAGGATCTCAAGTATAAGATTGTTTCACTTTACTCCTGGTTGACTTTCTGGAAATTTTCATCCTCCTCAACAGCAGAGAGGCTGGGGGAGTAGGAGTCCCCTTCACTATGTCCCTGAAAGTCTCCTCTGTGTGCCTCCCTTTCTTCCTTAGTTCCTTTAATACAGCCAATCTGGTCTCACGTGCCTGTACTTGGTCTCGGAGAGCCATGAGTTACTTGCACTGAAATACACACGTATACATCACCCGCCTCCCAGGCAAGTATTCTCACATGCTGTATTGCATGCAATAAAATATACGTTCCTCACTCTGTTGAGATGGATTTCTGTTTGCATTCTTTTTACAATTGAAGGAGTTTGTGTGTGTTTAATTTTTTGGAGGGTGATGTGGTGTTCACTGGTCTAAGTTTAGCACTGGCTTGATGGGCATATCTGGTTCACACACTTTCTTACAAAATTCCTGTGTGCTGTTCCTGTTTGCTAGCTCACTGGGTCACATACATGCTGTTTTTTTTTGAACCAGGCTCTCCCTGAGTTAGCTCCATCTCCTTGCCAAGAAATCCTAAGGGGACGAGGAATCTAAGGACAGAAGGCTAGAGCCTAATTAGGCAGCTCTTAGCCTTTCCTCATAGGTACAATAGCAGTTCTTCACCATAGTGAAATATACAAAACTAGGACACTTACCTAGTCAGCGACCACAGTCTAGAGGTGAAAACTTACAACTAAAAACCACAGTCTGAAATCAGAGAGGAGAGACTGTTCAGCTACTGAAACAGAGAAGAGATGGAGACAACGGGAGATTTTCAACTCCCTAGTACTCGGCACAATGGATGGTTCAAATAGGAGCGGCAGACCCCACAGAGAGTGGATAGATGATGTAGTAGATTGGTGTGGAGCTCGTCTACAGAAACTAAGCCACTCCACACTGGATAGGGAAAGATGGAAGGAAATAGTGAGAAAGGCATCAGACACCAACGGGCACTGAACCCACAGTTATTGATGATGATGATGAAGTCCCCAACATGAGTAAGTGTGAGAAAGATAAGAACATGAGTGGCCATATTGGGTCAGACATAAGGTCTATCTCACTTTGGTCAATACCAGGTGACGCAGAGGGAATGAAGAGAACAGCTAATCAAATGACTCATCCCCTGTCGCCCATTCACAGATTCTGGCAAACAGAAGCTAGGGACATCATCCCTGCCCATCCTGGCTAATGGCCATTGATTGACCTATATTCCATGAATTTATCTAGCTTTTTTTTAAACCTTGTTATATTCTTGGACTTCACAAGACTATTTCCTCCAATTACAGAAATCATATAAGATAAGCAATGAGGGAAAACAGTGCCCAGGCTGAGGACATGGGAAAGAGATGGCAAAGACGAACTCAGGCCCCCAGATAAGGAATGAGCACTAATAATTAAGGGACACTAGGAATCAAACTCTAAGCAAAGCATGTTACCTTGGGTCATACCTATCCTTCACAGATATATCGGGGGGAGGTGACTGTCTGATTTTCTTTTACTTTGGCAGCACCTGTAGAGCTTTCATGACAGTGACTCCTTTTGGAATGCAAATGAATTGAACTGAACTAAGGAGGCAGAGGGGGAATTCAAAAGAAGGTGATGTGATGGACAGGGAAGATGATCTTATTTCTTTACACAAATAATAATTGTCTCTGTAATCAGAAAGGAAATGAGAAGACAAAAACCTATTTTTACCGATGCTGTGATGAAAATATTAATTACCTTCCAGTAACAATTTTTCCTTTCGTAGCAATCTTTTTAAACTGGCCACGGATATTAATTATAATGTGCTTGTCAAACCTACACCTCCAAAATACTTTGTGCTCTGAAAAAAATTAAAAACAACCTCAGACTGTGCCTTCAGGTTTAACTCATGAGTAGTCTGACCAAAGACAGAAAGCCTATTCATGGAAAAGCTAGGGGATTGCTCCCCAGATTAGCAGTAAAAGCTGACTTTTCTTCAGTCATACTATTGCTAAAAGATGCAATGAAATATGAGAGTTCTATAATATTTGGCAGATTTTTCATATTTATTTAGAGTGCAAGACAATCTGAATTTGGGGCTAATTCTTCTCTCTCAGAAAAAGAATGTTATTTGTACTGTAAATAAGTATTTGTTATTAGTGGATCAGACATGGATAAAGTATGTTATTAAAACCACGTTTGTTAGGTATGATTTACATTGTTTAAATGCATAGCATCTTCTGCTGTTTTTAATTTTACTATACTTTAGGGGGATTGTTTGGTTTTATTATGCATTTAATCACAGTTGGTTTTTGTTCTGAACTTCAAAAAAATTAACACAAAGGAAATTAAAAAAATAGAAAATATTTTTGAAACGATGTGGAAATCAAATCTATCCCTCAGTAATTTGATTTATAGGAAATGAAGAGCAAAGCATTACAAACAGAATACTTTGAAGTGCATCATAATTACTTACATGTGCAAATATGTTAGCTAGGTTTAAGCACAGTTATAACAACAATAATAATTCTATGCTCTTACAGAATTTCATCCAACGATCTCAAGACTCTATGCAAACATTCATTAATTAAGCCTCACTATTATATGATGAGCTACTTACAAGCATTACCCTCCTTTGCCAGATGGAGAAACTGAAGTCACCAGTTGAAGGCTCAATTATATACTAAGAGTCAGAGCAGAGAACAGATATGGGGTCGGTGGCAGGGATTCCCAAGTTCAAATGGGACAGATCTGTAGAAATTGGGAGGTGAATCTGACCAACCCAGCATACGGGGTCACTGCAGCAATATGCCAAGCTGAGCAGTTTTGATCTCAGCTTTCCTGAAGTTTGGGGTCTGGAGTAGGACTTTGATTATAAGTGGACCAATGTTGCCCCCCTCAAAAACAAACCAACCAACCAACCAACCAAACCTCCCATGCTGGTGAAATTTGCCTGGTTAGGGAATTCATCAGCAATGTGAATCTCTCTTAGATTAGGCTTACAGAGGATCACAGACCTAGAAACTCAGACCAGCATTAAATTAATATGGCAAAAAGTTATTGATTTGCACCAAAACTATGTGAAATTCAGTGGCTACAACCCAGAGGAAAAAAGAAACAAAAATTTTGGTTGTTTCAACTGAATTTTACTTTGAAGTTATAGGCAATTTTCAATGTAAAACGAAGAGCAAACCCCAGGAGGGATGAAGAATAGCAAAAAGGCCATGAAAAATTCCCTCTAGTGTGAAAATGTTGAGATTTACACAGCTCCAGTGCTAACTTCTAGTCTCCTGCACTCACAGGTAAGCTATATTCCCTTCCACAGCCAAGAACGGAACCTCAAAGTCTTGGCTTCTTGTCCCTTTGCTATCACTTTGCTGACACTCTCCTCTCAAAGAAGCTTTAGTAAATACTTACCTTTTCACTAGATGACCATGATCCAAGATTGCTGAGTTATCTTTGTTCTCAGTAAGCTGCAGTAAACTTTATGCAACAAAACGTATGCTCCTGAGTGCCAGCTATTCAAATGAATCTCAGGACCTTTCACGAATATTAAAATTAGGACAGTGGAAGGCAGAAGTTGGAGAACAAAAGGTTCTGAAATTCAGTCTTGAAAGAAAAAAAAATCACACACCACCTCAAAAAATAAACTGTTATTTATGCAATGGACTTCGACTTTCATTTGGGAGCATCTTCTCATCGTTGCTTCACATGGGGCCCCGGGCTGGGGCCTGGAGGAGGAGGAAGGACAGGATCCCTAAATCATCCTCCTCAAAGGTTGAGGCACTTCTGCCAGAGAAGCAATGGCTGGATACCTGGTGCACCAATCACTAGGCTGCCCAGCCTTCCGAGCATCCTATTACAAGCCATAAAACTGCCAGTGTAAGTCATTTTATTTTGAGGTTTCTTGGGGGGGGTCTCTATAAACAATAGAGAATGTAAACAAGCAGGCAAAGCACTAGACAAATAGCAGACATTTACCTGCCTACACTTTTCATGGTCTATTTCTTTATGCAAAATCAATAAAAGATTAACCACTCATGTACACACATTGAAAATGACTAGACATACTCCTGTCCTTTCAGTTATATTCCATGCACAAGGTACCAATGGCTATCATTCACCAGAGCATGTTTTGCAAACCAACCATCTAACTAACATATCACTGCCAAAGCATTTTCCAGGATTCCTTCTGAGGATGTATTACAGTCCATAATTCTACTTGCTGAGCTCAGCCTAGCTCCACTATATGACAATACGACACATCACTTGGACTTATGTTTAAGAATGTGCTCAGGTGATTTGCTGAATCAGAACCTGGATTGACTTTGCTGTTATCTTTCAGCCTATCTTTGCATGTTTACTGCCGTGCAACACTTTTACCATGAGCCCTCCTTTCATTTAGGAATTATACGTAACACAAGAAATGGCATACATTACTTTAGATATATCAGCGTAAAGAAGCGTCACAGGCCTAATTTGCTTTTACCCTGCAATATAACCTGTTTATAGTCTTCCTTTCATACGCCTTGGAAAGAGGAAGCAGATTAGCCAATTTCCCTTTGCAGATTGCAGGCACAGGCACCATGCGACAGCGCTACAGGGAAATGTTAAAATCTAAAGACAAACTGTTTTCATTATTGTTTTAAAAACAGCTTGAAAACATTTATATATGTTTTGTAAATCTCTTTGCCCTGAAACTCCCACACAAAATGTGCTTTTTGGCCCTAAACTGCACACCATTTACTCCAGTCCTAGTCTCACTGATATCAAAGGCAAAACTCCCATTGACTTCAACAGAAACAGAAGCAGGCCTGGTGTCTTTTAATCTTTCAGAGTTGCTAGAGGGGGCTTAGGGAGACAGGTTAAATTGTTACTTCTGGTTTCATTCATATAAACTCAGTGAAGTCAGTGAAGCTGCACAGGTATAAGAGAGAATAATTTGTCTTGAAACACATTATCACACTACCGCTGCCTTGAAAAAGGCTATGAATATTCACTGGCTTGAAAGAGTTAAACAATATCCCCAATACAAGCACTGTAAGTGGAACAGTTTTGAATGGGACAAATGAAATGATTGCAGCTCATGTTGGCATTGGCTTAGTTAAGGTTATGTCAGCACTTCCTTTATAAACTCTCTTCTGGAGGGTTAATAATTGTCCTTTTACATTGCACCAAGCTGAACCAACTGGCGCCAACTGGCAAGTAGGCTGGGAACAGAGATACATTTCAATTCTCTTTCCACAAAAATGTATTTCAACCGGATCAGCCATAAGAAGCTCACCAAAATATAGAACTAGTGCAATTTCAGAGGCTTTTCTGTGCCAGCCAATTCTGAATTGCAGTAATCTCTCTTTAATTAAACTTACATATTTTTATATTGGCAATAAAGTCATTTTGCTATCAAAATATCTGAAAATAAAGAAAACAGATAATCACTGATAGATCAGTTTATGGAAGAAAAGAATATAGGAGCACATTAAATTTACCATAAACGAGGGGCTTCAAACCATGACAGCAACTGCTAATATAATTCATTTGTCATATAAATTATGTCCATGGGGAGGTCTCATAAAATTAATTAGGTCAGAAGCAGAGGAAAAACAAATCAAAAACTTCCCAGAATTCCAGCAAATAAGAGGTTTTAGATACAGCAGCACTCACGAGATCTATCAAAAGCTCCCCTCTCTTATCTTCTTTCCATGAGGCTAGCAGTGAGAAATATCTCAGGCTCATCAATATGACATACATTATATTGGTTGTCGGGAAGGTACACAACATTTTTGGAATTTCATATTTTGCAAGTAACACAGCATTTCAAGTGGATTAGATTATAAACCAAATGAAAGAATTCCAGAAATCTAACTCACTAGAGATTAATTTTGTGGAAGTGAACAAAGTGACATCAGCAAAATCAAGCATATGTTGCATCCACCACACAGCCTGGAACCCTCCACCACCCCCACTTCCCAAAATAACCCTACCAAGCACAGCAATTTAAAAAAAAATAATCAGTCCATGGTTGAATTCCACTGAAATAAAAACCACTGAATTTTGCCTATTTGCAGATATCAATGGAGTTAAACATAACATGTCTACTCAACAGCATTATTTTGGAATAAACTAATCTGGAAAAGATATTCCAGAATAGTTATTTCAAAATAACACTGCTACACACAAAATGCATTTCAAAGTAACCCTCAGTTATTTCCAAATAGAGCATCTACACACAATAGAGCCTATTTTGAAATCAAGCCACTGGACAAACCATGGCCTATTTCTAAACAGGCTCTATTCCCTGACTACACAGCCCTTATTTCAAAATAAGTGCTATTTCTCATGGAATAAGGTTTAAATATTTCTAAATAAGCCAAATGCTATTTTGAATTTATTTTGAAATAACAGTTCCATTGCGTAGACACTAGCAAAGTTATTTAGAAATAATGGCTGTGTAGACATGCCCTGAGTTTGGTCCATGTATGTATGCTGTATTGTACTGGCTTATCTTAAACTGGGTCTCCATGTGCCCCCTCCTTTCAGGATTTTAGAAATGTGCCCCTAATAAAAATTCATTGTAAACATCCCCAAACTACAGGGGGCCTTATTACTCCCACAAAATTTAAACCTATCATTGGACCGTGTGTGAAGTTTGGATCTGAAGAGCATAAAAGGATCCACATACTATAGCACATCTTTGTTACTGTTCAAAAACCATGTTAGAGTGCAGGCTATGAAGTCCCTCTGTCATAAAATATTTGTGAGAGCAAACTTCATAAATAAATAGTGCATTTTACAAGGCATTCAAGTATCTTGCCTCAGTCTCATAGAGGTTTTGGAGGACAGTAACCAATTTAACTTGCATGTTAACTTTGGACAGCTCACGGTAGCCCACTCACTGTGTAGCTTCATCACTCATTGCTTTACTGTTTCAGAACAAATTAGATATCCTATCGAGGATGGTCTGGCAGCACAACACTGGAGAACACTTCAGACCCACAGAAAAGGTTGCGGACTGGAAATGATGACCTCTCAAGATCCCTTCCAGTTCCAGTACTCTATGATTCTATGAAATATTCATTTCTCAAGCACAAAACTGTATGGATAAATACCATGGGCCAAATTACACCCTTGCTCACGTCCTTCCATAAACATCAGCAGGGCTTTATAGCACCCAAGCAAGTATGGAATTTGATTCTATGTATCAAAGTATCCAGAATTTCTATTGCTATTGATCTTTGGGGCACTTGCATACAGGAACATATATAGTAAGGGGGGAAAACAAAACAAAACCCAAAAGGTGAGAGTTAGCAATACCTCAACTCAGAATGTCTTTTTTGTTGTTGTAGCTC
Source organism: Carettochelys insculpta (assembly GCF_033958435.1). Lineage (NCBI taxonomy): Eukaryota > Metazoa > Chordata > Testudines > Carettochelyidae > Carettochelys > Carettochelys insculpta. The sequence continues at coordinate 222,344,085 of NC_134137.1, forward strand.
AGAGCTTTAATGAAATGTAAATGTACTGTACTGCACAGCAGTACGTACACGCAAACATCCAATTACCAAGTGTGGCATGATGTTTGGAGGAAAGGATTTTTTATATTTTATTTCGAGCTAATATATTGCATTCAAGAACACCAGAAATTGAAACACTGACAGCACTGGTTGAAACTCAGCAGTGTGCAAGCGGATGCTGCAAAAGACTTCGTCACTCAGCTCTGCCAATGCGCTACAGTCCTGACTACAGCCCCTTGGCTACTGCAGTAGCTTGGCATCTCAAATCAATCCTGTTCTGCTGCCCCCTTGCTACTTCAGTCCTGTACTTACCACACTAGTCAGCCAAAAAAAACTCAGTTTGTCCTACCACACCTCATCCTAGTTCAGAAATGGGCTTTTATTGAGACATGACTGACAATCATGCCAAATTGCATGCATGGGTGATGTGACACAGACACACAACAGAGTAATCAAAGAGCTAGACCAAGACCAGAAAACACTATTCCCTTCTGCCTTGAACTAAATTTGAACCTATTTTTTTTTTCAGGCAAATGGCTATTGAGTTAGCCTGTGTACCTGATGTGTAGGTACAGACAGACATTGTAGGTATACAGATTTCAACTATTTAACTGTTCCAACTCGATACAATCAGCAAGATATTGCCAAGGGCTTTTCTGGTGTGACTCAAGAGGTGGCTTAGCACCAGCATTGTTGTTTGCTTGTCATTTTCACGTCTGGTTTCAGGAAACCGAACAAGACAATACCTTTTCAATGTTGCATGTCAAGTTGACTATATGGAAAGCAATTCCATCCAATTCTCTCTCTCTCACAACATAGAGGAAAAAGTATCAGCCACTGCTGATCTTGTCATCATTCCACAATGCAGATGTTGGGAAAATGCAAAGAAAAGAAGTGGGGGAGGGGGAGAAACAATAAAAATAAAAAAATTGAGTTTTGCATACATGACAATCAGAATATACAATTAGCACTAATACAGAAACTAGCATAAAAAGATAAAAGCACCATAAACCAAAAATAAAAAATGTCGCTGGTCTGACAATCAAAGATTATCTAAAACTGACAATTATAAGTATAAATTCAAAACAATTTATATAAACAAACAAACGAACAAAAACAGAAGATGCTAGAATTTATTTAACATAATAGAGACTTTAAAACCCTCCCACCTCCAATATCTTGGGGAATAGGGAGTAAACTTAAAGGGACACCTATTAAAAGAATACACCTATTACAAGAACGTATTTTGCAGTCACCAAAGTATACACAAAAATAAACAGAAAGAATTGTGTGCATGAGCATGAGTGTTTTCCCAAAAAGAAAAGAAGATGCAAACTTGTACAAGAAATTAACCTGCTATGATGGCTACGAACTCAGTCCTCCAACCAGACTCCTCTTGCAATTTGCATTAGATCGAGATTCAGATCCAAACTTTAAAGTGGCTGAACTATAATTCCAGACCCAAGCAACCTATATTTGAAAGAGTTTATGTCTCTGGCACCTCTTTGTGCAGGACGTATTTTCATAAGTGTATTTTTTTCTTGTTTTCAGACACTAGTGACCTCTACCTGTCACATGCCATTGGTGGGATCTTTAAAAGCTCTCAATAATACTCTGCTCCAACTGAAGTTTGTAGTAAAACTCCCACTGACTTTAACAGGAACAGATTTTGGCGTATGCTGAGTACTTCTGAAAACCTCCTACCGAGTTCATTCAGTATTTGGCGTTGATAATCTTCCAGGAACTGGTATCTATTAGAGCAGTGGTTCTTAACCTTTACAGCAGCCTGCACCCCTTTGGTTCTCAGAAGAAGTTCTTGCTTCCCTTATCAAAAATGGAGATGGGGGGCCTATATACTTTTAAATGCATATTAAATATTTGTAAAATGTATAATATTAATCATTACATAGGTTTGATGAAAATAAGTAGTTGTACTTATGTGCCTGTGCTGAATTGGTGTTTTCAATTATTTATCTCCTAAAAAAATCTGTCGTGTCTCAGACCCTCAGAAAGGGCATCATGCACCCCCACAGGATACGTGCACCCCAGGTTAAGAACCACTGTATTAGAGTGATGCATGCAATGCAAAGATAAGTTGCAAAATGAGCTTTTTGGTATCAAGGGGAAATCTTTTATTTCAGAGATATTTTGTAAGAGATGATTGAAAGGCTGAAGCATATGTCAAAAAAAGAAGTCAAGACTCGGAAAAAGACTAACCTAAAGTGTTTCATCTGGTAGAAGATTTGAATGTCCATTTATATCACAGAATTCTGCAGTTGGACCCTTTTGAGCCAAGGTTAGGAAAGAAATGTGAGCTAACCCATGGTTTTCAGACCATGGTTTTGAAAATGAAACATCTCTGTTCTTTGCGGTAGCAAAATGCAGTAGTAGTAGTAGTAGTAGTAGTAGTAGCAGCAGTGTGTGTGTGTATAATGCATATATGTAAAATATTTGCACTAGTGATCAGAATGGGTCCTTATTCTTCAGTCCACAAAGTGAGCTCAGAATGAGCAATAAGAAAACTTTACTTGACACAGTAATTATGGAAAATGTGATCCTTTAGGAAACTCCACACACTGGTTTACCTACAGAACATCACATTGCATGACCAGAATGTGCCAAAGCATTTGTACAAATAACGACTGAGTGGCCAGGTCAGGCAAGGTGGAGTTCGCAGGCAACTGGACTGGTTGGCAGTTTCTATTCCTTGCTCTGACCCCGACAAACAACATGTTCTGGAGCAAGTCATTTCCCAGCTTGCCCTCTTGTTTATTTAGACTCTAAGTTGTCCAGGGCAGGGACTGTCTCTCACCACGTGTTTGTACACTGCCTAATACACTGTGGCCCTTTGCTGGGGCATTTAGGCATTACAATAACACAAGCAATAATAATAACTTTTGTCAGACAGACAATAAATACCCCATATTGAGAGAAAAAGAAAAGTACAACCCAATTGTGACAATACATTGCCAGTTGAACATTATTACACACAGGTGAAAAATACCTCTCTGTCATAACACTAACAGGCCCTTTTAAGACTCCAGCCACAGTATTGTATTCACACACACAGAACGGGGAGCGACTGTCTAGCAAGGAATACTGCAGAACAAGATGTAGAGGTTGTAATGGACCACAAGCTAAATATTAGTCAGTATGATGCTGTTGCAAAAAAACCCCAAACAAACAAGTGGTAAACATGATTCTGGGATGCATTAGCAGGAATATTGTGAGCAAAACCCAAGAAGTCATTCTTCCACTCTGCTCTCATTAGGCCTCAACTGGAGTATTGTGTCCAGTTTTGGGAATCACATTTCAAGAGCGATGTGGAGAAATTGGAGAAGGTCCAGAGAAGAGCAACAAGAATGATTAAAGGTCTAAAGAACATGAGCTATGAGGGAAGACTGAAAGAACTGGGCTTCGTTAGTTTTGAAAAGAGAAAACTGAGAGGAGACATGATAGCAGTTTACAAGTCCCTAAAATGGGGATATAAGGAGGAGGGAGAATAATTGTCAGGGTGGTTAAACATTGAAATAAATTGCAACCTAGGCAGGTTGTGGAATCTTCATCACTGGAGATATTTAAGAGCGGGTTAGATAGACATCTATAAAAGATGGTCTAGATGGTACTTGGTCCTATTCTGAGGGCAGGGGACTGGACTCAATGACCTCTTGGGACGCCTTCCAGTACTAGTGTTCTATGATTTCATTGGATGACCCCTGGTTAGTGTGGTATGGAGGAGTATGTAACTATTAGTTTTGTTTATATGAGCTAGGATTCTATTAGTACCAACAGCTCCTTCATAAGCAAGATCTGCTACATGCTAAGTGTTCACTAAGGATGGTCTTGTGATCTTTGAGGCATCAGAAGTGGCAGATCCCATCATACTACTATTAGAGAGGAAGACATGGCTAGCCCATTAGTTGTTGAGGTTGCAAAGGGAAAGAGAAGTTACTCATCGTAGTAACGATGGTTCTTCGAGATGTGTCCCCGTGGCTGCTCCACAATAGGTGTCGGGCTCGCCCGGCGCTGCAGATCGGAATTCTTCCAGCAGTTTCTCCTGGATCGCGCATACGCCGGCGCGCACCGCTCCCTTGCGCGTCCCCGGCCATGTGCGCGATCCGGTCCCTGCCAGTTCCTTAACCAACAGCCTCGGATGCTCCTGAAAAATACTAGACAGAGATCCGAAGCGGGGAGGATGGGTGGGTGGTGGAGCACCCACGGGGACACATCTCGAAGAACCATCGTTACTACGGTGAGTAGCTTCTCTTTCTTCATCGAGTGTCCCCGTGGGTGCTCCACAATAGGTGACTACCCAGCAGTAACCCAAGAAAGGAGGTGGGTAATTGTTTTATGTGCAGCTTGCCCCTGAAAGGACTGCTGTCGAGAGGCGGGTATCCTCTTGGAATACCCGATGTAGGGCATAATGCTTGGCAAAGGTGTCATAGGATGACCAGGTTGCCGCTCTACAGATGTCCTTCAACACAATGCCCTTAAAGAAGGCTGTTGACGCCGCGAGCCCTGGGCGGGGCCAGCAAAGGAGTCTTTCGAAGTTCGTAGAACATTTTTATACAGGATACAATGTGCTTTGAGATTCTCTGTGAAGAGAGACCTTCTCCTTTTGACCTGGGAGCGAGAGAGACTAGAAGCCTGTCCGTTTTCCGGAAGGACTTAGTTCTGTCTATGTAGAAGGCCAATGCCCTTCTCACATCCAGGAGATGCAGGCATGCCTCCTTGCTGGAGCTGTGAGGTTTCGGGAAAAACGAGGGTAAAACTATTGGCTCATTAAGATGGAATTCTGATGAAACTTTTGGAACAAAGGCTGGGTGCAGCTGTAAGGTTACCGCCTCCTTTGAGAATACTGTGCAGGGCGGCGTTGCCGTAACTGCTGCAAGCTCACTGACCCTGCGAGCTGACGTAATTGCAAGGAGGAAGGTTGTTTTTATCGTAAGGAGATGTAGGGGAACCGTGGTTAATGGTTCACAAGGTGGACCCGTGAGCGTGCTGAGCACCAGGTCCAGGTTCCACGATGGCGGAAGCGGTTTCCAAGGGGGGTACAGGTTTACCAGCCCCTTCAGGAACCTGGTAACGATAGGATGGGCAAATACCGTGGGCCCCTCCTCTGTATGCTGAAAGGCTGATATAGCGGCAAGGTGGACTTTTTGCGAGGATAATGAAAGTCCGTCCCTCTTGAGGTCCAATAAGTATTCAGGTATTACTGGTATAGGGACGGCAAGGGGAGCTAACTGTTTGGCGGAACACCAGGCTGTGAATCGAGTCCATTTCTGCTTATAAGTCTTCCTGGTGGAGGTCCTTCGGCTACTTTCCAGGACTTGTAGTACTCCCTCCGTGCATGTACTTTCTAAGGAGCTGAGCCATGGATTAGCCATGCTTGTAGGCGCAGGCTCTGAGGGTTGGGTGCACTATAGACCCCTGGGCCTGCGTGAGTAGGTCCGGTGCCACTGGTAGGGGGAGTGGTGGGCGGTCCGACATGCGCAGAAGCAAGGGAAACCATTGCTGCTGATCCCACATTGGGACTACTAGTATCATGCGAGCTCTCTCCCTTCTGCCTTTCTGCAAGACCTTGTGGATAAGCGCTGTGGCGGGGAACGCGTAAAGTAGGGGGCCCTTCCATGGAATTATGAATGTGTCCCCCAGGGACCCCTGCCCCACTCCTGCCCTGGAGCAGTACTGGGGACACTTCTTGTTGTGCTGTGTGGCAAACAGATCGATCTGGGGAAACCCCCATGTATGAAAGATCGGTCGTAGCAGATCGGAGCGGATCTGCCATTCATGCGTGAGTGCGAAGTGCCTGCTCAGCTGATCTGCTTTCACGTTGTGAGCACCTGGCAAGTACGAGGCTTTCAACGTAATGTTGTTGGCGATGCACCAGTTCCACAGTCGGACTGCTTCCGCACATAGGGCACGGGATCGGGCTCCTCCTTGTCGATTTATGTAAAACATAGTGGAGGTATTGTCTGTATTGATCCCGACTACTTTGCCACATATGTGGTCTCAGAAATGCTTGCAGGCGTTGAACGCTGCTCTGAGCTCTAGTATGTTTATGTGCAGTGACTGTTCCGCAGGGGACCATAGCCCTTGCGTCACCTTGTTGCCGATGTGCGCTCCCTATCCTATGTGGGAGGCATCGGTAGTCAGAAAAATAGAAATTTGTGGTTGGTGAAAGGGCACCCCTGCTAGCAAGTTCTTGGGGTTTACCCACCACGCCAGGGATCTGCGCACCTCTGTCGTGGGTGACACTACCCTGTGAACGGTGTGGGATGCCGGTTTGTAGACGCTCGCCAGCCAGTGCTGTAGGCTTCGCATGTGCAATCTGGCATTCTGTACCACAAATGTTGCTGCCGCCATATGGCACAGCAGCTGTAAGCACGTTAAGACCGGCACCGTGGGGCTGTATGTAATGACTTGCACCAGCGTACTGATGGCGCGAAAGCGGGCGTTGGGCAGATACACCCTTGCTGTGATAGAGTTTATGCGTGCCCCTATGAACTCTATGTCCTGTGTGGGGTCGGTTTTTGACTTCATGAGTTTGATGACTAGGCCCAGAGAAGAAAACGTTTCCGCTGTGATGCGTATCATGCGTAGGACCTCTGTCTTCGAGGTTCCTTTCAGTAGGCAGTCGTCCAGGTATGGAAATATGAATACCCCCTGTCTGTGCAGGTAGGCTGACACCACTGCCAAGGTTTTGGTAAAGACTCTGGGGGCCGAGGAGAGGCCGAACGGAAGAACCCTGTACTGGAAGTGTTCCTTGCCGACCATGAAGCGGAGGAAGCGCCTGTGTGCTGGGTGGATCGTTATATGAAAGTAAGCATCTTGTAAGTAGAGGGCTGCAAACCAATCTCCATCGTCCAGCCCCGTGAGTATGGAGGTGACTGTAATCATCCAAAACCGTTGCTTGCGCAAGTAGCGGTTGAGGCCCCGAAGATCTAAGATGGGCCTCCAGCCTCCTGTTTTCTTCTCTGTGAGGAAGTAGCGTGAATAAAAACCTTTCCCCTGGAATTGTTCCAGCACTCTTTCCACTGCCCCTATGAACATAAGGTGGTCCACCTCCTGTTTGAGCCTCGCCTCGTGGGCAGCGTCCTGGAGGTGGGGCCTGGAGGGAGGCTTCATCGGTGGGAGCGACTGGAAGGGGATCGCATAACCCGTGGCCATGATCTCCAGCACCCATTTGTCTGCGGTGATCTTTTGCCATTGGGAGTGAAACGGTCTGAGGCGATGATGGAACATGAGATGAGAGTGGCATTGCGCGATGGTAGTGATAGTGCAGCCCTCGACATACCCGTCAAACTTGTTGCCTTTGGGCCTGTCCCAAGGGTGTACGGCTTTGTTGGGAACGTCGCCTGGGAGTTCTGTACTGTTGCTGCTGTTGATGTCGCCCTTGGTCGTAGCCCCGCTGATACTGCGCACGCTGTGGTTGGTACGGGTAGCGTCTTTGCTGAGGGTAATATTTTTTCTTCCTATATGGAGGGGTATAAATACCCAGGGTTCTAAGTGTAGCTCTCGAGTCCTTACTGGAGTGGAGGACCGAGTCCGTTGAGTCTACAAACAACTTTTGCGGTCAAAGGGAAGATCCACGATCTTCGCCTGTAGATCCTTCGGGATGCCCGATGTCTGGAGCCAGAATTCTCTATGCATGACCACTGCTGTAGCCATTGAGCATGCCGCCGTATCTGCCACATCCAGGGCGATCTGGACTCCCATCCTCGAAGTGGCGTAGCCCTCTTGCACAATTGCCTTTAACACCGGCTTCTTATCCTCCGGCAGTGAATCCATGAGAGAAGTAAGCCTGGAGTAATTATCGAAATTATGGTTTGCTAGGTGTGCCACATAATTTGCCATTCTCAATTGCAGGGTGGAAGAGGAATATACCTTCCTGCCAAACAGCTCTAGCTTCTTGGCATCTTTGTCCGATCCCCCTGATTTGTACTGAGATGTCTTTGACCTCTGCTGGGACGATTCGACCACCAGTGAGTTTGGTTGTGGGTGACTGAAGAGGAACTCCATGCCCTTTGCCGGGACAGAGTACTTCTTGTCCGCTCTTTTATTCATAGGCGGAACAGAGGCCGGAGTCTGCCATATGGTAGTGGCTGACTCCATAATGGCTTCGTCCAGCGAGATAGCAATTTTGGATGAAGCCGGGGGTCTCAAATTTTTCAGGAGTTTGTGATGTTTCTCCTGCACGTCTGCCGTTTGGATGCGTTGCGTGAAAGCCACCCTTTTAAACAGCTCCTGAAACTGTTTAAGGTCATCCGGGGGAGCGACATCCCCGGGGGCCATGGCCTCATCTGGGGAGGATGAGGAGGAACCACTAGGGTAAACCTCCCTCGAACTCTCAGGTTCCTGTGGTCAATGGTGTATCTGCTCGCTGGAGGATTGCGAAGGAAAGTCTCGGGGTTCTAAAATTAGCTCCCCTTGAGATAACTGAGTTTCCATTCCCGCCCAGAAGCATCCACGGGGGTATTGGCTGGCCGGGGGGGACCTGCCCCTGGGCGTAGGCCTGGGGTGTCTGTGTCCAGCATGATATCCACTTTGGTACCAAATGACTGGAAGACGGCCAATATAACACCAATATTTAAAAAAGGCTCTAGAGGAGATCCTGGCAATTATAGACCGATAAGTTTAACATCAGTACCAGGCAAATTAGTAGAAACACTAGTAAAGAGTAAAATTGCAAGGCACATAGAAGAGCACGAATTGTTGGGCAAAAGTCAGCATGGTTTCTGCAGAGGGAAGTCGTGTCTAACTAATCTATTAGAATTCTTTGAAGGGGTTAATAAACATGCGGACAAGGGGCACCCAGTCGACATGATATACCTAGATTTCCAGAAAGCCTTTGACACAGTCCCACACCAAAGGCTTTTATGTAAATTAGGTGGTCATGGGATAGGAGGAAAGGTCCTTTCATGGATCGGGAATTGGTTAAAAGACAGAAAACAAAGGGTGGGAATAAATGGTAAATTTTCACAATGGAGGAGGGTAACTAGTGGTGTTCCCCAGGGGTCAGTCCTGGGACCGATCCTGTTCAACTTGTTCATCAATGATCTAGAAAATGAGGTAGGCAGTGAGGTGGCAAAGTTTGCAGATGACACCAAGTTGTTCAGGACAGTCAAAAGCAAAAGGGATTGTGAAGAACTACAAAAAGATCTCAGCAAACTGAGTGATTGGGCAGCAAAATGGCAAATGAAATTTAATGTGGGTAAGCGTAAGGTAATGCATGTTGGAAAAAAGAACCCAAATTACACGTACTACATGATGGGGTCAAATTTAGCTACAACAGATCAGGAAAGGGATCTTGGAGTTATAGTGGATAGTTCTCTGAAGACATCCACGCAGTGTGCAGCGGCAGTTAGTAAGGCAAATAGGATGTTAGGAATTATTAAAAAAGGGATCGATAATAAGACAAAAGATATCATACTTCCCCTATATAAAACTATGGTACGCCCACATCTCGAGTACTGCGTGCAGATGTGGTCTCCTCACCTCAAAAAAGATATATTGGCATTAGAAAAGGTTCAGAAAAGGGCGACTAAGATGATTAGGGGCTTGGAACGGGTCCCATATGGGGAGAGGCTAGAGAGACTGGGACTTTTCAGTTTGGAAAAAAGGCGATTGAGGGGCGATATGATAGAGGTATATAAAATCATGAATGGTGTGGAGAAAGTGAATACAGAAAAATTATTTACCTTTTCCCATAATACAAGAACTAGGGGACACCAAATGAAATTGATGGGTAGTAGGTTCAAAACTAATAAAAGGAAATTTTTCTTCACACAGCGCACAGCCAACCTGTGGAACTCCTTGCCCGAGGAGGCTGTGAAGGCCAGGACTCTATCAGGGTTTAAAAAAGAGCTTGATAAATTTTTGCAGGTTAGGTCCATAAATGGCTATTAGCCAGGGATAAAGTATGGTGCCCTAGCCTTCATAACAAGGGCAGGAGATGGATGGCAGGAGATAAATCACTTGATCATTGTCTTCTGTTCTCCTTCTCTGGGGCACCTGGCATTGGCCACCGTCGGCAGATGGGATGCTGGGCTCGATGGACCTTTGGTCTGACCCAGTATGGCCATTCTTATGTTCTTATGATAGGAACGACCATGGCAGCACGGGCACGGGTCCGGGGACGGAGACCTGGACCACTCTCGGGGTGTGTACCCCCGACGTCTGGGAGAGTGAGACCTCCGCGATGACACAGATAGCGGTGACGCTGGTTTGTGATAGTACTCCAGCGGATCCAATCCCAGAAAGGGCAAAGGTGGCCCCAGCCATGGTGACATTGGTTGGAGGAACGGAGAAGGAGGTTCTGGATAGGCCGGTGGAGACCCAGGCCTTCTGGGCGGCGTGTGTAGCACAGGGGGAGAGCTTGTTGTTAGGAGCAGCGCAGCCCTGTCCAGAGAAGGGCTGCGGTGCCGGGTTTTTGCTCTTGCCTTTCCCCTCCCCTGCGGGGCTGGCACCGCCCCCTGCCATGCCGGGGATCTCGGCCCTGCTGTCGGCGCTGCGCTCTGCCCGTTCAGCTGCGGTGCCCTGCGGATAATGTCGTCCGGTGCCTGCGGGCTCCGTGCCTGCTGGCCCTGCACCATTGGTGCTGCGGGGGTCGGTGCCACCTGTGGCGGTGCCCCCGGTTCCTGCGCTGGCCTGGCCGCTGCTCTAGGAGCTGCGCGTGCCGGCTGTTTTGTAATCGGAGGCTCAAGCGTCTGCCACGTGCGCTGCCGCGGTGCCGCTTCCCTGAATATGCGGCTGGGGGATGTGTGCTCCGCCCGTCCCGCTCGCTGAGACCGCCGGCAGGGATCGAGCTGGGGAGAGCTTTCTCCGTTTTTGCACCGAGGGGGTCAGAGAAGCTGCCTTCCTTTGGTGGAACCCAGAGGGCCCTTCTGATTGCCTCTCTGGCACGTCTGGCTGGAGGGCCTTATCAAACAAGAGCATTTTAAGACGCATTTCTCTGTCTTTTCTTGCCCTGGCTGTGAGCTTAGCACAGTGGGAACACTTCTGGGTAACGTGTGATTCCCCCAGGCATCGGATGCATTCACTATGCCCATCAGAGACCGGCATAGCTTCACGGCAGGACTCACACTTTTTAAAGCCTGAAGAAGCCATCTCGTTGAGTCTTTTACTGTTAATAGGGTACTTAGCACCTTATCCGTGCCTGTTTACCCGAATCGCGGACCTCGGCCTGCAGGGCAGCGGGCGGCCTACTGGCCTTCATGTCCACTCTTCTTCTCCGCTCCTCTCTCCTTTTTTTTTTTTTTTTAAATATTCTCTTTGTCCTCTCTCTCTTTTTTTTTTTTTTAAAAAGAAACAACAATTTACATGTAGAAACACTGTCTAATCTGACTCTGGCCGTATCCTGAGCGGATTCCGTCTGCAGCTGATGGTGGTTGAGAAGGAACCAGCGGGGACCGGCTCGCGCACGTGGCCGGGGACGCGCAAGGGAGCGGTGCGCGCCGGCGCACGTGCAATCCAAGAGAAACTGCTGGAAGAATTCCGATCTGCGGCGCCAGGCAAGCCCGACACCTATTGTGGAGCACCCACGGGGACACTCGATGAAGAAAATAATTTCTTTGACTTACTTGTGTGTCAAGCCAGAGCTTTTGAAAATGTATTTCCTTTAACTGTTTCTCAATAACTCATGCTATTAATTGAATAGTATGACGACTCCTTAGAAGTTGGCTCCGTGTACTAACACTGAAAATGCTGAAAAGTAACTGGAGACTCTAGACTATACTGAATAGTGATGCTTCATACTTAGATTGCATCAAAAGCCACGTGCCTATAAATCTAAGCAACTCCAACACTGAACATTTGGCCTACATGTTTACACTAGAGAATTTTGCTGACAAAACCAGGGTTTTGTCAACAAAACTCACGGCCCATCCACACACAAAACGTGTTTTATTGACAGTATGTTGACGAAACTGGGTACTTTTGTCAACAGTCTTCTACCTCTCCACCATGAGACAGAACACATTTCTGGAAAGAACCTTTCAACAAAAAAGCCATGTGGATGCTCTAGAGCGCCCTGTTGACCGACAGGGCTTGTGGGTCATTAGGCAGCCCTGTCTGCCTTGCTTCAAGTTGGCCACGCTGTCAAGAGAGGGCAGTCGACAGATCGCTGTAGTGTAGACATAGCCTTGGAGGATATCAAGAAGTACTTTTATATACAGCTCCATATACTAATCTAGCCATAGCACATGAACACTGGATGTTTTGAGTATCGTTAAGAGCCATAAAAGGTAGACAAAGTCCTCTTCTGACTCATACCAACATTATCCTACCACTACTACTCCTTCTAAATTTCAATCTTACTGTTTGCTAGTGAGAAGCACTCAGGCTACGTCTACACTAGAAGCATCTGTCGATGGAAGTTACTGTTGACAAGGTAATCTCGACAGAACCTCTGTCGAGAGACTGCATCTTCACACAATTTGCTCCATTGACAGAGAGCTGCCAGACTGCACTGCCCTCTGGTGCCAGAAAGTGGAATGGCAGCTCAGCAAAAAACGGCTGCCCAGCAACTGGACACCCTCTTTGTCAACAGAAGTGTCTACATTGCACTTTTGTCAACAGTACTCTGTCCAGAGATTGTTATGCCTCAAATTTTTGAGGGATAATACTGTTGAGGAAAACGCAAAGTTCTGTCAAGACTTCGTCAACAGAATGCACTAAGTGTGTAGATGCCCCCTGAGTTATAGACCCAGCCTCAGAGGATACTGTGATTATCTTACCCTTGGAGCAAAACACAACCAACCTCTGTTTAGAAACAATGGTTCAAGGGTTGATAGAGATCCAAGGAGTGGGAATGATAGGTGTACAGAGTCCTGGAGCCTGATCCCAAATGTTTACACCACAATTAATAGTGCCTTACCTTCCCCCTGCAAGCTGGAGTCAGCTGACATGGGCCAGCCAAGAGTTTTCAATTGCATCATAGATGTATCCAGAGGTAGACAGGTTGCCTACTGACTAATCCACACAGGACAGAGGCATAAGATTACCATATTCAAGGACATCATAAAGAAATGGATTAGGGCACAATAGGTAAACTAAGCCCATAACATCATGATTCACATTCCAGTTTAGGCCAACCTTTGATTGGTGCCATCTGCTGTGAGTGCAACGGGGACAACCACCACCAGTAAAATATCAGTTCCATGCAGTTCTCCAGCACAGTGAGTATAATGACAGCATTTTCTTAAGTATGTCATTGGTTGTGAGAGAACAGAACCCTGTTTCACTCATCCTCTACCACTGCAGCAGCACTTCTTGCCTCAGAGATGTCAAGAGGTTTTCCCATTAAAGCACTTAGTATTATGGTTTAATAGGCTTATTTCCAAACATACGTCTGAAAGGCTTTCAACTTTCCTTCCACTGCCCCTTTCCACTATGGTACGTGGAACTGATATCAACTCTCACCTAGCTCTACAAACATTTAAAATTAATCATTCCTGTGCCATGCATCACATTACTGATTTATTTTGAAGAAAAGCAAGTGACAAGTATATAGCTTCCCATCCTATACAGAGATGTGAGCTGCTACGTTTGAATCCAGAACCACATCAAACTTTCTCCAGAGATTGGGATTGTTCAGATCCATAGTTTGATTTGGCATAGAGATGCATGACAGCACAGTAATTCAGTACCAATTCTGGACCTCTTTATTCACAGTGCTTGACAGAGCTGAATGAATTGTCTGCAATAAACTCAATATTTGCAAAGCTTTACATTTTGTTTCTACTTCACAAAATAGTCAACAAAACACAGTAACATTATCTGGTATACTAAATTATTTTGGTTAGTAACAGAGAGAAAGCCATGCTAGTCCATATACTATTAAAACAAAAAAGCAGTAAAGTCGCACTTTGAAGGCTAACAAAATAATTTATTAGGTGAGCTTTCGTGGGACAGACCCACTTCTTCAGACCATAGTCATACCAGAACAGACTTCCATTTTAATGGAGTAGGCCATTCTGTTAATGCTTAAGAGTTTGCCTCTTACTGAAGAATTTTTGCACTACTTTGGAAAGAGAGGCTGCTGAACTCTCTCTTATATTCAAATTAGATACATTAACTTTTGGTTTGAACTGGGATGCAAATTTTCTGGGTCATTATAGGGGCTCTTTTGCATACATGGCTTAATCTAATTCTTAACTTCCCCTCCCGTCCTCCTACTCTGCTCATCTTGATCATTTATTTTTTTCTGATTTGTCAACTTTGATTACTATTTTTGGTTCTCTATGCCTTTAATATTGAGTCTGTTCTGGTATGGCTATGGTCTGAAGAAGTGGGTCTGTCCCACGAAAGCTCACCTAATAAATTATTTTGTTAGTCTTTCAAGTGCTACTTTACTGCTTTTTTGTTTACATTATTTTGGGATATTCTTCATTGAAGGAAGTCTGTAGATTGTTCAAAACGTGAATTGCAACTTGGGCTGCATTGTTGAATCATGTGGTATTGGTTGGAGTCTCTGATTCGATTTATAAATCATCCAAAATGACCCCACAAAAGCTAATGGAGAATTGCATAATAATGTATTGTTAAAATTAGCAGCGCTTACTAGCTGACAGAGAATGAACTGCAAACATATAATTCAAAATTCATTTTTGGTGACTAGCTGGGCATTTGAATGAAAAATGTTTTTACTACTAATGCTTGAGCATGCAAAATCTGCATGGAAACTGAACACAGACAAATCAAAACCTGAATGAATATCAACTAACTTCCTCTCTACGTACTATCATTACAGTTCAAGTAGTTTAAATCTCAGTTTTGCTTCAGGATTCTCTAATTCTACCATTATCTGGGACATAATCTGTGCCATACAGCTAAGACAGAAGAAACAGACAAGATAGGGTCAATGCCCCCTTTCACAGATTTAATCACAAGAGCTGTGTCTACATGAGCCCCTTCCTTTTGGAAGGGGCATGTTAATGAGGGAATTCAAAAGATGCTAATGAGGCACTGTCATGAATATGCAATGCTCCATTAGCATAATAGCAGCCACAGCAATTCAAAAGTGCTGCTTTCGAACCACGCACTGCCCGTGGAGACAGGGGCCTTTTGAAAGGACTCTCCAGTCATCAAAAGCCCCTTCTTCCTGTCTGGTGTTAGAAAGAAGGGCTTTCAAAGACTGGGGGGGTCCTTTTGAAAGGCCCCCGTTTCCATGGGCGGCATGTGATTTGAAAGTGGCACTTTCGAATTGCTGCAGCCGCCATTATGCTAACGAGGCATTGCAAATTCATGGTAGCACCTCATTAGCATCTTTGAAGCTCCCTCATTAACATGCCCCTTCTGAAAGGAAGGTGCTCGTACAGATACAGCCAAGAGGGTTGGAGTAAGGAAGATGGAAGCAAAGGAAGGAGGATGCACATGGGTTAGAGCTGACTACTGGTTTAGTCTGTTGTGATAGTATTCCAGAAGTAAAGACAGGACAAAGAGAGACTCCCATAGAAAAGGAAACTAATAAAAAAGCTTGATATAAAATAGGCACAAAGCTAGGCTCATACTGGAAAGGAGATGAGAGGCTTGGTGAGAATGTAGCTAGGACTAGTTTATTATACTGTATTCATTGCTCCTTGCTTGCTGGTCCATCTGCTTCTGCTCTGCTGGGTCAAGGTTTTTAATACTACTTTAAAAACTGAACTGATGTAAATGAATACTGAAGAATTCTGCCTAATGCTAGAGAATCTGGTTCTAATCTTCAAAGTCTGTAATGGTTTGTATAGGCTGAGTGTCCTAGAGGCTGCCCTCTCTGTCTGCAACTCACCAAGACTGCCAAGCTCAAAGGGAGAAAATCATTACTTAATAAAAAAAAAAATAAAGGTCCAATACACCTGAACCCTTCATGTGGGGATTGAATAGAGCCAAGGGATTGTGCACGTACCACACACTGGAGTGGACTTCCCCCAAACGGCGCACTGTGGCTTATGAATGCCCAGATAAAGTTCTTTGTAGTGAGTGCCAATGCAAGCCGAGTAACAGTCTCTAGACTGTCGGAATATGTACTAGACAGAGAACATTCAGAGCATGATGCAAACCCTGTCTTTTTGCATGAGTTTTCCCACAACAGTACAGGCTTAAGAATGGCCTTGTTTCATTTCTCATGCACAAGTCAATGTTAAAAAATAAGAGTGACTGAAGCAAGAAGTGCAGATTACTTCCAGACAAATTAAGGTTGGCACAATTTTGCACATACTATGGTGAGGCTGAGGGTATCAAAACATCCTACGTATTGATAAGCTAGAGAAAGATACTATGGCGAAGGACGTATTAGAAATACCTTAGATAGGGAGATGGTTCATCAGCCTCTTGATAACGTTAGCAATGAACAGCTAATCCGTCACAGTAATTCGGAATCAAAACTAGGGAAAATCTCAGTCACGGAGGGAATGATAATGCAGGAAACCCTAAATAATTACTTTTTTTATGTGGAGCCCTGGGAAATGCTTCCACCAGAAAAAAGGAGGAGTTTGAGCCTCAGCAGTTTAGCTTCCTGGGTGGAACCTCTATTTCCCCACTTGCCTGCCTATTATTTTGGAAGTGGGCAAGAATGATAGGAGAGGAGGAAGACATCTTTCGTGAGGTGACAAAGATCACTGAAAGTGTCTGCATTTCAAACTGTGCTAAGAATGTATCTTTTGTTCCTTCTCCTGCTGTGTTTCACTTTAATGATAGCTTTTCAACAAATCCCGTTTGCGAGCAGCTCTGACAAATGCAGATTTTTAACTTGTAAGCAATACTTTTCAAAATACTGCTACGTTTGAAAACGAAAATAAGAGCCTGAGGCATGACATCTTCTCCACTCTGTTGGGCTCTCCAGTGTACAGTGCAGCATGCTATTATTGTTGAACAGTATGCAGGGTTCTTGACATTGTACACATCAGCTACATCTATGCTAGCCCAAATCTTCAAAAATGGCCATGCAAATGGCCATTTCGAAGATTACTAATGAGGCGCTGAAATGCATATTCAGCACCTCATTACCATGCCGCCATGTACGGCTCCTCAAAATTGCTGCGTTTCGCTGTTGCGCGGCTCATCCAGATGAGGGTCCTTTTCAAAAGGACACTGCCAACTTTGAAATCCCCTTATTCCTACCTGCTGATAGGAATAAGGGGATTTTGAAGTTCCTGGGGTCCTTTCAAAAAGGACCCCCATTTGGACAAGCCACGTAGTAGTAAGCCACATCACTTTTTGAAGAGCTGTGGCCAGCGGCATGCTAATAAGCCGCTGAATATGCATTTCAGCACCTCATTAATAATCTTCAAAATGGCCATTTGCATGGCCATTTTGAAGATTTGGGTGAGTGTAGATACAGCCATCCTGTGCAGGGACAGGCAACCTGTGCCCCAAGGAACTACCATAAAGGGGACAAGTGGGCCAGGGCAAAGGATTGCACATCAGCAATAGTTGCTAGACAAAATTTGTGAAGTTCAGGGCAGAAGAGTGGCTCCTGAAACACTTGGGAAGTCCACACAGATGTTGAAGGAGGGTGATGATATAGCTGTGCACTTAATGCACCCAATCATAATGTCTACCAATTAGTACTGAGGGAATTCGTTTACTAAAAATCTGACAGTGCTCCAGAAATGTTTCCTGTACGCTTTCACATTTCTTCACCTCACGCAGTCATAGTGTGGCTGTATAATTAATACAGGCAGGCAACCACATACTAGAGTGTGTAGCCTTCTCAACAGTACGGTCTAGTGGTTTAGGTATTGCTCTGGAAATCAGAAGGTCTTAGTTCTATTCCTAGCTCTGTTATGTGATCATGGGCAACATACTTCATCTCTCTGCCCCTCTGTGTTTTCCCTCCTATCCTGTGCCTGTCTTGTCTTAAACCAGAGTGGACAATAAGTGGCCTACAGGCTGGAGGCAGTTCACGAGGGTTAGTCTCCAGTGGGCTGCTGGTGATTTATTTACCTGCACATTCGTAGGTACAGCTGGATCAAGACACCACTTCCTGCAGTTCCCATTGGCCAGGAACAGCGATCAGTGGCTAACAGGAACTGCAAGCAGCTGTACATATGGACAAGCTGGTAAATAAAGCACCAACGGCCCACCAGAGACTAACCCTTGAGAACCACCTCCCCTTTATTTCCCACCCCAGCTGTGAGCTCTTGTGTCTGTACAGTGTCTAACACAACAGGACCGTGATCCCAGCCGAAGCCTTTAACACCTACTTCAATACAAATACTGTTCGCTGGTGATCGAATCTTAAAGTAGGGGCAATAGGTTGATTTTCTATCTTTGACAATCATGGGAAAAGAATTTATTGCAATAAAACTACAATGTAAATTTGTTATTTCTCACTCTTCAAGACCAGTTTTAAAACACAGAAAATAGGCAGCCAGCATGGTCTTGTATAGTGACAAGGCAGATTCCACAGTACTTACAGCACTATTGTGTGCCTGCTTCCAAAGACCAGCCCCATTTGTCCTCCTGGCAAGGGAAAAGTACCTGAATGAAGAGGAAGAACTCCTGGACAGAATGCGAACAGGTATATTCCCAATCCCCTGCACAGAGCTTTGGCCGGGAAACCCTCATTAGTGTTAATGGGAAGCACATGGCTAAACTGCAGTCCATTCAGTTACCAATATAAGCCTAAGATATGTCTCTAAAGCACTACAGAAAGTCTGTGTGATTGAAGGAGAGAGACTTTTTTGTACTTGTTTTGCAGCCCCTATGTAGCTCAGGATCCCTACTGGATTCATGGGGAGAAAAAGGTCCTTAGAACATGATAGAAAATAAACAATACAAAAGAATAAAAAACAAACACCAGCACACACACTTCAGCTGCAACACGTAGCATTGAGGGCTGGGCCAGGGAAATTATCGTTATCATAGACATCCATTACTGATGTGTAAGCTTAGTCATGTTTTTAATAACAGTGCTGAAAACATGCCCCAGTACACACTGGCTGCGTCTACACGTGCACGCTACTTCGAAGTAGCGGCAGTAACTTCGAAATAGCGCCCGTCACGTCTACACGTGTTGGGCGCTATTTCGAAGTTGAAATCGATGTTAGGCGGCGAGACGTCGAAGTCGCTAACCCCATGAGGGGATGGGAATAGCGCCCTACTTCGACGTTCAACATCGAAGTAGGGACGTGTAGACGATCCGCGTCCCGCAACATCGAAATAGCGGGGTCCTCCATGGCGGCCATCAGCTGGGGGGTTGAGAGATACTCTCTCTCCAGCCCTTGCGGGGCTCTGTGGTCACCGTGGGCAGCAGCCCTTAGCCCAGGGCTTCTGGCTGCTGCTGCTGCAGCTGGGGGTCCGTGCTGCATATACAGGGTCTGCAACTAGTTGTTGGCTCTGTGTATCTTGCACTGTTTAATGAAAGTGTGTCTGGGAGGGGCCCTTTAAGGGAGCGACTTGCTGTTGATTCCGCCCCGTGACCCTGTCTGCAGCTGTGCCTGGCTCCCTTATTTCGATGTGTGCTACTTTGCCGTGTAGACGTTCCCTCGCTGTGCCTATTTCGATGTTGGGCTGAGCAACGTCGAAGTTGAACATCGACGTTGCCAGCCCTGGAGGACGTGTAGACGTTATTCATCGAAATAGTCTATTTCGATGTCTCAATATCGAAATCAGCTATTTCGAAATTGGGTGCACGTGTAGACGTAGCCACTGAGATATAGTTCTCCAAGTATGAAAGGGTGGGTTATTTTAAGTGCCTCTGCTATTCCTGAGACAATACAAAGGCAGAACGAAGCACAGACTGACAAGAACAGTATAGGCAATTCCTCTTATGACCTTTATGCTGGACACTTCTAGTAGTCCTGATCCTATATGCTTTATTCACCTAAACGTGTCATTGAATTTTTAACACCACTCTTCTTGGATTTTCCTCTGACTGCTGCTCCGTAACTGGCAAACGGACATTGGTACTAAACAGTAACAGAAGCCACTTACCCTTCAGAAACTCCATTCTCCAGAGGCTGAGTCTCACTCCCTGTCTCCCACTACAGAACTATTACAAGTTTACAAACTGATTGGTAATGCAATCATAACACATCCAGGATTACTATCCACAGTGGGTGCGAGTTCCCCCATCCTTCCCTCCCCTGCTTGAACTAAAAGAGCAATTACCATACCTCAAAATAAAACTTTTTCCTGTTACTTGGCTATACTTAGCAGCCAATGTTGCTACCTTACCAGTAGCCACAGGGCTCCTGAGCTTCCTTCATGTTTCCTCTGTTGCTTGCTTGCCCGTCTGCCTGCCTGCCAGCCAGCCAGCCACTGTGTTAATTCACCCAGGTGGCTAATTACTTCTGCAAACCTATTCAGAAGCCTTTCAGGCTGTAACAGGATTGGTTTTAAGACCTTGTTAAGTGGAAAAAAAGAAATAAAAACTAGATTCAGGTGTTCTAGGGATAAAACAAAAAACTGGCCTCACATGAAATTGCTCTTGGGAGAAGGAAATGCTCAGTATCTAGTTAAGAGTCCAGGAACACTGCTGATGTGAGGGGAGTTACATTTGGAAGCAGCTAGTTTGTTACTCCTGGCTCGCTCTCACAGGCTCATGACAGCAGATTAATAGATTCTCATGTAGAGTCTTGCAGGATGGGAAGTTCAGTGAAGGGTGTTTCTGGATGTTACTTGAAGGGGATACAGAAATTGTATTTTCTAGTTGTCAGTAGGAGGAGTGATGTGATTTCAATTTGAAGGTGTTGGCTGCTGGTTTGGGGGGATGAACAAGGGATTATTGGTAAGTGATTCTGAAGTATTAGAAAGTGGGTGGGTTTCAGGTGGTATAAATCACTTTCAGATGTTATTTTTAATCTACTGGAAGTTGCCCTCCTGATAGCTCATCAATTTCTTTGGCATTTTAGGGAGTAAGTTTCACATTCCTGAAGAAACTTCCCAGCCAGGGAGCTCATCCAGCAGCACAATGCAATCCATTTTTGTGGTAGGTGGATAATGGGAGGAGACCAGTCTAAGAAATCCACGACATTAGGAGACTTAGGAAAGGAAACGCTGATACAGCGTTTCAGGCATTCCACATCTCTTTCCCTTCCCAATTTTACTTTGGAAAAGGCCACACCAACCAAAACTTCCAGACATCATGAACCTTGAACAACGAGGCCTCCAAGATCACAGGGCCCACAAGTCAGGAGAAAACAAATGACTTCCTTTTAACTGGAGGGGGAGACCCTCCTTGCTATGATGGCACTAAGACCTGCGTGGTGCCTCCCCCTGCCATCTTAAAGGGGAAAACTCCAGAGAGGAGCCAGAGACAACTCACCAAATACAGGCTGAAGTAGCAAAGCAGGGACATATTGACAGTCAGAGAACTTGCTAAATTGTCGAAAGGACTTGCTGTGAATTGCACCGATTAGTTGTTTGCTCTAATCCCCGATGGTGGTTTTTTCACTCTACAGCTGCTTACCATCTTCTCCCCATCATACTTACCTTCCATTTTTCTCATTTGGCTGATCTCTCTTGAATTATCCACCTCCAAAACAACCGTGGCACTTCATTGAAGTTTGTTGCCATCATACAGTTCATTCTGTTTGTAATTATACCCAGGGCCAAAGCATATTTTTTTCCAGATCAGTACAAGCTTGTAACATGTGTCCCCTTCCACAGACATACAACAGTTTGCAGGCTGGGTGGGGCCGCTCAGGGCCTCTGGGTCCTCATAAAGTGTATCCTCCCCCTCCTGTGTAGGGGCCCTGTTCATACCTTCTCTCATCCTACAACTGTCTGGTCCACTTAGATTGTAAAATTTGTGGTGCAAGGACAGTTCAATACTCAGTTTTTTTACAATGCTCAGCAAAATGGGCTTTCACTCTTGGTTGCCCCTTAGGCTCATGTATCAAATATGATTAACAATAACTGTTATTAAAGGATCTTTGCCTGACCAGAGTGCAGTAGCAAAGGAAGCAGGTAGGGAATAAACGAAACAGAATAGTTGTTTATGAATCAGTTTGTTTACTGTGTTTCCCTCACCCATGCCAAAAATAAATTTGAAGTGTTGGGCCATAGTCTGTGTCCTGGGTGCTGTTACACTATGTCAATAGGTACACAGGTGACTGGGAGTGTTTTATTTGAATTTCAAATTCAGTTTCAGAAGTGTTGGGGGGCGGGAGCGAGAGAACAGACTAAGGAGTGGATACTAACCTGCACCTAAGGGTTTCATTTTGAGTGCAATCCAAACCCAGAAATTGCCCATTTTTCAGTTCCATTTGGAGCTGGTTGAAATTTTGCCACAGCAAATAGTTCTCATAAGAGTTTTGTCCAAGATTTTCCCTATTTGGCGCTGAACTCTCACAAGATTTTGGCACCAGGAAATCTAAATCCAGCTTCCAGTTCATCCAGCCCAGATTCTAAATTTGCTCTGGATCCAAACAGTCTTGACCAGAGCTGGCTGTAATTTTTTTTTTTTTTGTTTTTGTTTTGGAAACACAGAGGTTTGAGGAAACTTTTGTTGAGAAAGTTTGTTCAAGTACAGGATTGAATTTCTGGTTGAAAGCAAAGAAAGAAATGGAGAGAATCCTGGCCCAGCTCTGCCTGACTGGGAGCAAAGACAATGGACGATGTGGATTTCTCACATTCCAACTGAGGGCCCTGATTACTTGACTATGCAGTCACTCTCTCTCATGTAGGAGTGGGCCTTCTTTATACCCCTAATTAAATACACACTGAGGAAAGGGACTGATTTGATAGTCCAGTGGTTAAGGGACTCACCTGGGATGGAAGAGACCTAGCTCTAAGTCCCTACTTTGTCTGATTCACTGAATAAGGAATGAAAACAAATTCCAAAGACAACATTTCTCACAAAACAGAATTCTTGCTTCTGAGTCAGCTCTAGCCACAGCCACTGCTAGATACAGTGTGTCAAAATACCACCTTTCACCTCCCGTATTAGAATATCCTCTTTGCAGCATATATATTGGTTTGCGCCTGGCCTTATAAACTCAGGGTTGTGAGTTCAATCCTTAAGGGGGCCGTTTAGGGATCTGGGGAAAAGAAAAAAAAATCCACCAGGGATGGTGATATAGGTCATGCTGGGGACTGGAGTAGATGACCTCTCAAGGTCCCTTTCAGTCCTATGAGATAGTTATATCTCCATGTATCTGTATGTAAGTATATATGCGCTACTTCAGATGAAGAAAGAGGAGGAGCCCAAACTGAGACAGGCATTGAAGGGGGGTAAGATACCTACCAAGCAGTTTGTCTCTAAAGTGTTGCCAGTCTTGAAAGGACTTGAGGTGCTAATATCCATTCATTCAGACTCTTACAGAGATGCTAAAAGTGTGACTGCTGGCAGGCACTGCATTTAAGTGCTGCTACTGAGGCCCCCAAATATTGACAGAGTGCCAGATTCTAAGAAACTATTGATATATGCAGCCGGTCGCTGCTCCAGATACCTCTCAGACAGAGTCTTTAAATGTCACAAATTAATGAATTTTCATGACGTGGAGAGTGAGAGAGAGAATAGTGTTAAAAAAAAAAACCAAACAAACCCCACATTAAAGCAACTTTTATCCCAACACAAAACTCTGTTCCAAAGGGTAGAAATCAGTGTTGGATGGTACAGGATTATTACAATCAGAGAGAGCGTGGGAAGGAAAAACCCAAAGATCCCTGAGATAATTGTCTCTCAATCTTTTTGATATCAGGGACCAGCCTGCTGCCTTCCTAAACTGTGTCAGAGAAATCTCAGAGTCCAGATCCAGTCTACAGACTGCTCATTAAGAATCATGCTATTATATAAACACTATCAGATCATCCTATAAATTTAGTTGCAGGCAACCTACAGCCAGCAGAGTTCTCTGTGTGGCCCATGAGGCATTTTGTTTACCATTGCGCAGCAGAGTTGCCAGATTCTTCTGGTTTCCCTCTGCATATTTTTTCCTACTAGTATTACAAAAGTGACACACACATAAAACAAGAGCACATGAAGTGAGGGGCATGCCTATTGCACGTACCACTGACCGTGAGAGCTGTACGCTTCCCTCTGAAGCCAATCAAGGCGCTGCCATAGTTCAATTGGCACACCCTTTAAACTCTGCGGAGGCAAGTACGGTTTGCAAAACTACCTTATCCTGAGAGATCCTCTTGGTTACAACAATCTTGGGGCCCCCTGGGATGAAGAAGGGCCAGTCATGTAGTCTACTCACTGGTCTAGGTTCTCCATCACTGCTATAGATCCTTAATCCAAATACAGTATTTGAGATGATAATACAGGTTTGGCAAAACCACCACCAGAGATCATACAGATCTGAATCTTCCTTTATCTAAACCTACTAAGGAGTAGGTTCACTTAAACAGTTCCCATTTGGGGTGCAAAAGGGCTTAAACTACAAAAACTGAAACTGGATTTTGGATAGCCCTAACATCAGAGCATTCAGGTAGAAAAAGTTTTATCTGAAGCTCCTGTTTCTTATACGTACAAAGCTAGATCTCAACCAAGAAACTGTATAAATTTACCTGATTAAATGAAATGTCAGGTGGTAACAAGTATGATGATTATTTTTCTTTCTGCATTTATACCAGTGAAGCCAAATAGGTATGAAAGAATTTCAAATATCATTAAAGTGTAATAACACAAAATGCAGTTGATGCATAAATGACAATCCTACGCACAAGACATCATTTTAAAAAAGGGGGAAGCAAGAGGATACAGTAAATCCTTGATTTAACAGGCCTCGATATAATGGACTTTGGAAATAATGGACGCTGCATGCCAGCCCCCACCTGACCTCCCAAATAAATGCTGGAGAATCACCAGAACCACCGCTGGAGCTGGAGGAGCTGCCAGAATGGCTGGGGCTGCCGGGGCCACCCCAGTGGCTGAGGCCACCAGGGCCAGAGAAGCTGGGGTGGGAGTTCTACAGTGGAATGCAGGGGCAGGAGGGAGGAAGGGCAGGGAGGGTAAAAGACAGGAGTGAGTGATGGGCTGGGAAGGTCAGTGCATCATCAGACAGTATAACCATTCAGAGATAACGGACTTTTGGCATTAATGAACACCCCTTCCCCCCATTAGTCTGTTAAATCGAGGGTTTACTGTCATATATGAAAAGGTAAAAATGGCCTGTTCATAACTAAACTACATTAAAAACACTACTTTAATTAGCCCCTTTGTGCATCATTTGTTGGAATCATGGCTCCACGTGCCATTTGTTCCATTGTTTACAGAGGCACAAATTTTAATGCTTGATAGGCTGAATTGTCCCTGTGTCCCCAACACCAAAACCTTCCTTTTAGATTTCCACTGAATATACTGACACCTAGTGGGGTGTGGGAAGAGATGCTCAGCTTCTGGCTAGCTTCTTCCCGCCCACCTTGCACAAAAAATGAGGTTCTACAAGGGCCAGAATCACCAGGGTTAAAAATGAGGTCCTGAGAAGCCCAGCAGTATTTCTAAAGGAAATGAAATTCTGTACTAAAAGATGCCCATTTGTGAAGGGCAGTTTATCCACCCCCGGTGCACTATGTTACAAAAATAACAATATCCTACACACAGTGCGTGAGCATGCCTCTGAGGAGGAGGCTGGGGGTGGTGGGACACACGCTACAAGCTGGGTAGCTGCGTGCAAGTTACACCCAGCAAGTGGATAGTATCTAGATTGTAGAGTAGTCCTTCTTGTAGGGTGAGAGAGCTAGCTAGTAACAATCCATACACTTCATTAACACAACAAGACCCTGTGGTTCTCCCCTTCCATTTTCAACTGTGGGAAAAGTTAACATTCTGCCCAGAAATATTCATGTCAATATCCCTCTGTCCCTTGGCCACCGACAAGTTCGTTTTAAGAGGAGGAAAGTATGCAAATGAGGTTTTGTTGTCACATTATGTTGTCACTCAGGTTATTTGTGACTTGATTTTTTTCCCCTCAATATACTGGGCACTCACATGAAAGGATTGGCTCAGCCTGTTGCCAAAGCAAAATATTTTATTTTCAAACCACAAAACTCCTATTTGATTGTTAAGTCAGATGGAAATTGGTTATGACCTTCTTGATGATGAACTCTGACTACTGGCATCACAGATGGCCTTATTTTTCAGTAATATGGTGGCCCTTGGAAGTCCTCCTGCACTTAAGAACAAAGGTCATTTACAGTCTTACAACTGTAGATCCAGAGCCCACACTCTGAGTGCCGCCCAGCTACTGTTGTAGTAATCAAGTAAATTTCCCTGAATCGCGTCCAACACTTCACCACAGTCCATCCATCCACTCCAGTCATGCATTCCAACGAGAGGCATTTAAACCACTTACTGACTCTCCCCCACCCAAAAGGGCCATCAGCAGGGTTTATCCAAAATCTCCTGCAGTATTTCACAAACCTCAGCTGCTTGAGCTGAACACCAAATCCAGGAGATGGGATGAGTTGCCAGCAGCTAGCCTCTGTGGATCAGACATGGAGAGGGGAAACATAACATGCATACAGCAGTGGGCTACGCTAAGATGTGTTTGCACGTGGCTGTCAAATAACTGAGCACTCATATAAGTGGCAGCAGCAATGAGTCCAGGTGTTCCTTTTGAAATACTTATTAAAGACAAACTTAACTATAAAATTCCACAACGGATCCATTTAACACACAGCTGGAAACTGGGCCATGATAGAATATACTTAAATATTTTTTCATTAGGACTGTTGACTGGTTGTTCAAATGATCTCCGTTTGTCCCTCTCTCCACCACAGAAACTGCTGTACTGGATCAAAGCAGCAGTCTATCTAGTGCAGTATCCTGTTTCCAACAGTGACAAGCTCCAGGGGAACATGCAAAAAATCCAAGAGTACACACGTATGCCTCTGTGAAGGTCTCATCCTACTCCTAACGAAGACTAACTTCTGCCTTGAAGAAGAAGGTCTGACATACCTGTTTTAACTCTAGGTTTTCTTGGCATTCATAAAAATATTTAATTCCTGACTCTTGCCCATTCACTCTCAATCAATTGCACTGAAATGCATTTTCCCTGAACTCTGCTCACTCTGAGGCAGTTTAAAAACAGTACAGCACACTTCATTCCCAAGCCAGTGCTGTGAAATGACAGATTATCACAAAGACCAGTCTGTGGTGGGCTCTGTCATAACAAATGCTGGGTATACGACTGGGCAACGCAAGCTCCATCTCCTCAACGATGGAGTCGTTCTGGTTTGGATTTCATACAGAGTTGTTTGCAATAAGCATCCATGGGAAGTTTATCTGTAGCATCGGGGCACAAAGTGGGGTTAAACAGATTTTGAAACGTAAGAGAACTGGAGGGGAGGATGTCAGAAAAGGGCAAGTGGTGCAATTTTTTCAACTCACTTCAGAAACTGGGTGCGATTTTTCAATGAACTTTTTGCATTTGAGTCAATTGAGGGATGGAATAAGGCTTGTGACATACCCAAGGGTATGCAAGAATCACTGCCACAGCCTCATACTGATTCCAGCATCATGCTGGGTTCCAGTCCTTTCCTGTACCTCCTAGATGAACTCTCTAAATCTTCTTGTTGTTTACTCCAAATACAACAGTGCTACAATTAGTCCTTCCTCCTCCATCCATAGGGCTAAAATCCTACATCAGTGGAAGTGTGCCAGGATCCTAGGACAGAGCCAGCAGAGGCTGATGGTGGTCAGCACTGAGGTGAATTGGCAGAATTCTGTGGGGGCCCAAAGTATAACATGGGCTGCTGCAAGTCAGGATATGCACACAAAGCTACTGGTGCAGGAAGCAGCAGGAAAAAAAGGGTTACCGAATCATTGAAAGTAGAGTTCTTATTGATCATAAAATCTAAATTCTTTCACCTGGTTTAGGATTACCATAGAGGTGATCCCTACCTATATCTTTTGTTATCTCTGTATCTGCCCATCAATGAATTTATTCATTCCCTATATTCCCTCTGATCAGTGTTGTTTAACAATTTTTTTCTTTACCCCCCTCCACTTTTTTTTTTTGGCTACAGAAAAATCTCATTCAATCTGTGCACACCCTTGCTTGTTAAAAGTTGCACCTCTGCTTCTGACTTACCACTCTCTTAATCAAAAGGGCAGGAGGAAGCAGTTGGGATTCATTCTTATCCTTTTTATTTTTTAAACTACACGTCAACTTCCTAAAAGGATGTTTGGCATAGCTGAGTTCAGGCATGTAACGTACAATGTTGGCATGATCAAAAGGCTGCAGGGCTGCCCACTGCTAAAGAAGAGGGGAAGAAAGGAAACTGGAATCTCCTCTGAAGTGTTGGAGAACATATGAGCCAACTGTATCCACTAGAAATGCTGTTTCTAGTAACACTAGAGACAGGTCTGAGACACAAAATATAGGTCCAGATCCAGATCCTAAAAACTAAATCTAGGAGTATTCTGATACAGATTTTCCAGCTTGAATAAAAAGGGGGATTTATGTAGATAGAGCACTCTAGGGGGTCTGGTTTTGTTTTCTCTGTATTGCACCTTCAGAGTTGTGAGAACTCGGCCTGTGTAGAGAGATAGCAGCTGCTCGCTCTCTCTCTCTCTCTCTCTCTCTCTCACACACACACACACACACACACACAGTTTTATATTGCCACTCATCCCTGTGCTGCTTTTGTTTCGCCTTGTTATTGTTTTCCTTTTTTCTAACAGTCATTTTAGATTGAAAGTTTATCAATGACTTACTCTGTGTTGATGGGATCATAAAAGAAGTAGATTAGATGTCAAGGTATTATTCCTCAGATTTTTTGTTTTATGATTTTTCTTCCCACAGTTCTTTTTAAATGATTCTTTGGAAGTTTTAACTGAAGACTGTTTCTTTTACTGAGATTTTTTTTGTTGTTTTGTATTTATGCATTTTAAAGTCAGGTTAATTTTGTGCTGGCAAAGGGCACTGGGATGACAGCTTTAGAGAATGAGGTTTTCATATCCACAAGGTAAGCACAGTGCCAGTGCAAATTTCCTCATGCTGCTTTGTCACCGGGTACAGCTACTTAGAGACCATATCTTGGAAAAATGGCATAGATCAGCCTCCTTGGCCCTTCAGTCCTTGGTATCTTTGCTAAGAATGCTCATGGGGGTAAGTGTGGTATAGACAACCTGTTGACGAGGAAGCACACTGAGACTCACAAACTCATTTCACAAGGCCACCAAACAGAAACAAATTTATGATCACTATCAACCTGGTAGTGCTGATTCCAACAATCTATTGGAGGCGGAAAAAGTCTATTTCCCATGATAGCTCTCCTGGAATTTTCTTTTCAGGACCATCTCACATGCAAGCCAGTTTGTTCCTGTAGGGTTGCTTATGGGGGCTGGGCTGGGCTGCAGGCATTCATTTATTCTTCCTCTTTTCTGATGCAATGTTCCTGCTGTTTCAACCACACCATGTTTGTTCCATTTTGCTCTGCTTCTTATGAGAATTTTCACACCTCTCTGCAGAAGCTCAGCATTAGAGAAGAGTTCAACTGTCCCATGGGGTTCAGCCAGGTGCCTGAGCTCTCAGAGGCCTTCTAGAAACACTGGTGGTCAGAACAGTTTGTGTTGACCCTTCAGTGAGCCTGAATTCGGTTCACCAGCCAGAAGAAACTTCAGATATCAATTTCTATTTAACACAAAACTCTTAAGTATAGATAGATTTCAGTCCCAGAACAGCGTCCAGAAACTTAATTCCCCCAATTTCAAAACACGTGAATAATAATCAGAATTTGAAATCAGTTTCCAAAGGGAAGAGTCTCTGAATTGTATGTCATGGAGTTTATGGGATATGTTCCCAGAGGAGAAAATATCTGTTTGAGCATTGGCCTTAATGTCCTGATAACAGGATATTTGAACAGCTATACTCCGTCTGTAACAAAGAGCTGACATGGACACTACCATTTATGTTGTTTTGAAGTCTCTCTGATTTAGCTCACAGATGACAATAAAGCATGGAAAGCTATGCTAAGTCCATAAGCAAGTGACTGTGGGAGAGGCAGTGTAACCTAATGGATAAAGCTCTTGACAGGGATACAAGAGTGACTGTGGCTAAATCATTTAAATTCTTCATGCCTCAGTCTCCCCATCTTTTATAAATGGGGATGATGATGCTTATCACCTTTGTACAGGAATTTGAGACCCGTGGATGAAAAATTCTGTTTCAGAGCTAAGTGTTATAATATGTCTTCTTATTTTACATGTTTGTTCATAAGCAAATGGGGTGAGAAGCAGAAGTGATTCTTGTTCTCAAAGAAATGCCAAAATGGCAGTCGGAGGGCAAAAAAGACTCCAAATATATCCTGGGGGTGGAAGAAAAATAATCTTTTGCAAAGTTCCTCCCAGTGTATTGAGATGACTATTTGCCAAGAACAAAAAGCATGAGGGCTCTGCATATTCCCCCCATCCATTTTTTTTCTTTTTTAAGTTTCTGTAAGATTGTTTCCTTTGTTTTCCTCAGAAGTTGGTAACTAATTTTAATAACTACGAATTTGACCTGAAACTACCAGTACTAAGACAAATTCACCTTTACATTTTAATGTGTCATATAATACAGCAAGCTTGTGCTTCGTGTTGCAGCTGGTCACGGCAAGGGTCAGCAGGGAATTTGTCCATACATGCTGGAGTTTCAGTATTACACACCTGACTTCTTGCACTACTGAGGGAGAAACACTTTCCCTGCATATTCAGTATTGGTAGTTTCCAGGGTGGAGTGCAGATGAGAGAGATTGATGGTCTTCAGTAATAGTGATAATACTCTGTTTATAATGGAGTGGGAAGCTTTTAAAAATGCTTCATAACATCTTTTTAAACTTCACAAAGTGTAGGTTACCCCTTTGGCTTATCAAACGTTTGATGCAATGCTTGCAGCATTCACTGAAAGCACACAAGTCAGCTGGGGCACCTTACTTGTAAGGCCCCACCCCCACCCTGGCAAGGCATTCTGATCTATAACCGTCTAGGATCAATTCCCAATTCTCAAAAATGTAAAATAAAATAAAATAAAATGTGCTACTTCTGCCACATGCCATTAATCATAAACTGCTATTGCTTTCATTTTACTAGTAAGCCCATCTTGCTGTTCAAATCTCTAATTTTCCACAGTGACAGAGCAGTTTTCTATACATCACTCAGCTCTGCCAGTTTCCAAGATATGCTCAGAATTGAAAAAAAGAGCCAAGCACGGTCGGTAAAATATACGCAAATTGTGCAACACATTTGCATATCTTTTTGCTGAGAGTTCTGTTGGTAGAGGGATTTCTGACATTTGGCCTGTCCCACATGGACCCAAATGTCAGGAAACCTCCCCGCTCCGGCGTTGGGACCCTGCTTCTTCCTCATGACATGAGGTGTACAGGGATGTTGACAGAATGCTCCTGACCGGCAGCTCTCTTCCGACAGATCTGCTGTCTAGACGCGTGCTCTGTTGACAAGTCTTCTGTCAACAGAAGTTTTGTTGACAGAAGCCTGCAGTCTAGACATAGCCAAAGAACTCCAGTCAAGGTCATTAAGTTTTCTGTTGCATTCATATCTTGCCCCAACAGTAGAGCACACAAGTTATGAAATAAGTCCATTGCTGAAAAGGTTAATAACATTAATATTAATAAAGAAAAATAGGCATTACATTGCACAAACCAACCAGCATTTTAGAATGGAGATTCTAATAAAAATGGAAAGGAAATATTCACATTACTTACTCTCATATGCAAGCTGGAAGTCTCAGCCTGAAGTCACAAAATGATACTGATGAGCTTGCACACATTAAAGACAATGCTTCACAGGTCATTTTAAGTTACTAATAAAAGAAAAACAATTCCTAAACATTGAAGAAATTATCTGTGATTCTGCTATTAAAACTACAGTTATGTGGCTGAATGGTTAAAGCAGGGGACTGGTAGAAAGGACTCTGGTTCCACTCCTGATTCTGAGCTGCATTCACCAACCTCTGCCTCAGTTTCCTGATCTTTATAAAAATTTTCAAAATCCTCCATGAAGACTAATGAATTAAGACTTACAATCTCCCATGATAGTAGGTCACTATCAAAACCCTCTTTGGAAAAATAAGGTAAATGAAAGCATCAAAAAGTAAAGTGACTCACCCCCGGTACACAAGTTAGTAGTTAAACATTATCTTGTGGCGCCCAGAAACTATGATGATGGGTCCATTAGCAACGCAATATATTAGACAGGCGGGAAGATATTTTAATTTAAAAAAAATCCATCATTTTATCTATTATATTTTCACCCAATTTTAGAAGAAATAGCCTTTGCCTCCTATTTTCTGACAAATAAGTTACAGCCTCTACAGCCTCTTTACATCTAAAATCTGGAAGGTTATCCCATTGTGATATTTTCAGTGAGAAGTTGTGTGTGTGGTATTTACATGCATATGGTGTTTATAAATTGTTTTTTAACTTTAGATATTTTATTCATTTTTCCACATGGCACAAGTAGAACACACATCTTTGTTGGATAGACACCAATACTGTAACATAACTTTATATCTCAGGCACTCAAATTCTGCCTGAGCAAGGCTCTACTGAAAGAGCTGGAGTGCTGAATAGAGAACACGTATCTTCAAGCACCCAGCACCGCACAGAAGGGCTCAGTGCTACACAGTTTCATTTGCCTATTTGGTACAAAAATTAAAAGATTGTGGCCACTTTCATCATTAAATGTAGAGATGTGGCCCATGGAAACTACAGATCCTAGCATTATCTTGATCCTGCTGTGTGCAGGGGCATGCTGTCTCCATCGGCTGCACCACCATTTTCAACATGAGGCCAGCCACAGACTGTGTTTGGCTTTAGGGCAATTTTCCTTCATCTGCTCTACATTTAAAATCTAGTCTTTGACAACACCAGTGATCAGAACCTGACATAAACAATGGGGTGAATAGAAAGGAACAGCAGCAGCCAAACTATTCTTCTCATAACAAAAGGGTTACAAGGTTGGCCCAGTGATATTTTGATCAGTGTGCTGAATGTTATTTGCATTCCACTGACTGGCAGATATAGATAGATAGATGTATGTTCAGCTTGTTTTAATGGATTCACTGAAAATACCTAACAGACTGCACTAGGGTAATACGTTTACAGACACTGAGCTATAACCCTTTGCTCATGTAAATGGAGGACCACAGAGCTTGACTCCCCGGTCTAGAGAGAAGTCTGTCCTTTTAATGCAGACCTTCATGCCTCATGTTTATACAAAGTTGCTTATTTAACTGCTACACCTCTTTCATTTAAACTGTGCTGCTGTCTCAGGTGTCACTTTAAGAAGCAGAGGCATCAGTTTAATTGATTTTCCAGGCCAATGAGCGCCACAGATCACACCAGAAGGAAAATAAAAATATATTTTTAAATGATGAAAGAATTACTAACTTAACTGAATATTTTTATGCAAAGATTTACATGACTAGATGTCATTGTGGTTTTATTTAAATGAAATTTAAGAATGGAAAATTGGTCCATTTAAAATGAATATTACTCATATTCCTATAGGTAACAATTAACACCTAGTTTTCACGCAGAGATCTCAAGAAAAGTTACAAATGATGTAAGTATCCCTGTCTTAACAGCTGAAGAAACTGAAGTGAAGAGATGGTAAGGTCTCAATTTTCACGTGAACACCAATTGTGGGTGCTGAGCACTGAGGCACACAAAATTAATAGTCATTCGTGAAAAATTTGGCCTACATCACTTGCCCAGAGTCACACAGTCATTGATCAATAAAGGATTAATGGTCAGGCCTCCTGACTTATGCGATAACCAGTGGCTCACTTCACCCGCCAATTAATATGTTTCCATCAGCTTTCACTCACATGTTGAAATAAACCCAAACATGATTTTTAATGCTTGTGCAATGTATCAGACTGACAAACTGGGAAACTAGGAAGCCAGTTTCTAATGACAGTAGGGGTCCAGGAGCAATGCACATTTCTCTCACCTCCCTAGTCCTGTAAAGGTGAAAGTACATTCCATCTTAAACGGAGCATTCTATTTTTGGAATTCTTGTTGACTCACCCAGTGAGAGAGCCCGTCAATGGTAACGGAGGAATATGCAAGAATCGATAGTGTAAAACAATGAATGAAACAACAACAGAGCAGAAATCTTAGCTCAAAAGATCCTAATATCCACCACTTTGACTTTGGCCCTGTGCATAACCGCACTTTAAAGAAAAGGTTTAAATTCCTTCCTCTCTGGTGTGGTAGGTCACACTCCTGTGGACCTCTAGTTTCATGGTTTAGACACAATAAATCCTGCAGCTTGGCAAGAGATTAGACCAGTTGACGCTTCTAGTCCCTTCTAACTCTATGGGTCTATGATTCTACAAACACTTGAATCAGTTACGAATCCTCTTTGCATATTTTCTATCTCACACTTTATCTCCTCCATTGTCTCCTTCCCTAGCAGTATGTCACTTGTGGGACTCAAGGGAATGGCTTTAGAGAGGCATGGTATACATAGGGGTTGTGCTGTGGTGTGGTGGATCACAGGATGGCACAGCACAGTTATCTTCACATGTGCAAAGGTGCATGTCTATAACTGAAAGTGGGAAAGGTCAGACATGTCAGCTATGATGGTAAGAAACAGCTTTGCTGGTGAGAGTGGGCATGTGATTCCTTTGCTGCTCCCAGTATGTTTCAGCTTTCTGAGTCACACTGGCAAAAAGACTGAGTCCCCAAAGCAGGAACATAAGGTGTACCCTGTGCATGAAGCCTTGCCTTGTATCTTGACATTCTCACATCTTTTATCCGTCTCCCCCCACCACTCTGGAAGCTGAACTGCTTTTCCAACCACTAAGCTAGCACTGAGTGCAAGGGTGGCAGATAGCTGTCATTTTATGGAACTGCTCGCTACACAAGCCTCTGAAGAGATTTATTATTTATAGGCACATAGATGAAAACATTAAGTACATACATATGGGCATGCATACCCTGGAGGGGGAGGGGCAATTACTGCTAGGCAGTAATTTCAGCTTGAAGTTCCTATGACTTAAATAGCCACTTGAGCTCTGCACTTACAGTTTACGATGTCAATAGAACCCCTAAATGAAATTACAGCTTTCTGATACGCAGCAGGATAGCTTTTCTTTGCCGTGTAATACATGCGGCCAGGAGCAATTGCTCTATATATGGAGCTTGACTAAAGCAGAGTTTATCATAAGACTGTTCCCAATAAAATATGATTAGGCTCCTTGTTTGCTGGATAAAAAGTCTAATGACTCAGGGTGCGCCTGATAGCCATGTTTCTGTGTACTCAGACATACGCCCTGAGGTGAACTGGGCAATCCACTGCTTCAAAGCACCAGGCTATTTCAGTTGCACGGTAATTTGCACCTGCTTTGTTTTGCCAGCACTATAAGCCCATGCTAGCTCTACAACTGACATGTATTTTTGGAACTTGAAACATGCACAGAGGAAAATGAAACAATCCAGCAATGAGGGTATCTTACTTGCTGTGTTTATAGGCTTTTCTATTACGCTAATTGCTGTAGTACCTGAGCATCTCACAGATACTAAGGAATCTTCCTCCTCAGGTCAGGAATCACTTTGTCCAGTTCACAGACTGGGAACTGAGGCACAGTATGGAACTAAGTAATTTTCCCAAAATCGCCCTGTGAGATTGGAGCTAGGATTAGGACTCAGATTTCTTGAGTGACAGCTTCCTCTTGAATTTTAACAACAAACAAGCCTGACAGCAAGAAAAGACCACTGTGCCTGTTCTCATGCATATGGCCATTTTTTTATGCCTCACTTGAAGGCATGAATATAGGGAAAGTTTATGTCAATACTTAGCAGGTGCCATTTTAGATCTTAAAGGCGTAAAGGGACTTCGAAGTACCCCGATCATTTCAAAGTACTGGCGGGTGAGCCATGGCTAGACAGAGCCAGCACCTCAAAGTTTAACACTTTGAAGTTGCCATGGGGTGGGGGTAGGGGGAATTTGCTTAATGAAGTGCTGCATATGCACCACAGCACTTCATTAATAAACTCCCAACACCCTACTTACCATGCTCCCTTCGAAGTAGGGAGCTAGCGTAGACAAGCCCCAGGTGACTGGTAATGTCAAAGTTACTTCAGTTTTTGGGTGCCCAATTTCAGATAGATACCTTCAAGGCCCCTTGTAGTCAGCTTCAGGCAAACACCCAAAATCCCAGGTCACTTTGGAAAATCTTAGCCCATGTCTTGTGAGAAAAATAATTATGCTTGGCCAGCAAAGCTCCTGATCTGCAGTGGCATCCCTGCTCCCGTGGACCTTAGTATGTCTGTAGAACTAGAGGAGAGCCCTTTTCCCCAGTCTACCCATGGTAAGCAGGTAAGGACTTCCACAGCTCTTCACAGAAAGGGCATGCCCACATTAGGGAAAAAAATGGGTCAAAGTATTATAAATAACCACAAAGTCTTCCCACATATGGATGCACTGGAATGCCCTTTACCTCCCTTTTGCCTGTTTTACTTAAAGGTAATGCTGCATTTTTGCATTTTAATAAGTGTTGTTTTACTTATTGAAACATTAATTTAAAATTATTATTATTGCTATTTCTAATGGCTTTTTCTAGTTTAAGTTGAACTATATCTTTACAGTAATTAACTAGTATCTCTGTCTCTCTCTGTGTGTGTCTCTCTCTACATATCTGTATCTAGCGCTGTTTCACTTCAGTAATTTTCACTGGCATATTATGTTTCACATTTTGTTTTTGATTTACACGAAGGAATTTGGAGGTGTTACATAAGATCAGACGTAATGAGTCAGACCAAGTTAAACTACTATGAAGACACTGATGATGGCTTTCATTCTGCACAGTGTACCAACACAAAAGTACAGACTAGTGGTTAAAACAGGACCGGCAGTCAGACTAGCTAGGTTCTATTCCCAAAGCTGATACTGACTCATTGTTTACCATGGGGTAAGTAATTGTACCTTTCTGTGCCTCAATGTTACCCTGGGTGACTGGGAAGATTTAATTTATCATTGTTTACAAAGCACTTTGAGACCCTCAGCTGTAAGTTGCTATACAACAGCACTGCTAACTATCATGTGCAAATAACCACATTCATAGAAAAACAAACAAGGCCCATCTTTGAAAGAATCCCTCTTCCCTCTATTTAATGGAAAGAAGGATTCTTTCAAAGAGGAGGTTTACTTTCCAAAGAGCAGCATCCACACTGGCTTTCTTCTTTCAAAAGAAGCTCTTCTGAAATTACAATATGCAAATGAGGTATCAAATATGCAAATTTATACAGCATTTGCATGTTTGATTTACCTCATTTGCATACTTCCAAAAGAGGAATGCACATGTGGACACACCCCAAGAGATTTAGAGCACCACAAATATTCTTAAAACAACACAGAGTTTAAGTATTTTTAAGCATTGCTTTCTCATCTGCACACTTCTGGTTAAAGATTCCAGTGACAGCTCTTACCTCTTAAGTCTTCTGAGTAGCCAGAAAACAAGAATTTCATTGGCAGCAGAAGTCTCAGAGCTTTGAGCAACTTTTCCTTTCAGAAGTATTGATGTCTGTCTGATTGATCTACTCCAGGGCCAGCAACGCCCAACATGGGTGCCAAGTGTGGCATACAAGCCTATTTTCATCAGTACACAAGGTGGGAGCTCAGCCCCACCCTTTCACCCCCATGCAGCCAGGAGCTTGCTCAAAGCCACGTTGCCTGTGGCTTAACAAAAGACCAGCTAATGCTATCAATCACCACCTAAATGGTAAAACTCTGCATCTTTATTTATTAATTAAGCTGTTGTAAGTAGGACTATTAGTGACTTTCAAAAATATCACCAGCATTCAGATTGTACGTAGATCAAAAGGTCAAATTTTGGCTCTCAACCTCAGAAAGGTTGTTGACCTCTGATCTACTCTAATCTGTCAAGAGAAAGTAAATCAAGAACAAGTTTCAAAGGGTAGATCTTAATCTAAATTCCCCTAAAGTTTGTGGGTTTCTAGAACCATTATAGAGATAAAATACAACCTTTAGGTTTGGATCCGGATCTAAACTTTCTGTAAGTTTGGGGATGTTCGGACTTGTTGGTTTGTTTCAGCAAATTAGGGACCAGCAGCCAAATTTAGATCTTAATCTCAGTCTCCTTAAATTTTGGAACTATTTGGATTTGGGGCCATCTCTAGTAAATTATGACCAGAAAGTTATTTTACTTATATGTACAACTTCTTTACAGGCAGAATCAAGCAAAATGACAGTTACCCAACCACAAAATTAACCTGGGTGTGGATTTTGTTAAGAGCTAGACACTTAGTTCAGGTTCATAGGAAAGTTCCCTGGATATATGTGAATGTTAAGACCAAATCTAAGCTCAGCTTTGAGAAATCAGTAGGGCCAGTTTACGGCATTACTTGAAAAACCCAATTTCTGGTGCAAAATCATATGTATGTTAGCATTTTGGACTGAGTTCCACTTAGAGCTTTCAGGTTCAGTCAAATTTTAAGATACAGCTGAAACAGTGGGAGAGACTAAGAACCTCACGGAGATAAAAAACACAGATAGAATTTGCAGAAGCAGCCACGCAGTAAAATCACCAAACATTATTTATTGGTTATAAAGAAATATCCTGACTAAACCCTACATGAAAACACTGGGTATCACATTGGGCTCAACTGTCTACTTCATCTGAAGTCAGTGGCAAAACTTCTAGTAGTGTCAGTGGGAGAACGATCAAGCCAAAAGCCTTTATATATGTTCCACACAGCCTACGAATGCTGGTAGAAAGTGGCTGACTTTCTCTACAAAGTCCACTGATATGCACTTATTGGTCAGTGCCAATGACCTGCGGAGTTAAATGTCTCTGGAGGTAGGGGATGCACACATGTTGATGCACCTGCTGAAAGCTTCCACTTCAAAAGCAGCAGGATGAGAGTGGACTGCAGCCCACAATTAGCATCCCATGTGAGTTATGTTGGCACCATTAAAGATTTTGTTCTTATAGTAATGACATGTTTCAGAGAAGAGAACAGTACCTAAAAATGCAAATATTTTGACTGACCTGTGTTTTTCCCTATTCCTACTTTACTAATGGTACACAAAATATGCATGCTTTTAAACTTGAGATGACAAAGGAGAATAAGAACAACCTACCCACTGCCTAGGCACAACAACAATCACAAGATTAGGAAAAAATTATATTTAACATGGAGTGGGGAAAGAGACCGGGTGTAGTTTGGGACTAGAAGTGGGGAGCTATCAGTTCTATTTCTTGCTCTGTAATTAGCTCTTCCTTGAACAAATCACTTCAGCTTTTTGTGCTTCATTTTCTCCATCTGCATAATTCCACTTAAGTATATCACAATGTGTTGTAATACTGCAGTCATTAGTGTTTGTAAAGCACTTGGACAGTAGCCTTACTAAAAAGAAAATATTATTTCCCCATTGCCCTGACAACCCATTTCCCTACGTGGACTCAGAGAAAACAAGGCAAGAGAGAAAGGTAGAAAAAAAAAACAAAAACAACCATCTCCCCCCTGCCCCCAAAAAAAAAACAAAAAAAAAACCCCACCAATCACAGACCAGCAGTCGATATACCAACTAGGTTTTTTTCTATTCCCGGAGGCGGCCTTCACATAACCACTTTCCTTTTCCTATGCATCCTCTGTAGAGTTTCTTTTCTGCTTGGCTGGGCAATCAGGTATTCAGAGCATAATGTAAATGCTCAGAACACAGAGGCATGAAAAGTTGCCAGGCAGAAACTTCAAATGAAGGATTAACATTTTTTTCTCTGACCCCACACTCTCCCCCTTACCAGCTCACCCAGTCCTCTTGTCTCCTTCAAGCACCTTGTTAGCTGTTGCTAAGTCTGACACCCACAGGTGGCAGCAGGAAAGTCTACCAATGCAAGCTAAGTCACCCTAAACATAAGGTCTATTTGGTCTCTCACTGCCCAGTGAATACAAAGTGCAGTCTCCTCAATGCTGCAAAAACTGTTAAAAACTCCATCTCCCAGTGTGTGTTATTTAAGAACAAAAAAAAAAAAAACAAAAACAAAAAAGCCTTGTTTCCTGCTTTGCTTCAAAGGCACCAAGAATAGAATCCTTGACACATCAAATTCTGGAACCTCACCACTCACCAAGGCTGCAGTTCAGATCCAAGCAATGACGGAGGAGAATCACCTCACAGCCTCTTGAGAGTAGTAAGGCTTGGCTGCTAAACTCCCCCTGCCCTGATGGGCTTTTTGAGTTCACTGTGTTCCAGAGTGAGTGCCGAGGCAGAGAAATTAGGGAGGGGAGAGGTGGGAAGGAAAATCACTGGAGCCTCTTACGACCAAACTTCCACTAACCAAGAGGAAATGTCTTATAAACAAACAACAGCAAGAGACACACAAAAATCCATCCCGTCCTGCCAGAGGAATGTACATTATTGTCTCTCAATGGAAAGCTTTATACTACATCAGAAAGCAAGAAAGCAGCCATGTCTCCTGAAGCTACCTCCCTTGGAAAAAAAGAAGTGCAACATGAACTTTAAAAAAAAAACAAAAACCAAAACTTTGTTGGGAAGTTCATGCAATTTCCCAGTAGACAAACAAAACCGTCCAAATTCAACAGATGTCACTGTTCCAGGATTTACTGCAGCAGCTTATTAACGAAATTTTTTTTAACTCTGATCGTCACTGCACCATTAGGACTGCTTCAGAAGGGAAGTTCAAGGCAAGAGGAAGAAGGGGGAAGGTCGAACAAAATATACAGAGGCAACGATAGGCCATGAGTCCTGCAAGGGAGGTACTACTGATCTCCTTTTCTACCATACACCCCAAGCTCTGAGAAGATTTATGGGCTAGTAAGCTCATGCCATGATTCTCATCCCAGCGGGCTGGAATTCATGTTTCCTTATAGAATAGGTTTTATCTTACCATAGATCACAAGTGAAGTGAGCATGGTGATCTCAGTACAGTCCCTAGACTCCTGTGTAAAACAAAACAACTGCACAGCTTGGCACAATGCAGCGTGAGTCACAATTCGCTGTTTATGCAAAGCCAAAGACTGCAACAGCAGCAGCACTGAGTGCTAGATTTCAGAGCTTGTTTTGGGGAGGGAGCATGACTGCAAGAGCAGAGGGATGCTACAAGTAGACTGGCAAACCTGTTTGTGGGCCCAGGATTACACTAGAATAGGCTCTTGGTTAGAATGAGGCGCAGTGAAAAGCTGGGTGTTTGTCTAGGACAGGAACAGCAGGGGGTGCTGCAAGTTAAAAGTCAATTGTCAGGGGGAGCGATGTGGGAGGGGAACCATAAAGGATGTTGGAACAGCATTAAGTGAACTTTCAGAGCTGTGAGAGTGTGGCCCCTACTAAATCAATAGAGTCTTTGTTTGTCAAGACGGAATTTCAGTGGAAGAGCTGCACAGTGCTTGTCCATGTGGCTTTGCTGAGCACCAGTGTGGTCATCAGAGACAAATTAAAAATGTGTATTTTAATATGGTGCCTTGCTGATGAAATGATGCTCTCTCTTTCTGGACTCTCTTCCATGATAGGTTCTTTACAAATGCAGACTTGTTAGATGGAGGCATGTTTAGATAGGGGGTGAAAATCAAAAACAAAAAGCTGATTGAATTGAAGATGAAAGATGGATAAATACTGCTCTTTCAGGCTCAGGCCTCTTTGGGAAGCTATTATCACTAAGGCATTCTGAGGCCTAAAACTCCAAAGCAGACCATAAACAGAAAAAACCCAAACCAAAACAAGGAAGAATTTTAAAAGGCTCTTACAAGGAGAGAATGGTCAAAAGGACATCAGTAATACATCACATGATGAGCTGTGAGCAAGCAAAAGTTTACTCTAATCATGCCAATCTAAATGATTAATTTTGGATCTGACCCCCTCATTGATGCTTCATGATACCAAGCATTATTAACATGTAATTTGAATCCAAGTGTATATTCTCTCCAGCACAGTAAATTATTACCTGCTAGACTGACTCTGAAAAAAGTCCCATATTTCAGTTTCTTTCTTTACATAGCCAATATTCCTCCCAGCCCCATTTTTGGTACGTATTGTTTTTTTCATGAAAACCATTCTGCAGTTTCAAGTACACTCTGATTTTCTAACTGCAAGTGGTGGTGGAGGTTATCATCTCAGTAACCTTTTCCTGGTCCAGCCTTGTCACTTTAAAATGAATCTCTGCAGATAATGCACTGTATTTTCTTTCGGTCATTTGTTTACGTGTAAATGTTTGGAACCTCCATGCAGCTGTCAGATACTTGCTCAAACTCACTATAAAAACACTCGATAGTTTGTCTAAAGCCTTCAAACCAAGGGTGTTAACATGAGTCCCGAACATTGATGTGTTCAGCCTTCCAAAATCCACATGAGGTATTGCAGACCAGTATCACTGCCCCCATTTTACAGACAACAAAAATGAGGTACAGAGCAGCTCAATGTCGAAGAGTGAGTCAGGGGAAAGCTAAGAATAAAATGCAGAACTCAGCCCACTGCTCTAATCTGCTTCCCAGAAGCTAGTCTTACCTGTTTTGTCATCTAGTGGATTATTCTGATATTCCTTCCTCATTTAATGAGGTGTTTTCTGTATGGGTTTTGAAGAGGCATCTTTTTTCTCAACACAGAAAAATTGACCCTCATGACAGTGAAGCCCCCCTGAAGTCAATGAAAAGCCAGAATGAGCGGGTTCTCAGGCATCTTGGTGGTGGGTGTAGTACAAGAACCCGAAGAGCACATTCCTGCAGAAAATTTGAAGCCTAGTAAAACAGCCAACTCTTCTTCCAGCAGAAGATAAAATCTATAAGCCGATCAGCTGTCCTTGCATCCCCAATGATTCGCTGAATACAAAAAATTTGCAGAGATGAAAATGAGGGGCAGTATTTGGCCCTCTGTGCTTAATGAGTCCTGTGCTTAACAGACTAGGGATCACTAGCAGACATTAAATTAAGCACATTGGCATTTGGATTATTATTTAGTATCATTGAGCATTAGGGAAAACTGCAAAAAGAAGGGGGAAAAGAAGGCAGAATTAAACGTTCCATTAAAAAAGCCTACAGAGGTTTCCCAAAATTGGGACTGAAACAACTTATACATCAGACACCTGATGACGATCATGATCCAAATCTGAGCAAATTCCTCTGGTTGCCCGTCAATGCATATCCTTCACATTAAAGGTTTTAGAAGCAACTCTGAAGCTTATTTCACCAGCAACCACAGCCTTGGCCTCACAAAATAATAAGAGACAGGAGGACAATCATTTTCCTCCAGTTCTTTATTTTAACATTTCCCATTTGTGCCCTTTTTCAAAGTTTTAATTTGGTAAAGGCACTTTGCAGCCTGTCTTTTAACAGGTCACTAATAACTTAGGACGCGAGAGCTCATATTTATTTATTTTTTTCTTTCTTTTTTTGCTGCTGACGCCATTAAATATTTCATTTACCTTCAGTGTAGCAGGCTGCTTTGGAAAACTATTTTAATTTTTTTCTTTGCTGACATTGTTTACACACTGGTTCTAGGGATTTGTTCTTCAGCGTTAGACTCATATGCTCATATCTAATTAAGTAAAAATAATCAGTTGGCCACAAAAACAACTCCACTATGTGTACTCTATGTTCTAGTGAGGTCTTTTCAGAGATTCCTTCTGGAGGCTTTTGTTTTCCTTAATACATATTCTGTCATCACTGAAGCTTTACTGATGCTTCCTGTCTTGCCTGTTATCTCTGGGACTAGAATCTGGCAGACTGACAAGGGAGGCTGTGATTCTACAGGTGCACTCAAAATACACAACTTCCCCAGCATAATTGAATAATGTCCATTAAGAAACACAAAAGCAACTCAGGGACTCATCTGGCTGCATGATGCATGTTGCAAGAACATAGGCCTCAAGGAACCTGATACTCTCATGACCCCCTATGCAAGGCAAAGAAGAGCAACAAACATCAGAAGTGTGTGGGAGTGCAGGAAAGTGGTGCAGAAGCTGTTGCACATTCTCCTCCTCTTCATGCAGGTGGGGTCTGGAGCATGCATGCTGGGTACTACTCTGGGAACTAGCTGATGACTTCCACATGGATGTGAATTCAAGTCTCTGTTACACTAACCTCTGTGGGGAGGAAAGGTATTGGGATGACCCTGGCCACTTGCGGCAGGCTGAGAAGCATTACAGAAGAGCTGACACACGACAGGGCTGGAGCTGCCTTCCTCTGAGGATTGCTGGGAGCTACTGGATTTAGAGACTGTTTTCCCTGGTTTACTCAAAACTCCCTTCCCCCTGTGAGAACACTTCACAGAAACTCTGCAAAGCTCTTCTGGCACCCATGACGCCTCCTGTGTATTTCTCTATGTGTGAGAGTGCCTGCTGAAGGATGTAATGTGCCCAAAACAAACAAAAGCCTT
The DNA here is from genome assembly GCF_033958435.1 of Carettochelys insculpta. Taxonomy (NCBI): domain Eukaryota; kingdom Metazoa; phylum Chordata; order Testudines; family Carettochelyidae; genus Carettochelys; species Carettochelys insculpta. The sequence continues at coordinate 222,388,336 of NC_134137.1, forward strand.
GAGGATGTCATGACTTGCTCCCTTTGCACAGCCTCTCTCCAAGATCTTATAGCACTTGAGAAATGTTTACTCAACACCCATGTCACCCATTGTACCTAGTATTACATCACTGATTTACAGTTTGGCGCACCCCAATTAAGAGTCAGATACACAATTAGTACTAGACCCAAGATTAGAACCTAGGATTCTGGACTGCCTGTACTCATTCTGCTCTAACCACTAGAGAACATTGCATGACACAGTACCATCCCCAGGGAAATAATCTGTTTTAGAATCTTCCCCCTCTGTAATATAATACTCCTGTCACTAATTAGACAATCTCTCTGCCTATGTCACTAAGTTTGGACCTTGCACATGTTGCAGCTCACAAATAGCTCTAGATCATGATACATGGCTACTGCCAATAGTGTTATATTAGAGAAACAAAGCATGTGCTTAAGAGTATTGGACTTGGCTCAGGAGACCAATGGGCAGTTCCTCACAGACTCAAAGTCTGACTTATCTCTGTCCTGCCTCTCTTTATCTGTAATATGGGGTAAATAATATTTACATATGACATTGGAGCATTCCAAAAATAAATTAATTGAGCTAGATGAGGTGTTCAGAGACTCTGGAGATTGAGGCCATACAGATATCTACCTTTTCTTTCCCCTTAGGATATTGCAGAACGTTATGGAGACTACCATAACTCTTTTTTCCCAAATTTCTGAATCCTAAGAAGCCTCCATCTGCATGGAAAGCTGCCTTCAGAAGTGTCCGTGGTATGTATCAGATCTATTACACTGAATAAGGTCAGACTAGATGATGATAATGGCCCTTTTAGGCCTTAAAAATCTCTGAATGAGATGTGTTCACTGCTTATTTAACCTACTCTTGAAAATTCTGCTGCTGGGAACATCCTTGCATACCTGTAAACATTTATGAATGGTCCCATGGAAGTTTAATCTTATGGACTTTTCTCTGAGTGACAGAACTATTATCGATCACATGACATTATTTGTTTATGATCCACAGTAGTCCACCATCCAATTCTAGATTCACAATAAAGTTCTGGTCTCCGTTCTCACACCCTTTATTAAAATAAAACATTCCTACCTCAGAGACCATTTCTTTCCCACTATACTGCAGAGAGAATATTGTGTGAGAATATTAACCTAGGTTCTTTTAAAAAAAAATCCAACAAGATATCTTTCTGTTTCTTTAGGCACCTATATCCCTTTGGAAATATTGTCCCAGGTGACTAAAGCAAAGTCACACAGGAAACCTGTAGCAGAGCTAGAAACGGAATATAGTCTCAAGGTAGTATCCTAACTCCTCCATTTCTTACATCTCATGCCTACAGATTACGGTTATGAGTGCAGAAGTACTACATTAGATTAGATTAACTGACTTTCCAGTAGTCTCTCCAGAGTATAGTATCTAGTTCTATACATAGATATTTTGCTAGTCTTCTCCAGATGCAAACACAGGTTTTTTGCAGCTTTTTTTGCAGAAGCCATTCAAATGGACAGTCCCCAAAACATGCCTGGGTTGTTAAAAAAAAATAAAACAAAAAAAAGCCAACTCATGGATGTAGGAACAGTCACTCATGGTTTGTAATGGGCAAGCAAATAATTTGCATTTGACTGTGCCTTCTACTTGCAACTAGCTTTTCTGCTGTGACCCACTATACTTACCTTGTCTACTGCTCTAACCAACAACATGTCTTTTTAATCTGCTTTCCTGGGGTCTGCATTTGATTACAGCATTCATGTTCTATTTAGATTCCTTTGTATCATGCCCTGTGGTGCAAGCACGAAAGGTGTTATTTATAAAATGAAATTCTGTTGTATTACAGTTTCGATTCAAAGACGACAAATGATATTAAATACTCACTTTATTTAATAATAACTTATATTTATTAACTCAATTTCCTTGCAAGATTAGACATGGGAGGGCAGAGCAGGTTATTAACTCATGAAAAGGTTTCAGGCAACCCCCCAAATATATGTATTATTTCAATAATTTCTATTTAGAGGGTCAGGATGTGCACCTCCATCTTAGCACAGTGGCTTTGTGTAAAAAAGGTATTATTGAAATAATGCATATATTGGGGGTGGGTGGTTGACTGAAACCTTTCCATTAGTTAATAACCCGCTCTGCCCTCCCATGTCTAATCTTATAAGGAAGTTGAGTTAATAAGCACCTTTCCCCCCATACACTGTTTCTACTACCTTTGCAGGAAACAGTATATGGGAAAAGGGTACTACCCCTTTAAGGAAAAACCTGACAATATTCAGGAGGCCCTATCCTGCCCTGTAGCTGAGCTATTTAAACACAGGAACAGGGAAATGAGGAGACACAGAGAAGGGAGGAATAGAGAGTAGAAACCAAGGAGACCGCAGTGGAAGGTGACTTCTCTCTCAGGCGCCAGGAGACAAACCTAACCTGACTCACAGACTTGGATTTTTAACTTTATTTGGTAACTCTGCATCAGGGTTCCAACACACTGTTTGTTGTAATGATGCCGGTCCTGAAATCTTTTTAAAAGGGATGTGACTTTTGGTTCACGTGTGCTGGCTTCTCACACGTTACTTTGCTGAACTCCTTTCTCAGCTCCTCTACCTAAAGTTCCACTTCATCATGAGCACCCTTCCTTGAGAGTACAGGTCTTGTCTATGAGGTTGGCATGCACCAGCTGAGGAGCAAACTCTTCCAATGCTGACACCTAGAAAGACTACATAAGTAGGATGACCATCCGTCCCATTTTTACCCAGCCAGCCCCTAATTTAAGCTCTCTCACAGGCATCCTGACTTTTTTAAGAAAACAGACAAATTGTCCCATATTTTGCAGTGGTCTTGTTCCCCGGAACCCTGAATCTTGGTGTGGCAGCCTCTCCTGCCAGGGAGCTCCTCCACTAAGTGGCTGCCCTGTTCCCCGGCGCTCTGCACCTTGTGGCAGCAGCTTCTGCTGCAGGGGAGCTCTTCTGTGAGGCAGCTGCCCCATTCCCTGGCATCCTATGGCGGCAGTCCCCGCTGCCAGTGAACTCCACAATGGGTGACTGCCTCATTCCACAGCCTCCCAGGCCTCAGGGAGGCAGCTTCTGCTTCATTCCCTGGCCCCCTCTGCATGGAGGCTCTGAAATACCCCCAACTGTGGATTCTTGATCCCCATCCTCTGTTCCCCTTCATTCCTGGTGCCTTCCCATTGGAGGCTGCAGAGCCCCCATCCTTGGGTGCCTCATCCTGGAGGAGCAGCCCCCATTGCCAAGGAGCCCGGACATGGGACAGCAGCCCTGTCCCCATTCCCAGAGCCCGATGTCCCATATTTGCCCTCGGGCAATGTGGCCATCCTATATATAAACCATCAGTAGATGCTTATGAAGCATCCCATCTTTACCCTAACTCATAGGTGAGTTCTACCAGTCTAGGGAGAAAGTGTGGCACGTTTTCAAACCTGTGCTCTTCATGTAGAAGCACAAACACATTTGATTGAGGCCCATTTCTAAGCAAAAAGTGAACTTGTCAAGCTCCTTTTCCTAAAAATGTTTCACAAAACAGACACAGTTCATCTAAGCTGAAATCTGTAAGGTCCACAAGACAGACCTGAGTCTGACATGGGAAAATGAAATACTGTCCATGTCATGAATGCTATAGGCAGAAAATTCCCTCTCCGAGGCACATGACAGATAAAAACTTTCACCCCAGGAGTTGTGGCACAGTTAGAGGTGAGTCATCAACATCTGGATTCATTAAACCCAAAGGTGCCACTCAAATAAGACAAGCTGTTGCTAGAACAAGAGAGATTAGACTTTTTAACTATCTGATAGATTAAAAGGAAATTGTCAGGATATGTTAAATGGATATTCAAGTACTTTGGGCCCCAATTTTCACCTACTTTAAGATCTTAAAGCTGTATGTGAGGCAGAGATCAAAAATAAGAAGTGACAACTTTTTATTTTTTTCATACATGGTATCATTGTCAAGAATGATCAAGTGCAATGTGAAATTCACTGCTTGAAGATAATGAACAGCGTAGAACAGATGAGGAATAAAACAGAGGGTAAACTGGGGTCAAAAGTGACCAAGAAGCAGCCTTACGCTGAATTTTTCAACAGTAGATACAATAACTGCAACCACAAAAGATATTACTCCACAGCACCAATAAAAATACACACTTGAGCCTGTACAGGCAATATGGCTTTTGTCTACCACTCCCTCCTGAGCCCCAGACATCTTTGATTTGAATTTTATTCCATAATGTTAAACTCTTCTCCCCCTTACAGGAAAGCTGGTGAAAGTATATTTGCAAATAAAGGGAAGCTTTTGGAATTCTTGACAATCACAAGTTGGTCATCACAAGCATGAGAAGTGACCTAAATGGAAAAGTTATAGATGTACAGGCACAATGGTCTGAATAGCTCTACATATTACGAAAGTGCAAAATGCCACATTTCAAAATTACTAAACAAAATTTGGCTTGTTATATCTTAGTGAAATCTACAAAACAAACCAAGTTTGAACACTGATTTTGATCTTATTTTAAATTAGGCAGACAAACTTTTCTTACTGGGACACATTGGAGAGTATAATTCCCTATCACACACACTTCAAAAGCTATTTTTTTTCAGACAAATTCACCTCTCAGGTAAGCATGAAAAATTTCAGACCCACGTTAGTTTGAGAAAGTTGTGAGCACATGAAAATATGAAATAAAAATGGAAACTGCATTAGTAGCGTCTATAGAGTATGTTACTGTGCCTGAATTAATTACTATGATCAACATGAAATGAAGAAATTAGGGTTGAAAGTAGTCTGTGATCCAAGAACACAGATTATGAATGGCTTCCTTGATGTGCTGCTTTCCAAACCCATGCACCTTCAATTCTTCCATACCTGCTCATTGAAGGTTCACATCCACCGCATTTGAGCATCTCAAAACAAGCAGAGCAAGGTAGAAAATCTGTCCCATTACTTTCAGGCTTTTAAAAAGAGATTAAATCCAGAAATACTGCAAAATCTGGACTCACTTTTGAGCATGTTTGGCTTTGTGGTTTTGGTTCAGGTTCAATTTTAATTAAGTTAATAAGAAAAGTAGTTGACATACGTTCAAAACCCAGTACAACTCCCATAAAAGTCAAGGAGTCACCAGCTTCAGTGGAGGTAGACTAAGCCCTAAGACAATGAATTTCAGCTGTTTGATGGGACTGATTGACTAGCCGATACAACAATGGAAGAATGGGAGATAAACAGTTCAAAATGACCCAGAGTTAGGGCGAAACTTGATGCATGCATTTTGTATGACCCATGAGCTGTGATCACTGCAGCTATGATTACTAGAGAGATCTGTAAGAGATGCTGCTGGGACAGGACACACAGCACACACTGTACCACCTTTCTAATGTGCTACTGCAATACATTTTGATTCATATTTTGCAACCAGTGATCTGTCCCCCACTCTCTTTTCCCACCCTGTAACGAGCTATCTGAACATCAAATGCAGATATACCTTCCCCAACTCTCCCCACTGCAAAATATCAGTTTGGAACAGTCATATTTCCACTCAATCAGGAAAGCTACCCCATCTTTGAATGCACTCCCTTTGTCAGATAACAGGGAAAGAGAAGTTACTCACCATAGTAACGATGGCTCTTCGAGATGTGTCCCCGTGGGTGCTCCACAATAGGTGTCGGGCTTGCCCTGGCACCGCAAATCGGAAACTTTCCAGCAGTTTCTCCTGGATCGCGCATGCACCAGCACGCGCCGCTCCCTTGCGCGTCCCCAGCCACGTGTGTGATCCGGTCCCTGACAGTTCCTTGACCAACAGCCTCGGATGCTCCTGAAAAACACTAGACAGAGATCCGAAGCGGGGAGGATGGGTGGGTGGTGGAGCACCCACGGGGACACATCTCGAAGAACCATCATTACTACGGTGAGTAACTTCTCTTTCTTCATCGAGTATCCCCGTGGGTGCTCCACAATAGGTGACTACCCAGCAGTAACCCAAGTAAGAAGGTGGGTAATCGGTTTACGTGCAGCTTGCCCCCGAAAGGACCGCTGTCGAGAGGCGGGTATCCTCTTGGAATACCCGATGTAGGGCATAATGCTTGGCGAAGGTGTCATAGGATAACCAAGTTGCCGCTCTACAGATGTCTTTTAACGCGATGCCCTTGAAAAAGGCTGTTGATGCCGCCACCGCCCTGGTGGAGTGAGCCCTAGGTGGAGCCAGCAAAGGAGTCTTTTGAAGTTCATAGCACATTTTTATACAGGACACAATGTGCTTCGAAATTCTCTGTGAGGAGAGACCCTCTCCTTTTGACCTGGGAGCGAGAGAGACTCGAAGTCTGTCCGTTTTCCGGAAGGACTTAGTTCTGTCTGTGTAGAAGGCCAATGCCCTCCTCACGTCCAGGAGATGTAGGCATGCCTCCCTGCTGGAGCTGTGAGGCTTCGGGTAAAACGAGGGTAAAACTATGGGTTTGTTAAGGTGGAACTCTGAAGAAACTTTCGGAACAAAGGCTGGGTGCAGCCGTAAAGTTACCGCCTCCTTTGAGAATACTGTGCAGGGCGGCGTTGCCATAACTGCTGCGAACTCACTCACCCTGCGAGCTGACGTAACTGCAAGGAGGAAGGTTGTTTTTATCGTAAGGAGACGTAGGGGAACTGTGGCTAAGGGTTCAAATGGTGGGCCCGTTAGCACGCTGAGCACCAGGTCCAAGTTCCACGATGGTGGAAGTGGTTTCTGAGGGGGGTACAGGTTTACCAGCCCCTTCAGAAACCTGGTAACAATAGGATGGGCAAATACCGTGGGCCCCTCCTCTTCATGCCGAAAAGCAGATATAGCGGCGAGGTGGACCTTTAGCGAGGATAGGGAAAGCCCGCCCCTCTTGAGGTCCAATAAGTATTCTAGTATTACAGGTATAGGAACGTCAAGGGGAGCTAGCTGCTTGGCAGAACACCATGCAGTGAATCGAGTCCATTTCTGCTTGTAGGTCTTCCTGGTGGAGGTCCTTCGGCTACTCTCCAGGACTTGTTGTACTCCCTCCGTACATGTGCTTTCTAGGGAGTTGAGCCATGGATTAGCCATGCTTGTAGGCGCAAGCCTTGAGGGTGTGGGTGCACTATGGACCCCTGGGCCTGCGTGAGTAGGTCCGGTGCCACTGGAAGAGGGAGCAGTGGGCGGTCCGACATGCACAGAAACAAGGGGAACCATTGCTGTCGATCCCACGTTGGGACTACTAGAATCATGCGGGCTCTCTCCCTTCTGGCTTTCTGCAAGACCTTGTGGATGAGCACTGTGGGGGGAAACGCGTAAAGTAGGGGGCCCTTCCATGAAATTGCAAATGCGTCCCCCAGGGACCCCCGCCCCACTCCTGCCCTGGAGCAGTACTGGGGGCACTTCTTGTTGTGCTGAGTGGCAAACAGATCTATCTGAGGAAACCCCCAAGTGTGAAAGATCGGTCGTAGCAGATCGGAGCGGATCTGCCATTCATGCGTGAGTGCAAAGTGCCTGCTCAGCTGGTCTGCTTTCACATTGTGAGCGCCCGGCAAATACGAAGCTTTCAACATTATATTGTTGGCGATGCACCAGTTCCACAGCTGGACTGCTTCCGCACATAGGGCACGGGATCGAGCTCCTCCTTGTTGATTTATATAAAACATGGTGGAGGTATTGTCTGTATTGATCCCGACTACTTTGCCTTGTATGTGGTCTCGAAAGTGTTTGCAGGCGTTGAACACTGCTCTGAGCTCCAGTATATTTATGTGCAGTGACTGTTCCGTAGGGGACCATAGTCCTTGCGTCACCTTGTCGCTGATGTGTGCTCCCCATCCTATGGGGGAAGCGTCGGTAGTAAGAAAAATAGAGATTTGTGGTTGGTGGAAGGGTACCCCTGTTAGCATGTTCTTGGGGTTTACCCACCACGCCAGGGATCTGCGCACCTCTGTTGTGGGCGACACCACCCTGCAGACTGTGTGGGATGACGGCTTGTAGACGCTCGCCAGCCAATGTTGCAGGCTGCGCATATGCAATCTGGTGTTCTGCACCACAAATGTTGCCGCCGCCATGTGGCCTAGCAGCTGCAAGCACGTTAAGACCGGCACCGTGGGGCTGTATGTAATGACTTGCACCAGCGAACTGATGGCGCGAAAGCGGGCATCGGGTAGATAGACCCTTGCTGTAATAGAGTTTATGCGTGCCCCTATAAACTCTATGTCTTGTGTGGGGTCGCTCTTTGACTTCGCGAGGTTGATGACCAGGCCCAGCGAAGAAAACGTGTTTGCTGTTACGCGTATCATGCGTAGTACCTCTGCCTTCGAGGCCCCTTTCAATAGGCAGTCATCCAGGTATGGGAATATAAATACCCCCTGTCTGTGCAGATAGGCTGACACCACTGCCAGGGTTTTGGTAAAGACTCTGGGGGCCAAGGAGAGGCTGAACGGAAAAACCTTGTACTGGAAATGCTCCTTGCTGACCATAAAATGGAGGAAGCGTCTGTGTGCCAGGTGGATCGTTATATGAAAATACGCATCTTGTAAGTCGAGGGCTGCGAACCAATCTCCATCGTCCAGTGCCGTGAGTATAGACGTGACTGTGATCATCCGAAAATGCTGTTTGCGCAAGTAGCGGTTGAGGCCCCGAAGATCTAAGATGGGCCTCCAGCCTCCTGTTTTCTTTTCTGTAAGGAAGTAGCGTGAATAAAAACCTTTCCCCTGGAATCACTCCAGCACTCTTTCCACCGCCCCTATGAACATAAGATGGTCCACCTCCTGTTTGAGTCTCGCTTCGTGGGAAGCGTCCCTGAGGTGGGGTCTGGGCGGAGGTTTCGGCGGTGGGAGCGACTGGAAGGGGATCACATAACCCATGGCTATGATCTCCAGTACCCATTTGTCTGCAGTGATCTTTTGCCATTGGGGGTGAAACGGTCGGAGGCGATGATGGAACATTAGCTGTGGATGGCATTGTGCGATGGTAGTGATAGTGCAGCCCTCGACCTGCTCGTCAAACTTGTTGCCTTTGGGCCTGCCCCGAGGATGCGCGGCTTTGTTGAGAACGTCGCCTGGGAGTTCTATACTGTTGCTGCTGTTGATGTCGCCCTTGCTCGTAGCCCCATTGGTACTGAGCACGCTGTGGTGGGTACGGGTATCGTCTTTGCTGAGGGTAATACTTTTTCTTCCTATATGGAGGGGTATAAATGCCCAGGGTTCTAAGTGTAGCTCTAGAGTCCTTACTGGAGTGAAGGACCAAATCGGTTGAATCTGCAAACAACTTCTGCGTGTCAAAGGGGAGATCAACAATCTTCGCGTGCAGATCCCTCGGGATACCCAATGTCTGAAGCCAGGATTCTCTGCGCATGACCACTGCTGTAGCCATTGAGTGTGCCGCCGTGTCCACCACATCCAGGGCGATCTGGACTCCTGTCCTCGAAGCCGCATAGCCCTCTTGCACAATCGCCTTCAACACCAGCTTCTTATCTTCCGGAAGCGAATCCATGAGAGAAGTAAGCCTGGAGTAATTGTCAAAATTATGGTTCGCTAGATGTGCTGCATAATTTGCCATTCTCAACAGCAGGGTGGAGGAGGAATATAAAGCTCTAGCTTCTTGGCATCTTTGTCTGAACCCCCCGATTTGTACTGAGAAGTCTTTGATCTCTGCTGAGACGATTCTACCACCAATGAATTTGGTTGTGGGTGACTAAAGACGAACTCCATGCCCTTCGCCGGGACGAAGTATTTCTTACCCGCTCTCTTGTTTATAGGTGGAGCAGAAGCCAGGGCCTGCCATATGGTGGTGGCTGACTCCATGATGGCTTCGTCGAGCGGGATAGCGATTCTGGATGAAGCCGGGGGTCTCAGATTTTTCAGGAGTTTGTGATGCTTCTCCTGTACCTCTGCTGTTTGGATGCCTTGTGTGAAAGCCACCCTTTTAAACAGCTCCTGAAACTGTTTGAGGTTGTCTGGGGGAGCAACATCCCCGGGGGCCGTAGCCTCATCAGGGGAGGACAAGGAAGGACCACTAGGGTAAGCCTTCCTCGAACTCTCAGGTTCCTGAGGTCAATGGTACACCCGCTCACTAGAGGCTTGCAAAGGAAAGTCTCGGGGTTCCAAAATTAACTCCCCTTGAGACAGCTGTGTTTCCGTCCCTGGCCGGGAGTGTCCACGGGGGTATTGGACGGCCGGGGGGGACCTGCCCCTAGGTGTATGCCTGGGGTGTCTGTGTCCAGCATGGTAAGAGCGACCATGGCAGCATGGGCACGGGTCCGGGGATGGAGACCTGGACCACTCTCGGGGTGCGTACCCCCGATGTCTGGGAGAGCGAGATCTCTGCGATGATTCAGACAGTGGTGAAACTGGTTTGTGATAGTACTCCAAGGGATCCAATCCCAGAAAGGGCGAAGGTGGCCCAAGCCATGGTGACGCTGGTTGGAGGAACGGAGAAGGCGGCTCTGGATAGGCTGGAAGAGACCCAGATCTTCTGGGTGGCGTGCGCAGCATAAGGGGAGGGCTTGTTGACAGTAGCATTGCAGCCCTGTCCGGAGAGGGGCTGCGGTGCTGGGTTTTTACTCTCGCTTTTCCCCTCCCCTGCGGGGCTGGCACCGCCCCCTCCCGTGTCGGGGATCTCGGCCCTGCTGTCGGCGCTGTGCTCGGCATGCTCAGCTGCGGTGCCGCGCGGATAACGTCTGCCGGTGCCTGCAGGCTGCGTGACTGTTGGCCCTGCACCGCTGGTACCGCAGGGGTCGGTGCCACCTGTGGCGGTGCCGCCGGTTCCGGCGCTTGCCTGGCCGCCGCTCTGAGTGCTGCGTGTGCCAGCTGTTTAGTAATCGGAGGCTCAGCCTCTGCCACGTGTGCTGCCGCTTGTTTGGGTATGCGGCTGGGGGCTGTGTGCTACGCCCGTCCCGCTCGCTGTGACCGCCGGCAGGGATCAGGCTGGAGAGAGCTTCCTCCATTTCTGCACCGAGGGGGTGAGGGAAGCCGCCTTCCTTTTATGGAGCCCAGGGGGTCCCTCCGGTTGAGGCCTCTCCAGCACGTAGGGCTGGAGAGCTTTATCAAACAACAGCATTTTCAGCCACATTTCTCTGTCTTTCCTGGCCCTGGCTGAGAGCTTAGCACAATGGGAACACTTCTGGGTAACGTGTGATTCCCCCAGGCACCTAATGCATTGACTATGCCCATCGGAGGCCAGCATAGCTTCGCGGCAGGACTCACACTTTTTGAATCCTGAAGAGGACATCGCGGTGAGTCTTTTGAGCTGTTAATAGGGTACTTAGCACTAGATTCATGCCTGTTCCCCTTTCGCGGAGCCCAGCCTGCCGCGGCAGGAGGCCCACTGGCCTTCACGTCCCCGCGTCTTCTCCGCTCCTCTCTCTTTTTTTACTATATATTTATATATATTTTTTGTCCTTTCTTCTTTTTCTTTTCTTTTTGCAAGAAAAAAACCAACAATTTACACGAAAAAAACTCTAACTAAGCTGACTCTGGCTGTAGCCTGAGCAGATTCCTTCTGCAGCCGATGGCAGTTGAGAGGGAACTGGCAGGGACCGGATCGCACATGTGGCTGGGGACGCGCAAGGGAGCGGCGCGTGCCGGTGCATGCGCAATCCAGGAGAAACTGCTGGAAAGTTTCTGATCTGCGGCGCCGGGCAAGCCCGACACCTATTGTGGAGCACCCACAGGGACACTCGAAGAAGAAGTGTACCTTTAAAGCCTATACACAGTGTACTGCAATAGCTTCTCAACCCTCTATCTCTGTAAACCTAACACTCTCAGCTCACTGTGAAATTTTGGGATAGTAAACGGTGCAAAAATTACTCTGTCAAAGGACCTAGTAAGAAAACAATTATAACTGAAATCACATGTAGTTTTGCAGTCCTCAGACAAAGCAAACCATGGGTTAAGTCTGCACCTAAAGTGTGCTACTGACTTGGGCATTTCAAGATGGCATCACAACTGGCACACTTAGTGAAAATATAGTTGGATCTAGTCTACAGTTAACTTGAACTGTGCTATAACCATGTTGGGGGCTAATTTTGCTATAACTGAGTCTCCTGTTTCATAGCACAGATATTTAAACACAAGTATAGAGATAAACCTATATATAGGTTTCAATGCGAGAACTCTTGTACATGACTCCCAGCTCTAGCAGTGACTCACTGTCTGACTTTGGACCACTAACTTTCCCCCTCTCTGCCTCAGTTGCCACACTGCAAAACTGGAATAATTCTTAGGTGCTTCACTGATGGGGAGGGGTTGTGAGGCACAGCTCTTTAATTCCTATTAAGTGTTTCTGACCTCAAATGAAAACAGTTATAGAAAGGCAAAGTAGTGCTATGATGTTAATGAGCTGTTTTTCTCACGCTAATTTTGCTGTAGCATTCCATGGCTGTTGACAGCAGGTAAAGCAGAGGCATGTGAGATTTTATAAAAGATCACCTACATCTGTTTCTTTGGGTTAAGTTCATTTTCTGTGCCTGTTCTGCAGGCCCTGGGAGATTAAATACAGCTCAATGCTTTTAAACACTCAGCCTCGGTACATGAAGGATATATTCTTTTAGCAGTTTTATTCCTTTGTCAATTAGTCCTTTAAGACGCTTCCACTGTATTATTTTGTATCGGCCAGTTGTAAAGATAATTTACTTCTTGAGCAGTTTTATTCCTTTAACACTTCAAACTTTTGTTAAGTGTTCATCACATGACCATTCAGGGTAGACTGTAACACAGTTTATGCACAGCTCCTCAACTTTCAGCTGGTTTGTGGCCACAAAAGTGCCAGAGCCCTCTCTTGTGGTCCACTCATCCATGCCCTTTATTATTAGTGTCAGTTTCCACTGCTTCCAGGTACACAGCTTCAGAACTGTCAGCTCAGGGGCTGCTACCTTGTGCAGCAAACTGAGACATGCAGACTTCCATTCCCTAGCTCCTCCCATTCCACTCTTTGTTATTACCACCCTCACAACCTTATGTAGCCTGGGGGCTAATGAGGCCAACAGCTGCTCCCTATTTGCCCCTGAGGTTTGGGCTTACTCAGCCAGCTCCAGTTAACTCTTCCTAAAGGAACTGGAATGACAGCGCTCTGGTTCATGCTTCCTAGTCATAGCCTGTCATTGGTCTCCTCCATTATGAGCCACTGGGTTCGGCCAGCCTTGGCCCCTCTGGCCCCTCCCGAAGGGGTCACAACAGAGAAGTTCCATGACCTTATCAGGCAGTTCCCGGTGACATCTCCTGGGAGTCCCTTTCTCTCCAATCCATAAAAGTACACTGGTCAGAGGGACTAGAATTTAGGGTTTCAAAGTCACAGCCTAGTCTCCTAGCCATGTGGCCACAATGCCTCAAGAAAGTACTTACAAGGTCGCACCACAAAGCTGCATTCAGTCGTAAGCAGCCAAAACCAAGCCAATTCCCTAAACAGATCCCTTACATTGAGTTTACTTTTACTAGCTCTGGATGAAAAGAAGTGTATTACTGTCTAGAAAGGGTGGTGTCAACCGTTATCCCTCCAAACAGCTGACTAATTTTAGGTTTTCTAGTTGTAAACTAGAAAACCAGTCTCTCTGATGCACGGAAACAGTACAGTTTGAACAATCTTGGTGCTTCTTGAAGGACTGATTCTTGAGAGTTGTGCTGTTTCCTTTAACTGTAGAACAAACTTGCTTGTCATACAAAGTTTATTATTGTAAATACAGTAAACGCTTTCATATCCGGCAGTCCCAGGACTGGGAAGTTGCCATATGTTCAAATATTCTGGATAATAGAGAGGTATTAGCAATGCATAACACTAAAGAAAAAAAAAGGTTAGATATCAAGAAACAAAAATGTATGCAGAGTACTTTATTTACCAACAGTAGTACTGTACACTGTAAACTTATACTGTATCTGCTGTGTTTATTCACATGTACTTTCACTATAGGGTAAACCCTCAAGTTACAAGGGGGTTGCATTCCACCAACCCCAGCATAAAACTTGAATTTTTGCACAAGTTGTGGGAAGATAGGAAACAGGCTGCTGCCTAGTTCCTGGGTCCCTTGGGGGAACTGGGAACCAGGGGGCAGCCCTGGCTCCAGTCTCCCAGTGGCTTGCGGGACCAGGGCACTGACCAGTTCATGGCTGGTCAGCTTCCCAGTCCTGCAAGCGGTGGAGAGCTGGAAACAAAGTGGCAGCCTCATCTGGGGCTGTTACGGGGGGTTGGACTAGGAGCCCAGTCGCAGGGCTGTGGGTCTCCCCCATCCCGCAGCCGGGGACCCTGCAGCTGACTCTTCCAGCCTCCAGCCTCAGGGCTGCGGGTCTCCCCAACCACCCACGGCACTGCCACCCCTCCCACAACCCCTCTCATGTAAACCCAAGACACGTGCATTTTGAATGCACTTATCTTGAGGGATTACTGCACTTATGGAAAACGTAACTAAATTTACTTGATATTTAACTTAAATAATATTGTATTTATTTTAACTTCCAGTATACATGCACAGTGCCTGTATGAAACAAATACAATTTACTTTAACTTAAACTTAACTACAATGCCAGTTATCTGAGAAGTCTGGATGATAGAATGCCAGTTAAAACAGAGTTTACTGTAGTATTTCCTTCTTTCCACAGTTTATATAGTGAAGGTTTTTGTTTTTTTTTTGTTTGTTTTTTTTTTGTTACACATATGCACACACACACACTCATTGATAAAAGAACATCCTTTTGTGTGCGACTGTAGGCTGCCAGTTGTGATGGACCATATGAAAATGAAGTACTGTATCCTTGCAACTGATTACATGCCTTTCAAAGTATGTACATCCAACCAGATTAGGAAGAGAGGGACACAACCTGCTCACGCTGTAGCTTTCTTTTGTTACTTGTCTGGGTCAAGCATTAAAATGACAAGGAACAAACCCGCTGACAGAATGATCACAGACCAAACTTACACATGCATTCAGAAGGGATTTCACACTGCTGAGGCATCAAACTCTCTACTAACATAAACCTTGCACTGTTGCTCCAGAGTCCCCAAAACATAAAGCTATGACTATCCTGTATTTTAGTTATTTTCCCCAGACACATCTTTTGTGTCCAGACTGTAATCAAAGGAATCATTCATTTTCTGCCAGCTCTAAATCTAGCTTCAACTACTGAAGTCCAAATCCCAGATACCAGTATTGGCGGGAACTCTTTTCAGACTTTGCCAATATTATTTCTTCCTGGTCAGATGATTGCTGTTACATAATATGAAGCACAAAACAGTTCCTCCCCTGGCGGCACAGCACACGTTAACTGTACTATTCCAACCTTATGTCTGCTTGTGAAAGTAAAGGAACAATCATTTGTCTCAGGTCTCTTGCATCTCCAAATAGCAATATCTTAAACTGTAATTGCTTTTTCCTAGAGATAAAGTGAGAGTTGTACATGAGATCATGTGAGTCATCCCCAGTAGCTGAGGAATATTTATCTTTGTCCATCATTTGCAGACATGGATGCAACAACAGGTGCTCACCAAATCCTACCAGACTTTGGAGTTAAAAAGATAGGAGGAATCTCTTTCACCGGCAGAACTAGGGTAAATCAGTGTCTCTGAGATGACTGATGGATGGCTTTCTACATTGTCTATTGAAAGGAGGAGCAGGACTGGCCCATATCAGCCCCAGAACATATGAAACATGAACAAAGCGAATTTTGTTTATAATCAGGCCAGCCGGAGGTGGCAAAGGGGGCAGTTAGCCCAGACCTAGTGATTTAAAGGGGGCTGGGACTCCAGCCACTCCTGTGGCAGTGTCCAGAGCCCGCAGCCTTTTAAATCGTGGCTGGAGCACTGCTGCAGCACTCTGCACATCTCTTAGGGTTGCTTGGGGGGGCGGTGGGAGGGCATGGGTGCTGCACTCCAGGAATGGCTGTGGGGGAACACTGTGGTTGGGAAGGGTTCTTCTGACCTTAGCCCCACTCTTTCTGGGAGCATGGAGCTGCCCTCTCCCAGCTTGTCCTGGCATGACTTTCAGCTCCCATGTTGATGATGACAGTATAAACAGTTTTAAAGTTGTTGGAGAGATTAAGAACTACGGGTGTGTCTACACTAGCCGGCTACTTCGAAGTAGCCGGCACAACGTTGAAATAGCATGTGTCGCATCTACACGAGCCATGCGCTATTTCGATGTTGAAATCGACGTTAGGTGGCTAGACGTCGAAATCGCTATTCCTATCTGAAGATGGGAATAGTGCCCTACTTCAACGTTCAGCGTTGAAGTAGGGCATGTGTAGACAATCCACATCCCACTACATTGAAATAGCGGGGTCATCCATGGCAGCTGTCAGCTGAGGGGTTAAGAGATGTTCTGTCCAGGCCGTGCGGGGCTCTATGGTTGCCATGTGCAGGAACCCTTATCCCAGGGCTTCTGGCGGCTGCTGCTGCTGCTGCAGCTGGGGGTCCATGCTGTGTGCAGGGGGTCTGCAACTGGTTGTCAGCTCTGTGGACCTCGTGCCGTGCAGGCCGAGTGTGTCTGGGAGGGGCCCTTTAAGGGAGCAGCTTGCTGTTGTCCCAGAAGGGCTAGTCCAGCTTGTGACCCTGTCCTCAGGCTTTGCTGGCCCCTTATTTCGACGGGGAGCACTTGTCTGTGTGGACACTCTTCATTTCCTTCCGGGTTGGCTCCTTTCGATGTTCCCCATCGCTACTTCAACGTCGAACATCGACAGCACCAGCCCCAGAGGATGTGTAGATGATACATGTCGAAATAGCCTACTTCAATGTTCTTACTTCAAAATAGGCTACTTCAACGTAGTGTGCTAGTGTAGACATAGCCTACATGTGGTAATGAATGTACAGGAGTACAGTTTAGGTAACCAACAGTCATGGTGTGTGGAGGGGCTACAGCTGTCAATACCCACAAAGCCCCACTTCAGTGAGTGGAAGCACTCCTAGTGAGGACACACAATACTGACAGAAGGAACATAGTGTGAATGTGACCCACCACTTTTTTAGTGCAGTGGCTGTATGTCAAATTAACTTAACTTGATTTGATTTACAAGGTGATGTACCTGGAAGAGGGGGAAAAAAGCATAACAGTCACATTTTTGGATTAAGTCATCCTCTCCCCCACCCCCCCTTTCACAACTCTTTTTTGTTTTCCGTTTCGCACACACAGTTTTCACCTGGAATACTTGGACTGGCTTGGGAATTTGTGCTCACATAGTTTGGGCAGAGTGACATTTAAATTCCTAGCTTTCCTAAACAAATCTAAGACATTGCATGTAGTCATGCAATGGTAGCAAAACCTGCATTTGTGATTTTAAAGTCAAGGTGGAAACTCTGTTGAAAGTTGACCCATGGTATCAAAAAATATAGATTTACAGATGTTAAGGCCAGAAGAAGCCACTTGGGCCATCTAATCTGACTTCCTGTATAAAACAGGCCACATTACTTCATTCAGGAATTTTTGCATGAAGTCCATAAGGCAAGAGGTATCAACCTTTTGGGAGCAGAAGGGAAAAACAGAGTAGAAACTGAAGCAACAAGAGAGATAAAGCAGGCATGATGGCAGATCTGTAAGTCAAGTAGATACAGTGAAGAAAGAGTTGCAAATAGCTGCCTATCTACTGCAATTCATCATTTGTGGAAGACCTGGTAAATCACTAACAGTAGCAGAGAGAAAAGAAAGAAAGGAATAAGAGTGAGCTATGGTACTGAAAAAGATAAAGATGAATTCCTGCGTACCAAGAAATTATCAAAGTAATTGTAATATGTACTTGCTAGTTGAAATTATCCAAACTGTGGTGCTTGAATTGTGACCACCTGATCCATGCAAAATTATTGTTCAAAAAGCCAAAGAAGGAGGGAGAAATCTCCCACTTCCCAGAAGGCATTTTGACAAGAAATGCTACATACTGCATTTATCTATACAATTTCTTCCCACAGTCCTGCAGACACAGTCGTATAGAATTAATGACCTAGAGTGCAATTAGATGGGAGACCAAGTACAAAAAGCCCCAGATGCAAGACTCATCATTTCTCTATTCCCTTAAACTGAAATTCCACATTTCTCTGATACCATTGTTCTGTTCAAAAGCTGCCCTCAAATATTTGAAACATTCCTGGAATTAAAAAGTATGTGCTGATTTCACCTAGCTTGTTGCTCCCTGATATCTTTGGCTGGCACTGATTTACAATGCACAGCATTGTTGTGCTGCAGGAATACATATACGTATATATATATATATATATTTATATTTATTCTTAAATTTCCCAGTAACCACAAGGTTGGATTATTGAGCAGTAATGTGACTCCTTACATCAAACAATGAGTAAGTGTAAGCAAGCTTTTCTTATAGATAATTTCTTACAGCCTTTATTCCACTAAATCACCGGGTTTCCTAAAGGTCATTTTAACAAACTTTTTCGTGGAACTCAGGTATTCATTACTTTGTACTGACAAGCACAATAGGGATCTGAGTGACAATGCGTTTCTTTTAAATTTTGGTGTAAAACTGATTCGTTCTATGCTCTGTAGGAAAAGTGATTCTAAGACCCATAGGATAAAGAGGTTATAACTTGCTAGAAAAAGGCAACAAAAGAAAAAGAAAAAAGAAAAAATATTCGTCAATTTCCAAGTCAGTAGAGGTACAGCTTTCCTAGTGTCCTCTACACAATATAAATGAACTGTAAGACATGATGCACAAGGTAATGAGAAAAACCTAATGCTTCCTCCTTTGGTGTTTTGGTCACATGCAGAAGCCCAGAAAAGGATAGTTTAACTTGTGGGCTGCCAGATAAAAACTAAGCATGTCCATGTATTTCAAACATTTCTTTAATTAACAAGGAATGAAAGTAAATAAATAAGCATTGACTGAGTTACTTACAAATACAGTACCAAATTTCAGGTAAAGTTCACCTGAATGTCTTTGGTAATCCACCATTAAGGAGACATAAAAGGGTTTAATCTCCTGCTCCTCCTTGCGCTTATGCAGCCAATTTTCATGTCAAAAAGTCCTTGTAAACACTATCTGAGGAGTTCTCTCACCTGATCACTATTCTTGTGCCTAAACCACTCTCTCACTTTAATGCACAAACACCACTGCTGGCCCCTCAATTAACTCCACTTTCTTTCTTCAAACTTTGCTGTGCTAGGAGAGTTTGCTCAACATGCACCATCATTAACTCTCACACTGATTATTTTGGGACCCCCTACTAAAGCTGTCTGTCCACGTTTTCTGAGGCAAGTGGAGTCCTGACCTTACTATTCAGATGTGGTTGGGGTGAAAAATTCTGCAAAGAGAGCGTGTGCCATTTCTACTTGCTTTACACAGAAGAAAGGGACACTATAGAAACTAAAATCAGTTCTAACAGCCTGAAGTCCCAGATCACTGGGCTGGAGCTGCTATATTCAGTCCATTCCTAAGGTATATATTTTATATTTTTATACATCTCTCTCTCTCTCTCTCTCTCTCTCACACACACACACACACACACACACAGAGTAACAATAGGCATGGTGGCAGCACAGTATACTTGGACAAAGGCGGCTTCAACTCACTTCCAGACTTAGCAGAGTCATTGTGATGCATGAAGGTGTCACTCTTGTTATCTGCAAGGCAAAGGTAATAGCTGCATAACCTCATCTAGCAATTCTTTCCAGATAAGCCCATAGAGCTGCTTAGCAAAGGGGAGCGTTCTAGTCTCCCCACTAGACAGTGAGAGGAAAATTACTCTTGCCTTTAAGAAAGTGAAATCTGGGAAGTGACCTAGTTAAGAAAGAGAATTAGGAGTTGTCTGGTTCTAGTCTCAGCTCTGCTACATGACCTTGCCCACATCATAACACATCTTTGTGCCTCAGTCTCCCCATCTGTAAAATGAAGACAACAGTGCTGATCTCCCTCTGGGTGACCATAAGGTTTCATTTATTAATATGTATAAAAAAGAGCTCTGAGTCCCTTCAGCAAAAAGGGGTACAACATATACACGCAAAACATTATTTATTACTTTGTGAAAATAAAAAGACATGGGGTGGGTTTGCATTTATGCTTATTACAGCTGGAAAGGAGACTACAATCAATCTGCAAATCTAACAGCAAACAGAACAAAACAAAAAATCAATATCACATAAACATAACTGTACAGATATTGAATTACTATGAGATCACTTTACCAGTTATTAAGAACTAAAAAGCATGGCTATTCTATCTAAGTAACCTTTTTCTAAAAAAAAACCCATAACATATTAGGTAGTGTATTTGGGCGACTAGATCATCAACATCTTGGTTCAGCAGAGGTCAACATAAAACAGGGAGACAATCTATAGTGATCTGACTTCTGAAATCTGGACAAACATCATTCTCTAATTCTCAGATTTCTAATACTTAAGCCACTCAAAGGATACTGGAAAAAAAAAGCTAATTTGATGTACAGACAGCAAGCTACAGGCCCATCCAGAATTTACAGAATGGCAATACACAGTTATGACGACAGTATTCTCTAATGCCTTCTATCAGATGATCTCTATGAATCTTACAAACATCAATGAATAAAGCCTCGCATACATCTCTGGGAGTATCATTAATCCCATTTTAAAGATGGGAAAAATAAAATCACAAAACCATGAAGTGAATTGCAGAAGGCCACACAACACCTCTGTGGCAGACCTAGGGAAAGAACATAAGGCTACCTACTCCCAGTTTTGAGTCTTAACCACAACGATGTCATTGTTACCATCACAAAAAAGACTTGGACACTTTGATCCCAAATTTTCAACTTGGATATCCACATCCCACAATGATGTAGTCAGAATTGCCATATGGTACTTAAATGGGGCATCCACCTATTTTATTAGGGTGTTTCCTTTTTCATTAAAGTGCATACATTATGAGACAACTAAAGGCCTTTGGACATGTGGTAGAATAAAAAATGACCATGACTATTTAACTTGGGCAGGTGGAGGGCTGAGTGAACCCAACTGGGCAGGACCACTGATGTGGGGAGAGAAGAGAACAAAGGGGATGACTGTCTCCAGGCCCAGCAATTTAAAATGGTCTAAGGCTCCCAAACACCACTGCTGCTATCTCAGCAACAGCAGGTGATGCTCTGGGCCCTTTAAATCCCCTCTGGAGTCTCATACGATGTGGTCCTGGTGGCACAGAGTGCTGGTTGTGGGAGGCTAGCCCCAGTCCCACTCCTTCCACCTGAGACCCTGCCCCTTCTGGGGGTCCTGAAGCTGAGCCCCTTCCCCACATTTCCCAGGGCCCAGTGAAGACTGTCACCAGCCCTGTACTGGGACTCAAAACTATGGCTGAATTAAACAGAAGTACCCAATGAGGCAGAACTGATGCTGAGGCCAGTAACACACTCCTCTCTGGGAATAAACGTCCATTTAATCCATTTATAGACAGGCTCATGGAAGAACCAATAGTAGGACCCAAAAGAAGAAACAAAACAAACATACCAATCTGAACACATTGAACTTTGGAGGTTTAGATAAACTAAGAGCTGGACATGAACTACCTTCAGCTTTGCTTTCGAAAACCAGGCCTAAATTCCATTTTTCTCTGCTCATAAAATACTGAACAGAAGGTTGGATCCTAATTCCCTCAAGCTTTGGAGACGTTTAAGCCCAAAACCAAATTTCGCAGCTCAGACTTTTACTTGATTCTATTTCTCTGCAGGGGAAAAAATAACTTAAAACTTTTCCTCTGCATATTTTTCTTTCTAAAGTGGTGTATTTTTCATCTCTCTCAATAGAGACTATTCCAAATGCACAGCTGGGAGGATAAAATCTTTGGGATGCCTTCTTCCATAGAGGTAAAAGGGATTTACATGCATGAATTCCATTAGTATTAGCAGAAGTGCTCTGAGGAAATCATCCATGCATTGAGATGAGAATATGACCCAGAGTTTAAACAGACTCAAAGTTCAGACATCTGGGGCCCCCTGCCATGAAAGAAAACAAAGAAGCAGAGAATGTAACAGAGCTCAGCTTCACAATAAAAGGACATCCAGCCTGGCAAACCCAACTCTCCTTGATCCAGCAGCAGAAACAATTCCAGGCTAGACACTTAGGAGGATTTGATTTCATTATGGGTTGTGTAAACATCCAGAAAACAAAACTATGCAAACTGAGCAGATGTATATAGAAGAGCAACAACAACTAATTATTATCTATTTTATTTAAACATAACAGAGTTAGAACAATTATCTCCCATTAGCTGACACAAATCACTATGTTACAATGCTGTCACTAGTTTAGGTCACATTGTAGGGAAGGAATTCCATGCATGTATATTCCACAAAAATGTATTACCTCCTGAGCTTATTAAAATATGCAGGTCAACAGTAAGTCTCCCTGACTAGTTTATCAGAGGTATTAGGAATTTTTCTCATTTCGTTTATTAGAGGGACAGCACAGAAACACAGATCATTTGTGGGGTATCCAAGTGGTGATGCACCTATGTGGTTCAACAGTGGATGGCATGCCTAAAGGGAAACCCTTTCCAATGCAAAGTTATGTCACTATCATCTTGATTACTGACTGGTCAATCAGCTTAAATGTCATAGCAAAGAGAGAAGGGAAAGAAAATAATTACTCTACCATATATTGCACCTATTTTAGCATCAAATAATTGGGTCATTTACAGTATTTATAGGGCTACTTACAGGGAGGCCAGATCCCAACAGTATAAACCTCAAACCCACAGGCTATTCCCATGCCAAATGATATGCTGCTCAACCCTGTAAAATGTCTTATATCAGAAGTTGGGAAGCCTTGGCCTGTGGTCCGCATCCTGCCCACGGCTTGCCTGGATCCAGCCCCGGAGACTCAGGGCTCCCTTCCCCAGCATCCAGCCTGTAGCAGGTGGGGACTGTGGAGCCCAAAGACTCAGAGGCCACAGTGAAGAAAGTCGGAGCCAGACTTGGTCCACGGGCTCTGCCTGGCAGGGACAGGAAACAACTCTGGGCTCTGTACGCTGCTGCTCCTCCTGCCTCCGCTGGGGGAATGGCAGCGCAGCACTACCTCAATAAAGGTTTTTCCACCTTTGCTCTGATTGCTGCAATTCTAGCCAGAGCAGTGAAGGGTGGTACATGGAGCAGCAGGGAAAAGCCTCTCCAAGGAGTGCTTCTCCATGCTGTCATTCCCCCAGCCTGAAGAGGCTGTGGTGGCAACAGTAGCATAAGCAGGTAAGCACCCCACCCCCATTGCCCAGACCCACCACCACTAGCCTGCTCCTGAAACCTCTCCCAACCAGGCTTCCGCAGCCTGTTCCTGCATTCTTCCTCTCATCCAGACCTCCATCTTCAGTCTGCTCCTGCTGAAGGTGATGCTGCTTTCAGAACTGGGCAGCTGTAGAATTGTGGCTGCTGTCCAGGAGCCCAGCCCTGAAGGCAGAGCCATGGACAAAAGTAGCACAAAAGTAGGGACAGGATGGAATTGGTATTGCTACCTTTATTTCTGTGCTGCTGTCTGCAAAGCTGGGCCCTTAGTCAGCAGCTGCCACTCCCTGGCCGCCCAGCTCTGAAGGAAGCGGCACAGAAGTATAGATGGCATGATGTGGGATTGCCACCTTTACTTATGCACTGCTGCTGCTGACAGGGTCCTGCCTTCAGAGCTGGGGACCTGGCCAATATCTGCTGTTTGGCAGCCAACCAGCTCTGAAGGCAGCACAGAAGTAAGGGTAATGCAGCAATTCCCCTAAAATAACTTTACAACCCATCTGAAACTCCCTTTTGGACGAGGACTCCCCACTGAGAAATGCTGGTCTCACCAGTGAAATCTGTACAGTATAGCATTAAAGAACATAAAAGGCCAAATATAATGGGGAAAGCAGATTTCACAGTCCATGACGCATTTTTCCTGTCTATGAATTTGACAGGGCCCTACAAATAATCCAGGGGTTGAGAGCTGTGTTGTCTTGAGAAGGTTGTCACATAGAAAGAAAAAATATATTTTGTTTACTGTGGTGGCCATATAACCAAATAGCAATTTCTTAAATATACTTCACAACAGTCTGTAATACTTCATTTGTTCTCTTCTTTGGCCTTGCAAATCATTTACAAATCATGAGCTAACCAGCAAATTCAGAAGCTTAGGTATTGAAAAAATTTAAGCTCCCTGTACTAATAATGGCCCAATGGTACCAGCTCTCTGTCTCACCACCCATACATGATAAAAACAAGTACTTTCAATATTATATATATATTATAACTAAGTTACAAATTTGGAGTATGTACTACTGCAGAATGTAAGTATCATCAGTAGGTAGGTAGGTTACCTATGTTTGTTAACAATCCTAGAATCCTGAAGCTTGAAGCTGATCTTAAAGGACATGCATGTACTAACAGTCACCAAACTCATGTGAGGTAGGCATTATTATGGGAACTGAGACACTGATGAGTATGCCCAAATACCATGATGGTTATAAACCTCAATAATAAATAGTTACTTGTCCAAGATCTCGGGGACAGGAGGAAATGGAACCCTTCCTTTTCTTCTGACTCTTAACATGGTGCTTTAACCACTAGAACATGTCTCGTTTTAAGAGTATCATCTTTCATCTTATGAATGAGCACAGGACCTAAGCAATGACAATGCTGATGAAGGTTGGTTCCTAGTGCAAGTTACCAGCACTGAGATTGCAAATCTCCACAGGGATCCTAAACATGGATACTTTCCTGGCCAAATCAATTTTTAGGGCCATGACTTTTAAGATAGGTTCCATTTGTTCAAGTGCCATTTGCTCAAAAACATTTGCACAACCATTAGCATATGTGCACACAAGTGACTATAAGCAAAAGAAATGTGCCTGAAGGTGATTGAGTGTGTACAAATGCCATATGTTGGAAATGGGGTTCTTAATGGCTTTGCATAGACTCCACAAGATTGTGTCTCTCCAAGAGATTACCACATGCTCCCTTCCTGATTGGGAAGCCCTTTGATTAATGTTCAGAAGAAATGGAAAACAATATCTATTATCCTCTTCCATACAATGACAGAGTATGACAATCATCAAAGACTGTTTATTTGTCCCTTAGCCAAACAACTTCTCCACTTTATATTCATCTGTACAGTAGGCACTAAGTAAAGACCTTTAAACTCATTTCATTTGTGATCCACAGCAGATGTGAATTTGATTATGCATTACATTAGTCCTCTGGTCTGATTAAAGCCTCCATACCTCTTTCCCTGCTCCTTCCCGCCTTGAATCTCTGAATACTGTTATGTGGAAGATGCCAACTTTAGAGCAGATAGCTCTAAAAAGAAGTCAATTAAAACACAAACACTGCTTCAGAAATTTAAACAGGCTTGTGATCAAAATAATTCATAAAGAAAGGATTCTATGAAGTAATTTCACAAGCACACAATGCTTATTTTTTTGCTTTGTTTTTTAAATAAATCTGTCAGTACACATGCCAAGGCAACACATCTGAATACAATATCAATGGACACACCCTGAAACGCTGCAACTAGACTATTCCAGAGCTGCAACAAAAACTAAAAGTTGTCTTTCCTAAAGTTAAATTGATTATTTTACTTTTAGTTTTAGAATATTAGATAAAACATTTATTTTCCTCTTTTATCAGTGCTTCCTTTCCCCTCCTCTGACAAAACGCAATCCAAAAATGGATTTTTTTGTTTCAACTGCCGGTAAGTGTGTCTGTTTAAAAAAAAAAAACACATGAAGAGATCCAACTTATAATGAATCCCTCTGGCATAAGAAAGCCTGTTCTAATCTCTCTTTATTGGGCTTGAGTGATAGTTTTGCTCAACGAGTATTGACAGGGCCGTCCTGTTTCTCAGGCTTTCGTTTTCTCTGAGTTGGAAAAAGGATACAGTGCCTTTTCACATTCTCTACGTCTGCAGTTGTTTTTATATAAGAAGTAATTTGCTTGGGTCACATCAGGTCAAACGGGAAGCCTGCCCAGCTCTTGGTTTTAAAGGAAAAACATACAGAAAGACACAAAAACACAGCAGTTTCCTTCATTAAATTCCACTCTACCTGCCATGGGCTTTCAGCCACAATGGAATTTCCCACCCTGGCTGAGCACAGCTCAACTTTTATTTTTAGGGTTTTGTTTTTTTTTTATACGAACAACTTAGCTCAAGTGAACTTTGAGGTAAGGGTTATTACAGTCTAGTGTAACTGTCCTTTTGGGGAAATAAAATGCAAAAAAACTACAGATGTTGGGCCAAATCTTTATGCAGGGCCAGACTCTGGTCTCTCTTACACTGGTGTAGATCAGAGGAAATACAAATGAAGTAATGGGAGTCACACCTTGGCAAAAAGTAGTGTGAGTTCAGAATTATGCCCTAATTTTTTAAATCAATTCTCACTCAGGGAAAATGTCAACTGACTTCACTGGGAATTTGTTTGAGCAAGGTCTGCCTAAGAGCATACAGGACTTTTTTTTTTTTTCTTGCCTTGTGCTGAACACTCTATTGAGCTCTCAACTCACAATGACTTGCATGGAAGTTGTGGGTGCTCAGCATCCCATGTGACTACTCAGCAAAGAATTTTCAGCATTTTAATAGATGAGAATTAGGTTCCCAAACAGCTGCCCAAGTTATTACTTGATAATAACTAACGATTACTGACAATGGCTAGATGAAATGTGTTCACAAACAAATGGAAGATATCCACCCTTTTCCTCCTTACACTCAAAAGCAACCACACAGAAACCAGGGACATCATTGTAACCTAGTTTACACATTGTTGCATCAGGCAAGGTTCCTGGGTTTATAAGAACAATAGGTTAGGAATGGAGGCTTGATTGTTTTCAGTTCTGAATGTTAGTTTTGCCTGAATAATGGCTAAGAACTGGTGGAGCTGTCCTTTAAACAATCTTTTGGACTTCTATAAGGACCTTCATCCAGGGAGCTCACAACGTTATTTGCTACTCTGTAGTCTGAAGCAGCTTGACCCGTATGACAGCAGAGAACAATTCTGAACTGCCCTGTCCTCATCAATCTGGAGAACAAGCTAGTTTTTGTTTATTGTTTTTAATTAGATTTTCCTTTTCAAACCAAAGTCTGGCTAGCAGGAACTTGGGAGGTCTTCCTGCCCTCTCTCTCTCCATGTTCACATAGTCCATCTCCTGTTTCCCCCACTCACCTCGATCCCTGTGCCCTTCTAGTTGATCTTTCTATTGTCCTCTTCTACATAAATCTCCTTAAGCAGCATGTCATTTTTCTCTTGGCGGTATTGTTCTTCCTCTATCACTATTACTCTTCAGCAACACCGTTCCCCTTTCCCTCTTTAAAGCTGTTTGCTGAAGCGTTTGTTCCTTCAGCATTGCAAAACATTCATAAACTGGAGATTAGTTCACTTTGTCTGGTATCCAAAGCTGTTTGCTGCTTGAGACCGTTTCATGAGCTTGTCTACTCATGTGGATTAAAAACAAAACAAAACCCCTCAGTTATAATGTGAATTAGGAAGAGGAAACAGCAGTTGCATAGAACAAATACCACTGAGGGTGAAATTAGTGACAATTACAGGTTTTATTGGTGCTGTAGCTCCTGAATAGCCCTGCCTGAGCAATTCTATACAGGCTCATCTTCAGATAGCAGAATTTTACAAATTAAAAGGCAGCAGACCTCAGTGACCTACCCTAACATTTTGCTTCTGATTTTAGTGACTCTGCTAACTCCATGCTAAATAGCCCCTCGAGCCACAACCTTGTGTCCAGATGATTAATTGGAACGTTTTTGCAGCTCCCCAGAGCAGCACATTATTCCCCCCAAAAGCTTTGAAAAACCTAGGAATTTGTACTGCTGTCTGATTTACAGATGTACTTACTCCACAGAGGTAATACATTTTCCTTCAAACCAAGGGACAGAACTGTCTGAATGTAAACTCCCAGACTTCAGACAGAATATACTTGTGCCCTGAATTAGGGAACTAGGGACCGACTGAGGAGATATATCAGATATTATAGATACAAAATAAGAATTCAGAATTGAATACAATTCTTCATATGTTGTAAGGTCACCTCACCCACCTGTTCACTCTTTTTTACACACTTCATCATTCAATATGATGCTGACTGTAAAAGCTATGGAATCTGGGTTGCCTCTTCATCCAAGTATTACTCACCTGAATATGCCGATAATCACAGAACCATAGAACACTAGAATTGGACGGGACCTCAAGAGGTCATGGAGTCCAGTTCTCCACCCTCCTGGCAGGACCAAATACCATCTAAGATCATTACCAATAGGTGTCTGTCCAACCTGCTCTTAAATATCTCCAGCTGTGGAGATTCCACAACCTCCCTGGGTAACTTATTCCAGGGTTTGACCACCCTAACAGTTATGAAGATTTTCCTAACGTCTAATCTAAACCTCCCTTGTTGCAGTTTAAGCCCATTGCTCCTTGTCCTATCCTCAGAGGCCAAGGAGAACAATTTTCCTCCCCCCTCCTTGTAACCCTTTTTCAGGTACTTGAAAACTGCTATCATGTCCCCTCTAAATCTTCTCTTTAATAAACTAAACAAGCCCAGTTCTTTCAGCCTTCCCTCATAGCTCATGTTCTCTAGACCTTTAATCATTCTTGTTGCTCTTCTCTGTACCTTTTCCAATTTCTCCACATCTTTCTTGAAATGTGGTGCCGAGAACTGGACACAATACTCCAATTGAGGCCTAATGAGCGCTAAAGAGAGAGGAAGAAAGACTTTTCATGTCTTGCTCACAACACTCCTGTTAACATATCCCCAAATCATGTTTGCTTTTCTGGCTAGCCAGTTATGCACCTACCTTATAGTGGCCCCATCTAAGTTGCATTTGCTTAGTTTGTTCATAAGAAGATCGTGCAAGACCATGTCAAATGCCTTACTAAAGTCTAGGTATACTACATCTACCGCCTCTTGCTTATCCACAAGGCTTGTTATCCTGTCAAATAAAGCTATCAGATTGGTCTGGCATGATTTGTTCATTACAAATCCATGCTGGCTGTTACCTATCACCTTATTTTCATCCAGATATTTGCAGATTAATTCCTCAGTTATTTACTCCATTATCTTTCTCGGCACAGAAGTTTAAACTGACTGGTCTGTAGTTTCTTGTATTGTTCTTTTTTTCCTTTTTATAGATGGGCACTATATTTGCCCTTTTCCAATCTTCTGGAATCTCTCCTCACTTCCAGGACTTTTCAAAGATTACAGCAAAAGGTTCAGAAACCTCCTCTATCAGCTCCTTAAGCATTCATGGATGCATTTCACTAGGCCCTGTTGACCTGAGGACATCTAATTTTTCTAAGTAATTTTTAACTTGTTCTTTATGCATTTTGTCCTCTAAACCTACCCCCTTCCCACTAGCATTCACCACACTAGGCATTTCTGAATCAGACTTCTTGGTGAATACCGAAACAAAGAAGTCATTAAGCACCTCTGCTATTTCCAAGTTTCCTGATATTGTTTCTCCCTCCTCACTGAGTAGTGGGCCTACCCTGTCTTTGGTCTTCCTCTTTCTTCTAACATATTTATAGAATGACTTGTTGTTACCATTTATGTCTCTAGCTAATTAGATCTCGTTCTGTGCCTTGGCCTGTCTAATCTTGCCCCTGCATACATGCATTGTTTACCTGTATACACCTTTTGTAATTTCTTCTAGCTTCAACTTTTTATATGACTCATTTTTGATTTTGAGATCATGCAAGATCTCCTGGCTACATCAAGGCAGTCTTTTACCATACTTTCTAGCTTTCCTATGCAGCAGTATAGTTTGCTTATGGACCCTTAATAATGTAGCTTTGAAAAACTGCCAACACTCCTTAGTTGTTTTTTCTCTTAATCTTACTTCCTATGGGAAACTCACCTACCAGCTCTCCTTGTTTACCAAAATTTGCTTTCCTGAAATCCATTGTCTCTGTTTTGCTGCTCTCCCTTTCACTACTGCTTCGAATCATGAACTCTGTGATGTCATGGTCACTTTCTTCCAAGCTACCTTCCACTTTCAAATTCTCAACAAGTTCCTTTCTGTTGGTTAAAATCAAATCTAGAACTGCTTCCGCTCACTAGCTTTTTCCACCTTCTGAAATAAAAAATTGTCATTCATGCAATCCAAGAACTTTCTGGATAGTCTGTGGCTTGCTGCGTTAGTTTCCCAACATATGTCTGGAGAGCTGAAGTCCCTCATCACCACCAAGTCCTGTGTTTTGGATGATTTCTTTAATTGTTTAGAGAAAGTCGCATCCACCTCTTCTACCTGGCTAGGTGGTCTGTAGTAGACCCCTTTCACGACATCACCCTTGTTTTTTACCCCTTTTAACTTAACCCAGAGACATTCAACATGCCTGTCTCCTGCCTCCACCTCAGCCCAGGTGTGCACATATTTGATATATAAGGCAATACCTCCTCTCCCTGTTTACCATGCCTATTCTTCCTGAGTAAGTTGTACCCTTCTATACCAATATTCCAAACATGTGTATTGTCCCACCAAGTTTCTGTGATAACAATTATATCACAATTGTGTTTGTTTATTAGGATTTCAAGTTCTTCCTGCTTATTACCCATACTTCTTGCATTTGTATATAGGCATCTAAGATACTGATATGCTTTTGCCCCTCCCCTAGTTCTGCCTAGTCCCTCTTTTTTCTCTGCTGCTGTAGCCCATGATCCCTCCCATTTTCAACCCAACTCCCAGGTCTCCAGGTTTTTTACTTACCTGTGGGCTTTGGTCACCTGTCCCCATCGAACCTAGAGTAAATAGGAACAGGGGATTTCGAAGTTCCCGGTGTCCATTCAAAAAGGGCTCCTTTCTGGACAAGCTGCATGGCAGTGAAAAGCAGCAATTTTGAAGAGCCGTGGCTGGTGGCATGCTAATGAACTGCTGACTATGCATTTCAGCAGCTCATTAGTAATCTTCGAAATGGCCATTTGTATGGCCATTTCGAAGATTTGGATTAGTGTAGATACAGCCATAAGCAGATAAATGTCTCTAAAGGACTGGTTTATAAGAGGGATTTTTACAAAGCTGCTAACTTAGTTAGGATAGCATAGATATTCTCCAAGCTGGATACCCTGGAAGTCTGCAGTCTATTCAAGGTCTGGCCAAGGGCCAATCAGCTTACATAGATAGCATGTTTCACTCCCTACACAGTACTCCCTGCCTGTCTCATGTTTTTTTGCCTCCTGTATCTCGCAGACACATTATTTCAGATCAGAGACACTAGTAGTTCCTGTCACAGTTTTGGGTTTGACATTCCACTTATTAGCAGTGCATCTCTATACCTCAACCTCATCATCAGCAAAGGATAGACAATTGGAAAGAGTGAATCAGAAACCGGAACAGTATCTGTGATGCTTCACAAATTTCCAACAACAGTTGTTCTTCACTGAATCTATACATAGAAAGAAACCAAGGCTAAGTCATGTTATGGTATGGTCCATGTTGTTACATGCATTTTCTTTTTTTTTTTTTCCCTTTAGCTAACTCCTGTTTTCAACCCCATTTTCATCTTGCTCTTTTCATGGTCCTGCTATACTTGGGGTCTGATATATCACATCCGATAAATCCGAAAGAAGCTAGCACATCATCTTGAGACAACTAAGAAAGCATAAGCCATCAATATGAAGGTTTAGTTTTCGACTAGCCCTCCTAGAAATCAGGCCTCTTGTCCAAACTCTAACTACTGACTGGGACAGCCTTTTGACCTACCTGACTTCTAGGTGTTACAAAAATGTGCTCCCACATACATTTTGAGTATCATTTGTTGTTCACTTTTTATAGTGCCCAAGAATGTGATAGGCAATTAAACTCAGGTAAGTCAACGCAACTATCAGATCGCTGCACCAAGGGCTTATAGTTTGGATATATAGGATGGAATTCTGATCACACTCAGTGAATTTACTGAGTATTGCCATCAACTTCAACAGGGCCAGGATTTCATCCTTACCTTCTATTCACATTATTCATAATTTAATTTCTACAGTACCTCAGTAACCAGAGAACTGAGCTAAATACTGTGGAAAGGGACAGCAGTGATAAGTTAATTGCATATATGGGCCAAATTGTCCTTTATTTGTTTACTTAGTTAGTTCCAGTGAAGTTAATGGGACTTATTTGCTTCAATAAAGTAAGCAGGATTTGGTGCTATACTAGGAGCTGGGAGGATGTTCAGCTACTGCACTGAAGGTTCTGTAAATAAACAAATAAATATGTAGCAAGAAGCTGATTTAGTATAACTAGTACTTTGTAATTTAGGTGGGGATAGCTACAGGCTTTCAAACATTATTTCATCACAGTCACCACCTTTGAAAATAATGCAATTTTCTTTCCAGAAGCACTTAGTTGCATTTCCAACGTATGTATGGCTTGGCCAAAATGATGGCAAACATCTGTAATTCCTGCATCAAAAGGAAGGTGATTTAAAGAGCTAATCAGCTACAGGGTTAGAGATACCATGGTGAGATAGGTGTCTTTAGAAATACCCATAATAGAATGAAAGGTTTCAATGAGATTTCTCTTGCTTAAATTGGCCGGAGCTAGAATTTCAGCCTTCTCTTATAAATAATAGAAGCTACACACTGCACTTTTATAACATCTTTCATTGGAGGATCTCATAACTTAATTAAGAAGGACACTGCCAAGTTAAAAATCATATATTTTTATTAAGTAATTTCCTTACCTATGTTACTAACAACACTTGAGGGTATTAAGCTGAAATTAATGTACTGTTCTTCTATTGTTATGTTTTGATGTAGCTTTATTTTTTTACATGCTGTTTATCTTGGGAAATGACTATTGGTGTCTCAGCTTCATTTTTGTTTCTAGTCAGTTTCAGCTGGTGACTCTTCTGTGCTAGAAGAATGTATTTCCTCTGAGATTGTAAAAACAATGTAGGGAAATATTTAAATCCAAAAAGTAGAACGACTCTGTTTCTATGTATATTTTAAAAAACTGAATCTAACATTTCTATTAATATGAGATTTCTTAGGCACTTAATAAGGACTAGATTTAAAGCCTAGCCTCTGTTTGTCAGAAGCTGGGATGGAACAACAGGGAATGCATCACTTGATGATTACCTGGTCTGCTCATTCCTTCTGGGGCACCTGGCACTGGCCACAGTCAGAAGAGAAAATACTGGGTTAGATGGGACTTTGATTTGACCCAATATGGCTGTTCGTACTGTAGTGCAGCTACCTAACAATGTGTTCCTATGCCACCATGAAAGAGGTGAGAATTATTGGTCACATAATGATTAGTTATAAGCATATAGAAATTTGTCTTGTTAGGAGAGAAATCATATTTAAGAAATGTGCAAGGCTTTGTCAGCATCTTCTTAAAGCTCTAGAAATATTTAGTTAACTCACAATAGGTATGCCTGGAGACTTAGCACAATTATTAATTACCATTATTTATATACTAATACTGTCTCGGTAGTCACTCCTATACTTGCCACTTAATTAGTTTGTAAATTTTGTTGAATAATGAGTTTTCCTTGTGTGTGCACAGACCCTAGAACATTGTTGGCACTACCAGAATAAAAACATCTAAAATAGTAACAGCACCCATCACAGTGCCTATTATTACAATCTTCTCTGACCACAAAAGTAAACTGAGACACAGGCAATTCAAGTAAGTCACAGAGCATGTCAATGGTAGAACCAAGAATAGAATCCTAACTCCCACTCCACTAAGTACTGACTAACTTCCTCTGCATCTCACTTCCATTTCAGTGCATTTTAGATCAAGAACAGGAAAGTATTCTTCCCTTAGCACTCCTGGCAGCTGAAATTGCAAAAAAAATTTTTTCAGGCAGCTCTCTTCATTCTGCATGAGGTTTCCTCCTTCTTTCCCATTCCTTAGGTTGGGCAATCAGTAAAACAGTGATTTAGTTATGTGACTATAGCGCTCCTGCCTCACAAGCAGGAAGTATTACCTTTTGGTTTGCTTTTCACTGGTCCACTGCCCAGAAGATCCCAGGGGATATAATGTCAGCTACTAAACTTTCTAAACAGGTGGAGGTTGAATGTGAAGCAGGTCAGGGAGTCAACAGCAGTGAGTCAGCTTGGCCTGCTGATTAAAAAAAAACTAATAAGACTGGGAATAATAAATAAAAATAATAAAGCATATAGCTAACAGGAATCTCAGAACTCAGTTGAGAGCAACACAAGTGCATTAATGTCTACTTTGAATCATGATGATACGAACTGATATTGAAAACATAATCTGACACAATTGTACAGATGAATCTTATATAAGAAATGTTAGTTTTCTACAGGCTTCAAATAAAACTCTCTTGGTACTCATCTGCAAACATTTTCTTGCTACATATCTAGTGTGTATCAGGGAAGAAGAACCCCATAGTTTAGTAACCTTAGATAACACAAAGGAAGGCCAAACAGTACCTCCTCACAGAAATCAAAACATGTACAGGCCATGAAAGATCTGAATTAAGAAAAGATGGTATTATTCTATCTGAAAATGTGCTTTCTTTAATAAATATGTCAGCTATGAAAAGCTGTCTTTGTTTGGCTGACTGAACTTGTGCACTAGAAAAATGAACATTTATTTGTTTGGTCATTTCTAACTTACTGTAAAATCACTAGAATGGATTTAAAAGTCTGAAATCCACTCTTTATTATTCCATATCACATCATCATAGAGGAGTGTCAGTTCCCCACATTTATAAGTTGTTGTTTTTTGTTTTTTGTTTTGTTTTTTTTTTTACAATTTGTACCCATTCAAGAATCAAAACATAATGGCTATGGCTACACCAGTGAGTTTTGCTGACAAAATCCTGGTTTTGCTGATAACACTGTTGGAACATCCACACATTTTGTTGACAGTATGTTGACAAAACTCACCACTTTGGTTCATAACCTTCTGCCTCTCCCAGATGAGGAAGAATTCCCTTTGTTGACAGACTCTGTTGACAAAAAAGCTGTGTGGATGCTCTAGTGGGCCTTCTCTTGATAAACACGGTGTCCAGGATAATGGACTCTCCTATCTGCTCTGCTTCCGGGTGCCTGTTTTGTCGAGTGTGGCCGGGCAGACCAGCCACTGTGTCGATAGTGCTGCGTACTCTTTTGATTGGCTTGTGTGTGTGTGGCCACACTGTCAACAGAAGTTTAGTTGGGAAATCTCTTCCAACAGTGACTTCTGTTGACAGAGCGCTGTAGTGTAACCATAGCCAAGGTGTAAAACTCGAGATCTATATCTAACTGTGACACAAGCTGATTGTGTTTCATTATTCAAGTCTTTCAACCTCTTGGTGCTTCAATTTCTTCATTTGCAAAGCATCTGGAATACCAGTTCGGGCAGTGCTTATTGTCAAGTATATTTATCTTGACTGACCTAGTCAAAACATCTGGACAGTTATGATCCATTTCAAGTATCCTAAGAAATATATAGATTAATTCAATCTGGAATTCAGAGACAATTATCTGGTGACCTAAACAATTTATGCATAGTTATTTATAACTGTTTTCAGTGCTCTTTAAATGGATCCTTTAAATGATCAGCTGCATGTATTGTAGCCAGAAAATGTAACCTAAAGGATGAAAAAATACCTACATTTCTATATACTCTTTGGGGGAAGAGACTGTCATTTTGTTCAGTTTGTACAGTCCCTAAAACAATGGGGTCCTGGTCCTTGACTAGGTATGGTAAGTATTCTATATTTTAGAGTGTTTGTCTGTTTGTTCAAGAACTCCTAAACAGTAAGATCTAGGACCACCAAATTCAGTATACCGCTTCCTCTTATCATAACATAAAGCAATGTAAGGGTTTAAGTTGTGCCAGGAAACTGGGATGTGCCTGGAATGGGATTGCTTCTCATAAAACCAAACAGAAAAGAAACTGAATCATCAAATATAGTACAGTCCTCAAAACTGACATAGCTGAGAGATTCCTGATAGAGACTGCACCTAGATGAGCCAGAAAATAGGATGAACCTAGAACAGGACTGCTTCTCAATAAACCTTACAGAAAAAAAGATAAAACAGAAATTTGGAGTAGTGCTTAGTTTTGCCACAGCTAAATCAACGTGTAAGGTTTGAAAACTAGAAGAAAATATTACTGGGAACCAAATTGACTATAGCCCTCTTTTGTTAAAACATAGTGGCTACGTCTACACGTGAAGCCAACATCGAAATAGGCTATTTCGATGAATAACGTCTACACGTCCTCCAGGGCTGGCAACGTCGATGTTCAACTTCGACGTTGCACGGCACCACATCGAAATAGGCGCTGCAAGGGTACGTCTACACGCCAAAGTAGCACACATCGAAATAAGGGTGCCAGGCACAGCTGCAGACAGGGTCACAGGGCGGACTCAACAGCAAGCCGCTCCCTTAAAGGGCCCCTCCCAGACACAGTTGCACTAAACAACACAAGATCCACAGAGCCGACAACTGGTTGCAGACCCTGTGCCTGCAGCATGGATCCCCAGCTGCCGCAGCAGCAGCCAGAAGCCCTGGGCTAAGGGCTGCTGCCCACGGTGACCATAGAGCCCCGCAGGGGCTGGAGAGAGAGCATCTCTCAACCCCCCAGCTGATGGCCGCCATGGAGGACCCAGCAATTTCGACGTTGCGGGACGCGGATCGTCTACACGGTCCCTACTTCAACGTTGAACGTCGAAGTAGGGCGCTATTCCGATCCCCTCATGGGGTTAGCGACTTCGACGTCTCGCCACCTAACGTCGAAGTTAACTTCGAAATAGCGCCCGACGCGTGTAGCTGCGACGGGCGCTATTTCGAAGTTAGTGCCCCTACTTCGAAGTAGCGTGCACGTGTAGACACAGCTAGTGAATGATAAGAGTTTATAGAGATGAAGGAAAAAAGGACACCTAAGAGAATTACTATTTACAACAATTATTACAACCCACCAAATGTTAACACTCCATTTTCAAGGGAATCTGAGATCATCAAAATAATCTAATAACATACTGCATTTTTGAAAAATACAATCATTTAACTATAACATGTACATTTCCCTAAAATTTTCAAAATAAACTTAATTGAACAAGGACCTGAGTAAAGCCTGGTAAATATGCTAGTACATAATACAAATAATTAGCAATCCCTGTGCCAGCAGAAAACCACTATTGACACCAGTACAGAGAAAAGCACCAACTGCTGATACAACTTACAAATAGTTCTCAAGCAGCAACATTTTTGCTGCAAATCCAAAGCTACACAGACTCTGAATTCTGATATCCATTTCATGGGGACAGCCTTAACACACAGTGGATATGCTCATTACATAGTGCCCTGGATTGCCACAACACAGATTTTATCCAATGTTCTAATTCTCTTTTAACGTAAAGGCCAGGATTTTCAAGACAACTATTATTCTGAAATAATCCTGTTAGGATACTGCATGATGACATTTATTATTTGTGTCCTGTTTAAATAAATGTAACAAAACCTAAGTGAGGATTTTGTTTTGTAGAGTTGAGAGCTCATAATGGTTCAAGAAAATACTCAGCTCCACAGTATATACTAAAAAAATCAGAAAACAAAATGGTGCTCTATGGGCTGGCTACTGAGAGAATAAAGAACGGACTTTTGTTCCACCTCACTCTTTTCCTTGCCATCTTCTCTCATGTGTTCATTCTCGAATTCACCCACACATTGGCTCATTTATTTTTTTCCTGTATGCTCTCAATCACTCTCACATTCATTCACTCTCTCCCATCAGAAACCCACTCATTTGTTATAGCACATTCAATCTCTCTCCCTCACTCAACTACACTGACCTTCCAAGCAAAAACTTAGCATGAGGGTGAGCCTTACTCCCTCTTAACCATCAGTGAACTTCCCCTGTGGTGAAAGCTGGGGTCCAGAATATCAGAAAGAACTACTCTTTCAGCAGATGAGGGGCCAAGTAGAGGAGACAGGATGCTGGTCTTGTAAGTGTTAACTACCAGAAGGGAGGAGACACTGCAAAATGAAAGGGCCTCTCCATTGTGGACGAGTAAGAGAGCTAACAGAGCAGAGAAGAGGTTCTTCCTTGCCAAGAGGAGTCACTATTCTGGGAGCTGGGGATAAGGAAGACAAGGGATGAGGAAGTGCAAGCTCTTTGCATCAAAGAGTCAAGAATGGGAGCAGTATCTGTGTGACAGCCAGAAGGCACACTACTTACTATACATTAGGTCAGCACAGCCACGTTCAACAGAAGCAGGGACAAATACTATCGTTATGGTGAGCACCACAGATCAGGCCTGCTGAAAAGGGAGCACACTACCACCCTGATAAGTGCCACTCTCCTGCCCAAGACTGGAAGAATTGCCTATGCTGTCCAATTGTGGCAGGAACCCCGATCTGGAGTCTGTTCCTGGCTCTGCCCATAACTAGTGTGTGTCCTTAGGCCAGTCACTTCACTTCTCCATGCCCCAGTTTTTCATTCTGTAAAGGGGGATTACACTAGCTTAGAACTTCCCTGGGTGGAAAGCTTCGTTCATTAAATGCTATGAAGTGCTTTGATAGTCTCCAACCTCAGTGCTGTGTAAGTGCAAATTATTATTCTAGTTCTCGGTATGTCCAAAGCTATTTTAAGTATTACCAAAAGGTTCCACTGTAACATACTAATTGCCATCATAACGAAAAATAATTAACAACCTACATTTTCGGGTCCATTATTTGAACTATTTGGCTGAATACCTAGAATCTTCAAGCTGTCAAGGGAGAAACTACAGAACATTATAAAGCAGCGTTGAGAGAGGGCTGTCTGGAAAAAACAAACAAACAAAACCGTAAGAATGAGAACAGGGACCATTTATTCAGTTCATTACAGCAAAACAGCAGGTAAGAGTCAAAATAAGCAGATGCACTGGACACAAGATGCTCCTAGTGATACTGTATAAATATAATCAAAAGGGATTGGAACATGTAATCAATTGACTGATCTAAAAGAGCCAATAAAAGGCTATTATGAATGGTACATACTGCCTCCAACACCACCTATACAACAAGATCTGAAGTATGTAAGACAAACAGACTGAAGTGGTCTGAGTCTAGACCTGGGAGGCAGGGGGTTCCAGTCCTGTCATCAATGCTTTAGAAAAATCACTCTCTGCATCAATCTTTGCGGTTAACAACATTTATAAGTACCAGGCGCAAATGACTGCACTATTAGTGAACATCCCTAACTCTGAGAGAAATTTGGATCTAGAATTGTTGCCTCACCCCAAGGATGAGCTGGGCTGAAACTCTGCAGGTAAAAAAACCTCATATTGGAGTGCATGTTTGTGTATAAACTTTGTGGACTGCTTGTTTCCCCATCAGCAAGTACTATGACTTTAGTTAGTAAATATCTGTAAAGTGATTTGAAGATGAGAATTCCTCTGTAAAAAATCTAAATTATTATGCATGGGAGAAACATCCAGGGCGCACATTTAAACTATAAAGGAAGTGGGGCTGAGTTGGTAAAGGAATTCTGAGCCAGATCAATAATTCTAGTGAAATCAGTTTAGCTATGCCAAATTTACACAGCTGAGACTCTGGCCCTCAAGATGCAACTGGAAATATTGGAGGAGCACAAGCTATGTTTTGTATACCCATTTACACATGTGCACAAGTAAGGTGTCATTGAAAGAAACTCTCTTGTCCCTGACATTAGCAATTCCTTACAGTTCCAAAGCCATAGAGCCTCGCCTTCTTTTCCACTATTTGTTCCAGACAGCCAGTACTCTGGGACAGACCTGCACCGAATACACTAGGCTTCCAGACACCAAGGAATTTCTTGCCCTGGCATCACATGCCCAGCTGTACTCATCAAAGAGGAAAAACTGACAGCATTGTCTGAAAGACACAGCTTGTGATAATTGCTCCTTGTAGCTCCCCTGTCAATGAATATTATCATATTCTTTTAACAAATAAGGCTACTGCACTTTTTCATATTCCTTCATGCTCATCTGCATAGGAGATTTCACTTTCTTTACTGAAGTGGTTCAAATGTAGCACATATACAGCTGCTTATATTACTGTTTTATACAGCGTAATCAGGACAGGAGACAGTGGAAACAATGCACAAATATATGTATTTACTTGCTCAAGTACATATAAGCCTTGAGATGGAGGCTTATCACTATTACGTTACTATTATCATTTTATAATTCAAATAAGAAAATCAATCTTAAAATACACATTATCTAAGTACGAGTTGAACCTCTCTAAACTGATAGTCTCATCTGGCATCACCTGCAGTCTGACATGATTTTAGTTAGTTGGACGTACATTTATCATAGGTGTGGCCAAGCTTCCTGTGATCCAATCAAGTTTGTTTACAGCCACCAGCCCTGGCACTCAGTGTTCTGTGCTGTTATTTAACTGTAATTTACCACTAAATGTCTTCTAAGAGCCCAGTAAGCAGTGGAAGTGTTGGCAATTCTGCTAGACAATACTGAACTCACATGATTCAGCAAATTCTCTTATTTAGCATGAGTCAGACCCCAAGGGTGCTGAAATAGAGAGTTTCAACCTGTATTATAAGTACTATATTGTTCTATAATCTCCATCACTGAAGATTTTTAAGAGCAGGTTAGACAAACAACTACTAGGAATGGTCTAGATGGTGCTTGGTCATGCCATAAGAGCAGGGGACTGGACTTGATGACCTCTCGAGACTCCCTTCATTTTTATGATTCTATATTATATATATTTAAATGATTTAATGGACAAATCCAACATATAACCTAATGTTTAGCCTAACAACTAAGCCAATGGGACTCTGGGCATGAAATTACATATAGGCTTGCCTACACTAGCCCCCTCCTTCGAAGGGGGCATATAAAGGAGCCCGATGAGTGAATAGCAATGAGGTGCTGCAATGCATATGCAGCACCTCATTAGCAAAATTCTCACCATGCGAACTTTGAAGTTGTTAACTTCAAAGTGGCGGCAAGCAGTCTAGCAGCAGGCACTTTGAAGTACCCACCCTACTTCGACATTCCCTTACTCCCAAAACATACACAGTTGACTCATTATATTAAGTCCCTTTGCCTATTTTAACTAATTATATGTGTCCCATAACCATACTATCTAAGTAGCTCGAGTCTGTAATGAATTTAACTCTCACAATGTTCTTATGATGTAAGGAAGCCATTGTCTTCATTTTACAGATGGGAAATAAAGGTCATTCAAGAAGCCTGTCACAGAGAAGGGAACTGAATCCAGAACTCAAGTCTTAGGCTAACTATTGGCCTTTCCTTCCCTTCTCTCAGGTATGAGCTCCAAATTCATTTAAAAGTTTGTGGTTGAAATCCACGTTCCACTGAGGTTAATAAAAAACTATCATTGACTTCAGCAGGGCCTGGATTTCACCCCAGATGATTATCTCTAACATTGTTTGTTGTTTCCATTCTACATTTCTCTCCAAAGACAACATAAACTAAGTGATATGTTGGATTTGTTTGTTTTTTGGAAATTATCATTTTCATTACAATGCTAGATGAGCTAAACAATATGGGCCAGCAAGAGAGAAAACAAAAAAAATCTGATGCTGTTACCTCACACAGTATTGCACTGAAAATAGTTAATTCTAAAGACAAAACTCAAAGCATCTTGCTTCCATTTCTTACTGCTACAGGGTAAGGTGTTGTTGTTTTGATGTGAAGGAACCACAGTTTGTGTTGTCTGCTGGCATGTATAGTGGTCTCTTTCTAAACCATACTCCCGCATTAGATGTGTTCATGCCATGCCCAATATCTATGGGACCAGATATTATTTTTGCCTTTATATTTTAATGGAAACTTATACTAATAAAAAAATTAACCAAATACCCCTGAAGTTTGTGGTGTTTTAAATGAGGATCTGGATCAGGATTTTGTGGCTTGAGTTATGCCCAATAATGAACGCCCCAAAGACCAGGGCTCTGCAGACTGTCCTTCGATTCTTAACACCCTTGGGAACTTTGAGATTTCTGATTATGTTTTTCCTCTTTCCTGACCACAACTGAGAGGATTTGAGGACATCTCAGACCACAGTCTTGCAGATTCATGGTATTGTACAGTACCTTTTTAAAAAAAACCAACCAACCAAAAAACTAGTTTTGAACTTTTGTTGCACCTTCCATTGCTTGTAACAATCTTAAGACACTGAAAATAGCATTTGCTCCTGAACACATTTATCCTTTTCTATATTTTTTATACAGGAGAATCCTTTTATGCCTCAGGGAGCAGAAATTAACATGTCTCTTTCAGTTTCCAAATCCATCACCTTTGCCTTCTTCCCTGTCACTTCCTTGCTTTTGCCTTCAACAGGAAGAGAGAGAGAGTTAAACATAAATGTTTTCATTTGATTCCTGTCTTCTCGCCGATCCCTCCTTCTATGCACGTCACACTCCCCACCCGCTGGCAGCACTGAATTCACTTTGGATGGATCTGCATGTCTGCCCTCCAAACAAAGTGACACGGGAGTGATTTTTGTTAAGAAAAAATGCAGTATAAAAAGTGTAGGTGGGAAATATGCAGTGTAATGGAACTGAAATCCCATATGGGAAATCAACACAGGCAGTCACTGATACAGTATTTACTTGGATAAACCATTCATTTTCCTCCTGGGCATGATGACATGAGATATCACCTACTCAGGATGGCAAGTATAAATATATATAAATATATATAAAAAAACTCAACAACTATCTGAGTAAGAATTCTAGCTGTAATGCTTTTTGTACAGGACCAAGTTTCAGTTAAACTTAATCCTTGCTGTCTTCTGTTTCTCCAACAGCAGAAACATCTGGTCGGTTTTAGATTCCCCTTGGATTCCCAACTTCAAAGGGAGTTATAAAGAATAACAAATACATGTACTGGCACTGAAAAAAATCACAGCAGCAGGAGAGAATGGTAAAATTGTCCTTATTTGACTGCTAGTGACAGGCACCACAGGCAGAACTGTGAGAAAAAGTCTCACAGACTAAGGCAAATCAGCAGTGCTTCGGTGACTAGTTTTCTCTGGTAATGGCACACAAAATGCATGGGATCTGTCCCCAGGATAGGGGAAGATGCATATTGTTCCAAGGAAGATACATGGAATGGCGTGTGCAGAACACAGGTTTTACATGAGGCATAGTCTAAATACTAGATTAGGAATCAAACTCCTGTATTTTGTTTCCAGCTCTTCAACAAACTGTTCAGTAAAACATCCTTGAGTTAGTTATGAAAGGCCACATTTTGATTCTCAAAGGGCAGTGCAGCACTGGGGACAATGACTGTGTTCTCTTTCCCACTCCATTCAGACAGGACCAGCCAGTTTGTTCCTTAGTCCATTTGTAACCTTCCCTTTGTATTCACTGTGAAAGAATGTAGCAAAGAACACACATTTCTGAGATGTTTATCAAATAAATACCTGTGCACACTCAATTTAAAAAGACTGATCAATTTGGGGATACTCCTGGTGCAGATTTTTTTTAAAGGGTACATTTGCCATTAAACCATTTGTTGAAAATTATTTGCTCGGCCCTACTATAGTTACCACTAAACCATCTTTTCATCTCGTTATGTCCTAAAGTCAACAACTTCCTGTTGTAACAGAGAATGTCAGTCTGTGGTGGAAATGAGATTGATCTGATGAAGTGGGTCTGTCCCACAAAAGCTCATCACCAAATAAATCATTCTGTTATTAAAGTGCTATATTTCTGCTGTTTTGTTTTGTTGCAGTACAGACTAACACAGCTTCCTATTGTGTTGGCTGCAAAGGAATTATGGGATTTTTAGGCCCTATGTGGCAGCATAGCCAAAATTAGAATTCCCAGATGAAAAATAATGATTGTCCATTTATAGAAAAACTTGTGATTTAAAGAGTCTTAAATACATTTATAAACTAAGGGCTCAGTCCCGCAAATGACTCTGTGCAAGAGCATGGACCTGCCTGCTTGTGCACACACTAACATACAAAACTAACAAAAACATGAGATCACAGCATTGATCTCTGAAACACAGTCACCTTGTGGGTGGAAGGCAGCACCGACTTAACAGCAACACTGCAAGGTAGTTTAGGAAATGAAGTAAAGAAAGATTCCAGAGCAATCAACCTGTGGGGGGAGCAGAAAGGAGCCAAAACTATCACTGATGTTGCACCAACAGGATACACAAAAAGGTGAGATTATCCCAACAATAATTACCTGGATTTTATCCAGCACACTGTTTCTAAGACCTACACCCGTTTGAAAAGAGTAATGGGAAATGTAATGACAATGGCTACATATGGTCAAACTCTTGCTTTGATGTCTCCCTTGAAAGATATTGCCTTCAGCAGCATCATGACTCCCAGCACACTGACCCAAAATTGACTCAGAGGGAAGAGTGCGGCCTAATTATTACTTTCCAGGGCTGTTTAACTGTTGATTGACTGCATTTAACTCATGCTGTTAATTCAAAAATTAATTGCAATTTTAAAAAAATCACAATCTCACTGTTAAATGATAGAATGCCAATTGATATTTATTAAATATTTTGGATGTTTTTCTACATTTT
The DNA here is from genome assembly GCF_033958435.1 of Carettochelys insculpta. NCBI lineage: Eukaryota > Metazoa > Chordata > Testudines > Carettochelyidae > Carettochelys > Carettochelys insculpta. The sequence goes on from NC_134137.1 coordinate 222,432,673, forward strand.
CAAATACATTGATTTATATTACAACAAAGAATACCAAGTGTACAGTGTTCACTTTATGTTATTACAAATATTTGCACTGCACAAATGACGAACAAAATAAATATTATTTTCCACTTCACCTAATACAAGTATTGTAGTGCAATCTCTGTATTCTGAAAGCGTGGCTTTTAAATGTAATATTTTGGGTATGTAACTGCACTCAAAAACAAATCAATGTAAAGATTTAGAGTCTACAAGTCCACTCAGTCCTACTAATGTTCAGCCAATCACTAAAGCAAACATGTTTGTTTAAATTTATGGGAGATAATGCTGCCTGCCTCTTATTTACAATGTCACCTGAAAGTAAGCATACGTATTCACATGGCAATTTTGCAGCTGGCGTTACAAGGTATTTATGTACAAAACATGCCAAACACTCATACGCCCCTTCATGCTTTGGCCATCATTCTGAAGTACATTCCTCCATGCTGATCATGATCATAACAATAATGTGTTAATTAAATTTGTGATTGAACTCTTTGCAGAGGGAGAACTGTACATCATCTGTTTTACCTGCATTCTACCATATATTTCATATTATAGCAGACTCAAATAATGACCCAGCACATGTTCATTTTCGGAACACTTTCATAGCAGGTTTGACAAAATGCAAAAAATGTACCAATGTGACATGTCTAAAAATAGCTACAGGACTCAACCCAAGATTTAAGTATCTGAAGTGTCATCCAAAATCTGAGCAGTACTAGTACTAGCATGCTTTATAAAGCAATGGTCCAATGCGGAAATCTTCGAATCTGAACCACAGAAAAGTTCTGCTGGTGGCATCTGACTCAGATGATGAAAATTAACAGGTGTCGCTCCCCTCATCAGCATGGACCTATGTCCTCTAGAATGGTGGTTGAAGCATGAAGGGACACATGAATCTTTTGTGATCTGGCATATAAATATTTTGCGGTGCCATCTACAATGGTGTCATGTGACTGTCTAATCTCACTTTCAGGTGACATTATAAACAAAAAGTGGGTGAGAAGCATTACCTCCTGCAAATTGTTACCAAACTTGGTTGTCTGAGCAACTGGCTGAACAAGAAGTAGGACTGAGTAGACTAAAAGTTTATATTGCTTTGTTTATGAATGCAGTTATTTTTGTACATAATCCTAAATTTATCAATTAAACTTTCATTATAGATTGTATTATAATACCTGTATTAGGTGAATTGAGAAATACTATTTTGTTTTATACAGTGCAAGTATTTGTAATCAAAATCAATACAGACTGAGCAATGTGTATGATAATAGAAATCAAAATATATTTGAAAATGTAGAAAACACCCAAAATACTAAACTAAATGGTATTCTATTATTAACACAATGGTTAATTTTTTCAATTACACAATTAATTGTGATGAATTTTATTAATCTCGACAGCCCTATTAATTTCTTACTGTCTCTTTTGTTGACAGCTGTCAAATAAGGGTTGAACCTAGGTTATGTATGCCACAATACTTACAATCTCAGTTGGCCAGCAATGTGGCCTGCCTCGTATCTTGAGGAGAGTGAAAAACAATTCAAAATAAGACAGAGGAATCCTCAGAGGAATTTCCAGTAAGGGCATGGAAAACTGTATGTCAGGGAAGACTTTCCCAAAACAACTTGTGATACTGTGATAACATCAGGAGGACTATATCTTTATAAGCATCCACAGCAGCACAGATTAAGGAGACTATGTGTTGAGACAGTGCGCATTACAGGCTGCATGATTAGTCTAGGAACTAGAGAGCCAGAGGATATCACAGGGTGTCTCTTTCTCCAGCATCCTGAATGCTGAATCCCCATTACACGAACAGACTAGATCCAAAGCCCACTGAAGTCAAGGAGTGGAATTGCTCTAGATGCATGGCAACCTACCTTTTGGTTTTTAGCACAAGACACACAACATAAGGAAATATACATTTTATTTCAGAACCATATGAAGTCACATTACATGACTATGTCCCCTGGAAAACTCACCTCTTCAGACTAATATCTCCCCATTAGACTTTGACGAAGGCTCACATCCCCCTGTCTGATCTGACTTGTTTTTTCCTCTTTTGATAAGTACTGTTGATACTGGGCCATTTCCACCTCGCTGAATAGACCTTGCCAGCTCTCGCCCTCCCTCTTACTGGGACCCCACTCTTTAAATACCCCTCTGAAACCATCCCCCCACTCATACATCTGATAAAGCAGGCCTTTGCCTACGAAAGCTTATGCTCCAAAATATCTGTTACTCACAAGACTTCTTTTTCTCAAAGCTACAGAACAACACAGCTACCTCTCTGATACCTTCAAACTGCACAGATGGCCTTAGCTTTCTGAAGAATGACTGATAATAGAACCTCAGGCTGAGGCCCAGAGAGATTTGACAGCATTCACCTATAGCAGGGGAAAAGAAAGAAATGGGAAGAAAGAGGAAGAAATTTCTCACTGTTTATACCAGACACCCAGGTATGATCTACAGATGCTTTTGTTTGCTTGGGATATTTTATAGCTTATATTATTATTTTTCATGTGTATTGCTCTACCCAAATGCAGACATTTTTGAATGCGTCCAGATCGTAAACTATTGTTTTATTTATTTTTACAGCTTTGAATTTAGGGAGCCTTTATTTTATTTTTTCAGCTCTAAACACATCAATATTCCAGCTACTCACTTTTGAGGATGATGGAAAATGTATTTTTCAAATTAAACTGACCTTCTCAGCAATAAATTCAATGTATACTAATACCGCATGATACATGCTTAGTCACATATCAAATTTCTTATGAATACAGGAGACACCCATTGGACAGGGCAACTATTCTGACTATTTTGTCACAGGCTCGTACCTTTGAAGCTCTGAAACAGCACAGGATCATGTCTAAAACATCTACTTAATTAACAAAGCCTTTTTTCTTATTTAAAAAAAAAGCTACAAGAAATGTCTGAACAAAACAGTGAATGAATGAATAAATGAAGGCAAAATCCTCTACTTATGGATTTGCATTTTTATGAGAGATGGGCCCAAATTACAAAGTAAGTGTGCAGATGCAAATTTCATCTAAATTGGGGTAAGGTGGGGGTGTTAATATTTAGAGTTTAAATCATTCCCATCTTTAATTTATGTAGCTCTAGAGTGTGAAACATTTATTCTTATAAAGAAGGACCTTATTATACCAGCTGAATTTGGGACAACTGAATGTGACTAACTAAATTGGAATCCATGCAAGATTCCATGGTTTCTGCTCCAGTTTTTACAAAAAGTGTCCTCAGAACTTAAAATGAGATGTGGTTATGAATCTTACGACTTAGCTGAAATGGCACCTCCAGCAGTCAAGCTCTCTCTAGTAATCTGCCTTGGCACTGATTTAGTATTTACTTCAGAAGGAAAGGATCCTGACTTGCCACAGATACCACTCCTTGGTCGTGTCTATACTGGCACATAACTTCAAAATGCCCATGCTAATGGTCATTTCAAAGATTACTAATGAGGCACTGAAATGCATATTCAGCCTATCATTAGCATGCTGCTGTCCGCGGCTCTTCGAAATTACCACGTTTCGCTCCCGTGCGGCTTGTCCAGATGGGGTCCTTTTCTAAAGGTTCCTGCCAACCTCAAAATCCCCTTATTCAGGAATGAGGGGATTTTGAAGTTGGCAGGGTCCTTTCGAAAAGGACCCCCATCTGGATGAGCCACGTGGTAGTGAAACACAGCAATTTTGAATAGCCGTGGCCGGCGGCATGCTAATGAGGCGCTAAATATGCATTTCTGTGCCTTATTAGTAATCTTCCAAACAGCCATTAGCATGGCTATTTCAAAGATTTCTGTTAGTGTAGACATAGCCCTGGATTCACATTGGCTCTTCATATAGGTCTCCCTTTCAACTTCTGGTCCAGTTCCAATACTGGTTAACCTGGCTTTAGACAAGCTCACTGTCCGAGCTATATAGCTGTAGCAGTACTCTTGTCTCAGATCAGACTCAAAGTTTCCAGAAAAACTATACTACTCACACACATCAAGCTTGTATAGTACAAGCAAAGAGGAAAAAAAAAGATTTGTGGTATACTGAAGATAAGACATGAGTGTGTGTGCTGGATTCAGGAAAGGCTGATTACAGCAAACAAGCCTGCTCCATTAAGATTATCTTACAAACAGCCCAAATACAATAACAAACTAAGTGTACGCATAAACACTCTCTCTTACTTTCATAATACAGATATGGCCAATACCTTTATCACTGAAGATATCTGGACTTTGCTCTAAGTACAAACTTTGCAAATTTGACCCATGCATCTTCCACTGCACAAGTAAGGAGGCCAGAGGAGTTGAAATGTTCAAACAGTTTTGCCCAATTCACTGGCTAGATTGCTATAAGAACAGAAACTCAGATAATTTGGTGAAGGGGCAAAAGTGTAGGAGAACTAAGGGCAGTTACTTCAAGACAAATTCTGAGTAAGTGTAATGGAGATGGTGAGTCCTTTTAAAAGAAGATCTTAAAATTACCCCAAGAAGTCACATCCATTATTTTATACACATACACAGAAAGTGCGGTCAACAACAGCATTCCTTTGAAAGATATAAATACATTTGGGGTTCATGAAAGTGAGTGACAACAGCTCAGTATGCAATAGGCATACACAATATAAGGGTTCACCCTCTCCTTAAATGTTAGTAGTGTGTCACATTACTGATTAGCTTCATTATATACTGCTACCATACTCCCGCATCGCCAGATACCTCTGACCAGATTCTTCAGTCCTACTTTGCAGCACCTTAATAGTCCAACGCTGGGCTTCCAAACTGCTCTTTCAACATCTCAGCTAGAACTGTGCAGGAACCACAATCTCCATTTCACTAGAACCTTCACTGTTTCTAACGTAATTTTTGTTCCAGATGAGAATGAAATATCAAATTTCAAAATATCTCAGAAAATAAGTATTTCAGATCAGAGTGGTTGGTGAAAACAGAGCATCCAGATGCTCCTGGGTGGAAAGCCAAAATAGCAGTGAGCAGTACCTTGAAGGGCAATGATGCCAGACCTTGCTATTTCAGGTGCAAAAGTTACTGGACTGGAAGTGTGCAATGCCAGTGAACCTTTTCCACTTTGTTAAATATGTGGCCCAAATAGAGGTTTTCCCTGTCCCAAGGACCCTTACTGCACCAAAGCACAAAAGTTCCCTGGGGCTTAGCCATGAAACTCTCAGGCAGAGCAATGGAAGGACTGTAAGTTGGGATAACGAAGCTGGACGTAGTCCTGAGGGATCCGTTTGGGTAGGAGTAGCAACATGATCAGAGAATTCACTGACAGCCCTAGGAGCATGGTGTACCAAAATTGGCGAGGACGTGCTGGTGCCACCAGAATTAACGCTGCCCTGGCCCTGTGCCCGTTGAGTAGGAATTTGTGCATGAGGAGACTTAGCAAAAAGGTATACGACAGTCAGTCTTCCCTGGGTTGCAGGAACATACCACCCATAATCAAGGCCGGGCTGCATTTCTGGAAGGAAGAGAAGATTGGGCACTTTCTGTTTCTCTGGGTGGTAAAACAGATCAGCTTTGGGACACCCCCACCTTTGGAAGATGGAGTGCATGACATCCGGTGTGATGGACCACTCGTGACTGCGGAAGGATCTGCTGAGGGGGTCCACCAGTTCATTCCGAACTCTGAGGAGCTAGGATGCCTCCAAATGAACGGAGTAGGCAATGTAAAACTCCCACAGTGAGGGGGGTTCCCAGCTTAGGGAGGAGGAGCAGGCTCCATGATGCTCCTTGATGTAAAACAGCTCAGTGGTGTTGTCCATCATAACTGCCATGCACTATTCTTACAGTATGTTTAGTGTTTTAAAACTCCTTTTTCTCCAATATTCTGTTCCAACTAAGTAAAAATACTTTGTTTAAAGAAGGCAGTTGAGCATTTTTCACAAGTTTACAAAAGGATAAAGTAAATAGATTCATAGATTCCATGGACGTAATCTAGTCTTTTCATCTTGGGTATGAAGTGGAAGAAGGGGAACAGTGTAAAGGCTCCCTCCACTCCTATAGCAGATCAGACACTAGGTGAGATCTGCAATGAAATGCTGCCTGCTGAGGACCTCCAGGGTGCAACCAGATTTTTCTTAAGAAAGAATCCCAGAGTCTTCACTTTACCCAGCTCCAAGCTCTCTCCTCTGCATTCTTCCCCTACACCCAGCTCTACATACACTTGCCTCTTGCTGTCCTATGCTTGTCTGTCATGCCCATACCTGCCCCACAATCACCTGCAGCCAGCTCCACGGTGTCCCCACTGCATTTCCAGCCACAAGCTCTACCCATAGAGTCCCTCTCCACAGGGACTAGGCAGTTTGGGGAATCACAGTCCCATTCTCCTTTTGTACCTGTGCTTTCCAAAGTGTTAAGAACCCAGACCCAATCCTCCCACATCCTGGGAACCAGGGATTCCCAGTGCCACATACTCTACTATTCCTCAGGAGTTAGGGGAGCCAATGCCCACTAGCACCTGGAAGACTGGAAAGATAAGTGCGGGGGGGGGGGAGTGAACAGCTACTAGCTCAGAGCACTACTCAAAGTTGGCCCAACCATCCCTCATGATGGTGGGGCAACTGAGCCAAATTTCTAGCTCCAGCCAGGGACCTACAAGGATCCTTGGGACAGCCCCTCCCAGCCCCCACATTTGTTGAGCCTTTTGTGGCTAATTTAGTGAAAGAATCTGGCATACAGCCTACAACTAGCTACCCACAATGCAACTCCAGAGACGAAAGCTGAGGGCTCCTGCTTAAGAAGGATCGGGTGATCAAAAAGCTGTGGAGACACCTATTTAAGGAGGGAACGAGGGACTTATCAATACAGCCCAGTTTTAAACAGATCTGGGACCTCCTAATTGAGAAAGGACTGAAAACGAGTATTTCCTTAGAAGGACTTGGGAAGGGTTCCAGAAAAAGAATCCATTTGCTGACGGGGAGCCAGAGACTGCCAACTGGATTGATCCCAAAACAGTGAATGCTCCTAGGTATCTCTTAGGTCCTACATATGCTTACATCTGCTGTTAATAAATGAGACCATTGGAAATGGGCACTTTTTCATAAAAAGTTCTGTCAAGACTCATTTATACTCATCAGCACATGCTTGAGTGAAAGGGGTCATACCTGGTTGACCTCCATACCACCACATCCACCACACACAGGTAAGGGCAAGCACATGGGACCTAACGACTGATGGGTGCATTCACAGAGACCATAAAGCATGCTGAGATGCAGCTAGCCTGTAATTGTGACAGCACCACAGCTCCCCCATTATTTCAGTCCTCAGGCTTTTGTGAGAAGTTCCCATTTCCTGTGCCACTCTACTGAGAGATTTTTGGTAACACAGACAAAATCTCAGACACCAAATTAATTTTACTTTTTACCAAAGTGAGCTTGTCAATCCAATGGGTGTGAGTGAAAATCTAAGGTATTAAATAACTGTTCATTAGTCCTCCATGAGAACACTGTTCCTAACTTGCACTTGGGCCTACTGATCTCTGTGTAACAGACTGTGAACTTCTGATGGAGAACTGCTGGGAAAAGAATTGCCACCCTTATGTTTATTTAAAAGCATTAGGGTGCATCTACGCTACAAAGAAATTTCGAAAGGGGGAACATCGAAAAACACAATTGAAATAAGGGATTTCAAAATAGCGTGGCTACACACACAAAAACGGATTGCTGTACTGATTCGCTATTTCAAAAGAACATCCTCCATTTTTCGAAAGAGAACGTCCACACAGGAAAGCGGGATCTTTCGAAATAAGCAGCCGGGAAACATCGTGCACGGGGTCACATGGCTGACAAGCCCTTCCGGGTCACACAGCCAGCAGCGCCCTTAAAGGGCCCCTCCCAAACACGTCCACCCTGCACACACAGAGCACCGCAGAGCAGTACACAGCACTGCATGGACCGTGCACCAAGAACAATGAGAGGAGCTTGGAGCAGCAGCAGCTGTCAGAGGCCGATGCTGCCACCCTCACCGGGACCCAGGTGGTCACCACCATCCTGGGCGTGGTGGAAGGCCTGGAGCCCACCTTCCCCCCCCACAGGGGTCCTGCAGGCCCTGGCAACGGGGCAACCACCACCCCCCATCCCGGCTTGCAAACTTCAGAATGATGAAGCAGACATTCATGGAGCTGCGTCAGTGGCTCACATCCACATGCAGCCCACGCTCCCAGTCGAGAAGTGTGTGGCGATCGCCCTCTGGAAGCTGACCACCCCAGACGGCCATCGTTCAGTGGGGCACCAATTCAGGGTGGGCAAGGCCATCATGGGAGCCGTCCTCCTGGAGGTAAGTCAGACAAGGGCCGCACACCCACCCCATGAAGGGGCCTGCAGGAGCAGAGGTCCTCTGGGTGGGGGGCCTGCAGGAGCAGGGGGCCCCCCGATGTACAGGCCCACATGTTGGTGCCCCCGCTACAGGTGGTCCAGGCCATCAACCGCCTCCTCCTGCAGAGGGTTGTCTGCCTCGGCAACCTGGATGACGCCATGGCGGGATTCGCAGCCCTCGGATTCCTGAACTGCTTCGGCGCGCTCAATGGCACGCACATAGGTATCCGCACCCCAGACCATAGCACGGGATGTTATATAAACTGCAAGAGGTACCACCCAGTGGTGCTCCAAGTGCTCGTCGATGCCCGGGGCCAGTTTAGTGACATATGCGTTGGCTGGTCTGGTCGAGCCCTTGATGCCCGGGTACTCCGCAACTTCTGGCTGGGAAGGCGCATGGAGAAGGGCACCTACATCCCTGCCTGGGAGCTCCCTGTGGGGGACACATGATGCCACCCTGTATAGTGGCTGAGGGGGCGTACCCATTACAGCCATGGCTGATGCACACCCTACACTGGGCACACCACTGCCATCCAGGACATTTTTAACAACCCCCTGAACGATGCCTGCAACACCGTTGAGTGGGCCTTTGGATGCCTCAAGGGGTGTTTCCAATGCCTCAACGTGCAGCTGGACGTCAGCCTGCCAACATCCCCGGGGTGGTTGCGGCCTGTTGCACTCTGCACAATTTGGTGGAGGGAAAGCAGGAGCACTACATGCCTGGTTGGGCTGCGGACCGCGGCCCTGACTATGAGCAGCCACCCATGGCCCTGTGCCGCCAGGCACATCGTGAAGGGGTTAGGATCTGGGAAACCCTCCGGGAGGCCTTCGAGCGGAAGCCACACTGACCTCCACCTGGCACATGGCTCACACCCACCCTGCAGCACGCCCTCCCCCCCTCCACACAGCATCCTGTGGGGGCTTGCCATCCTGCTGATGGGCTGGGTGGCGTGTCGGTCTGGCTGCTGCAGCATGTATAGGGCTGAGCTCGTGCTTCTCTAGCCCTGTGCATGATCTCAGCTTCCTGCACGGGGTTTCCGGAGCTGTGTGGCTTTAAGGGGCTGGCCCAGGGACCATAGAGCCCCGCCTGGGCTTGCTAGCGGGTCTCCTGCACTCCCTGGAGACGCTGCCATGGCAGACCTGCAATTTCGAAACTGTGGGCCCAGAGTGTCTACACGTGCACTATTTCGAAATTTAATATTGAAAGGGGCTGCTCTTCCCAATCCCAGATAGGAAGAGTGGTTTCGAAATTCAGGCCCATTTTCGCCAAAAACAATTTCGAAAGAGGCTGTTGGGCGTGTAGACGCTCTGCAGCCTCTTTCAAAATTGGGCCCACTTTCAAAATTAATTTCAAAATAGAGTGCTAGTGTAGACGCACCCTTAGAGATGCCCAGGGGTAGATTTGTTGTGGGAAATTGATGGAATCTGACAACAAATTGTACAGTGGTGTCTTTAGAAACAAATCACCATCACAGGAAGGAAATATACAGACATCCAAAAATGTTTAGGTACAATTTACTTCCAGAATTAAATGTCTGATCACTGATGGTTTCAATCCAAGTCCTAGTGGACTATCATGTCCATTCAAGAAAAATCACCACCACAGTGGACATTAATTGGCTCCTTTTCCAGCCAGGGCTTGAAGGACTGACTGAGTCAGAGACTGAACACTCCTCTCACATCTACAGCCTATGTTCACTGCCACGTTAGCCTTAGATATAATTCAAATAGAACTGCACCCCGCTCTCATGCACTCACAAAAATCCCAAGCTCAAGTTACAAGGTGTTTTAAACTCAAACTACCTGGTCAGTCAGGACGTGTGGGCAGGCACTGGAACATGCGGGGGAGACTCAACCACTCCAAGTTGCCACTACAAACATGGTGCAGCTTGAGGGTTATGTTGCAGAGCAGCCACTCACTTTAGTGATGCTAACTTGAAAGTAGCAAACTCAAATGTAGATGACTCAAGTTAACTCTGCAGTGAGCACAAGCCTGAGATCTCCTTAGTTGCTCTGCGGGGCCTCTGATGTATGTAGTCTCCAAGGCTTGTTACAGTAACAAATGCACACGGGTGGGGGTGGGGGGCAAATTCTGCCTTATCCTTGAGCATGAATGGCCCTTTCTCTATGACCAATGTGGTCTGCTCTATGAAGCATGAAGCAGAATTTGGAAAGCCCATGTAGGCACACACGTCTTGCCAACCACTGATCTCAACCTCATGGAAGCACTCGGCTCACTGCAGTTCAAAGGGGGACTTGGCAGAAGGGCAAATAGATCTGGGCTGCAATGATCAATCACACATTCCCCCACTAAGTCTGACTAAAGAGGCATAGACGGACACCTCAGAAGCTTATTCAGCAACGAATGCTGAATGGTGAACTCGTCTCCACCCGTCTCTGAAAAGCTGCCCAGGCCAGCTGCTGGTTTGTCCTTTGCAGTGAGCTAAAGCATGAGATAACGTACTGTGACAAGCATCAGCATGGTCCTAATACAGATTCACCCCTTTTGCGTTACCAGAAGAGTGCAGCTTTAGCCATCATGTACCCATTACTAAATGCTTCGTTATAAAACTGCATATGAAGCAGGGTGGTAATGGCTGGTTTCTCTAGCTGTTCATGGTTTTTGTTTTTTCTTTTTCTTGCTTGGCTGTAACCAGTCATAACCAGTTGTGAATGAATGGTTATCCCTCTGTGCAACTCACAGGAACTAAAAGAAAACAGTGTTGTTATGCAATTCTTTTTTTTTAATATTGCTTTATGGTTAATTATCCATGGTCTATTTACAAAATAAATCAACCTATTGTGCACCACCAGGATTTGTAGCCCCATCTGAACTTTACTTTTCATTAATCACTTTATAAATAAAAGCTAACTAGATTTTTCTTTTGCTTTACTACTTGTGTTCTGGGTATAAATTGAAGCAATGGCAGGAGAACAAACTATGGATTATTCACCCTCAGTTTCATGACTGCCAAGATATCAGGCATGTCTTTTCTCTATAAGCCTAAATAAATGCACAATACAAAACCTCCTGGAGCAGACACAATCAAAAGAGGATGAAACATTTCAAAAACTAAAACTTTAATGTATGCCAAGAAGGGGTGTTGGTGGGGGGGCCTGGAGGAGAAGGAAGAAGACAAAAGAAAGAAAAGCTTCCCTTTGGGGAAAAAAAATCACACTTAAAAGCCTAAGTTCAGCAAACATTTACATGTGGTTAAATGTATACATCTGAAAGGGACTACTATCTGTAAATGTAACTGTGCATAAATGTTTATGAGATACAGATTTAACTATGTCCAGTTCAAAATAGTGCTTCATATGGGGAAGGGAGGGGAAAAAAAAACAAAAACAAAAAAAACCCACCACAGGTGTCTGCCTTTTTCTGTAATTTTATTCTTTATGAAGGAAACCTGAAAAATTGTTCAAAGGGGTTTTTTTTTTTTGCATATTTATATTAGAAGAATTAGGTTTTGTAGATTCTGAAAAACTATTTAGTGACTGGAGAACTAGTGAAGCTCTGATATCACAAGTGACAGTATGTTTGAAAGCTGTGCAGTTGAGAAAGAAAGGTGTTTTAGTCAAATGTTTTAAAATGATTTTTTACTGATACATATTCCAGTCCAATGGAAAAGAAATGCTTGGGATAAATGGTAACTTTGAAAAAGGTATAAAATGCTACTATTATTTCAATTAAGAAATCTTGAAATATATATTTCAGACCACTAATGAGATCTCAAATAAAACCAGGAAGAGGAAGAAAAAAAAAATCAGGATTTTCTTATTTTACATAAAGTTACCAAACAAGAAGGTTACCATACATTCAGGTTTTCCTGGACATTGCCTCTTTTTCTGAGATTTTTGTAACAGCAGAAACTATACCAGATTTTAGCAGTCCCTGAAACTCCAAGTGAGCCTGGAATAATGGGTCCAAAGTGTCCCTCATCTGTATCTGCAACAGACTGGTCCATTTCCCTGAAGTCACAGCTGCTAGAACCCACCCATGCAGCTTTTGGCTCCGATCCCTGGGGTGTGGATCCTGCAGAAAGGAGCTGACTGACAGCTTTCACTTCATCCTGGACTTGTAACAGCCAACCATCCACCGCCCCACCTTCAGTTAGTACCTCCACTACAAGTATGACTCTAGCCCTCTGCCTCAGGCAGCGTCCTCTTTTTGGGCACTTGAAATATGTTAACCCTACCAAAAGGGGCAAAACTCTTGTTTTTGTTGTGGTTTGGTGAGTTTTCTTCCTTTTATGGATTACCTTTAACAGCTCCCAGACTTTCCTCTTTTTGCGACCAAAAAAGGGACATCAACCAAGCATTATTGGAAGGACTCTATTGTCACTAGGTCAGGCAAGTGATTTCACTGAGCTCCAAGATAGATTTCAACCAAATCTCCTGATTAAAACACCCCTGAGCTGGCCTCAACTAGTCAGCAGCTTGAACAAGACAAACAGGAAACTTAGAAAGTTGAGGTCCAGATTTAGACCTAAGACACTAGATTTATAATAATAAATATTAGTAACCATGGGCGCCAAGGAAGCTATTTTTGCTTGCGTGTTGGTGCTGTTTGAGAATCACCGACATCTGAACGTCAAAGAAACCTGCTGCCTCCTTTGCTTTGCAGATGGCCGAGCTGCTTTAAACTTCATTTACAAAAATAAATTAGTTTCTACTTAAGTGAAAGTAAAAATTAAAAACAGCCTACACCTGCCTGCAAAGCCATGCTGGAGGAGGAATGGGTGGGCCCCAAAAGAAAACAAAGGCAGTTTTAAACCACTCCTGATGTGTGTGTCTGCTCTTGCAGCAGAGTGCTGTGGAGCTGCAGCCGCTTCCCATTATACTTGCTAAATTGGGAAATGTTTAACATTCCCTGTTTAATTTTTGCAGTACAAAACAAGAGTGAATGTCTTTTAAAATCAGAGATGTGCCTGAGCTAACATCATGGATCTGCACATCACCCAACAGAGCAAATCAAGTTTCAGCTGCAAATTAGGGGACGGACACTCCTTTATTAAAAATCCATACTCCGATGCATCCCAGAACTTGGGGAAGAAGGGAGCAGGTTGGACTGGATCCAAACTTTGCACTCTTCTCTAGTGAGGAGAAGAGGCATAGCAAATCCAGGGAACATAGTCAAAACCTTTAGAGAAAAATATTTTTAAAATAGCTGCATTCAAAATCATGGACCTAAGTGCTTGCAGCTACTTCCCTATCCTTTCCTCTTAACACCTTTCTGCAAATAATTCGGGCTGTGGAAAGTTATTGCTGTTATTCATTTGGTTTTTTCATTTGCAGACATAACAATGGCTACATTGGGTCAGAGCAAAAGTCCATCTAGCCCAATATCCTGTATTCTGACTAGCCAATGTCAAGTGCTTCAGAATGAATGCACAGAGCAGGTAATTATCAAGTGACCCGTCCTCTGTCGCCTATTCCCAGATTCTGGCAAACAGAGGCCAAACACACCATCCCTGCTCAACCTGGTTAATTGCCACTGATGTACCTATCCTCCATGAACTTACGTAGGGCTTTACTGAGCCCTGTCATAATCTTAATCCTTTGCAACACCCTCTGGGAAAGAATCCCACCAGTTGTGTACTACATAAGAACATAAGAATGGCCATACTGGGTCAGACCAAAGGTCCATCCAGCCCAGCATCCCATCTGCCGACGGTGGCCAATGCCAGGTGCCCCAGAGAAGGAGAACAGAAGACAATGATCAAGTGATTTATCTCCTGCCATCCATCTCTTGCCCTTGTTCTGAAGGTTAGGGGCACCATACTTTATCCCTGGCTAATAGCCATTTATGGACCTAACCTGCAAAAATTTATCAAGCTCTTTTTTAAACCCTAATAGAGTCCTGGCCTTCACAGCCTCCTCGGGCAAGGAGTTCCACAGGTTGACTGTGCGCTGTGTGAAGAAAAATTTCCTTTTATTAGTTTTGAACCTACTACCCATCAATTTCATTTGGTGTCCCCTAGTTCTTGTATTATGGGAAAAGGTAAATAATTTTTCTATATTCACTTTCTCCACACCGTTCATGATTTTATATACCTCTGTCATATCGCCCCTCAATCGCCTCTTTTCCAAACTGAAAAGTCCCAGTCTCTCTAGCCTCTCCCCATATGGGACCCGTTCCAAGCCCCTAATCATCTTAGTTGCCCTTTTCTGAACCTTTTCTAATGCCAATATATCTTTTTTGAGGTGAGACGACCACATCTGCACGCAGTATTCAAGATGTGGGCGTACCATAGTTTTATATAGGGGAAGTATGATATCTTTTGTCTTATTATCGATCCCTTTTTTAATAATTCCTAACATCCTATTTGCCTTACTAACTGCCGCTGCACACTGCGTGGATGTCTTCAGAGAACTATCCACTATAACTCCAAGATCCCTTTCCTGATCTGTCGTAGCTAAATTTGACCCCATCATGTAGTACGTGTAATTTGGGTTATTTTTTCCAACATGCATTACCTTACACTTACCCACATTAAATTTCATTTGCCATTTTGCTGCCCAATCACTCAGTTTGCTGAGATCTTTTTGTAGTTCTTCACAATCCCTTTTGCTTTTGACTGTCCTGAACAACTTGGTGTCATCTGCAAACTTGGCCACCTCACTGCTTACCTCATTTTCTAGATCATTGATGAACAAGTTGAACAGGATCGGTCCCAGGACTGACTCCTGGGGAACACCACTAGTTACCCTCCTCCATTGTGAAAATTTACCATTTATTCCCACCCTTTGTTTTCTGTCTTTTAACCAATTCCCGATCCATGAAAGGATCTTTCCTCCTATCCCATGACCACCTAATTTACATAAAAGCCTTTGGTGTGGGACCGTGTCAAAGGCTTTCTGGAAATCTAGGTATATTATGTCCACTGGGTGCCCCTTGTCCGCATGTTTATTAACCCTTTCAAAGAATTCTAATAGATTAGTTAGACACGACTTCCCTCTGCAGAAACCATGCTGACTTTTGCCCAACAATTCGTGCTCTTCTACGTGCCTTGCAATTTTATTCTTTACTAGTGTTTCTACTAATTTGCCTGGTACTGTGTGAAGAAATCCTTCTTTTTGTCCTGCCTATTGATGCAATTTGATAGCACCTATTTCTTCTTTTATGTGAAGAAGAAAATACAAAAACATCTATTGAAAACTCTAGGTGCCTTTGACACTTATTAGCTACATCTACACGTGTATGCTACATCGAAATAGCTTAGCGAAATCGAAATAAGCTATTTTGATGAATAGCATCTACACGCCCTCCAGGGCTGGTGCTGTTGACGTTCAACGCCGACGTTGGGCAGCACCACATCGAAGTAGGCGCTGCAGGGGAGCGTCTACACGCCAAAGCGGCCCACATCGAAATAAGGGTGCCAGGAACAGCTGCAGACAGGGTCACAGGGCGGACTAGCACTTCCTGGGCAACAGCTAGCTGCTCCCTTAAAGGGCCCCTCCCAGACACACTTGCACTAAACAGCACAAGATCTACAGAGCCGACAACTGGCTGCAGACCCTATGCATGCAGCATGGATCCCCAGCTGCAGCAGCAACAGCCAGAAGCCCTGGTCTAAGGGCTGCTGCACACGGTGACCATAGAGCCCCGCAGGGGCTGGAGAGGGCGTCTCTCAACCCCTCAGCTGATGGCCACCATGGCGGACCCCGCTATTTCGATGTTGCGGGACGTGGATCGGCTACACGTGCCCTACTTCGACGTTCAATGTCGAAGTAGGGCGCTATTCCCATCTCCTGTTGGGGATAGTGACTTCGACGTCTTGCCACCTTATGTCGATTTCAACTTCGAAATAGCGCTTGCCACGTGTAGATGTGGCGGGCGCTATTTCGAAGTTGGTGCGGCTATTCAAAGCAGAGTCACCAACTGGTGAGATTAGCATCTTCTTGAAACCTTCATAATCAAATTTCTGAACAGAATGTTTACTGACAAAAGCCTTGTCCACAATTGTCAGCTCTTAGTGAATCCCAGCCTCCTCCAGAGTACAGTTAAAGAGATGAGTTTTGCAAAGTGCCCAGAGAGTCAACAGATGCAGGCTTCTCTGGAGAAAAGTGCA
Source organism: Carettochelys insculpta (assembly GCF_033958435.1). Lineage (NCBI taxonomy): Eukaryota > Metazoa > Chordata > Testudines > Carettochelyidae > Carettochelys > Carettochelys insculpta. The sequence goes on from NC_134137.1 coordinate 222,449,115, forward strand.
GGACAAACTCTAAAACTGAGCATACCCAGCATTCATCTTCTTTTCTTTCAATGGAAAAAGTTCTGTCTGAGTGTCTCTGCTGATCTAAAATATAGGGGTATCACCCAGGAAGAGTGATGGGTCCCAATACATTTAGGGTTTCCTAGGTTGAAACCAATACAAATAAACTCCACCTGGAATCTCCAACAGGCAATAAATTCTGTTTATGGAGTACCGGTATAACACATCTGTGGTTGAATGCACAGCTTAGCAAAAGCCTAAGTTTCCAAATGGATTCAAGGTGTAGTGCCACGTTCAAAGATCCAGATTCCAAAGAAAAGGTGGCAATCACCTAATTAAATAAAGAAAAGGAAAAAAAGCCCACTCAATAAATCTTGCTTACAAATTATATCTTAGCGATGGTGAAGGACAAACAAAATCTTCTAAAATTGCAGCCAAATCATCAGTCAGTAGAATAAATACTCTACTCCAGATTTCTATTGTTTACAGTAGGCAACACACAACCATTACCCCCAATGTACAGAGGGGGAAAGACCCACACACATACACGTTCTCACTCTCTCTGCAATATTTTCTGGGACCTACAAAGTCTGAAGGTGTCCAAAAGCTCTTCCTATTTGCACAAAAATTCCTGTTTTAATTTGAAGTTTCTATCACAAGGGTAGCTACTGAAAATGTCAACACTGGAAAGACCTCTGTTAGCATTAACCTATTAACTTATTTTTCCTACAGACATGTTCTGTAAAATGTTTGGTGATCAGTTATAATGTGAAAGAGAATTCTTTGGGTTTGATTCTCATTTGCAGTAATGTCCCTTTACCCCATGCCAGTGAATTACATTTATGCCCATTTTATGGCTCCTTTACACAGAGGTATAAAGGAGCCTTAGAACAACTGACATGCAAGCCCCATGACTTTATATTTGGTCAATTACATCCCTTGTGTTACTCCAGGAAAAAACAGCATCACTGCACCACAGAAGGATCAAACTAAGAATGTGTACCTAGCAGGAACTATGTATGAACAGAACAAGAAAGCTGATCAAAACATAATGCATTTAAATATAAGGGGTCAGAACTTCAGTTGAATTAAATCAGTGAAGATCCAATAAATTCAATAAATGTGGAAGCATTTTTGGTCCTAAAAATGTAATCACCCAAGGAACATCAACATTTTTCACTACAGGCCCATCCATTTCCTGAACTCTCAGAACCCATTATCTTAATTTCTCTTACTGAGGGTATCTATTTCAGTTTATCCATATGTACAAAGCATCCCTTTATACATCTATCTGACAAGCAGAAATTCATTAAAATAGAAAATAAAACAACCTTATTGAAAGAATTTCTAGATCTCTGTGGACATCCATCAGTTAACAAATGAAATATTAACCAGGAAAAAAAACTAAATACCGTAAGTTCGGTCCGCTGTAAAATCTACTGTGTGTCCGCACTTGTCACTATTGTGTGAAGTGACTTAACACTGGGGGTTAGGATGGGTGGAGGGGGGGAGAAAGCATCCATTGTATAAATCCAAAGTTAAAAAAAAAAATAGACACGGATGTTCCAGGGAACACTGCAACAGGAAAATGCTCAGTGAGAATTACACAAGCCAAAAAGAGATCTTAAATAGATCCATTGTCTTCCAGTCTGAAGTCTTTAAAAAGGCTAGAAATTAAAGTCTGTACTGTGGGCACCCAGGCATTCTGCCTCTTCCTCAGGATATGCATGTTTGAATACTGTTTGTCTGAGCAAAAACACTAGAGCTATATAGTCTGTTGAGGTAACAAAAGCAAGAGGCAGACAAGGGTTACATAACTTGGTGTTTTGCATAAATATTACATCAAAAGGAGTTTGTTTTCAGTGAAGAGAAAAAAGCAACAGTACACATACACACACCAGAGAAATCAATCCACCTCCCCCAATCCTCATCACATATATATATCTCCAAAGCAGCCTTACACATTTCACAATATTTTTTTCTTATATTACCTGGAAATTGCATCACTTCATGGAAGGTCAAGAAAGTCTTATTTTAATGCAAGTTATGGCACTGGTAATTATGGCTTGTTTAGCTGACACCTAGGGAAATTAGAAGTGGCCATGGCTGTTAAACTAACTCCCCTCTCTACAGTCTGAGAAGAGGGGAAAAAACTGTAAGTCTCCCCATCTGTTATTTCCCTTTTTTCTTTTTTGGCTGAAGAAAAGTAAAATTATGCAAGAGCTCTTGAATGTAAAGGCTGTGTGTGCTTTCTCCGTTTTTGTCTGTGTTCACGGTATGTGATGTTGCGTAACTGAGTACAGAGTGGGCGGTTAGAGTTTACTATTGATTTACACTGCTCCATATAATGAATTCAGAGCACTAAAAGAGAGAGGAACACATAGGCAAAGATACAGGGGGCAACAGAGGGGTAGGGATTCAAGACAGGCCAGGAAAAGAACCATTTAAAGGAAGAATTCCACCTGCCTGGAACAACAATGTTCATTTCCCAATATTTCTGATCTGTTGCTTTGTTTAAGTCTTTGGGAAAATGGATGCCTGGCACAGGCCTAACGTTATGACCTCAAACTTATGTCCAGTGTATGCCTTATCTGAGCATCTTAACTGCTGCCCCCATTATGAAAGACTGAAAATATTACTAATTGATTAATGATGATTGATGATGATGATGTAGTAAAATGGCACCCAGAGGCCCCAGTCAGGAGTGGCACCTTTTGTGGTGTTATAAAATGTCGGTGAAGACCCAGGTTCTGCCATAGAGACTACAATCAGTCACGAAGATGAAGCCAAGGCATTATATGTTGCATAATGCATCAACTGTAGTTTAATACTAGTAGTTTTCAACCTATTTTACAGGCTGCATCCAATATACCTGCATGACCCTGAGCTGGCCTCTGGCCACGTGTTGAGAACCACGGATTTATACTCACTAAAGAAGGGCTGCAAGGATATGAAAATCACCAGTTGTACATCTGCATGCTGCTCCATGCATATTTGGATTTTTTTTTACTCTGTGTGTGAGGTGAAAACTTGGTATTCTGATTATGTTTTCCCAGAACACCGACAGCCTCCTTCACCTGCTAGCATCGTTTGGCTCCCATATGTCATGTTCAGAACAATGCACTTAGCTGCCCACACTTTTATAGCCTTATAATGACATGAATGATGGTCAAGGGCTTCATGTAGCAAGTGATACCCTCCATTTTGCTATCCTCCCTACTAATCAATGTGCTCACAATAAGTGGGACTGGACAGCTCAATGGATTTTAGAGCTTCTTACTAAGTCACCAGCTGAGATCCAGTCCTGGTTGGCTGTGATTGTAAGCTGTTCTGAGCTGATTGATATTTGAGGTCCTGCATGGGATAAGTTTGGTCCTCAGTCCAGTCCGACACAAACACATCCCCAAAACTACCAGTACATCCTGACACTAATTGGCTGCCTGGTTAATATGGTCACAGCAGTTTCACAGAGTCTGTAAACTGCAAGGAGGGTGAACTACCAGCATTTTCGAACTGGTACAGGCCCCTCGCAGTGCAGTGCTGGGAAAGAAGGCACTTCCTCTGTGTATTAGAGTAAGGGATCATACACTTTCTAGATCTCACAATCAAGCTTGCAAAATCAAAACAAACCACACTAATCAGCTTGGTTAACCCTGTTTTGAGGAAATGCCAGAGGTGGTGCCCACTTATACACAACAACAACATGACTGAACCCAGTTGTATCTGCAAGTGTTTTTTCCATGGAATTTTCTATCTCATAGCATGAGGCATGAGTAGAAGTATTGCTCTGTAAGGCTCTAGTATTCTTCATGATCTATACACATATATACTCCTCTCCCATGACATATGCACTGAGGGCAGAGTTTACTGTTAGCTACTCTGTAAGCCAGTGAAAGGGGAAATCAGTATAACGAATCCAAATTGCATTGGCTAAGGTACAACTTACAGGATAGAGAAAACCTCTCTCAGGATATTACAGATAATATCAAGTTATTTATTATTATTAGCCTGATCATTCAAGGCATCCATGTCCAGTCTTCCATTCATTTTCTTTTTTTTTAAGTTCCCTATGGCCTGCTCCAGCTCCCAATGAGCTGAGTGGCAACACTCCCCTTGACTTCATCAAGAGCAGAACAGAAGAGGACACATTCCACTGCCCCAAAGTGCTGTATGTAGCTTTTTTGCCTATTTAAAGAACTTTATCTAATGAGTCCTTTCCACAAAAAGAAATTAGGGACATTAGAATTCAGGGGTTTGTTCACGTCCATCAATACTAATATTCCCTACCAAATACTGTCAATCCTGGATTTCTTTCTGGCAGTACATTAGATTAGAAAGGCAATGGGAGAAAACGTCTCCCACTCTTCCTCCCTCACACATGTTCGTTCATTTTGTTGTCTGTCGAGTAGGGCAGAATGTACCGAAGTTCCTCTGCAAGAGGTCTGCTGAAAAAGTCATAAGACACCTGTTTAACTGCCTGAATTGTTTTAAAAATGATACTGATCTTTACAGAATGAAAGAGAAAGTTATTTATAAAGGGGGCATAAGGCATGCAATTTGCATTAGGCACACACATTAAAATAGAGTGGGCTGATAAAAATGCATTAAGGTGTACTTCCTTTTTTTGAACAGGTGAATGCTAATGAAAGAAATGATCTATGGATGACTAACACTACTCAGTCAATGGGTCACTGGCAAAAGGTCTAACAAAGCAGCTCTCAGTGATGCCTTGTAAGGTGACTGTATCTGGCAGATTGAACAAGAGAAGCATCAACTTAGCAAACAATGTAACAGCTTCACTGTTCCATACTGACCATGAGTGTTAAGGTTTAGGTCTAGGTCAAACACTTTAGTATTTAAAAGCTCGGATGCAGTATCTAACCATGGCCATGTCTACACTAGCCAAAAACTTCGAAATGGCCATATTCATCTACTCATGGGAATAAGGGAACTTCAAAGCAGGCGGGGTCATTTCGAAAAGGAGCCCCGTCTGGACGAGCCACATCAATTTCGAAGCACTGCGGCCGCCCGCATACTAACGAGGTGCTCAATATATATTTCAGCGCTTCATTAGTAAACTTCGAAATGGCCATTTGCATGGCCATTTCAAAGTTTTTGGCTAGTGTAGACATAGCCCATATGAAATGTTGCATCTCATCACCAAAAGCAACATAGTGGGAGGAAAGACGTATATGTATACAGAAACAAATTCAGCTTTGGATTCTATGGCTATGTCCACACAACAGCCTAAACTGGAAAAAAGCGATGGAATTTGTGCTACACAAATTGTGTAGCTTATTTCAAGTCAATTTTGAAACAGTCTGTTTCAGCATGTGGCACTATCATGTTGAAATAGAGTGCAATTTCAAAGCATCCTGTACTCCTCCTGCAGCAAGGAGTAGAGGGATGCTGAAATACAGCACCTGTTAATTAAAAAAAATATTTTGAAACGACGTCGGCATTGTATAGATGCAGGACAGCTATTTCAGGATACTGCCATGTAGACATAGCCTATGAGAGCAACTCCAAGTAAGCAGCATTATGCCTACTTCACCAGCAGTGAACTTGGTGTGTACATGTATTATAAATACAGCGATGAGCACAGTGTTATAAATTTCTGATACACATCAGGGTCTAAACTTACCCAAAAAATTTGGGGGTTCATACCCAATGTAAGGGATTCTCAAACTTCACTGTACTGTGACCCCTTTCTGACAACAAAATTTACTTCATGGTTCTTGTGGGTACAGGAGGTGGGACTGAAGCATGAGCTGACCCAAGCCTCACTGCTCCAGGTACGGGGGCCAAAGACGAAGATCAAAGCTTCAGCCACAGGCAAGAGGCCTGCAATCTAAACCCTACCACCTAGGGCTGAAGTCCTGGGGATCTGGCTTTTGCTCAGAGCAGTGAGGCTCAGGCTTCAGCCCTGGGCCTCAGAAAGTCTAAGCCAGTCCTAGTGAACCCATTCAGTGGGGATCATGACCCACTTTGGGGTCCTGACTGCTGCTGTATATGATTCAGATCCATATTTAACATAGTTCCTGGGCAGAGAGCTATTAATCTAGCTATGGAAAAGCTAGACACGTTTTCAGTGGTTCTAACTCTTTCAAAGGTTTAGCTTCTGACTGAAATTTTCTAGATCTGAACATTGTCTAAAGTTAAACTTTTGAGGAAGACGAACAAAATTCATTTGTTTTTTCACATTAGAAAGAATGAAAAAATAAACTTTACCTATTATACATACTTACTGCAATCTTGGTTTAAACACCGGTAGCACCAAAGCAGCTAAAATCAGGCATGGGGATGGTGAACTTTGGCAGGATCCGTGCCTAACTGAGTGTACACTGGCTCACACAGAAGAGTATGTTATATACCAAGGGCAAATTATTTTCCACAAGAATGAACACTTTAGCTCCGTCTACACGTGAAGCCTACATCGAAGTAGCCTATTTCGATGAATAACGTCTACACGTCCTCCAGGGCTGGCAACGTCGATGTTCAACATCGACGTTGCGCAGCACCACATCGAAATAGGCGCAGCGAGGGAACGTCTACACGCCAAAGTAGCACACATCGAAATAGGGGTGCCAGGAACAGCTGCAGACAGGGTCACAGGGCGGGCTAGTGCTTCCGGGGCAACAGCTAGCCGCTCCCTTAAAGGGCCCCTCCCAGACACACTCAGCCTGCACAGCACGCAGTCTGCAGAGCCATAGGCACGCAGACCTCGGGCGACGCAGTCATGGACCCCCAGCAGCAGCACCAGCCAGAGGTCCACCCAGCTGCCCCTGCAGGAGCAGGGCTCGCCCTGCTCCATGCCATGCGGGAGACAGCTGAGCACCTCCTTGCCACACAGGAGGAGCAGCCCGCAGGGGAGGAGGACTCAACCCCCAACCCTGAAGCACCCCGACCCCCCCCCGCCTCACACGCCACCGGCTGTGGAGCTACCCCACCAGCACCGACTGGTGGGAGCGGCTGGTGCTTGGGGAGTGGGACGACGACCGCTGGCTCAGGAACTTTCGCATGAGCCGGCAGACATTTATGGAGCTATGCCAGTGGCTCACCCCCGCACTCAGGCACCAGGAAACCGCCATGTGGCATGCCCTCCCAGTGGAGAAATGGGTCGGCATCGCTGTCTGGAAGCTGGCCACTCAAGACAGCTACCGATCCATGGGCCAGCAGTTTGGCGTCGGCAAGGCCACCGTTGGGGCTGTCCTCATGGAGGTAAGAGGACCCACGGGGGGAGGGGGGGAGGCAGCCCTGGCAGGGCAGGGGGGCCCTGGCAGGGGAGGGCAGTGGGGCCCAGGCAGGGGAGGGCCACGCACACCCTGCTCAACCCTCATTGGTGCTCTCCCATGTGCTTCCCCTGCAGGTCGTGCGTGCCATCAACACCATGCTCCTCCACAGGCTCGTGAGGCTGGGGGACCCTGATGCCACCATCGCAGGCTTTGCCACCCTGGGCTTCCCCAATTGCTTGGGGGCGCTGGATGGGACTCACATCCCCATCTGCACCCCGGTGCACAGTGGAGGACGCTACATAAACTGGAAGGGCTACCACTCAGTGGTCCTCCAGGCCTTGGTGAACAGCCGGGGCCGTTTCCAGGACATTTATGTGGGCTGGCCTGGCAGCACCCACGACGCCTGGGTTTTCCGGAACTCAGGCTTGTGCCACCAGCTGGAGGCGGGGAACTACATCCCCCAGCGGGAGATCCCTGTGGGGGACACCACCATGCCCCTCTGCATCATCGCAGATGCGGCATACCCCCTCCGGCCCTGGCTCATGCACCCGTACACGGGCCATCTCTCTGCCAGCCAGGAGCGCTTCAACCAGCGCCTGAACCACGCGCGCCAGGTGGTGGAGTGCTCATTTGGCCGCCTCAAAGGGCGCTGGAGATGTCTCCTCACCCGCCTGGATGCGAGCCCCACCAACATCCCCCAGATTGTGGGTGCGTGCAGCGCCCTACACAATCTGGTGGAGAGCAAGGGGGAGGCCTTCTTTCAGGGCTGGGCTGTGGAGGCCGGCAGGGCCCATGTGCAGCCACCCGCTGCCTCCAATCGCCAGGTGGACCCCGAAGGGACCCGGGTCCGGGAGGCCCTGCGGGCCCACTTCGATGAGGCCACGGGGTGAATGCTGGCAGGCCCCCCACTGCCCCCCCCCATCCTCCAGAACACTCCCTGCCCCTACACCCACACCACGGAGCACCCAACAGCACACCCCCCCGCCCAATTTTCCTGGACAAATAAAAGCAGACGCTTGTGAAATCAAACTTGTTTTCTTTGAACTCTGTTCTAACTAATACTAACTATATACAGGAACTTCTAACTAACTTAAATATGAAAAGTGTATGCATATTAACCAAAAAAACAGGGATAACAAGGAAAGGGAGAACTATTTACATGGGGGGGAAGGATCAGACTGGGCAAACGGGGGGCACAAATAAATAAATACAAACTATATACAACGCAAAGAACAAAACAGTGGGGGGAATATATATGGCGGGGGCCACTTCCTGGGCCCCACGCCCCTATAGTCCAGCACTGGGTGTGGGCGGCCGGGAGCCCTGCCTCGGCTGCAGCTCTGGCTGGGGCTGGCTGGGGGCCGGGCGGACCGGCAGATACGGCCGGCGAGTGTCAGCTGGCCCCAGGTCTCCCTCGGTGGAACAGCCCTCGGTGGCGGGTGGCGGGGCGACGGCGGACAGTGCGGTGACGACAGGAGCAGCAGGTGGCGCGGTGGGTGGAGCACGCAGGGCAGGCACAGAGGCGGCTGGCGTGGCATGGGGGGCCAGGTAGTCCACTATGCGGTTAAAGGTCTCCATGTAGGCCCCCCATGCCTCTTGGCGCCAGGGCAGCGCCCGCTCCTGGAGGTGGAGGCAGCGTTGCTCCACCCGCAGCCACTGCTCTGCGACCTCCACCTGCCGGCGGTGGAGGGCCAGCAGCTGGGGGTCCGTTGCCGTCGGGTGGTGGTGCTGGGTCCGCCGTCTTGCCCACCGTGGGGCCGGTCGGTCCTCCGCCGAGGGGCTGGCCTGGAGCGATGGCCCCGGAGGGGATTCCGGGACCACTGACGCCTCGCCGGCGCTCTCCGGTCCTTCCGATGGTGCAGCTGTGGAACACAGGAGGGAGGGAAGAAGAGTGGAGACAGGCGTTAGTGTGGGCCCCGAGCCATGGCCCTTGTCCGCCCACCCCTGTGCTGCAGGTTCCCCATCCCCGTCCCCGGGAGATGCTGCTGTGATGGGGTTCAAGGGTCCCCCTGCACTGCACCCCGTCCCCCGGCGGGAGTGCCTCTCACTTCACTCAGCAGGGTCTGACAGAAGAGGTTTCTTAGGCAACAGATGCCCAGTTTCTCCCAGAAGTGACAGTACAACAGTCAGAGACGGTCCTTCCAACCCGTCCTGGGGAGAAGACCCCGAGGGGTGCCCCTCTGGGGTGTAGCTTTCCCCCTCCTCAGGCTGGCTGCCTTCCAGCTCGCCCTTCCCCTAGCCTCTAACTGCGGCCCCCGATTCAAACCCAGCTCAGCTCCTCCCTCCTCTTTGTTCAGGGCAGAGGTGTAACCTGCCAGTTGTAGCCCCAGGATCATCCTTAGCCACTGGGAGCTATTCAGCTTGTTGCTCATATCTAGCCTGAAACTCGCATTTGCACTCCCCCCACTCCATCACATGCTGCTGCTGCTGCAGCTGCCGCTGCTGCAGGGCATCCCACCCCTCCTCCCGGGGGACCCTAGAGGTTCCGCTCCCCCCAGCACCGGGGATGGGGCACGGCACTGTTGTGCTGGGGGGGGGCAGGGGCTGATGCACTCCTGTGAGGGACATGGCACTGCTGTCCTTGGGGCCATGGTCATCTGGGCATGTGGAGGGCCCTGGCCACATATCTATTACCCCCACCCCTCAACCCTGGGGGTGTACACCGGGGGGGTACATACCTGTAGGTCCACTCCCACGGTCGGGGGACACCCGGGGGGCGGATGCCCGGCTGCTGCTCCTCGATGGCAGGAGGATGTGCAGGCTGGTGTTGGTGGAGGAGGAGTCCCCCTCCTCCTCCTCCTCCTCCTCCTGCTCTGGTGCCCCAGGGGTGGGCTCCAGGGGGGGCCCCCGGGGTGCGGGGCTTACCTCCAGGGCGGACTCCGGCTCCAGGGCCTGCTGGGGCTCCTCAGCCAAGGTATCAAAAGTGGCCGGAGAGGAGGAGGTGTGCCGGGGGCCCAGGATGTCCCTGAGCTCCCTGTAAAAGGGGCAAGTGACGGGGGCGGCCCCAGATCGGCCGGCCGCATCCCGGTCCCGGGTGTAACCCTGCCGCAGCTCCTTGACTTTACTCCGGACATGGTCCGGAGTGTGGGCAGGGTGACCCCGGGTGGCCAGGCCCTCCGCCAGCTGAGCGAACGCATCTGCGTTCCGCCTCTTGCTCCCCATTACCTGTAACACCTCCTCCTCGCTCCAGAGCCCCAGCAGGTCCCGAAGCTCGGCCTCCGTCCAGGAGGGGCCCCGCTGCCGCTTGCCGCCCTGGCTGCCAACCTGCGAGCCCTGGCTCCCCTTTAGGGGGGTCCCCTGGGAGCGCTGGGGGGGCTGCTGGGTGGCCATTGCAGCTGGGGTGGCTGTCTGTGCTGGCTGAGGAACGTGCAGGCTGGCCGCATGTCTGGGCTGCCGCCTGCACGTTCTCTCAGCTTCCTGCACAGGAAGGGAGGGGGCGGGGACCTTTAAGGGGCCGCTCCACACGGCCACCATTGAGCTCAGGGGCTGGAGAGAGCATCTCTCAACCCCTCAGCTGATGGCCGCCATGGAGGACCCCGCAATTTCGATGTTGTGGGACGTGCAACGACTACACGGTCCCTACTTCGACGTTGAACGTCGAAGTAGGGTGCTATTCCCATCCTCTCATGGGGTTAGCGGCTTCGACGTCTTGCCGCCTAACGTCGATGTTAACATCGAAATAGCGCCCAACATGTGTAGCCGTGACGGGCGCTATTTCGAAGTTAGTGCCGCTACTTCGAAGTAGCGTGCACGTGTAGACACGGCTTTTCAGTGCCATGTTCAAAAGTGCTTGGGATTGCCTTGCTCTATTCCTTATACAACCTTAGACACATATGAATAGCATGATTTCTACGTTTGCTGTTGTCTGTTTGGATTTGATCTACAGGGGGTCATTGAGTATAAGGACCATAAAGTTGCAACTTAAAGCTAAAGGACATATAACAAGGACTTTACCCCCAGAAGAAATAATGTAAATATAGGGGAAAAGGCAGTGCAAGACTGTAAATTTTGCCTATGTGACCATTTAAACTTTAGTGTACCTCTCACTTACCATACCATACCACACACTTAGAGCATTTTAAGCAGTATTTAAAGAAATGAACCTAACCTAAAATACACTTTTAAGCCATTTTTACCCTAGCCGCAATATGAGACAGAGGAGAGTCGCATAGGAGGGTATGCTAATTTTCTCTTTACTGAACAGCTGAATTGTGAGGAATTTTTATGTCATGTTCCTAAAAGTTTCAATGGCATAAGTACATAACTTCACCTCGAGAACTGAGTGTACTTAATACATTTAATAGAATCTGCACGTACATAAGTTGCAGAAAAGAAGTACGATATTCTACTTTACTAGCTGAGAAATTATACAGTTTTGTAAATAGAGACTGAATCATTACATATTTATACTAGGGACAGAGTTAAGTTCATAAGCAATGTTCATTATGGCAATTTGTGACTTTGAGGGCTTACCTGTGCAATCTTAACATTCTCTTAATACAGGTTTTGTCTTTTAATGGAATAAACGATAAGGACAAGTATAGAGCTAGGTTGCTGTGGGCTGACAGTGACAAAGTGAACAGAAAAAAATAAATGTGGTGATGTAAAGCAACTGTTTCTGCCAGTAAAATAGTCACTAGGACTTTTTGCAGAGAAATAAAAAAAATATTTTCTGTACAGTGATATAGCCGGGAATAAATGTGCTGTACTTTGATATTTACTTATATTTTCCTCCCACAGGCTTTTCTGTTTTACATGAACTTCCCAGGCTCCACCATTTTGGAAACTACCATGACACAGCAGAAACTATTTAAAAAAAAAACAAAAAACGAAACAACACATCATGTGTAATGGTCTGGTTTGTAATGGCTGCTACACACTGACACATTTCCAAGATGGTTGCAGCCAAAATCAACTGCAGCGCAATTGGCACAGACTCAGAAAACAAGGTCCAAGGAGACTAGCAGAAAACTTAGAGACAGGAAAGTGTCTCTGGATATTATGACCAACCCTGCCAGAATCACTATAATTGAGGTTGTGTCAGTGTTTCCATTATAAACCTCTTTGTTTAAGACTTCATGACTCAGCTGTAATGATCTGATCCAGGCTGAAACACAACATACACAAGGTCTCAGATCAGGGCATGGCAGATACTGAAAATGGTACAATTCACTCTTTTTGTAAAGAGGTTGAGTTCTCTCTCTCTCTCTCTCTCTTAAAGTGCTAGGGAAGGCAGGGAGGAGGGATGTTGCAAATAACATTTGGAAGTCAAGGTAAATGCTCTTGATATTAGTAAAATGTAGTATGGTAACATACTCATCAGAATTTGAAATTGTACTGTGAGTGACAACTGCTATCCCACTCAATGGAAAGACATTCTGGTGATTATCCTCAGATTTTGATTGGTTCCTATGGGAGGTGTTTTTGAAAACCCAATATACCTGTTAAAAATACTTGGATAACACCTGATTGAGGAATTATGGATTAACTGGTACATAGCAGAGATAGCCCCCAAATTAAAGGATGTTTGGATCCAGTGTTTTGGTACTTTTCCATCACTAGTATCTATTATGGGACAGATTCTCAGTTGGTGAAAATCACCATTCTTCCATGGACTTCTATGGAACTGTGCTCACTTAGACCAGTTCAATATCTGACCATCTATATGAGCATTAAACATTTTATGGGTCTGTAGTTCTACAGCTGCAAAACACAGACTTGGAGGGTTTCTAAGAACTTGCTGGGTCATTAATAGATGTTAGGAATCTCTAAAATGAAGTTTACCATGTCAATTTGATACCTTTCTTATATACCTTTAAGGCTATTCCTAAACTACACAATAAAAAACTGTGTAATACAGTCCCACTAGCTTGGGGGTATTTAAAATATAATCAGAAAACATGTTCTGTACCCTTTTGCTTGCTTGAGGAAGTGCTATAGTGCTATACATTGCACATGTCCTAACAATTGGACGACGCTACCAACATGCAATCCAAACTTCCCCAAAGCAAGTAACTGTCTGTACTCAAATTTTTCATACAAACCTTCTCTACTTGTCATTCAAATACTCAAATGTATTTTACAAACATATGTTAAGTGTCACAACTACATATATGTATTGTAATACTCAATGAATAGAGAGGGAAATGGGCCCAATTTTCAACGTCTGGCTAAAGTAAGACAAACAAACCAAAACACACTCTTTAAGGAAGAAATTTTCAAAAGCACTTTTGTGAGCTAAAAGTTTATGTTGCTCTGAAAGTTAGGCTCCTAAGTCACTTAGGTCCATATTTTCAAAGGCATTTATGCTCCTAAATATTCAGATAAATGCCCAAGTGCTTGTGAAAATCCTGTTATTTACTTACATGTATCTTTAGGTACCTAACCATATTTTAAAATATGGCCCTGGGACACTTTTGAGAATTTGATCCTAAGTCAGCATGGGTAAGTGTCCAAATACACCTACATTCTTAACTTCTGGCACACAAATCTGAAAACTGTCCTTAAATGACTTACACAAGGTCACAGGATTTCAGCAGCAGGTTCAAGACTAGAGCCCAGGAGTTCTTAGTTCCAGTCTTTTATTTTTACCATTAAACGTTCTCCTCCAACTAGATCTCACAAATACGTTCTGGTGTGCAACACCTGACTTTAAGGAGAGTTGAGTGTATCCTCAACAAGGGGAAAACAGGCCCAATTGGCAGCGTGGCTTCTTATACCATGTAAGCATCAATGTCTACTTGCAAGTGGTCGACTGTTACTAAAGGGCTACCAGCCTTGTTTCAATTTTTAATTTACACACTTTGGCTGTGCCCACACTAGCTCCCTCGTTTCAGAAGGGGCATGTTAAGGTGGGATTTCAGCTGATGCTAATGAGGTGCTTCCATGAATATGCAGTGCCTCATTAGCATAATGGCAGCCACATGCAATCTGAAAGTGCTGTCTTCGAAACGCATGCTGCCCATGTAGACAGGGGCTTTTTGAAAGGACCCCCCGCCTCCAACTTTGAAAGACCCTTCTTCCCAAAACCAAATGGGAAGAAGGGGCTTTCAAAATCAGGGGGTCATTTCAAAAGGCCCCTGCCTACATGGGTGGTGTGTTTTGAAAGTACCACTTTCAAATAGCACACAGCTGCCATTATGCTAATAAGGCACTGCATATTCATAGCAGCACTTCACTAGCATCTGCCAAATCCCTCGTTAACATGCCCCCTCTGCAAGGAGGAAGCTAGTATAGACATGGCCTTAATGTTGCTTACACTCTGAGACTGTTTGTATGTTATTTGTTTCTACTCTTCTTAATTATTCATCTAATCCAACTAGAGAAAACTGAGGATGCCCATCAGCGAATGATGCCCATCAGCGAATAACAACAATTAACATTATCAATTAATTTGCTTGTTTGTATCTTTTAGGTCCTCACGTGTTTGAAAGCATTTTGCAAACATTAAGAGTTATACTCTAACTTATCTGTTCACCTTGGGTAGCAACCTTACTCCATCAGTAGTCCCAGTATGCTTAACACAACTATTCAGAGTAAGGTACTATTTCAAGTCTTCATCCCTGTGGGGAAAAAAATTACAATTTCTTTTTATAATTGGAGAAACAGGCATAGAGAAATCAAGCAATATGGCCAAGGTCAGTGCTGGAAACAGAGCTGAGGTAACTTGGCTATCAGTCACCTTTTTGAGCATCTTACATTGCCTCTTTGACTATCATATTTACTGGATAGAAGGAAAACAAAGCACGATATTGACAGTATTCTGGAAATCTCCAGTAAGTTCAAGTTCTCCCTATGTCTTACTAGAAAAGCCAAGGAAGAAAATGTTTCTTCTTTTACAAATTGGCATTCAGAAATATTTCAAGCCCTTGTCTGAGGCAAACCCAAAAGCAAACCAGGGCTGCTCAGTCAGCTGCACTAATTTACACTCCCAACAGAGGGTACTAACTGGCCAGGAACCTTCCCGCTGCCTCATAATATATCGTCTTCTCTGACTCCCAGCCTGATCCAGTTACTTCACCAACCTTGCCTGATCTACTGTTCCAGATTTGTCTTCCACCTCCTGACCCTCTCCGACTCTGACCATCCAGCTTCGACCTTTGGCCTGTATCTGGAATCTGTATATCTGCAGATTCTAATACCTGCCATTAATCATCGGCTTGCCCATGGCCTCTGGCTATGATACTGATCTTCTTGCTGGTCCGTCGTGCCTGACAATGATGTCTTGAGCTTGCACAGGCTCATCAGTTGTGGACTCGCATGTGGCTGAAGAGTCCAAGCCTTGAACAGCATGGGCATTCACAGTAAAGTCAAGGGAATTGTCCTGGCTCTGTCAGTGTGGCTGCTGCTGTTGATTTTCTCCTCTCACGATCATCAGTCAGGCATGTGTGTTGCTGCTCTTCAGAATTGTCATACCTGTGTTGTATGAGAGCATGCCAGCCTGTTAGGTCTTCTGCATCCTGCCCTAGCTGCTTTGGCTTTAATCCAGCATGAGCAATGTTGGCCTTCACGCAGTCTTTATACCTTCTGTGAGGCCTGCCTTGATTCCTTTTGCCATGGGAGAGTTCACAACAGAGGAGTTGCTTAAGGAGTCTTCAAGAACAACAAGAAGTCCTGTGGCACCTTATAGACTAATAGATATTTTGGAGCATAAGCTTTCATGGGCAAAGACCCGCTTCATGAGATGCATGAGTGCGGGGGGAGCAGTTCCAGAGGGGTATTTAAAGAGATTCTTGATTCCTCCATTCATATGATTTGCCCTGTCCAGCAAAGCTGGGCTTTTCAGAAACATGGTTTCAATGCTTGTGGTTCCTGCTCTGTCAAAGACTTCCAGGTTAGTGACTCTGTCCCGCCATCCAATGTGCAGTATTGACCTCAGGCTGTGTCTGAAAGTGCTCCAGCAGTTTCACATGTTTTCTGTACAAGGTCCATGTTTCACATCCATACTGAAGACTGGTCAGGACTACAGCCTTGTACACTTTAAGTTGAGTGGCCTGTTAGATATTATGCTGATTCAACACTCATGCTCTCAGACATCCCAGTGCCTGGTTGGCCCCGCAGATCTTGGCATTGATTTCTTTGTCAAGGGAGACCTCATTGGCTATCACACTGCTGAGGTATTTGAACTCATCTACTGTTTTTAACTCTGTTTCTTCAAAAGAGATTGAAGTGGGAAGAGCAGACCCTGGAGCAGGCTGAACGAGTACCTCAGTCTTTCCTAGGCTGATGGTCAAACCAAAGAGGCGAACAGCTTCACCAAACTTGTTGACGATAAGCTGCAGATCAGATTCCTTGTGTGCCATAAGTGCACAGTTGTCAGCAACAAGGGCTTCAAGGATGAGCCTCTCAAGAGTCTTGGTTCTAGCATTCAAATGAAGAAGGTCAAAAAGTGACCCATCAAGCCTGTACTTTATGTAGACTCCATGGTCCAGGTCCCTGACTGCATGGCTAAGGACACACGTGAAAAAAAGTGTTAATAGCACTGGGCCCAGCACGCACCCTTGCTTCATGCCATTGGATATCTCAGATGGATCTGAAGAGTCACCATATGAAAGAACGACAGCCATGTCCTCATGGAACAGGCGTATGAGGCTGATGAATCTTCTTGGGCAGCTGAATTTTGACAGGATAATCCACAGGGCTTCTCTGTTGACAGTGTCAAATGCCTTGGTCAGATCTACAAAGATGGCATATAGATCCAAGTTCTGCTCTATGCACTTTTCATGGACCTGACTTCAGCTAAGATCATGTCAATGGTGTTGCGGTCTGGGCAAAAATCACACTATGCCTCTGGCAGGTTCTCCTCAGAGATGCTGGTGATCAGACTTTTAACGATGACACAAGCCAAAAATCTTTCCAGCAGTAGAGAGAAGGGAGATGTCCTGGTAATTGCCACAGTCAGCTTTGTCGCCCTTGTTCTTGAAGAGTGAGATGATTGTGGCATCCCTAAAGTCTTTGGGAATGTCTTCTTCCCAGATCCTGCTCAACATGCTGTGAAAGGCTTCAAGTGACACTGGTCCTGCTGCCTTGAAAATTTCATCAGGGATACCGTCCATCCCAGGGGCTTCCCAGAGCTGTACTAACTGATTGCCTTTTTGACCTCATCCATTGTAGGGGGAAGGTCAAGACGGTCTATCATGGGTTTCTGAGGGATCTGGTCTAGGGCTGCAGAGTCGACAATGGACGGCCTGTTGAGAAGGTTGCTGAAGTGCTCTCTCCACCTATTGTTGATGCTGCTCTTGTCCCTCATGAGTCATGCCATCTGCAGAGAGGAGAGGTGTAGTACTTGGCTTTGAAGGTACATGTACAGCTTTGATAGCAGCACTGAAGAACATCTCGGAGTTTTTGATGTCAACATAGTGTTGGACTTCCTCAGCTTTTCTCTCCAACCACTCATGTTGCATTTCATGAAGTGCAGTCTTTGCCTGACTCTGAAGATGCTTGAAATGGTTATGTTTGGAGATTGAGGACTGGTTGTTTTGTCATAGCAGAAATGAGTTCTATTTTTCCTCTAAGATCTTCATGATAGTCTCGTCATTTTCATCAAACCAGTCTTAGTGAACTGTCTTTTTTAGTCCTAGTGTCGACTTGACTGTCTCCATCACCAGGCTTTTAAACTGGTCCCACTTTTGTGTTGGGTCTACAGTCAGAGGTACATAGGACATCAGCACATTGCCAAGGCAGGCTACAAACTGCTCACAATGACCAATATGCTGCAGCTTCCCTGTGTTGAAGGAAGGTCTAACAACCTTGGGCTTCTTGCGCTGAGTGGCGTGATGTGTGGCACAAGGAAAGACCTGACGAGTCTCGGATCAGTCCAGCACTCAATTCCTCGCATGGCCCTGGTGATCTTAACATCAAGAATGTACTGCCTGAGACTGATGACATAGTCAATCAGATGCCACTGTTTTGATCTGGGGTGCATCCATGTAGTCTTGTATTTATCAGCCTGCCTGAAGAGTGTGTTGGTAATTGTCAGGTCATTTTCTGCACACAAACTCATTAGAAGGCCATTGGCATGCCTGTCACCAGTGTCGTGATGCCCCAGCACCCCTTTCCAGTTCCTACAATCCTTGCTGACTCTGGGATTGAAGTCACCCAACAGAAGCTTGTCACTAGGAGGAGTTTCTTTTATGAGATGATCAAGGTCCTCGTAGAAACTCTTTTGCTTCATTGCTGCTGGTCAGAGTGGGGGCGTAAGTGCTGATGACTGTGATGTGGTGAGAGGAGTTGATGGGGACATGGAGCTTGATCAGATGCTCACTGATGCAAATTGGTAGGGCAGGAAGCTGAGCAGAAGTGATGTCTTGATGGCAAGTCCTACTCTGAGGATTCTGTGTTCGTTTTCTGGCCTGCCCTTCCAGAAGAAGGTGTAACCTTTTGGTTCACAGATGGATCCTTCTTGTGCAAGTCTGGTCTTGCTCAGGGCAGCTAGGTCAATGTTATAGCATGCCAGCTCTCTTGCTATGAAAGCCGTTCTTTTCTCAGGCCTCATAGTGTTATTCCTGCCCAAGATGGTGCGAACGTTCCATGCTCCAAATATCATCCTTCTTTTCACTGTTTTTTGACTGCTATGAGGGTAAGACTGCCAGCAGCTGCATGCTGGCCAGTTTTGTTGAGACAAGCAATTTTTGGGACACCTTTCCTAGTTCCCTCCCTTGTTGAGGGTGAGCAGTGCTGCTCCTAAAAAGGCCTGCTCAGTCACTTGGGATGTTGCCGAACTCCTCTGTTGTCTCAGGATCAGAGTTGAGCAACCAAAGTCCACAGGCCGCATATGTACAGGTTTGGTGGTACAGTGGTCACCTCCACCTGTCCCTTTGCCCCACCACACGGCAGGAGTTTGAAGTAAACAGACGATGTAGAAGGACAAAGAAGACTAATAAAGTAGACTGATTTGAGAGATGAGAATGTGCAAAGAACCTGTGCAGGAGAGTGCTTAAAGAGGAAAAGCTGTTGCACAGAAGCAGTTCCACTCTCTCAGCCTGAGAAGCCTAGTTCCAGTGGTACGAGAAGTTGTCATGGCTGAAGAATTCCTAGGCTGCAGTGGATGGCCATGCCATCTTCAGTGTCTTGTCATGCCCTTCTCTCTCCAGAGAGCATTGCAGAACCACCTTCATGGACATTGAATCTTGCTATTGATTCCATCCGCCCAGTCCACTGGAGCCAACTTCACATGCTGGGATAGGCATGTCCCTATCTCACACCAAAGGTTTCAGACCTGTCGGCTACCCTCACCTGGTTTAACCCGCCTGTCCAAGCAATTTATCAGGGTGTGGCCGCTGTGTATACTACAGCTTCTTGGAGCCACAGGTGATAGCTGAGTACCGGGTGGGGACCAAAGGTGCACGAACTGCTTGTCTTGTTTATGGACTCTGCCCTCAGGTCTGACTCCAGACTGTCCCTATTGCAGCATTACCCTCAGATTCACTCCCACTATACTAGGCCTGACTACAGAGAAACAGCACCGTAGCTATAGCTGTATCTTACTACAACCACAGGAAAAAAAAAAAAGATTAGTCAAAACTAGCTTGTCCTATAGGGCTAAATGGACTAAAAAAATATTTTTCCCAGTAAAAGCAGACACTGTGAATAACAAATGGGAGACAAAGATGCACATGCGCTCTTGCTCTCTCGCTCTCTCTCTCTCATACATACACACACACCGTTAGCCAAGACTAATTTTTTTTATTGTACTTTAACATCTTTCCTCATTTCTACTACCCAAGTTCTTTTGCAGAGGAAGGAAAAAATGAAGTAAAGCAGACCTGACCAGAACCAGCAGAAACAAAGTTGACAAACATGCATGAAGCTCACTATAAAAATAGAAATTGGATGTAGTGTGTGCTAAATGTGACAGTTCCCCTTGCCAAGAATCTGGGTCAAGATTTTTACATTATTTACTTATTTTAGCAAAAAATTACATATTTATACCTTGCTTCCACTTTCTTTCCTCACTCCCCAAAGAGATCATGCAAAAACTTTTATCAAGGAAACAAAGGCAATAAATCTTCCTGCTTAAATGATTCAGACACTGGAAAGAGAGGTTATTTTCTTACCTCACACTATGCCTTCTGAAATGTGACAGTGTCACCCAGTCAGTCATTTCATAGTCAGCTACTCTTTTATTATATGGAATACAAGTAATAATGAAACAGTGCTGATCTGCTTGCTTGCACTCTATATAGTGTCTATATTTATACACTTATGCTTCTATTTGAATCTATATTTATCTGCTTTATCAGCCTACAGTGCATCTGTTTCTCTACACACATACATAATATATATACACACACAAAATTGTGTGTGTGTGTATAAACACATGCTGATATACCCAAGAATATGCATCAACGCACTGTATGCTCATGAATTTCCATCAGCAACACCACAGTGATATAAATACAAAAACATGCCACACACACACACACACATTATAGAAACATATATAAGCACACAAAGTGATATACAGCTGAATACTGTGGGTCTGATAAGTCTTCATGGTAGTTGGCCTTTGGAAGCTTTCTTAGCTACTGCCTTGAGTCAAAGACCTTATCTAAGCTGAGTTTTTCTTGTGTTTCTTCACTATTGTAGCTCTGCTGGGGGTAGCAGTGCTGGAAACATCAGTGTATACAACCATTTGCACCTATCCGTGTTTTTACTGCCATATCACACAGACTTGCCCTGAAGATACCTGAGTGCCAAAGTAGTTAAGAAGTTGTTTCCACTCCCACCACTAGCAGACTACTTGCCCCTATGCTACAGCAGAAAACGTTGTGAAAAAGATCAGTAGAAGCAGTCACAGAGAATGATTCTGAGTCCAAGAAGATGGCACCCCAAGCAGAAAGGCCAAGGGATGACTCCAGAACCAAGCTGATCAGGCACTGGAATGGGACATTATGTCAGTAGCACATTTCCCTTAGTCCTTAACCATGAAGAAGGTTTTCCTCTTGCCAGTTCACCTTCTGTTAGACAAAGTGTTAGAAAGGGGCCTCACCCCACCAATAATAAAAGAACCTTCATGAGAGAATA
The DNA here is from genome assembly GCF_033958435.1 of Carettochelys insculpta. NCBI lineage: Eukaryota > Metazoa > Chordata > Testudines > Carettochelyidae > Carettochelys > Carettochelys insculpta. Next base: position 222,470,375 of record NC_134137.1, read on the forward strand.
TCTCCTTCAGAATCCCAGTGCTAACCATAACAGGGACACTGGCTCCAAAGCAACAATAAAAAATAAAATGATGGTAGCATGCTGTAGTGCTTCCCCACTGATGAAGGCATGGGGAGAGGGGCATGCAACGAGCCATCTCTCCTAGCAATGTGGCCTGGGGAATTGGCAGGGGGCCTAGCCAGACGCACTGCTGCATTCACTGGTGGCAGGAAGTGGACTGACCCTCTCCAGACCATTGAGACCCCCTGACTCCAATCCACCTAGCTCAGAGGAAGGAGCTAGGGAAAGGGATGGAACCACTCCCCACACTCACCATCAGTGGGAAGCAGCACAATGTGGCTGGGAGCAGGGGAAGTGGAGCATACTGGAGCTGTGCTGCTCCACTTCCCCCTACTGGTGATTCCCACTGCTGGCACCAGCCCCCTCCAACTAGTCCCCCAATCCATGTCACTCAAGGCAGGAGGCTTTGGGGAAGAGGTGGGGAGGGGACAGAGCTTGGGGGAAGTGGTGGAGTAGGGGCAAGAAGAGGCGGGGCTTGGAGTGGGTGGTTTTGCAGAGGCAGTATGAAGAGTCACATGTGGGGGCAGTCACATGACTGGTCCCCCCACCCATATCCCTCCCCAGCATTTGCCACTGTACCCAAGGTTGTGAGGCACCTCACCAATAGCTTCTTTTAATGTGAAGCAGGTGAGTACCATGCATTAGCTCCCTGAAACCACCAGCTTCTGGCAACACAAGCACTGCTTTCCAGGCTCATGCAGGCCTCTCTCTCTCAGCCCTGGTTACTAAGAGGCACCCACCTGCCACACCAACCCCAGTCTTCAAAGTATTGCCTGCAGCATCCAGCCCCTGGTCCGCAGATCAGCACAGTTACCAGGGCTGCTGTTCCCAAAGGAACAGCTTATCACAGGTTACCTGTTACATCTCTGCTGAATATGCTGCATATATTTATAGTAAAAACAAGAAAATAACTGTGTTATCCAAGAACACAGTTTTAAGTTATAGTAGGAAGATGTGAAGCAAATGGAGATATATATAACACAAAATTGTAATATATTTACTAGACACCGAACTTAACTCATGCTATCCTCCTGTATAAAGACCGTTATCTGATAGAGTTGCCGACTTTTTACTTGCACACAACCAAACAGCCGTGGCCTGCCCCCGGCAAACTCTCCCTCCAAGGTCTTATCCCTGCTCACTCCATCCCACACCCCCATCACCTGCTGTCTCCACCCTCACTCACTTGCTCATTTTCACCAGGTTGGGGAAGGGAGTTGAAGAGAAGGAACTCTGACAGGGGAGCACAGGCTCTGGTGTGGGGCTAAGGATGAGGGATCTGGAGTGCAAGAGAGGGCCCTGGGCTGGGACCAAGGGCTTGGGAGTACAATACATGCCCCGCTCCTACTCCAGCACTTCCCCCAAACCCCTGCCCCCACTCTACCCCCTCCCCACCTCTTTCCCAAAGCCTCTTGCCCTGAGTGACATGGACTGGGGGACTGGCAGGGGGCCTGGTGCCAGCAGTGGGAATCCCCAGTGGGGGAGGTCGAGTTACAGGGCTGGGACAGGAGGTTGGGGTGTGAACATGTGTGAGGCTCCAGCAGAGGGTACAGACTCTGATGTGGGACTGGGAATGAGGGGTTTTGAATACAGGAGGGTCCTCCAAGCTCGACTGAGGTGTTCAGAGGGCAGGACAGGGATCAAGGCTGTGGCAGGGGCTCAGGGTACAGGCTCCAGGTGGCATTCACCTCAAGCAGCCCCTGCAAGCAGCACCTTGTCCCTCCTCCAGCTCCTAGGCAAAGGTAATTCAGGCAGCTCTGCACACTGTCTCATCCACAGGCACTGCCCTAACAGCTTTCATTGGCAGTGGTTCCCCGCCAATGGGACCAGCAGAGTTGATAACTGGGGTCTAGCAATGTGTGGAGCCCACTGGCAGCCCCTACAGATAGAAGCTGTAAGTGAAACTTATGGCTGTTTCCAGAAGCCACGCAGCTTGCCTTAGCCCCGCTGTGCTGCCGACTGGACTTTTAATGGCACAGTCAATTATGCTAACTGGAGCCTTCAGGCTTCCTTTTTAATCAGGTGTTCCAGTCAAAAACTGGATACTTGCAACCTAAGTGAACAGTAACAGAGAGAAAGCCATGCTAGTCTATATACTATAAAAAAAAACAGTCAAGCAGCACTTTACCTAAGTGAAGAATACCAGGGTACTTCTGTGCACCCCTAAATATACAAACACAGATCTTTGAGGTGTACTTCAAGGTAAAGTCCAGCCCTTTTTCTTGTGCTGCACCACTTCCTGATAATTTCATCCCTTTGAAGAGTGCACAATCTTTCATTAGCATTACGTTCAGACTGGTAAGTAGAGGCCCTCTTGAATCACACAATATTTAATTTACATGTGAACAAGCAGATAAATAAAAATTGGTTGACAGAAAGAAAACCTGTTTTTCTCCTTTGCCGGTGACCAGTTCCCAGAAGAGAGCTTAGGAACAAGATTTTCGACAGAACCTTATCCCTGAAAAAAATGAGGCAAAGAGGTTTTCGCGGACAGAATCCCATCCACTTAGCTGGATTTTTTTTTTTTTGCCACAATCTCTCCCAACAATGCAATCCCATGAGACTACACAAATGAAGCACAAGATTTGTAAATCAGTGTTTCATTTGCAATGTTGGGTTCCTTCATTTGCATTTCTTTCCCGCGAGAGGAATACCAGCCATCGAGATCGAGGACAGCATATTGAATCTGTCTTCACCCCAATCTGTACTTTCCAGCCTATTTAACTGTAAAATCAGACAATACAGAGATTTCTTCAAGATTCTTTTTCCCTTTTACAGCAGTAAAGAACTGCTTTCAATCCTATATGGACTTTACCTAGAATCTAGGGTATTATGAATATTAGCTTACACCTAGCAATTCTTAAAGATTTTTCAAAAGAATACAAAACTTTTACAGAATGTTTAAAAATCCCAAACAAGATCTGAAATTTGCAAATCAAAAAATAAAAAGTAAGAAATAAAATCAAGCAAACAAACAAGAATAACTTAAAATACCTTAAATATTTTGGTATAAAGAGAATACTGGAAACAAATTCCTCCTATACATGAAGATTGTTACTGGGTAACCAATAATGGAATTGTTATAAATTAATTTAAAGATATTAAAATATTTTCTTTTAGTTCTATGGCCAATTCGTGACATCAATGTTCTGTATTAATTATTGGAAAACATCTCCTTAAATAATTTTGTAACATCCTATATAATCTAGAAACTATTTAAAGGCACATATAAGAAATACCTTTTTATATTCTTTTCACATACATAGAACCCCTCTTTCTTCTTCAACTTCATTATGATCTTGACAGTCCAATGTAAGTATCACAAACGGGAACAAACACAGCTAAACAGGGGTAAAGTGCTAGACACACTCAATGACACAGCTTAATTTACTGATTAATGTCTGACATAGTTTAAGAGGTTTGGATGACCTACTTTATATCGTGATATAGTTAAGTTTATTCATATTAGTCAAATTAACAAATTTGACAGTGTTTGAAAAACTCCCTCTCCTAGAAATATAGGGAAAAGAAGTATGCTAGACTGGTGTAACACAGCTCTATACCAATATAACTGTGTTCATAGGAAGGGGTTTACTTGCATAAATATTTTGGTAAAAATATCACCCCATCCAACAAAACTCTCTAATGTAGATGCAGCTAAGGTGTTTGCCAGAACTTTAATTTATTCTGTGTGTAGTTCCAACTGACTGGGCATAAAAACAAGACCTTCACTGCACTCCTCCTGAACTCTCTGTCCAGAAAGCACAGCTCTTAAATACACAGTGCCCACTACCACAACCAGATATCCAAATGGAGATTCTCTTCTCAAGTGCTAAAAATGAAAACACTTGTCTAAACTGTCAGTGAACATACAAGACTGTTTTGCAATAAATTACAAAAGATCATTCTTCTCCCAGGTTTTATGGAGAATAGATAAAGCATCTACAGCATTAGAGAAATCATCATAACACATACTTCATGCAAACCAAAAGAGCTCCTTCAGCAGATCTTCTTAGAAAAGAAGCTCTAATCTCAACAACTGATCACTGGTGCTTCCCAAAAAACAAAGCTGAAGCTGTAGATATGTATGTGCAACTTGGCAACATCATCATACCTCTAGGCAATAGCAGCTCTTTCATATGCCCAGCAATGGTTTTTTTTGCATTTGGCAAAAGAGCCAGCTGTATGCTTTCAGAAATATGCCATTCCACCAATTTCTCAACCATTGTATCTCCAACGATTACAGGAGAAAAACTTGGTATGAAAGCACTAGCGGAAACAGTTAAGTTGTACTAAATCTCCATCTCTCCCGATTTTGAACAAATCTCGGCGACTACTTCTATAGCACAAAGGCATACTTTTTGAAGAACTCCTAAACTCTGTGCATTATTTAAGAGCAAAATATATTATCTGAAGTAAAGACATTGACAGATTAAGTTCAAAATGGTATATGGGACCTTTCAAATGGCAAATCTCCAGGTCTTTAGCAGTGAGCTCTGTCTGTCTTTCCAGGAGGTTCTATTGCTTTGTATAACTCAACAGTTCTGTTTTCTCCCTTGAACTAGGAAAATAGCCCTCCTTCTGTTTGGAAGACAGAACCACCATACTCTTGAAAAAAGATAATGATCATTCAGATCATTTCAACCAATGTCCTTTATTAGCCCAAAATATGAAATACAATTGAGAATCTTAGGAAACCAGCTATCTCAGAGGGAATGAACAGAACAGAGCAATCCTCCATTGCCTAGACCCAGCTTCTGTCAGTCAGAGGTTTAGGGACTCCCAGAGCATGAGGTTGTGTCCCTGATCATCCTGGCTAATCATCATTGATGGCCTTATCCTCCATGAAATCATCTGTATTGCTTTATTTGGTAGGCTCTGGATCAAAGAATCAGTGTCTATGTCAAAGCGCACTGAAGTCAGTGGGGAGACTCCCTTTGACTTCAGTGGGCTTTAAATAGACAGGGCCTGGATGTCTTTTATCAAACCCTCTGTTTGTTTTGTCCACTGTCTGTAATTGTTCATGCAGATCTTCCAGCTATTTGGGACATCATAACTCATGGTAAATAAAATAAGCCTGCTCTTTTCTTCCTGGTTTACTTCAATGAAATGTGACTTTTCAATCAACGCTACAAATAAGTCTTAGAGGTCTATACCTCAATCTCTCTTTTTATGTAACTATGACTAATTGGAGGCAATGATCTTAGATACCTATGCAAAAGAGATTCTTTAACTTTAACTTGAGGGATTCAAATAGCAGGAGTTCTAGTTTTCATGCAGTAGATTATTCATATTAAATTTGCAGCCCCTTTGAAATCTTCTAAGTCCAATTTCTAAGGTGTCATAATGTTCCACTATTTACAGCTGACTGAGTCAACCTGATAAAAATGAATGTCCTTTCTTGAGTGCAGTTCTTCCACTTACTTGGTATAAAAAAAAATTCAGAAATTGTATACAGCATGAAAAAAGACCAAGGATCAGCTTGCTGAAGCTCCAAAGACAGAAAGGAAAATAAAGCAATGACCATCCCGAAAGGAATTTCTAAAACTATCCAGCTGTAATCTGATATGTTTGGAACTGGCTAGATTTCACAGAAATTCCCAGTCTTAAAATGGCAAAGCACTGAAGAAGCATGCTGCTCTCCTTTTTATGTTTCACAATCTCATTTGTGGCAAAGCTATTTTGCTCCCTGAGAATACCAGACAATATCCAATCCTATGACTCCCCCCGGAAATATGAGAAGAGACATTAAAAGGTATGTTGGTATGGAATCAAATCTTTCTTAACTCTTCTGGTATGCAGGCTACCAGGTTTTCCTCCACACAGAAAGATGCTAACTTAAAAATGAAAATGGGATGCCAAGGCACTACCAAATTCTGAACACCTCAGAACTGAACTGCATTTCCTTTCATAGAATTTCTGTATATACCTACAAGATAAATACATTCTAGATGGGTACTAAAACAAAAACTCCAGAACAACTGGAGAAACATTCATACGTTGGCCTAAATAAAAGAAATTCCTACATCTACTTCACAATTTCTTTACTGAGAGGAACTTGATATATTTCATTTTAGAAACACTGAAACTTTTTTAACTCCCCCAACCCCCCCAGAAAAGAACAATGCAGCTCAACCAGCACAATTTTTTTTAACAAGTAAGATTTAGACAATTCTGACTTTTTCACCAAAAAGATTTTCATCCAGAAAATTTCACTTCTCTCTATCCCTTGATCAGGACCTCGATGTATTGCTCTGTTGGTTTCTCCGGGCTGCAGTGAGAGGGTCATCTAGCACTCACACTGATGCTCAGCAGGGCTGTCAGACATTGCAGGCCGTAAGACAAGGTGGGAGAGCGACCAAGATATGTGCCCTGGAAGGGGCAGGGCCTCAGGCAGTCAGCAGAGCTGCCCTCTGCACACAGACCACAGGTACACAGAACGCAGAGCGGCACAGCGGAGCTTCTATGGAAATTCAAAGGGATCTGGAGCTCCGACTGCTTCTGCCAAAGTTGCAATGGCAGCAGCTAGAGGTCCAGGCCCCTTTGAAATGTCGGGCCCTGGGGCAATTGCCCCTTTTGCTCCTCATCGGTGGGCCTGCTGATGCTTGGACAGTAGTTAAGTCTCAAGATCAATATTAGTTTATAGTATTACAAGTCACTGATGCAAGACACCTGTTAAAAAGGGAGATACTTTTTCTACACAGAGAAAATCTTTTCTTGTTCGATGCATTCTGAGAGTCATTCATTTTGTGGCAATGACTTGATTCCCCTGGGCTCTGATCCTACTCCATGGGCTAGATGGTGGGTTGTTTTTTTTTGTTTTTTTTTTTTTTTAAAAAAAGCCAACATCATCCCATGCACCTAGAATACCGATTGATATTATTTAAAATACAGCACAGCCTCAATTATCCAACCATCAGTGAACCCAAACATGGTTATATCCCCTGTCATTTATTAATTAAATGGTAAATTGAATCTATTACTAATTATTTCCACAGAGCCATAAGCATGCAGAACAGTTTGGCTATCGGTAAACCTTTTTAATAAAATTTTGTCAGTGTCCTTCCCATGTTATTTAGACTCTGATGTACACTGAAAAGTATTTGTTTAAAAAACGTAACAGTGTGTCACAGGGTGGGCTTCCAGGGCAGGTGTAGAAGTGTCCCTGTGACATAGGGAGGCAGCACTCTTGACAAGTAAAGAGACAACAATATCTCTGTGCATTGTACATAAAACAAAAGCAAAACTATGTCTTCAGTGCAATCTGTCAATTTCTAATCCCACCATTGTATTAGCATGAATGACTGACTGACTGTCTCAATAGCATGTTACTTGGTAAGATCTTATACTAAATTGTCTCGTTCCTGAGTTGTACATCTATTCAAGCAAGTTAATGGTTATGTAAAAATGACAAAACTTCCGAGATATTAAGTAAATTCATTCTGATGGCTCTTGCAAGGAAAAAGTGGTCTGCAGTCCAGACATGATAGGGATGGGGGGCGGTCCAACAGTGCCTCTTAGAGGGCTTGAGACATCCTGAGGGGAAAAAGAAGGCTGACTACCTGAAGACAAATATGCCCAGGAAGGGCCCCCTGGGAACAGGACTTAATTTATCAGAAAAAAGGCTATAGTGAACTAACTCTTTTCCCAGAGACTATCTGCCTGTGCAGAGAATGAGTAGAAGCATATCCCTTCTCCCATGCACCCCATTAGAGCCAATAAGATTATGGCACATTACTCTGTTGGATGCACTGGTTCTATTTGTGCTTTATTCCTCCTTTTGCACCCACACAGGACCATTCACAACAATTTCACCTTTAGTGTTGAAAGGCAGAAGCAGAAACATCCCGTCAATGGCTGAGAAATGGGGTGGTCCTAACATTATACCCACTCATAAGTGAGCAGTCACAACACAGCTAAATTATAGTTCACTATTCTGTTTCAGAGAAGGACTCCAGACTCAATGGTTGCTACTGCTGATTTACTACTGCCCTGCTGACATGCTGGTTATTGATTATCTTTCCATGCATAAATACAGGAACACTATATCCTCTCCACTAACCGTCCCCTAAAACCAAAGAACTGGGAGTTACAGTGAAATATGCACATCAAGAGAAGCGTGTGAACAATCAGGAGATCTGGGTCTGTAGTGAGGTGGGCCCCGGTTGGAACGCAGTGAAGTCGGGTGTGCTGGCATTTCCCTACTCCAGCCACCCCACTCCTGAGGTGGCAGCCTCCCCACTGTAGCACTACAGGCTATTTGCCATCAGTCTTCTGCCTGAAAGCTCTATATACTTTGCCAGCATTCCCCTACCCAAGAGCCACGATATAGTCTATTTGGCACACTCACTTGCCTGCGTACAGGCTTCCCCTAGCTGGGCAGTTATTGACTCCTGAGAGTTAAGCCAGTTACAAGGGCTGGGACCCTACAATTACTTTGTTAATTCCATCAACAGTGATGCACACAGAGTGAGGCAGTTAACCGTATGTTGTGTAAAGAGCAATGTGCCTACATTTGTTCTGAACCTCGTGCTTATTGGCTGTGTCTACACGGGCACAAATCTTCGAAACTGCCATATTCTGAAGATTACTAATGAGGCACTGAACTGAATATTCAGCCCCTCATTAGCATTAGGACGCTTCCGGCCGCAGTGCTTCGAAAGCACACAGCTCGGCGCGGCTACACGGGGGTGATTTTCGAAAAGACCCCACACCTTTCGAAATTGCCTTATTCCAATCAGTGACGGGGATAAGGGGATTTCAAAAGGTGTGGGGTCCTTTTGAAAAGTAGCCCGTGTAGCCGTGCCGCACACTTTCGAATTCAGTGCCTCATTAGTAATCTTCGAAATACAGCTATTTCAAAGATTTGTGCCCATGTAGACACAGCCATTAGGTTATCAGTCAACTCCTAGGTCCTGTGTTATGTGAATGGGCAAACAACACTTCCCTGTTCACTTTCTCCACACCATTCGTGATTTTAGAGACCTCTATCACATTCCCACTTCTTTTCTAAAATGACCAATCCTGTTTTTTTTAAATCTCACCTTGTAATGGAAGCTATTCCATACCCTTCATCATTTTGTTGCCATTCATCATACCTTTTCCATTTCTAATATTACGAGGCCCACCGACAGTTGATAGTTGTCCCTTTGAAAGGCCTCTTCAGCACTACTCTGGCTGCACACAGCTGTCAAGGACTGGGGGAGGGGAAACCGGGGGAGGGCAGCACTACAGTCTGGACAGCACTGAGGGAAGACTGCCCTTGGCCCCTCCCACTTCCACAGTGCAGAGCCAGGTCCCTCTCCCACCCCAGGGCCCATGGTGGCTACTGGCGCTGCCAAATATAATTTTTTAGAGATGGGGCAATCAGAACTGCAGGCAGTATTCAAGATATGTAAATTCCATGGACTGATTACATTGAAAGTGCATGTACAGGACTCTAAGCATGCAAATTACAAAAATAAAAAGCCTCACTCAAAGAATCTGACTTATTTATTTCCTTATTTCAGGAAACTATTACCATTTACGTAACACCATTGTTTCACTCGTACTACTCAAAGAAACAGAAGCAGCTCACAATTAGTCATGGAAAAATTAATATTCCAGTGATAAGCAGATATCAAACAAGACCTAGACCTACAAACGCTCAACCAGAAATCCGTCCTTGTCCCTGTACATTTGCGGTATCAATAGGCCAATCCATTCTTTTTCAGTTAAATCTATCCAATGTGTATAAACCCAACTGGACAGTACTGTTTTATTTTCTCCAGACTACCTTTGGCTGGAACTAGGTCATATTGAATAAACAGAGAGGAACCCAGATGCAAAGCTCATATCAAGAACCATATTTAACCTGACACAAAGTTTTGGGGGTGCGGATGGATCCAGACATTTTCTCCCCACCCCTTTCCCCATACTTAGAGAGGCAGATAACAGAAAATAAATAATAAAAGGTATGTATATAACACCCTTCATCTGTGGATCTCCAAGTGCTTTACAAAGCTCCCCATTTAGCAAATAGAGAAACTAAGGCAAAGAGAGATTGATTAATGGGAGTCAGTGCCAAAGATGGGATTAGAACAATTAGCCACTGCAGCATGAGGAATTTTTCTATAATTTGCAGGTGGTCAAGCTGAGGCTTCTTAGTTCAGGTCCATCTTGATTAATAAATGCAGAAGGCAGAAATCTCTGCTTTTTCCAATCCTTCTTTCTCCTGCGTGTCACGGACTTCCTGTTCCTGTAGCTTCCTTTTATAGTCATCTCTCATGCTGTATTTCAGAAAAAAATGCTAAATAAAGATCACAGCCTGTTCCATTATGTCCCTTTCTTCTTCTCCTCCCCCTTTCTTGCATTTTGTGCAATGTTGTGGCACCTATTAACTACCAGTGTTTTCAGAATGACATTATACAAGGTGCAGGCTGTACCACTGTGCCCTAAAAATATCAACAACTGCATTAGTCTCACAATAATTAATGGCAGGCATTATGCAAATGACAACTTTTTCACTGCAAAATAATGTCATTTCTTCATTTTGAGCCGAGTTATGCAAAACAATGAATGGGGGTGATAAATCACACATGAGAATTAAGAAAGCCATAACGTTCCTGCCCAGGCAGGCAGAAAGACAGACCGACAATTTAGAACACATTGTTTGTTCTCACTCCACTGTTAAATAATAAAAGCATAGCCAGTTGGCTATTAGACTGTATGTGCAGCTTGTTTTTCCTCCCTTTAGGCAACTATGCATAAGGGGATGTTAAATTCTAGCAACTGGATCATTACAAGTCACAAGCAAATTTTTCTTTATTAACCTTAATAAGTCATTCACTCAGACACTATACTCGTCAGACAAATAAAAAGTATCACATGTCATTCTCCTACGCATTAACTAATTTCTTATGCAAACATCACAATGTATAGCAATTATTGCCGCTCAGAAAAACAAAGTTGTTTTCAATTTATTTTATTGCTTTCGCACTTGGCCATTTCCCAGAGCACTTCATTGTCTTTCCCTACAGCAGCTTTAGGTGCAATTGAAAAGAAATACACGAGCAAAGAGCTGTGTCTATGGCACATTCTGACATCTTTTTCGTATAGTGATTCCTGTAGGTGGAGTGTGGCATAGATGGGATCCTCATATACCAGTGCCTACAAAGCTCATCTGGAGGAGCAGTGAACTCCCCTATATCCAACCCTCCTGCACCATTCTCTACAGTGCCTCCTGCTGGGATTGAAGGAGCTGGGACTGGAGAACATGTGTGCTTCATAATAAGCAGCACCCTGGGCACTTCTTTATAGTGATGCCCAATGGCAAAGAGAGATGTGTCAAAGAACAATAGAGATTAAAGTTGGAAAGACCCAATGTATTCAATCATCTCCTCCTCCCACCAGCAAACACAGGCATTCCTTACAATATTTTCTCATGTTTTGTTAAATCTTATTTTAAATGTGCCAAGTAAAACTGCTTCCACCTCATCCTTTGGAAGATAATTCCACAGCCTAATAAATTACAAAGTGAGAAAGTTTTCCAGATAATCAGCCTAATTTTATTTTTTATTAATTTCATTTTATTAAACAGACATGTTTAATAATCCTGTAACATTTGTTATCAAGTCTCCTGCTGGTAGACTCTGGGACTAAACTAGCTTTGAAGTCCCTTAAAATACAGCAACAGCACCAGACCCTGAAGTATTTCCCACTATAAAGTCTTCTCACAGTCACTGTAAAAGACTGGAACTAGAGCAGTTGTGAAGTTACCTACTGACAATGCTCCTGTACTACTCTACAGTGTGGGATAAGTATAAACATATAATCAAGCCAGTAATTCTATAATATTTTTGCGATAACATTGCCTCCCTTCCACTTCCACCTGCCATTCTCCACCAAAATCTGGTCTGATTGCATTTAAAATTTACTCATTAAAGTCTGTCAGCAATGGCCACATATACTGCATGATGTGTGGTGATTAAACAGCATGGCTCCCTTTAAGGTTAATGGGGAATGGGAGACCAACTACTCATGCATCACACTGAACAGTCACCTCTAATTGTACCCGAGTCAACAGGAAGAACAAGCATCACATTGTCTTTCTCCAAAACGTTAAATACCATTCCTGTCCCTTTACCTTCATCTAGAGACAACTCTGTACATCATTACTGAAGCCATCAGCATGCAAAAGGCTGAAGAGAAATAACTTGTAAATAGCTGGGTTGAAAATAACACAAGCCCTAGTAAGTGCAGTGGGAGTGATTACCCCACCGCCCCCTGCTCTTCCTAAAACCCATTTTACCATCTTTGAGATGCAGTATTTCTCACATACACACACCAAAAATATTTGCAAAAATTCCTCCTCTTACCCTGAAGTTAATAACATTTTGCCGCTCTCCTTAAATAAAATTCAACCCATGCTGGATCAATAAGAATGATGCCTATTTCCCTAATGGCAGCCGATTGCCATTTGCTATTCAAATCAGACTAGATAAATTACAGTACATGCCAAGGAACAGGCCAGTGAATTAAGACAGGCCTCCTGAGGACCAGCGATATTATTAATCTTTTAAGACACTATCATATTTCTTCTTGACAGTGTGCGTAGACTCACAGACACGCTGCATCCAGATTGAAATATCAGCTGCTGGAAAAAATCAATAGCATTAGAAACACAATCATTTTCAGTCTGCGGGGCCCTAGACAGCATCACTTGTGTCCATCCTTCCTTCTGCATTCTCCCCATACGTTTAAAAGAAAACCCCCAAAAAACACTTGCTGAGGGAAAGCCACCAGTGTTGCCATTTTTTGCCATGGAGGCCATACTTTGATTTTCAATAAGTAGTTCTTTGAGGCAGGATGAGATATGCCTTGTTCATCCATGAAGCCCTGCAAATCTGTGGAATCCACGGACCATGCTCGTAAACATGGCTGTATTCATCTGCTCATCTAGTACACTGGAGACCCAGCAATGGTGGGTGTATCTCTCTGCAGGGATTACAAAATCAGACACTGCTAGTGCATCTGCTATCCACAGGAAAAACGAAAACAGGGACCTTGGACATGAATTCACAAAGGAAGACTATACAAGACAAGAAAGCCAAAAGGTTAAGGGATTTCTCCACACCAGCAACAGAAAGTCAATTCAAAGGGAAGGAGGAAGGAATTGGTCAGTGGTTTGACCATTGGCCTTATAAACCCAGGGTTGTGAGATCAATCCTTGAAGTGGCAATTTAGGGGTCTGGGGCAAACAGATTAAAAAAACCTGAGTGATGGTGCTTTGTCCTGCCAGGAGGGCAGGGAACTGGACTTGACTACCTCTCAAGGTCCCACCCAGCTCTATGAGATATGCATGCATGATTTTGGTCTCTTCAGACTTGGGGATGACTTCGATAGATGCCGTGACAGCCAGGTAAACTGTCTTCCCTAGTTTCTCCAATGCTCCATGTGGGAAAGGCATCCTTCATCTGATAATCCAGGAGCAAGCCTTTCAAGATCAGAACAGTAATAGGCCGTGGAGGACTGTATGGCCCAAAGGACTTTCAATGAGCTACAAGAGTAAAATGCTACTATATCAGAAGTCTCTGTTCACTTCATTTGATATCCATTACAATTAGAGGCAAATGACTACACAGTGGGCATAGTGGTGGAGACTTGGGCCCAGGAAGTGCTAATGGTAGCTTGCTAGCTTGACGTCAGCAGTGACCAAAAGCATCTGATGGGTTGTCCAGCATCTTGCGTGACATGAGTTGATGGCCCAACTCCTGTTACATCAGAATTAGTAAAAGTCCCCTGCCCCCAAACACACTCATCGTTTGCAGTACACTAGAAAGACCAAAAAGAAATCAAATCTCTTCTTTCACTAGAGAGAGTCCCTGATGATCTCATCTAAGAGCTTATTAACTTGTGCATAAGAGGAAGCTTGCACTTATTTTTACTCACATGCTCCCTATCTGGTGGCTAAATGGAGGCTGTAAGGCACCCAGGTTCTTAGTCCTGGACCTTTTCTGCATTGCACACAATCACAGCAGAATGAGGTGCAGAACAAGGGGCCTGAACACTGATGCAGGGCTGATGGGGAGGGATAATATTAATCACAACTGGCTGCAGGAAGACAGCTCCATTTTGCGACATCTTTCAAAGATTCTCAAGCATTTTTGTTCCACACTGGACGGAAAACAGCATCTTCCAAAAGCTTTCATGGAAAAGAATTGTGCCAAAATGGCTGGGTTTGGATCAAAGCACTCTCTCTCTCTCCCCCCCAACCCTCAGAAGTGACCAGAGAGCCTGAGACCTCAAAACCCACTCATTAAAAACTCTGTCAAAACTGATATCTCTCTGCAAACCATTTTAGCTTTCAGGAAACAGCCCATTTAATCAAAAATATTCTGCCTTGCTCGTAATATTAACATAATGAAATCAATGATACAGTACTCGATTTAAAAATGTTCTGTCCTAGCTATTCACACATCCTGGGGCAAGACTTGAAACTCTCTGAAGTCCAACCTTGGAGCTTGATTCTCCGCCAGTGTTACCAGCTCCTTTGGCATCATTGGAGTAGTTCTTGATTTGTGCTAGTGTCACTGAGGGTAGCATCACACCCTTTATTTCTATCCCCAAATTTCATTAATTCCATTTTGTGGCATGAGAAGGGTTGATAGAAACCCTTGGGTTAATTATTTCATTTCCTTTTTTTTAGAATGGCCTCCCCTTAAATTAACCACAAATCTTATTAATACAGAAACCCCTCCCCCACCAATATCCCAAATATCTAGCACCACATTTTTAAACAGCGGTTTCACTAGTTGCACATTAACCTGGGAAATAAAAACCAAAGACAAGGTGGGGCAGAAGCACTTACTGTTGCTGACACTGACTAAGGGCCTGATCTTGCAGCCTTGACTCACATAAGTTCAATTAAAGTCATCCTGGTTCACAATAGAACAGCTACAAGATCAGGCTTCTAAACTACACAGTAAATTTTAGAGGTGGCAACACAGGGCAAAAAGTAAATATGGAAAAAGAGCAAGTCTAGGTTACACTGTTACATAGGAAGAATGGGATTGGATGTCTCCCCAAATCACTCTCATACCTGCCCATACGGTCCCCTGTGTTTGCCATTTCTTCTAACTAAAGGGGACCTTTGCATTTCCTTGATCCCCTGGAGTGGGAACCACTAGTTCTCAGAGTACCACAGATTCCATTGTACCACACACAATAGTGCTTCTATGGAAGTCCCAGAGAAGTCATCCCAAAGCATGGTGCAGGTCACCTAAGATGCTGCAGCTACCAGATCCACACCCTATAAAAGCAATGACAACTTTTGAGGAAGGAAGTAGAATCATAGAATGCTAGGACTGGAAGGGACCTTGAGAGGTCATCGAGTCCAGGCCCCTGCCCTCATGGCAGGACCAAGTACTGTCTAGACCACCCCTGATAGACATTTATCTAACCTGTTCTTAAATATCTCCAGAGATGGAGAGTCCACAACCTCCCTAGGCAATTTACTTCAGTGTTTGACCGCCCTGACAGTTAGGAACATTTTCCTAATGTTCAGCCTAAGCCTCCCTTGCTGCACTTTAAGCCCATTGCTTCTTGTTCTATCCTGAGGCCAAGAAAGAGAAGTTACTCACCTGTAGTAACGATGGTTCTTTGAGATGTGTCCCCATGGGTGCTCCACAATAGGTGTCGGGCTCGCCCGGCGCCGCAGATCGGAATTCTTCTAGCAGTTTCTATTGGATCGCGCGTGCGCCGACGCGCGCCGCTCCCTTGCACGCCTCCAGCCACGTGCGCAATCCGGTCCCCACCAGTTCCTTGACCAACCGCCTCGGATGCTCCTGAAAAACACCAGACAGAGATTCCGAAGCGGGGAGGATGGGCGGATGGTGGAGCACCCACGGGGACACATCTTGAAGAACCATCGTTACTACAGGTGAGTAACTTCTCTTTCTTCTTCCAGTGGTCCCCATGTGTGCTCCACAATAGGTGACTACCCAGCAGTAACCCAAATAAGGAGGTGGGTAATCGATTCATGTGCAGCTTGCCCCCGAGAGGACTGCTGTCGACAGACGGGTATCCTCCTCGAATACACGATGTAGGGCATAATGCTTGGCGAAGGTGTCGCAGGATGACCAGGTCATCGCTCTACAGATGTCTTTTAACGCGATGCCCTTGAAGAAGGCTGTTGATGCCGCCACCGCCCTGGTGGAGTGAGCCCTAGGCAGGGCCAGCAAAGGGGTCTTTCGAAGCTCATAGCACATTTTTATACAGGACACGATGTGCTTTGAAACTCTCTGTGAAGAGAAGCCTTCCCCTTTTGACCTGGGAGCGAGAGACACTAGAAGCCTGTCCATTTTCCGGAAGGACTTAGTTCTTTCTATGTAGAAGGCCAACGCCCTTCTCACGTCTAGGAGATGTAGGCGTGCCTCCTTGCTGGAGCTGTGAGGCTTCGGGTAAAACGATGGTAAAACTATTGGTTCGTTAAGATGGAACTCCGAAGAAACTTTTGGAATGAAGGCTGGGTATAACCGTAGGGTTACCGCCTCCTTTGAGAATACTGTGCAGGGCGGCGTTGCCATCACTGCTGCGAGCACGCTCACCCTGCGGGCTGATGTAATTGCAAGGAGGAAGGTTGTTTTCATCGTAAGGAGTCGGAGGGGTACCGTGGCTAATGGTTCGAAGGGTGGTCCCGATAGCGTGCTGAGCACCAAGTCCAAACTCCACGACGGCGGAAGCGGTTTTCGAGGGGGGTAAAGGTTTACCAGCCCGTTCAAGAACCTTGTGATGATAGGGTTGGCTAATACAGTGGGCCCTTCCTCTGTATGCCGAAAAGCTGATATAGCAGCGAGGTGGACCTTTAGCGAGGATAGAGAAAGCCCGTCTCGTTTGTGGTCCAATAGGTATTCTACTATTACGGTTATAGGAACGTCAAGGGGAGCTAACTGCTTGGCGGAACACCAGGCTGTAAATCGAGTCCCTTTCTGTTTATAAGTCCTCCTGGTGGAGGTCTTTCGGCTACACTCCAGGACTTCTTGTACTCCCTCCATACACGTGCTCTCTAAGGCACTGAGCCATGGATTAACCATGCTTGTAGGCACAGACCCTGAGGGTGCGGGTGCACTATGGACCCCTGAGCCTGCGTGAGTAAGTCCGGAGCCACCGGTAGGGGAAGTGGTGGACGACCCGACATGCGCAGAAGCAAGGGAAACCATTGTTGCCGGTCCCAAGTTGGGACTATGAGTATCATGTGAGCTCTCTCCCTTCTGGCTTTCTGCAGAACCTTGTGGATAAGCGTTGGGGGGGGGGGAATGCATAGAGTAGAGGGCCCTTCCATGAAATCATGTATGCGTCCCCCAGGGACCCCCCCGCCCTATTCCTGCTCTGGAGCAGTACTGGAGGCATTTGTCTGTGGTGATCTTTTGCCATTGGGAGTGGAACGGTCTGAGGCGATGATGGAACATGAGATGAGAGTGGCATTGAGCGATGGTGTTGATAGTTCAGCCCCCGACATACCTGTCAAACTTGTTGTCTCTGGGCCTGCCCCAAGGGTGTACGGCTTTGTTGAGAACGTCGCCTGGGAGTCCTGTATTGCTGCTGCTGTTGATGGCGCCCTTGGTTGTAGCCTCGCTGATGTCGAGCACACTGCAGTTGGTAAGCGTAGCGTCTTTTCTGAGGATAAAATTTCTTCTTCTTGTATGGGGGAGTATAAATACCCAAGGTTCTAAGTGTGGCCCTCGAGTCTTTGCTGGAGTGGAGGACCGAGTCGGTTGAGTCCGCGAACAGCTTTTGTTTATCAAAGGGAAGATCCACAATCTTCGCCTGCAGGTCCCTGGGGATACCAGACGTCTGGAGCCAGGATTCCCTACGCACTACCACTGCTGCAGCTGTTGAACATGCTGCTGCATCCGCCACGTCCAGGGCAATCTGGACTCCCGTCCGCGACGCTGCATAGCCCTCTTGAACAATCACCTTTAACACCGGCTTCTTGTCTTCCAGGAGTGAATCCATGAGGGGAGTAAGTCTGGAGTAATTGTCAAAGTTGTGGTTTGATAGATGTGCCGCGTAATTTGCCACTCTCAATAATAGGGTAGAGGAGGAGTATACCTTCCTGTCAACAGCTCTAGCTTCTTAGCATCTTTATCCGACCCCCCCGATTTGTACTGAGACACCTTCAACCTCTGCTGGGACGATTCGACCACCAAAAAATTGGTTTGCGGGTGACTAAAGAGGAACTCCATGCCCTTGGCTGGGACGAAGTACTTCTTATCCGCTCTCTTGTTCATAGGCGGAATAGAGGCCGGGGTCTGCCATATGTTAGTGGCTGACTCCATAATGGCTTTGTCCAGCGGGATAGCGATTTTAGATGAAGCCGGGGGTCTCAAATTTTTCAGGAGTTTATGATACTTCTCCTGCACCTCTGCTATTTGAATGTCCTTCGTGAAAGCTACTCTTTTGAACAGCTCCTGGAATTGTTTAAGGTCATCCGGGGGGAGACATCCCCGGGGGCCATGGCCTCATCTGGGGAGGATGAGGAGGAACCACTGGGGTAAACTTCCCTCAAATCCTCTGGCTCTCGAGGTCGATGATATACTTGCTCCCTGGAGGACTGTGAAGGAAAGTCTCGGGATTCTGGACCTAACTCCCCCTGAGACAATTGTGTTCCCGTCCCAGAGCGAGAGTGTACACGGGGGTATGGATGAGAAGCAGGGGAGGACCTGCCCCTGGATCTAGACCTGCGGTGTCTGTGTTCAGCATGATGAGGACGACCATAGCAGCATGGGCAAGGGCCCGGTGCCCAGATATGGTGAAGGTGGCTCAAGCCACAGCGAAATTGGTCGGAGGAATGGAGAGGGAGGTCCTAGATAACCCGGTGGAGTTACAGCCCGTCGGTGTGGCGTGTGTATCTTGGGGTGGGGGGCTAGGTGATAAGGGCAGCGCGGCCTTGCCTGGAGATGGACTGAGGTGCCGAGTTTTTGCTTTTGCCTTGCCCCTCCCCTGCGGGGTGGGCACTGCTCCTTCCCATGCCGGGGATCTTGGCCCCGTTGTCGGCACCGCGCTCGGCACAGTCAGCTGCGGTGCCGCACGGGTGGCTTCCTCCGGCACCGGTAGGCTCTGTGCCGGGTGCCCCTGTGCCGTCGGCGCCGCCGATTCCGGCGCTTGCCTCGCTGGCGCTCGCGGTGCCTTGCATGTCGTCTGTTCTGTAATCAGAGGCTCGGCCTCTGCCACGTGCGCTGCTGCGCTGCCGCTTTCATGAGCTCGCAGCTGGGGGCTTTGCGTTCCGCTCGTCCTGCCCGCAGGGCTCGCCGGCAAGGATCGAGCCGGGGAGAGTTTCGTCCTCTTCTGCACTGAGGGAGTCAAGGAGGCTGCCTTCCTTTTACGCAACCCAGAGGGCCCGTCTGCATGAGGCTTCTCTGGCAGTTCCGGCTGGAGAGCCTTATCAAACAAGATCATTTTGAGCCTCATCTCTCTGTCTTTCCTGGCCCTGGCTGTAAGCTTAGCGCAGTGGGAACACTTCTGGGTAACGTGTGACTCTCCCAGGCAGCGAATGCATCCACTATGCCCATTGGAGGCCAGCATAGCTTCGCAGCATGACTCACACTTCTTAAACCCCGAGGAGGCCATCACGGTGAGTCTTTACTGTTAATAGGGTACTTAGCCACTAATCAGTGCTTTCTAACCCAAAATAACAATCACCAGCCTGCAGGGCAGCGGACAGCTTAACTAGCCTTCTTGTCTGCCCCTCTCTCCTTCGTTCCTCTTCCTTTTGCTAGCTAATATTCTCTCTCTTTCTCTTTTTTTTTTTTTGATAGTGACAAAACAAACAAACCACACGTAAAAACAACTATCTTATCTATCTCTGGCTTTAGCCTGAGCGGATTCTGTCTGCAGCCAATGGTGGTTGAGAAGGAACTGGTGGGGACCGGATCGCGCACATGGCCAGGGGCGTGCAAGGGAGCAGCACGTGTCGGCGCATGCGCGATCCAATAGAAACTGCTAGAAGAATTCCGATCTGTGGCGCCAGGCGAGCCCGACACCTACTGTGGAGCACCACAGGGACCACTTGAAGAAGAAGAACAAGTTTTCTCCCTCCTCCTTGTGACACCCTTTTAGATGCTTGAAAACCACTATCATGTTCCCCCTTAATCGTCTTTTTTCCCAACCAAAACAAGTCCAATTCTTTCAGCCTTTCTTCATAGGTCATATTCTCTAGACCTTTGACCATTCTTGTTGCTCTTTTCTGAGCCCTTCCCAATTTCTCCACATCTTTCTTGAAATGTGGCGCCCAGAACTGGACACAATACTCCAACTGAGGCCTAACCAGTGCACAGTAGAGCGGAAGAATGACTTCTCATATCTTGTTCACAACACACCTGTTAATGTATCCCAGAATCATGTTTGCTTTTTTTGGCAACAGCGTCACACTGTTGACTCATATTTAACTTGTAGTCCACTATAACCCCTAGATCCCTTTCTGCCATACTCCTTCCTAGACAGTCGCTTCCCATTCTGTATGTGTGAAACAGACTGTTCCTTCTTAAGTAGAGCACTTTGTGTGTCTTTATAAAACTTCATCCTGTTTACTTCAGACCATTTCTCCTATACATCCTGTTTACTTCAGACCATTTCTCCTATTTATCCAGATCATTTTGAATTCTGACCTTATCATGCAAAGCAGTTGCAACCCCTCCTAACTTGGTATCATCTGCAAACTTAATAAGCATACTTTCTATGACAATATCTAAATCATTGATGAAGATATTGAACAGGACCGGTCCTAACACAGACCCCTGCGGAACCCCACTTGTTATACTCTTCCAGCAAGATTGAGAACCGTTAATAACTACACTCTGAGTACGGTTATCCCGCCAGTTTTGCACTCACCTTATAGTAGCCCTATCTAAGTTGTGTTTGCCTAGTTTATTGATAAGAATATGATGCGAGACCAAATGCCTAACTGAAATCTGGGTATACCACATCCACTGCTTCTCCCTTATCCACAAGGCTCATTATCCTATCAAAGAAAACTATGAGATTGGTTTGACGTGATTTGTTCTTTGTCCATGCTGGCTGTTCCCTATCAGCTTACCACCTTCCAAGTGTTTGCAGCTGATTTCCTTAATTACTTGTTCCATTACCTTTCCTGGCACAGAAGTTAAGCCACATGAGACATTATGAGCCACTGTCTTCAGTGGAAATTCCATCCTGGACACAAGGCTACAGACAAAGTTTTTACAAAACAACATATTAAAGACCAGAATTACTCTGAATGAACATTTTAAATGCACTGATCCCTTTGACAGGAATTCATGGCTTCTAGAAAACTGGATAAAGAAGCCTCCTCTGTAGACCCACAGGTTGCATTGAGTAATGCAGGGCAGACTCGACCACACTGTGCGCTGTTACTAAGCCACATGCAGTTCCTTTCTCTCATTGGAAAGAAGAATAATTCCCTCGGATCTGTCTGCATAAATTTCATTTTTTAAAAATGTGCTGCTGCTCTGGACTCCTCCTGTCCTGCATTACACTCTATATGGTGCTTTGCTAATATGATCCACTATGTAGCAGCTGCCCATCCACCCTTCTTCAGGCCACAGCAATATTAGAAATTTTTTTCCCCAAGAAGCAAGACCATCCCAGCAGTGGGACGGTCTTGAGAAGGCATATCATGAGATGAACTCCTCCATGCTGAAAACGTTCTCTTAGGATTTAAATAGGGCTGTGAATATTTTATTTCTAACATTTCTATTTTTAAAACAAGGGATTAAACTAATGGCAAAAGCAATATTCAGGTAAAGCATTAGGGCTATTGCTGCAGATAAAAGATTGGTCAGGGAAGATCCCTAAGTGAGTCCCTGTGGATGCAGGCTGCCTAGGCAGAGTTTGCGCACTATAATGTTTAAATACCATTCAGAAGTTTAAACACTAGTGACAAACCCAGCTAGGTTTAAAGCAAGATTTCCATTGCAAAACACCCCTGCGTGCTATCCTTGTTGACAGGCAACGCTAGGCACTGCTGTCAGCTACAGGCTACAAAAGGAAAATAAATAAATATACTGAAAGCTTAAGACACACAAACACATGCAGAGAGAGAGAGGGAGAGATGCCCAATATTTCTCCTCACCCCGGTCTCAATCAAAAGATATTGCTCTGACTTCACGGGGCAGGACAGGGAAGATCATCACACTGAAATGTGCCTGTAGTACATAATCTAGCAGGTCTGGCACTGCTCAAGACTGACTCTTGATCCCCTTTTGGTTGGCCTCGCTGGTCAAAAGTACTGAACAAGCAAGTCCTCTGCTGTGAAGGCAATATGGTGAGAACAATCAAACTGGGCAGGAATCCTTTATGCCCACAGTGTAAAAACAGAGGGGCAGAGTACAAGTAGAAATTGTAGGTCTGTTCAGGGGAAGTGATGGCCAAGGGAGAGGATATAAAGGAACCAGAGAGAAGGTTAGGTGGGAATAAACAAAGAGAGGGGGGCACTGCAACTGCAAGGTGTGGGACGAAGAGACACAGTGTTAGGGAAAGAGAAATCTAAGGAGAAACGGCATAGATAAAGAGAGCACAGAGTCAGAAAGCAAGGGAGAAAAGAGGTCAAGGCACAGAAAGGGAGCCAGAGCAGAGAACAGAGAATGCGAAGATGATGATGAGGTGCAAGAGAATCAGTGGAGAGAAGGGGAGGAAAGAAAGGGCTGAGACAGGCAAGCTTCGTTCTCTAATACTTCCAGCATCTGCTCTGGAATAGACAGAAAAATATCCAGATAAAAATAGAAGTCCTGTGACACTTGATAGACTAACAGATTTATTGGAGCATAAGCTTTCATGGGCAAAGTTCCACTCCATCAGATGCACGTCACACGCATCTGATGAAGTGGGTCTTTGCCCACAAAAGCTTATGCTCCAATAAATCTGTTAGGTTATAAGGTGTTACAGGACTTCTTGCTGTTTTTTGCAGATACAGACTAAAACGGCTACACCTCTGAGACTTGCACTCAAATAAAATTTGTACTAGACTATTTGGAGCCTTTCATCTCTTGGTCACTGGTCCAAAAATTCAGGCATACTTAGTAGTGACCAAAAGTCATTGCCCTCTGGTGGCTGTTCAGTGACTTCTGTGAAATAAGCGTAGAGTTGCAGTCTACTTTCCAGAGTACTAGTATCTCTGGCACATGAAAAGAAGTCCCAGCTTTCACCGATTGGAGATGATGCTGGCAGTCTCAGCAGAGTGAGGGACTAATCTTGAGAAATGTGGAGCACCTGCTATTCTAATTTACTGCCCTGGACTGGGCGGGGGCACAAAGACATTTGCTAGGAGCAATCATCAGTTTACAGCTCCGAGCAATGAACTCTCCCCTGGCCAAAAGAAATGGTCCCTCCACATCAGGGATGACTCCTGTTAATAGGTCAGAAAGGCAAAACAACCCACAGTGTAACTCTTGTGTGGGTAAAGAGCGGACGTCATGCTCTGGGGCTATCAATCGCTAGCCGCCAGCTCCCATATGCATGCACAACCTCTCTCTTGCCCCACAGCAACGTCAGCTGAAGCTGTGACTGTTCTCCTAATTCAGTTACTAGAATTTAATTGCAAAGAGACACAGTAGATGGTTGGCTCTGTTTGAACCTACAGGAGTCACTGAAATCAACGAGAAATGTATTTAAAAAAAACCCCCAATTTAATTAGTCAGAATATTTTACAACAATTACTTTCCATTGACAAGCCCCGACACACCTTACTCAGTAACCATCAGATTGCTGTCTTTTTCCTCCACTCTCTCCCCGTGTCTCTTGGTGAACCCAATGGCAATAAACACAGACAGATGAAAACAAGGTTTTGGTAATTAGAACACTGAGGCTGACGGTTATTTGAATATCATTTTAGTCCTTCCAAGCAAATAGGTCCTTGGACTCCACAGCCCTGAGCTTCAGACAGAGGCAATGGTGATTATATTATGACATTACAGTGCAGACTGGCAGATCAGACAAAGTGGATTTCACTCAGTAATTAAACTGCAGTATCTTTTGTCTAAAGTCCAGGGCAGGATTAATCGAAAGGTAGCTCTTTATCATTGCGATTAGTGCTGGGATTTGACGAGCAAGTCTGCAGATTCCCAATTTGATAGCTAGTCCTAAGCACCAGCCGATGGGGTCTGCACATCTGTCTAACTTGCAAAAAATAACCTCAGATTAAAAAGGATTTGCAAGGTTATACCCTTTCCTTTATTTTATTTGTAGCTGAAACAAATGCAGATCGATTAAAGCATTACATCTTCTGCTACTTTGCTTTGTGATCTGTGGATGACCATTTAAACAACCTGTTAATGCAAATCCCCGCCCCCCCCCACATCCAGTTGTTGCCAGATATAAACATCACCTTCTCTGTCTCGTGAGTTTTAACCTTAAAAGTTTGAAAAGCACACTTGCCTGTGACAGGTAGGCAGTTTTTACGGGTGGAATGTCATTGGTGTCTACAGTACCTGTATTTTCATTTAAAAACTGATATTCATTTTATTCTCAGATGGTGGAAATCAGCATCACTTCTTCATATCCAACAGACCTATGCTGCTTTACACCAGCTGAGGATCTTGCCCTACATGTCTAGTTTTTATGGTTATATAATATAGCCAAACAATAATGGACTATGTGCAACTGATGATGTCTTTCTGACTCCACAGGGAGGGAGGGAGGGAGGAGAGAGAGAGCTCTGCCCAGAGCTTCTGGTTCTGCCCAGAGCTTTACCCAGCAGCAGGAAAGTGAAAACAAGCCAAAGCTGCCATTTATCCTCTTCCAAGACAGCTGTGAAATTGATAAAAAGCAGGTCAATTTCACTCTGCTGTTACCTGGGAAAACAACAGTAGAGGCAGATATTGAGGATATTCACTGGAGAGGATAACCCCAAAACAGAAGCAGAATAGAGAGCAGCCGTAAGAATTTCTGCTTTCCTTCTCCTCACAGCAGTCAGGAGACTGGGATGGGAGGATATGGTATGGTGGTGGGGAGAGAGACATCATGTGAAAAACACAACTATGCACATAAAATCATAATAAAACTATTTTAAAATGTTACAAAATTACAATATTACCCAAGAATATATGAATAAAATGAGAAAAATATGCCTTAAGTGAGCAACAAATGCAGATCACTAAAGCAGCAACAGCATATTAACACACACCAAGTCACCTGAAAAATATCATGGTTGCAAGTCAGGATTACCAAAGGGGTAATCGGCCTGGCCACAGTCAGTGTGTGGAACAGAACTGACACCTCATACCACGCCACTCTGACCTCTCTGGTCTGGTGAGATTTTAAAATGGGCAGGTTTGCCTGACCAAGTAATGAGTTAGCCAGGCAGGAAACTAACTAAATGCCACTATTATATTTCACTCCAAAACCAAACAGAGGCTTTGAGAAAACCAGACCTAAACCACTGAAAAGAAGCTGCAAAAAACCCCAAAAGACTAACCAACTGGAGACAAGATAGCAAAAAATGAAATGCTGTGTCTGAAGTCAAATAGAAGAGGCACTACACAGACCTTTCAGATATAAAAGGTTTCACAAAACGATTGGTTGCTATGTGGGACCCTCCACTGCAAGTCGCTAGGATATTTAGGAAAAAAGAGTTTGTATATGTTCCAAGTCATGAACACAGAGTTACTCAGGGACAGAGGCATCCGCTAGGCTGTATTGGGCAGATCAGAGAGGGTGGCAGCATAACCCTGCACTTTGACACACATACCATAGGGCTGTTTGTTGGTCATGCTTGCAAAAGCAACATTCATCAAACTGTTTCGTGAGGATAATCTGCCTGGCTGCACAAGGATCTCATCCATGGAAGGGCAGGCAGCTAGGGAGGGGAACACAGGATCTCTCCTCCACCCCCGCACCAAAAAAAAAAAAAAATTCTGTAATGCTTAGGCAGCCTGCTGAGTTAGCGCTGCCTGAAGTTCTGAAAGGAGCTAATCCAAAAACCACCCAGACTAGATTATGGTCTTAAACAGTAAGAGGTATGAAGGAGGAGGGACAAGGCAAGGGACTTCAGGGGACACACAGTGAACAGCATGATGGAGGAGAGACAAGGGACTTCCAGGCTAATGAGGAGCTGAAGTACAACAACTACTGAACAGACCAGAAACAAAAGACTGCAACATGTGCTTAATGTATAATGAAAAAGTTGTTGGAGGTCAAGCAATTATGTGTCATGGATCCAGCATTTTTTTAAAGTCATTTTATATTCACAACTGCTGCAACAACCTAGAGATGCCAGGGCTCAGCCCTGTCACAAGTTAAGCACTGGCCACAAGCCAAAACCTTGTTGATTAAATCAGTGCATCCTTGATACCTTTCATCTAGTGTTACGAACAGCAAAGGAGGGAACAACCAGTGGTAAAATGATTCCAAAAGTAACGGTAAATATGACTCTCAATCCAGTCCTAAAGGCCCAGAGGGTAGCGTTGTCAGGCATCCAGCTTTCAACTTGAATGCCCAGTTGAGAAGGGACCTTGGGAGCTCTTGCAGACCAGGCAATTAAAAGTCCAGTCGGTGGTGCAATGTGGCTAAAGCAGGCTTCGTGCCTGCCATGGCTCTATGTTGACTGCTGCCAGGACCCACAGGTCCC
This sequence comes from Carettochelys insculpta, assembly GCF_033958435.1. Lineage (NCBI taxonomy): Eukaryota > Metazoa > Chordata > Testudines > Carettochelyidae > Carettochelys > Carettochelys insculpta. The sequence continues at coordinate 222,497,034 of NC_134137.1, forward strand.
TGTTGCCCTTTGGCATGTGTGTGACCAAGAAAGATTGGCACATGGCCCCTGCCCTGAGCATTAGCTCTGCAGCTCTCACTGGCTGGAAACTGTAGCAATGGGAACTCTGGGGGTGGTACCTGCTGGCACAGAGCCATCTGGCCATCCCTGCACCTAGGAGCTAGGTCATGCCACCACTTCCAGGAGCTGCATGCAGACAGTGCAGGCAGGGAGCCTACTTTAACACCACTGGGAACTGCCTGAGGTAAGCCGGGCGCACATGGAGCCCACACCCTGAACCTCAGCGGGATGGGGATGTGGCAGGCAGTGTGTGTGCAACTGTGGTTAAAATGGTTTTAAATCATGTTTGGAATGAGCAAAAATAATTTTTCCTGCAAACTCACTCCTTCCCAAAGCCCACACCCCCACCCTCTGACCCAGCCCTGAGCCTGCTCCCACATCCAAACTCCATTCTGGATCCCACACAGCCTCCAACACCCCAATCCCCTACCCCAGCCCAGAGTCCCTCCCACACCATGACTCATTCATTTCTGGCCCCATCCTAGAGCCCATACTTCTGGACAAAACCCTCACCCTCACCCCCCCCCCCACTCTCCAACCCCAGACCCAAGCCCACTGAAAGGCAGTGAGGGTCGAGGACAGTGAGCAATAGAGAGGGGATGAGACTGAGAAAAGTGGGTGGGGTAACAGGTGGGGCATGGGTGTGTGGTTTTGTGAATTAGGAAGTTAACAACCCTACCAGGGAGGATCCAGATGCATCAGCTGGTGTTACACCTTGAGGTCACAGGGCCACCGGCAGTCAAAATTCATCTCCCAAAAGAAGGTCCATTTCTGCAAATGACCTGAACTTTCTTCCCATTCCAAGTTCCTTTGCCTATATTGTTCAGATTTGAAAAAGACCCTCAGCACCTTAATCCCAGAGTTGCCCCTTGGCACTTGTTGAGACAATAATGGGCTGCACTGCTAAGAGCCCAGTAAAACTGAAAATCAAATTGCTTCTTAGCCCAATTAGTGTGGGCAGAAGATGCCTGTTCATACACTTGTAAACAAGCAATACGTGCCTGCATGTCACTGACAGATGTGATAAAATACTGAGATATCAGCAGTGCAGGAAGACAGATGCTCTGGGGAAGCATCTGGCACCAGGGTGCAGGAAGGCCAGACAGACAGCTTGGGGTTGGGGAGAGCAGAGAGAAGGAAGGGGTTCCAAACTCAGAGCTCCCAGACAGAGCATACCACTGATGAATGCCTCTGCAAATCGGGAAACAGAGCCTAAGACTTCTCTTTTATATTTAGGGCAGTACAACTGTTATAGTACAGTTGTGAAATATACGAAGAGAACAGTGGCCAAATCCTTAGAGCTTCTAATGTTTTTAAAAGATAACTGCGGTTAATTCTATCAAAGGTCTTCTCCTGATCCATTGAAACAAGTCTCTCATCCAGATCTGCTCACAGTACAAACACGACAAATTAAAAACAAAACAAATGATCAAAAATACAGCCATTATGAATGCAATGTGTTTGATCCATGTGTGTAAAGACCCCAGACAGTCCTTCAGTCAATTGGTTAGGGTCCTGGATAAAATCTGATAAACAGAGAAGAGAACGGAAATAGGTCTCCAGTTCTGAGACACACAGAGGTCCTCTTTCTGTCCATCAGGGCATTGCCCTGCAGCAACTAAGGGGCAGCTCTTTCTCCAGCATATGCTCAAGCACAACTGGAAAAAAAGGCTAATAATATGACAGAAATACTAGCAAAATTCATATAGAAGAGTATCAATACCTTGGACATTGCCTACAAAGTGGACTGCAACAGAGAGCTATTGTAGCAACAGCGGGGTGTTCAGACACTGCTATTCCTCCCCAGTCAGAGAGAGTAACCTTTGATCAAGTTCCTCCACTGTCAGCACATCAAAGAGTAGTGTAAAAGGAACCTGCTGTGTTCTGGAGCTTAGCAGTGTCAACCATTAGATGATCATCTGACCATCACAGGGAAAAAATATGATGATGGTCCATAGACTTCCTTTTTCCCCAACACAGAGAGATAATTGCAGGAGTGTCATTATTGAGCAATGGAGTATAATGGACCTGAATCAGGGCTCCTTGCCCTTGTTTTCCACCAAATATCTCAGGAGCTTGTACTTCTCAGTTAAGGTTTGGTGAATCCACACTGGGTTTCCCAAATCAAGGTGGCATCAATGTCCCAGATGTTTATTCCAGGACATTCATGACCAAAGCAAGGACTGTATGGCAGCCTGGCTACACTTATGGCAGAACAGTTAGATCTGGATCTTTCTGATATCCCACTACTGTCTAATACATTATCCCACTACTGTTTCATACAGCGACATATGCTGATGTCAGTGTTCCCAAAACACAGCAATCATCTCAGTGAAATTCAAGTCCTGTCATAATTTGGTATTAAAGCACCAGCAGACAGCACAGAAAGAAAGACGGACAGACTCATTGCCAGAGATACAATGACAGTCAGAGGCATGGAAGACCACACTGGCCTTCGTGGTATAAAAGAGATCCAGTCTAGCCCTGGAGACCTGCTTGGGAGCAGCATTCAGCCAAGTGTGCTACAAAATGCTGGGGTGAGAGAACCTCTAAACTCCTGCTAGCATAAAGGTCTCCAGCAAACACCACAGCTCCTTGGCTAAGTGAATGCGTAGCTCCTCCCAGTTCCTGTCTAAAACATTATCAAGAGTGCAACTGAAATGTCCTCCCAGGATATTATTACTATCAGGCTCATGGCCAAGCATGGCATTGGCAAAAGTCTTCCGAAAGGAAACACAATCTTGCCCCAGAGTAGGGCCATACAAAGTTAAAAGTTTAAAGACACCAGCGCCAAAAACGTGTCTCCACCCAGAGAAGGTGGCTCTGCACAGTCTCCTCATAAAGATGACCTGTATTGCTACACTCCAGTGGTTAAAAAAAAAACCCAGCTCACCCAGCAACTAATCACATTAGAGCTGTGGCTCATGAAAGCTTTCCCTCCCCATTTTCCCATTCCTCCACCCAGATTTCCTATTACCAGGGTCTGTGTGTGTCTTTTGCAAAAAGAAAACATAAGCCTGTTTTCATCTGAGAAATTCAGTTATGCCCTTCTGTATCCATCCTGGCAGCACCACAGAGACTAGAAAGAGAGAACAAAGTAGCAGAGGGACACAACTGAAAGTGGAAATACTCAAAACAAAACAATCCAGGGGACGGGCTATGTATCTTGAACAAGTCTCACAAACTTCCTCCTCTTGCTCAACACCACTTCTGAGAGAGAACCATTGCCCAAAATGAACCAAAGTATTTCTCAAGACACGGTCAGCTAAAGGAATAAAATGTGTAAATCAACTCCCTATTTCCTTCTAGGGTTATCCAAAAAGTCACTAATCATCTTTGTGCTGTATCCCTCTTCCTATCCACCTGACTCGCTGGGACATCAGGAATTTGTATTTGTTGGAAGTACAATCTGCTCCATTGATGTTGTGCTTTAAAACCAAGTTCAAGGGCTGTTCAAGGTATTTAGAACCACATAAACCTGGTGCTGTAATAACATGTCTCACATTTGGGTCCTTGCAGGTTAATGAAATTGACCTAACAGCAATAATGAGAGAGATCTGACCTGGGTGTCTCATTGTGAAAGAAGAGGGTACACTGGTACTTTAGTAACAGTAGTAAACAAGGGGAAAACTTGAAGAAATGCTTCCTTGACCTAGTCCCTCCAGTACTCAGTGATTCACAAACTACTCTTGACCAGGAAAACCTCTGTAAATAGAGGCTATGTCTACACTATGAGATAAACTGGACTTTATTAATATCAATTTTGTAATTCTGGAATTAAGTTTGAATTTGACCATCCTCACCTCCCATGTGCTCCTCACAAAGTCGACTCATTGCTGCCACACTCAAATTGGCAAACATCGACTGTGGCAGTAGTGCATTGTGGGAACCTATCCCATAGTTCCCTTATCTCCATAGCATTCTGGGTATGCTCACTGGTCTTTGAAATCATCATCTCACATCGCATTTTCCTCATTCCCCTCCCATGCTAAGAAAACGTCCATTTTTCTTATTGGAAGGAAATAAAAGTAAGGCATCCACGCAGAGAAAAAAGTTTACAGAAATGTCTTTCTTCTGTAGCTGAATTCTCAACTGGCCATCCACTGAATGTCGCCCCTCCCATGATTGCATCCTATCCCTGAAAATAATACAGGGACCCTGACTGTATTCTCAAAGTTAGAAGAAAGAGGATGGAAAAGTTTAGGAAAAAGATTTTTGACTTTATTGAAAATAAAGGGAACCCAAAAAGAATGAAAAAAGAGAAGATAGGAAAGTTTTTCAAAAAAGACTGCTGCTGAGTGGGGAGTCTTTGGTGTTCTGGTGCACTGTAAGGCTTCTGTGCAACAACTGTGTACGCAACTGGGTGTCCACTGAGTGACCCACCTAACATCATTGCATGTGATCCCTGAAAATAATACAGGGGCCCAAACTGTTTTCTCAAAGTTAAAAGAAAGAAGATATAAAAGTCTCAGAGAAAAGAATTTTTGGCTTTCCCCTTCATTATACAGATATTGCCAACTCAGGTGATGCCAGTGAAATATCATACGCTGAACTTATAATGCAAACAGAAATCTCAACTAGCCCCCATCCCTTATTTCTGAGAAGGTCAAAGCATGAAGAGAGGTAGGAGATGTTAGCAAAAGATTTTATAACTGAAATATAAAACCAGCAGGTGTTTGCAATGGACAGCAAGATCCTGAACATATTTTTGGTGGGGTGTGGGGGTAGGAGGTTCCAGTGGTCTGAGGGTGCAGAACCACTTGGAATGCTGAAGTAGTCCACTTGAGTACCTTAGCCACTGGGGGACACTCCCCCCACCCTGATGGCAGCAAGCCCCAGTGGTCCCATGCTATGGGTATGGGGGTGTTCAGTGGGGGGGGCAGTTGAGGTGGTCCTTCCTAAGTACCTTAGCCATCAGAGGAGACTTCCCCACGGTGGCAACAAACTGACCCAGTATCTTAGCTGCCCGGGAGTGGGCCAGTGGGGGGCCAGTTGAGGTGGTCTTCCCTGAGTATCTTAGCTACTGGGGGAGAGTTTCCCATGGCAGCAGCAAGCCCCTGAGTATCTTAGCCACCAGGGGAGATTTCCCCCTTGCAGCAGCAAGCCCCAGTGGTCCCATGCTATGTGTGTAGGAGTGTTCAGAGGGCGCCAATTGAGGTGGTCCTCCCCAGGTATCTTAGGCACCAGGGGAGACTTCCCCCCAGTGGCTGAATGCCTCCGAATATCTTTCCCACACTTAGAGCCATGAACACACGCAATCTCGGACATGGTGCTGCCTGGCAGCATGGTCAGCACCAAATGGCAGGCACATCCTTTTATTGGGTTGGGGGTTACCCACGTGATGCAGCTGAATGTGGGAAAGACCCAGACTGCATGGTGCCTGTGGGGGAGGGAAGGGAGTTCACACACAAATGCAAACCACTGAGAAGTTTCTCTGCATCTTATGCAAGCACAAACCCCACAACAGCCTTGCTGCCATGTGGTATGGGGTGGGAGGCATCAGCGGCTGGCACCAGGCAGCAGAGAAAGAAAATACAAATCTAGAGACAGAACCATGAACTCTGTGCAGAGGCTATTTGCAATGGTTAGATGTGCTAACAGCACTAATAGCAAAGAAGGACAAATATTTCTTAGGCTCTCATACAAACATGAGCCCACAGCCCCAGGTGTGTTGCTCCCGCTTTGAAATTCACGGTCTTCCTGTTACCTAATTAACTGGACAGCAGCAACCAGAGCAGAGCACTGAGGGGCATTGTGGGTTACATACAGGACACCTCTGGAGGCTAATAAATACTATTTTTAAGACATGGTGGTTCCACACTGGCCTTTAAAAATGTCTGAATTTGAGCTTGACGCTACACCGGTCAGGTAACTGCGATACTGGAATCTCAATATAAGTGCTCCCTAAATCGAGCTAATGGCATTTACAGTGAAGAGAGTCATGTGGTAATATCGACCTAACTGTCTTAAATTCAAATTTATCTTGTAGTGGAGATGCAGGCAGAGTCATTCAAGAATGGATTATTTTTTTAGCATAGTCATTAACCTTACCTCTACTGAGCAACACATCTCCACAGTGCAGGAAACAGCAGGCACAGTATGTGCCTGCAGACCAACCCCCTAAATTCCTCTGAATTGGACCCTCCGGATAAAATCCCCTTATCCTATCCCCCAAAGAAAAGGATGGGGTAGGGACCAACAATACTCTTAAAGCAAAGATGATAATAACAACAACAATAATAATAATAATAATAATAACAACAACAACAAAATTCCCAATCTTTTCAGCCTGGCTAATAGAGTCAGTCCTGGTGTTTGCAGATGTTGAGTGTATTTTTCAAGCCATACCAAATGCAAAAGGTATGAATCAAGGATCACTGTTCCCAAACTTTTTGTTCAGTGCCCAATTTGAGCAGTTAAAAACCTTATTTTTCAACAGAAATTTGGGATTATGATTAAACAGTACCCTTGAAAATTTTATAATTTCAGTAAGAAAACCCTCTGTTGAAAACCAACATTTTTCCATCAATACCCAAGAAGTTTTCATCTGAATATTCATGGAATGTGAACAGGTGTGTGTTTCCAATAAAAAGCTTTTCACGGAGAAAAAAATTCTAATCAGATCTGTATCTAACTTATGTAAGTATGAAAATGCAAACTGGCAGAATAGGGATGGAGCAAGCAGTGTGTGTGCAGTTAGGATTTAAATAGTTTCATTTCATGTTAGAAGTGAACACAAATCAAACCTGTGTTTCTGAGTATGATAGATTACCTTCTGAATCTGGATTAGAAGAACTTCATTGTTTGGGTCAATCGTAATTTGCCAACTTGAAATCTCAGACACATCCAAATTTTGTTTATACACTATCACTGTTTAGCCGCGTCTACACTAGCTGGCTATTTTGAAATAGCCGTGCCAACTTCGAAATAGCGCCCGCCACGTCTACACGTGCTGAGCGCTATTTCGAAGTTGAAATCAATGTAAGACGTCGAGACGTCGAAGTCGCTATCCTCATCAGGAGATGGGAATAGTGCCCTACTTCGACATTCAACGTTGAAGTAGGGCACGTGTAGACGATCCGCGTCCCGCAACATCGAAATAGCAGGGCCCTCCATGGCGGCCATCAGCTGAGGGGTTGAGAGACGCTCTCTCCAGCCCCTGAGCTCTATGGTCACCGTGTGCAACAGCCCCTTAAAGCTCCCCGCCCCCTGAGTTCCTGTGCAGGAAGCTGAGAGCTTGTGCATGCAGCAGCACAGCCTGCACGTCCTCCCAGAGCCCCAACCCACCACCCTGCACCCATGGCATCCAGCCAGCCCCCCAAGCGCCCACAGGGCACCCCCCCAAGGGGACGCAGGGCTCCCAGCCTGCCAGCCAGTGGGAGAAGAGGCAGCGGGGCCCCTCCTGGATGGAGGCCGAGATCCGGGACCTGCTGGGGCTCTGGGGCAAGGAGGTGGTGCTCCAGGTAATGGGGAGCAAGAGGCGGAACGCGGATGCGTTTGCTCGGCTGGCTGAAGGCCTGGCTGCCCGGGGTCACCCTGCCCACACTCCTGACCACATCAGGAGTAAGGTAAAGGAGCTGCAGCAGGGTTACGGCCAGGCCCAGGACACGGCCAGCCGATCTGGGGCTGCCCCCACTGCTTGCCCCTTTTACAAGGAGCTCAGGGAAATCCTGGGCCCCCGGTACACCTCCGCCCCCCTGGCCACATCGGCCGACGAGCCCCAGCAGGCCCCGGAGGCGGAGTCCACCCCAGAGGCCAGCCCTGCACCCCAGGGGCCCCCCCAGGAGCCCACCCCGGGACACCGGAGGGGGAGGAGGGGGCCTACAGCAACGGGGGGGTCCAGATCGCCCTCCCCTCCCGCAGCTCCAGCAGGGTGTCCGCCCGATGGGTGTCTCCCGACCGTGGGAGCAGACCATCAGGTATGTATCCCCCTGGTACACACCCCCGGCGTTAAGGGGAGGGGACAAGAGACATGACCAGGGCCTTCCACACACCCAGATGACCATGGCCCCGACGACAGCAGTGGCATGTCCCTCAGAAGAGTCCATCAGTCCCTGCCCCCCAGCAGGACAGCAACTGGGGATGGGGGGAGCGGAACCTAGGGTCCCCCATGGGGGGGGTTGGACACCCATCATCATCATCAGCAGCAGCAGCAGCAGCAGCATCTCCGGGGGACGGGGATGGGGAACCAGCAGCAGAGGGGTGGGGGGACAAGGGCCACGAGTCAGGGCCCAGACTAACGGCTGTCTCCACTCTTCTTCCTCCCTCTGTTCCGCAGCTGCACCATCGGAGGGCCCGGAGAGCACTGGTGTGGCATCAGTGGTCCCGGAGAGCCCACCGGGGCCATCACTGCAGGCCAGCTCCTCGGCGGAGCATGAACCAGCCCCAGGATGAGCCCGACAGCAGGGGAGCCATCCGTGGGCATCCACAGACCCCCAGCTGCTCGCCACCCTCCAGCGTCAGGTGGAGGTGTCCGAGCGGCACCTGCAGGTGGAGGCGTGGCGGCTCCATCTCCAGAAGTGAGCACTGGCCTGGCACCAGGAGGCTTGGGGGGCCTTCACGCGCACCTTCGAGGACATCACGCGGCACTTGCCCCCCCCCAATTGCTCCACCCACCGTCCCTCCACCATCCGCCATCCTGGGGCCTGCCGCCGAGGGGGACCATGGGCCTCCAGACTCCGCCCGGCCCTATCTGCTGGTTCTCCCGGCCCCCACCCTGCCTCGACAGGGCCTCCGGCTGAGATGTGGGTCGCGCCACCCCCACACCAGGCGCAGGACAATAGGGGGTGCGTGGCCGAGGACGTTGCCCCCAAGGCCCCCTCCTTTGGGCATTTCCCCCCATCCTTGTAAATAGTTTTTGTTCTACCCCTGTTTTGCACCTGCCCCCCATGCACATAGTTCCCCCCTTCTTCTGTTAATAATTAATACTGGTTGCACGGTTTTGTTAAAAAAAATCCATTTATTGCAAAGAAGCGTGGGGGTGTGTGCTCTTGGGTTCTCTGTGGTGTGGGCGTGGGGGCAGGGAGTGTTGTGGAGGATGGGGGGGTGCAGTGGGTGGCTGACCCCCAGCTGGCCCTGCCAGCATTCACCCTGCAGCCTGGCCAAAATGGGCCCGCAGGGCCTCCCGGACCCGGATCCCCTCAGGGTCGACCTGGCGACTGGGGGCAGCAGGTGGCTGGACGTCGGCCCTGCTGGCCTCCACAGCCCAGCCCCGGAAGAAGGCCTCTGCCTTGCTCTCCACCAGGTTGTGGAGTGCGCTACACGTGCCCACAACCTGGGGGATGTTGGTGAGGCCTGCATCCAGGCAGGTGAGGAGACACCTCCGGCACCCTTTGAGGCGGCCGAAAGTGCGCTTGACCACCTGGCGCGCATGGTTCAAGCGCGAGTTGAACTGCTCCTGGCTGGCTGTGACATGGCCCGTGTAGGGGTGCATGAGCCAGGGCTGGAGGGGGTACGCCACGTCTGTGACGAGGCAGAGGGGCATGGTGGTGTCCCCCACAGGGATCTCCCGCTGGGGGATGTAGGTCCTCGCCTCCAGCCGGCGGCACAGGCCCGAATTTCTGAACACCCGGGCGTCGTGGGTGCTGCCAGGCCAGCCAACAAAAATGTCCAAGAGGTGGCCCCGGCTGTCCACCAAGGCCTGGAGGACCACAGAATGGTATCCCTTCATATTCAGGAAGTGTCCTCCGCTGTGCTCCGGGGCACGGATGGGGATATGGGTCCCATCTAGAGCCCCAAAACAATTTGGGAAGCCCAGGCTGGCAAAGCCCGCAATGGCAGCATCCGGGTCCCCAAGCTGCATGAGCCTGTGGAGGAGCAGGGCACTGATTGCGCGGACAACCTGCAGGGGAAGGACATGAGAGCACCGGTGAGGGGTGTGTCTGGCCCTCCCTCCAGGGCTCCCCCTCCTCCCCCCAGGGCTCCTCCCCTTCCCCTGGGTCCCCTTACCTCCAATTAGGACAGCCCCGACGGTGGCCTTGCCCACGCTGAACTGCTGCCCTACAGATTGGTAGCTGTCTGGAGTAGCCAGCTTCCAGAAAGTGATGCCGACCTGTTTCTCTACAGTGAGGGCACATTGCATGGGGGTGTCCTGGTGCTGTAAGGCAGGGGTGAGCCACTGGCAGAGCTCCAGGAACGTCTGCTGGTTCATTTGGAAGTTCCGGAGCCAGCGGTTGTTGTCCCACTCGCCGAGCACCAGCCGCTCCCAGCAGTCCGTGCTTGTGGGGTATCTCCACAGCCAGCAGCGTGTGTGGCAGGACGGGGCTGGGAGGGCACCAAGGTCTGGGGCTGCTTCCTCATCCCCTGGGGGCAGCTCATCTTCCTCAAATAAAAGATGGTCAGCTGCCTCCTGCATGGCACTGAGCAGGGCAGCCACTGGTCCTCCAGGGGCGGATGTGTGGGCCTCTGGCTGCTGCTGCTGCCGGGGTCCATGGTGCTTCACGGGGTGTGCGTGCTTGTGGCTCTGCAGACTGCGTGCTGTGCAGGTTGAGTGTGTCTGGGAGGGACCCTTTAAGGGAGTGGCTAGCTGTTGCCCCGGAAGTGCTAGTCCGCCCTGTGACCCTGTCTGCAGCTGTTCCTGGCACCCTTATTTTGATTTGGGCCACTTTGGTGTGTAGACGCTCCCCTGCAGCGCCTATTTCGACGTAGTGCTGTCCAACGTCAACGTTGAACGTTGACAGCACCAGCCCTGGAGGATGTGTGGATGCTATTCGTCGAAATAGCTTATTTCGATTTCGCTACATCGAAATAAGCTATGTCGATGTAGCATCCCAGTGTAGACGTAGCTTTTGTCTGCCTTATTTCTTTAGGCTGTGAACTCTTTAAGACTGTTACTCTGTGTTTGCACACCACTTACTACAATGGGACCCTGATCTTGTCTGGAGATTCAGGGCACTATTGCAGTACAAATCATTTAAAGAACAAAATAATAATCAATTAAAGACATCATCAGTCAAACAGCTAACTTATTTGCAAAGCTTTTTGTGGCTCTATTAAAATGGATTCCATGGAAAAACAATTAAACACAGCTGTACATTCTGAAGGACCAGAAAGTAATTTCAAAGATGCATAGATGTTAAATCCAGAAGGGATCTTTATGATCATCTAGTTTGACCTCATGCAGAAAACAGGACATAAGATTTCACACAGTGATACTTGCATGGAGTCCACTAACTTATTTTGGTTGAACTAGGGAACAGCTTTCAGAAGGACACCCATTCAGAGTTCAAGTGACTGAAAAAATCACTACATTCCCATGTAAGTTGTTCCAGTGGTTACTGTCACTTCCCAAATCCACTGTTAGCAAAACTATTGATCAGAGATTTTTTTTAAAAAACCTTAATTAGGAGTGGATCCAAGCTCTAAAATTCAGGTGCTTATCAGCTGTATCAGGTATGTGAATATTTGAAATTTCCAGGGTGCTTTGATATAACAGTTGAGTCATTACAAAGACAAGTATTAGTTGTAATGTTTGGATCTGGATTTACATATTGAACGCCCATGAAGTTTGGAGTAGCTCATATCTGCTCTTGTGATTCACACCCATCTCTAGTTTTAACTATCAGCATTCATTATTTGAAATCCTACATATGTGAGGTGACCCTTATGAAACTGAGAATATCTGTTGTAAAGATAGGATGTGATGGGATCTATTGCAAAGATTCAGAAATAAAGAGAAAGTGGGTTTGTAATCAATAATGAACGGAATAAGTGACATTCCTTTATTCAAATTCCTCACTGCTTGTTCACTGCAAGGCATTTCAGCCTTGAGACAGGGATTCAGTGTAGCTCCATTGTACGTTAGATAAAGACTTTTCAAACATCCATTATGAGTTTTTTTTTTTCAAGCAGGTTGTCAGCAATTTTCAAAGTTAGAAAGGTATTTCTAAGAACCTTATTTTCACCTGCACTGATCTCCTTAAACAACTATTGAATTAATAATAATTAAATGATTTAAGAGCATATTAAACTGTAAACCTTGTTGCAGGCTATTTAGTTTCTCTAAGACTGAGATCAGCCTCCAACCCATAAGACTCAGAGTCTGGAATCTTTTGCCTTCTGTTTTCTGATGTGATTAAAATATTTGTGAAGAACACTCTTTGCTAGGAACAGGTTCACCTGCTCTTGATGGCAGAGCTGGCTAGCAGTGAAGGTTTTTAGCTAGCCAGATACCATCTGGGATGAAATGCTGGCCTCACTGAAATAAAAGGGAAAACCCCCATTGACTTCACTAGGGCCCGGATCTCAAATTCTCAAAAGACAGGAAATCAAAAGGTGCCCCCCGCCACCTCAAATAAACTAGCAAGCAAAAGCCTATCACACCCTACTGCAGATAGAATTTTATATAAAATTTACATGCCCAAAGTTATTTAAACAGTTTCTTCAGATCAGACAGAGGTTAGTGGTCAGTGATTCTCTGGAACTATGACATAGAGCTTGGTTTTAGGTAAACACTATACACTAAAAATTGATGTATATTCTTGTTGCTATGTGAAAAGAAAAATCAGAAATAAAAAGGAAGGGACAGACCTGCAAAAAAAAAAAACACCAGATAAAAAGAAGAGCCTGAGCCCAGTTGTTTTATTCTATTTTACAGGCTGCAGATAGCCCTTTCTCATCATAGTATTATGAAAACTATATGGAGTTAGCCTGAAGAGGTTCTGATAACACAGCTGGCATAACATAGACCAGTTCAAGGTCCTTAATACAATTACTCACAGCCAAAAGATTATGCTCCAAGCTCTCTCAATCCACCTGCAACCTTTGGATGTGAGCAAAATCTCACTTTAAAGACCTTATGTTATGTATATGAAATGTTCTCAACTAAATTTCTAATGAAATGCAAGGAGATATTCCATCAGCACACTCCACTGAAGCCACCCAAAGTGATAATCAGCAGCTAGCTAGACAGACAGGCTGTGCAAAACATACTGCACTAAAGTAGGGAAGGAAATGTCATCAAGTTCTGTGTTAGACCTTGCTTTGCTCTGCCAGTCCTTAGTAACAAAGATAAATTATTTATCTTCACATATAAATGCATGTAGATAGAGCAAGCAACTTTTTAATCTGAGTTTCCCTTCAGTATTCACATAGGGTGAAATTCATGCTGGTTCCAAAGGCCAGCACAATGCCTATCAAAGGCCCATTGCTTTATTAACCTTCTGCAGAGAGGGAAATTTCAACCACAAAAATAGTGAGGGTCATAGGTTTAGGACCTCAGCTGGAGTACAAACATATACCATACAACACAGTTAATGTACGTAGTTGAAAAGGATAAGCGTTGAGCTGGTATTGAAATTTGAACTTTGTTTATAGAGATGTAAAAAGACTGCCAACGTGGTGCTCTGATCACTAATTCACCCCCAAAATGATTCACAGAATCATAGAATAGTAGAACTGGAAGGGAGGACCTCAAGAGGTCATCAGCTGCAGTCCCCCTGTAGTACTAGGCACTATCTAGATCATCCCTCATAGATATTTGTATAACCTGCTCTTGAATATCAATCATGAATGTTCCACAACTTCCTTATGCAATTTATTCCAATGCTTAACCACCCAGACAGTTAGGAAGTTTTTCTTAATATCCAACCGAAACATCCCTTGCTGCAATTTAAGCCCATTTTGTCTTACCCTATCATCAGAGGTCACGGAGAACAATATATTGTAAAACAAAACAATAGCCAACTCCAGGTGTTGAATGAATCACATCTCCAAAATCCTGAAACTGACTAAAAATCATGGGATTTAAAAAAAACAAACAAATAAACAAAAAAATGCTGTTGAGTTCTTTTTTCTTGACTTAGGGCTTCTGAACATTTATGTTACCTTGGGATGATATATTCTAGGTTTCCTCCACAACTTTTTTTTTAAAATTAATGCTGAGATTCTCAGCTAAATGTCTATCTCCAGGAGATGATGCTTTAAACATAACAGAAATTGCAAGACTCACAATAAAAATTGTGATTGTTGGCAACACTATAAAGTGTCAAACAATATACACACATCCCCTTTGTCTGGACAGAGCTCCAGGTTTACATAATGTAGACAAGCACTGAGATTACTCATTAAGGGCCTGATTCCACATGGCTTTGAAGAACAATGTGCATGTGCTGAGCACCCTAGCCAGTGACTTTACTATGCATGATAAGCCCTTCACAGAAGTAGTTTGCTCAGTAGTGAAGCTCCCATTAACTTCAATGGGATCAGGATTTGCCCTGATGTAATAAGACTAGCATGAGTGTTATATGTATAACGAATAGACGAAAATCTAAGTGAAGGTACTCGGGAACCACATGCTCCACTCCAGTCCACAAACCACTTAGCAGAAGAAAAACTACCAACATGCCCTTCAGCATGATTTTGCTTTTTAAAAACTAAATCACAGATGAAGGCTTGGAGAAGACCATTAAGGGAGGAAAAGAACACCCAGACACCTGTGCCAAAAGTAACTGCATATGTTCCCCAGACATAGAGAAGCTCTTAGTTATTAGCCCATATGTTAGTCAGATGAACTAAGTCAAACCATAAGTCTACAGAAAAATATTCTGGGGGTTGTGACTGTGATACACTGATTAAGAATCTGTTCTTCCAAATTAAAGACATACTCATAATTCCTTCCACTTGAGTCACCCACTCTTTCTGTGCCACATATACTCTTAGAAGATATTTAATATATTTTAAATGTCGGTTTATAATACTTTATAAAGCTGTGGTGTCTTTTATCTAAAAAAGTCCAGAGCAGTTTACAAGCCATTAATGAACCAAGCTTTCCCTGCCTCTCCTCCATTAACAGCTATATTTAAGACACAGGAAAACTGAGGAACAGAGCATCACAGTCACACAGCAACTCTTCAGAAAACTGGGAATGCTTGTGATTCCCAGACCACGGCTTTAATTACAAGGCCATTAATTCAACTGTAAGGTTGGCTTTTTGTGTCATACAGAAGCATTAATGGCTTTTCACAATCTAATTAACAGTGAGCATGGTCACAATTAGTCAATGGTCCTCACCTTTAAGGTATCCTGTCTTTATCAAATCTATTAACCACAACATGTAAGATATACAATTTTCAGACTAAAACAATGTGCGTTTTTTTAAATCAACACG
The DNA here is from genome assembly GCF_033958435.1 of Carettochelys insculpta. Classification (NCBI taxonomy): domain Eukaryota; kingdom Metazoa; phylum Chordata; order Testudines; family Carettochelyidae; genus Carettochelys; species Carettochelys insculpta. The sequence goes on from NC_134137.1 coordinate 222,512,200, forward strand.
GACTTTGCTAGCATAACTGAGTGCAACAGCATTAGGAAGTATTTACAGCCTCTTTATCCCACGTGGCATTTACCGGAAACAGTATGACTGTCCAGTCCACAAGACTGAAAAATTAGAGTATGTGGAGAGTGGGGGGCAGGGGAGAATTAAACCATTTTGAGGATTTCTGTTCTTTCAAGCTTGATTTCAGGTAAGGTATCTTGAAAATTAATATTTCAGCCTTGATCACTGATACAACAAAATGTTTCAGCTGAAGATATGTATAGAATGCTTTATGGAAGAGGAAAAATACACGATTCATAATATTCAGAAGCTCTTCAGATTTTTCCATTAAAAAGCAAACTACCCCTAGATCTCTTCTTCAGCTGAATGTGTCAAACATGGTATGTACTTCACTAACTTTTTGGTCTCTGCTTGGGTAAAATAACCTAGTGAAGTCCTTGGAGCTTTAGGTAAACAAGAAATAAGAAGGAAGTTTGTAAAGGACTTCAAAATATGTCTGGTTATTTTCAAGATAAAGCAAAAGTGTCCAGAAGACCATCAATAAAGGAAATGGAAAGGAATGCTTCATGCATGCTGTGTTACTTCTAACTGCCCATCACACGAGCAATACATAGTACATGTAGACCTGACATATGAGGAAAAGCTCCTGACCCAGAATCTCAGCTCTGGTAAACTGGTACAATACAGGACTTCAGTGGAACTGAGTCAGCTTACACCATCTGAAGATCTGAGCCCCTTGCCTGTACACAGACCATGATACATTAATGAATAGTTGAAAGATACCTCTAATGGCTACTGAGAGAGTACCGTCTCATAATTATCATATGATTGTAGTGCAGACAATAATCATGTGCCAGTCATGACAATTCTACCAATTAAGTTATATTTTTATGCTTGAAGTGTCCAGATTGTTAGGGCCTGTATGTTTTTGTAGTTGTACCTTTCCACATCCTCATCAGTTTCAGAATTGTTATCCTCGATCCACAGCAATTGCAAAAATATCAAATTCTATCTGTTTCTGGCAAAACAAGAAATCAAGATGAAGAAATCACCAGAAAACATTGCTTCCTTATCCCGACTATGCATCCATGTCTTAGCTGAAATCATTTATGCCCATGCGATCTGTGCAAAATAAACTCGCTGCAACTAGTAAGTCCTATGACCTGTTGCATATGACAGGTGGTTACCAGCTGAATGACTTGAAAAAAATAAAGTAATTTTGGGCTTCTACACATTATGAGCTAGTTTTCCATTAGTGTACGGCTCATTCAAACCAGCTCATCAGGGAACATAGCTTTTTCAATGGACAACTCAATGGATACAAAGTTTATTAAGATATCTGTACATAACCAGATGCCTTCTATACCACAGCTCAGGATTACCACTCAAGTCACGATTTCTAATGTGAGAAAGTGAGACCTCTGTATGTCTGTCCTGTAGCCTAAACAGACCAGCCCTAGCCTTTTGGTACTGCTAAATAAAATAGGTACCTCTATTCACCTCCTTTTTTGAATGAGCTGGGAAAAATTGTGGACCAATCTTGGAATAGATACAGCATTAAAGAAACAATACTTATCTTTCTGCACTGGCAAACTGTACCTAACCAACAAACTCAGGAGAAATCATAATATTCCTCTGTGAATATTACAGAATATAAGCTTCTGAGCATCCCCAAGTGAAAAATGAATATCAACTCCCAAACAACTCCATTTCTGCAAGATGTTCCAGACTGTATTCTCAAGCAAAGCACAAGAATCAGTTTGTCATATTCAAAAAATACTGTTTGCCAATTTTGGGACTAAATCTAATTTTGTTAACATTTGCTAGTCATGGCTGGGATAAAAACCTCTCTCTTGCCATATTGGTTGAAAACTGGACAAGGATTTAGCAAAATGTCGAACAGCCATTTCATCATCCTCTCCCTACTTAGCCCCAAACCAAATTTTTATAGATATTTTTAGACTCTAGGAAGATGCGACTAAGCTAAATCAACAAAAAGCCAACATTAGAGGTATCATCCCACGCTGGCATTTGACACATACTTTGGGGTTTTTGTTGACATAATTATCCTTTCTTTAACATGAAACCTTGTAATCTAACATCTCAGATTCTACATTTTCCTATGCATATACTAAACATTCATACACTGTTCCTTTTAGATGAAGACACCCTATTACACTATGCCTTAGAAAATCAGATTAACATATCTTTAAGATGAGTTTCCCATACAAATAAAAATAATAAGACCCTCTTTCTGTAAGAGAACGGGAGCAAGGAACCTCAACATTCCTCAGACAACAGTAGCACTTGTCAATAAACAACCACCTGAGTGAATTCTACTCTCGGGAACGTCCACAAGATATATATTTCCTTATAAATTTCTTTACTAAGCTGTATTCACTAGTAGCACACTCTGGATATTTTCCACCCACTCTCATTCTCTCTTCCTCCACAACTCTTTTTGATTCTCCAGTGTAATTCCACTGAGTTCAATGAAATTACTCCCAATTTTAAACATTTATATAGTCAGGAGACTGGTACATAATCAACTTGTTCACTGTATCAATGAGTACATGCCATTCTTTATCTCTCCAGCATGTGAATTTTTGTTTGTTTTGCAGCTTAATTTCATTATTACAGGCTGGCTGAGTTTCTTCTCCTAAATGAAGTGTTTGAGATTCTCAGAAAGTTTGTCTGGCTTTACCACATCAGCCTTTACACCTTCTAATATATGTTGGGCACAAACATGATGAAAATTATCTGGCAAAATTTTTGTTTGAACTCTTCCCAAATAACTCAATTTATACTCTCCTGAGCTTTGTCTGAGTAAGGACTGCAGCACTGGACTCACTGGACCAGACCCTCAGCAAATGTAAATCATTTACAAAAGCCAAATTTCTAGGCCAGGAGCTTTAAAATGTTTAGTCAGATTTTGTTAGAGGGAGTTCTGCTTCTTCATTCCTGCCCCTTCTCCCTCAAATACTGAAAGCCATTGGGAAAACCAGCTGTCATGAAGAAGTTTCTTTCCAACCCAGAACAGTGTCTCTCCAAAGACCACACAACTGGCATGTTGCCAGACTTGAAAATATTAATTTAAAAACTCAAAGGCCAATCCATATTTATTCAAGAGCTCACTGAGATGACAAATACCAGATTGGGGTTTGGATAAAAATAATATCATCTGCTAACAGTGCAATCTTCTGTTTGCTGCACAAAATGAAAAAGCCTAAGATTGGTGGAAGCACTCAGGCTGCATAGAGTCTGACGGCTCCACAGATCTCCTTCTATTTTATCCATGCTTTCTATGTTTCATTGGTAGTGTTGCTTTTTAGATGGCTATATTTTCCCTCACCTGTACATTAAATACAAGACATTTTGTTTATAGCACTGAAAGGCTTAGCAGTTCAACATGCACCCACAAAGGAGACGTGGGTTTGGACCGGAACCAACTTTGGGGACATTGGTTATTTCAGTACAGACATATTATAACTGCAAATTAATTGAAAAGGGAGTCTCTTTGTGCAGTGAAAAACTGCAATGTTTTTCAGCTTTTTTCTTGCCTTCAGTGCATTTGAGAAACATTGTGCCTAAGTCAAGGCTTCAGGGTGCTTTTCCCAGCTCTGCCACTTATGCTGTCTGTGACCTCAGGCAAATCCCTTAACATAACTGTGAATCAATTTACTGACCTGTAACACTGCACGTGGACGTAGTAAGCCTAACTTAAAGTACTCTTGAGATCCTTTGAGGAAAAGTGCTGTAGAAGTAGTAGGATTGTAGTTTCTTGTGTATTTTAAAGCTCTCTATCTGAAGTCATCTTCAGCATCCCTCCTGAATGTCCAAGCCTATACTACCTCTAAGAGTTTCCCTTTCAGAAAGCAGTGCTGTTAATAGTTTGTGTGCACTTCTTTTAGAGGTGTATATGAGATGTTAAGCTGAGGTCATCTGCAATGCTAACAGAATGCAAAGAGTTATGAATTGATTGCCATCAAGTCTTAATTGCTTGCACAGGAAGAAGATAATGGGATTTTTGTTGGCATCTCTCTATTTAACTTTTGTTTACAGTTCTAGCAGTGTGGGGGAAGGAATTCTGTGTCCTTTTCATTTATTCTCTCCCTATAGGTTCTCACAAATTTTCTCTTTGTAGGGAGCCATTCTTTCAAAAGCGAGTGTTCACTATGTTTGACATTGTTAAGCAAATATATAGACTATGTACCATTACCAAACCAGTGAGATAGTTTAGGAGATTTGTATCAGAGAGGCAGCCGTGTTAGTCTGTATCTTCGAGAACAACAAGAAGTCCTGTGGCACCTTATAAACTAACAGATATTTTGGAGCATAAGCTTCCGTGGGCAAAGACCTGATTCATCAGATGCATAATCTGTCTGATCTGGCTTGTTTTTTCCTCTTTTGATACATACTACTGATGGGCCATTTCCACCTTGCAGAATAGACCTTGTCAGCTCTGGCCCTCCCTTTTACTGGGACCCCACTCTTTAAATACCCCTCTGGAATGCCCCCCCCCCAACTCATGCATCTGATGAAGAGGGTCTTTGCCCACGAAAGTTTATGCTCCAAAAATATCTGTTAGTCTATAAGGTGCCAGAGGATTTCTTGTTATTCTCTTCGGAAATTTGGTCATTCAAAGCACAAATCACTGTTAATCAAAATTCTGAGGTTCGTGTGCAGTAGTTAGAAATAATTAAGGGAATTCAGTGATATCCGTTAATATTTAGAAAAGGCCAATAATATCAAACAAAGCTAACTTGAGTCTTTCCAGTAAGTTAATTCCAGTGAATTCAACAGGTGTATCCTCTTAGTCTCTGGATAAACTTGATTGACAAAGACAATATAAAAGAGATTGGACAGACCCAACAAAGCAGACCAGCAAATAAGTCAGCATTTAATAGTGGTTCACATCTTCAGAATACTGTATAGATTCAGAAAGGTGTATTCTCTCAATGTCCACACAGATATTTTAGTATCCCTATTTTGCTAGCGTGCAAACTACAAAATGGGGAAATTAATGCCAACATTTCCAAAAATGGCTTCTGTTTGTGGGTGCTTACCTTGAGCCTGGTTGTAGGAGATGATATGTATACATCACTCCACGTCCAGTCAGTAAGCACTGTAGGAGCTCAGTATCTCTGTAGATCAGTAGATGTTTCAGAATAAACCTCTTTGGAGGAATGCAAAATGAGAGGCCACTTTTGAAAAAAAAATTACTTCACTAGCATGCCCAGGGGCACATCATGAATTCTTTGTCCTTGTTGAAAGGGTAAATCTATTTTTCGCAGACAAACTAAATATTATTTTGAAGCGCTTGCTAGCAAACAGCCATCTAAACTGATATGGTAAAGAAGGTACTTAAAATGGTTGCAACCGAAAGTGTCAGAAGCAGTGGGAGAAATGCCAAATTACCAAAAGTAGTAAGATGTAATTCACTTCATAAATGAAATACAGAACACAAAACAAAAGTGTAATAAAAGTAACAAAAATAACTATAAACTATATGTAACGTGTACACAGCACGTTAAATTAGCAAGTGTGGCAGTGTTTCGCCAGCATTTTCTACCACTGTACCTGTGCCTTCCAGTGCTGTTGGTTAGTTTCTCAACTGCCCTATATTCAGGCTGTAGACTCTTTGGGGAGGTAACTGTCTTTTTGTTTGGTGTTTGTGCAGCATCTAGCAAATGGGGGTCTGGTCCATGTTTTGGGTTCCTCGGCACCACAGCAGTAACACTAGTTAAATTGTCATCTGCACTAAATTCATACAAAATGTAAACAAAGCCATAAGTAAGGCAGGCATTGACAATATTCCGAGCATGATGTACTTCAAATTGGTCTCATTGCATCATGCATAATGCCTAGATGTTGTGGGAAGGGCGCATTAGAAAAGCTGTAGATTAGATAAACTCGAACAGAATAACAAAATGACTCCATTTTGATGGCCACGTAAGCATTCATCCCTTCATACCGTCCACCATAACCTTCTTGGACCCAAGTAGCAAACAAAGGTGCCCCAGAGGAATTACATAAAAGGTCAATTTTTGTTGTCCTTTGTTTTCCCTTGACCGAGTGACTTTAGGGACTTTCTTGCATGTTCAGCATCTTTTTACAGTATTTAATATTATTAATAATTCATATTTTTGGCTTCTTCCTCTCACTCTGACAACTTTTATTTTTAATCAATGGGCATCTGTCAAATTGCTTTGTTAGTTATGTATAATGTAAGCTGACAAGGGGATAGAATATATGGTGTAAGATTGAGAGACAAATTTCTTTCATGGGGCAGACTTTTCTTAGCAATAGAAATGTACCACACTCTTCCCTGGAAGAGAAAACGGATAGTGTCCACAGAAAAATTCATGGTTAGTATTAATAATGGGCAGTCCATCATCTCATTCATGCAAGTACCCAATTGAAATTAATATGATTTGGCCCCACTTATACTTTGCCCCAAATCAGACAGCAAGTCAGTAATACAGTCGATCCTCAAACCATAAGACCAGGCTATTTTAGTACGTATGTTAGCTAGGCAAACAATTCCATAAACCATTTCTTCTTTGTGTGTGTGAAAAATGAGCTGTCATTGACAACTGGCTTCAACAGTTTCAACTTCTCTTTTAATTTTATCCTGACTCAGATTTGAAAACTCTTTGTTATTCACTGGAATTATTCCTCATAGTGAAAGTGTTCCATAGATCTGGTTCAGTGGAATTTGACAAAATGACTGCTTTGGTGTGTCTTGAGGGAGGAGACAGCTCTGTCTGGACTGTGGGAATGGCTTGGGGGAGCTTTGGACTGTATTTGGGAGAAATGTTTCCATGCTGGGCAAGATGCTACTATACAGTGTGTAGTCACTGAAAAGTACAACAGAAAGCTAAGGAAAAAGAGATTAGACATATTTTTTTACTATGCAAAGTATACCATGCCACACAAATACTCAGTCAAAGGAGGGAATGGAAGTAGACGGTCTCCCAAGATTTCATCCACCTTTAAAAAGTTCGTGCTTTCCAAATTCCACCATTCAGCTTGTTAAAATCTCGGTTGATACTCTGTTTCAACTTATTATTTCAAAACACAGTGAGAGGCTTGGTGGAAAAAGTAGCACCCCTTCCATTGACAGGCCAAGCAAGGAGTAATGGCAACGGATATTAAAGCCAGACAAGTAATCTGTTATGGATCTATGAACCAGGCAAATGAGCCCCTGCACTAAAAATCCCAAGCTAGCCATGTGACCTGGGAGGTACATCTGAATAGAGGTGTAGAGGAAACAAAATCGGAGGTTTATCAATAAGGGGAAATTTTTTGGATTAATCTTGGTGGGTTTTTCCCCAGCCTGATAAACTGCTCTGAGTCCATATGCTAAAGTTCTTCAAATAACCTGCATTACTTATTCCGAAAAAAGAATATGAAGAATTTTTCTTTGCTGTTATGCCACTGCTAATGCCACCTTTGAATGCCTTCCTCACCATGCCAATCAAAGAGAATAAGCACCGCATTCATGATGCAACCTCCCTCATGATTTACTCTTTGGGGGATATGCAGAATACAGTATCTCCAAATAAATTTCAGTGAGCCTTACAACATTTAATAACCATATGTACTCTGTCCTGAGTCTGCTATTGATTCACAGTTGCTACTGTATCTAGACTTTAATTTGATCGCGTTGTGAGAGAACAGTGTGAATTTACACTCCTGGAATTAATAAAAAAGTCAAATCTTGTTCCCCACTGCTTCCCGTGGGGCACCAAGTCTCACCAGGGCTCCACAGCTACAAAGAGAAACAAGAATTGTAAAGCAGCAGGAGCTCCCTCTTATTCCCAAGTGGCTGAGCAGCCCTTATGCATCCAACTCAACCCCATTTCACAGGAACAAGACTCTTCCTAGCCAGGTTTGGCAGCTATGCTCCTGGTGGACTATCACAGTTGCAGAGCTTTCCTTAGTAAAAACCTGGGAGATGGACTGGGCTGCACAGTCCACAGACAGATTTCTCTGTGGACAAATCCCAAACAGAGATATTGAGTGGAGAGGTACAACAGCAGGTGGTCGGATCCAACAAACGTATCATCACCCCTATCATCCTATCACTAGACAGCAGATCTCCCCTTGCTGACTTCTTCCCATACCCTCTCAAAACCAAAAACACACTGAGCAACCATAGACCATATCTGTCTTCCTTCCCCAAGACAAGTATTTGGCCGGATAACAAAACTTTGCATATATATCTAGTAACTTTTGTCCAAGGTTTCAAAGCACTTTACCTACATTTATTATCAATTACAATTATTACAAAAATAGTATTACACTTTTGCAGATAAAGAAACAGATCGAAGAATGGTTAACTAACTTGCATAAGTCACACTTTAAATGAGTTGCTGAGTGGGAATTAATCCAAGAATCCACATTGTCATTCTGCAGCTCTGAATACTATACATTATTTCCCCACAATAGGAATCTTGCATAGTCAACAATATCCTTTATTATAGGTGCTTCACAGACAAGCACAAAGTCTGCCGTTACACTACAGTGCTCTGTCAACAAAAGTCACTGTCGGAACAGATTTCTCAACAAAACTTCTGTTGACAGAGCGTGGCCACACACAAAAGCCAATGGGAACAGTGCTCTGCTCTGTTGACAGAACAGCTAGACTGTCCGGCCACTCTCTTGACAAAACAGGCACCCAGAAACAGACCAGACAGGGCTGCCCATTATTCTGAATGCCCTGTCTGTTGAGAGAAGGCCCCCCAGAGAGTCCACACAGCTTTTTTGTTGACAGAACCTATCAACCAAAAGGCACTCTCCCTCATCTGGGAGAAGCGGAAGGTTGTTTGGGGAAGTGATGACTTTTATGCTTTTTTTGTTTAAAAAACCAAAAGCATAAAAAAGAGGAGCCAGTACTCAGCTGGCTCCCTGCCACAACTTCTCCTCCCCCCACCACACTGGGGCTAGCAGTTGGCATTGCCAGTGAGGCTTCACATCCCAGCCAGCTCACAGCCACAGGGCTGATGGGGTGCCCCTACCACCCAGCTGGGGATCCCATGGCTGGGGCTACCAAGATGCCAGCACACAGTACCAGCAAGTACTGGTACAAAAAATACCACTGTGCAGAAGTTAAGAAATCTCAAGGGAGGAAGGGATTCCCACAGATACTGCAATTAAATATTCAATATTTAAATATTCAATGCATATGTGTGTATGTGTGCACTTACAATCTGCGAATAACAGAAGTTATACGCAGTTTAAAAGATGTTATTTGCTATGTGTTCAGACTAACTAACACTGTGTTAAAAAGGCAGAGCGTCCTAGTAAGCCAACAGTGACTATATACAGAATTAATGATTGGAAGATTGGATCCTGCAACAATGATGGTGTTAAAAGAAGTGGGCCAATGGAGAGGAAGCATATTCTGCAAAAGCTGAAATCAGCTTGAACTGACGTGCACATTACTGATACTACTGATCTTCTGCTTAAAGCCCAGGATTAAGGGTCAAGACTTACGGGTACTAGTCCTAGATCTGTCACTGACTTGTTGTGTGGCCTTAGCAAGTCACTTTATGTCTCTGTGCCGCATTTTCACCACCTGGAAACTGGAAATAATTATCTATAACACAAAAGCATCGAGGGATGTTGTAATACATTATTGTGTACAGAACACTTAGGCTGTGGCCACACTTGGCCAAAACTTCGAAATGGCCACGCTAATGGCCAAATCGAAGAATACTAAATGAGGCACTGAATTGAATATTCAGCACCTCATTAGCATTCACATGCTGCTGGCTCAGCGTGGCTGCAACGGGTCCTTTTCGAAAGAACCCTGCACATTTCAAAACCCCTTATTCCTCTTCAAAAAGGACCCCTGTGTAGGTGCGCTGAGCTGTGCATGTTCGAAAGCAGCACTTCTGAAACAACAAGGCCAGCAGCATGCGAATGCCAATAAGACACTGAATATTCAATTCAGCACCTCATTACTATTCTTTGATTTGGCCATTAGTGTGGCCATTTTGAAATTTTGGCCAAGTGCACCCACAGCCTTGGAGATCTGCATATGAATGGTGACAATATTATTGTTGATGTGAAACTAAAGAGAGAATTTATCCTCCAATTTAATCACTTTAGCTGCGTCTACACGTGCACGCTACTTCGAAGTAGCGGCACCAACTTCGAAATAGCGCCCGTCGCGTCTACACGCGTTGGGCGCTATTTCGAAGTTAACTTCGACGTTAGGCGGCGAGACGTCGAAGTCGCTAACCTCATGAGGAGATAGGAATAGCGCCCTACTTCGACGTTGAACGTCGAAGTAGGGACCGTGTAGACGATCCGCGTCCCGCAACGTCGAAATTGCTGGGTCCTCCATGGCGGCCATCAGCTGGGGGGTTGAGAGATGCTCTCTCTCCAGCCCCTGCGGGGCTCTATGGTCACCGTGGGCAGCAGCCCTTAGCCCAGGGCTTCTGGCTGCTTCTGCAGCAGCTGGGGATCTATGCTGCAGGCACAGGGTCTGCAACCAGTTGTCAGCTCTGTGTATCTTGTGTTGTTTAGTGCAACTGTGTCTGGGAGGGGCCCTTTAAGGGAGCGGCTTGCTGTTGAGTCCACCCTGTGACCCTGTCTGCAGCTGTGCCTGGCATCCCTATTTCGATGTGTGCTACTTTGACGTGTAGACGTTCCCTCGCTGCGCCTATTTCGATGTTGGGCTGAGCAACGTCGAAGTTGAACATCGACGTTGCCGGCCCTGGAGGACGTGTAGACGTTATTAATCGAAATAGACTATTTCGATGTTGGCTGCACGTGTAGACGTAGCCTTTATTTGGTATATTAGGTACAATATGAGGCTGTTGTATATGCTATATGTAATCTAAAATTAATTACAATAAGATACGAGCCTTGTAATTCAAGCCTGTGAACCAAATCTTATCCTAATTTATGTCCTGTACAACCACGTTGACTATCAAGGATAGAAAACATGGGACAATGCCCAATATCTTCCTCTTACCTCACACCACAGTTTGGCATTCCATGTCAGATACTTACAATGACCATAAATACTTCCACTCACAGGGCTTTCAAGTTTTTGATTATTATTAAAATCAGACAAAGAATAGTGTATCGGAGGGGTAGTCGTGTTAGTCTGGATCTGTAACAGCAACGAAGGGTCCTGTGTCACCTTATAGACTAACAGAAAAGTTTTGAGCATGAGCTTTCGTGAGTCTGTGCTCACAAAAGCTCATGCTCAAAACTTTTCTGTTAGTCTATAAGGTGACACAGGACCCTTCGTTGCTGTTACAAAGAACAGTGTAAGTAAAGAGGTTCATGGCTGAAGCGATACAAAATATCCATAACCATATTCAGAATTCTTAAGGCAAATCTGAAATTGGTCCAACTTTTACAAAAACATTTCCAACATTTTCATTTACTTTTAAGCAAAATAATTTTCCCCACTAAAGCATACACATTTTTCAATGTCCATGATACCATTTTCACAAAACACAAGAATCTCAGGGTTATGAAAGAAATGTTATTGTGCGCAATTGCTTCTACAGGGTGAAAAAGCATAAACACGGGGAATTTGATATAACAGTATTTTTACTACCTGGCCCTACTAGTCCTGTACTACAGAATTTTGAGTTACCATCTGATTCAGGAATATAAACAAACATGTCAAACTTGAAACACAAATAGAATAGCTGCCCTGCATACTCAAACTTAGGGTTGTACTTTTACCTAACTGTATTGAGAGCTCAGGTTAGCTGAATTCTAGAAAAAAGACTATATCAATGAAAGTGCCCTAGGAAAACAGATAATGATAAAAAGACATCTTGAAGCCCTTAATGATTTAGGGCTTGTCTACACTACCACCTTCCTTCGAAGGAAGGGTGGTAATTAGGGTGTTGGGAGTATACTAATGAAGTGCTGCTCTGTATATGCAGCACTTTATTAAGCAAATTCCACCCCCCCACCCCCTCCAGCAACTCCAAAGTTTTAAACTTCGAAGTACCAGCACGCGTCTAGCCGTGGCATACCCGCTGGTACTTCCAAGTGCCGGGGCAACTTCGAAGTCCCCTTACTCCTCAAAATTTTAACCTTACACCTCAAAGGGCACATTAGTCTCATGGCTTGGTGAGGTTCAGGCTAATCAGGAGCAGACTTCATCACCAATTCCGCACAGCTCCTCTCCCCAAATTCTTGGTTTCTGGTACACACATGACATTTAAATGCTTACTTTTTTTTTTTCGTTCTACTCCACTTTATTTGTAATTATTTACAGACGTACCCATCTGGATGCTGTGAAAAGAATGGGACTTTTCAGCTTGGAAAAGAAGCAACTAAGAGGAGATACCATCTAAGACGTCAATAAAATCACGAATGGTATGAAGAAAGCAAATAGGGGAGTGTTGTTTACCCTTTCACATAATATAAGAACAAGGGGTCACCCAATGAAATTAATAGACAACAGGCTTAAAAACAAATATAAACAAGTTCTTCCCACAACACACAATTAACCTGTGGAATTAGCTGCCATGTGACAGGGAGAAGGCCAAAAGTATAACTAGGTTAAAATATTAGATAAGTTCACAGAGGACAGGTCAATCAATGTCTATTAGACAAGATGGTCAAGAACTCAACACTACGCTCTGGGTGTCCCTAAACCTCCATCTCCCAGAAGCTGCGACTGGATGACAGGGAACGGATAATTTGACAATTGTTCGTTCCCTCTGAAGCATCTGCACTGGTCACTACAGAAAGATAAAACACCCTGTAGATGGGCCACTGGTCTGACTGTTCTTATGTTCCAGTCTGAGTGAGTTGATTTTTCCACACCTCTCACTAGAATTTAACAATGTGCTAAGAATGAAGGAATTGGGATTTTTCAGGCACAAACTACAATAATCAGAGATCTTTGTTTTTATTGACTCTTCTAGCATCTATCTGCTGCCTGCCATTTCTTCATCTCCACAAAGTAGGCCCCAGCCAAAAGCTGGTTCTTAGTGACAGTACCATTAGTACAAGCACTGAAGGCCAGGTTTCCTAAAATGCTCTAGACCACGGGTGTCCAACCTTTTGGCTTGACTGGGCCACATTGAGTGAAGAGGAATTGTCTTGGGCCGCATATAAAATACATAATATAGTTAATGTATATAAATCACATAATAATGTTAAAAGTTTACGATCTTGTGGGGCCGCATTACTAGCTGTCCAGGGCCGCATGCAGCCCATGGGCCGCGGGTTGGACACGCCTGCTCTAGACAGTTTCAGGTTTTTGAAACAGCTCACCATGTTTAACTATATGTGTCACAATCGGACATAATGAGAACTGCTGGATACAGGGCTCTTTTAAAAAGTGGGCTCTAAATAAATTAATATCTACTGTGACAATGTTGTAAAGAACGGTGGGATTAAAAGAATAATTTATTTGAACTTTTTAACTTCTTGAATTTTGGGATTCAGTCAGATGGGAATAAAACCACCTCCAACTCCTCATATTGTTGCTCTTTTCAGTTATAATACTTCACTTTGATCTGTTTACTAACTGTTAAAATAAAGAAATATTTGCATAATATCTCTACACCTCCATGTCACTATTTGTTAAGAGGGTGATAACATCCCCCCCACCCACATTGGAACTGCCACACTGAATCAATTGTTTATAAAGCACTTTGAAATTCTCAGATGAAAGGTGCAACCTGAAAAACGAAGAAAAACAAAAGGACTTCACAGTCAATGAGTCTCCCAAAATCCCTATGAAATATAGATTTTTTTGTTATTCCCCTTTCACAGATGTAGAAACTGAGGCACAAATACACTAACTGGTTTACCCAACATCACACAAAGTCTAGAGCAGAGCCACAAAGAGAATCCATGTTTTATTGCTTGTTCCTGTCCCTAGCAACTAGAGAACACTTCCTCCCTAAAGTACTTTACAGGAATGATGGCACTGTAATTCAAAAGAGGGGCATTAAATTACCTGATTTCAGTGACCCACAGTTTTGAGACACCAAACCAGCTCTGTCACTTTCACCCAATTAATAGATTCATATGTTTGTCAGCACCAGGCCCTGTGATTCACAAGTATGAACTGCCGAGGTTAGTGCTGCAGAAGTACATAGTCATTTAACACTAGATGGGAACTACCTGCTGGCAGCAGCTTGCATAGTGCTCATCCTACACGGCTGTTGCTTTTAACTCTTATTTTTTACTTTAGAAAGCTTAACTAGGAGAAAGGAAAACTCATCAGGAATGTAAGAATTTGGAAAGTGAGAAAAATGAAGGGGATGGGAAGCTCAAGGCATGCTTAGAAGACAAAGGGCTGGAATTTAAAATGAAACAATAAGGTTGACTTGAGGGTCCTTTAGGGATTTTTACTGAGTCTTTTGAAGGGCTGCCTTTTATTTTATTTTATCTTATTTTATTTTATTTTTTTACACATTAGGAAAGGTGTGTACACTGACACTAGGTTAAACAGTTAAGATCAAAAATAAAAATTAGCTGAAGTGCTGCAGGTACACACTGTGCAACTTCTCTGCTGGCCATGAGCCGGCAAAACAACAAAAACTAAAACAAAACACACACAGCAATAAGGTCAGGGAGGCTTAGGAGGCTGGAGATGCAAGAAGAGTGCAAAGAACCTATGGCTAGAGAAAAAGCCATGATGAGAGGTACTTTTGGAGTGCAGTGGGTGGGAGTCAATGCCACAAGAATTAGAGGCCCCGTGGAAGAGGGAAGGAACAGAGACTGAGCCTCTGCTTATTGAGAGCTTCTTGAATTAATACACTAAGCTTCTGTATTAAAATAACTAGCCATCAGCTTCACTTAACACATCTGCATTTAGAACTTATGAAGAAGGGACCATAGTCACAGATTTAAAATCAGAAAGAAGTATTATGATTATCTAGTCTGAACACATGCATAATGTAGGCTCACAGTGCTGCCTCCACACACAGCAAGCTGGGTCTTATATAAAAAAAACAGGACTGGGGGGGTGGAGTTTCCTTCATTTGTTCAAAAGTTCTGATCAAAGATTTGGATGTGATTTGCCTATGACATTCCAGGCAGCATCAGGAGAAGAAATCTGGGTGGAAGCAATAGGAGTTGAAGTTAGGACCTGAATGACTGGCACAAAGTCTTCCTGGCAATATTTTTTTCACCACATCACAGTAGAATGGTATTTTCTCCCAAAAGGGCATCTCAGACATAACTTTTTCCCCCGGAATCAGCACCTTGTTCTTCCTCCAAAGTAAAGTCCATCCCCCCAATTTGCTCCTCCCCTTGGAGGAGGAAATAAAAGTCAAGACTAGGAGTGTGGGTGGTAGGATTCAAAGCTTTGAGCAAACAGCAGCAGAAAATAAGATCATTGAAAAGGCACTGTGCAGAATAAACTGGGAAGATCTGAAGAAGAGAACAAAGAAAACCCCAGGAACCTGGGCTAAATTCTCCTCCATTAAAGTAAAAAGCAGTCAAGTAGCACTTTAAATACTAGCAAAATAGTTTATTAGGTGAGCTTTCGTGGGACAGACCCATTTCTTCAGACCATATCCAGACCAGAACAGACTCAATATTTAAGACACAGAGAACCAAAAACAGTAAGCAAGGAGGACAAATCAGAAAAAGATAATCAAGGTGAGCAAATCAGAGAGTTGATCACCTTGATTATCTTTTTCTGATTTGTCCTCCTTGCTTACTGTTTTTGGTTCTCTGTGTCTTAAATATTGAGTCTGTTCTGGTCTGGATATGGTCTGAAGAAGTGGGTCTGTCCCATGAAAGCTCACCTAATAAACTATTTTGCTAGTCTTTAAAGTGCTACTTGACTGCTTTTTGTTTTGATAGTGTATAGACTAGCACGGCTTACTCTCTGTTACTATTCTGCATTAAAGTGTGTGATTTAGGCCAGAATTTAGTCCATCAGAGTCTAAACATTTAGGGCAGTTACAGAAAAGGGCTGAATCCATTTCCTTGTACTTCATTTCATTCCCACCTACCATTTATGTATATAAAACATACACTATCCTTTACCCATCAGAAGCCTCCTTACTCCATGACTTATATGGCCAACACTAAAATCAAGGCTAAGTCTGTCACACAGTACCCCCCTGACATCATGGCACCTCACGAAGCCACTCTTCTCCTGGCATTACTTCACACAGGCTGACAAACTGCCATGGTCTTTAGGGCAATTTGGCCCCACTGGTAACGCCTACTTTGTTCCATATGCTGTCTTTTCTTGGCATTTCTTTGAGATCTGAGTCCAGGGACAAGAGAGACTATGTGAACATGGGTGGTGATAAAACAATCATACTAAAGCAGTATAGAATGGGCAAATCACTTCATGAAAGAGCACTGTATCACAGGCTAAAGACTGTATGCTTTTCACATGTCATCTCAAAGGGCTGTCAAAACCTGAGAGTCTTCTGACAGTAGTTCCCATTCTGTCAGAGAGAAAGCAATTAAAAAAAAAAAGGGTTCCTGAAATTTTTGCAAAT
The DNA here is from genome assembly GCF_033958435.1 of Carettochelys insculpta. NCBI lineage: Eukaryota > Metazoa > Chordata > Testudines > Carettochelyidae > Carettochelys > Carettochelys insculpta. Next base: position 222,528,675 of record NC_134137.1, read on the forward strand.
TTTGCAGTTCAGGTTTTACAATGTTTTGCTAATAAAACTGACAGCATATATTCCTTTGTTTTTGCTTGTGCTCACTTCCACAGCACCAAAACTCCCTTTACATTCAAGGCCAAAGGGTCTCATTGGGTCATTTTGTACACACTTCTAATTTAGGGACACCTTCTATGCAAACAAAGGTATGATAACAGCCCAGGTGGGCAGACATGCATTTGCTTTAATCTGGCTAGCATGAGTAATAGCAGCAGTGAAGTCACAGTAGCAGAGGTTTCCATATGGGCTAGCAGCCTAAGTACAAGCTTGCCAGGGATCCTGGGTATGTTCTCAGACTGCTAGCTGAAGCTCATGGTGTCCCATCCACACCATTATAGTGACCAGTACTAGCTAGAATGAAGATAGCATGGCATGCCTATTCATGAATGCCATGCTATTTTCATTCTAGCTAGCACTGGTCACTATAATGGTATAGCTATATAGCATGCCTATCCATGCTATGATTACACTGCAAATAAGGGTACAGACACGTTTGTGGAAGTGAGTTAACTCCGCAGTTATCAGACCAGTGCTTAAAATAAGCAGGACAGTGGTGACATAGCTATTGTGAACTGGTGTTGTTCAGATGAGTGACTGACATTGCCCATTAGCAGTGGGATTCAGGAATAGATGAAAGGTCCTACTACTGTTTATAGCTAAGGGTGAGCTCCTTTAGTTCAATACAAAGACAATACCAGGTTTTAATTTTCTGGAACTGAAGAGCCAGGACTCATGTTCCACTCCCTGGGTTAGGAGTAGGGAGATGTTTATTTGTATATTAGTGGCTCATGTTTGCTGCTGCCTATTCTTCTCATGATATTACACTCCATCAAGACTCCATTTCATCCATTCTCTGCTTTTTTAAAATATCTCCCAATCTGTTACTCTCCACCCCCTAACATTCCCAGACTTTTCAATTCTAGCTTCTTTCTCAAATAAACTTTTTTCTGATTTGTTTTGTAGCCTTTTCAACTCCCACTCCCCAATTTTTATAAGTCTGTGCCAGCCCTAGAACTATGGGATTGTCTTTTACAGAGCAGTTGTGTGTTCCAGGCGCCAGCATATGTAGTCCAGACATTGTGACTTTCCCCTAGGAAAACTGTCTGCAAAATTAATGATTTAGAGAGAACTGTGCCTACTTCTATTTCATTTCTTGATTATGATTATTAAGGGGTTGCTTGCTGGTAGAGTTTCATGTGTTAGACTTCCCTGGTAACCTAAAATTTACTAATATTAACAATTGAAAATTCTGAGGAGAGGGCCTGGGACCTTGTTCATTATTTGCCCCTTTTTCTAATGCCTCACTACTAGCCAGAGATTCTGAAAAGGTATTGGGTTCTCTGCTTCTTGAACCTCTCTTTTGCTCTGAATTACGGGATTCAGTCTTCTAGTATTCAGAGCAGAGAACTAAGAGCCAGAACATTTTGGTTCTACTGTTAGCCATGCCACTGAGTCACTGCGTAGCCCTGCATACGTCACTCCACTTCTGTGACCTTCATTCTTCCATCTGTAAAATGGGGTACTAATATCTACACATCCTTCTGCAGCAACCTTGACTTTTTCAGATAAAATAGATTATAAACAGGACCCTTGAGGAGCTCTCAGCATTATATGGAACTGCTTCAGCTTGCATTTACCATTGATTTCAATGGGACTACTCATGCTTACAGTCAGCTGTGCATTTAAGTACCTTGCAGAATCAGGGACTACATCAGGCCTATTAGCATATGTTAGCTGTATTATTTTCTGTCACGAGTGTGGTCCAAATTTTTAAACATTTTCAACTATGCCCACATAATCAATAGCTCACAGGAAGCAAGTGTAATGAAGATTGAATGAGATAGATAAATATGTCTACAGACAACTGTACGCACGGTGACCAGATGTCCCAGTTTTATACGTACAGTCCTGACAGTTGGGACTTTTTCTCATAGAGGCATTTCTTACTTCCCACCCGCTATCCTGATTTTCATACTTGCTGCTTTGTCACCTTAACTGTACTCTTTAATGGCCTGATTCTGAGCAACCAAGTTAGGTAGCCCACATCAAAACTGAAAAGGTGAGCAAGGGGAAATAACTTGATTTCCTCCTTGGTCAACCAGAGTCTAGATGCAGTGAATTTTAGGACACACTCATAGACCCATCAGTTTCCCTAAATATTTCCTATTGTGTACTGGGAAAGGTGAATTCTGGAAGGAGAAACTGGAGTGATGGAGGATGTGGGGGAATCTGGACTGGAGAGTAATGCTTGGACTAGAAATAAGTAGTTGGAGTAGTTATTTTCCTTGCTTTTTTAAAGATCTAGATGTGTTATCTTGCTTGAGAAACTGTTTAATTGTTAAAAAGCATATTTTAGAAAATTTTGGAATGTGCTTGGAGTTGGAATAAGTACAAATAATATATGTTTTAAATAAAAAGAAAGAAACTGTTTTTAATAAATAACAACACTCTTGCCCCTGCTCTATCACCTGACATACTAAGTTCACAAAGTAGCAAAGCAGCATTAATTAGTTACTCTTCAGCTATTAACCTGCTTTTGCAAATAGGGAAACAAGCACAAAGGTGAAATACCTTGCCTAAGATAACACAGTAAGTCAATGAGAGAGCCAGTATTCAAATCAGATGTCTCGTCTCAGCACCTTTCTTTAGTGACATACTCATCTTCCATTCTAGCAGTGGTTGCTTTCAAATATGTCTAACATAGGAGTAACTTTGAAACCCCAGCCCTTTGTTTGGAGTCTGTAAATCCACTTCATCATGAATTCTCAGGTCTTCTTGGGAAATAGCATTTCTTTGGGTTGTACAATCTAAATGGAAGCAGTGTTTGTTAGGTTCCATGGTACTTCACGGCTTTCTATTCAGCCATCTGCTTTCTGAAATACATTTGCTGCCCTTTGAGTAAGAAAGAAGGCAGTAAGTATGTTTTTTCACTTTACTGCTGAACATTATCAGGACAGGAGGGAGAATGGGATGGAACTCAATTGTCTCCAGCAAAACTCAACATGCAATGATTCTATGTGAAGACAAGACATCTTATTGATGCTGCTCTACTTGATTGGTATATTGTGAATAGACATAGGCAAAGAACTGACCGCTCTGAACTGAAAGAAGATCGGTTCAGACAAGTGGTTCCCAATTTTATTTGGCCACAGAACCATTTTAAACTTAAACAGTCTCAGTGGTGTCAGTGCAGGCGCCACACAGGAATCAGCAATTGTAATGAAATTTTCTCACAGAACCATTATTTTCACTTCACAGAATCCCAGGGTTCCAAGGAACACCATTTGGGAAACACTGGTTCAGACATTTTAATGTAACTGTTAGACTTGAATTAATGCCTGGAATTCATATCATTCAAGTATCACAGTGCCACCCTAGGAATATTCCCAGGCTTTACTTATTTTTTCCAGTAAGGGTAGACCAATGACTGATTCATTCTTTCAGTATAATCACAATTCTGCTTTTGTTTGGCATCCTCATGCCTGTTACAAGTCACTTTGCAGATGGTCCAGAAGCCACAGAACAAACAATACTTCATTCTCATTCCAGCCATCACCATTTTATGCAATCTTTCCAGTTTACCACAAGGTACAGCTATATTTTCTGCAGAATCTACTTTTGATATTCAAGCCTTTTCAAGGGTTTGTTCTATTTTAATGCTGGGTGTTAAATTCATTGTCATGCAGGAGAAAACTGGGGTGTCTCTGTGGACAGCATGATAAAAAATTGTTCCATGTGCAGTGGCAATCTCCTCTCACACTCTTCTCCCTTGATCTGTCTGCCATACCCATCCTTCCCTTTTCTTTCTGTTTAGCTGGCCCCCTTCTGTAAGCAAATCCCACTTTCACACACTTACACCTTCAAATCATGAAACGGACATAACATTTACTGCCATCACGTAAGTCATTCTGTATATGTTTTATACCCCTTGTCCTGCCCTGTGTCTGTCAGCAATTAATGCTGCAGCTTATTCAGGGCAGAAACTATTTGCTTCTCTCTGCTGAGCACAATGGGACCCCATTCTTCATTGGCCCTTATGAACTACAGTAATAAATGTAATGAATAATAGAATAAGAAATCAAAAATAAATTAGATATTCATATGGATAAACAGAACATCCACAGTTACTTTACAGTATAGTACACATTTAAGGATTTTACACTTTAATGGTCTCAGGGCAGAAGCCAATCTCTAATTGATAGCTGTTAAGTAGCAATTTCCCCTATGGCAGGTTATTCTTTAACTGTTCATTATGGACAATTCTAGAGTTTTTATGAAACATGTGCTCCTTCTATCACAGTGCTCTTTGGGAAACTTCAAAGGAACTGATTTTACACCTAATGTGACAGACCTGCAGATGGGCTGTAAGATACACACGTGTTCACCCAGTTGAGAGTTTGCTCAGCTCAGTGACTCAGTGCCCAGTCTGCTGGTATTTACAAAAAAGGCAGAAAGACCTGCCTCCTGTAAAACCAATAGAGGCATGGGGACCTTTAGGGATACATGGCACCTCTGTTTACACAAAGCGAGATTGTTTTGATCATTCACATTAATGCAGAGTAAAGAATGAGCATGGGGAAGAGCCACTACAGGAGTTGGCTGATTTTTGGGGGGCAAAACGTTTCACAGATTTGGCAAAAACTGCTAAAGATGGGATTCTATGTGCATACATTCAAATATATGTTCACATTTATTTGTATGAGCTCATAAACACAGTGTGTACTGTGGGCATTACAATGACGATCTTAGACAAACCTACCACTAGTATTATTTTTTTCTACATATACAATGTATATGATGACCAAGACAAAACTGATGGTTATACATTAAGGCTGAGTTACTTTCAACCACATTTAGAACTCCTTAACTTGGAATGTCTTATCACTATGAAATTTAAATATCAAACTAACAACAACTACTACTACAAAAAAGAGTCAGACCCATGCAAATACTGGTTACTAAAAAAGTGGGGAATCACAGAGCAACACAAAAAGACCCATATGTAGGCAAAGTTGTACAGGCACAGTGGAACCTCAGAATTCCAACATCTCAGGAATGGAGGTTTTTCTGAGCTCTTAACAAAATATTATAGTAGTCCTTTCAAAAGTTTACAACAGAACACTGAGTTTGCACAGCTTTTGAAACTTTACTATGCAGAAGAAAAATGCTGCTTTTTACCATCTTAATGAAGCAAGCATAGAAACAGTTTCCTTCCTGTAGCATTTTTTCTTAAAACTTTCTCTTTATTTGTTTAGTAGTGTACGTTTAACACAGTGCTGTGTTTCATTTGTTTGTTTTTTTTTTCTCTGCTGCCTGCGGCCTTCCAGTTTCAAATAAAGTGGTTGGTTGACGATCAGTTTGTAATGCTGGTATTTTTAATTCTAAGGTTCTACTATATTTCAGAAATAAAATTAGATAGCTTTACATGCAGACACATAAAGGCTAATGATTTTTTTCCTCTGATTTATTCCCAATGAAGGCAGTTTGGTTATTTACAGGCACTTTTATAGGAACTGTGTTTGTTTAACTAAGAGTAGAAGTAAGCCTATTCAGTTTGTACTGAAGGCTTTTTTTTTTTTTAAATAAAATCAGACATATTTTTGCTGATATACAACAGCCTTCAGTGACCCTTCTGCTTCCCCAATTTTTACAACAAACAGTATTGAAATCAAATCTCCAATTTCCTTGGAAACAGAAAGTATAGTATTCTAGTAAACAACAGCTCAATCTAAATCTCAAGAAGAAACAGATATTAATACACACACTTATACCTGCATGAGCTTGTAATATCAGCCTTTGTATGTTTTTTTCAAACGTACTTTGTAATATATGATGCATTTTTCTACCTTTATACTGCTTGGGAATGCTAAGAATTTAGGAAGAGAGCCATAGCTTAACATGGCAATTATTTGCCAGTAAAGACTCCATTTGCTTCTCCTGTGATTTTGCTTCTCACAACTTACACATTCAATAATCCATCCTTTGCTGCGTCATGAGGACAAAAAGTCTTTTCTCCAAAGCAAAACACTTCCACCAGTCATTCTCCAGCTATGCTGAGTCCCAGTTAGCAAAATCGTTATTTTATAAGCTTCAATTATGAACTGCCAGTACTGATTGTTTTTCTATAACCTAACCACCTCCAGCCCAAGACACTGGAAGGTAGTGAATCAGTCTGTGTGGGGTTTAGATGCCATTTATAAACACCTTCAACCACTTTCACCCTGCTTACGATATTCAGGACAACTAAGCTGAACTGCTGCTTTGAGTCCAGTTTATATTCAGATGGGGCCCATATATTCCTCCATTAGAGAAGAGCTCATTCATACCAATACACCAAGAACCTCTGTGAGTCTTCATTGTAACCCAAAAATGTGTTTCAAGTAAAATTCTGAGAGAGGACTGCTGAGCTGAAGAAAATTATTAATTTTTTAAAATTAATTCTAAAAATCAAGACTAATTACTTTTGGTACAAAACACCTTTCATAGCCTATTAGATCGGTAATCTACTAACAAGAATCTCTTTAGAAAAAAAAAACAAAGAAATACCCCCACAAAAATTCTGTTTTAGTAATTAGGGCTAAATATTTATATGCACTCACGAATTGAAAATCTAAGCATTTGGGCATGCATGGAGTCTCAGGCTCTCTTTGTCAATAATTTCAGCACCCAACCTATTTTTAAGAGGCTATAACTCTGTGCAAACAGCACCATGCAACTAGATTAGCACATTGTAGTAATGGAACAAGTAAGTGTACTTAGAAATCTAGATGGACACATTCTATGTCCTTAGAAATTTTTGTATAGTGAAGTTCCATTCTGCTCATTTATCAGGAGGATGAGAAACAGTGTATGTGGGAAAAAATTAAACATGGTATAGTAAGGTTGACAAACTACCCATAGTAATTTCTAAACACAGATCATGGGTCTGGAGTGAGAATCAGTAATACTCTTAGAAGATTCAAGGATCAACATTCTAATGTGACCCAGAGCACTGTGGTACTATATCCATCTGGTCCTTGCAAAATAATATATCTAGACACGTGTATGACAGAAAGCCCAATTTGGATCACACAGACTGTATCTTAGGGAAGAACATGGCCCTATTTTAAAAATCACCTTGGATTTGGTTCTTACTCAGATGAGTAAAAGCAGCTTGCGTCACCAAAGCTGCCAGTTAAGGTCTCATTTCTTGATCTTTTGATACACAGTGGCTAGGTCTACACTTGCCCCCAACTTCGAAGGGGGCATGGTAATCAGGGCCACGGGAAATTACTAATGAAGTGCTGCAGTGAACACAAGGCTAATTTTCCCCCGCGGCAACTTCAAAGCATCAAACTTCAAAGTGCCAGCATGCGTGTAGCTGTGGGCACTTTGAAGTCCCTTTACTCCTCAAAGTTTTGAAGAGTAAAGGAACTTCAAAGTAGCATGGGCACTTGGAAGTACCCACGGCTATACGCATGCTGGCACTTTGAATTTGATGCTTTGTAATTGTTGCAGGGAAAAAATAGCCTAATGAAGTGCTGCATGTTCACCACAGTACTTCATTGGTGATCTCCCTGGCCCTGATTACCATGCCCCCTTCGAAGCTTGGGACAAGCGTAGACAAGCCCAGCTGTATTTGGAAGCTCCGCACCTGTTTCATAAGACATAGTCAGATTCTATGAGCTTGAGAATTAACCTGTTTTGACATTACTCTTAACCCCAATATGATAAAATATACCAGGCTGCAACAATAATTCCTTGTGAATAAATACAGAATTCAAAGCATGGTGCTTTGGACGCATGAATCGTTTAAAGTTATTAATCGTTCCTGCTGAAATGTATTGATTTCATGCTTTGCACTATATATATCAGCTGCTTAAAAGCAGACAAGATATTAGGATATATATATATCAGCTGCTTAAAAGCAGACAAGATATTAACTTCGGTCAATATGCTGAGCAGTCAATGTGAAATAGAGCATAAAGGAATTAACTAGATTCTTGAGTCTTGTAAAGAGACTGGGCATCTTCTGTAACTACAGTGTCTTCTGTGAAAGAAATACAAGGCAAAGAACTGAGAGGAAATATGGCATAACTCAATGGCAAGAGTAAACATCAGTATCTCGCCATAATTAGGTTATAAGAAAGTTGTGAAATTTTGACTGGAACACTGCAGCCATTTGTTGAAATTGTAGCTCAAGGCACATAACTTACCTTCCAAAGCAGAGCAGCGGTGCAGAAGAGATACCCTGTGTTCCATTTGGCTCTTAAAGGCAGACATGAAGGAGAAGTAGCCAAGCCAAATTTCAAAGAATGGCACTGTGATCTGGTGCATCAGGTCACGAGACCTCTAACAGTTTTGACAACTACATAAAGTGGTAGCATATGTTGAAAGTTGCAGTTTCTTAACAAAGTTGCTATCTGCATTGTTTGTAGAGCCTTAATTGTAATGCTCTCATCTGGTCTTCAAGTCTATAACTTTGCAAATTCCTACTGCATTTGGTTCAGAGGAGAGTCTCATTCATTGATTAACTAGCTATGGAAGCATCTGCAGAGCAATACAGAGAGATTTTCAGTGTCTGGTTCAGGCCCATTCATGTTCCCATTTAAAACAACAGTAAAATGCCTACTGATGCCTCCCTTTAGGAGTGAAGCCTTTAAAAATTCTTCTAAGAAAATTTCGGTATATTATTTCCATATTACACAGTCATACATCTTCCTCGAGGGGCTCACATGTGCAATGAAATTCAGATTAAAGCTGACTTTGATGTCCAGTGTGCAAGACCTATAAATTAAAGGCCCACAGATCAACCTTAAGGGATGCTCTTTGGTCAAATTGTCTTTAATATTTTATTTTTCTAGAAACAGACTTTTATACTATATAAAACCAATAATTTTTCCCCCATAATTTCATCAAATTTCTCCAAATAAACCCATTATCATTGAGTGAGCGTAACACAAACAGTCCAGTGTTGTGCTAGTGGTGTCTTGTGCTTAGATACCACGGTGGTAAGTGTTCTCAAAGAGTAAAATTACAGAAAGTGCTATTGCAGGTAGACATCTCTGAACCATGTATTATTAGCTTTACTGCAGATTTTTTCTAAAATACTAAGCATTATCACTACTGTCAGTTCTGCCTGAATCTCTCTGCATAAGAATAATTAAATATATTTGTTGTCAACAGTTTATTTCCACACAAGGAAACAAAAATGTTATTTTATGTCAAAATATCACAAGTAGTACCATGGACATCTGGACCTACGTGATCTTCAGTTTCCCCCTCTGAGAAAATACAACAATAATTTAACCTCCTTTGGAAAGGTCTTTGAGCTTTAAAGATTAAAAGTGCTATGTAAGGCCTAAGTATTATTTATAGGAAGGACATATGATAATCTGAAAATGAGACTTTCAAATTTAAACAAAAATGTAACTGACAAGTGTTTCCATGGTCCAAACTTAAAAGTACAAATAATAATACAGATTTCTTTTTAAAAAGAAACTCACTAAATAATTGAAGAACACTCAGAAATTTGTCTCTGATAAAAGGGTTTCTAATATAATAGTGGCCCTTTAATGCAATAATTTAACCTTGTTTACTTAAACTAAACTTTTACATTAATGTACTTATTTTTCTTTTCACAAGGCAGCTTTGGGGAAAAAAAGTTGACAAAAATCAATGGGAACAACTGTTGAATGTGGAATTTATTGGATCAAGTCAACACACAACAAATTCTTCCTTAGCCAATGCAACTCACATAGAATTACATTCTTCTCAACAGAAACTGCATGATAAAAAAAAATGTGTATTATTTTCCTCAAAAGATGTCTCCAACTGCAAGCAATCAGCCTGAGGAACGCGACACTGTCCTCAGGTAACCCTGTGCAGCTTCATTTAGTTCAAAACACTGTCATTTCTCAGACTTCATACACTCTGAATTGCTTAGTTCTATCAGTTTCACCCCCGAGTGATGACAGTAAAGTGCACAAGTGTCCTTCCTGCATGGACTAGGGAACAAGTAGTGATGTGGCATGATGTCTTATCAGTACAGATGAACTTATGCATGTTTAAACAACCCATTTTGGGATGGTTCCCTTCCAAATTTACGTAAAACAAAAGGGTTACCTAATCCTTGTTATGTTTCTTCTAGGTTTTGCTTCTATTTTTTCTTCACTAGAAGCTTTTACCACACAAATTTGTTTTCAGTTTGAAACGTATATTTATTTTCAGAAGTTGAAGAGACATTCTGAAGTCACGTCTGGTAAGAAAATGGATCTCTAAAAATGTTGCTTTTGTAATACCGCAGACTCTTGCTCTTTCCCACTGAATTAGCTATTAGCATCTATCTATCTAAGCTATAACAGCATAGTTATCACCTGGGTATGAACCACATCTGAGCATCTCTGACCACAGAGAGCAAGTGGTGCTCAGAATACACAGCACTTAAACTTTAGTAAAATGTAAGAGGATTGGAAAAAGGTGTAATTATATAGGCGTTACAGTTCAAATTCATCCCTGGTGTAACTTGACTGATATCACTGAAGTTAAGTGAGGGATGAACAAGGTCCAGGAGGCCAAAATCCTGAGGTCCTTATTTAGGCACACTCCAGCTGAAATCAAGGAGCCTGCTTCTGGTCTGCTAGATTGTAAAACTAGTGCAATTTGATGACAGTCTGCAGTTAACTATGCATGTGTGCTGATATGATTGAGCTCAAATTCTGGGTCACTGGGGGTTCTGCCTGGATCAGGATGAGTATAAAAAAAAAGTAAAGTAGTTAGGATTTCATACAAGGAACTTGAATAGGGAAGTTACTCACTTTGCGCAGTAATGATGGTTATTCAAGATGTGTGTCCCCATCGGAGCTCCACTTTAGGTGTTGGGATCAGTACTGACTTTGGAGACTTTTCCCAGCAGCACTGAGTGGGACTGAATGTGTGATCCCAGAGTGTGCCATTCACACCACTAGGGATAGCACGCAAAGCCCCACTCTCTCCTCAGTTACTTCACTGACTCCCTAACTATGTCTACTGCACTGAGTACAGGGAGGTGGGCATGATATGGAATACCCATGAGGGACACAACTCGAAGAACCATTGTTACTGCACAAAGTGAGTAATTTCCCTTTCTTCTTTGAATGCTTGCTCTGTGGGTGTTCCACGGTAGGCGTCTGTAGAGAAGTGCCCTCTAATTGGAAGGTGGATTATAGTTCATTTGTACCTACTGAAGACAGTACTGATTTAGCTACTGCCATATCTTTATCTGCAGGAAACAGTATTGCATAGTGTCATGAAGGTGTATAGGATCATGTGGCTGCACAACATTATGTCCTGTAATGGCAGTCCCTTTAGGAAGGCTCTTCTGGCTGCCTCCATTATAGCCTCATTAAATGGTAGCCCTACTCTGGCTGTTGCAGGTGGTTGACAATTTTTTAGAAGCTTATGTTGCTTCTCTGATATTTCCATTAAAATAATCTCCTGGCTGATTGCCATTGTCTTAAACAGATCTTGGAACTGTTTCAGGTCATCAGGAGAAGAATGGTGTATGGGTGAGAGTGCTTCTCCATGAGACATCACAGATTGAGCTTTTGGCAAGTCAGGAGGAAGGCGTGCCTCTTGATCATCCAGCAGATTGCTATTATGCATTTCTGTCTTTTCCATTGTGTGAGGAGACAGACAAGATAGGAGATGGCTGGTGATGTGGCACAGCAGAAGGTGCCCTTGAGTGATTCTTAATGGAAATGCTGCAGCGACAGAGCAATGGATGTGATCGATGTCTGGAGTAATAAGGCTCACGCGGAGAGCGAAGATGATGATGATCTGAGTAATAATGTGATGCATGGGCTGCATTCTGGGATGCATGTGGTGACGAAAAGGCACTTCTACAGTCATAATATCTATGACCGTGGTGATCTGAGGGCTTCTGGAAATTGACTAGCCATTCTGGATGAGTGGTTTCTGTAAGCTGCAGAGTACTGGAGGCAAGGTGATTGACAATAACTCAGTGCGTTGTACTAATGATGATAGCCACTCACAGTATCCCTGTGGTGGTAGGGTGGATTAGGGGATGGCGCATAGTGCCCCGTGGTGATCTACTTAAGCAACAAGCATATGGTTCCCAAGAGAATTCTGTTTTAGCTCTGGCTTTCTGCAGTGAGACCTGGTGCTGCACTGGGGTCTGATGTTGCTCCCCTTGGTGCCGGCAGAGAACGTGACACCACATGTTCCTCCAGCACCGGCAATGGTTCTGTTGCAGCTGGTGCCAGTTGTGTGCTTGGTACGGCAGCCATTGCTTGGTTTGCCAGCGCCAAGTGATGGCTGTGTAGCCACTTCAGGCATTGCTGGGGCCACAGGGGCTGAAGCCGCTTTCACTGAGGCATGGCTTATACGTTTAGGGCCAGAAACAGGCTTGGGCTTTTGTAGGCCCGAAGGGCCTGGTTCTTCTCCTGTGCTCACTCTGGGCAGGGAGCACAATGGGGAAGGCTTACTCTTTGCCTTAGTCCCCAGTCAGGAGGAGATAGCGTCCGTGACAGAAGGGACACTGTCTGGTTTAAAATGCAGGTCTGGCAGCGGCTTGAAAGCTTTATCAAAAAGGAGCATTTTTAGCTGCAGATCCCTGTGTTTTCTAGCTCTCGCCATTAAGGTCTTACAATGAGAGCATTTCTGAGGAATGTGAGCCTCTATGAGGCAACAAATACATTCTGACTGCCCACTTACTTAACATAAGTAACTACGTTATAACCAAAGTAGTTATAGAAGCAAGGATCTAGCAACTAGAGGCTGTATATTCTTTATCTACAGGTTTGGAGGAGAGAGCCAAGCCAAGCTGATTTCCATCTGTAGCCAAGAGTGGCTATGAAGGAACTGAGGAGACAGTGGGGCTGCACACACTATTCCTAGTGGTGTGAATGGCACACCCTGGGATCAAGCATGTGCAACCCCACTCAATGCTGCTAGGAAAAGTCAGTCTTATGCTGGGTGAGCCCAACACCTACCATGGAGTACCCCTGGGGACAAAACTCGAAGAAGAATTAGAAGCATCTGAAAACAGCTTGGCTTCCATTCATGCAACTTGTTCTGGAATACAGTGGGACTCTGTATGGGCAGAGAGTTCTACACAGACAGAACAAGTCACAGGAATCGGCCTTAGAGAACGAAGTTGAACACTATCAGTACTAACCATGATAATAAACAAAACCCAACCTCAAATGCTGATGTTTTTCAAAACCTGGATCTAAATTCTGCAGCCTAAACTCAACTCTAACCATCAACGAAGAAGGAGGCGATCCCTTTCAGATAGGGGTAATTGTAAGAATGCACAAAGTTAGTAACCTTGAGTTTTTATTCTCTTGGGTTACAGCTGCCATAATTTACTAACTTTAGAGAAATTCCTTGATTAACATTTTTCAAAGTGTACAGGCAAAGGAATGAAGGAGAGCAAGGCACCAGGTCAGACTAAGACCATGATCAGAGAGGTGGTAGGAAATGGTTCTTCGCAGTCTTAGGATGGGACCCAACTGGCACATAGGCTTTTTGCTGCCTCTCTGCACGGAGCTGAGTCTTTTTTTCTGTACATATGCAACGATATTTTATTCAGAACATGGCGATGAGGTATAACTTGGATCAAATGGTAAGTTGTAACATTCAAAGTGTGTTAGAAAGTAAAGGAGGAAGATATGGCAGGAATGATTAGCGGCTGCATCCCATAATTGTATATGCACAGATTTTCATAGTAATGGGGGTCTGGTTATTTTCAAAGGAAGAAGAATTATTCTATGGAAATTATAATACATTTCCTGGATGTTAAATAGGCTTCAGAGATACACACTGTCAATCATCACTATTTCCTGAGTTTTTAATTTATTAACATACATCTCCAGTTGCTCTTCATGCAGGACATCATCCTGTCAAATCTAGCACAATGATTTAGCACCACTGGCAAAAATGCAAGTCTGTCCCAATATTAATATTACATACAGTTTACATACCTATCTGACAGAATTGCTTGCCCTAGGTGAATGGGCAATAGAATTTTCAAAGCTTCTCTAGATAGGTACAGATATAGCTCTGTTCTTTTGTTGTGCCCAGGGCATATAAGATCAGCTTCTTTAGTTCAGGCACCAATAAACCAGTAGTAACGAATACCAGGCAGATCACTAGCACCACACGACACTTGTTAGCTCACAGCGTCAAAGCCACTGTTTTTTGCAGTGGAAGGGAATGAAGGAGCAACATATGTTTCATTGTCCAAGCTACCACAAAACCACTTATTGCAGTCTCATCCCATTTCATACCTGAGGGGATCATGCTAACCCTGTTCTGTAGACTCCCATCTTATGCTACGAAATTTCATTGCCCATAGAGTGTGGAAAAGGAGGAGCTTGCCACAAGCAAATGCTAACAGGAGTTGGAAGTTCTCAGAATGTAATATGGAGACCCTATCTACATTCCCCAAACTACACAAGATTTCCTAACGGACCTCATGACACCTATGTGTTGGAAGGGAAACACCTCCCTGTCCCTTGTGAGCTGTTGAAAATGTACCGATACATGTATTAGTTACTGGAATCATTAACAATGTCTGAGAGCCTCACAAATACCCACTGATTTATTTTCAGGACACCCTGTGAAGTAGAGAAGTAATATCATCTCCATTTTACAACTGGGGCGTGAAAGCAGAGAGCTGTTCATTGGCTTCCTCAAGGTCACACAGACACAAAAAGAACCCAGATTTCCCAATTCACAGTCCTTCTTTGCTTCAAGGCCATGGAGTTTTCTGTTCAGTATTTTTATAGAACGACATAATCTAGCCCTAAGTGATGATGTAAAAAACAAAAATGCTATGTCATCTTCATGAGAAACCCCTAATCCTGAAGCAATCTTGAAGTAACTAGAATAGAGAAAAACATTATTGTTATTTGTGACTTCAGCACACATGGCTTGAAGGTCAGAAGGAAAAATAAGACTTCCATAGAATTGAAACTTTTGATTTTACACATGGTACTTCTGCCAAAGAAAGGAGAGGCTTCTAAAAGACTTTATAAAGTTGGATATGTGAAATCTGTTTATTATGTTTCATTTTTAAACAGATTAAAAACTCTCCCTGGCTTAATTGCTCTTAACATTTTATTCACCCCATTATTAACTTAATCAGAGCAAAGAAAAAATCAGCTTGACTTTTTTGACAGCAAAGTCAATCCAACTGGAAAATTCAACTCCTACAAGAAATGTGGAAAGGGAGAACTCTGGCTAACAACATTGTGTAGGGAAATGCAGCTTCTGCTCCATGGTAGTAGAATCTCTTATTCTGCCTGCCTTACTACCTCAACAGTAGTTTTTGCAAAAAAAAAAAAAAAACCCCAAAAAAGTTTAAGATGTTCCAGGATTCAAATGCAGCTTTGATTTCTACATCAATACCGAAACAACCACACATGGAGTCAGGTTTCCTTTATTGTACTTTAGAGATTGCACACATCTGCATCAAGGTTAAGTGATATCAAGTTAAGGGCCTGATGATTTTTGCCCTCAGTTTTCCTTTTGGCTAGCGGCTCTCACAGTATTCAGCAAGGGTGGGGAAGTATTATTTTACCCATTTTCCAGATATGGACAACTGCCTATTATTCTAGCTCTCTCCAGATTCCCAGTTCTTTGTTGTAAACACCAGACAATAATTCTTTTCTATCTTTTAATTAAAAGCTGGAATTCAAAGAGGTGGCATCTGCTCTCTTAGGATCTGGATTCCTAGTACAAACTAACAGCCAACTGCCCCAAATATGTTCATTTCTTTTAAAGAGTACCTGAGAATGAACTTCCTTCCTCCTTTCACCAACTGCAAGTTGAGGAATGTAGTGGTATACGCCCTTTACATATGGGTTTGAGGGAATTTGTCCAAAGGCATAGCCCAAGACACGACTGTACAGACAAGTAAGAGAAAATAAATGGGGAGATATACGATCTTTCATCAGCTTCCATTTTATTTTCTGTTTGACTTAGTCATGTTTTTCACTGGCAGTCTAGATTCTCTCTGGTCCCTTGGACAATGGGTTTCATGCAGTCTGGCACAGGCAAACTTTTGATCATTTTCAAAATTCATTAACAGTATTCTAGCCACTAACCATTGGGTCCTGTTAAGTGCTGCTCTAACTCAGGAAGAACGGGAGATAAATGTCACCCTCAACCTTGTTTTCCTAAGGCCAAATCCGAGTCCTTGCGACAGCAATTGGAGCTCAGCCATTAACTTTTAGCCCTTGTCTTTGTTTATTCATCATTAGCCCTGAAAATTAAGGTGTTAACTTTCCAAACAGGTTGTTAGTTCTCTTATAGACAGAAAAGGGGTCAGATGAAAACAACAGGAAGGAAGGAATCTTCAGAAAAGCAAATATCCGTGGGCTGATTTAAGTCTGAATGGGATTCAAGAAGTGGTAGCTTGCATTTGATTGTGCTGAAGACAAATAGTAAAAATACCAAAAATTTAATCTGATACTGAGAGGAGGAATCTCCATCCTAGAGTCAGACACAGAGAGGTAAGTATTAAACGCAAAGTGACATTGTAATAGCCAAATTTATAAAAGAGGGATGGGATTGTCAGAAGCCCTCAGCCCTGGCTTCATTTGCTCCAATGAAGTAATAGTAAAACTCTCATTGGCTTCAATGGGAGCAGAGCTAGGCCACCTGAGTATTTGTAATAATTCCACCTGCAGTGATTTCTTTAGAGTAGTGTCCCCCTCTTTTGGATCCCTGATTTGTTATTGTTTTTACTTCTATTATTAAAAAGGTGTGGGGCTGAATGGAGGAAAACAGTATGGGAATATAAAGATCTCCTGGAGGGAAGAAAGGCCAATGAAGAACGGCACTTTTATGCCCCACCTTCTCATAGTCATACTTTGGAAAGTTTCAATATGCCAACATATATTACTTGACTTTGTATTACTGGACCGAGCTAGAGGGTACAAGCACCAAATGCTAGTTGTGCCAAGAATGAAATCCTTGAATTCTCTGATCTATCAAGCATTGTGGGTACTCAGCGTCTATCAGAACCACACTCTGTCCTGTTATGAATGACACAGAGAACTCAGAAACCACACCACTTTCAGACTTCTAAAGGCTGATGTCACTGCTTTCAAGGCACACTGAAAGACCTGGGATCTGCCTGGCTACTTTCGACCTCTCCCTTCCTAGTGTGCAACACCATGTTGTCAAATGCTCAGCTTGTTGCTGACCTAGTGTTTCGTAACACACCATCCCAAAAATCACCTGGGAATGAGATCAAGAGAAATATGTAAGCTGTGCTGACTACAATAACCAGGAAAGAGTTAGTGAGGGAAGCAGATGAACAAATGCTATTACTGTAAGATTTAATGGGAGCTACATGTTAGACTATAAACTTAGAACAGTATAATGACAGAGAGAAAGCCATGTTAGTTTATATACTATCAAAACAATAAAAGCAGCCAAGTAGCACTTTAAAGACTAACAGAATAATTAACTTCTTCAGACCATAGCCATACCAGAACAGACTCAATATTCAAGGCACAGAGAACCAAAAAAGTAATCAAGATTGACAAATCAGAAAAAAAAATATCAAGGTAAGCAAATCAGAGAGTAGATGGGAAGAAGGGGGGTGGGAAATCAAGAATTAGATTAAGCCAGTCTGTCCCACAAAAGTTCACCACCTAATAAATTATTTTGATAGTCTTTAAAGTGCTACTTGGCTGCTTTTTTTTTTGTTTTAAAACAGTATATTATACTTAAACAGGGCTTTCCATTTTGAAAAAGCCCAAAGTGCTATACATACACTACTAGAAACACAATCTCCTCTGTGGTAAATGGAATCATGCAGACAGAAGAATCACGCACAGCATACTGTAAAACAGTGAGGAAGGGGAGAGTTGTGGTTGCATGTACCAAAGTAGATAATTATTCTTCTCAACCTTCCCCAGTGTCTTTTATATGATGACTCCAAGCTAACAGGACCTCATTTTTAAGGATGCATCTGGAAAACTATTACAGTAAATTGCATGGACTTCAATTTACCTTTCACAGAGGTATGAGGAAACACATGGCCAGGGGGGATTTGGCTCTGGACTACACAGAGTCTGGGAGTTTCAGTCATAAAGCTTAAACCACTAAATAATCCTTCAGAAAACTGGTCTGGTGTAGTTCTTTATGTTGAGGGATACATATTCAACATGACAACTTAACCAATGTATTGATGAACAGAAAGTATACGGTAATTCTTTAGCTCTCATAAGTTATAATAATGAAGGGTGTATCACACACAAGACATTTTCAAGCTGACATTCAAATCCCTCCCTGCAATACGCTCTCCTCTGGAGACGGGCCACAGAATGAAATGCTATGGAAAAACAAAATAAACCAAAACCCTGCTGTGGAAACAGGACAAATCTAGTTTCACGTCCCCTGCAGAGAGAGAAACAAGACGGAAGTAAAAAGCACCAAATGGAGCTCACAAAGCTTCAGTATGATCTCAGCCTTCACATTCTGGCAGAGACTACAACCTAAGATATTTGCTTTGCTTCAAGAGAGAGCCGCTCTCTCATTCTAATATGGATACAAAACCACGATGTCTATGAGCAAAATCCTCTTACCCTGAGCAAGTCTGGATTAAAGGGAAGCTGCAGGGTGGGGAATGCAGAGGAGGGGACGATAGAATTCTCTCCTTAAAGCCTCTTAGCACCCACACATCAACCCTGCGCCTGCTACTGAAGCGCAGCACAGCACTACGGAAGTCTCCACATAGCTTCTGAAGACTCTAGAGTCTGCCCGAGCGTGCAGTGGAATCACACATCAGATCCTATATGCAGATTTAATCCTCTGTCTAAACCAGACTGTAATCATGCTGTGATCATTCCCCTTGAGCAATTTCTCCAGTAGCCTTTTTGCAGGCATGCACCTCTATTGCTTGTGCACAACAGTCTGTTTCTTAGTGATGGCACACAATCAGGCAAGAACCCAGCTTGACATTCCCAGGTGCCAAGGTGAGCTGGTGGCACTGGCAGTTAGACAGAGCATCTTTAAATGTGTAAAGTGAGCATGCTTGTTGTTGGAGTCACAGAGACAAACAATGCCAACGCTCTGTTTCGAAGTAGACTGCACTTCAAGAAGAACTTTCGTCTAGAAATTTCAAAAAGAATTAGCACATCCAAGACATTCAAGCAAATCAGTCACACACAAAAGCAGGTGTTCTGTGTATTTAGTGCTAGATTTATTCCCTCAAAATGAGGTGGATTCTGCACGTGTTCTAATTAAGGCAAGATGTGCAGATGCAGGAAGGGAAAAATTTCTCTGAGCACTTGGCTTCCCTACTCTGCATCCTGGTCACTCTTACTTGGTCTTTAGTTACACCCACAATGGAGAAGTAACTAGTAACACAGGTAATGATTCCTGTGTACTGCGGTGTTTATACCTATATATATGCAGAGTTTGAGGGGTAAATTACCTGCTGCAAGGCTCATCTTTGGCTGTTCAAACACTTTTGCTCCTATGGACAAATCTGGGGTGAATACGATGAGCAAACATCATTGCTCTGCAAAGATTCATGCAGATGAATTAGCCACCTTTGCAGGAGATAGCCCAATATGTGATATGCCACTCAAAAACCCCTCTGCATCATGCACAGGCTGAGGGAGGATTTGCTCCCACATTTGGATCCTTGTTTGTATTTGGTTTCTGGCAGCCTGTCTATTCCAGCTTAAATTTTTACATCAAGAACATCTTAAAATGCCATATTGCAGGATCCCCTCCTGTTTCTTTACTCCTCTATTTAATAAAAAAGACACAATGTTCTGCAGTGATTTTTGTTGTTAATTAATTCATTTCAGACAATTCCTTAAAAATTTCATTTTAACAAATTTTTGTGTGGGTGCATTAATTACATAAAAAGATGCTCACAACTGACACTTACTAAAAGCCTTTGTTAACACAAACACACATGCACACAAAATCTTCCAGCCTTGTCCTCCCTCCTCCCTTCTGAGCAGGTACCTGCTATCAACTGCTGGAGTGTGCTCACTCTGCACCTAGAGCTATAATTATTTTGCTTTAATTTTACAAAACCTTTTGTTCCATTCCCACGAGCCCACCTGATCCTTATATTACACTCGCTCTATTAAAACACTCATGCAGAACAAAGCACAGTTGTACTGATTCATAAGTAACTATATCCTCCCCCCCACCTTTCATAGTAGAAACAAACCACTTCCTGGGTTTTCATGACACTGTCCCTGGTTTCAAATGCTTGGTCTCAGTTTTGTTTCTTTGCTGCTGTTTTTACACACTTAATGCATAATCATTGTGGCACTGCTGTTCTGAAGAACAGTTCTCAGACATTTTAAGTTGTGCTCCGTGACACTATAAGAGATCCAGTGCAGAAAGCGCTGGAGAAATCATCTGAATTATAATCAGATTCCAGTTTGTTTATTTTTTTAAGCTTTATAGTACACATATGAAGGCTAGCCCGACAGTTCTGCATGTTAAGTAGAAGCTTGTACCTAGGCACACTTCAGTCATTCACATGGCATGCCTGGTATGACAGGACCTCACAGCAGAGTATGGTCACGATGTTCACAATTATCTGGACTTACAGTGTATCCTCCTCTGAATTTTATACAATGACATGCACACTAACAACTCTTAGGGTGGGATTTTTAGAAAGATCTGAAGGATTCAGGAGGCCAAATCCCTTTTGAAATTCTCCCCCTTTAATAAATTAAAAATACAGTGAAAAAGAGGCTTGCGAATTCCAGGAAGAATGATAGGGAGAAGAGAGTTTGTTACTGGAGGTGGGAGCATCATAAGTGTCTCCTCATCCATCTGCCTTGTAGAATGCAAAATTCTTTGGACTGAGACAGACTGTACTTTTGTGTGTTACACAGCATCAAACACATTGTCAGCACCAAGTAATGAACAAATAGTCAGATAGAAGGGCAAGGGGTGGGTGTGGGCAGAGTGTTTTGGCAACTGGGAAAACGGGTTGGCTTCCCGTAGTTCAGTTTTTCAAGATGGGGGTTGGAAGTGTCACACTGGCCTCCTGAGTAAATGGCATAATAGGTGTGCGTTGGGAGTTGTTGCTGGCAAAGTGAAATCCACCAAAAAATGAAAGCATGGTAAAACAATGTGGAATACAGCAAATATAACAGGAAGAGGATCACAGTGATGCACATGCAAGAGAGGAACATGCCAAAGTTAGGATGGTTGCAGAGCATGCAAGTAAATGTTGCAATTTGCCAAAGAATAACCATTTTGCATATTTTAGGAAGCATGTCAAATCCATCAGATTTCTCTTATGAAATCATCATACTACACCAACAAATCACTCCTTCAGTCAAACCTCCATGCTGTTAACTGAGTAATGATTGATTTGAGAGGAATTGATGTTTCCAGATATTTTAAATTCCTGAACACTTTTCTGTATCTTTGTGAGGAGAGGAAAAGGGAAACTTATCTAGATTTGGGTTCGTCATCTTTTTTCAGTGATGGATTCACTGAATAAAAATTCAAGTTTTAAAATATTTACACACATACATATGCACATAAACATAGAATCATAGAAGAGTAGGACTGGAAGGGACCTCGAGAGGCCATTGAGTCCAGCCCCCTGCCCTCATGGCAGGACCAAGCACTTTGTAGACCATCCCTGAAAGCCATCTATCTAACCTCTTCTTAAATATCTCCAGTGATGGAGATTCTACCACCTCCCTTGGCAATTCGTTCCAGTGTTTGATCACCCTGACAGTTAGGGACTTTTTCCTAATGTCCAACCTGAACCTCCCCTGCTGCAATTTAAGTCCATTGCCTCTTGTTCTATCCTCAGAGGCAAGGAAGAACAAGTTCCCTCCCTCTGCCTTATGACACTCTTTTAGATACCTGAAAACTGCTATCATGTCCCCCCTCAATCTTCTCTTTTCCAAACTAAACAAGCCCAATTCTTTCAGCTTTTTTTCGTAAGTCATGTTCTCTAGACCTTTGATCATTCTTGCTGCTCTCCTCCGGACCCTCTCCAATTTCTCCACATCCTTCCTGAACTGCGGTGCCCAGAACTGGACACAATACTCCAGCTGAGGCCTAACCAGCGCAGAGTAGAGCGGGAGAATGACTTCTCGTGTTTTGTTCACAACACACCTGTTAATGCATCCTAGAATCATGTTTGCTTTTTTTGCAACAGCATCACACTGTTGACTCGTATTTAGCTTGTGGTCCACTGTAACCCCTAGATCCCTTTCTGCTGTACTCATTCCTAGGCAGTCCTTTCCCATTCTGTATGTGTGACACTGATTGTTCCTTCCTAAGTGGAGCACTTTTCATTTGTCCCTATTAAACTTCATCCTGTTTACCTCAGCCCATTTCTCCAGTTTATCCAGATCCTTTTGAATTATGACCCTATCCATAATATGTTGGCTTTGAAATTTGGCAATGGAATAGTAACAGACCCATTTACCTCTTGGTGGTTGGTTCAAATCCAGTCTCAGTTGAGATTTTACTATTTGATGGCTGTTCTGTAACTTGTTTGAGGTGACTTTTATGAAAGCGTAGTTCCTGCTGGCAGTGACCACATCATAAAAATCACCACCACCAAAGCAATAATTCTCTGTTTTCTTCACATGCAAATGTAGTGGCAGTAGCATGGATTCAGGCCTGCTGACCTGGGGAAGGGAGGGGGCAACTGCTTTGGGGCCCAGCAAGACCATCAGCCCCGCCTTCATGGAGTGAATCAGCAATGGAGACGAAACTCTCTTCTCATCCTGCTAATTGACCACTTCAGAACAGAGGGCGACATGCATGTTTGCAGTCACACATTCAACTTTATAAACAGCGGAAAAACAACTCAGCTGTGGTCACATCAGGAATAGGGTTGCCAGATTTTTGGAAAACTTATGCAGGACAGGCAGCCCCAGCCATGAGATCCCCAGCCAGGGCTGCTTGTCCCACATAAGTTCTCCAAAACTGAGGGGCTAGGGGCAGGGGTCCCACAGTTCCAGCTGCAGGATCCCTAGCTGGAAGTTGGAGAAGACCCTGAAACTCTGCAGTTGTGAGCTGGCTGGTGCACTGACCCCGGGCCAGGAGCCCCAGCCATGGGAGCCACAGCCAGGGGCGGGGAATTTCTCTGACAAGTCCCACACCCCTCACTTATGCAGAAGTGTCTACTGGGACATTTTTCCATAACTGAGGGATGCAAGAATTGTCAGGGAAATTGGGGACTGTCCTGCACAGGAGTACCAACTTATACTAAAAATGTCACCTCATCCTCATAAGTGGCAATGGCTCACAAACTCCAACAAAATCAGTGCTATAGGTGCGCTACACCTCTCAAGGTCGGTACATTTGTGATTAAAGAGCTGATACAAAGCATATTAAGCCACAGGCTTCCCATGTCATTTCTGAGAAAGAGCTCTTTGTGCTCCCAGATGAAAGCAATGAAAGATGAATTCTGTCCAGTAGTAGATGTAAACCTGAGGATGACTGTACTGCACACTGGGAGTATTTTTACTGTATCGAGCATGTGGTTGATTATCTGATGATTACCAAATCTACTGAACTAAACAAACACCCCAGTGCATTCAAGAACATACTGTAACTCAGCCAGTTTCCCCCAGTTCCTGCTTTCTGGCAAGTATGAAAAGTTAGACTCCAAAAAATTAGGTTCTCTAGTTTCTTTATGATATGTTTACTAACCTGAGGGGACTACAGGTCTCAGGACCTAAGAACAGTTTTAAGTTTTTCACCATCTGTCTGAAGTGCAGCCAATGCAAATTCCACCTTCGGATCTGCACTTCTGTGCCTCCCTGTTATGTTTCATTTCACACTTATTGTCTCTGTTCCTTAGAAACAGGAGAAGTACGCATCTTATCAGCTAGCTGAAGTCAAGTACATCATGTAGCCTGAAACTGTTCCTTCAGTAAGTACTGGTTGGACTTCCACTTACATCTTCAAAATGAGCAAAATTTGAGCTAACTGGAAAATGGTAGGTATCTTTTATTAGTTTTGTTTGAAAAAAATCGTTTCATTAAAATTTGTGAATATTTTCAAAATTGTAAAAAATGAAATATTTTGTTCAACACCCCCCCTTCCTTTTCTAGTTTGTTTTTCTTCTCCCTACCTTTCTTCCTATCTGACATCCCATTTTGTGATTAAAAAGAGGGAAAGGGTAAAAATAAAAAATTGTTATTTTCATTTTTTTTTCCAAAACTCAAAATTTCAAAAGCGAAAAGATTTCTACCAAAAATGTATTTACTTTTTAAAAGGCCATTATCAACCAAAAACAGTTTTAAATTAAATACTATGGTCAGTTCTATGATAGATGCACTTCTGCACAGGTAAGGTCTGAGAATACAAGATGTGTTGCTATTTGTGATCCTTATGGGCATACACTAGACTGAACCTGTGGGTAATAAGTGATGTGCAAAAAATGTATGGATGAGCTCAAATGCTGGATCAGAATGTCTTCTTTTTCCTGGAAATAGAGGGTCCCAATCTGGAGTCAAAACTGCAGTTCAAGCTCAACTCTATCACTGCATCAGCAGCACCACATTAGTGTTCAGCTTAATTCAAAGATTCTATGAATTAAGTTCAGAATTTCATCTCCGAAAATGCTCACAGAGTCCCAGTAAAATGTATGAAAAGTCTGGATGCAGTGAGACAACTGTTTCAAAAAGAAATGGATGAGTCCAGTTCCCTCTGATGAGCCAGCAGAAATAAAGAAACAGTGTACCATAGAACTCCTCAGACCTGGAAAGAACATTACTTCTATGAGGAAAAACCAAGTGTGTTACACAAGAGATGGCAATTTAGCTCAACAGCCAAAAGGTTGGTTGGTGGCCTTGAACCTCCTCTGAGTTTGGAGAGCTACCAGGATGATGGACCAAAAATTAAAAAGAAGTTGCATGTTTATGGTAGAAAATCTCTAGCATCCAAGATCTGAATTTAAAACACAAAGATGGCTTGGCCCTGCACAGTTAGGAGCTGCAACTCCTTGCAAAAGAGAGAAGGCACTGGCTGTAATGAAAATAAGCAATATTCCTTCTAAAGCAGTTCAACAGGCAGATTTTGCAGTTCCCTTTATTGCTCTAAATCTTGACTTGCATGAAACAGTTAAATCAAGAGACTGCTGACTAGGGTTACAAAGCTTGTATTTGCATATTCACAAAGGTTGTGTGAGAGAGGCTGAATTAAAGCAGGACCTATTGGGCGAAGACCCATCACCGCAGTGTGCTGGGATCTGCCAGAGGCTTTGGGAGCAGAAGCCAGAAATATCAAACAACTTTGACTCAGGGGTAGGGGGCTCTGGAAGGAGTGAATCTGCACCCCGTTTTGTCTTAATCCACCTCTTCAAGGGCTGGATCCAGGTTTTGAATTTAATTCCTACTACAAAGACCTGAAAAATAGTCCACATACACTCAAAAGCTTCCCTCTCACCCAGAGAAATAGGTGGGGGCATAGATATTACCTCATCTACCCTCTCTCTCCAATATTTGGAACCAACATGGCTACAACAACACTGCATGCAACAAAGATCTCATTGCAAAGATTGCTTACAAACACAAAGGCACCTTTTTATCTCCCAAAATTCATCAGGATCAGGTCATTACCATGTAGATAAAGTGAGTACCAGCTCCCCACTACACCAGTTTCTCTCAATGTGTGGTATGCGTACTCTCAGGGGTATGCAAGAGAAGTCTGGGGGGTACATGCGCTGTGCAGCTCTTTGAGCAATAAAATGCTCAGAGCCACAAGAGCACTGTGCACCACTCTGTGCATGTGTCCCTCCCTGGCGCTTGGAGGGACAAGCCCGTGGCAGCAGCGGATTACACCGGAGGAGGCGTGCCTGGCTCTGGAGGAGTGGGGATTGGGTTAAAGTGTGTGGGGGTCGGGGAGGACTGTGGCTGCCTGGCAGAGCCAGACCTAGGGGCAGGTGAGCTGGATGGTCGCCCATAGCTGCCAGTTTCAAGGGGCTGCCAAAATGGACCTGTCCATTTGGGGCCACAGCCAGTGGGCATTTGCCACGGGGATGGAGGATGAGCAGGGTCGCAGCTGAGTGGCTGATGGATGGGGCATGCTGCAGGTGGCCAGGGTGCAGCAGGGCCCAGAAGGAGCACAGAGTCCAGAGCCACCAATTAGTTGGAACTGGCCTTGCTACCTGGCTCTGGAAGAGGGAAGGGGGATTGGGTTAAAGTGGAGTGCTGGCGTTGCCTGGCTCTGGAATTTTAATTTTAATAAGAAAAGCTAAATTCAGAAATCCTGTGTCTACAGCAAATTATTTGTGGCCCTCAACAATTTGAAAGCTAGATTTGAACATTTGATTTCTTCCAAACAAGCTCAAATTTCTCATTAAATTAATTGTAATTTTTCTTGTAATTCCATTGATCACTGTTTAGAGATGTTTGCATGAAATATATACTTATGTATGAATAAAAATGGACTTATTTTATGTTCATCTAATTTTTTATTTATCCTCTTTGCACAATCATAAGTACAATGGCAAGTTTATAGCCTATAAGCATTTTCTTCCAACCAACCAGTTACAATTAAGTTGTTTAAACAAATGTGCAGCAATGGTAGAAAAAAATTTTGCATGTCTGAAAATTGGGGGTTCTTGGAGGTACTTTTTTTTTTTTTGAAAAAGGGCTACCTTGTAACAAAGGATTGAAAAACACTGCCATAGACCACTGCCAAGGCAAAAGAGGCTCCTACAGTCGGAACTTCTCCACTAAGTATTGTTTAATAATGAGAACGACAATAAAGCAATAAAGAATTAAAGGCATGGAGCCAGTCTCTTTTGAATAGCATTTCAGATTAAAAAAAGAGAATGTCCTAAATGAAGGCAGTTTTATCCAAGCTTCCCCAGATTCAGGGGTGGTTTGAATTCGGCCCACGTATGGTACTGAATTTTACAACTGATTGAAAATGTAATTATTTCACTCCTAGCCTCCCTAGAAAGTAGTAAAAGAACACTTTAACAGCTAAAGTTACACTGGACTTAATATGGAAAGTATATTTTAGGGAACAACCAGGCTCCGCAGGATTCATTTATTTACTAGTCTCAGAAGTACTCACTGAGACAGTATTAGACTATGCTGACCTTGATGAAATACTCATGTCTAGTAATAATTGTCTACAGTTCTCTGCCATTTTACAGCACCTCTGTCACTCACAGCAAAGACTCACTTCGCTATTGGACTGCACTAAGTCAGCAAAAAGCCAGGTGATAACCTAAATGTTTCCAATTTAATCGCGAAGGAAGGATAGTAAGAATTAGATGTGACCTTTATATATGCACATGGCACCGAGACACAAGAACAGTGGGTACATTAGAAATCAAGACAGAGCTGTATCTTGTTTTATTCTGTAAAGAGCATAAGATTTGGCTGTTGTAGGAGCAGAAGGAGGAGCAAATTCAAAAGATGAAGACCAACCACCTTCCGTTTCTGTCTTTACAAAGTGAAAACTGGGCAACTCATCTGTTCTATTAGGTGACCTAATAGGCCCTTTCCTCCTCTGTCTGCTCTTATCCACTGGACATATAGTACTGCCACGTACTTCTACTTATACATTTTGTTGGCTTATCACTCAACGCGATTCTGTTTTAACAGAGATTTAAAATGAGCCAAACCAAAAGATCTATTTATTTTTGGTCCAGCAGCATTCAACAGTTACTATGCCCACGTGTATACACATCTATTTCCCATAAAACCCTCCCCACTTGGATCTCAACATCGTCACTGAGTTTGTAGATATGATGTATGAAGCAGGGGAAAAAAAAACCAACAATTTATTTTCCTCTATACCCGTACAGATCTTCAGGACACAGAGGAGCAAAATCTTGTTTGGACTAACAAATTGAACAAACATCACATAGGAGCCACAAAGGAAGCAATTATATGCAACACCAATTCCTGTAATTTTTATTAAGTTAGGTTTAGGTTAGAATTTTTGTTTGTTTTTTCTTTTCCTGTTCCTGCCCCCTCCCAGCCAATCCAAGATATACTATAACCTAGAGCTGCTTACCAACAGGTTTCTGGGAATGATTTGTGAATTAAGCTTATGCCCCATATTGGGAATGAATTACAAACAAACATCTCCGCTTTATAAGAGCAGGAAACTTACTCAAATACAGACCATGGGCCCAATCCACAAGCCCACAACTTCTGGAACCAGTACACAAAGAGGACCTGCAGACCTGCCCTCCATGGACCTACCAAAATAGCACTGACTTGGGGACTGGACTGCATCAGCTACAGAAAGACAAAAGCTTTACCACTGATTTGCATGGGAGTAAGAGCAGATCCACAACTCTAGTATAGGACCAACGGGTTTAAAATGAAGATAAAGTTCACTGGTGCCACTTCAGTTGTTTTGCAAGAAAGATGAAATTGGGCAAAGAAAGGGGACCACACCATAAAAGAAAAATAGTATTTGGAACCCTATAAAACAAAAATTAAGTGAGAGAATCAAAGAGCTTAGACCGGGGGGGATCACTACATCATCTAGTCTGGTCTCCTATATATCCCAGGCCTCCAACACCACCCAGCAGCTGCATATTAAATCCAACAATGGAAATGAGACCAAGTATTACAGCCTAAAGATGACCAAACTATTGTGCTTCACAGGCACAGAAAAAGAGGGTCCAAAGTGCACCAGTTCTGGACCCCTGCAAAGAAGGAAAGTGATTAAATGAGATAAATCCTGGCAAGGGACTTGCCTCCACATGTTACAGAGAAAGATAACACCCCTCCACAAGGTCACGGGGGGAAGTTCTTCCTGATCCCGACATATGCTCATGTGATCAGCTGGGCAATGCGCAGTCAGGCCTCAAGAATTCTGTATACTATTTAGCATACATAGGGAAGAGTCCAGGAATGAGTTCAGGGTTAACACTGGAGGGATAGAAAATGAACATCAGAGTCAGAAGCAAAGATTGAAGACAGAAGCCCCTGGAGAACAGGGCTGGAGCCAGAGCAGAAGTCAGGTGGAACAGGAGCAGGTTTTGGATCAAAGCGAGAGCAGGTCAGAAACAGAGCTGGAACAGCAACTGGAAACAAGAGCAGGGCAAGTGCAGACATGGGCATGGCACACATAGACCAGCTGCCAATCCCTGTGTGGTTCAGGCTTATAAGAGGGGTTGCTAAGTCAGCAGCCAATTAGGTGCTGTAGCTACTCCATCAGTTCCAAAAGCACGCATCTGGTATGACTGGTTGCCCACCAGTGGAGGCAGTCAGGTAGCAGGCCAACAGCTGGGTCCTGTCTGGACTGTCCAACAGTATTCCCCTCACTTTGGAGCTGTTTCCCAAGAGTGGTTGGGCCAGGTTTCTCAGGGTAGGCCCAGTGGAAGCTGCTCAGAAGGTGTGGGGCACAGATGTGTTCCACAGGTTCCCACAACTGCTCTTCTGGGCAGCATTCCTCCAAGTCAGTCAGTTGTTACTGGAGTCTTCCCAAGGTTTAGCAGGAGTCCAAAATCTGCTGGACCATATAGTCCTCTTGGCCCTACATGGCTACTGATGGAGGAAGTGAAGGAGAGTGTTATGGGAAGTAGTTTCAAAAGGGAAATGAGAACCAGGGGGTGTATCTTAAGGGATTCTGTCAGCTGCAATCAAAAGGTTGCCACATCAAGCTGTTCCATGATTGCAAATTCTAATGTCTGGCCTGAATTTGTTCAGTTTATATCCATTTGTTCCTCTGCCAGCATTGTCCTTTAGCTTAAATAGCTCTTCATCCTCCCTGGACTTACTCCCCTTACATGTTTATAGAGATTAAGCATATCTCCTCTCAGACTTCTTTTGGCAAGACCAAACGAACAAAGCTCTTCCAACCTCCTAAGATAGCCTCTTCATTCCCTAGCCACCCTAAGAGCTCTTCTCTCTTCTCCTAAGCAAAAAGGGGCATACACAGATCACTGTTTTAGAGATAAATAAAGGGGGAAATGTAATTGTGTCAAAACAGTGTTTCTTTTGAAATCTGTAAAAGGACATCAAATATTTATTTTCACCCTGTAGATATCTTTCCTTTAAATCAACTCAGGAAATACCTGCATTTCCTCCTTTATTCTGAGGTTGACAACACATGAGCCGTGGCACCATTTCAGGAGGGCAGGAGCTGTGCAAACCAGAACACTTCTTGCTCTTCTCATTTCCCTGACTGTCAAGGAGCAGGGGGCATGTACACAGCTTGTGTGAATCACTCCTCCACCCGCTTTCTTCACCAGCCAGGAGTGAGGGGTATGCACACAAGCCGTGTAATGTTCCCTTGTTCCCTGACAGTGAGGGGCATGGGAAGAAGAGCAAGCAGTATTCTGGTATGCACAGCTCCTGCCCTCCTGAAATGGTGCCCTTGCACAAGTGAAAGTACAGTCAGTAGTCTAGCTCCAGACATTGTGGAGAATTTGCTCAGTTACACCAATTGAGTCAATATGACTCAACAGTGTGATGCTGTTGCAAAAAAGCAAACATGATTCTGGGATGCATTAACAGGTGTGCTGTGAACAAGACACGAGAATTCATTCTTCCGCTCTACTCTGTGCTGGTTAGGCCTCAGCTGGAGTATTGTGTCCAGTTCCGGGCACCGCAGTTCAAGAAAGATGTGGAGAAATTAGACAGGGTCCAGAAAAGAGCGCCTACAATGATTAAAGGTCTAGAGAATGTGACCTATAAAGAAAGACTGAAAGAATTGGGCTTGTTTAGTTTGGAAAAGAGAAGATTGAGGGGGGACATAATAGTGGTTTTCAGGTATCTAAAAGGGTGCCATAAGGAGGAGGGAGAAAAGTTGTTCTTTTTGGCCTCTGAGGATAGAACAAGAGGCAGTGGATTTAAACTGCAGCAAGGGAGGTTTAGGTTGGACATTAGGAAAAAGTTCCTAACTGTCAGGGTGGTCAAACAGTGGAATAAATTGCCAAGGGAGGTTGTGGAACCTCCATCGCTGGAGACATTTAAGAACAGGTTAGATAGATGTCTATCAGGGATGGTTTAGACAGTACTTGGTCCTGCCATTAGGGCAGGGGGCTGGACTAGATGGCCTCTCAAGGTCCCCTCCAGTCCTAGTATTCTATGATTACTAGGTCCGTCATGAACTCCCTCAACATTGCTCTCATGCTGCTGGCTGCTGCATGTAGAAGGCAGAGGGTAATGCAACAGAGGCACTGCCACATCCAGTCTATCCAGACGTGCTCCTTTTGCAGGTAGCATGCATGCAGCAGCACTGACAAGACTCCCTGTGATACATGACATGGAGATTTGTGCTTCCTGACTCCTAGCTAAGAAGAGCTGAGGAAAGGAGCAAGGCACATACATGCCCCTCACTTAGTCTATCCCCTCCTGCCCCACCCCACACACCCAAGCAGGGACAACCATAATTTGGGCCAAAGAACTGGATGTAGTACTAAATAAGGATACTTATATACCTCAAATTTCCTTTAAGAGATTCCTGTCCTGGGCATACGGGGGTTAAAAGAAACCTACAATACAGGATATTCTGATCAGTTTTACAAAAAAAAGTAAAGATTCCCAAAAATTAAAATCTGTCTAATACATAATTAAATAAAACAATCAAATAGAGTGCTGCAGACATGAGAATATGACAAGACTAGGCCCTAAGAAATATGTCTCACTATTGGAATGCATGTGAAATCTGAGATTGCCTGTTTTGCTGAAAGGTAAATTCTATAGGGGAATTTAAGAAGTGTTTTAGCAGCTGTTATATTAACAAAAAGTATAATTTACCTTACAGCACTGAAATTTTCCCAGACTCTACTGACTGCAGGAGGGAGAATATCTTTTCGAACTATGTACTAGCAAGAGATCCAATCCAATGAAATAGCTGTAGAATGTCAGCTCCCACTGAGAGACACCAGCATCATTTCATTAATGCAGATACTGAAAGAGTGACAAGTGATTCAAAATAGTTTTGAGATGAGAGCAAGCCAAACAATCCTGATCTGGATCTTGGTTTCAAAACTTCCCCTTTCCAAACATTTTTCATATATGTGGTTTTCACTTGGCCCATTTTAGAGAAAGGAGTCAATGATGAAATTTGGATCCAGATTCGGATTCTGAAGTCCCCCTAAATTCTGGGAGTGTTTGGATGCAAGGATTTGCTGTAGAACCACTCATAACATACAGACTAGATGATCACCCAGGTCTCTTCTGGCCTTTGAATTTATGAATTTATTAAATCAACTATGCTGTTGCCTCGCTAAGTTAATTACAACTCAAAACTGTCAAATAAGAGGCTCAATTAGAATTTAATCAAAAATTATCAATCAGAAATTAGTACAGCACTGTACAGAACAAAGGAAAAAATAGATCCAATAGAACCCTGCGATGTGGTGACGGTGACAAAAAGCTAGCTTTGTGTGTTTTCGTCACTGTACCTGGATAGATGCAGCTAATTATTCCTAAACAAAGTCCCCATATCAGTGTCTATATAGGACTGCCAAACAGAACATCTCTTTGCCAAAAGAATTATGTTTTGATGTCATTTCTCTACTTTGACAGTTGATGTGATTTAATTGCAAAGGCATGATTATTTATAGCTAAGAGGACTAATGAGATTATCTATTGATATGGGTCCTCCTTCTCTCATAATTATTCTTCCCTATCTGCAGCAACAATTATTGGTTATTGGTTTTCCTGTGTGTGTGTTCCAGACTACCTTGAATCCTATGGTCATAAAGTGCCCAGAATTATAATGTACAGTCTAACAGATAAATTTCCTCAGTAGAGTTAGTTACCGGTCAAGAACCAGTGTCTTCGGCCTTAGAAATGTATGTTGAATTATTAATATCTTTATTAATATCCTAAAGATTCTAAAGAATAGTTACTATATAAATAAAACAAATATACAGAAAGACAATTATTTAAAAGGTTAATATTTACAACAAGAGCTATACCATATAATCATAAACAGTAGTCACAGTCACCTTATTACAGAAAGAATTAGTTTAAGTTCTTCCAAAGGGGCATGCACTCCAAAAAAGGCAAGAACACATTTCAGTGACTGGTATCTTTAGGAAGCTAAATATTTACTAGATATGTCAGGTATTATTCCTCATTTCAGTTTTTCTTTATAGCATTCCCAGACCTGACGTCAGCACACATACAACAGGACGAAGACATTACTAGAGTGAAGAGGAGTTTGCCACATCACTTACAAATGCCTCATGACACAATGAATACAACAGGCCTCAAGGATAGATTTAACTGCACAAGATGTTTTCAAAACCACGCAAAAAGTGGGCAGCAGTAAACACCTAAGCTTTGTATTATTTTGTGGTATTGGAAGAAACAGTTAACAATGACAATTCCTGGGCCTTGAACAGTCTCAGGGTAAATTCTAATAACAGCAAATTCCTGTTCCTTCTCCCACCCCAGCCAAACAAACAAAATCCCCAAACAAAAAAGTCTCCTTTCCCGCAGAACAGATACAATTTTAAGAATTTATAACTTTATATACACATTGCTCATGCTACAGTCATGGTAGATACACACTGAAAACAGTTTAGCCTATTGGCTCATGGATCTTCAATGCCCCATTCAAGACCTTGACTGTCCTCTCACTCACTGAGTCTGCTGCTCCAGTTCCTGCCACTGCTGCCAGCCTGGATGGATAAGGAGAGTGGAAGGATGAGGAGCAAGAGAACATGGCTGCTCTCTGGGCAGGAGGTGGGTGTTCCATTCCTGCTTGCTCACCTTTCCTCAGGCTGATGCACATGTATCTTGTGAAGTAGTTCCTTCTTGCCTTCCCAAGCTCTAGGGATACTCCAAGGACTAAAGGAGCTTCATTGAGGCATGTGAATGACACTGGGATGTTTTAGGTGAAGGGACATGAGGAGAAGAGGGATCAGCCCAGTTGTCTGTGTTCTACTGGGTCACCCACCTGAAGCATATGGCTGACAGAGAATGCTCAAGAACAAGACAGCAGCGAGACACTGCAGTCAGGATGGGCTCCTGTATCTGAGGGAACCACTGAAACATTGATTTTAGCAAAAAGGGGGGGCACGTATGGAATAAGAATTTCAGAAGGAGGAGGAGGAGAAAAGAAGAATCAGGAGAACGAGGAAGTAGTAGTAATAGTTTGGGAACCTTTGTACTTCTCTACTCTCTAGCCAGGAACAGGCTAATTCCAAACAGGTCATGAGTCTCCCAGACATTGTCTCTCTGACAATAAATAAATAAATAGATATTCAGGCATCTTTATTCCTTCCTCTTCTAAGGCAATCACTTCTCCCAGCTTACTTTCCTCCTGTAAACCTGGGTTGAACTCTCTTTATTCTGCCCACGCACAAGTCCTTGACTCTTCTCTAGAGCCCAGCCCAGTAGGCAGCTGTTTATATTCAATCAGCTGGGTCCTATGATGCCCACTTCTATTCTGTATCATTTTTCACTTAAGGTAGGTCTACTCCACGAAGTTATTTTGCAACAACAGCTGTTATTTCAAAATAACTTTGCTAGCATATACACAATGTAACCATTATTTTGAAATAATTTTGAAATAGCGGTTGGCTTAGTTCCAAATAGGTAAGCCTCATTCCACAAGGAATAGCCTCATTTGCATATTCTTCTTTCAAATGAGCTTCTTTCAAAAAGAAGAAAAGCAGTGTAGACGGGGATCTTTCAAGAGTAAACCCCATCTTCGAAAGAACACTTCTTCCCATACAAAAGGCACCAGATATGTTAATCTGCACATCATTTGCATTTTTGATTTGCCTCATTTGAATGCCTCTTTTGAAAGAGGAATGCAAGTGTAGACACAGCCCAGCTAGTTCTTTTGAAAGATTTTTCAAAAGAAGGGGGCTCTTTCGAAAGAGCTCATGGAGCGTCTACACCCAAAAAGCATTCTTTCACAAGTAAATTGAAAGAATGTGGTGCTGCTTTTGAAATCACTCTTCCTTTCCTGTTTCAGGACGAGCGTCCCCTTTTGAAAGCTTCCCTCGAAAGAAAATGTGTAGACACTCCGCATCACCCTTCTTTCGAAAGAAGGGTCTTCATTTTCAATCCCTGGCCCATTCTTTTGAAAGAGCGGGGGTCATGTGGACACTCTCTTTCGAAAGAGCAGATTACTCTTTTGACCTGCCTTTCTGTGTGTGGACACACTCTTTCAAAAGAAGTTCTTTCAGAAGAGATCTTCCAAAAGAGCTTCTTTTGAAAGATCTCTGAAGTGTAGATGTAGCCCCAGGGAATAGAACCTATTCCATGTCTACACTAGCCCCAAACTTCGAAATGGCCATGCAAATGGCCATTTCGAAGTTTACTAATGAAGAGCTGAAATGCATACTCAGCGCCTCATTAGCATGCGGGCGGCCGCAGCACTTTGAAATTGACGCGCCTCGCCACCGCGCGGCTCGTCCCGACGGGGCTCCTTTTCGAAAGGACCCCGCCTACTTCGAAGTCCTCTTATTCCCATGAGCTCATAGGAATAAGGGGACTTCGAAGTAGGCGGGATCCTTTCAAAAAGGAGCCCCATAGGGACGAGCCGCGCGGCGGCAAGGTGCGTCAATTTCGAAGTGCCGCGGCCGCCCGCATGCTAATGAAGCACTGAATATGTATTTCAGTGCTTCATTAGTAAACTTCGAAATGGCCATTTGCGTGGCCATTTCGAAGTTTGGGGCTAGTGTAGACGTAGCCATTTTGAAATAAGTGCATAGCATGTCCAGTGGCTCTATCTTGAAACAGGTGGTATTGTGGGTAGATGATATATTTGAAATAGCTCATGATATTTCTAAAAGCATTTTGTGTGTAACAGCTTTATTTCAAAATAAACTATTCTGGAATAACTCTTCTGGAATAGCTTAGTTTGGAATAATGCTGCTATGTACACATATCCTCAGCTCCTCTGGCAAGTTGGGTCCCAGAGCCCAAAGGATTCAAGCCTCACTTCTCAATCTGCCCTTGGCAAAGGTTTAGGGATGGCACACAATGAGCAGTGAGAGTCCCAGTGAAAATAAACCCATTCCACAAGCATGCTCCCACATGGAATGCACAGCACAACAGTAGCAGGAAGAGGAATTTCTCAAAAGCTCCACAGGGGGTGACTATTACCGTTTTTTTAGATAAACCATATAAGTGAGAACAAAAGACTTTATTCTTGATAAAGAAGATTTCCCCTCCATCCCAGCCAGCAGATGCACTGCTAAGCAGAGAATGAAATCAGGAATGAATGCTAGAGTTATGAGAAAAATGGACCAAATGGGAAATGGATCTTCTCTTGTTTCTATCTTTCCCAAGGAACATGGAAATTACCTGCCCCAAGAGCACATGATGAAAATGGTACGAGCAATTCTACCATTCAGGGCTCGATTCTTCAGCCTTTATTCTCATTAATGTTTCCAATGAAGCTTACATAAATGATCTAGAGATGCAGGATCATGACCTAAGAGGGCTCATTTTCAGTAAGGGTTTACAGTAATTTGGCACACAATTCCCATCATTGCTGTTAGGAAACGCATGCCTAATTCCCTGAAAATGTGCTGCTGTTAAGAGTCACAGGACTCCTGATTACTTCTTGCCAGTATTAAAGAGATTAGATAAGCTTCTTCCATTTTATAAAGACCTTCATTATTCAAAATTTCCATGAGAACAGTATGTGGAACTGGAATGAGATTTTTAATAATACTTTATAAACATTTAAAAAAACCTACCATGGAATCCAATTGGTTCAAATTGTTTGTTAATGCTTTTCTGATTCAGGGATGCCATCGATATTACTGACACTGAAAACATCTTGCAAAGCCAGACCCTGTTCCAAAGACCTTTAACAGCACACTGCCATCTGCCAAGTGCTTTCCATTTCCAATTGTGCATCCCTGCTGCCACCTCCAGCACGCTCGTAGGTGGGCAGAGCTGCAGAAGCAACAAGATAGGAAGAAGTCGCTCCATTTAAGAGGAGGATCCAGGGAGCTCTATGATGATGACTGATGCACAACAAAGCATTCTGGAAGCATACTTCTGCCATTAAAAAAATATAGGCCTGCTTAAAGACATATTCAATGAGAACATTCTGTGTCAGAGCTGAGAAGACTAGGCAGGGTGTGCGTTGGCACCAGAGCTCTTGTGTGTCAATAACTGAACTCCCCAAAGGACTTCATAGAAAAGGGAAGAGGGAAATATTCTGATCCTCATTACACCAGCGCACATTACTGAGATTGATGGATTTGCATTGGTGTCACTGAGATAAAAATCTGTCCCAAAAGTCATATTGTCTGAGGACATGTGATGGTGATGGATGTGACACAGACCAAGAGGACCAGATCATGTACTAGGATGAGTCAGTGCTACACTAGTGGAGGATTCTGCCTAGAATGCTCATGTATCTCACATATGAGACTTTGACATTTCCAGGGACTTATTAAACTATTTCTGGTCTATTCTGCCAAGTGCTTGCAACGATATAATCCTGCATAACCACAGTGCTTTCAGTGGATTCACTCCTGAGTTACACTAGACTAGCTTCAGAATTTGGCTCTACGTCTTGAGAAAAACTCCATTCAGAGGAAGGGCTGGCAAAAGCCAGCATGTTTGTGTCAATTTTTTTTTGGTAACTTTTTATCTAAATGACATCTCTGGCTATAGATTAACTTTCTTTGCTCAATATTCTTTAGTCTTTAATCTCTCTTGAAGTGCACCCAGCAAATGATTTGATAAGTGGAGTGAAAGATCATCTTGTTTCACTGTAGTCTCAAGTGCTGAAATGCTACAATATTTTATAACTTATTAAAGCAATACTGTTCAGGGAATCAACACTGAAATACCTACACCTTCTAAAGTGAGTGAATCACAACCAATATTCCTATATCTAACAGAGCAAGTGTACACTAAAGAGCTATTTTCCTCCCTCTACCTAATGTAGCAAATACACCACTAAAACGAAAACTATATGCTACAATATACTTCCTATGCTATGAGTGCTCTAGCCTGCACTTAAAGTACAGCCTTAGAAAGGAACATGAGATATCTAAAACAAAGAATGCATGATAAACATAACATTCAGTCCTAATTGCTATTTCAGTTGACTTGGAAATGGACTGATTAACAAACAAAAATATCGACTGGGTTACCCAAGTTCCAAGATTATTGTACCCCAAATGGGCTCACTTTTGTTCTTTGAGGATGTTTAACTGGAGATTCAAAGACAACAAAGAGACAATCATGAAGTTGCATAATCTCATGAGAAATTTACTTTTTGTGGAAAAGGATTACCATAAAACCTGATGCATATTTATTCTTCTGATTGTCTGCTGTATTTGTGCCATATAAATTGTGACCATGTCTCATGTCAGAAGACTTATAATAAAATTATTTTTAAGGATTGAACTAGTAACTTGAATTTTCTGATTTCATCTGACTTTTAAAGACCAGATATTCCAGTGGCATAAATCAGTGTTGGTCCACTAACAGTGAAACCGTGCAGATTAGCATCATCTACAAATCTGGGCCTTGATGACGACACTAAAATTGTCCCCCTCTTTGTCACAAAAACACGTTTTAGAAGTTCTCAGTACCCCACAGAGTATGAGTTGTTTACCTACAAAGGGCATGGCCACAAACAGAATTGACCAAGGATAAAATTTTCAGAAGTACCTAAATCCCATATTCCCAAGTGACATGAAGTTAGGAACCTAAATTGAAATCCAATAGAACTCTGACTCCTAAGTCTCTCATGTACTTCTGAAAACTGTATCCTGGGTCAGAGAATGCAGTAACATGGACTTCTGCATTCTTAATCAATCCAATATTGGGGGCATATTCTGCCTTGATTTACAAACCACACTAACACTGATGGGATTGCATGGGTAAAAATCAGAGTAGAATTTATCCCCATGAGTTTCTGGATTGATGTCTCATTGTAGAAAAAAGAGAAGGCAAAATTAATTCACTTTGTTAGTGCTGATACAATTCTTCAGCTACAGTCCCAAGATATTGAGTTCTTTTTAAGGCAGGCAGAATCCTAAACTTTTTTTTGGGGGGTATACAAAATGTCGTCTCCAGAAGATATCTTTCTACCACAATTTTCCTGCACCAGAAAGCACTTACCTTGCCATCTTTCTGTGAACAGAGCTAGGGCTGATGGGAGGAAGAGAAGTCAGAGAACTGCTGGGGAAAGCACAACATGTCTCAGGCATACAATTCTGAGCAGATGACCATGCCTCCCCCAAACACAATGATGTTCAGTGTACTGACAAGAACCTGAATGATATAATAGGGTTGACTCTGTTTTGCTCCAAATTATTTCTTTCTTTTAAGAGCACTCTCTTGGAAGAGGCTCGTCTTAGCCCTGACATTTTGATCCTGGCCATGAATATGCCTGCCTTCCGTGCCACATTGACTTGGGTTCTGCCAGTTCTTTTCCTTATGCCTTCTAGCTCAATTGAACTTATAAAACAGTTTGGATTTTTGTCTCTGTTTCATACATCATCAGCAAACATAATTAATAGACAAAATGAATTTGTTCTTTGTAATTTGGAGACTATGCAAATATTTCTGCTGTATAGCGAAGAGGAGGGGATAAAGTTTGGTAAGCAAGATTAACTCAGCATGAGGAAAGTATGGAGACAGACAAACAAAGAAAGGATGTTTGCAATAAAATACTCAGAAGGGAGGAAAGTGACAGGAGAAGTACTTTTGTAAATTACAATTGGCCTTGATACCTTTTGAGTGATAAAACAAAACAAAGGCAAAAGGGAGTTATGAAACACCATCCTAGTGAGTGACTGTATCTCCATCTCAGGAGTTTTGTGCAAACAGGGTACTTGTTAATAATAGCAATGCTGAGCACTTCTCAGAGCTTCACAAACACTAACTAACTAATGTTCACGTAGGTATGTTGGCATGCTTTAAAATGCATATGAAAAATGAGGTCCAGAAAGGTTAAGTGGCCAGCTCAATGTCGTGCATGTCTCAATCAGGATAAGAACACAGAATCACTTGTCTGTCAATCATGCACTCAGAACACTAGATCATAGAGGGGGCTGAAACTTTTCAAGGCAGTACATAAATCAAAAATGTATCTACTATAATGCAATTCTGATAAGTCTAGATAAGGGAAGCATGATTATATCCCTAGACACAGCTTTGAAAGTTTCTCTCACACCCATATATATTTTGAACAATTTTAGCTCATATGTACAGTATTTTTCCTTTGTGCAAATAGCTGACTCCCATTATTGTTCATGCTTATGAAAATAAATACGTGGAACAGAGATTACGCCTCATAAAGAGACTGATCCTCTTCCATGTTAGCTCTGCTACACCAAAGCAGTTAAGCATGTGCTTATAATTAAGTATGTGAGTAATCTCTTTGACTTCAGAGAATAAGTGTACAACATTAAGTATACACGTAAATACTTTTCTAGATTGGACCCATAGTGCTCATCACAATGCAGGCTCAATCTTACAATCATTTCCTCTGAATATTATGCCTGTACTAGCTTTAGAACACCCCCTTTTCAGGTGATTGTCAGGCAGATCCTCGGCTGCATAAATGGGCACAAACTCCAAAGAAGCCAACAGAATTTACGATTTACATCAGATGAGGAGATGGCCAGCCTGGGAATGATCTCTCCAGTCTCAAAATTAATTAAAAAAAAAGTTTTAAAAATAGGTAGCTCTCTGTTTACAGGAAGGATATATACTGGGGTTAATCTCATCCCAGATCTCAAAAATCAGCAGCCACTGTTCACGCTGAACCTTAACACAAAAATGCAAAAAAAAATTTTTTTCTATGGCTAATCACTATGCATTATAACTGTTTTGTGTTGCTGACTACCCGAACACTCAAATGTAACAGCAATATTCAGATTTCATTGCTATAATTTGCACGTCCAACCATAAAAGGTCGTCCACCTTGCTCATCACACCATAAGAATCAAAAAGCACAAGAACCCTCACAGATTTCAAAGATGGGGCTGTATGCTGAGGCTGCAGAACCTAGGAGCTTTTAGGAGTTTACAGGTAACATATTTTTGAAAAATGAATGATAGAAGTAAGCTGGAGCTAAGATAATACAGGCCAAATAGCACAGGTTTAGCTAAGCAGGTTTGACAGAGCAAAAGGAAGAATGGAATTGTGTTGAACAAAGGTGGCTGGGGAGCCAGGGTCCTTTGCCCATTTCCTATTTCTAGCATTGATTCACTATGTGACCTGGAGCAAATGAGTTAACCTTTGTGCTTCAGTTTCCCCATTAGTAAAATGGAGATGCTAATGTTCTGTTACTGCAAGTCAGATCCACTTTTATATTTAAGATTGTTTTCTTGCACCATGGAGTCCTTGATCTGCTTTCCAAATAATCTAGCCCACCCGAGCTGGCAGACAATCATCAGGATTATTTATACATATGGGGCAAAGAGATTAAAAAAATTCTGTCAGGAATGGTGTTTGGTCCTGCTGGGAGAGCAGGAGATACATCTCATAGAGCTGAAAGGGATGTTAGGAGGTCAGTGAGCACAGGCTCCTGCCCTCTCAGCAGGGCCAAGTGCCATCCCTGACAGAATTTTTTTTTAATTTCTTTGCCCCAGACCCCTAAATAGCTACCTCAAGGATTGAACTCACAACCCTAGGTTTAGTAAGCCACTGGGCAAACCACTGAGTTATCCCTCCCTGCACCCAGAAAAACTGTACTCACAGCAGGACTTATATCACCATCCCCAATATTTATTTTTCTTTGCCCCAGACCCCAAAACGGCCCCCTCAAGGATTTAGCTCACAACCCTGGGTTTACAAGGCCAATGCTCAAACCACTGAACTATCCCTGAATGTGGTCCTTGCTGCACACTTAGCCCTATTGTGTAGATGGGGAAACTGAGGCACCAAGGGGCAGTGACTTGCGAAGGTCACCCAGCAGCTGAGGTGGGAACAGAATCCAGGTCTTCTAAGTCAGGGGTGAACAACCTTTTTATATCAGGCTCCACTTTTCATCCCTATGCTGCTGTGGAGTACTTTGCCTTGCTGCTCCATGCACGACTCAGTGACCATTGGCATGTCAAAGTTCCAAAGAAGTGGCCTTATTTCACTTTCAGATGTCTTAAATTTTGGTAAGAAAATATCTAATGTATTACAGGCAACATTCTACTAATTGTCATTTTATAATACACAGAGATTTGCAAAAGGGCTTTTAGATTCAGTGTTCACACATTCAAAAGTCTCTTCCCCAAAATCCCTCCTCTCTGCCCCTCCACAAAGCATTGCATCATTAGTGCCATTAAATCTACCAGTATCTTTAACCTAGGTCATAGGCTCAGAGATACAGTGATGACCATGGTGGCCAGGGATACTGTTTGCAGTAGGAAGTTAAGAACAATGAGCAGAAAAATTTAAACTCAATTCACTGGCCAGAGCCTGCAGT
Source organism: Carettochelys insculpta (assembly GCF_033958435.1). Classification (NCBI taxonomy): domain Eukaryota; kingdom Metazoa; phylum Chordata; order Testudines; family Carettochelyidae; genus Carettochelys; species Carettochelys insculpta. Next base: position 222,571,020 of record NC_134137.1, read on the forward strand.
TAGTGCCTAGTACTGAACAACACAATGGCATGGCCCTGCCAGTAATGTAAAAACACAATGGATTAGTGCCAGAATTGCACAATCTGCCTCACTGACTCATGGCTGGCATTCCATTCCTGGAAGGAGTATTATGTGCAAGCAGTATGCTGTACCCTTCAGCTAGTCTTCAAAGTAAATTTATCAGAGTTAAAAAGAGGTGAGCTTCCCCAGCCCTTTACATAACAGTTAAAAGACTAACACTTTGTCCTATAAAACAAAGATACCACTTGGGAAGAATTCATTCTGGATTTCCTTACCAAAGTTAGATTTTAATGTTAAATGAGAAAACTGATTAACTTTACTTTTTTAGCAAGTCACAACCTTTTATTGCCCAGCTAAAATCCCTTTTTCCCCCCTAACATCCTTAAAATTTTGTTTTCTTTCTTTATAAACTCGGAGCATCTGAATCTTTTACACTGTCTGGTCATTCACTTGCCTGTTATTCAGGCATTGAAATCCCAAGTACTAATTGTTCTCTTGAGTACATTGACAAAACATTTTCTAAATAAGGATAGACCAGACTGACAGACTCTGACAGGCATTTATGGACTGATAGGACTCTTACAGCCTCATCTCTCATTCAAAAACATAAGATATGTTATTTTGACTGTTTCCAAGCACAAAAGGGAACACACATATGCACATGCACAATAGAATTATGTATTTCTGATCCCATCCAGCATCCTCAGGCACACAAATCCTGTTGTGATGTCACCAGAAACTTTCTTGTTCTTTTGATTTTTCTTCTAACAAAGGACAAAAATGTCCTATGACATCACAAAAGAGAATGAATTCTCTTTCCGATGGCACCAGGAACCTTCTGCTGTTTTCCATTACCGTTGCATCAAAGTCCAGGAATCGTTGGTGACAGGATGACAGAAAATGTATGTCAACTGGGACAAAACTACACACCATTCTTAATGAAATTCGAAACAGCCAGCGGAAAGAATTAGCAATTTGGGGTTTGACATAAAACCCGGTAAAGACCTAGCACAACTTCCCTTTTTAAAAAAAAAAAAATGTCATTTAAACTTGCAAATCCCATCCAAGGGCACGCTGACCTTTATTCATGTCCAGTTACTGTGCTAACACTTTTTATTGTGTGCACTGTATTCAGAAAAATACTGACAAAAGGTACCGGAAAAGCTTTTACTTACAGGAATGCAGTGCAGCTTAATCTTTTTGTTTTTAAGGTGCAGTGATTTCAGCATCTAAAATGTAACTTCAGGCAGTCTGAAAAGAAACAGGTTAAAATCTCTTTCAGTTATAATTGGTATTTCAGATTTAATTAAAAATTAAACTTTCATAATGTTTCACCATCCAAAGCAATGCATTATCAGTCAAGCGTGGCTTTTTTTTTTTTTTTTTGGTTAAAAAAAAGCTCTTCCCAGAGTAGTCTATAATGAAGCAAGAGCAGGGGAAAGGCAATTCACAAAAGCAAAATATGCCTCTGCATTAAAGGATCTGAGAATAACATGGTAAGAAACCTCCTGCCCCTTAATTTCAACAATCTACCTTCTAAAAGAAAAATCAGGCATAACAATTAAAAATGACAGAAAGACAACATTACATACTGATGAGTGTGCAAAAAACGTTAATTTCAGCCAAATAAGGAAACCGTTAGGACCAGAATGTACAAACTAACAGAGAAAATATGATCTTAAATAACGCTAGCCAAATATTTTTTTTCAAATCTGTTCTACAGCACGTAGTGTTTTCAGACAATTGCACGGAGGAAAAAAAAAAAAGAAAGACCGGCAAATTTAGAAAAAGGAAACCCATTGTGCAAGGTGTAAAAGATACATGGTCTCTTTTGCTAAAGAGTACAACATAGCTGCTTTGGTTCTAAAGTTTTTTTTCTTGTAACATTCATTCCCTTTCATTTTGCAAAACAGTAGATTACAAAGTGATAACTATTGACATCCACGCCTCTTCAACAGATGCAAAATCAAAAACAATTTTTATTTTTCAAATAACAGTTGGAATGATGTTAAAAACTCCAAGGGTTAAATCATACGCATGAGTTCAAATGTTAGAAGAGCACTTGAATGGAGTTTTCAAATGTAAAATCTCTGAAAACAGGAGAAAGGGAAAACCCAGAAATCAAAATGAGAAAAATTATTCATAAATTACAATTTGGCATTAAGCAAGTGGATTTTGGGGCTCATAGTAACAAAACTTATTTTTCACAGATGCAAAGTTTTAACAGGAATAAAAACAAACATACAAATCTTGTCTACAGTATTTTATTCTGAAAATATAACAGTGGAACTTTTAGAATGTGTAAATTCATAGTCAAAGCTGTCCACTTCAGTAGCAGAATACAAAGACTCAATTTATAAACTTGGGATCTGAATCCAGATTCATAATTTGAACACCTCAGAGCTTTGGGGTTATTCAAATGTGGATTTTTAGTTTAGGCCTGCCTCTTATAGAAAGCATGGATTTCTAGACACCATTAACAACTACTTAGAGCAGCTAATCCTGGAACCGACAAGGAGAAAAGAAAGTCTTGATTTAGTCCTAAGTGGAGCACGGGATCTGGTCCAAGAGGGAAATACAACTATATGGCTAAGTAACAGTGAGCATAATGCAGAGGAAGCTGAGAGAGGTTCTAGAGATAGGGGTGAAGAACATACCAATGACAAGGATCGATCATCATAAACAAGCATGGTCTCAGAGCCTGTTGGTGTCCGATATTTCTAAAAGAGCTGCCTTTGCCAGCCCCTGATCTGAGAAAAGAGCTGTGTACCCACAGAAAAAAAAGAGTTGTGTTCGGTGAAAGTTCAATGTTTGGTGTTCCCAGAGAGATACTGTCCTCTGCTGGCCTGGTGAATCCTCAAACCTCAGTCCTGTATTCTGCAAGATGATGCTGGATCCCAGCCTGGAGCTGCACGGCCTGCTCCTCTTGAGCAAACAGACGTGCTAGCTGCCAACACACAACTCTGAAAGATGAAAATGTTACAACAGCAGCTTGTTGTTTTTGTGACCTGGGGGAGTCCTGAGTGTGAAAGGGATGATGATAATTTCTCTAACTCTTCAGTGACTCATGATGTCCCAGACAGTCAGCTAGATAGGAAGAGGGATACAGTATGAAGGGGATTAGTGACCTTTGGATAGCCTGCACATGGAAGTGGGAAGTTGCTTTACTGCGCTTTATTCCTTCAAAGACCTTTGTCTTTAGAGATATTTTGGTTGATTGTAGAAAGCATTAACCTGTCAAAATGTTGTTAAACAAGAAGAGAAAGTTTGTGGGGATTGTTCAAGATACATAACCCATCACCTGGCTTGTTTTGTTCAGAGTATTTCCACGTTCCATTGTGTCCATCTGGTACTTTGTTCTCTTTCTAGTCTCTCTGGCACTATATGCCCTTGTCTCTCTAAATGTTAAAGGGTGCCAGGATGGACACAGAAGGGCATATCTCTCTGAATTTCTCAGACAAAAACAGGCTTCTGTTTTCTTTTTGCAGGAGACATATTGGCCACATCTACATCAGCAGCCTCTGTTGACAGATGTCACTGTTGGAAGGGATTTACCTGATTTACTAGCCTTTTGTCCACAGATTGCATGTACACATGAAAGTAGATTGAAAGAGCAAGCTGCTCTGTCGACAGAGGGTGGGCAGACTGCCCAACCCTCTCTCAACAGAACGGCTGACTGGAAGCTCTGCAAACAGGGCTGTCCAGTGAACCAGAAACCCTGTCTGTTGAGGGCCCTGGAGTATCTACATAGATGTTTTGTCAATAGAACACTGTCAAGAGACGTGTTATGCCTGCGTAGGCAGAGGTCTAAGACGGCTGGCAGATATGCTGGGTTTTGTCAACAAATTGTCGACAAAGCACATTTACCGTGTAGACTCTCTGTGTGGTTTATTTATTGGCAAAAGCCCTGTTTTGCTGGGAAAAGCCACTCATGTAGACACGGCCACTGAGACTCTAGTAATCTGGAGATCTGATGGAAGGAATTGGAAGGGGAAGCTTTTGTGAGCTATGTGATTGCTGCATTGCTCAGGGAGGTGTTCCCTTTTGTGAGCTATGTGATTGCTGCATTGCTCAGGGAGGTGTTCCCTTTTGTGAGCTATGTGATTGCTGCATTGCTCAGGGAGGTGTTCCCTTTTGCCCCGATGGCTATTCTGAGCTGGTCTGTTTTCTGCAGGAACAACAATTCTTTCTGTGAAGGAGACTGTGCCGGGCCAGGTCCTCCAAGTGGTTTATTGGCTTTAGTGTTTTTAATCTTTTTTTTTTCGTTTGTTTGTTTTTTTTTTCTGTGTACTGCCCTACTCTGGGACAGTTCCCCTTTGTGCATACTTCTGTCTATGCTATCCTTGGCAGTGACCTTAATACTATTAGGATGTTGGGAAGGAAATTCAGTTGCACTCGTGATTAATGTTTTAAACAGGAACCATGAGGAGCCACACCCTAAGTCATCCAGAGAACTATACTATTTCCTGCAGACCTTTGGCTAATAGATGTTTGGAGGTTCCTTTTACTCACTGTTTGACATACTGTTGTCTGAAGCATAGTCCCAATGAAGTCTTAGAAGTAGACTGGATCACTCGTATACTGTGACAACCAGTGTGAATGTATGTTTGGTCTTTCATGCTTCCCACTCACTCCTCTGATCACCATTATGGTCTATAAGGTGCCATGGGACTTCTCATTGTTTTTGAGGATACAGACTAACACGTCATCTGAAGATTTCACTCTGCTTTGTAAACATTAATAATTAAGCCTCTGAACCCCCATCAAAATTGCATCACATACTCCAATTCTACAGCTACACAAACTGAGGCACAGAGAGGTGAAGTGACTTGCCCCTTTAAAACAATCAGCGTCAGAACTGGAATTAGAATTCTTGACTCCTTGAGCTGTACTTTGAGTACAAGACTATCCTTTCTTCTTCTGACTGGCATATATACAGCACTAGTAAAGAAATCCAGACAAATAAGGTGAGTCTATCAGAACTAGGTCACAATGCAACTGCCAGGTAAGGGATAAAGTTTCCTGATCTGTACTTCTAGTTCTTTCTTTCTTTCCCCCCCTCCTCATAACATCTCAAAGATCACATTGTGGCCTTCTGGCAGAGAAGAGAATGGGACAGTGATAGTTGCAACCAAAAGCTATTCCTTCTGAAATATGCAACTGAAAACTGATCTCAACTGAGAAAACAAACAATATTCACTGCACGTGAAATTTACCTCTGTGCACAGAGCCAGAAAAAAGGGCACACAAATGTATGTGCACGGGCACGCACACAAACACTGAAGCCTTATTCTGGCAGCTTATGTGGGACATAAGGGGCACACAGATCTTATGTTGGCCTTCTACATCTTGGTGAATTTAACCAATGTTTGTTTCTTCTATAGGGGCTCTCCTCTTTCCCAAGTTTATCTGCTTTAACATGCCTGATCCAGCCTAAAGGTGGATCTCAGAAATAGTCATGTCTTGCTCCATGGTATCTTGCTAGTGTCAGTTTCACATCTGAAGTCAACATCTGTGTCATAATTGCCCTTCTGGTAGGAAAGGAAGCAACAAAATCTAACCTTCAATGTCACTCAGTAAATCAACCAGCAGGGTGTACTACTGCGGGTTAAAAGGACTCCCCCTCCTCAAAGCAGTCCAGCTCCCAAGATCTCTGTCATGTACTTTGGTTTCACCACCTCAAGAAACAGGAATCTCAGCAAGGCTGCACGACAGCCTCTTTCATTCATAGCACTTTCATTACCACCTATAGTTATTCATATTGTATGCCAATATGGCTATGTTAACTTACAAATCCTGATGAGTTATTCTAACTATACCTTGGTAATGAAACTGAATCAAAACAAAGAAAACATTGCAAAAGTGGGAATATTATCTTACATTTTATACCAACCTTCCAGTCAGAAATGTCCAATAATTTTACAAACGCATACTTTCATACTCTGTGCCATAACTGTACTCTAAGTCTTCCACTTTTATGACAGGGAACCCAAGGCATAGAGAGAGGAAATGATTTGCATAAGGTCAGTCTGTATCAGAGCTGGGAACAGAACCCAGATTCCGTGTTTAACCACAAGACCGATATTCCTGTTCTACAGATATTGCTTAGCTCATTTGAGGTAAGATACATCTTAGGGTACATCTTTACTGGACACCATTTGCAGCAACATATACATCATGTATAGCTACACATAGCAATAAAAAACAGGTGCACTAACAGCGTGCTGTGTATCTACATGTATCAGCAAAAAGCTCTGGTTGGGGCCAAGGTGAAAGGCTTCAGTAATACACAGATGCCAGAGCCTTTCCCTACTTCCAGATTCTCTACAGTGGGGAAAGAATGGCAGCTCCCTGAGGTGGGGAATGACTCCAACAATTTTAAAAATATAGCAGTAGAGAGCTGTATATGGTACATACCCACAGGTTTCAGGTAGGTCTATTTACCTAAGCAGTATCTCCTTGTCTACTCTATTTGTACCTAGCTATAGGGCTGTGTGGTACATGTACACTCTACCTGCTAAGGAAAGGAGTGTGCAGTATAGACATACCTTTAATTACTCAGGCGGTTAATTGGCATAACAAGGAATGGTATTGCAAGCAATGGCTGTTGAGCTTCTATTCAACAAAATCCCAGGACTTGATAGGTACATTAATAGACATTAGAACAAATTTTAGCTTTCAATTAATGTTTTAAATACAAATCCCAGAGGTAGGCACATTTTCCTCCAGTTTGGTCACTTCCATGTCTTAGGAAGATTGCATAAATGTTCAGAATTAGGAAACAAGAGCTGTTGTAGAATGATTTAGATTTACTGGAATACTTGAATGATAGGAACTTAAAACAGCCCTTCTCTCTGCTATATCTTTTATGTCAAATCAGTACTCTAAGTCTTCCACTTTTATGAGAACTAAATTAATTCACAATATAAAATAAAGGTAAAGAAAATCCATTCCATATCAAAGAGTACATTCCCTTTTGCAGCCTATTCCTCAGCTGTAGGTATCATGCATATCAGGGTATGAATCTGAAAGAGCTTGATTTTCCCTGAACACCTGAATTCAAAGGTAGTAAATTTCCTCAAAGTTATTTATATTCTTAGATCAATTACTTTTAATGTTTGAACAAAACTCAGAGATTGATTTAATTTCCCAACCAAAATAATATACTTTGGTTTTCACATATGGACAATCAGTCAACTAATCATTTTCCGTCTATTTATTACCACCAATTCCATTGTTATTAGCAAGGACTCCACAACCTGTGGATCTTTCATAACAGAATCATTAGAACAGCAGCTCATGATGTCTAAAAGTTAGCCTCTGAAGGCCAAATACTGTAATCCTTACTTAGCCCCTAGTCAGCTAAAATTCCAGTGATTCTATTGAAAGACTTCTGTCCAAGAACTAGCTAAAACACACACACACACACACGGTTCCACTTATTCTGATCTCATTGGAGTACAGTTAAATAAGTAACACAGGATAGGGCCCAAAAATGATTCTTACTCACATTTGATTTTGAAGGCATGACTAGAAAACAAGGGCTGTGGACTGCACAAGTAATTCTGGGCAGTCCTTAAGTGTATGCCTACACTGAAGTTACAGGTTGTTATTGCAGCTCATGCAGCTGTACTTGAACCTGTTTAAATCTGTCTAGTTCACATACTGTAGTAGTGCAGCCTAAGCACCTAAGTAACTGCCCAAGGATCCATGCAAGTTTGTACAGCCTGCGCTGAAGCCTGCCCTGCTGCAGCTGAACAGCTCTGTTACCCAAGCCAGCTATATGAAAGCTAAGTCATATGCTGCAATCCCATCTCGCGACTGCAATGCAGCCATACACATTGCCCCTTGTGTCTCAGTCCCCATTCTGTGAAATGGAGACACAGGTGCTGGTGCTAGGACTAGGGACAATAGGGTGCTGCTGCACCTCCTGACTTAGAGAGGTTTATCATATGCAGGGTTTACAATGTGGTTCAATGAGTCTTTGCACCCCCACTATACAAACTGTACCACTTTCTCTGAATGGGGATGAATCTCTACCTCGCAGGAGTGTTGTGAGAAAATATACAACAAAGACAGTGTAACCCTTTGATACTATAGTTATGGGAGCCATGTAAGTAGACATATACAGACAAAATAACCAAAAATAAATCTTAGCTTGTCTCTCAAAAAGCTCAGCCAATGCAGCTACCACTCAGCTTGACTTACAAGATTTCAAGGGGACTTGAACATGTGCCTAACATTATGTATGTGCTTCATTGTTCTGCCTGATGAGATGCTTTCCTGAACCTGGACCGCTGTGCACACTTTACAAAATACAGAGGAACTTTCCCTTCCAGCCCCAGTTTTCCCCTCCAAGTCACTGTCATTGAGATGACATGCCCTAGCTGTGCACATGTGTGCACCACATTATTCCATTGTGGTACACCTAGCGAGTTCAGCTAATAAAGTCTATCATACTCAGGCTGTGATTTTTTAACTCTTGTAACGCAGTCAAATCAAACCCATTTTTTGCACAAGGTCATATGCTGCTCTTTAGTGAAGAATACCTCTCTGCCAAATTTCAACTTCCAAACCATAGCTGTTTGAACTGAAAAAGGTTTTCAAACAGATACACATGTACATTTTAATCATGGGAAAGGTATGTTGTCCCCTACGTTCCTTGTAAAGTATCACATAGGCTACGTCTACATGTGCCCCAAACTTCGAAATGGCCACGCAAACAGCCATTTTGAAGTTTACTAATGAAGAGCTGAAATGCATATTCAGCACTTCATCAGCATGCGGACGGTCGCAGCACTTCAAAATTGACTTGCCTCGCCGCTGCGCATCTCATCCAGACAGGGCTCCTTTTCGAAAGGACCCCACCTACTTCGAAGTTCCCTTATTCCCATGAGCTCATAGGAATGAGGGGACTTCGAAGTAGGCGGCATCCTTTCGAAAAGGAGCCCCGTCTGGACGAGACGCGTGGCGCGTCAATTTCGAAGTGCCGCGGCCGCTCGCATGCTGATGAAGTGCTGAATATGCATTTCAGCTCTTCATTAGTAAACTTCGAAATGGCCATTTGCGTGGCCATTTCGAAGTTTGGGGCACGTGTAGACACGGCCATATTTGCTGAATGGTTTTTATTCAAACCTTTGGGGGTGGGGGGAAATTACTTCTGGACAGAAACTAATCACAGAAAAGTTTGGCCTGAATAATGACAGTTTCAGAAACTTATGGGACAACAGGGAGCTAGCATGGAAACTGCTACGTACACCTATTCATAACTAGTACTGCTACGTAGGGGCCCACTCTAAGGTCAAAACTAGATCCCTTGTTCCCATTGTTCAATTAGGCCACCTGCATCATAGTCCACTCATCTGAGTTATTCAAAGAGTGAGAAAGCAGCTCTTCAGAAGCACAGTAGTAACTGTGAAATTCTCACACTGCTGGAGTAAGTCTCTTTGTAACTGCATGCAACACCTGGCCTGGAATTCTGAAGTATGCCATAGCTATTTGTTTCGCAGCTGAGGTGGGACTCAGCATTCCCTTTAATACCTCTTGAAGCTTTCCTCCTACGCCAGGGTGATGAAGATAATCAAGCTGGCTGTTGAAAACCATGCTATTCCCTATTCCAACTGTTTTCTTGCACAAGCTGTCCCTAGATCCTGTTTACGTTCCCAAGGAACAGGAATAGTGACAGCATGCAGCTTTTACAAGCCCTTGCCCAAACAATTCTTTCTATAAAGATACAAGTCTCTGTGAAGGCAGCTCTGATGCTGATATTCTCTGAGTATCACTCAGAACACAGCTTGAGGACTTTGCTTATACTTTACAAGTACTTGTAGCCTATACACCTCTCCCAGTTCTTTTCAAGGTTCATAATACTCTGATCTTCAGAGTCTCACTGCTCCTGTTGAATGATGATATCTCCCATGGCTCAAATTATCTTTAGTGCATAAAATGATAATACCTGTTAAGAAGCAGGCTCTATCATATAATCACAGCAGCATCTTCACATTTGCTCTGTTTAACACAGAAACTTACATCAATAAATGTTTCATTATGACGGGTGTTTCAGTGCAGTGACAAACTGGGTGGATAAAGGAAATGCGGCGGATATAATTTGTTTGGATTTTAGCAAGACCTTTGACACTTTATCACACAGGAAGCTCATAGAGAAACTACAGAATTATGGTCTGGATAATAATACAATAAGATGGATAAAAACTGCCTGACAGATAAGAAGCATTGAGTTATTAATCAGTGGAAGAAGGGAAGAATCTACTCAGATGCCACAGTGATAGGTGCCAGAACCATTAGTATTAAACAGATTTGTCAAAGATCATGAAAGGAATTTAACATTTCAGTAGTGACCAGATTGGTAAATGACTCAAAGATAGGACATATACCAAATACAGGCAGACAATAGAAATCAAAACTACACAGAGTTCAGCATAACTGACTTGCCTGGGTCAGAATGGAATTACAGGTTGAACCACTGTTGTCTGGCATTCTTGGGGCATGACTGGTGCCAGTCAGAGAACTTGCCAGACAACGTGAGGTCAATATTGTTTATCTGCATTACCAAGACTTTCACTGCTTACTGGGCTCTCAGAAGACATTTAGGAGTAATGTACAGCTAAATAACAGCACAGAACACAGAGCCAGGACTGAGAGCCAGGACTGGTGGCTGTAAACAAACTTTATGGGACCATGGGAAACTTGGTCACACTCATAAGTGGTTATCCAGCTAACTACAATGATGCTGGTTTATGGATGTTGCAAGACAAGAGAGAGCGAGCTCAGAGAAGTTCAGCCTGCATATTTGTTGCACAACAAAGCAAAAAAATGAATACAGATGCTGCAAAAGAACAGAAATTTAGAATCTAGGCTTCCACAACAAACTGCCCCTTGTGAAGGAACATTACAAGAACAATTTTGATCACATGACCTCCATCTAGGGTGCTGAGCATTAATGGGCATTCTCCTAACTATGGGACGTTAGCTCTGGTGCTACAGTCAAATTTCAACTCAAGTAATTTCATTCCATTTCCCTAAATTCTCTGACAGTTTCATTTGGATACATCATTTTTCTCCAGTTCTTTTGTTAAGCGGTTGTGTAGTATGGGTGGGTACCACTACTTGCTGGTTTATGTCACAGGAGGTTGTGCTTCTATGTGAAGCTTAGTCAGTTGGCTAATGCTGGCTACTCACACAGATATATGTTAGAGAGAAGGAAAAGGTTACAGAGAGCCCCATATAGGAAACGGGTATAAAACTGGCTGTAAGCATCCTCAACAGTACTAAGCAGGCAGTAGAGCTGCCAGCAGCACTTCCGACCCCAGAGGAAGCATGTATGGGTTTGGCCCAAGCATACACATAGCCTTATACCCTGTGCATCAGCTAATGCTGTAGACAGCGCTTGCTAGGCTTTTCTACAGGTATATCAAATGTTGCTGCTCAGTGAGTTTTCCCCAGTGTCCTAGAGATGCTGTACCTTAAGCAGATGTAATACCCCCAGCCATTATTGAACAGAGCTTCTTCACTCTTTCATCCCCAGGAGAGTTCTAGTTTGAGATGGTGGATGAAAGATGACATGGAAACCTCGTGACTCTGTGATGAAAGGCCTTATTACAATGCATATATTTCACCTTAGATAGGGTCAGACCAAGAGTCTTGTCTCCCCAGGGTGCTGTGCTATTGAACTGTAAACCTTAACATTCACAGAATAAACTCACAGAATGAAAACGGACAAGATTTATTAGGTCCCATGCATTCCAGTATCCCTACCACTTCTGGAATGTTTCCTTCTATTGCACATTATCTAGCACTCAATCCAGTCTAGTTCTAAAATGCCTGAACAGGTGACAGGCCCTCCTACCACTTCAGTTGGGAGACAAGTTGAAACCTAAAATTACTCAGATTCCAGGAGCTGATCATGACTGAGATTCAGCCCAAACTTTCTTATTCTTCATTGGATCCTAGTTGTATCGTCTAGAACACACGCACCAACAGTTTTCATTTATTTGCATTTAATTTCCTTTGTTTTTAAAGTGTCTTCTAAAGTACCTGAGATTAGTTTCTTCACACTTTAAACTGAATTTTCTCTGGTGTGCAAAAGGCTGGAAAAATGTCCACTTAAACACAAGCATGAGAAAAAATGCTTTGGGAAAATAATACACAGGCCAGATGAAGAGGTTGTTATCTAGAAAATAGTTATGAGGAAGAAACAACGTTGGGAGTAACTACTCAAACTTAGCAGGAATTCTTAGTGCAATGCCACTAGAACACCCTGAGTTACTTATTGGGAACCTAATCCAAAGAACACTGAAGTCAGATGATAATACTCTAATTAACTTTAACAAGTTTTGGGTCAGCTCCTCAACAATTTCATGAGAGTTCAAACAAGGACAGGCTAAGATCTTTAGGATATGATACATTTGTCTTTATAAATTTGCTGAACTTAGCTCCTGCTATGACTATCACACTTTTAAGATGTCATATAATTTTAAATCACCTTTGAATACTCCCTCTCTACAAAATAAAGATTTGGAAGTCTACTGATCAGCACTCTCACAATATTTTATCTGTGGTTTTACTAAAACAATGTGAAATGGTAATATAACCTCTCTCTTTCATGAACCTCTGTATAATCTCAGAATGGCATTTTTTCATCTGTAAAATGGGGTATGATAAGTTAAAAAAATAGTCATTGTGGAAGAACTGGCTGAGTAGGGGCACTAAACTGATTTCCCAACTAGTCAATGATGTGGGCATTATTCTTTTCTCATGCTGAAGAAATGCTATGACCTATCATGGCTGGTATTACACACAGCTAAGATATTTGCTACCATACCAAGTTGGCCTAGTACTGCCAGAGATACCAAAACTACTGGCAACTTTTGAAATGCTTAAAAAGCTTCCCAATCACATGTCCATTTTTTGCGCTTTTTTAATGGAGAGGAAGTCCGATAGTCTGGAGTTTTGGACGACTTTATCAAGGATTATCAACCCTCCCATTTCGCTGAGTCCCCCAGGATCAGGCTTGGTCTCCTGAAGCTAAGTTGGGTGCTCAGCCATTAAAAGTCCAGTGTTGCAGTTAGGCTAGAGCAGGCTCCCTCTCTGTCCTGCCCCTCCTCCATTCCCAGAAGTAGCCAGCACATGCCTCCCTGTGGCCCCTAGCTGGAAGGGTGGGGGTCAGAAGGACTCTGCACACTGCCCCTAGTAATCACTCCACAAGCTCCCATTGGCCAGGATCTGTTGCCAATGTGAGCTGCAGGCAGATGTAGCACATGGAGTCATCTGCTCTCCTCCTCACCTAGAGGCTGCAGGGACCTAAGATTTACTAGGCCCTGTGCATTCAATTTTCCCTACTAATGCAGCAATACCCCCTTCTATAGCACATTACCTTGCATTTAATTGAGTGTCATTTTAAAATGTCCCAACAGATGGTAGGGCCTTCTACCACTTCCCTTGGGAAACAGCTCTAAGCCTAAAATGATTCAGTTTTGGGGAGTAGCTCATGACTGAGATTCAGCCCAAATGTCCTTATTCTTCATTTAATCCTAGTTGTATTGTCTAGAACACAAGTGCCAACAGTTTTCTTTTATTTGCATTTAATTGCCTTTGTTTATTAATGATCTTGAAAAATAGCTGAGATTAGTTTCCTCACACCAGGAACTGCATAGGGCCAGAGCAGACAAGAACTTCCCTTAGCCCCACTGCACTGCCGAGTGGGAGATGCCTGAGGTAAGCACTGCCTGGCTGGAGCCCCAACCCTGAGCCCAAGCCCCACACCCACTCCCACATTCTAAACTCCTCCTGCACCCCAACCCTCATCCTACCCCTGAGCTGCCCCACACCCTAACTTCCTCCCAGAGTCCACACTCCTCCTGAACCCAAATCCTCTGTCCCAGACCCCGCTTATAGCCTCCCCAGACCCCATGTTCCTTGGCCCCAGCCCAGAGAACCCCCTTCTACATAACAACCCCCTTACCACATCCCAGTGCACGTGAGTGGGGGAGAAAGCAAGTGATGGAAGGGGGAGGAAGGAGGTGAGCAGGGCCAGAGACTTGAAGGGGTGAAACTTGGTGAGAGACGTGTTTGCGTTTGTGTGGTTAGACATTTGGTAACTAAATTTAACACAATCTGCAAAGAATACCTGAGGCAGAACACATCACAGAAGGTTAAAAATCCCTCTATGGATCTCAGGCTATGCTTAATACAACAAAAGATTTCAAAATGCACTGAATGCCACAGAGGTTGCATAAGATAAAGGCTTTATCCTCAGATATTTGTTGGTGCTGCACTAAAGTAGGAGGAATGCTGCTGCATAAGCTCTGAGATTGGCTAACAAGTCAATTTTTATGGAAAGAGGTAGACATGAGTGTTAAAAGAGCATTTGACTTCAACAGCCAAACTTCTGCAGAAAATTATACTTAGAATATTTACCTGGGTTTAACTCCACCACAAAGACTGGATTTTGAGACCTGCAATAATCACCAAACACAAGATTTTACAGAGGCTTAGGCCCAGAATACAGCGGTGGTATTCAGACTTATCTGAGCAGTCCAATTAAAAAACTGCTTATTACTGCAGCAACCTGTTAAATGTATTTGAGGATATCTGGACTGTTTCTAGATACATTTGGATAAATAACTCTCAGACTACCAGGCCTCTCTCCTGTCCACGTAACACTTTTCTCCTTACCTCTCCCTGTGATCCTCCTAATCCTCTCTCCATTCTTGGATATCTCCTACTGCATTACTGTTACCTCAAAATTCATGTAGTATTGTCTGACCTTGTATTGTCTAATTCAGGAACTTTCAACCTTTCCAGACTATTGCACCACTTTCAGGAGTATGATTTTCTTGCATATCTCCAACCCCCAACTTCTCCTGATGCCAATTCTCACATCACTTAAAAATACTTACTTAGAAAATCAGAAAAAAAAATACAAAAAGTGTCAGGGCATGCTATTCTTGACAATTGCTTATGCTATAATTTTACTATATTATTATAAAATAAATTAATAGGAATCTATATATATTGTATTTTCACTTCAATGTATATAGAACTGTATAAACAAATCACTGTCTCTATGAAATTTTAGTATTCACTGATGTACCCCATGGAAGTCCCTGGAATATCTCCAGCGGTATGTATAGCTATGGCTGAGAACCACTGCTCTAGTCTTGTAGCTTTCACAAGCCGTAAAATGGCAAAGTTCTGCTGGTGAGCTCAAGAAACATTATATATTCAGAAGTGTATCCACATTGTACATCCTTTTTGTACTTCTAATTTATAAAAATTAATAAAACAATAAAACACACAGTTGTTTTGGTAAATTAAGACTTGGGGTAAATTCAGAATTGCAATCAGGTATAAAAAGATGTCATTCTGCTAGAGACACTGGATTTTTCTCAGTCACACATGGACTGCATTTTGATTTTAGTGCAGGGAGAAAGGAAAAAAAAAATAAATACATTTTATCGTGCGCACATCAAATATTCTTTTGCCAGAAGAGGCTGTTAAACCTGAAGTCCGAGACCAGCTTCAACTGGCACATTACAAAGAGCCATACCCAGAGATTTAGCATTGTTCTAGTTTATATAACTGCAGTATTAGAGCTTGTGGCCTAGGGAACAATATGATATTGTATTTGGAAGTGGAGACTCAATTTTATAGTAACACTGTCAGCATAAAAACACTTTCACACATCTCACAGATCTTTGGGTGAGATTTTGAAAGAAATTAATGGGAATTAAGTTTCCAATCCTCTAGACAGTCTGGAAAATCTGACCCTTAATCTTTAAATGTAATGTGCCACCTTGAGCCCCCCAGTGTTCTCCAGCACACTTCAAACATAAGGGCTCAATCATCCACAAAAGGAGAAATTTAGATCCTCTTCTGAACTTCTCAAAATTTGGATCTTGAGCTTTGGCTTAGGCCTGGGTCTTATACATTTCTCAGGATAAACAATACAGAAAAGAACTAAAATACCAGAAGGCATTCATATTGGTCAGCAGTGTTAAAGCAGACAATAATAGGATGAAGGAGCAATGGTCATCTGAGTTCAGATACTAACAAACAAAAACTCTTTTGATTGACAGTCATTCCCTGGAACTGTTAACCACTTCAGTTAAGTAACAACATAATCACTAGATTTAAGGAGCAATTAACGGGTTTACAGAAAGAGCAAAATAGGGCCAGTCTTAGTAAAGGTGAATACTTAAGAGCTTTCCAGGACTGGGACCAAAATGCTCAACACCTTGCCAGGTTGATCCCGTGGAGGTGATACTTGTATACATTCCAGGAAGCCTGGTCCTGATTCTCCACTGTGTTGCATCTTATGCAATCACATACACCTATGCAACTTTTACCCACTGTGAACATGTAGGATAACTACAGACGATAAGACAGGTAAGAAATTGACCTAGTGAGTCTGCTCTCCCTTACCGGCTTTTGAATACTAAGAACAACTGCCAATGAACTTCACTTTGGATCCACTTGTACTTCAAAAAGAGCATACTTAACATATAAGAAACAATATCAGGGAGTTAAGGTTGTACATCCAACCATACCTGTTTTATACTTTATATGTAAAGAAAACAAGTAATCCAGTTCATCCAGGATATCAGTAACACTATAGAGATCGAACCAGTCTAGCATTTTTAAATAATATTAAAATTGTGACAAAACTATGTAACTCAAGAAAATGCAAAGTTAAGATTTGTCATATTAGTGTGAATGCCGGGGCAGCAACAATAAAGCCATATGCTAAAAATCTGTCAATTTTATCATGGTAGAGTGAGAAAAATTAAGGTCTATGCATGGTGGCTGGATTTCTAAATAAAACAGTAACTCCATCATTTTCAAGTCTTTTCCAAAATACCAGAAGTTATTAGAACACATTATGGAGCAGCCACTTGCCAAGTTTCATGTTTGAAATCAAATCTGTTTTTGAATTTCATGAGCAACAAAAATGCATTTTAAAATCAGTAACCTTCAGTTGTGGAGGTATAAAGAAATAGCAGCCAGTCTGACTTCTTGAACATTCCTGAGCCAAAACTTCTGTACTAACACTAACCAGAGAGCAAATATTTAAGAGCAAGGTGAAAATGCAACGAGCATGCTATTCACAAATAAAATGAAATAAAGCACATACTGCATAACTTAGCTTATTATTCCATTGAATGGTGCTGTAACTATAGTACCATCAGTAACATTTCAAAGAGAAGTGGACGAACTGACATTTATATTCAAATTCGTAACATTAACACATGGTTTAAATTGTGATGGGAACTTTCTGAGTCACTATAGGGGCTCGTCTGCATACTTGGCTCAATCTAATTCTTGACCTTCCCCCCCCACCCCTCCACTCTCTCATTTGCTCACCTTGATTATCTTTTTCTGATTTGTCCTCCTTCCTTACTGTTTTTGGTTCTCTGCGTCTTAAATATTGAGTCTGTTCTGGTCTGGATATGGTCAGAAGAAGTGGGTCTGTCCCACGAAAGCTCACCTAATAAACTATTTTGTTAGTCTTTAAAGTGCTACTTGACAGCTTTTTGTTTTGATTTCAAAGTTTACAACGTCACCAGAACCCCGAAACAAAACTATAGCCCAGTGACAGGCTGGAGCTGGCTAGCTATGGACAACACCTCTCTTGTTCCCCCTGCACGACCAGGGACTCTACGATGATCCTCAGAGTTCCTTTTGGTGTGGTTTGGGTCCATTTTATACCACTCCCAATACAGGTCAGTGCCAAAGAGACACAATCTGAACACACATCTTCCCCATTTTTGGTGCACTTGCAAAAGTGGAGGAGCACATGAACACCTTATGGGAACAGCTTGATTGTGGTTCCACTCATAGAAAGTCTCTCTCTAACAACACTTGCATTTCTGTTTGATCTCTCCAGGAAAATTTGGAATTTTAGGATGTCAGATACCATAGCTAAGTTCTGGGATGATATTTTAAAAGAAAACAAAAGACAACATCCATATATTACATACATCTATATTTTTACATTATGCATCTGTGTTTAAATTAACAAAAATAAGCCAAATGAATATTACTATGTAAGTAAAATACTACTATAAAATATTTTACAATTTCTGGACCAAATTTCGTGCTCATTTATATGCCATGTAACGTCACTAAAATCAACTTGGCACAATAACATGGAACATATTTGCTAGCTTTCGTATAAGTCTTTCCTGAAGTGTTCTCACCGTTCTTTATAATTCTATTTACTTTTTTTTTATGGATGGATAAAATGAAGCACTGAATGACTTCCCCCATATTACCTAATCAGTCAGCGGGAGACGTAGGAACAGAACCAATGAATTTCAACTCCCAGTTCACTAATTTAGCCATTAGACCACACTATCTCCCATTTTCTTCACTTCTTCTTGGGACCTAAGCTTTTGAGCTTTGAGGCCCTGTAACATTACCACCTTATATTTTCAAACCATAACTGAGTCCCCTGCTTGGGCAATACAGAAACTCTCCCTCTTCTAACCATAGCTACAATCTAATTCAGGTCTGTAACTCACTCACATACTCTCAGTATTTTTCCCATTTGACTGGAAGTTCTCATTATAGACAAACAACGAGGACTGCAGGGTCCCTGACTTTCACAGTGACAAATACAGATCTTTCCAAATAATGTATTTAAAAATGTTTCTTTCATTGGCAAACAACAGGAGGAAAGTTGTTTCTCTTTGCTCTAAACCACAGACAGCACAGGAGGAGGAAGCCCCACACAGTAAATGTGTACAGAACAGTTTCCTACCTCTGTGTGATGTAGAAAATCCCACTGTGTTAAGTAGGGTTCTTCCAAGGCCACTTAAACACATTAGCCTATTGTACCCTTCATTTCTTTATTATTCTCCAAAGGCTAATGAAATGTTCTAGGGCAGTGTTTATGCCTGAGTAAATCTGGAAGGCCATACGCCACTCATATTTCTCCTAAAACAGCAATTCTCAAACTACGTGCTTTGCACCACTGGTAGAGCACTTTGCTGGTGGCCTGCAGAGAGCTGGCTGGTCACGTGGCATTGGCTCGCGTCATTTCCAGCTGTTACACAGCATTAAAGAGGCAGCTAAAATACATTTAATACTTTGCTCTTTCTTGTGAGCAACTTTGGTAGCTGTTGCTGGGAGAGATATGCAACTGCAAACTAAAGGGGAGGGGAGCCACTTGATTGCCAAGAGGAGGGGAGGTGGTCATGAGACAAATTCCCTCCCCTTTGTACTTGGATGTTAAACTATGTTATACTATTCAGGTGGGAGATGGTGACATGTGAAAAATGCCTTATTTAAACATATCTGAGCCTCACCTGGCCGAGCACTATAAGAATTTATGTTGAACATCTGTGACATGACATGTTGTCAAGACTAAACTAAGAACAGAGACAGATGGAACATCAACAAAGGTTGCAGGATCTCATCAACAAGCCATGCTTCGATGCCCCCAAAGAATTTCAGCTTTGACAAACCTTTACAATGGACAGAACAGAAATACTGTTTCATAAGATTTCAAATTACAAACAAACTTCACAAAGAAACTGGAGACATGCAGGCATATTCTTTAATTTATGTGGTGAAAAATTTCGTAACTTGAGCACCAAAGCAAGGATAAATTAACCTCACTGCTGTTAGGTTGTCAGAAAAGACAGCTACTTACTTCCTTAACTGGTGTTCTTTGAGATGTGTTGCTTATGTCCATTCCAATGTAGGTTTGTGCACTCATGCCTGCTCAGCTGTCGGAAATTTTTTCCCTTAGACAGTAGCATTAGGTTGGTGTGGTGCCCCTTGGAATGGCACTGATATAGCGCCCAATATAGGCGCCACCTGACCCAACCCCCATTCAGTTTCTTCTTGCCGGCTACTCTGACAATGGGGAAAGGCAGGAGGGTTTTGGAATGGACATGAGAAACGTTTTGAAGAGCAGCAGTTATGGAAGTACATAACTGTTTCTTCTTTGAGTGAGTGCTCACGTGCATTCCAACGTAAGCGAATGCAAGCTGACATTAGAAGTTAGGGTTGAGCCCTGGAATGATTGCAGGGCAGCCCTACCCACTGCAGCATCCTCTCTAGCTTGCTGCGTGATAGTGTAATGAGCTGCAAAGGAGTGAATGGAAGACCACGTGGCCGCCCTACAGATTTCCTGAATAGGGACATAGGCTAGGAATGCTGTGGAAGAAGCCTGTGCCCTAGCAGAGTGAGCCCTAATGTGAAGAGGGAGAACCCCTGCTAGCTTGTAGCATTCCTTAATACAAGACACTATCCAAAGAGGAAATCTCTGGAATTAAACCTGGAGGCCCTTCATCCTGTCAGCTACAGTCATGAAAAGCTGCTGCACCTTCCTGAATGGCTTGGTCCTGTCTATGTAAAAAGCCAAAGCCCTGCAGACATATAGGGTACGTAAACTCTGCTCCCTCGAAGTAGCATGAGGATTAGGGTAAAACACAGGTAATGAAATATCCTGACTGACATGGAAAGAGGCAACCACCTTTGGCAAGAAAGATGGTTGGCATCTCAGTCTAACCTTGTCCTTGTGGAACACCATATAGGGTGGGTCCACTGAGAGAGCCCTCAACTAAGACACCACTTCTGGCTGATGTGATGGCCACCAAAAGGGCTGATTTGTACCTTAGAAACAGCAGGAAGCAAGGAGTTCAAAGGGGGGCCCTATAAGCTTCCCCAAAACCAAACTGAGGTTCCAGGAGGGTAAGGAGTCCTGCACCAGTGGCCCAACCCTCTCCAAGCCTTTCATAAATCCCTTGATCACAGGGTTTGGGAACACTGCTGCCCCGGCCTTGGCTGGGCTGATTGGAGCACTTCCTGCTGCTCCAATCTCACCACCAATTTCAAGCCCTAGGCTGCTGTGGGAACTGCCTTGGGGAATGATGCGGGTTAAAATGTATGTGGTACAGTGGCCCAGGAACCTCAGGGTGGCTCTAGAGTATTTGAGACTGTGCAGAATTTTATCAGTTTTTTTCTGGAAAGTAAAGTTGGTCCTTCAAAGGGCAATTCTTGAATCATTTGCTATACCTCATAGGGGAGGACAGAGACCTGTGGTCATGCCCCCCTTCTCATGGCCACCCCGATGCCATGACCTTTGTTCACTGCATCAGCAGAGTCCAAGGTGGCTTGCAAGGCCACACACGACATTAACTTGTGCTCCTCCACAACCACCGTGAACTCGGGTTTGGTATCTGGAGGGATGAACTCTGTGAGCTTTGAGAGAGAAGAGTCTGTATTGTAGGAGTACATGCTCGCTGGGACTTGCTGGTTGGCTATGTGCAACTGCCACCCTCCAGTCAAATAAACTTTCCTACCATACAAATCTAGTTTTTTCGCCTCTGTTTTTAGGCAAGGGCTTTTGAAACCCCTGCCTTTCCCGGTGGCTGCTTGCATCGATGATCAAAGATGGGTGACTGAAAAGGTGTTCATTCCCCACAGAGGGGACAAAATAATGCCTTTCATTTTTCATTTTTCCTCGTCATGGGCTGGGCTGATGCTGGGGTCTGCTACAAGTTCTTGGCAGTCTGGGCAATGGTATTTATGAGAGGTAACACCACCGTCATTGGACCTGATGAAGACAAAATATTTGTCATCCTGTCAGCCTCATCTTTAACCTCCTCTGCCTGCACCCTCAAGCCCTGGGTTACCTGCCAGAGCAGCTGTTGGAAGGCCCAGCAGTTTCTCAAGATCAGGGAAGCAGAAGAGCCAACAACCATTTAATCTGGAGACAAAAATGAGGAGGTGCCCACACGCACCATGTGGCCCATATCCATGGCTACCAACAGGTCTGGTGCTCTTGCCTGTCAGTGCAGTGGAAGCCACTGCTATGGCTGCTCCTGCACCACTGAGCCCACAGATGGCAGTACTGAACCCTGCACCAGTGGAAGAGGGGAAGAAGGAGCCATC
Organism: Carettochelys insculpta; assembly: GCF_033958435.1. NCBI lineage: Eukaryota > Metazoa > Chordata > Testudines > Carettochelyidae > Carettochelys > Carettochelys insculpta. The sequence goes on from NC_134137.1 coordinate 222,592,965, forward strand.
TGTGATAACCCCATTTGGATCCCTCCAGGTCCTGTAGGTGCTGGTGTGGTCAGCACCATAGAACATGAAGAAGCAGCAAACCCACCAGATCTGATGATGGTACCAGCACTGAGGGGGTCAGCGGGAAGGAGACTGAAGGTGCTTACAGGGAAACGTCCACGGGGAGTAGCTGCTCCAATGACAGAGCCTATGGTGGGGCTCCTCGCAAAGCCAACAGCGCCGAACATGGTACTGGGGGAGCTCCCAATGCTGCCAGCAGCGACAGGGCTTGGGATTGAGGCTGGATGACATGTCCCAGCTCTCATGAAATGTCCACAAGTCCAAAAGGGCCATTGTGGCACCAACTGCCAGTCTGGCGACCACTGCCCCTGTGCTAAGTGCTGACTCTGACAGGAGGAAGTGCAAATAGTCCAACTCCTGCCCAAACCAGAGAAGTAGGACAGACTCCAACTCAGATGCCTCTAATGCCAAAGATCGAGGTGACGCCCGAGACAAGGGCCCATGCATTGGCACCAGCTGGGATAGCACCCACATCAGCACCATAGTCACAAGTGGTGCCAGGGGAGTAGGTGGCCAGGCCACCTTGGCAGGTTTGCTTCAGGCTGGAGGATGACTTAACACCTGCCTCGGGGACATTTTTTCGGCAGCAAGAATGGTGACATGATTTGGAAAAGGCTCTGCACTGCTCTGAATGCCTTTAGCATTGATGGCAGCTCTGGAGAACAGGGACTGGACCTCCTCACTGGCATCGATGCTTGGCCTTCCAAGGTTTACCCATGGCATGTCTTGCCTGACACCGCCTGGGGATCCTCTCTCCACTTCGACACTGTAGGAGAGCAGCCCCTGTTGTGCCTCCTCTTTTTGTGAGGCAATGGGGACTGAGACTTGCGTCTCCTGGATGGATGAGGTGGCAGCCCTTCACTGTGGTGCTGGGCTCCCTTCTCCTTTGATGACACCACAGCTGAGCTCAGCACCAGTGAAAGCTACACTAAAGAAGGTGTGCTCAGCTCAGTGGACAGGGAGTTCTCAGGCTGAAGAGCTGCTTCCATCAACAAGACCTTGAGGTGCTGTGCCCTGTCCTTCGTGGTGCTTGGTTTGAAGATCCTGCAAATCAGGCAGCGGTTCCACCAGTGGTTCTTGGCCAAACACTTTAAGCAGGTGCATTTCAGATCACTTTTTGGCATGAACACTCCACCATCTCCACAGGACTTGAAGCCTGGGGACTTTGGCATGTCCTGGCACCAAGGCCTCAAGGAGGGGGAACAGCGTCCCTACTTAGGCCTGACGAGCTACTTTACTAAGAACAATTACAACTATTGAACTAACTGAACTATTGAAACTATTTTAAACTATTAACAACTAATTAGAACTACCTACAGATGAGGACTAAGTGCTACCAACCACAGATATGAGTGCTCGCAGGAGCAAAGGGGAGTTCTAGCCACTGACACCATGCAAGAAGGAACTGAGCAGGGCAGGTAGTGCTTATATTGGGCACTATATTAGTGCCACTCCAGGGGGCATCACACTGATGCGGCAGCTACTGCCTTGGGGAAAATTTTCCAGCAACTGTGCATCCACGAACGTGCACACCTACATTGGCATGCACATGAGCAATCACTCAAAGAAGAAGGATTCTTCCATCAAGCTAGCTATTACCTCTCTGAGAAGTGAATTACATACATAAACAACTACTCTCCTTCCACTGATGTCGGAAGCATCTACTCTACAGCACTAGAGTGACAAAGCTACAACACTAACTGCTACTGTTTCAGCTGCAGTGCAGGCACACTCTTAATTTGTGAGATGCCTTAGTGCCACCAGCATGGGCCTTCAGAATTTGTGTTGCAGCTAGCACATATATGAACACTACCAAACTTCTTGCAGAACTGCTCATACTGGATCAGGCCCATCAAAAATTATACACGGGTTTGATTATAGCTTAAACTACAGACAAGAAATGAGAACAAGCCTCAGTGTTTTGACTGGTTACAGCTAGTCTGGTGTAGAAAAACTTGGAGAACATACCAGTTATTTATTTATTTATTTATTACTTAGTTATTATTGTGAAATTACTAGTTATTACATTTATATAATATATTGCCTTTCAGAGAGTGTCTTTCTCAACCAACTCTAAAACAAAGCACACATTGTGTAGAGAGAAAAATTCCCTTTAAGTGGGATCTGTGTTTAGTGTAATAGGCAGATTTACCAAGGGTTGCTTGGGTCCTTAACTCAACTGGGGGTCGTTGAGTTTTTTCTTTTTAAATAAAAGAAAATGTACATGCTTTATTTAAATTATTGTATTTTTTCTAAAACACGGTATTTTGTTAATTTTTATATTCAATTTCTTAAAAAAAGGGATTGTTAAATTTTTTCCTTTTAATTTTTAGTACATTTTTAGTAAATCTTTTCTTCATCCCTATATACTCTTAATATTTGCTATATTTTAACAAAAAGAGGGTAATAGTCAATTTGGTTTCCAACATTTTATTTTTAGTCTTAACTGTGGCAAAACAGAGCACGACTAATTTTCTTCTGTTGTATCTCTTTTCTGCAAATTTACTAAGAAGCAATTTCATTCCAGGCTCATCCTATTTTTTTTTTCTGGCTCACCTTCATTCCGTCTCTTTCAATATTCACTCAGTTATGCCAGTTTTGAAGGCTGTACTGGATTTTGTGATTCAGTCTTTTCTGTTTGGTTTTGTGAGAAGCAATCCCTTTTCAGGCACATCCCAGTCTCCTGGCACAACGACACCCTTACATTGCTTTAAGTTAATATAAGAGGAAGCTACGCATCAAATTTGGTGGTCTTAGCTCTTCCCATTTAGGGGTAGTTCTTCCCATTTCGGAGAAGTTCTTGATCAAATAAACTCTCAAAAATATACAGTAGAAGAAATCAACAATCAGCGTTCAGCTTAAACCTTCTCCTGGAATTTGACTGCTCATAGGGTGCATCCCTCCAGAATGCTCAACTCAAGCCGACTACCCGTTCTCTACACATACATTTTCACTTGTTTTTGTGAACTGGAAGCTCTCACGTAAAGCTTTCAATAGATTCATTACCTGCAAATAGTGCGGAGTGCTTCAAATAAACACTGCCTGCTTGTTAACAGACCCCTCCCATACTATTTTGCCACTTGAGATTTTTGGGACCTTAAATATGATTACGAATTTGAGTACTCAATGCCTCCCATAAGGAAGAAAAATATACATCAGTCCCAGAGTATTGTTGGGGAAGTGATTTGACCAAGGCTACATATCAATCTGCAGTAGAAACTAGGTCCCTGAATATCAAGGTTTTTTACTTTAATCCACTAAATTCATTTCTTCACCCCCCACTTTCCTTCATCAGCTCTGATTAAAAGGATCTGGAAGTGTCACCTCACAACAAAGGCCTTCCTTCTAAGTTATTCCTGACTGGAAGTCCTGCTTCCCCCAAAACAGTATCCACTCAGCCGATATTGTTGTCTAATCTATTATACTCAGTAAATTCAATGCTAAAGCAATGGGACAGAAAGGACAGTTTTATGACGGGTAAAGTGAAAAACAAGGAATCATATGGCCTAACTTCTATTCCCAGCTCTGTCACAGACTTGCTACACGATTGCAGGAAAGTCTGCGTCTCAGTTTACTGTGAAATGGGGAGAACTCACTGAGTGATTAACTTCAAGCTTAACCCATTATTCAAAAAGCACACTGAAGCTCTCAAGTGAAAGATGCTAAGCATAAAGGATTGATTACAAGAGGGGACTCTGGGGTTAGATGCCATTAGTCAGTATTCTGAACCCTGACGATTCCAAATAGGAGGTAAAACTGATTTCCAAACCACTTCAGTTCTGTGAACTAGCACTAGTAAACTGCCAGTTCCAGAGCTTTTAAACACAAGACTAACAGTATGCCATTCACAATGAAGCAATGTGAGATGATTATGAAGACTCTTCCTCCTAGATAAAAACGTCTGAAATCAATAAACTTCCTATAGTCTGAGTTGAGGGTGATTCCCATATGCTGGAAAAGGCAGAAAACTGAACCTGATGTAGGAGCCGGTGGAAAAACGAGAATATAATTTAGCAGCGCCTACCAGCAATAACCATGCTAGCCCCTGTTCACAATAAGGGATGTCTTGTGCCTCTTCTTACAAAAAGATTTGCAACAAGATCTGGCCTGGCTTCTTTCGTGTTGTTCGTCTCAGAGTTAATGAACTGACTGAAATATTATCAAAGTATGCATTTTTAAAGTAAATGACACTTCTCTGACAAATAATGTTCCTGCTTTATTAGCCAATACCACTGTTTTCAAAAGTGGTTGCCAGTAAAATGTCAATTGATACATACAATAAGAAATAACCATATTATGTCAAAAATATCACTGTGTGATAGCTGTAGGAAAATGCTGATTACCATATATGCTGGATGTGATTCTACTCTCACATCATGTCTATGCTCAAGTAGAAAAACAGACTTCAGTGAAGGACGTGACCCTTAATTTATTCCTCAGCATACCCCTTTATCAGGCCAGTAGAGAATGCTGTGCACTGCATGAAGCACTATTAAATAAAGAGTGCAGGTTGAACCTCTCTAGTCCAGCACCCTCAGGACCTGAAAGGTGCCAAATGAGAGAATTTGCTGAACCACAGGAGGTCAATATTGTTTGGCACATTACCAACACATCCATAGCTCACCAGGCTCTTAGAAGATATTTAGGGATACAGAAGGGGTACAGTTAATGCACCTCTGAGTGGTGGGGAAACTGACCAGTGCCGCCGCACTGGTCATTTTCCCATCTCCCGACATGGTGGCACTTGAGATGCTGCCCCTGACAGTAGCAGAGAAACTCCTCTTGTTGGGGTGGCAACCTGACTCTCCCTGCTCCTGTTAGTGGCAGCAGCCATGAGTCAGAGTCTCAGCCGCCTTCACTAACAGGAGCACAGAAACTGACCAAGGCAGCTGTTTCTCAGCACTTCAAGGGGAGGGGAGCTGGGAGCCAGCCTACTGACCGGCTGGCTCCCAGCTCTCCTTCATTCACTGCTGCCCTGGTCAGTTTCCCGGCTCTGCAAGCAGAGGGGAGCCAGGCTGCCAACTGGTTACTGCCTCCCCTCCATTTGCTGGAGCCAGGAAAGTGACCAGGGCTGCTGCCCTGGTCAGTTTCCTGGCTCCCCCGAGTTTTCCAAAATTTGACTTATTTGGGGGTTGTGGGAACACAGCCCCCATGTAAGTCAGGGGTCTACTGTATATTAGAGGTAAGTAACAGCACAGAACACTGTGAACCAGAATCGATGACTGTAAACAAACTTTATGGAACCATGGGAAACTTGGCCATACCCATGAAAAGTGGTCATCCGGCTAACTAAAATCGTGCTGGATTACAGATATTGTTGGACAAGAGAGTTGCAGATGAGCGATGTTCAACCTGTAGTATCTATTTGCTTCATCATCTTTCACCTTTCCAGTCTCTGCTGTGAAAGTGTAGTGGCTAGAAATGCCTTATCTTTCAGGAATGAACACCAAACTTCAATTACCTCCTCATTCTATTTGTTGACGTCAAAGACACTAGCACATAATCATGCTGCACTGCAAATTTATTATTTATACACAAGCTCTCAAACATTATAAGGAGGAGTGAATTGGTAGCACTCCCATGATCTTGTAAGTGCAGAAGAGCTCATGTAGGCTCTAAATACCAAAACTGAAGAAGCCAGTGAATAGCTCCAACGCCAGTGAAGACTATGGGCCCTCTTGAACAAAGACTTTTGGCAAGTTAGGTATTTCTTTTTGTCCCTTATGAGTCATTGTCAGCATCACCACATTCATTGTTTTAATTCTTGATACTTGTCTTCCCATGTGAGGCAGAACTGCTGGAAAGCTACAGCAACGTAAGCCTCACCTGGCTTGCAGTGCAGCCTCACGTCAAGTAATATCTTCTACTCACAATCACAGTAGCTGGGTCTACATTACAGAGTTCTGGCCACAGAAGAGGCCTTCTGTTGATTAAACTAGGGAGTGTCCACACTACAAATGTGTTGTATTGAAAATCTGTTGACAGAACACAGCAGTTTTCCCAGCAGAGCTCTGCCTTGAACGTACAAGCCATAATGCCCCTGTCGACAGAGTCTGCTGACCAAAAATAGTGTAGATGCTCCAGGGGGGCCTCTGTCAACAGAGGGGGTTTCTGGTTCACCAGGCTTCCTTGTTTGCAGAGCTTCCAGTTGGCTGTTCTGTCAACAGAAGGCTGGGCAGTCTGGCTGCTCTCTGTTGACACAGGGTGTTGAGAAGGGGAGCCCATATTTGGTCTGAATGTGTTCTGCAGACAGAGCTTCTGTCAGGAAATATCTGTTGACAGTGACGTGTTGACAGAACTCTGTAGTGTACACACAACTAATATTTCTTACTTATATCCTACATGATAGGTTGACTTGCACTGATGAAGAGATGGAAACTAAGGATCTATTACTAAGGGCATTGGTGGAAGAGGGGGAAATTTAAGGGATGTTCAGCTCCAATCTAGTCCAGGGACCATACCAAAAACCTGTGATCAAAATACTTCAGCATACTGGAAAATTTGGAAACTTCTTTGCACCTGAACTTGTCAGCTCAGGCACAACTCTGCTCTTATATTTTCTTATCCTGTACTTCAAATCCCAACCCTGATCATGCTTAGCAGTGTACACTACTGGTTTCCAAATTACTGCTCATATCCAGTTGCCATTTCCACCTGCCCATTATAGACCTGGACATGTTCCACAAATAGAAAGAATTCAAATATTTTCCTGTAGACCCCTGCTTAGGATTTCATTATTAATTATATCTCAAGGTTATTCAGTTAAAATACAAACTTTTTTTATTTAAACATTTATATTAAGCTGCTGAGATCTCTAGCAGCTTAGAAGCATTACTTCTGTGTAAGAGAATAAGCCTCTTACATTTTGCACACAGGCCTCTCATCTAAAATGAAAGATTTTAGAAATACATTGAAATGTAACACCTATTTAAATGATGCTTTTTAAACTGGGGATTCAAAGGCTGATCATGCAGACATCCCCTAGTTATTCAGCCCACTGATCTCAGTCTCTTTCTGGAGCTACCATTAACACTGAGCTAGTGTAGGAGCAGCACCACCACCACTTCTAGTTACTCTAGTTCAAAACAGATCCATGAGGAGCTAAATTACAGTATATATTTGTAGTGGCAAAGTCTCATTTTGGGTGTTGGCTATGGTCAAATTATTTCCAGGTTCTTATACTTAAGTGCAAAGTGGAAACAAAAGCTTGGATATGAGCACCCCAAATTTTGGCAGAAGGTTGGCTCCAACCCATCACCAGACAATTCATCTCAAAGCTTTTACTTCCAGGGTATGTCTGCACAGCAGTCTTATTTCAATAGCTATTCTGGAATAGTTAATTGCAAAATAACACTGCTACACACAGAAGCTGCGTCTACACTCGTCTCCTCCTTTCGGAGGGGGCACGGTAAGGATTTCCTGGACTTCGAAAGCCCCTTCCTCCTATTTGGTTTTAGGAAAAAGGGGATTTCGAAGTCCAGCGGGTCCTCTCAAAAGGCCCCCCATCTACAATCGGCAGCATGCATTCCAAAAGTGGCACTTTCAAAAGGCGTGTGGCTGCCATTATGCTAACGAGGCACTGCATATTCATGTCAGTGCCTCATTAGCATCTTCTGAACTGCCTCATTATCATGCCCCTTCCAAAAGGAGGGTGCTAGTGTAGACATAGGCAAAATGCAGTTTGAAATAGCTGAATGCTATTTTGAAATACAGTATCTATTCACATAGACCCTATTTCAAAATAGAGTCATTGGATGCACTATACCTTAATTTGATGTAGGCTCTATTCCCTGTCTTAACAGCCCCTATTATGAAATAGCTATTTCAAAATAGGCACCATTCCTCATGCAAAGAGATTTACCGATATCAAAATAAGCCAACTACTATTCTGAAATCATTTCAAAATAGCAGTTATGTTGTGTAGATGCTAGGATAGTTATTTCAAAATAATGGCTATTATTTTGAATTAACTTTCCTGTGTAGGCCTACTCCCACTGAATAATAAATCCAAATATCTGGAATTAATTGCCAGAAAACTGCATATAACACACTTATATTAACATCACTGATGATAAACCAGGTTAGATATGTCATCCAACTGTCAAGGATGGCAGTTTTCAGGATAATGAAATTGTTTCAGCCAGTGATGCTTTGTGATAGACCTGATGATTCCCATTTAAAAGCGATCTCTTCCTGCCAAATTCTGGGCTTTGATGTGGCATGCAATTCTTTCTTATCTTCTGGACAGCTGGGCAAATACTGTTCTTAGATAGACTAGTGTAAATCCAGAACACCAGCAACATAAAAGTCCATGGATTTACTACTGACTTACAACAACATGAAGGAGATTAATTTGGCCCCCTGGGCCAGATTCATCTTTGGTATACATTAGTATGAACTAATTTATTCCAGGAATCAATGCAATCCAAAGGGTGAAATTTTCAAAAAGCTACATCTTACGTTGTACCTACAAAGCTATGCAAGTCAAATTACACCAGACAAACATCTTACCCAAGATGACTGGTACCATTGCTGTATATTTTGGCTGCACAGTTGGGAGCTGATGTTTAAACCCCCCCTTTTTTTTTTTAATCGCACCCTCCTAGCTGAACTTTGCATGAACACTCTATTCTACTTCTATACATCTGACGCTGACATACAGAAAAGATTAATTTTTCAAGCCAACTTTCTATTTCATGGCTAAACCTATCCAATTGCTTGAGTGACTGCACAGACTAACGATTTACACCATCTGCAAGGACAGTTGCAAAAGTGCCTAGGCTTGCCAGCGGGACACGCACATTTTTGCACCGGCCACAGAAACACTAAACAATTTTGAGGACAGCTTAAGCCCTGTTACCACTTGAAACATCAAAAATAGTTCCATGCCACATTTTCAGCAGGACAGCCCAAAAAGCCACCTCACTTTTGAGACAGATAACTGTTCTATAAGTGTACTGACCCCTTTCTTTGATTTATTAAAGCAATGAAACCCAAAGTACTGTGGTCTTCAGTGTGATTACACAATGTCTTATATTGGCTTAGATGTGATCAGGGCAAAAGCTTGCATCATTGTAACCACCCAATCAGTATGATGGCCTTGAATTACACCAAGGGTAGAGTATTGTTACTGACCTGAAATAATAATATATGTAGCACATACATAGAGAATTACGTCTTTAACAATCTGTACAAATATTAACTAATGAATTGGAGCTAATTAAATGGAAACACTGAATAAGTAAATAAGTTTTATGTCTTCAAATGAGGGGAAACAATGGGACTTTTTTGTTTTTAAAGAAAGAAATGCATGGGTCTTGATTCAGTGATGGTGAATTAGGAGCGAAGCTTTTGAAGTCAGCAGCATTCTACTTGGGTAAAACCAGTGTAAGTTAGACCAGAAGGAGTTCCCTAGACCATACACATAAAAAATTCCATAAGAATGCCACCTGGCATGCGGGTAGGTCCCTTAAGAAAGCCAATATCTCTAAAGTGATCTAAAAACAGAGACATAATGCTACATCATAACCTCTGCTCTCACCTGCCCACTGAAGGGAAAGGTCACCCATGTATACGGCATTTTAATGTCAGGAAGTTAAAGCAGGATAGCCATTTTTGGCACCACTTGCTTAGACCTCATCTCATGTGCTAGGGTCTGAATTTTTAATAGACAAGTTATAAACCTGTGAAAATAGGGACTTACAATGGAATGACTGACAGACCCTTAACTTCAGTAGTACACCCGGCGCCAATAATAGACAAAACTGCCCCATTTCACAGCACAGAGAAAGGCTAGAATTCAGCTGTTATCAGAGATAATAATAAACTTCTGCTGGTGACTCAGGCTCTCGGTTTCAGATTTACATTCCCACCAGCAGTAAGAGTTTTTAAGTCAAACAATTTTATATAAAAATGCAACAAACAACATTTATGTTACCAACAGCATTTGTTCCCACTGCTTTTGCCCTAAAACATTGCACAATTCTCCTCCCATCCTCCTTCTCCTCCTCCCTTTTCCCTTCTCGCTCAACTGCCCTGCCTGCGCCACCAGAACTGCAAACTGCCTGGATACTTGGACTCTCACGCATCCGAGATTAAACCCAGACGTGCCTATGGCACAAGGCCCAGCCCCAGCCCAATGCCAACGGCCAAACTGCTGTGATACTAAGTTATTAACACGAAGCTCTGCAAGCCTCAATTCCCCTGCACCATAGTTCAGGCTGTGTGGCAGCTCTCAGTTTAATTACTCTAGAGAGAGAGAGGGAAAAAAAGGTCTACAGTATTCCCATTATTTTTTCTTCAACATGGTTTTCACAGCACTGTTTAAACCACATTAAAAAAAACAACAAAACAAACAAACTATGGTTCAACATTTATATCTGAACTCCTTAGAGGTTTTTTTCCCAATTACAAGTCATAGTCAGAAATGCAGAAAGTAAGCACCAATGAGGGTTGCCTTTTATGTAACACATATTGGAGAAAATATCTGGACTATCAGAGGTGAAAGGTCTAGCTGTGTTGCTACCTGAAATTCTAAAAATCATTTGTCTCCCCCAAACTGAAGATACAGAGACAGAAAAGCTGTAAAGTAAACTTTCTCACACAGAACTCATCCATCTCTGAGCTCGTCTCTTGCCCAGAACAAAGCACCCTTTAAGAATCACAATTGATGTATTTAAATGCATCTGCCCACTTATTTTATTTATTTATTTATTTATTTATTCAGTCTCTCAGGAACAGCTTTTAACACATTTGGATTTTTTGTCATAAAATATTCTATTTATTTCCCAGCAGCTGGTGTCAAAAAAGTTGTTGTTTTCTTTAAATATTACTCTTAAATAAATAAAATCTGTTTTCATACCATGTAAAATTAGTTTTGCCTGCTGTGAGTTTGTGGCATTACGAAGTGATCATTTTTTCCATGAATTATTTAAAGTGAGGACACGGACACACACACACACACGTGCTAATCTGTTGTCATGCTCAACTCTGGTGCTATATACCTCCTTTGGAGTTAGCAGCTACAGACGATGGACCTGCTGTTTCACAGGAGGTGAATTCTTCTTTGCTCCCAGGTGTCCATCGTGAAGTTTTTTAGTGGGACAAAAATATAAAAATAAAAATAAACCTCTTTAGCTCATGGCACTGTTGATATTTTAAACAACTCTCTCCTCTTTGCACAGACTGGGTATCGCTTCTAAACTGGCCCTGGATAGCATTTAACTCATTTTATTTATTCTTTGTTGAAATCTCTAGTTTGACAGTCTCTCTCTCTCTCATGAAAAACTATTGGCATTGTTAGCAATTCCTCAGGAGTCTTCAGATTACCCTGTCTTTCAGCACTAATAGAACTGCGTAGCTGTAATTATTCTCACTTTTTATTCTGACTGTCGTTTTGGAAGGGGGCGAGGGATGGGGATTTAATGAATCACTCAAGCTCCCCAAGGCACAGGAAGGTACCATGCTAGATCTACTATGAGCTTTTAAAGTGGAGGGCTTTAATGAATTAATAGCGAAACTGCTAATGAACAAAATACAGTTAATCAAAATGATAATAAACTAGAGGGTGAAAAATGAGGCAGGGACTAAAGATTTATTTTCAACTTGTTTCATTACATATTTTAATATATGTATGCTAGAGTGGAAGGGAAGGGAAACGCCTTTACAAAAATGGAGTATTTTATATCATGCTTAAAGGTATACTCCTTAGACAGCCCAGTCCAATAGTAAGAGAATGGATTTGGGTATCAGGAATATTATATCTGGACTCATAACTACACGGACAAATCATTTAACTTTTCTGTGCTTCAGATTCTCCCACCCATAAATTATCATAATTAAAAATATTTTATCACAGTCATGCCCAGACTATCCAATCAAAAATAGGAGTCTTTGTGCTAGGCACTATACAAAAAAACATACAAAGAAATGGTCTTTGCCCTCAGTGGGATAATAATATTCAGCTACCTCACAAGAGTACTTTGGGGGAGACTGGTTCTTGCTCTACAGTGCTTTGGAGAAGAAAGGGGTCTGCTTCATGTTTATTACGTTGATGGTTATTTTAAAGTAAAGTGGGCTGACAGTAAAGCAAAAGACACTTTTTTAAAAAGTTCTTTTTTGTCAATTTCCCCCAGAAGGAGGAAAAGATGAGTCCAAACCAAAATCCTCAATCTTAATGCACCTTTATTTTGGGGCAAAGTTTGAACCAGATCCTAACTTGTTGGCTCAGGCCTATTTCTAGGAGAAAACTGTGGGCTGAAAGCACTAAAATAATGTTCATATCATGATGTCCTTCCAGCACAGAGCAAACACGTCTGTCATTAATAAAATCAGGATCAGGACAGACTGTAACCACCACTGTTCCATATGCCATTATATGTACCACTGAGCATTAGTCTTTTCCAATATATTTTTCTTAAGTAGACAGGTTCTCAGTATTATATTTTCCCCCATCATTGCCAGCCCATGATTTGCTAAATCCTGTCACGATGTAGTGATACACAAATTTATGCATACATACTTAGTAAATTTAAAGTAAAAATATGTAACTCAGCACCACATCATGCCCTCTCATGTAACACCCTGTGATGTGGTCAAAGTAAAATAGAAAACTCTACAAAATCTTTCCTGTGGTGACTCCAGGATGCCTTCCTGACAAAAGAAAGACTGTGAGAAACATTTCATGGCCAACAGAGAAGACAGGGAGTATGAGCCTCCAAATATCTCAAGGACTCTTGGGAAATCATACAGATTTCAAGCTGTGCAAGTGGAGAGTTTGGACATTTACATTAGACTCCAACCTTCCTCCCCCACAGCAACACAGCTGCTTTAAAACACCTGCTGTACTCGTGCCTAGGACTACAAAACTCCGAGGAATTTCTCTATAGATTCCTAAACAACAAAAGAATCTGTCCTTCAGAGGACAAATCAGTAGTTTCATGCTGAGCATACTACATGATGAAACGGGACTTTGAGAGTTAGATGGTGTTCTCTGAACAGCCATGTAATATATACACAATCAGTAATGATCACAGTTGTGTTTTTAATAGCAAGTAAACAATGACTGGAGGCACACCCCCAATCAAGGCACAGGGTAAGTTTCAGAACCAGCATTAACCTTCATGAGAAAATTCTACAGGAAATTCGTTAATTAGAATGGCTAACACACTATCTATCCAGGACTCTACTTACTCTTCTCTTACTGAACAATACCAGCTGGGTCTTTTACACATTTCACTCGTGCACACTTAGGAGTAAAAACTATGAACTGGCTCTCAGGGTCATGACATTAACTACAACACTTTAATTGTGGCATTTACAAAAAATTGAAACAAAACAAAAAACCTCAAGCATGCTTCAAAAATATTGTTATTAAGCTAGATGCTAAATAGAACCACGCACAATTCCACTGACATCAGTGAAGTTGCACCCACATATGCCAAGGCTGAATTTATTGATAAAGAATCAAAGGATAGGAATATAATTAATGCCAGTCAACATGATTTTATGGAAAATAGGTCTTGTCAAACAAACCTGATTTCATTCTTTCATGAGATTACAAGTTTGGTTGATAATGGTAACTGGGAAGATGTGATATACTTAGACTTTTGTGAGGGGTTGACTTAGCAATGCACGACATTCTAATTAAAAATTAGCATTACATTGTATACATAAAGCACACGTTAAATCAGTTAAAACTGGCTAACTGACAGATCTCAAAGTAAGTGACAATGGGGAGCTATCATCAAATGGGGACGTGAGGTGTTTTGGGGATCCATATTAGCTCCAACTCTATTTAACATTTTAATAAATAATTTTGGATATAAATATAAAATTCCTACTTATAAAACTTGCAAATGACAAAGATTGGTGGTAATGAAGATAAGACAGTCATACAGAGCAACCTAGATAGTTTGGCAAAAACAGTCAAATAAAATGTGGGGGTTTTTTTTGTTTTTTTGTTTTTTGTTTTTTTTTTTTACAGTCCAATGTAGTACCTTTCACATAGCTTCACAATCCAGATTAAGACAGAAACTGGATATAAAGCCCAAATCGAGCAACAAAGGATTACGGAACTATTCTAAGTTTAACCGGCCTCATCCTGTCATACCTGCAGTAAATCCACTAGCTGGAGGAGTATTAGAGAGGTAGCCAAGTTAGTCTGTATCTTCAAAAACAACAATAAGTCTTGTAGCACCTTATAGACTAAGATATTTTAGAGCATAAGCTTTCGTGGGCAAAGACCCACTTCGTCAGATGCATGAGTGGCCATGAGATGCACATGACAAAGCGGGTCTTTGCCCATGAAACCTTATGCTCCAAAATATCTGTTAGTCTATAAGGTGCCACAGGACTTCTTCTTGTAGCTGAAGTAGAATTTGTAAAAGTCAGGAGAGCAGCTCATTTGGGGACAGACCATGAAAGACAGCAGACCCAATCAACTGATGGCAGAATCTCCCCCACAATTGCCACCCAAAGGCTTCTCCCTGATGAAAGGGAAGGTCTGTTGCAGGAATAGTCTGAGATTGAATAATTCCCCTCTGATATGATCCCTGGACTTCATAGTTACAGGCTGAAATTCTCTAGTTCAGTGCTCTGTCATCCAGCAATTTACATAATCTGGAATGATTTTAGTCAGCTAGATGACCACATATTGTGGGTGTAGCCAAGTTTCCCACAGTCCCATAAAGTTTGTTTACAGCCACCAGCCCCTGGCTTTCAGTATTCTGTGTTATTTAACTATAATTTTCCCCTAAATGTCTTCTAAAAGCCCAGTAAGCAGTGGAAGTATTGGTAAAGCTGCTAAGACAAGATTGACCTCCTGGGGTCCACCAAATTCTCTCATTCAGCAATGGTTAGGAATTGAGCATGCTGGACTAGAAAGGTTCGACCTGTACTGTTACTTTTTGTTTGGACTCCCCTAGCAGGTGAAAAACCTATGTACAGAGCTGACCCAGGAGGCTGAGCCATACCACAGGTGGAGACAATGGCTACCCTGCCACCACAAGGAGGTGCCTTGAGGCGAGCTGATGGCCTTCACACTGTCTTAATTTAGATGGTGACATAAGGGAAGAGAACAGGAAGTGGCTGTCAAATCACTGACAATTTTCAAAGGACCCTAGGTTGAAGCCCAGTTGCATGGGAGGGCCTGGGCTCTCCTATCAACAGCCCCACTGCACACCACCGGCATAAACCCTACCAATTAGGGCAGGGAACAGCAACCTGCAGCTCCAAAGCCATATGAGGCTCCTCAAGGAACCACTTGCAGCTCCAAGGGCTACCGCCACTGACTCCACTTGCGGCTCCAGAGGCTGCTGCCACTTAAACAAAAATACTCAATTCTGTTTTAACGGAGGACATTGTTTAAGTGGCAGCAGCCTCCAGAGCTGCTGAGCAGTCAGCTGCGGGCGGGAGGGGGAGCAGGGGAGCCAGCAGGGCAGGGAGTCCCAGAAGAGAAAGCCATCAGGGCAGGGAGCTGCTCCACATGGGGGAAGGCAGCCTGCTAGAGAGCTGGTGGGAGGGGTGTCTGAGCCAGCCAGAGCTGCACAGCTGTGTGGAAGGGGAGTCAGCAGCAGTGGTGAAGGAGCAGTCACACTGAGTGGAGCTCTGTGGCTGAGGCAGGTAAATCCTGGGGATTGGTGGGAGGGCAGAGTTTGGGGCTGAAGGTGTTAAACTTGGGGTTGGGGGAGGCTTGCAGCTGAAGGGGTTAAACCTGGAGTTGGGGGTGTGTGTTTGCAGGATGGGGGATAAAGCTTGGGGCTGGGGGAGCAGATTTGGGGGTTGAGGCAGGTAAAGCCTGGAAATGGGGGTAACAACTTTCTAACTGTTACAAATCATTGTGTGTGTGCTGTTCTTAAAATAGGGGTGACAAAAAGTATGGTTTGACATTATTTATTAAGGACTGACTCGTATTCATATACATTGCGGCTCTTGAAGTATTGATTTTGTAATCAAATTTGAAAAAAAAAAAAGGCTCTTCTCGCTATTTTGGTTGTAGACCCCTGCACTAGGGTCTATCACAGGATCCAAATAAAAAAAATCAGATTTGAATCTGATTTTAAAGCATTCAGTAGTTTAGGGTTGTTTGGACCTGAAGTTTTGGTAGAGAAGCCATTTAAATAAACCATATTAAAATGAAATACAGTCACTTAATCAGAGCAACCATTGTTCAGGGTAAAATTCACCATACTTTGCCCTCCAGTCAATCCATGCTCGAGGGTTCCATAATTGGACAAAGCTTGGAAGAAGTAAAACCCATAAACTCTCTTTCATACAACCGTGTCTTTTGTGTGATCATCATTTGCTATAATCGCTCAACAACAAGACTATCACCAAGTTACATAAAACACAACCTTCATTACTGGGAGATTCACAGTTTTACAGAGTTTAAGGCCAGAAGGGAGTGTTAGACCTAGATCAAGTTTGAGCTGTCTACCAGAGGCCATTACGTTTAACCCTTTGTTAAGTCTAAGAGTTTATGTTTGATTTAAGCATACCTTCCAGAAAGAGATTCTGGCTTGATCTGAAGATATCAGAGATGTTAGTTTGTTCCAGTGGTTAATCACCATGGCCGTTTCTACACATGCCACTTGTTCTGAAACCGACATGCTAATG
The DNA here is from genome assembly GCF_033958435.1 of Carettochelys insculpta. Lineage (NCBI taxonomy): Eukaryota > Metazoa > Chordata > Testudines > Carettochelyidae > Carettochelys > Carettochelys insculpta. The sequence continues at coordinate 222,609,639 of NC_134137.1, forward strand.
ATTGGCCTGGAAAATGCCAGTGACGTGCCAATGTAAATTTCTGGCTCCTCATTAGCATACAGTCACATGATTCTGAATCCAGAACAAGCTCTTCCGGACTCCAAAACAGCATGTAGAAGTGCAGCCCCCAGGGGTTTGTGCTGTGTTTAATCTTTTTTTAGTTGTGGTTCATGGGGAATAAACACCACCTGAATTTTAATTTGAGTTTTAGGTTTGAATGCACCCATAAAACTGTGAAACTATAGTGTGTGAGCTCCAAACAAAAAAATCAGTTCAGATACAAACTTCTGTCAACACCCCGCATTTCACAAAAAGCGGTAATGGGATTTTAAATGGCCACATACTGTAAGGACCTCAGGTTTTAGGCATCATCTGGAAGATAGAGCCTGCACAAGTACACTGTACCTTCACATCCGGCTGGGCCTTGTTTCAGAACTCTCTTTGAAAGAAAGGCACCACCTCCAAAAGCATCACCTCCATAGTCACCCTGTAGTATATGTATCTTCCAGGCGGCTTGCTCGCTCTAAGGCTTGCTCTAATTAGGTAGGTAAGTTGATTGTAGATACTCAAGTCTAGCTGTATCAATTGTGTGTCTAGAATCAACTTACCTGCAATCAACTTACCTGGACGTCTTCATAGAGGGAGGTCAATGGGAGAAACTGTCCCATCAACCTCCCTTAATTCTTGTTATATTGAGGAGTACAGGGGTCGACTGACAACACCAGATAGTTCGATTTTGTGCTTCTCTACCAGATACATGAAACTGAACTCCAAAAGAACGACCCTGACTGGGCTGATGTTCCACATACTCTAGACATCCCCCAAGTCTGGGCCAGACCCAACTCAGCTCAGGTTAGGAAAATTAACAAGATCACAACCCAATGTGGCAGGACTGCTGGCATGCAAAAAGTATAAAATGTTACTGATACCTAGTTTGAAATGTTTCTCTTGCCTTCTACATAAAGGTTCAGATTTTACATATAATAGACTTTTATTAAGAGTTACACATGGTCAACTGCCACTTATCTAAATACTCTGCCTGAAAACCACGATTTAAGGAGTAGGTCAGCAGTAAGAAAGGATTCTTCCTAACAGATGGAAATGTGTATTTTAAAAAAAGGAAACATTCATAGAAAACAGAGTGAGCCTTTTGTTTCTGTCACTTATTTTTCTGCTTTATTAAACAATGTTTACAGCTACTAGAATAGCAGCTACAAAGACAATTCATCTTCTCTGCATGCACTGCCTCTCCCTAATACTCAGCCTGTAGCTGCCCTGTTCTAGCCTCCTGAAAGTTACCTGCTGGCATTGCATCAATACCCCAGGACAAGAAGAAACCAAGGACTGACTTACAGAACTATTGAAAGTCTCTAATTTCGTAGGGAAGGGAACCAAACCATAAATTCAAGGCCTTGATATCTATGAGATTTGGGAATCTACAAAAAGCTACAGGAACAATGCAGTGTTTATAAAAGATGAGCCTCTGCATTTCATACGTAGAAGGTCAAATGACAGTTAGTGAACAAGACATTTCCTCAGGCTCAGTATATACAGCATCAAACAACACAAAACTTACGTGATCAAACTTTCATTTTTTCCAGGAGTAAAGATTATAGACAGAATTTTCAAATGTACCTAATTAACTTCAGAACCCAAGAGCCAGTAAAAATCAGTAGCTCTTGTGTTCATGCTCCTAAAGGCACTTAGACATTTTTTAAAATACTATTTCACATGACTTGGCCCAAAGACTACAGACTTTGTTTTTTTCCTGCAGTCCTCTGGAATAGTCAGCTGGAATCATCTGTTGAAAACAGATGATATCTCATACAATTTGTTTCTAGGGGCAACAACAGTGATGAACCTCAGTCTTTCCCATCTCCTGTTTCTTAACGTAAACATTATATGCTAATATGGAGTGGTCTAAAAGACGTCTCAGGCTATAGTGCCTGTGAAACCCTGGAAAGACTTAATTTGCATGGGACTATTTCATCTAGCCGGAGTTAGCTACAGAGTCATGCCCTCAGGATACAAACATTAATCACATTTAACTCTGATGTTGTAATGCTTGTTACTTGATATGATATGGTGCTGGTGAGAGTAGGAGTTTCTAGTAGAGCTGGTCAGAAATTTTCTGATGGAATTTTTTTGTCAAAAAGAGTGACAATTGGAACATGTGTCAATTTCAGCACAGCTTAATTTTGAAAGAAAAATGGGAAAACCCCTTTTTGATGTGTTTGACAAGTTCCACATCCATCATTTCAGGATTAACTGTTTTGGTATTCCATTTTGATGCAACCTTTCAATTCCATTTTATTAAACATTATATTTTGCATTCATGTTATTTTATATTATATTATGGAAACACTGAAAAATTGAAGTTTGTACAAAACTTTTTGACTGAATAGACACAAAGTTTTTCTTTCCAAAACTATTTAAAAAAAACCATTTCATTGGGGAATTTCAATTTTTTTGGTGGTTTAGGTCTGTTTTAAAATTAAAACAGTTTCAAATCATATATTTTCCCAACAAAAAAATCTAGTTCCCACCCTGATCTGGTTTCTAGGAAACCAGATAGTAAGTGAATTACTGTTCTGTCCAGCCTGTTTTTGCAGTTTCATTTTAACTCTGTCAGATTAATCTTTTCCTCTTCATAAAACCACGATGTTTTTTCTTAGCTTGCTTTCTGATTCTTGAGTTTCACTCCAGGCAAAAACCAAAAAACAGGTCATACAGCCTTCCACATCTGTGAGTTACATGCATGGAAATAGGGGCAGGATAAATAAAATGAAAATGACAGAGATGTCTCCAGAATAGAGAGAAAATTTGCTGAGTAGATTTTTTTCTTCCTGGAAGTGTAGTGATCTTTTCAATGGAGGCTTTTAACCTACTAAACATTTCATTCAACTGACTATTTCTACTGTACACAGAACGGAAGCCATGTATGTTCTATACAGAGCACATGGACATTCTTTAATAAAAACAGCTTTCATGGTAATTACTTGTTATATTGGCCTTTAGGAACAAACACCTCTCACTTTTCACTTTCCCCATCTTTTCCACGCTAAATGCAACCATTACTTGCATGGACGTTTGCTTCCCACACAGAGCAATGGCACAGCTAGCAATGGTAAAGCCCGCTACTTTGATAAAACAGTATAATTCCACCAACAGGAAAACAAGACATTTAAACCTTTTGCTGATATTTGTTTTTGCCTTTTTTTTAAAAAACTTGGAGGGGCAAAAAGCTGAAGTACAGCAAATTAAGAAACAATTCACCAAGAAAAACAAAAAGTGTGGGGGGGACACCCAAGGAAGAAAGGGAAAATGAATAGAGGAAAAACAATTATCCCAAGCGCTAGGCAAAAGTCCGTAATATCATCTAGTCTGACAGCACAGCCATTGTTAGTGCTGCCAAGGCACTGCATGTTTGTTATATCACCCAAGGTCCTAGGAGAATAATAAACTAAGCAGATTAGACTTAGACTGATGCCTCCGTGCCACTTCTACCTTCACACAACGCACACGCTGTTCTGTATTTCTGAACACATGCAGGCAGGTAAACCCAGAAAATGGGTACTCCATGTTGTCAGGAGGGGAGAGACTGCCAACAGCCAGGGCCTGTTTATTATTTAACAGTTGGTATTGCTTGAGGCCTGGCACTGCAATAGGGCAATCTCTGTTTCAGCACAAGTAAGCCTGATTATGAGTGTGTGCGAGCCAAATCATGTTTACCATAGTCTGTGAGAATCACGGTGTCCCCATCAGACACAGAAATTCTTACAACAGCTCTTGTCCAAATGGACAGTAAGATTCCTGCAGCAGAGGTAAGGAATGGATTTTGCTTCCTATAAAAGCCAGGGAAGGATAAAGGATCAAGGAAAAAACCTATAAAAATTGTTGTGCTTTATCTCAAAGCCAGTAACCATCCCAGCCCTTCCTCCCTAGTTTTCATGGACTGCACTGAACTCCCTTTCCTTCCCTCCTTCTAGTAGCTACCAAATGTCACACAGCATCCAAACCAAAAATCAACTCTCGGCCTTAGTTCTGAGGCCAAAGGGTGCTTCTAATGAAGGCAAAGAAAAAATGTGGTAGTTTGCCCAATGAGATGTTATGACCACAAGAAGGGGACTTCACTGAAAAAGGACTTCACTTAATAGGCAAACCATTATTCCACCCCAGTGTTGGAGAAAAACAGGTTGCTGTTAGTTTGATTATGGCCACCATCTTAGCAGCCATCTTGGTTGTGAAAAGAAAAACCTGGCCTCCAATGGTGCCCCTTCACTTCCAGGCTTCTGGTGCCAAAACAGTGACAGGGCGGGAACATGGAGTGTCCAGAGCAGATATAGGGGAGTGGTTGTCACTATGAGAGGGCTCTGTGTCAGTGAGGCACAGAGGGGCAGCCTGGTGAGGGGAAAGATCATCAGGAAGATACCATCTCTTACACAAATTCGCAAAGCATGTAGGTAAGGCCTGCTCACCAGACTCTGCATCCTGAGTGAAGAGTGGAAGATGGAAGATTGAAGAATTCCAGACCCAGATACCTGTTCCTGCTATTCTCGGTATCCAGCCTTGGATGCTTCCAGCAATCAGTGCTTGTGTCCTATCAGCCAACCAGGACACAGTATAATCTTCATGTTGAATAGTAACAGAGAGTAAGCCGTGCTAGTCTATACACTATCAAAACAAAAAGCAGTCAAGTAGCACTTTAAAGACTAGCAAAATAGTTTATTAGGTGAGCTTTCGTGGGACAGACCCATTTCTTCAGACCATAGCCAGACCAGAACAGACTCAATATTTAAGACACAGAGAATCAAAAACAGTAAGCAAGGAGGACAAATCAGAAAAAGATAATCAAGGTGAGCAAATCAGAGAGTGGAGGGGTGGGGGGGAAGATCAAGAATTAGATTGAGCCAAGTATACAGACAAGCCCCTATAGTGACTCAGAAAGTTCCCATCACGATTTAAACCATGTGTTAATGTGCCGAATTTGAATATAAAAGTCAGCTCGTCCACTTCTCTTTCTAAAACGGTGCGATAATGTCTCTTCAGTAACACACATACCTTGAGGTCACTGACAGAATGCCCCATTCCATCAAAATGTTGACTAACTGGATTGTGGATCTGGAGTGTTTTGATGTCTGTTTTGTGCCTGTTGACCCTTTGTCTAAGGGAGTTGGAAGTCTGTCCAATATACAAAGCATCTGGGCATTGTTGGCACATGATGGCATATATGATGTTAGTAGAGGAGCATGAGAAAGTGCCTGTGATTCTGTGAGTAACCTGGTTAGGTCCAGTGATGGTATTTCCAGAGAAGATATGCGGACAAAGCTGGCAGTGGGCTTTGTTGCAGGGAAAGGTTCCAGGACTGGTGTTCCTGGGGTATAGGCTGTGGCTCTTAGTAAGGATCCTCATGAGGTTGGGAGGTTGTCTGTAGGAGAGAACAGGCATGTCACCCAGGGCCTTCTGGAGTGTAGCACCCTGATTAAGAATAGGTTGTAGGTCTTTAATAATTCGTTGCAGTGGTCTGAGTTGGGGGCTGTAGATGATGACCAGTGGTGTTCTGTTCTTGGCTTTTTTGGGCCGATCTTGGAGTACCTGGTCTCTGGGTATGCGTCTGGCCCTGTCTATTTGTTTTTTTTACTTCTCCTGGTGGGTAATTCAGGTTTATGAATATTTGGTAAAGTTCTTGTAGTTTGTGGTCTCTGTCAGTTGGATCAGAGCAAATGCGATTGTACCTAAGAACTTGACTGTAAACAGTGGATCTAGTAACGTGTGCAGGATGGAGACTAGAAGGGTGTAGATAAGTATAGCGATCAGTAGGTTTTTGGTACAGTGTGGTACTGATCAGGCCATCCTTGATTAGTACTGTAGTGTCCAGGAAATGTATCTCTTGCATGTTGTAATCGAGGCATTAGTTGATGGTGGGGTGCAGATTGTTAAAGCCTCTGTGGAATTCTTCTAGAGCCTCTGTACCATGGGTCCAAATCATAAAGATGTCATCAATGTATCTTAAGTAGAAGGTTGCTGTCCCACCACAAAAGACTGACTCACTACCGGTGTAGGATGAGATGGCTCAGGGGAGACACCGGCTACGTCTACACGTGAAGCCTACATCGAAGTAGCCTATTTCGATGTGGCGACATCGAAATAGGCTATTTCGATGAATAACGTCTACACGTCCTCCAGGGCTGGCAACGTTGATGTTCAACATCGACGTTGCGCAGCACCACATCGGAATAGGCGCTGCGAGGGAACGTCTACACGCCACAGTAGCACACATCAAAATAAGGGTGCCAGGCACAGCTGCAGACAGGGTCACAGGGCGGACTCAACAGCCAGCCACTCCCTTAAAGGGCCCCTCCCAGACACACTTGCACTAAACAGCACAAGATACACACAGCCGACAACGAGTTGCAGACCCTGTGCATGCAGCATGAATCCCCCGCTGCAGCAGCAGCAGCCAGAAGCCCTGAGCTAAGGGCTGCTGCCCACGGTGACCATAGAGCCCTGCAGGGGCTGGAGAGACAGCATCTCTCAACCCCCCAGCTGATGGCTGCCATGGAGGACCCCACAATTTCGACGTTGCGGGACGCGGATCGTCTACACGGTCCCTACTTCGACGTTGAACGTCGAAGTAGGGCGCTATTCCGATCCCCTCATGAGGTTAGCGACTTCGACGTCTCACCGCCTAACGTCGAAGTTAACTTCGAAATAGCGCCCGACGCATGTAGCCGTGACGGGTGCTATTTCGAAGTTAGTGCCGCTACTTCGAAGTAGCGTGCACGTGTAGACACAGCTACCAGCAGCTGGTCACTTCTGGCAGCAGGCAGCACTCCACTCCTGCTCCCAACCCTCCCACCATGGTACTGGGAAACTATTATGCTACTCTGGATAAAGGAGGAGATAGAGCAGAAGCCGAGAAGTCTTGTACCCCAAGGCTGGGAGGTCTGCTGCCACTACTATGAGAAGGTAATGTAGGGTAGCAGTGGTCGGAGACCCTCTTCTGAGGGGGATTAGACACCCATTTGTCACCCTGACATGCCCTCTCAGGAGGCATGCTGCCTGCCAGGGCCCATATCTGAGACATTACAGAGGCATCAAGGATTATTTGGCCTGCTGACTACTACCCCATACTACTCATCCATGTGGGCACTAATGATATTGCAAAGTATAACCTTGAGCAGATGAACTGTGACTACAGGGCTCTGGAAGTACAGGTGAAGGAGTTGGGAGTGCAGGTGGTCACAAGCCTTCCTGTCAAAGGTAAAGACCCAGGAAGAGACAGGTGCATCCTGGAGGTGAATGCCTGGCTGCGAGGATGGTGTCATCAGGAGTGCTTTGGCTTCCGCAATCACAGAAGGCTATTCCAAGGACTGCTAAGTGGAGCTTGGATTTACCTTTCAAGGAATGGGAAGGCTGTATCTGGATGTAGACTGGCTATCCTAGTGAGGAGGGCATTAAACTAGGTTTGATGGGAACAGGTAACCAAAACCTACAGGTAAGTGAAAAACCTGAAGACCAGGGAGCTGGGTTGTAAATGGGAGGGACCATGGGCTACAACAGCAGAGAAAAAAGAGGGACTAAGCAGAACTGAAAGGCAAAAGCAAATCAGTATCTTAGATGCCTACATACAAATGCAAGAAGTATGGGTAATAAGCAGGAAGAACTTGAAGCCCTAATAAATAAATACAACTATGACATAACTGGTATCACAGTGACTTGGTGGGATAATACACATAATTGGAATATTGGTATAGAAAAGTAGAGCTTACACAGGAGAATAGGCAGGGTAAACAGGGAGGAGGTGTTGCCTTATATATTAAAATGGACACACCTGGACTGAGGAAGATGAATGCAGGAGACAAAGCACTGATAGTCCCTGGGTTAGGTTAAAAGGGGTTAAAAAACACACACAAGGGTGATGTTGTGATATATGGTCTGTAGTAGACCCCTATCTATGTAGAAGAGTTGGATGAGGTTTTTTCTAAGTAACTAACAAAATTATCCAAAACACAGGATTTGCTAGAGATGGGGGACTTTAACTCTCCAGACATCTGTTGGGAAACTAACCCAGCGAGGCACACACTACCCAGGAAGTTCTTGGACTGCATTGACAACATTTTTTTTTGCAGAAGGTGGAAAAAACTACTGGCAGGAAGCAGTCCTAGTCAGTGTCATTCTTTTTACAAGTATGGAGGAACTGACTGGGAATTTGAAACTGCAAGGCAGCTTGGGAGACAGTGACCATGAAATCAGAGTTCATGATTCTTACAAATGGTGAAAGGGAGAAGAGCAAAACAGAGATAATGGATTTCAGGACAGCAGATTTTGGTATACTCAAGAGGCTGGGTCTACACAGGCACTCTGTTGACAGATTAAGCCTTTTGTCAACTAAAGTCATGGAGCATCCACGCACTTAGAGCACTCCATTGAGATTTTGTCGACACAACCTTGCTCTTCAGCCAAGCAGTGACCACAGGCACGGTCTCCTCCCCCACATTCAGACATGTGATGTGGCACTGGAACCTCCCCTTTACCCAGCTGAAGGCAAGTTTTATGTTGTTTCTCACCCGGGTGAAGCGGGCATTGAAGGCCTCTTGTGTGGTATGAAGGTGGCCCATGCAGGGCCTCATGAGCCACAGGAGGAGTGGCTATGCTGCATCCCCCATGATGCAGAGGGGCACTGATGTATCTCCCACCATCAGCTCCTGGTGAGGGACACAGGTGCCTTCCTCCATACTGCAAAAACAGGCTGGAGTTCTGCAGCACCTGCACTTGATGCGTCTGACCCAACCACCTGACATCTATATCCAGGAACCAGCCTCGGTGGTCCACTAGGGCTTGCATGACCACGAAGTGGTACCCCTTGTGGTTGATGAAGCTGCCCGCAGTGTGTTCTGGAGCCCAGATGGGGATATGCATGCCATCCAGTGCCCCAAAACAACTGGGAAAGCCCAGGTGGTGGTAGCCGGCAACAAAGGTGTCCATGTCGTGGATCTGGACAAGCCTCCATAGCAGGGTCTCACTGATGGCATGCACTATCTGGAGGCAGAGGAGACAGGACATGGCCATGGGTCACTGGGGAGTATGACACACCTGGGACCCCAGGAGCTCCATGGCCCCCTCCTCCTGCTTGTCCTCCACCTCCCCAGACCTTTCTGCCCTGCACGCCCTGGCCCCCTACCCCCAACCTCATACCCATCCCATCCCCCTGTCCTGCACCCCACGCTCCCCACACCCAATCCCCCCAACACAGTCTGAGGCTGCCGTACCTGTATCACTACAGCTCCAACAGTGGACTTCCTGACCCTGAATTGATGTTCTACAGAACGGTACCTGTTGGGTGTAACCAGCTTCCATACTGCTATTGCCACCCTCTACTCGAGGGCGAGGGCATACCATATGTCTGCGTCCTGTCTTTGCAGGACGGGGGCGAGCCTCTGGCAGAGCTTAAGGAAGGTGGTCTTCCACATTCAGAAATTCCGAACCCAGTGGGGCTCAACCCCATTGGCTTATAACTTGACAGTCCCACCAGTCGCTGCCAGTGGGATACCACCAGACTCGTTGGGCCCCTGACAGGGAGAGGGCTGCTGGGGTACTGGGCCATGCAGCCATTCTTTGGGAGGGGTGCTCCTCGGGGTTGTCCTCCTAGATCTGGTGAAGGACTCCCATGAGAACCGAACTCCCCTTGTCCCAGGCAGCGGTCGGAGGCTGCCCTGCCATGCTGCCAGGTGTCACCGTTGGGCTCTGCGAAATCCAGCTGTGGTCCCTGTAGGCACTTAGCTGCGTCCAGCAGGGCTCTGCCACTCTCACCTCACACAGAGACTGCGGCAGGGCAGAGGGCCCTTTAACAACATGTGGAGCCAGTGAACCTGGAAGGGCTTGCCATCCATGCACACCACACTTCCAGGGTTAATGGTCTCCCTCTGTCGACAGAGCTGGCTGCCGTGTAGACAGTTTCTGTAGACAGATCAGGACCCTCTTTAACTTGTGGCTGTTCTCTGTCAACAGATGTTTTGACAAGGTGATACCACCAACAGTGCCATCTGTCAGAAGAGGGTGCTCATGTAGACATGGCCAGAGCGCTAGTAGGCAAGGTCCCATGGGAAGCCAGACTAAGGAAAAACAATTGAAGAGAGTTGGCAGTTTTTCAAAGGAACATTGTTAAGGGCCCAAAAGCAAGCTATACTGATGCACTGGAAGGATGGAAAGTATGGTAAAAGACTGACTTGGATTAGCCAGGAGATCTTGCATGATCTCAAAATCAAAAAGGAGTCATATAAAAAGTGGAAATTAGGAGAAATTACAAAGGATGAACATAAGCAAATAGGTGTAAGCAGGGACAAGATTAGAAAGGCAAAGGCACAAAACAAGCACAACCCAGCTGGAGAAAAAAGGTAACAAGATGACACACTATAAATAAATTAGCAGCAAAAGGAAGACCAAGGACAGAGTAGGTCCACTGCTCAGTGAGGCAGGAGAAACAATATCAGGAAAATTGGAAATGGCAGAGTTGCTTAATGACTTTTTTGTTTCTATCTTCAACAAGCAGTCTGATGCAGAAATGTGTAACACGTTGAACATTAGTGGGAAGAGGATAGCTTTAGAGGATAAAATTAAAAAAAAAGTTAAAAGTTACTTAGAAAACTTAAATGTCTGCAAGTCAACAGGGCCTGATGAAATGCATCCTAGAATACTCAAAGAGCTGATAGAGGAGGTATTGGAACCGTTAGCTATCATCTTTGAAAAGTCCTGGAATTTAGGAGAGATTCCAGAAGACTGGAAAAGGGAAAATATAGTGCCCATCTATAAAAAAGAAAAAAAGAACAACCCAGGAAACTACAGACCAGTCAGTTTGACTTTTGTGCAGGGAAAGATAATGAAGCAAGTATCAGAGGGGTAGCTGTGTTAGTCTGGATCTGTAACAGCAACGAAGGGTCCAGATGCTCATTATCTGATGAAGTGAGTCTTTGCTCACGAAAGCTCATGCTCAAAACTTTTCTGTTAGTCTATAAAGTGCCACAGGTCCCTTCATTGCTATAATGGAGCAAGGAATTAAGGAATTCATCTCCAAACATTTGGAAGAAAATAAGGTACCAGGTAACAGCCAGCATGGATTTGTGAAGAACTAATCATGCCAGACCAATCTAATAGCTTTCTCTGGCAGGGCAACAAGTCTTGTGGATAAGGGAGAAGGAGTGGATGCAGTATACCTAGATTTTAGTAAGGCATTTGATATTGTCTCCCACGTTCATCTTATCAATCAACTCAGTAAATACAACTTAGATGGGGCTACTATAACGGAGGTATATAACTGGCTGGATAATCATTCTCAGAGAGTAGTTATTAATGCTTCTCAGTTATGCTGGAAGGGCATAACAAGTGGGGTTCTGCAGAGGTCTGTTTTGAGACTGGCTCTATTCAAGATCTTCATCAACAATTTAGATATTAGCATAGAGAATACGCTAATTAAGTTTGCAGATGATACCAAGCTGTGAGGAGTTGCAACTGCTTTGGAGGATAGGGTGAGAATTCAAAATTATCTGGACAAACTGGAGAAATGGTCTGAGGTAAACAGGACAAAGTTTAATAAGGACAAATGCAAAGTACTTCACTATCAGCTTCATAATACAGAATGGGAAGCGACTGTCTAGGAAGGAGGACTGCGGAAAGGGACTTAGGGGTCATAGTGGACAAAAAGCTAAATAGGAGTCAACAGTGTGATGCTGTTGCAAAAGAGCAAATGTGATTCTGGGATGTATTAACAGGAGTGTCACTCTTCCACTCTGCTCAGTGCTCTTTAGTCCTCAATTGGAGTACTGTGTCCAGTTTGCACTTCAAGAAAGATGTGGAGAAATTGGAGAAGGTCCAGAGAAGAGCAACAAGAATGATTAAAGGTCTAGAGAACATGAGCTATCAGGGAAGACTGAAAGAACTGGGAATGTTTAGTTTAGAAAAGAGAAGACTTAGAGGGGACGTGATAGCAGTTTTCAAGTACCTAAAAGAGCGTTACAAGGAGGGGGGAGAAAAATTGTTCCCTTGGACCTCTGAGGATAGGACAATGAGCAATGGGCTTAAACTGCAGCAAGGGAGGTTTAGGTTGGACATGAGGAAAAACCTCCTAGCTGTCAGGGTAGTTAAACACTAGAATAAATTGCCTAGGGAGGTTGTGGAATCTCCATCACTGGAGAGATCTAAGAGCAGATTAGATATCTATCAGGGATGGTCTAGATGGTGTTTGGTCCTGCTGTGAAAGCAGAGGACTGGACTTGACCTCTCAAGATCCCTTCTAGTCTAGTGTTCTTTGATTCTCTGATTCCTTTTTCTATTTTTGTGTTACTGTATGCTAAAAACCCGAGCCATTATTTTATCAGGAGACCTAGTTTCATTCATGTTATTAAATTCTATTTTGCTCATGTTATTCAATAAAATGTAGTTAATTCAGTCCAGCCTACCTGTGTTACTGATGGAGGGTGGGGGGTCAGAATCCTGCAGGGAGTCCAGCTTCTGTATAGCAAAATTATCATTTAAACTGGTTTGGGCTAACACCAGTAGAGAGATCTTAACCTCTCCCAGAATTATCCAGTATCAATGAGGAAATTTGAGAGAAAGGAGCATTTCAGTGACTCTTGCATTTTAAAATTGCTCCAGAAATACTGTCCTAGATACAGTCAGTCTATGAAATGGACGTCATGGTGTAGAGAATCTGTTTAGCTAATGAAAGTACTATCCTGAAATCCAAGAGAATGGGGCCAGATCTCAATAGCTGAAAGGAAACCTATTTGGCTCAGATGATTAATGACAGGCAGAGAGCTTTCAGGTTTATCTTGCTGATTTAAATACAGTTCCATTTTGGTTATGACCAAAAAACGGGTCAGCATCTATTACTGTTCAATGCTATACATGAAATGAGTTTGGTGGGTCTCAGTGCACTTCCCATACCACCTTTTACTTGTCTCTCACATGCGTTACTTAATTCAGGAAGTTGCATGATTCAGGATACTGGCCTGGAAGTTAAGAGAGCTGGGTTCTAGTTTCAACCCTGCCATGTATGTGAATTTGGGCAGATCACTTCTTTTTGTGTCTGTTTATGAAATGAGGACAGTGGAAAATGACATGTATAAGAGCTAATTATATAATATATTGATGAAGAGCTTAGTGGCACTGAATGGGAAGACAAAAGAGAAATATGATAAAGCTTTGGCTTATATTATTGCAAGCTACATCAACATGACTTGCACTAGTTGTCTTGCTAAGCAGAGAAGTGGAGGACATAATGGTTCATAGGTACATGTACTAATTCTCACTTTAAGTGGTGACCCTCCAGGTCAGGATTGAGGTAAGGAAGGAGTAGATTAACTCAGGATCAAGAGGTTCATTCATCCAGATTTCAAACTGGAGGAAGTCCATGGACTCAGCGGTGGACTCTGAAGAGCCATGCGGAGTTCTATTGCCCAAGAAAGCTTTAGTATGCCCGAGGGACTGACGAACACATGACAGTATTTCTAGCACGGGGTTTCTAAAAGCACCACTGCACCTATCACAGCTTCTTCTTCCTGATGATTCTGGCCTCAAATGTTTTTGACTGGACAAGAGCAGCTGCAGCTATGCTGAAAGCTGGCTCATACTGGTAGTAGGCAGAAAGGACACAACTGCACTATCACTCCTTACCCAACAGAGCCTTCTGTGGCCAATCATGCCAGAAGAGGATGACATGACCTGGGGCCATATTTGATGTTCCAAACTGATTTGTGTTCCAGTGAAGAGCTCTCTCACTCTGTTGTGACTCTACTGAGCTAAGCACAGAGAGGATGCAGCAGGCAGCTATCATCCTAGTGTTGTCCACCAGTTCTGGCAAAAATGGGACCCAAAATTCTCCACCAGCAGTACAAACAGTAGAAGTTATAGTGTGGAAAGAACTCAGGAAGTAGGGAATCCTTGCCAAGGTCAAGCTCAAAAAGCACGTGTATAAGAAGTCGAAACCTGAACAGTCTTCATGGACAAGATCAGTTCCCAATCTATGGCACTAGGCAAATGTAGTGCCCACCCATAAAAAAGGAAACAAGGACAATCCAGGGAACCATAGACTGGTCAGCCTAACTTCAGACACTGGAAAAAATCACGGAGTGGATCCTCAAGGAATCCATTTTGAAGCACATGGAAAAGGAGAAAGTGATCAAGAGTAGTCAACATGGATTCACCAAGAGCAAGTCAAGCTGATGAGGTTCAACAAGGAGAAGTGCAGAGTCCTGCACTTGGGATGGAAGAATCCCAAGCATTGTTATAGGTTGGGGACCAACTGGCTAAGTAGCAGTGCAGCAGAAAAGGACTTGGGGATTACAGCGGATGAGAGGCTGGATCTGAGTCAACAGTGTGCCCTTGTTGCCAAGAAGGCTAATGGCATATTGGGGTGCACTAGGAGAAGCATTTTGAGCAGAACTAGAGAAGTTATTATTCCCCTCTATTCAGCACCGCTGAGGCCACATCTAGAGTACTGTGTCCAGTTCTGGGCCCTCCAGTATAGTAAGGATGTAGATACATTGGTGGAGGTTCAGCAGAGGGCAACAGAAACGATTAAGGGGCTGGAGCACAGGACCTATGAGGAAAAGCTGAGGGATTTGGGCTTATTTAGTTTACAGAAGAGAAGACTGAGGGGCAATTTATAGCGGCCTTCAATTTCCTGAAAGGAAGCTCTAAAGAGGATGGGGAGAGACTGTTCAGAGGTGAAAGATGACAGAACAAGTGAGTAATGGTCTGAAGTTAAAGGGACAGGTGTAGGTTGGATATTGGGAAAAACTATTTCACCAGGAGGTCGGTAAAGCACTGGAATGTGCTACCAAGAGAAAAGTGGTGGAACCTCCATCCCTAGAGGTCTTTAAGTCACAGCTTGACATGGTCCTGGCTGGGACGCTTTAGTTGGGATGGATCCTGCTTTGGGCAGGGGGCTCGACTAGATGACCTCCTGAGGTCCCTTCCAGCCCTAGAATTCTATGATTTGAAGTGCATGAAAAATTTGCCTAGCTGCTCTCTTTGAAATTCTTCAGTGATTTCATAGGTCAGGTACAGCAATTGCCCTGGCTATCAATGAAGCACCTATAAACAGCATGCAATTCACAATAACAATGTTTAAAGGCTCCAACAAAAATATTTTAATGATAGTAACTAGACAATTTATAAAGTGCAGTTTATTTAAACATAAGTCCATTCATTCTTCACAAGGTAAAAGGCCCTTCACTAAAGAATCCATATCTAAAAAGGTACCAGAGATGTATAGGTATATTACATAATTTCAAGCCTGGAGTCTTAGTGTTTTCACAGAAGAAAAACAAGCTGAGCTAGCACAACACCTCCTCCCCCAAATAATACCTAAGTTTCATACTGTGCTTGAAGTGTGCTTTACATAATTCTCAGAAAACTGGTTCTGTAAAGACTAAAGCTGTATGACTTGTTCACAATAAAACACAAAACCTGGTGAAAACTTGGCCTTGGTGGAATTTCATTACTAACTCAAAACTTAGCCCAGTTTCACTTCACTGAAACCATGTGAAGATGGCACCAATGGAAGTGGAGGTGGTGGTGAGAGGGAGGGATGGAAGGAGAGTATAAAGTGACAGGAAAAAGGCAGGTGAGAAAGGGAAGAAGGAAAAAACAAGGGAAGTTTAGTCACTTCCCTCATACCCCATGTCAGTGCCATTTTCCAGGTGGGAGATGGGAGCCAATGGCTGACTGAGCTTTTATGTCTTTTTCCTGAATATCTGAAGTATTGTTGTAGCCAAGTTGGTCCCAGGATATAGCAATGACAATCTAGATGAGGTAAAACTGAACTAACAGATGTTAGTGAAAGGAATAAGCTTTCAGGCTGCAAAGAGCTTGGCAGAAGAGAAACTGGCCCAATAAAAGATATTATCTTACCTGTCTTGTTCCTTTCTTTTTCTTGACCGACAGACCGACTCCCAGTGCATATATCTTGCTGTACAGCAGCTGTACTACAATTTGTGGTTGTACAATGGGAAAATGCTCCTTCCCCTGCGTGTAAGGCTACAGGATGCCGGCACTGCCACTGTGTGATGCATGTAGTTATAGGATTTTTAGATTCTACACACAAGCCATGTTCCCTCCACTCTCTGGTGAGTGTGGTTGTGGAATGCCTGGATCCTAAAATGAAGCAATATTTTTTCATTGTGTAGAGCAGGGGAGGATGGGATGCCTGGGTTCTGGTCTGGGTTAAGGCTTTCAAACTGTGTATGGTTAGGGGATGCCTAGATTCTGTACTAGGATAATGTTCCCCCATTGTGCGGTATGTTCCCTTCTGATGTTGTCTTTTCCACATTAAAAAAAAACTAATAAAAAAAGAAAATTAAAAAAGATACAATAATTGTTACTGCACACTCTAATGAATTATTGTGTTCAAGGTTCCTACAAAAAAGTAATATTATACTCGGCTTATGTTTTAATTGATTTATTAATATTTTATCACAGGAATGTAATTTAAGCTCCTCATGATTTAGATCTCATAAACCTTTAGCATTTTGCAAATTCAAATTCCAATTTAAAGCCAGGGCGAGCAATTAACTTTTCTATCATCTTGTCAGGGGAGAAGGTTCGTGTTTAATTTGAGACAAAGTGACAGAAATATATATACACTGTATGTATTACTCCAATTTAATTTATGAGTCAGCACCATCCACCTTCCAAATGTAGATTTAATAGATGGGGAAGGGGGTGGGAAAAAGGCCCTGCTTTCATGGCACTTGCTGTGATAGCTGCCCCAAATTTCTTATGAAAAAATGTCCCTGGTTTATTAAGCTATGAAGCTAGATTGATTATAGGTCTATTTTCAATCCCTTTGTTTTAATTTCCATTCACTCATCGCTTTCGCATATACAGCATATTCTTTCAAACTCCACCTCGCAGCTCCCAAGCCAGTGTCGGACAGTGCTGTCTTTGCAGACTCGTCCTAATGCTTGAATGCAAGACAATCCAAAGAAAACTGACCGCTGAGTTTATGAGCCAGTGCCTGTGGGGCTTAATCCAGCTATGCTTACATAGGAAAAGCTCCCATTAAAATGCATGTGATTTTCATCTGATTAAGGAGAGGACTGAAAAGACGGACAATACTTGGACATTTTTTAAAAATTAATTCCCCTTCAAGCTAACATTCCCCTTCCACTTACATGTAATGGAATAATCTTGGCATCTAAACTTGCATGGGAACAAAAGCCCTCCAAGTTTGCACAAACAAAGCAGATAGCTGGATGGCTGACTACCTGATTTGCACATGCAAATGTTTCAGGACAGACAGGGAAAGGCTGAGAAATGACCACAGGGTCAGTGATTGTGCAGGTCCAGCAGTAGCTACACTGCACTGTGTGTTATGTCCCTACAAGTCAACTCATGGGCTAAACATTTGCTGAGGAACTGGTGCATATCTTGCCCCTTGGACTCCACTGTCTGCTTAAATCCCTAAACCAGGGATGACCAACCTTTTTGCAGTGGGAGCCACATGGCAATTTTTTACATGTTCTGGGGGGTGACACACAAAACAGCAATCATTCAAAACAGAAAAATGCAGCATAAATTGATATTTTATTGTTCTAAGGCAGGGGTCTGCAATCAAAATAGGAAGAGCAGCTGTTTTTTCCCCCAAAGTCAGTTACAAAATCAATACCTCAAGAGCCACAGTGCACATGAATAGGAGACAGTCCTTAAATAACGTCAAACCGCATTTTTGTCACCTCTATTTTAAGAGCAGCGCGCACAAGGATTTGTGTCAGTTAGAAAGTTAAGTTATCCCCATCTCCAGGCTTTACCCATCTCGGCCCCAAATCCATCGCTCTAGCCCCAAGCTTTACTCCCCTTTTTGCAAACCTGCCCCCCACCCCCATGCTTAACCCCCCTCAGCCCCAACCCCCACATCCCCAGGCTTAACTCCTCCTCAGCCCAAAACCCACCTAGGCTTTACCCACCTGAGCCCTCAGCTGCTGCAGGGCAGGGACCCACAAGAGGAGTCAGTGGTGGCAGCATCTAGAGCCACAAGTGACTCCCTAAAGAGCTGCATGAGGCTCCAGATCCACAGGTTGCCAACCCCTGTGCCAGCCTGACTACACTCCATGCCTCACACTCACTTTGGCCAGCTTGGGTAAAAGAGCGCTGCTGCCATGGGAAAAGGCCTCATGGGCCAGATAAAAGTGCTTGGTGTGCCAGGTTCTGGCCTGCAGCCCACGTGTTGGCCACCCCTACCCTAAACAAAGCACATTGCATTGTAGCTCTCCACAGAGTGTGTATCTGTGTATGGGGACAGTGTATTTGTACATTTCTTCTGAATTTCACCCTAATATAGGTACTACATGACACTTTATTGGGGCAGAGCTATTTCAAAAGGAATCAGGGCCCAAAATCCTGCTCTAAAGCTCACTAGATGTATATAATGGATGGAATAAATACCCACTCCTGAACACTCCCAAAATGTGGCTTCTCCAAACTTAAATCCAGGCTCTCCTAAATACTGGGATTTTCAGATTTTGTCATTAGAAGGCTAATGTTCAAGTTCTAAATAGAGAACCAAATCTGCATTCAGACCTGGATAAACACAATTCTGGCTAGCAGGACCTAATCCGAGTGCCCAGTATGCAAGCCAATTTATAGCTGAAACTGGTTTGGCTGGAACTACATTCAGATTTGGGTTTGAGACATGGTTCAAGGTTTAGAACACACTCAGCCATACAAACAGAGCAGGTGATAAAGGACTCTGCAGCCTAGGTTGGAAACCTTGTTTCACAATTTGAGTGAAACTTCACTTGAACTCAGCGCCTTACCACTCTGAAAATTCAGGTATAACAGCCTCTGCTGTCATGCATGTTTTTAGATAAATTACAGCACAGTGTCTTGCAATTTCCATTACTTTGAGGTGTCTGCACTGCTGATAGACACCAGCCCACGCCAGCATTGTTGCCGAGGTGTACTAATACTTGTCTGAAAAATACTATTTTACTGCACATCACAGGCATGTGAAGTGGATAAGAAAACCATAAACTTAATTACTTTGGAGGACTAGAGTGATCTCACATGAAATTTGAGCTACTGTTATTAAAATAGAGAAACTGCATTTACTTAATGTGTCTTGCAGTAAACCAGTTAATTTTAAACTTAAGGGTGTATGGTGAGACAAAACAATATTTTGGGGGAAAAAACTGTCTGAAGAGCTTCATAGTACAAGTATTCCACACGTCAAACAACAAAATTTTGGAATATTCCATTCAGTACAATCAATTGAAATGTTATCACATATTTGGGACAGAACCCTTTGGGTGTCAGGCATAGAGTTAGAAAAAGATAATCCAGAGAACGTGTTCACTGCTGCAAAGGGCTCTTTTCCTAACAATTTGTGGGTAACAGACAGCTTTTATATTTTTTCAAAACATTCTCAGGCTTATCTCCAGTATTGTGCAGCCATTGTGCCCTGTGATGATATCCACAGCATCGATAACCTTTCCCACAACATATCCACTCCCGGGGAAGGAGGCAGCACTTTTCCAATCATGGTATCTAGAATTTGCTCGTCTTATCTAGAAAGCTGATCTGAAGGCGAGGAAAACAAACTTGAATAACCCTGTGCAACTTCAAATGTTTGACGCACGTCAGGAAATTTAACCTCCATGAGTCACAGCTAGAAACGCTTCGCACACCATCTCTGTCAGTTAGCTCTCTTGTAAATGGTTCAGGTGGGGCAAATTCTTCCTAAAGGGTATCACCTAAGCTACCAGGCTGAGTGAGGACGGGAAGGAAAGGACTGCAGGGACTCAACAGTAAAAGAATCCGTAATTCTTCCAGGTCTCGACTTCAGTGTGGCATCAGAGCCAGCATGCAGTTGTTCTGATTGCATCTGTTTGCTACGGGCACATCCTTCCTTCTGCCTCCAAGGGTTCCACAAAGGAACTGGCTTCACACAGTTAAAAAAAACACCAGAAATGCACACTTATTCAAGCAGTTGACAAAAGTTAAACCAGGCTCCCACAAAAGAGGAGTGTATAAGTGAAATGTGCTCACATGAAAAGCATGTCCTGAGTCTAATTCAGTGACACTCTGAACACCAGCTACCTCACCAAAAATAGTGGGAGCTGCAAGATGTCCAATACCTCTCAGAATGTGTCACTTCATTTCTGACCATTACCATTTACACAGATTATCATAACAGATATTTTTCAGCCTGCAAACATTTCAGCCTCACAAACATGTCTTCATGTCAGACTAGTGGTTACAGCTGGAGCTAGGCAAAGCTGACAGCATATGCTCTCAAGAACTTTCTGCAAAGCTTACAGCATACGTTCTCAAGAACTTTCTGCAGAAATTCTACCCATTTCAATTCACAAAATTTCAGTCCCCTATAACTGATTCAGAAGAAAACCACAAAACATTTGAACAATTAGCAATTTCCACACAGAAACAAGTTCATTGTTATTCTATTTTCTCAAAATGGATCACCTTTCCTGAGGGCTTGTCTACACTTATGGGTAGATCAACGCTCCAGCGATTGATCTCCTAGGGGTTGATTTAGCAGGTTTAGTAGGGATACACTAAATCGACTGCTGCTTAAACTCCCCTCAACCCTGGTACTCCACAGGATCATGAAAAGTAAGAGAAGTGGACAGGAGACTTTCTCCCATCGACCCCCTGCAGCAGGGACACCATGGTACATCTAACCAAGTTATGGCAGCTCCTGCTATTCTATTCACATAGCTGGAGTTGTGTAACTTAGTTCGAATTTGCCCCCTAATGTAGACCTGCCTTACTGTTTTCTTAATCGTGCACCTGAACGACAGGAAATTATCTGTACATGAGAGGATAAACACTTGAACTACACACAGCTTAGTACAGGTTGAATCTCTCTAATCCAGAACTCTCTCATCCGGCAAACTAAGTAATCCAGCATGAATTTAGTTAGCTGAATGACCACTTATCATGGGTGTGGCCAAGTTTCCTGTGGTCCTATAAGGTTTGCTTACAGCCACCAGTCCTGGCTCTCACTGTTCTGTGTTATTTAGCTGCAATTTACCCTTAAATGTCTTCTAAGAGCCCAGTAAGCAGTGGAAGCATTGGTAATGTGCTAGATAATATTGAGCATCCATCACTGAACAAATTCTTTCATCCAGCACCAGTCACATCTCAAGGGTGCAGGATGAGAGAGTGTCAATCTGTATTCTATTTCAAATGTCTCTCATAACTCTAGCTACAGCTCCTCTTCCATTAATGACATGGAAGGAGTTGCACCAATGGAATAGGAGCAATTGTCACTCTTGCTGCCTCTTGTCTTCTGCTGAACTTGGAATTAAACTCATAGGCATGAGTACAACAAAGGGCAGAAACAATGACTGAAGCAACACTAAGCATTTGAGTCTTGTGTTGAGCTATATTCTTTTTGGTTCCTGTCCTAAAAAGCACTTATGTACGAAATTTGGCTCGCAGGGGTAGGTGCACATGAGGATGTACATGCTTAAATGCTCTGCAGGATTGAGGGCTAAGAATTTACTCAAATAAGAAAATTAACAACCATGTTTCTGTTAAGTGAGAAACTCAGAAAACCTTAAGTTGTACAGGCAGGAAAGTTACACTGTGATATACCATGAAAACAAAAAAGCAGTCCAGTAGCGCTTTAAAGACTAACAAAATAATTTATTAGGTGATGAGCTTTCGTGGTACAGACCCACTTCTTCAGATCATAGCCATACCAGAACAGACTCAATATTTAAGGCACAGAGAACCAAACATAGCATTCAAGGTTGGCAAATCAGAAAAATATCATCAAGGTGAGCAAATCAGAGAGGAGAGGGGCAGAAGGTGGGGGGGGAGGTCAAGAATTAGATTATGCTAAGTATGCAAAAGATCCCCTATAATGACCTAAAAATTCCCATCCCAGTTCAAACCATGTGTTTATGTGTTAAATTTGAATATAAAAGAGAGTTCACCCCACATTATAACACAGTGTTCTGAGAAGGTACATTTTATAACTGTTGTCAGCCTCTAAGGGAATATTTATACCATGTCTTATGAGAAAACAAGTCCTTTTTCACAGCAGCCACGGAAATGATGCTGGACTTAAGATGGTAATAAGCATGCTAACTTGCTGGTATGGTTTCAAGAACAGCGTAAATAAGGATCAAGATTATAAACAGTAGTTTGGCCTGGTGAGAAGAAAGGATGGGCCAAAGATACCTAAAAATATATGACTATTATATCCCTGGTTAGTGGGAGCTCTTTAGAATCAAGGAAATGACACTCGATACTAAGGTACATAGCTGTTGACCAGATTTTCACTATTTTCCCAATTGTATCATAAGGGCCAGCAGAGCCTTGTATCCACTGGGGAAAAAGTGTATGGCTAGCATATTAGTTGTCTGGAGAGGGAAAACAGTAGAAATCCAGTGTGTTTTGGGGCTTCTCCCCTTGCTGGAAGAAGAATCTACACAAGGGAATTCATACAAAGATTTTCTTCAAAAAGGTCACTCTGGCAGCAGCGTTTAAGGCAGAATACACATTGTGGTCCTTTGTGATTTACTAATCGCATGGGCGCTACTGGCGTACCCCAGACAATACATGTGCTATTTCCAAACATCCTGTCCTGTCCCACACTGCACTCATTTTAAAATCTGACAGAGGTTCTCTTGGGGAAGTTTCTTCTTTGCTTCGTCCAAAGTCCACGTAAAGCCACGTTGCTGCCATATCATTACAAATGCCATACCATGAAATCAACATTTTTTTCTGTCTCAAATTGGTAGGTGAAGAGATGAATTATTTTTAAGCTGGCAATAAAATGGATTAAGATATAGGGGAGGCAGAACAATGATAGAGGCAGTGCTGGTTATACCAGAAAGTCCTGGACATTCCTCAAAAAATTATTTTCAGCTGCATACCTACAAATTTCACACACTGCTTTGCTTAACATTCTTTTTCGTGTTTCTACAAGTTCATGTCAAGGATACGGCAACACAGAGCATTTCTATCATAAACCTTCCTGTCCATGATAATTTTCTCTTTCAAATTCAATCCAGTAAAATGAAAGAAAGGAAAATAAAACAATACCCGTACACCAGTACACTTGGCACTCCCCAGCTCTTATTGTGCTGTCTCTCTCATCAGGTCTCATTTACTCAGACAAGACAGGAAGTGTTCATAGATCCTATTACATTTTCCCACCCTATTTCCCATTTGTATGTAATTTTTTTCCTTCGCATAATGTGGATTATGTCAACTAAAAAAAAGAAAAATGAAACAAACACTGTTTTGTATCTTGACGAAAATAAGTAACTCCTAGACCTGGTTTATCTTCACAGCAATACAATATGGCTGAGACAATTCATTAGAAAACAGCTTAAATTCCACAGCTTAGAAAATGAAGAGGCCTGGCTAAGGGAGACAAATTCTACCATCTAGTGAAGTGACAGTAGGAGCTGTGAGCTTGTATCTGAGGGTACAATTCACATCAGTGTCCATACCACCAAGTGAATGCAGTGAGGTCAACATTCTGTGATCTGCTAATTTATGCAGGGTAGTGAGATCTGTGCAGAAGGAAAGAGTTGTTTGCTGAGAAAGGAGTACAGAAAATATAGTGAGAAAAGGGCAGGGGGGCTCTGCACAGACAGGATGGAATGTGGTGTTTTTATGGGCATTACATTTTCTCAGAAAGGGAACAGAAAGGGTTAAATAAATTTAAATGTGAAAAGCTTAAAACTGTACTGGCAACCTTAATTCTGGCTTTTTCTAACTTTCCAATACTTGACTTCATAATTTTAATAATATCTTAATTAGTTTTCTGCATTTGTCATTTGCATTTTTTTTAAAGCAAGCTGAAAATAAACCCCAGAAAGTCCATCATGTAGCATGTTAATACAGACACAAGGGACATACATAGGACAGGAACCTTTAGATTAGCACATACAGATCTCCGCTTCTTGAGCTAACAGAGAAACTGATAGCAGCTTTAGGTTATCATCCCCTGAACCAGCACGGGAGGGCTAGAAGACACACACTTTGCTGATGTGTAAGAGAGAGACCTGACAGCAGAGGATTGGTGAGGCTCAGGAATCTTGGGTTCCAATCTAGGCACTGCAAAATGTGCACTCTAGTGCAGTGATTTTGAAACCTGTGATGGTTTCAATTACAGAGGGCCCCTTGGGACTGTCACCTGGTGTGCTGGTCATACCACTGAACCTGCCTACCTGCCCTCTAGGGTGCCACGCCACCATGTCCTGATACGTCAGAATCTTTGGTCTCCCCCAGCCAAGGTACAGAGTTGGGGAAACATCCTCTACTAGCAGAGCAACACAAGCACTAAACCAGTGCCTCCCTGGGAGGGTTCAGCTACAGTGACTTCTCAGCACCCAGATACACAGTCAGTGTGGACCAAACCTAGATAAATCCATCTTAGTCTGTGTAAAAGATGTTATACAGAGAAAGCTCATAAGATGAGTTCTCTGTCAGTAAGAGAGAGATATGCACAGCTGTGCCTACTCCCCTCCACATAACAATTATTTATACTGGGCTTGATAATAAACAAAAGTAGTTTTATTAAGTATAAAAAGTAGGATTTAAGTGACTGCAAGTGAAAACAGACAGCTCAAAGTGAATCACTAAACCAAAATAAACCAAACACGCCAGCTAATACATTAGGAAAGATTATTCAGATCATAAATCTCACCCCAGTCCTTATCTCAGATGCAACTCTTCACATGCCCTAACTCTAACCCAGTCTTGACCCCCCATTTAACCTCATTGGTTCCCGGTCTCCCTACCCTGAGCCTGGGTCCCTCTCCAGTCGCCTTGCCCAGCTAGTACCAGTCCCAGTTTTGATCTCCCCCTGAAGAAGTGAGGATGAAATCTTCAGAGGTTTCAGCTGCTGAACTCTAAGATGTCTCCACTCAGTACACACCAACCACGATTCTTTGAAAGGTTACAACTTGGCCCAATTTGGGTGGATTTTGATGAGGTCATGGAAGCCACCTCCATGACATGAAGACCAGCCTCTGTCAAATTCCAAGACCTTGCTCAAATGCATGGAGTATTAGAGCTGTTCAAAGGAAAGGTCTCAAGAATTTCTTCCCCTCCCACCTTATTCTTGGAAATGGCTGAATTATTTTGGCTTAAATTGTCCAGAACAATTCATCCTGGCACAGACATCCACAAATGGTTAACATGTGACAAATAACTATATTACTGAAAACAAGGTTTTTGTAATGGAGTTTTGGGCAAAGTGGCGATCTGTATCAGCCACACTTCTAACTCTAAATTGTGTGCATGCGTGCATGTGCGTATGTGCATGCATGTAGTATGCCTACATCAATTTGCGTCATCACAGAGTAGATAATGCTAATTCACACTACCAGTGAACTAGCATGACAAAGACACAAGAGGAAAAGGTTCAAGGAACATTCACTAGAGCAAAGGATTGGTTAGGTTAGATTCTCCCATGGCATAATTTCAGTCTGTGGCATTACACCAGTACTGCTCCATGGCTCAAGAGGAGCCCACATGAACTCTAGAGCTTCCTCCTCATTTACCATCATAGACTCCATGATGTTGGTGGTAGAAACGTGAAGAAAGGGAGTATCAGACTTTATAGGAAAGAGAAAACTATTAAACCACCATCTTAACAACAGAATGGGGTCTCTGTCACCATGAATTTTGGTGGATGTGAAATTTCAGTCATTTTACTTCAAGGGGAAACAATCATCATAACTGAATAACTCAAGAGGCCCACCTGTTTCCTAACTAAACAAAGAGCTAAACTAACATGATTTCTACCAGATAAAGCCAATGCAGCTTTCCTTGAATATCCACCTGCATTAATTTGAGTAGGGAACAGCATGTCCTGCTTGACTAAAATGCCTGCTGCAGCAGCCCCTCTGTTCTTCCATAAACACAAAGACTAATTGACTGCACTAGGAAGGAGAAAAAAAACCCTGTTCATTTGGTCATGTCCATAAAAAAGTCTTATCCTGAGCATACACCCAAACCTACACCACTGCGGCTAATGTATATATTACAAACATATACAGGTCTGGGATTTACAGTCAACAACAGCAACACAAACAACCACTGGGGAATGTATAAACACTTGGAGGAGCATAAACGTTCAGCCTGGCTGAACCACACACAGGATGTTTATTTATCTCAGTTGCATACAATCAATGGGAGAAGACATTCAAAACAACTTTTTAAACAAAGTGTCACTTTGTGTTAGTTTATGCCAGTGGGGCTTCTTCCAACTATTTGTGTCATAATAAGATGTGTATGTGTTAAGATATTTTTCTTCTTTTACTCCTGTCACGGCAACTGGGTACGAGTGAACAGAAGAGGAAAAGGGCTGCTAGTATAATAAAGTTACTGATCTAACACTCACATAAAATCTCTCCAGCCTAAAAGGAAGTTTTGAACATTCTTACCCTTAATGCACATTAGCAACTTACAATTGCCAGTGTGAGCACCCACCGTTTTTCTTTCATTAATGCCCATTTATCCTCACCCCCAATCTCAAGTAGCTCACTAAGCACACACTGCTCCTGCTAAGTAAAAGCAGTTAAAAGTGCTTTGCACCTGTGAATAAATACACACAACACAGTCCAAAAGCAGTTTTACAATGCTGACATTCTGCTAGTGAGACCTAAGACTCCAGCTCAGCCCAGAACCCACTTCTCTAACCACAGAAGGCCAAGGATTCTTTGTTTATGCTTCCTTAACTAGTTGTAACCCCTGAGGCCAGTACCAAGATAACTGAGTTTTATGCAATGGCAATGTGGAGGTGGAGTCAGGAGGGGTCAGGTGCCCCACCACAAACGTCATGGGTGGGAGGGGCAGGGGGCCAGGCAGCAGCAGGAAGGGAATTAGTGCGGGAGCCTGGTGCCTGCAGCAGGAATCTGGCTCTTCCTGCAGTCAGTGGCAGCGGTGAGTAAAGTAGAGCAACATGGCTCCAGCTCGCTCTGCTCCTCTGGCCACATTCCATGGGGGAGGGGCAGGACTGCCCCTGCACTCACTGTGGGGAGGGAAGCAACGCAGAATGAGCTGGGGCCGTATTGCTCCGTTTCCACCACTGCTGCTGGTGACTGTGGAGAGGGACGGATCCCTGCTGCCAGTCCCAGTCCTGCAGCCCTGCTAGTACCTCAGGCTGCACTGCTTGCGGGGGAAAGAGGCAGCGTGGAGCAAGGCTGGGGAAGAAGCAGGGCAAGGGCAGAGCAAAGCATAGGAGGGGCAGAATGAGGCAGGGTCTGCAGCAAAAGGGGTTCTTCCAGCCCAGGGATCTGCAACCAAAATAGAGAGGAGCCATTTTTTTCCAACTGGGTTACAAAACCAATACATCAAGAACCAAAATGCATGTGAACGAGACGGTCCTCAATAAACAATGTCAAACCGTACTTTGTGTCACCCCTACTTTAACAGCACAAACACAATGATTTGTATCAGTCAGAAAGTTAAGTTACCCCCCTCCCCACGCTTTAGCCTCCACCCAACAAACCTGCCCCCTAACCCAGGGTTTAACCCCTTCAGCCCCAAACCTGCCCCGCCCATCCCCAGACACTGCTCCTCTGCTGCCACTGCCACCGCCGCCACCTGCCTCTCCATGCATCTGTGCAGCTCCGGAAGGGTCAGGATTAGTCGGCCCCTCCCCAGCTCTCTGGCCGGCCGGCTTCCCCCATGTGGAGCAGCTCCCTGCCCTGACAGCTTCTTTTTCCAGGGCTCTCTGCCCTGCTGGCTTCCCCCCCACTGCAGTTGACTGCTCAACAGCTCTGGAGGCTGCTGCCACAAACAAAAAAACTCAATTCTGTTTTAACAGAGGCCATTGTTTAAATGGCAGCAGCCTCCGGAGCCGCAAATGGAGTCCATAGCTGCAGCGCTTGGAGACGCAAGTGGCTCCTTAAAGAGCTGCATACAGCTTTGGAGCCCAGGTTGCTGACTCCTGTCCCAGCCCTTCCTCAGGCTGAGGGGAGGGCAGGGTATATAGCCACCAAAGACTCCCCCCATCCATTGCCTCTGGTTTTATTTCTTTTAAATTTCTTTAGCACAATCTGAGCTGTTTGTGTGTTTTTATTGTGTATTTACTATAACTTCCTCCAGATCACAAGACCTGCTGTAATGCCATTGAATAATACAGATAATTACCCAACACACATTGACTGACACATTTCATTTTATCCAATGATTTCCAAGTGATCCAGCAGCAGAAAGTTAAGTCTCCTGAATTGCCATTCCCTACTCCCATCCCATGACATCAGTCAGAGTCACTACCCCTATTCTACAAATGAGGAAACTGAGGTAAAGAGAGAGGACATGACTAGTCCAAAGTCACAGAAAGAGTCCCTGTCAGAGCTGGAAATAAAAAACAAATCTCCTGGCTTCTAGCCCCCAACCTGAGTCAGAAAAGTGACCTTCTGAACTACTGGAATGCACCAGATATCCTGATCATGTCTCAGGCAGGTTTAGAACGTAATGTGCAGACATGGCAGTACATGAAATACACTAATGATGTCAAAGCACACAGCAACTCTTACCTGAGCAGCGGCGAAGACCATTCATAATATAACAAAACCTTTTACTATCTTCTTCAGAAGATCAATGATTAGTTTGCAAAGATCTGAGTGAAGAAAAAGGATACAGCTAAAGCATCAACCCTAACTTTTGAACTCACTCTTCTCCCATACAGCGTACACAGACAATCAACAATAGAAATATAAACAGATAATCCAGTATATATGACCACTTTCTTCTTAGAGTACAACACCCAATGAACATCTGCCTCCTCTGAAGCTGCACGATGCCAATGATTTCGCATGAGCAAATCAGGGTTTTTTTTTTCTATTGTGGTTCGCTACACACTCTCCCGTTGTGTCTCATCAAAGAACAGATAAAGGAGGAGTGGAGTGCACGTAGTCTCCAACGCTTGGGAGAACACAGCTGCCTGTAAATCTAAGTGAAGGTTAAACCTTTCTGACATGCTTAATATGGGATTCAAAGACAGTAGTGAACTGAGACGGCTGCTTCCTGACCAGCTTGACTTTAC
Source organism: Carettochelys insculpta (assembly GCF_033958435.1). NCBI lineage: Eukaryota > Metazoa > Chordata > Testudines > Carettochelyidae > Carettochelys > Carettochelys insculpta. Next base: position 222,638,683 of record NC_134137.1, read on the forward strand.
TTGAAGAGCCTCCAGAACTTACTAGTTATCACATCAGTTATCACAAGATTTTTCTGTTCTCCAGTGACTGGAATAGGTTTAATTTCTGTAGAAATCCAATCTTACTTGATTAAACATTTGCTAAATATGCCATAGGAAAATCCATCCAGAATCATGAAGGGAATTTTTGGCAGGGGTGAGTTTTGCCCTAAAGTAGATAGTGAAAAATCAAATTTTAAGGGCCACTGTTTTCCCAGACCAAGTATGTCAGTCTTATTATTCATAAAGATGGAAGCCAATTCCTAATCTAACTTCTATGCTAGCCCTGCTGCTTTGTCTCATGCAAGTAATGTGTACACAATTCAGTCAGTGTCATTACCCATATTTACACTTGATGGCTATATTGCTGTTCTCTACGTATCAATATGCTGAGCATTACGTAAGTCCTAGTGGGAATTGTATCTCTAAAACACAGTAGTACAAACTCCACTGAAAAGAAAGTCTTTCTATGTGAAGTTGCTGTAAATGCTTGTTTAATGCAAATAATACAAAAGCCACCTGAAGCAAGAGGCCCAAACAAGCACTCTGGTGACCACAATATGAAGTCAATTATGGTGCCTTTTTGGACGAGGAAGAAAGTTTTTCCCAGCTCTAAAAAGTATTCACTATCCACACAGGATGTTGAGCTATAGACACCTAGCAGGCCTCCTGAGGCAACGATCAGTATCACATCAGAGCAGAGTAACCATGTGTCTGTAACACACTGACAAGTTCAGTGGATTCATTTCACACCCACTGCACACAGATTTGCTTCCACAGCTGAGTTACGTTGGATGGAAGTAAACATTCACGGCTACTAGAATTCTCCCACCCGCTGCAGTCTGTTTTGGGTTGGCTAGTACAACTCAATATCAAATGTTTGTGGCAGGGGTTAGCATCATTCTTTTAGGACCACTTCACAATTTAAATATTAGAATACAGGTTGAAACTCTCTAGTCCAGCATCCTCGGGACCTGACCATTGCCAAGTGAGCAAATTTGCTGGACCATGGGAGGTCAATATTGTCTAGCAGCATTACCAAATGTTCCAATACTTACTGGGCTCTTAGAAGACATTTAGGGGTAAATTACAGCTAAATAATGTCACAGAACACTGAGAGCCAGGACTGTTGGCTGTAAACCAACTTTATGGGACCCTGGGAAACTTGGCACACCCGTGATAAGTGACAGCAATGAAGGGTCCTGTGGCACCTTATAGACTAACAGAAAAGTTCTGAGCGTGAGCTTTCGTGAGCACAGACTCACTTCATCAGATTGCCTGATGAAGTGAGTCTGTGCTCACGAAAGCTCCATCAGATTGCCTGATGAAGTGAGTCTGTGCTCACGAAAGCTCACACTCAGAACTTTTCTGTTAGTCTGTAAGGTGCCACAGGACCCTTCGTTGCTGTTACAGATCCAGACTAACATGGCTACCCCTCCAATACTTGACACCATAATAAGTGGTTGTCCGGCTAACTAAAATCATGCCCGATTACAGATGTTGCCAGAAAAGAGTTCCGGACTAGAGAGATTTAACCTGTATTTCCATTTTAATTCTTAGTAGTTTGAGGTTTGGCCTTTTTTTTTTTTTCCCAAAAAACAACACACGCAAAACTAATCTTAGGGAATAATATATGCTGCACTAAACTAATCCTGGCAGTAGCAAATAGACTGTGAGACTAACAGCTTTTGATATTACCTAGTGCTTATTATTGTTATTATTATTATTATTTCTTTTTAATTATGCAAAGTGCTAATCAGTTTGATTATGCACAGTGCTAATCAGGTTAATTATGCAAAGAGCTAATCAGTTGTTCTCTAAGCACATGAGGAGAGCAGAGGTGCTGGTGGTGAATGGCGCTCCTAGATGGAGAAAGTCACGGCAGTCATTCCTTATTAAGAGAGGGGCAGGTGAGATGACGGGGGGGGGGGTTGCCTCCTTTAAAAAACAAAGAGGGAAGGAAAGATCCCTGATGACGGTGGTTCTGGAATGGTAATATCTTCTCTCACAGCAAGGAAGATTTTAGGTTATTTGTACTGCCTGGTGTTGGACAATCATGTCATTGTTAGAGTTTGTGTGAACTGACTTGGACAAACAGAGTAAGAGAAGTACTGCAGCCGCTGTCACTTGTCAGGCAAATTTTGTTTCAAGGGCTGGAGTCCAAATGGCTGCCACTTTTGATAGGAAGGGATGTGCAATCAAGAAGGCTGAAAATATTAAGGGAGTCTGCCGTAATCTAACAAGGATGACCATCTTTGAGCTCTTGTACTTAGAATCCAGAAAATGAGTCTCAAGAGGTAGAGGGAACATAATATATGATCAACAAAGAAAAGTTTGTTAGGTGATTATCAGATGCGCAGTCAAAATGAATTTCATTAAGTAACCTATCGTCAAGTAGATATTCTTCAGCTAATCTTAAAAATGAACATAATGCCCTTCTCAGTCTGCAGTCATATGCTAGTTATACATTTGACAAAGCAGAATTTCTCTGAACCAGTAAGCTCTTCGCTGGTGCTCACAATATATTGTTGGTCCAACTTCAACATGTAGCGGTGCCTAATGATTAATTTCTATGTAGTATCTTATCTGAATGCATTTCACTGCTGGTGTATGGGGAACGGGAATTGGTTTTTTACTGATGGTCTCAAAACTGGCACAACCAGAGTGGAGAGTATTTGTTTCTGTCATGTTTTGTGAAATGCCTTGAAGATATTCTGGAAGCATTAAATCAAAAGACTACAGAGATAGAGCCTCTCTAATCTGAAACTCTCTTGTCTGGCAACATTTGTTATCCAGCATGATTTAGTTAGCTGGATGACCACTTATCATGGGTGTGGCCAAGTTTCCTGTGGTTCCATAAAGTTTGTTTGCAGCTGCCAGTCCTGGCTCTCAGTGTTCTTCGCCGTTATTTAGCTGTAATTTACCCCAAATGTCTTATAAGAGCCCAGTAAACAGTGGACGTCTTGGAAATGCTACTAAACAACACTTACTTCATGTGGGCTTGCAAATAGAGAAGTTACTCACCGTAGTAACGACGGTTCTTCGAGATGTGTCCCCATGGGTGCTCCACGATAGGTGTCGGGCTCGCCCCGGCGCCGCAGGTCAGATCTTTCCAGCAGTTTCTGCTGGACCGTGCATGCGCCGGCGTACGCCGCTCCCTTGCGCGCTCCCGGCCACGTGCGCGATCCGGTCCCCACCAGTTCCTTGACCAACCGCCTCAGATGCTCCTGAAAAACACTAAACAGAGATCCGAAGCGGGGACGATGGGCGGGTGGTGGAGCACCCATGGGGACACATCTCGAAGAACCACCATTACTACGGTGAGTAACTTCTCTTTCTTCCTCGAGTGTCCCCATGGGTGCTCCACGATAGGTGACTAACCAGCAGTAACCCAAGATAGGAGGTGGGTAATCGGTTTATGTGCAGCTTGTCCCCGAGAGGACTGCTGTCGAGAGACGGGTATCCTCTTGGAATACCCTGTGAAGGGCATAATGCTTGGCGAAGGTGTCATAGGATGACCAGGTCGCCGCTCTACAGATGTCTTTTAACGCGATGCCCTTGAAAAAGGCTGTTGATGCCGCCACCGCCCTAGTGGAGTGAGCCCTAGGAGGGGCCAGTAAAGGAGTCTTTCTAAGTTCATAGCACATTTTTATGCAGGATACGATGTGCTGTGAGATTCTCTGTGAAGAGAGACCTTCTCCTTTTGATTTGGGAGCGAGAGAGACTAGGAGTCTATCCGTTTTCCAGAAGGACTTAGTCTTGTCTATATAGAAAGCCAGCGCCCTCCTCACGTCCAGGAGGTGTAGGCGCGCCTCTTTGTTGGAGTTATGAGGCTTGGGATAAAACGAGGGTAAAACTATAGGTTCGTTAATATGAAACTCTGAAGAAACTTTGGGAACAAAGGCTGGATGCAGCCGTAAGGTTACCGCCTCCTTGGACAATACTGTGCAGGGTGGTGTTGCCATAACTGCCGCAAGCTCGCTCACCCTGCCAGCTGACGTGATTGCAAGAAGGAAGGTCGTCTTTATTGTAAGGAGACGGAGGGAAACCGTGGCTAAGGGTTCAAACGGTGGTCCCGTTAGCGCATTAAGCACCAGGTCCAAGCTCCACGAAGGTGGAAGCGGTTTCCGAGGGGGGTATAGGTTTACCAGCCCTTTGAGGAACCTGGTAACCATGGGATGGGCAAACACCGTGTGCCCTTCCTCTTCATGTCTGAAAGCCGATATAGCAGCAAGGTGGACCTTCAACGAGGATAGGGAGAGTCCGCCTCTCTTGAGGTCCAGTAAATACTCTAGTATTACGGGTATAGGCGCAGCAAGGGGGGCTAATTGCTTGGTAGAACACCATGCAGTGAATCGAGTCCATTTTTGCTTATAGGTCTTCCTGGTGGAAGTCCTCCTGCTACTTTCTAGGACTTGTTGCACTCCCTCCGTACACGTACTCTCTAGGGAGCTGAGCCATGGATTAACCATGCTTGCAGTCGCAGGCCTCGGGGGTGTGGATGCACTATGGACCCCTGGGCTTGCGTGAGCAGATCCAGCGCCACCGGGAGGGGCATCGGTGGATGGTCCGACATGCGCAGGAGTAAGGGGAACTATTGCTGTCGATCCCATGTTGGGACTACTAGGATCATTCGGGCTCTCTCTCTCCTGGCTTTCTGCAAGACTTTGTGGATAAGCACTGTGGGAGGAAATGCGTAGAGCAGGGGGCCCCTCCACGAGATCGCGAATGCGTCCCCCAGAGACCCCCATCCCAGTCCTGCCCTGGAGCAGTATTGTGGGCACTTCTTGTGTTGAGTGGCAAACAGGTCTATCTGGGGAAATCCCCATGCGTGAAAAATCGGTCGTAGCAGATCGGAACGGATCTGCCACTCGTGTGTGAGTGCGAAGCGCCTGCTCAGCTGGTCTGCCTTCACATTGTGAGCGCCTGGTAAATACGAGGCTTTCAAGCCTATACTGTTGGTGATGCACCAGTTCCACAATCAGACTGCTTCCGCACATAAGGCACGGGACCGAGCTCCTCCTTGCCAATTTATATAAAACATGGTGGAGGTATTGTCTGTACTGATCCCGACTACTTTGCCTTGTATATGGTCTCGAAAGTGTTTGCAGGCATTGAACAGTGCTCTGAGCTCCAGTATATTTATGTGCAGTGACTGTTCCGTGGAGGACCACAGTCCTTGCATCACCTTTTCGCCCATGTGTGCTCCCCGCCCTATGTGGGAGGCATCGGTAGTGAGAAAAACAGATATTTGTGGTTGGTGAAAGGGCACCCCTGTTAGCATGTTCTTGGGGTTCACCCACCATTGCAGGGATCTGCGCACCTCTGTCATGGGCGACACCACCCTGTGGACGGTGTGTGCTGCCGGTTTGTAGACGCTCGCCAGCCAGTGCTGCATGCTGCACATATGCAATCAGGCATTCTGTACCACAAACGTTGCTGCTGCCATGTGGCCCAGCAGCTGTAAGCATGTCAGAACCGGCACCGTAGGGCTGAAGGTGATGACTTGCACGAGGGAACCAATGGCGCAAAAGCAGGCATCTGGTAGATAAACCCTTGCTGTGATGGAATTTATACGTGCCCCTATGAACTCTATGTCCTGTGCGGGGTCTATCTTTGATTTTGCCAGATTGATGACCAGGCCCAGCGAAGAGAACGTGTCTGCTGTGACGCGTATCATGCGAAGTACCTCCTCCTTCGAGGCCCCTTTCAGTAGGCAGTTGTCCAGATATGGGAATATAAACACCCCCTGTCTGTGCAGGTAGGCTGACACCACTGCCAAGCTCTTGGTGAAGACTCTGGGGGCTGAGGAGAGGCCGAACGGCAGAACCTTGTACTGAAAATATTCTTTGCCTACCATAAACCGGAGAAAACACCTGTGAGCCGGGTGAATAGTTATGTGGAAATATGCATCTTGTAAGTTGAGGGCTGCGAACCAATCTCCATCGTCCAATGCCGTAAGTATAGAGGCGACTGTGATCATCCGAAAGCGTTGCTTGCGCAAGTACCGGTTGAGGCCTCGAAGATCTAGGCTGGGCCTCCAGCCTCCTGTCTTTTTCTCTGTGAGGAAGTATCTTGAGTAGAACCCTTTCCCTCGGAGTTGCTCCGGCACTCTTTCCACTGCCCCATAAGCATAAGATGGTCTACCTCCTGCTTGAGTCTCGCTTCGTGGGAGGCGTCCTTTAGGTGGGGTCTGGGTGGAGGTCGTGGCGGTGGGAGCAACTGGAAGGGAATCGCGTAACCCGTGGCTATGATCTCCAGTACCCATTTGTCTGTGGTGATCTTTTGCCACTGGTCGTAGAATGGTCGGAGGCGATGGTGGAATAGTAGCTTCAGATGACATTGCGCGATGGTGGTGATAGTGCAGCCCTCGATCTGTGTGTCAAACTTGTGGCCTTTGGCCCCGCCCCGAGGACGCACGGCTCTGTTGAGAACGTCACCTGGGAGTTCTGTACTGTTGGTGCTGTTGATGTCACCCTTCCTCATAGCCCCTGTGGTACTGGGGACCCTGTGGTTGATACTGGTATTGTCTTTGTTGGGGTAATACTTTTTCTTTCTGTATGGAGGGGTGTAAATCCCCAAGGTCCTGAGAGTAGCTCTTGAGTCTTTACTGGAATGAAGGACCGAGTCGGTTGATTCAGCAAACAGCTTCTGCGTGTCAAAGGGGAGATCAACGATCTTCGCCTGCAGATCCCTCGGGATACCCAATGTCTGGAGCCAGAACTCCCTGCGCATGACCACTGCTGTAGCTGTTGAGTGTGCTGCCGTATCCGCTACGTCTAGGGCGATCTGAACTCCTGTCCTCGAGGCTGCGTAGCCTTCCTGCACGATAGCCTTGAGCACCGGCTTCTTGTCCTCTGGAAGTGAGTCCATGAGGGAAGTCAGCCTGGAGTAGTTGTCGAAATTATGGTTCGCTAGATGCACTGCGTAATTCGCCATTCTCAACAGTACGGTAGAGGAGCAGCAGACCTTTCTGCCGAACAACTCTAGTTTCTTGGCATCTTTGTCTGTTCCCCCTGTCTTGTACTGAGAAGTTTTCGACCTCTGTTGAGACGATTCCACCACCAGAGAATTTGGTTGCGGGTGGCTGAACAGGAACTCCATGCCCTTCGCTGGGACGAAGTACTTCTTATCTGCTCTCTTGTTTATAGGCGGAGTGGACGCAGGGGTCTGCCATATTGTGGTGGCGGACTCCATGATTGCTTCATCAAGCGGAATAGCTATTTTGGAAGAGGCCGGAGGTCTCAGGTTTTTAAGGAGCTTATGGTGTTTCTCCTGCACCTCTGTTGTTTGGATGCCTTGCGTGAAGGCTACCCTTTTAAACAGCTCTTGGAACTGTTTGAGATCGTCCGGAGGATGGACGTCCCCTGGGGCCGTGGCCTCGTCAGGGGAAGATAGCGAGGAACCGCTAGGGTAAGCCTCTCTGGACCCCTCTGGGTCCTGCTGATGGTGATACATCCTCTTGCTAGATACTTGCGAGGGAAAAACTCGGGGTTCCAGAATCAACTCCCCCTGAGATATCTGTGTTTCCGTCCCTGTCCGCGATTGCCCTCCGGCATATTGAACCGTCTGGGGGGAATCTGTCCCTGGGAGTATAACTATGGTGTCTATGCCCTGCGTGATAGGAGCGACCATGGCAACACGGGCACTGTTCCGGAGATGGAGACCTGGACCACTCTGGAGGCGCATACCCCTGCGTCTGGGGGAGCGAGATTGTCTGGGTGATTGAGATAATGGAGAGACTGATTTGTGACAGTACTCCAGGGGTTCAAAGCCCAGGAAAGGCGATGGTGGTCCGAGCCATGGTGATGCTGGGCTGTAGGAACGGGGATGGGGGCTCAGGGTATAATGGAGGTGACCCCTGCTGCCTCGTTGGAGTCCGCAGCATAAGTGGAGGGCTTAGAGCGAGTAGCCCTGCAGCCCTGTCTGGAGAAGGGCTGCGGTGCTGGGTTTTCTGTGCTGCCTTTCCCCTCCCCTGTGGGGCTGGCTCCGCCCCTTTCCGCGTCGGGGATCTCAGCCCCGCTGTCTGTGCTGCACTTGGCACGCTCCGCTGCGGTGCCACGTGGGTGGTCTCCCCCGGTGCCTGCAGGCCGCGTGCCTGCAAGCTCTGCACTGCCGGTTCTCCGGGGGTCAGTGCCGCTAGCTGCGGTGCCGCCGGTTCTGGCGCTTGCCTGGCCGCCGCCCTGCCCGCGGTGCAGGGCGGCTGTTTGATTATCGGAGGCTCAGACTCTGCCATGTGCGTCTTCGTGCCGCCGCCGCTCAGCTGTGACTGCGGCTGGGGGCTATGCGCTCCACCCGTCCCGCTCGCTGTGGCTGCCGGCAGGGATTGGGTTGGTGAAAGCTTCCTCCGTTTTTGCGCTGATGGGGTTAGGGAAGCAGCTTTCCTTTTATGGGCCCCTGCGGGTCCCTCCTGCTGAGGCCACTCCGGCGTGTCTGGCTGGAGGGCCTTGTCAAAGAGCAGCATTTTCAGCCGCATCTCTGTCCTTCCTTGCTCTGGCTGTGAGCTTTGCGCAGAAGGAGCATTTCTGGGTGACATGAGATTCCCCGAGGCACCTAATGCACTGACTGTGCCCATCGGAGGCCGGCATCACTTCGCGACATGACTCTCACTTTTTGAATCCTGAAGAGGACATTGTGGTGAGTCTTTGAGTTGTTAATAGGGTACTTAGCACCTTCTCTGTGCCTGTTCCCCTCTCGGACTCAGCCTGCCATGGCAGGAGGCCTAATGGCCTTATGTCCCCGGGCCTCCGCTGCTCCGCTTGCTACTAAGGCTGTAAAACTTTACTTTTTACTCTCTTTTCTTTTTTTTTTTTTTTTGAAAACAATAACAAGCTAACTTAAGCTAAGACTGAAAAAGAATCTCTAACACTTTAAAAACATTAAATACACTAACTCTGGCCGTAGCCTGAGCGGATTCTGTCTGCAGCCGATGGCGGTTAAAGAGGAACTGGTGGGGACCGGATCGCACACGTGGCTGGGAGCATGCAAGGGAGCAGCGCACGCTGGTGCATGTGCAGTCCGGCAGAAACTGCTGGAAAGATCCGACCTGCGGCGCCGGGGCGAGCCCGACACCTATCGTGGAGCACCCACGGGGACACTCAAGGAAGAATCTCTTGTTCTGTACCAGTGAGGTCCCAAGCATGTTGGATGAGAGAGGTTCAACCTATACTGGTTATTCCGCAACTGTCTGCTACAGGGTTCCCTGGATCTTTTTCTCAAATAGCTGACCATGTCCACCGTTGGAGGATATTTGACTAGACGAACCATTGGTCTGTTTCAGTATATCATATCTCCTACATCACTATGTTACCAGGTCTGTATATCTAGCTTTCTGTCTGAGATAGTCATGTGGTCCCCATTACCATAGTACCTGAGAGGGTTGGGGGAGGGGGCAATTGACCCAGGGTCCAGGGCTCCCAGATGCCATTGCCACTAATGCAGCAACCTTGGCTGCTGGAGCCCCAGGCCCTTTAAGTTGCTGCTAGAGCCCAGGGTAGTGTGCTCAGAATGGCCACACTGGCAGGCAGGAGAGGCACGGCATGGTCCAGGTGGCCTTCAGGGCTGGCTGCCTCAGCCCTGCCCATTTCACCTAAGGCTCAGCCCCTTCAGGGAAAAGGGAGTCCCCCCCCTTACCAAGGGACCAGCAATCCTGGTGCCCTCCTTGTCTCCCCAATCCCTCCTGGCAGCCAGGTACCTCCTCACAATCTTTAAGTGCTTTTGTTCTCACAACCTTGCTGTGAGGTAGGAATGTGGTGTCATCCCAATTCTGTAGATGGTAATTGTGGCACAAAGTAGATAACTTACTTACTCAAGGTCACAAAGGAAGTTGTGTTGGAGCCAGGTCTTCCAGCTCCCAGGTTAGCATTCCAACCACTGGACCCATCCTCCTCCTCCTGTTGCACCAAACTTATTTCCTGCATGGACTCGCTACCAAAGCAAATTGACTCCCACAATGCATGTTTTGTGGGAGAAAAGAAAGCAGGTCCCTGCACCCAGTCATGTGAAATAGCTTCAGTGCCTGTTCCAGTTCAAATCCTCTGATTTTCTCTTTGGGTGTCAGGTTTGCACAAACCCTCAAAACTCTACAGAATCTGTTAAATTGTGCCTGGTTTGGTTCAAACAATAGGAAGCTATGAACTTTTCCAGTTTCTGCCTAAATTCTTAAAAGGCCCACATCTCCCAGAATACACAATGCTAGATGCCCTGCAACATTTACAAAAGTAACCCTGCAGTCCGAGTGCTGAAATTCTCCCTGGTGAAATAAATTACAGGAAAACCATGGGAGAAGGAAGCAACAAAAGGAAAATTTATCCTAATTAAATAAAAATATTACCCAAGACATGGAGGCCTTTCTATTCTTATCAGAAACTCCACCCACCTCCCAAATGAACAGCGAGTTGTCTCCAGATCCAGTCACCCATTTCACAAGTTGTTTAGTTTCAGAAGATAATTGTTGTTGCAGAGAATATTCAAGTCCAAATGTTCCTGGGGAAGGTAGTTCCAGTAATTCTGGGAAGGAGGCCAATCCCTTTGGCTTTATATGTAAATATTTGAAAAACACTATTTTATATACATATATTTTATACACATATACATACGTCTTCACACTTACAGCCTTGCAAAACTGCTAAGAAAAAACGTACCACTTTAAGCACAAATATCTACTTACCAAAACCACGATAACAGACAAGAACTTTAAAAAAGTGATCTCTCCCCCCATTATGGTAGGTGCATTAAACACAAATGCCTCAACCCTAAAAGCTTTTTCTGTTCCTTGGGATTCAATGATATGCAAGGCACAGGAAAAGACAAAAACCAATAAAAAGGATAAGAAATAGCTTTTCTGTGCCTAATAAAGGCATAAATGTCAGACTGAGAACTTCAGAACATTTTAGGTCTAAGCAAACTTTGTGTATTCTAGCCACAAGCTGGTAATCTCCCACTTTAATGGCATAAAACTTGTACTTTCTTGCATTTTAGAACACTGAGGTATCAGGCTTACAATCTGTGACTTTTTATCTACAGAAAAAATCTTTCACTCAGAATTGAAACTAGTCTATCCTATAAGCAGTAGCCATTAAGTGGGAAACACTCCATTTGAGGGAGAGAAGAGAAACACTTCTGTGGGAGGCTGATTTTAATTAATGAATTAATGGAATGGTGCACACTTGAAAAGCAGCTTGGCAGTTGGGATGCTGGAATAAATCGAGGACAGATAGATTAGGGGGCAGAGTGCAGGTGAGGCAGTCAAAAGTGGATAGCAAATAAATTAATCCATATCTCCGAAATTTATCATATGACAATCACCTGCATATTTTTGTATGGGTAGATAGATAGATGTATCTATATATATATATAGAGAGAGAGATATGGCATACAAAAACATAAAATAATCATTATGTATATTTTAGATAGATAGATATAGATATGGATATAGACATAGATATGATATACAAAACAAACAATAATCAGTATTCATATTTTATATCTATATATAGATATATAGACATATCTAGAGATAAACACATGGTATACAAAAAATACAATAATCATTATAGTAAACCCCCATATGCACATTCTTATATAATTTCACACATACATACGTACATAGAGTTTCATGAAATTCTTGGACAAAAGAGTTTATTAGAGGAAAAATGCAGTTTCTCTCTAACTATTCATGAATTTGACATATTTTTAGTCATTCACAAATTGGCCAGAAAACAACAAAGTCCTATAGTATCACTGCTCACTTGCCCTTTAACTCAGTGTTTTGGTCAGTCATCTGGGTGATGCAGGTTCAAATCACAGTAGTGGAACTGACTTTCTAAATTCAGCAAAATTCCCACATTGTTTTCAGAACTTTCACTGATCTGAAACATCAGTTATTAACCCACCTCTACATACACACACAGAGATATGTATATTTTAATCTGTACCTATGAACATATATCCTAGCTGCAGTGACATAAATATTTCACAAATATATATATAAAATGCTATTTCTGTTAAATATTTGTATCACTGTCACATATAGGTTATTTGTGTTTTTAACATACAGGCAGATAAAAATGTATAAGTTTGTAAATATGCATAATCTCTCCCTTTTGCACATATACATGCTCATAAATACATAAATGGAAAGGCCAAGTGTAGAAAGACCTTTTACAAAATATTTTAATAGCTTTTTAAGAAATCTTCATCCAAAGTTCGAGGGTTTTTTTTTTGCTGTCTTACATCTTCTATTGCAAAATACACCTGCTTTCTTTTCTTTTCTTTCCCCCCATACTAAATATTTCTTCCATCTAATGACTCTCTTTATTAGACAGCATCTAATTTGCATACATTTACATACAATTTAACTGCTAGCTTGTGAGAACAAAGAAATGGCTCTGTATTATACTGAAGGACAATACTCAGAAAAGGAAGGTATAAAAACCAGCTAGCTCAGTGGCTGTGTATTCCCTTTGTTTCAGAAATACCAGGATTTTTAAACACACCACTTAGAGTGTGAAAAAGATTATTTCATCAAACAATGAAAAAAGATACAGTGCAGCTCCCTTTTAACACATTTTCTCTCTGGCCTGGTTAATGGGATTTAAGGGTCCAAGATTTTTTTTGCTTTTCCACTGTTTCCTGATGGATTTAATTCTGTCATATATTTTAGTTCATATTTATTCTTATACTAATTTATGTTGAAGATGAGCTCCAATGCTAATTCAATACCACCTTTTCCTAAGAGTCACACTGGGACATGATGAATGATCTTTGATGGGCATCAAGTACTCCGTCCTCAATGCCCAGCACTAATGGATTTTATAGAATGCTGCCAGGACTTTACCCTACAGCAAGAAGTACAGTGATAATGAAAACTTACCATGTGGCTGACTCAGAATCAACAGGAAGGGAAGCAGGGCTGAGCTCCACTTGTGAGAACAGGGAAGGACTGTGATCAGAGTAAATGCAGGTGGTAAAGGAGAAGTCAAGCCCTCTAGATCCCTAGAAGAAGAGGAGGAAAGACTTTCTGAGATCACATGTAAGGGAAAAGTCTTTAGAGAGAGAACACAGGTGATAATCCATAATCCACACAAATGAAGTATGCAACTGCCAAAGGCCTTACCTCCAAAAGCTTCACACTGGACATTCTAGTTCCAGGGTGTGGTTCAAATCCAAACCATGGGTAAATGGCACTAGAAAAATCTCATTAAAAAGGGTGGAGAAGTGCATGGCAAGTTGTGTATCGATCACCTCAGCGTCCTCTCAGTTGTATGCAACCTCTTGAGAAGTTCAAGTTTGAATACATCTCATTTGTTACTGCATTACGTCATAGCGTAGGCTTTATTTCCTACATTACTCTCGCCTCTAATGTCTTGACCTCTTCTTTGTGCAATTTGAGAATTTTATATTTTAGAAGGCGGCATGGCATGTGATCACTGACTAGGGGAAAAAAACCTCCAGTCGTTTTCAGGCAGCGAATCCCCTGCTAGACTACACGCCCAACGTTGATGGCAGCGTACCAGACTACTCATGAGGGATGACAACAACCTGGACAACTGAAAAGGTCAGAGCTTGGAGAAGGCACCTGCAGCCTCCCCTGTCAGACTACACTCTGGGACATTGCCATCTCCGATAGACAAGAGACAATGCAGAGGAACTATGATGAGGGATGTGATCAAGGGAAGCTTTGGCTTCTTTTACCTGATGGATTATGCCTACCATGTTTTTCTCATTCCCAGGTGGAGTACTGGACCAAAGAGGATGCAGGATGGGGCCATCATGGAGTGTGCCTCTCCTGTGGACTTACGAACTATGATAGACTTCTGGATTCTGCCATTCATGAACTGTGATTTAAATACCACCACACCTACATCCAGGTCAAGGCAGGTTACACCTACAGGATTTTAAACTTTGTTTGCTTATCCTCTTTCCCCTTAACCCACTCTTGATCCCTGGATTCCCCCCCCCCTTTATATTGTTAAATCTACCTTTTAGTTTGTTTTAAACATTAGCTACAATAAAACCTTTCTAGTGTGAGCAGTTCCATTACAGTCAATTGGAATGGGAATACTTATGGTAAAGAGCATTATTCCCAGTAGTACTTGTTTCAGTTCAAATGTGGGGTAGTCCAACACAAACACACCAAACAGCTATTTTAAATATATTTTTCAATGAGCTCTACTTTAAATGTACGTACGTATCACAACTCAATTCATGGGTGGAATTATCAAATGCAGCAGTGGTCTAACTCTTATTTCACTTAAGCCAATGTTAAACTTCCACTTGACTTAGCAGAAAGATAGGTCAACTTTCAAAACCAATAGGCAGCAGATTTAAAAACAACCATAAGGAAGTATTTCTTCACACCATACGCCACCAACCTGTGGAAACTGTTGCTAAGGGATGAAAAAACACTAACTGGGTTAAAAAAAAATCGATAATTTCATGAAGGATATGTACCTCTCAGTGATTAGCCAAGAGGATGACAGGTGCCATCCCAGGCTCTGGTTATTTTTATACCTTTGACCCCAGAAGCTGGGACTGGATGAATTGTCCTATTCTTTTCATTCCTTCTGAAGACTCTGGCACCAACCACTGTCAGAAGACAGGAAACTACTTCAGATGGCTCACTGGTCTGAGACAGTATGGCCATTTTTATGTTCTTATGTGCTTTTAAAAACTCCCTCCTCATGTCCAATTTTTTCAATTGCTTTGTGTCTACTTCTTGTAGCTAGAGAGGCAGCATTTACGGCTTTGTCCATTTTAAGCAGTATTGACACTCCCCTTGTAAATAGAAGGGACATTTTGCAAAAAGGTTGAATTTTTCAATATGAAAGAAAATTTTCAAGTGTGACCACTGTGATGAGTTATGTGGTTGAGACAGAACTCTCTTCTCCCACCAGTGTTTATCTCAACAAGCTGATCTGTATTAAAATAGAATTTGCCCTCTTTACACTGAATTTTAAAACACATTAGTCAGAATATTCAGAAACTATGTTTACTATTCCAAACAAGGCCTATCACAGGAACAGTACAGAGTAGTGAAGGCTGAAAGACTACCCAGGCCTGGTTTACACCAGAAGATGAAGTCATTTTAAGCCTTTGTGGTCAATTTTATAAACTCTCCAGCAGTCAATAAATCTGTTCTAAGCAGCCATAATGCCGACACCTGTACTCCTGAATTCCCAACAAAGTTACTCGAAAAATCAAATTTGCAATGCCAAGCTAAAACAGTGCAGATTAAGCAAGGTTAAAATCAATTTTATTAGCCCCAGAAACTGTCCCACAATGCCTCTCAAGGTGTCCTTTCACGTCATCACTCCAGGTGAACAGGAAGTAGGAAACAGGAAGCCCAGAATTTAGAATTCATTTGTTTATGACCAGTGTGGTGATCGCATATAGCTAATTTAGAGAGAGATCCAGCATGGAGCCATCAGGAGAGCCCACGACTCATTTTGTCTTGCAGGCTAGCCCCTGCCCCAAAACAGCATGTGACAGCTTAGCTGTGGGGGTCGTGTTTATATGACAGGCTGACACACTTCATTTCTGCAGAACACATTCGTACAGGGCAGCCCCCCTCCCTTACAAGTGCCAGAAGTCGGGGGTCTATCCCTTGCCCTACCACACCACATGGCTAGTAGGAGAGGCCAAGAAACTTCTTTTCTATGGGTCACATTTGTAAGGGGGGGAAGCCCCCACTCCCCTCTTACAGCTGCTATGCAGTCGGGGGTCTATCCTCCACCCTATAAAAACATGGCTGCTGCGCTGTGTGGTACACGCTTCCAGACGGCAGTAAGTCCTGGCTTGCACAGGGTGAAGGCTTCAAAGGTGGGAAAGATTTGGGGGCTGGCTGTTGCTGGGGGGAAGTTCCCCCCCACAGCAAAGATTTTCAGGAGCTGGCTGGCTGTCGCCAGGGCAACTCTCCCACTGCAGCAAAAATTTTCAGGATCTGTCAGTCACCGGGAGGCCCTGGCCAATGGTGAACGGTGTCTGCTCCATGTTAATGGGAACCTCACAAGCCCCTGGCTCTCCTCTGGCTCCACAGGACTGGGGAGCCCACCCTAGCCAATGGTGAATTGTGGGCTGGTCGCACTACATCCCGGTAAAGCTCCATGCTAATGGTGAATTGTGGGCTGCTCCCCCACCCCCACTTCCCAAAGCATATGGCTCAGGGCAGCTGCACAGTCTCTGTGGTGTCTTGTTTGCTGCACAAACAGTCAAAGATAATTGTAGCCTGAGCACCTTTGCTAATCCTCTTGACTGCTGTACACATTGGTGTTCTTCCCCCAGGGGACCAGTGAGGTTCCTGTTAGCATGGCTCAGTCAGAACACTGAAAAGCACCATTGCTATTTGCAGGCAGAATATTCCTTGGGGGATAACACAGGGATAACACTACTGAATGCCAGAAGATTTACAGGTGCTCTTTCCCCCGGGTACCAGCAAGATTCCTGTTAGCACGGCACAGTCAGAACATGGAAAGGCTCATAGATTATTGTAACCTGAGAACCTTTGCCAATCCTCTTGGCAGTTGTATGCATTTCTCTAGGCATTCTTTCCCCCCGGGGACCATGGATTTTCAACAGGGGAAAGACCAACCACTAGAAAGCAAGGTACTCTGTCTTTCCTTCTCTTCTTCTTCTGAGTGATGCTAACCACTGGACATCAAAGCCCTCTGGGATTCCCCACTTTCCCTAATTTCCTTCTGAAAATAAGCACTTTGGCTTCAAAGGGAGGGGAATGAGGGCAATGCAGTCTGGGAAGATGAAAGTGGATGTTATTATGACATTTGGCTAAAATGTCCGTGATTTATATGACACACAATATCTCATTGGGGAAAGAGACTTCTGAAAAATGGCTGGTTTTGAGGGCAATGCAGTGTAGGATGACATCATCACACTCCCACAACCACTTACAAGTATTTCTTTTCCCCATAATGCAGCCATGAAAAAGCCCAGAATGCAACAGAGCTCAGGGAACTGTGGGATAAGTTCCCACAAGACACTGCTGCAACAATCAAAGTTTGGCGATTGGGGACATGCTAAATCGACTTTGTGGGCAGGTGCAGACAACTTTAATTTTATAAAATCCAGTGTTACAAACTGACTTTGATAAATTCAACTTTATTTCTTTGTATAGACATACCCCAGACATTCTTCACAACATACTTCCTTAACATCTCAAAGAAATCAAGGCAATCACCTTTCTCCTTGACTGTTATACAGAAGGAAAACAATGACGTTTTGTGAGAGCACAATAAGTTTAAAATTGGCCCACAGAAAATGACATATCAAATTTCCATAGTTGGTTGTATTTTAGGCCTGCATGAACTAGATATTGGCACTAACTATCATACAGAGAGATATTTTGTACAAATTAAAGGATTATGCCTTTAATTGGGACACACTGGTGGATGGCCTACTGTCCTGATTAATATGTTGTCTCAATTAAGAGAAACAGCCATTTGAAAAAGTTGTCCAAAGAGACCTGAAATGGAGTAAAATGCTGTACTAAATAAAAAAAAAAACACGCGTAACTATGATTTATGCTGTATTTAAACTTGATTTCTTCTCTTAACCTTTATTTGGCAACTCTTATATTAAAAGATTTGAATTTAGAATCTCACACCCATTAAACACCTGGTTAAACACCACTTAACCCACAAGTACCAGCCAAATGTATCCCCATTTAAACAGAAATACTAGCAATGCTGTCCAGATTAAGCAGCATCTATTGCCATTCACTGTCATTAGGCTAAATAGTTTTCGTGGGACACAATCTAATTTAACAGATTTCTTGATTAAGAGCATACCAATTAAGTGAAGAATACTGACCCTGTAAATTTTCATGCAATGTTTTAAGGCTTCTGGCGACTGAAGTCCTATCCCATCTGTCTGGTTTGTGGGCCAGCCTTAAAATCCTGGCTTTGATGTCCTGTATCTATGGCATTACCTTAGGAGAGTTCCACATTCTAATGGGGCTTGGGATTTTCTAGGAAGCAACTGAGCCAACTAACAAAGTGCAGAACTGATGGAGCTGGATGGAGATTTTCTTGGAAATGCTCTTGAGAGACCAAAATCTGTTTCCATTCTTATGACTTTTCCTTCTGTATGTTTTGTATCAGTTTAGGAAATGATCCCTCTTTGATTGGCATAGAGGGTTTAATTTACTGGTGACACACATAAAACGGTGTCTTTTATAATCTCAGTAGTATTAAAATGTTCACTGTTTGTTTAATGTGGCATGTATGTGAGCTCATTGATGGAATGACAAGCCAAGAGGGGGGAAAAAACGCTCCATTGATACATCAGGTAAGGCACAAACAATGGCAATGCCAGCTTCTTAAATACACCTGCCAATGTACTGTACTGCTGTTCTTGTGGGACCATCTGCATGAGTTAGAGAGTATTTGTCTCTAGGATCCTCTGAAACGCGGTCTCTGATAAAACTGTAGACGAGGTTGTCAAGACGTGCCATGTGTTAATTTTCCAGGGAGAAACAGACAGACTTAGCAACTCATTTTCAGGTAAGGTCACCAAAACCTCACCTACGGGTGATGACTTTCCATTGCTACTAACCTCTTCAGTTGGACCTAAACAGTGACCTACCCAGAACTGGAAGGCTCAATCTGCCTCGCTTAATTCTGTGTGGTTCCACTTCAGTGTCTGCTTATTAATGTTGCTTTGTCACACTCAACAGGTATTAGTGATAACTACATCTGCCTGTTGAAAGTAGGTTATTCTGGGGCCAAATGCTGACATACTTTACATATAATACTTGGATGGTTAACTGAATCAAAGATCAGGGTTTACAATAGGGACTGAAAGGCCATAGACTCCTCTTATGCACCTGCTGACCACCTCTCCTCCTTTCAGGTGTTCCATCCCAGGAACCTAACCCCATAGCCTACAAGTCCCTGTAACCAGCCCTTCCAATCTGAGCGAGTGGCATTGCCCAAGTTTGGCCCATACAAAAAGTGGTCAGGCCATCACTCAGGTAGTCCCTGTCAGCTCTGTGGCCTATAGTATATGACTCTTCAAGCTTATATTTTAATATTAGATATATCTTAAAACAGCATAGCTCACTCTATAATCCACAGTACGTATGACATTATATTTTTTAGAGTAACTGACCCAAAACTAGTCACTTCCCAGAGAAGCACACATTCTCCAGATCCTTCTTTATTTTGATTGGCCTACTAATGACACTTAGGAAATCAGAAAGCAAACGTCTTCATACTGACACCTTGGTTATTTCTGAATAACTACAGGCTGAACCCCTCTAATCCAGCACCCTTGGGACCTGACTGGTGCCAGATGAGAGAATGTGCCAAATCGCAGGAGGTCAATATTGTATAGCAGCATTTGCAACACCTCCTCTGCTTACTGAGCCCTTAGATATTCAGGAGTAAATTACAGCTCAATAAGTGCACAGAATACTGAGAGCCAGGAACGGGAGCTGAAAACAAACTTTATGAGACCATGTCAAACTTGGCCATACTCATGAAAAGGGTCACCTAGCTAATTAAAATCATTGCAGATTATGGATGCTCCTGGACAAGAATGTTCCAGATTAGAGAGGTTCAACCTGTAGTAAATTAGCATACAAAAAAGTGCTTTCTAATATGCTATTGCTCTGTTCATATAGTCATATAACACTTATTACTGTCTCTTGGAAGCAAATGACTATCAGACAGAGAGAGAGTGCATGCACAATTCCTAGTAATGTCAAGGAGAGCTGAAAGTGCACAACACTTCTGAAAACCAGGCTCCAATCCACTAAGGGACTTAGAATTTCCAGGTGCCTAAAAGAAAAATCACTGGAATGACATGAGATCCAGCAAGTCCGTGTTAGGTACCTAAGCTCCCTATACAAATGGGCAGAGACAGGAACCATAGCACACAATCTGCAAAAGCCAGCATGCTAGGCAAGGAATGGTTTAGGCTAATATGGCAAAGAGAGACATGCAACCTAAGCCCTGTTCCTCTTAGGGAATAAGACACCCATTTTGCTAGAGATCCACCATCAAGACCACCTCTTCTGGAATTAAGTGACTTAGGCAAGTAAGTCAGTTTCTAGGAGAACAGATTAGGAACCTACTTGACTCCACGGAAAACAGGCAGGGAGGGGAGTAAAAGAAGAGATGGAAATAGCCCATCTTACATGCTTTAACTCAGCAGCCAGAGCACAAACTTGGGATACATGAGAACAGTTCAGTTCCCCCTCTGCCTGATGAGGAGAAGGGATATGAACAGCCAAACCACAGTTTCTAATGTTTTGTGTAAAAAAAGAGGAAATATTTTAAGGCCCCATGAAAGAATTTCTGGGCTAGATGTTCAGAAGGCATAAATCAGCATAGTTTCATGACTTTGAAGGCATCAGGCCAATTTACACCAACTGAAGATCTGTCCCTCTGTCATAGCAATGTGGTCATATTCCTAGTTGTACAGCCTATCATTACAAAGCACAAGTCAATGAAATAGTTATTACAGTGATTTCTACTATGAACAGGCATAGATGGAGAAAGTACAATTACACTAGTGTTCCCACAGCACCTAGATACTACAATGACAGGCATACTAAATACTCACGGGTAGGTTAGACAAGGGATTTGAGGAGAAAGGAACAGCACAGGTGAAGAAGAGTGGGTCAGCGTGAGGTGTGAAGAATGTGGAAAGAAGGCTGGGGAAAAGAGCAGGAAAACAGGCAGATGGGGACTACAGCAAGGCTATGCACAGACTTAAAGACAGGACAAGGACTTGATGTGTAACTTTGATACAGAATGCGACGGGAATCCACTGGAAAGCTATCATCATAAATTAATGTTTCAATATTTTATTTTATAACTTCACATCCAAAACCCACACCATGCTGTGTTGATATCTTACTTGACCAAGCACACCAATGTGTTTAATCCAAATGTAATATTATGACAGATAAGACAATACAGGAAGGCAACCAAGTGACTCGTACTCACTTTTCAAATCTTAGCATATTAAAGGTTAGATTCTAGCAGCAACACAATACTAATTCTACCTGACTTTCCACCAGAGAACAGGAATACTGTACAGAACACCCCAGGACAACTTGGCCATTAGACAGACATTAACAAACCCCTCACTGCACCAGCACGACTGTTAGAGTAGCAAATTAATTTGGTACATGTATTTTAATTGGCAGGGTATAAGCTACCCATTTTTCTAAGGAGGGAGGAGCGCATCAGAGCAGTGACCACTATTAAGCCATCCCTTATTGCTTTATGAGGAGGAGAGGCTGCACAGTGCATTGATTGGTGGGGGTGGGGGAGGCATGAAGGAAATAATTGCAGGAGAAACATAAACTTGTTCTAGATCATTACCAGCAACTTTAATTCAGACACCAGCAGTGCTTTTTTTGTGCCAGTACTTGCCTTGGCAGGCCCAGCCATGGGCTTGGCTGGGGGGGGCGTTTCAGGGAGCTGGCTGAGTACTAGAACCTTCTTTTTATTTTTTTAAAGCACATAAAAGGCACTGGACACCAGTAATGAGGTGGCTAGGCTGGAAGGGGAATGGGATATAGGATCTGGAGTGCTTCACTGCTCCAAGACCAATGCTGGTTTTGGCACTCCTTTAGCTCTAGCAAGTTACAGAAAAACAAGCAGGTGCTAGCAATCTGAGAGACCACATGCCAGCTACAGCTGCTTCAAACTGATTCAATTACATCTGCCTGAATAATCCCAGGACATTGAACTGGGACATTGAAGGAAGACATAGTCCGTTCTGGTTTTAGTGCCCTGTGAAAATAAAGTGTATGTCTCCCCTAGCGGATAAAGAAAAACCCAAAATGATCTGGAAGCAGGCGAGCATTTCCACCCCAGGGATAAGAAGGAAGCAAGTTTGCACTACTGCTACAATATACTAAGAAAGCCTTTCACGCTGAGTCCTGAAAAATATTCTAAAGGAGTCTGACAGCATTGCCTTGTTTCCCAAAACACTGGGTGCAGAATATTTGTTGAACACGCTCTTGGGATCAGGACTTCAGTCCAAACCTTGTTTGTACAAAAAAGGGCCAAGCTGCTGGGAAATTCTGGAGTGCAGAGTGTCCTCATTAGTTCCCATCTGCCATCAGAACTCAGCTCATGGCAAGTTTGGCTAAGTCCTGGTGTTCTCAGGTCCAAATCTGGGTCAGTTTTAATTATACTATGCAGAATTCAGAATGCAGTTTTTAAATCCTTATTATACAGCACAGAAGAACAGGCAGCTCTCCAACTAATCAATTTTTTAAAAGTACATATATAAAAATTTTAAACCAGGCTAGACAGACAGTGGGTGGAAGAGAAAAAAAAATATATGAGTGAGTGCAGGGGTTAGTTAAGAGAACTGTTAGCAAAAGTGGGTCACCAGCAAGTTCTGCTTGAAAACTTCAAAGGAATGAAAAAAAAATAAAAACACAACCTCTCGTCATTTACAAGACAGAGAGACTGATGTATACAATTCACATTGCTCTTAATGTCAGCATGAGTTACACACAACAATGCTGCAGCCAGTTTCCTGTAAATACAGGAAGGAAAGTCTTCTGGACCTAGGTTCTATTCCTGGTTCTGTCATGGTTGCCTTGTGCCGCTTGGCAGAGTTATCTCCTCACTTAGTAAAATGAAGATTATATTCCTTACCCCACACAGACAGTCTCAAGAGAGGTGTTGAGGTTTACCAGTTGAAAAAATATGGTGGGCGGTTTGGGTAGAAGGTGAAAAAAACTGCAGGATGATAACAAATGCCTACAAAGGTAAAACATTTCGAACTGTACAAGAAAATTTCTTCCCAGCTGAGCCTCTTCATGATCCAGGGTCAGGGTTTGAAAAGCACACAAGGTTGCTGACAAAAATCATCATCAACATCATGGGAAACAATACTGCTTATTGCTACCTGAACTAAAATTTGGGATTAAGATTTGGCTCAGTATCCTATCCATATAAATTGGGCCAACAAGTACTTTTAAAAAAGATGTCCCAAACCTACCATGTTGAGGACTTTCATCAGATGCAAGGAAGCCAAAACAAATCTTCACTGACAGGTGCTGACATAAAGCTAGTTCAGGAATGGAGGATGATGATCAATGAACAGAGTAAATGAATATGAATTGATACAGCCTTGTGTGGAAAGCTACAATATTCTTCCATCCCCTACTCCAAGCATTTCCTTATGTTTCTGGCCTTGCAGAAATAAATCATACACATTAACAAGCCACTCAAAGAGAGCTTAAAATCCCTTTGTGTTGGTTTCACTATTGTCTTGACCTTTGACTTCACAAATTACAAAAGCTAAGAATAAGGAGTGATCCCAGATAGTCTTTTTTATCTGCTTCTTTGGCAAATGCAATATACCACACTTCTTACAGATACACACATCCTTTTGTTGCCAGATGTACTTCCACAGCACATAGCACACTGAACCCCATCACAGTGCTCTAGGTATAGTTCAAAACCAACTACTTGAGACAACACTAAGCAGCCAAGACAGCTCAGCAGTGGTGGCAGATGTTGGGCACCCAGCAGCTTACACCTTTGAGAGTTCTCACATTTACAACAGACATGAATGTTGAGCAGCAGCAATCCATTACAATGGGAATTTCTGGAGAACTCACATTATTTTAATCAAAGTCTAGCCATCCTATAGAACAAAAAACTTATATACTCTAATACAAGCAGACTAGCCATGACCCTCCTTTCCCTAAGACTGCATGTACACTACAAGATAAATTCGACTTTAAGGCAGTTCTCAATATTAAAACATCACAGTCTTCACTGTAAATACCATTAGCTCAATTTAGTGAGCACTAATATACATATAATATCGATCTCACAATATCATCAGAGCTGGTGTGTGTAGCATCAAGTTAGAATTTAAGATTTTGCATAAAAGCCAGAATTGAAGTGCCATGTCTTTACATCAAGGCCATGCCTACACTAGCCCAAACCTTCGAAATGGCCATTTTGAAGATTACTAATGAGACGCTGAAATACATATTCAGTGCCTCACTAGCATGCCGGCTGCCATGGCACTTTGAAATTGCTGTGGCTTGTCCAGACAGGGCTCCTTTTTGAAAGGACCCCGCCATCTTTGAAATCCCTTTATTCCTATCTGCTGATAGGATTTCTGCTGGTAGGAATAAGGGGATTTCAAAGTTGGCAGGGTCCTTTCGAAAAGGAGCCCCATCTGGACATGCCGTGCACCAGTGAGCCACGGCAATTTCAAAGTGCCACAGCTGCCGGCATACTAATGAGATGCTGAATATATATTTCAGCACCTTATTAGGAATCTTCAAAATGGCCATTTGCATTTGCATGGCCATTTTGAAGGTTTGGACTAGTGTAGACGTAGCCCAAATTTATTAGCCTCCAGAAATGTCCTGTATGCATCCTACAAAGCTAAACAGTTACCCTCCATGTATGGCCACTTCCTTTTCTGCTGCTATCCATCTAGGCATGCAGGAAGAAGGTCACGGAAAGCCCACAAATTGTAGATCAAATTTGAATTTGAATTCATTAGCACCCAGGCATGCAAATATAAAGGGCCCACACAATGAAAATATTCTTTTACCCATTGCATCACACTGCATCAGTAGCCATCTAACTGCATCAGTATGCAATCGCATCAGTAGCCATCTCCTGCAATCATGAGCACTAAGGGTAGCGATCTGCCTAGTACT
The DNA here is from genome assembly GCF_033958435.1 of Carettochelys insculpta. Classification (NCBI taxonomy): domain Eukaryota; kingdom Metazoa; phylum Chordata; order Testudines; family Carettochelyidae; genus Carettochelys; species Carettochelys insculpta. Next base: position 222,663,380 of record NC_134137.1, read on the forward strand.
TCTCAGGCTTGCAGAAGAGCTCCAGCGTGGACCCTTCAGGAAATTCTGAATCTTCCTGCAGTTTGGGGAGACGAATCAGTGGTCAAGTGATTTTGGGCAGCCAAGAGTATTGTGGTAATCTATGATCACCTGTTGTACGAGATGACTGCCAGAGGTTACTCACGACATTTGTGATCTATCAACACCTGCAAAATCACGAAGCACCCCTTTCGGTTTATATACTCAGAGGCCAGGTGGGTTGGGGCCATGACAAGGCTGTGCACGCCATCTATTGCCCCACTGCAGTTAGGAAACCCCACAGCAGGAAAACCATTCACTATGGCCTGTACATCTCCCAGGTTCATGGTCTTCCTGAGGAAATGCCAACAGATTGCACAGGTCACCTGCATTATCATGGGCCCCAGTGTAGATCTGCCCACCCCAACTGACTTGTAACTAACTGGTAACTGTCAGGTATTGCAAACTTCCGCACAGTGATTGCCATTCACTTCTGAACCATTAAAGCCACCCTCATTCTTGTGTCACTGAGCTTCAGGGTGTGGGCCAGCACATCAAAAGTTCCATAAAAGTGGACTTGCACATGTGAAAGTTCTGCACCCACTGCTGGTCATCCCAGGACACCAAAATGATGTGGTACCACCAGTATGTGCTGGTCTCATGAGTCCAAAACCACCACTCCACTATCAATGGATTAAGGGCAGCCAGCTTTTGAGAGTTCTTGGACTGCAGTTGAAAGATTTCCTCTTCAAAACCATCACCATCATACTAAACCATTGCTGCACTTTATAATAGCTCCCTTGCTCCAAACTGCATGAGGCTCCTGGAAGTTGCCGTAACAGTATGTGCAATGACCTGAAGCATCTGGGGACCCATGCTTGTGCTAGCACTGTGCCAGAGAAAATGCAGCAGAAAATGGTGTGATCTCCAGTTTGTTTTTGCATGGTTACTGGGTCCTCTGAATTCTGGGACAGTGATTTGCATTCTGGGATTCTGATATAAAACACCCACAGGGAACTAGGGCTAAGGCACTGTGGGATAGGTACCCACAATGCATTGCTCACACAGTCAAACTTGGATAAGGCAACGGGGACACAAACTTGACATGGAGAAATAATGGGTCGAATTTCCAAAAGGTTCATAGACACTTAAATTCGAATTCATAAGAACAAGGTTAAACAATCAAATTTATTAAATGTTAAATTTATCTCGTAGTATAGATGCAGCCTAATCTATGCTAATAAGAAGCAGTCTGTGAATGAGGGGGCATATGAGAATGTGTACATTGGAGTGTAAACTCCTTAAACAGAGCTTGTGACAACGTACAATTAAATAAATTATTACAGAAAATGTGCATGTATGCCTCAGTTTCTCCTATATTTTGCATGGCTATCCAGAGGGACTAAGGACTAAGACTGGCCTCAGGGCAAGCTAGGAGATAAAGTTATATATCTTCTAGCTGTCTGTGCTTTAACGGGACATTAAAAAGGACTGTCTGAAGCCAACCCCGTATCAACGGAAAATCCAAGACGACAAGCAAGAGCCAATCAACATGACATTGGCACGTAGCAACCAACAACCCAGATAGAGATGGCTAAGACCCCAGCTTCAGAACAAAGGATTGAAGGCGGGAGGACAAAGTGTTGGCTTCTGGAGTAAGTGAGGATCTCAGGCTCTCACTAGAAAGAGATCAAGACAATTGGACAGAGAAACACAGAGATTGAACATGGAGTTCATATACAGCTTGACAAGGGCTCTGGGCTATTCAGAATGGATGATATTTGAACATTTATTTCTTTGGGCTAACCTAAGGGCTTGTGATACTGTTTTCCAGTTGATTAAAAAAAAACTGTTTTGACAACATTGCCTAAGTGTAACTGTAAATACTTGGTGACATGCATTAGTTCCTGAAGAGTGTCCAAGGAGTCTATCACTTTTGGTTGTGCTGGATAAAGCTCACAGTATGAAGCAGAAGTGTTGAAACAACAGAAGTTCAATGTTAGTATGCAGTGAGGCCACCAATGTAGGGTTGCAAACTTTCTATTCACATAAAACAGAACAGCCTTGCCGACACGTGGGGTGGAATTGGGGAGAACAAGTTTGGGGAGCATATTGCTATTGAGGGTCAGGATCAAGAGGTTTGGAAGGCCGAAGAGAGATTAGGGCTGGAGCAGGGTTGAAGAATGGAAAGGGTGGGGGTGCATGCTTTGAATGGTGCTTACCTTAAGTAGATGCTGGAAGGAGCTGGAAGTCCCCCCTTCCTGTTCCTATGTGGAATTGCAGTCCATCGGTTCTGCATGCAGCCCCATGCACAGGCTTTACCTCCACAGCTGCTATTGGCCACAGTTCCCAGCCAATGGGAGCTGCAGAGCTGGCATTTGGATGGGAGCAGTGTGGGGAACCTCCTGCTGTCCTTACGCACAGGAGCCAAAAAGACAACATGGTGCTGCTTTGTGGAGCTGTGCAGAGCCTGCCTCAGCCCCACTGCGCCACCAAATGGACTTTTAATGGCTTGGTCAGCAGTGCTACCTCAAGCCCCTAGGATCTCTTTTCAAATGAGTGTTCCAGTCAAAAACTAGACAACACACAGCCAACCCTGGAGAAAAAGTGAGACCCCTTGGGGGCTGGCACACTGAAGGGGTTCCTCCTAAAGTCTCTTCCACAGCTAGGGCTGTAGCACTGATCCCATAGGTCTGTGACAAAACTAGAGACTAACTTCCACCCACTGCAAATAATGTTTATTGAACTTCTTAAATAAACATGAATGTGCCACTCCTGTTTATGCACTTCAATGTTCCCAAGACACTGGTCTCCTTTCACTGTATAGATTCCATCTGAACACCTGCAGTGACAATAGTAACACAGCCTCACCTGTTAAATACAGCTCACTTCAGCCTTTTATTTAAAAAAGGGGCTCTGAGATTAGTTCCAATGCACCAAATTCCTTAATGCCATGCATGTTCAATTGCTCTGTTTGGGTGTCAAGCTGTTTAAGGCAGTGCCATCGATTTGTCACAGGGTATAAGGATACATAATGGACATTCAAAGATACATTAAAATACAGGCCATGCAGAGTTAAGTGCCATTAACTCTCTGGTATTGTTTGCTTTGCAGCACAGTTAAGAAGTTCCCACTATGAAAAAGCTGCTAACTTACCTCACCAGAGGCTGGGAGCAGAGGCCTGTAGACATCATAAAAAAAAGGTAACAAAACTGTTTAGGGGTATGAAAGAGCTGCTATAGAAGAGATCAATAAGACTGGAATAGAGATGACAAAGGGGGGGGGGCACAATAGAGGTATAAAAATCACGACTGGTGTAGAGAAAGTAAATAAGAAAAGTTACTTACTGCTTCCCATAACGCAAGAACTGGGGGTCACAAAATAAAATTAAACAGCAGGGTTAAAATAAAATAAAAGGAAATATTTCTTCACATAATGCATAGTCAGCCTGGGGATCTCCTTGCTAGATGATATTGCAAAGACCAGAACTTCAACAGAGTTCAAAAGACAGCTAGATAAATGGAGGATAGGTCTATCAATGGATACTATCCAGGATGGGCAGGGATAATGTCCCTGGTCTGTGTGTGCCACAAGCTGGGTATGGGGGACAGGGGACGGATCACTTCATGTTGTGTTCATTCCCTTTGGGTCACTGGGCATTGCCCACTGCTGGAAGATATGATATTGGACTAGACGGACCTTTGATCAGACCCAATATGGCCATTATTATGTTCTCAGGTTCAGCCCTGGTCTAAACCCCACCCCCAAGCAATTTGTATTTGTACATAAATTAATTGCATGAATTTCACTAGAAAAGCATGTTCTGTGTTTTTATCTGACTGTTTTCCATGATCGTGTTTGAAGTGGCTTTTCACTTTCATCTGCCATGGGCCAGAAAAAGGGAAGTGTCACATGGCTGCTCCAGTGTGCCAGCAGTCATTTCCTGGGCTTTGACCATCACCTCCAGAAAAACACCACGACCAAAGGCCTCATTCTCAGTCAGTCAATCCCACTGGCCAAATTAAGGGAGGGATGAATACTGGCACGTGAACAAAATTTGCATTACACCTTCTAGATATATGTAGGTTTTACAATGGAAGTCAGAAAGGCGTTGTATTACATTGTCTGCATGTAAAAGGAATCATTATATGAAAATACAAAAGATATTTTCATGCGTTTAGTAAACACACAACTCATAACTTCCCTGTATAGTGCAGTACAGGTATTATTACTGACTTACAATATGCTCTAACCTATCAGAAGAGGTCCTACAAATATCTGCCTTTTGTGACGTTAAAAAAGAGTGCTATTGGGATCAAAATCAATTTGCTAACTTCCTGTGCTTCCAAGAGGCATAAAAGTCTGGTAGGCATGAAGCAGTCAGGAAAGATATGAACATGAGCACTAAATAAGGTCAGAGGATCTTCAACAACAATACTAAAAGGTATCCCACGTATTGTCTTGGAAACCGATCAGAACAGAGACTACTTGACCCAAAAGGACATTGTTTACTGTTCTAAAATTAAAAACGGCATATAAAATCCTGGCCCCACTGAAGTCAATGGGACTTTTGTAACTGATTTCAATGTGCTCAGAAATTGCTTCGACAGATAGAAGACCAAAACCATAGCTTTTAAAATATTATCAGGCACTCCACATGGACTTACCTTTCCTTACTGACCAATCACAAAAGTAGGCCATGTCTACACATGCCCCAAACTTCGAAATGGCCACGCAAATGGCCATTTCGAAGTCTACTAATGAAGCGCTGAAATTCATATTCAGCACTTCATTAGCATGCGGGCGGCTGCGGTGCTTCAAAATTGACATGCCTTGCTGCCGCGCGGCGCGTCCAAACGGGGCTCCTTTTCGAAAGGACCCCACCTACTTCGAAGTCCCCTTATTCCCATGAGCTCATTGGAATAAGGGGACTTCGAAGTAGGCGGGGTCCTTTCGAAAAGGAGGCGCGTCAATTTTGAAGCGCCGCGGTCGCCCGCATGCTAATGAAGCGCTGAATATGCATTTCAGCTCTTCATTAGTAAACTTCAAAATGGCCATTTGCGTGGCCATTTCGAAGTTTGGGCCACTTGTAGACGTAGCCGTAGTGTCTAATAAACTCTGCAGGGACTACATAATAAGAAATGTGACTTGAGCTTTTAAGATGATGAGGGATATGAAAGACGACACACTCTTTGACTCCATGCAATGCTGCAGGACTTAAGGACACAATTAAGAAGATCTTACAACAGCATTTTCTTTATTTCTAAACTAATTCCCATTTGAGGATCCCAACAATAAAGAGTTAAGACTCATCGTCTCTCTCTATGAGGGAACCAACCTTCATTACACCCTTTTAAAGATGAGGCAATCAATGCACAGGGAATTTAAGCAACATGATTCACACTATAAGCAAGTAACAGTGATGTTGGGATAAGAACACAGGATTCCTTGGCTCCTTGTGCTCCCTCCATTACTCCATACTGCCTCTTATTGCTTACTAGGAATATTTATATTATTTTTAACTATAAAGTTCAAAAGCAATATCAAGTAAAGGTCCATGTCCATATAGTACTTAGCTATTCTTCCACTCTTTCTTGATCTTGGCTAACGTGGTTGTAATACCTTGTACTGTCATCAGTTCCAGTGTATGTGAAAGTTTCACAAAAGAAACTGTTGATACAAGCGTAAGTAGCAAACACTCTATAGTGTGTTCAAGATTTCTGAGCTGAACCAGTATGAGCAGATACAGGATTGAAAACAATCTGAAATAAATGCCAGGCTTCCATTTTGAAGCTGGGCATAGCAATAGATTATAATATTTTGAGATCTGGACTATTTGTTCAAATCTACTGATAAATACTGACTTCCTTCGAGTAGGGCAGAAAGGGGGTGTTTTATATTAGACAACACAGTGAAAACAGAGGTGAAATCAGGGAGTGTTGTCTGACTGAATCAGTTGCTAAGATGATGATGAAGTTAGACCAGACTGTGCATGCAGCAAAGACTGATGTGATTGTTATCACCGACAGCCAAATGACAGAACTCCGTACCTCAAGAGATCAGAATCAACCATAAAAATAAATAATTGTATGAGTTTTCTAATCTAAAATACACACCCACCCAAAAAACACACTGTTCCCAGACTAGCAGACCTTGTGCTCCACATGGCTTCACTTCAATATCATCCTGGGAAAGAGCATGACATGAGGAGAAAAATAGCCTCTGGTGAGGAATGTCTGTGCTGCTCTCATTTGCTAGTCAAGAAATCACTGAGTCACAATTAATTGTTGCCTTACCTCCCTACCCCTCACCAATGGCAAACTCACCTTAGAGCTTTCTAATTCTTTTCTTGGCTAAATAAGCAACTCCAGGCAACCCCAACTTGATCACAAGCACAAATGAAGAGAAATCAGCCAAAGCTTTGCCATGACCAGGATCAGTGCCTGTCACATAACACAAGCAACCTGATAAAGAGCTGCTATGCGCGCTCTCAAAGTCACAGCTGGCAGCAACAATTGAGCAAGTGCAGCCTAGCTTTTCACAGGATTCCTGCCTGTTGCCCAGGAACCACACAAAGCACTGGAGATTTTAAACAGGTGCAAACAGTGCTTTCTCCGGCTGCCTTGTTCTCTGGTGCATCAGACTGCACAGCATCAGCAACGGATACACTAAGCAGCAGAAAATTAAGTTTTAAAATGGGATCCGAGCCCATATTGATAATCTGCACTTTTATAACAATGAGAACAATGGTCTGGAATAAAGTGGTGCACACACCACACTATACAAAGGGTCAGAAAGGTTTGCCATTGTGAAGACTGTGTACAGTTTTGTAGTCATATTGGTCCCATATAGCAGAGGAAAAAAGGTAGGTGAGAACACATCTATGACTAGACCTACTTCTGTTTGTGATAGAGTAGGGACAAGTTACCTTAATGATGAATCTAATGGGGAATCTAGGATATCACTTCAAAACAGACATTGCAACTTGATCCTTTTATTTTTTAACTACACATATTTTCTTGTATTTTCAGGAATTTATGACTATATTACAATTTCTGGCAGACTGAATAATTATTTTAAATTTGTCTATATCTTATTCAAGAAAGAATTTTTATTTAATTTTAAAAAGACATCACTCTGAAATATTATATAATCACCAAAACAAATTAGAACTGTACATCTTTAAGCAGACTTGTTAAAAAATGAATATGTAAAGGATTTTTTTTTATTTAGATGCATGTATATTATTATGCTATAAGCGTACAGTACGTATAATGTATGTCTATATCTATATAACAATTAGATACACACTGTACTTCTGCAGACACCTGTTTAACATCCTAATCTTTTAAATACACAGTCCCTGTAGATGGATGGTACACAGCAGACTGAAAAAACTTCTTTCAGGATTGAAAATACATGAGATAAATATTCTTTTAAAGGTAGATTTTGTGAGGAGAGACTAATAGCTCCACAATGGTTATACTGCCAATATCATCCACATCACATTAAGTTCATCTAAGTGTATTAGGAACCAAATTCTCATGTCATTACTTAGGCAAATTCCTGTTTACTTGAGATGGAATCTTGCCTGACCAAGAATCAAGGAGAAACTGATTAGGGACTTCAGGATTGATTCTGTTGCATTATGATTAAGGGGGGGGCACTGTCCACTTGGGATACTTTGTATGCCTACTTACCCCAGTAACTAAAACGTCAAGCCTGGAGCCAGACTCTCTCAGTGTTTCTCAAAGATTGCTATGATCATAACATAAATATCAAAGCTGCTGTCCAAAAGAGAATTCTTTTCGGTTTCACTTTCTCCAGTTCTCCTTTCCTGTTACATGGCAGGCTGCAAGGGCTGAAGGGTTCTCTTGTACAAAAGCCAACAAAAACAAAGGTAAACTTATAATTTACAGTTAATGAAAATCCTAAGAGCAAAAAGAAATAGGGATTGATATGAGCAAGAGAGAATGCTAAAGCCGTACTAAATGCAATGTGTAATGCTTCAACTCAAAACATATTTTGGGATGACTGCCAGGAAGATGGGTCTAAAAGTGGGAGTCTTAGCAGAGCACAGTTTAAGCTAAATGTGTAAAGTTTTCATTTATTCTAAAGAAACATTCAGCACTATGTAAAAACAGGGCCTCATGAAAACCACCAATTCTGCAAATAAACAAAATCTTTCCGGGCAAAGCAACTGTTATTAAACTAACTACATACGTAATTTTCTAGATTGTTTATGGTGGCATCCAAGTTTATTATTACATGCTACACTGCAATAGATCAGTTTGGCAGCAGAACACTGCAACTCTCTTGTCCCCTGGAAAAGTACCTCATCTGTAGATGGTTTGACGCTCTAATGACAGTGGCAGTCCCATTCATATAGAGGTGAAAATAGGGTTAGTTATCCAAAGTTTCTCCACCAATCACTCAATCTATCCAAATTCAGCTGTGTTCCTTGAGGGGGTACAAATAAATCTCTGCCACAAGATGAGCATCTGTACAGTCCACTGTGTCCCTGGTTCTCATGTACCATTTCAGTTTATATTTGCTGTCAGCTCACATCCCACCTTGCTTGCTATCAAAGCTCTTAAGAGAAAACTCTTAAAGTAAAGCATGAAGTAATTTGCACTGCAGGACAGGTTCAATAAGGGAAAGTGTCTCCTGAAGGCAATCAATTATGGGTTTTATGTAAGAAATCCAAGTATCCTGTGTGTTGGAAGAAGTGGGATGGAAGAGGCTTCATAAACAATTCCCACAATCCTCTTCTCTAGCAGCAGCACAGCAGCCTTATGAAACAGCTGTCTAGCTCTCAGAAGACACTGAATTGGTTAGACAGTATGACAGGCATTAAGCCATAGTTGCGATAGCAAATAAACTGCAGTGACATTATATAAGATAAGAGTGGTATGGCCTGATTAACCATAAAATTTGTACATCAAAGATAGTGCACAACCTCTGACCTCTTCCATCAGACAAATGAAAAGCAACTCCAGTGGAAACCAAGAAAGTGACCAAAAGATTTTAGGTAGTTCTTTTTCTAATAAAATCACTATGAGCTTCCAATGAAGGTCCATTCTTTCATTTGTACTTCCAGATTGCTATCCTTGCTAAAGGATAATTCACTTCTTTAAGAAAGCACAGCACCTGCATCACAATTTCCTTTCTTTCAAAGCATATACATAGTGTTAAGATCCCTGTATTCAGCTTTTTCAAAAAGGGCAGACTCTTAAAATGCTGAATAGTAACAGAGAGGGAGCCATGCTAGTCTATATACCATCAAAACAAAAAGCAGTCAAGTAGCACTTTAAAGACTAGCAAAATAGTTTATAATAAACTATTTATAAACTATTTTGCTAGTCTTTAAAGTGCTACTTGACTGCTCTTTGTTTTGATCCTAAAATGCTGTATCTCTGAAGACAGGAAAATCTATACTACCCCCCATGAAACCCTGAGATTCAGGAATCCTCAAGGATTTGCAATCCCTCAATTGGCAGATACCCAGGACCCTCCTTATCTCCTCCTGCTAAGAGCTGATGACAACAAAGATGTCTTCCCCCTTCGCAGACAAGAATAAATATTTAAAACAAAACAAAACAAAATCACACACCACAACCACTCTGCTGCTGTACAATATTTAGGTCAATCTACCTGGTAAAGACAAAAGCTGCCAGAGGAACCCTGACAAGAATCATACATCATGTTATTAGTCACCAGAAGGAGATCTTAGTTTTCATCACAAGGATAGACTCAGTCTCTACCTGCATTAAAATTTGTCTTCATTTTTTCTGGAGAATGTCTACTTTAAGGCTATCACTAGTAAAAGAACTGAAGAGCAGTTCTGGTTACATTCTAATGCATGTCAACTGGAAATTATTACTCATTGGTTGGATCTAGGGTTGTACAGTCTTAACGGCAAAGACACTCGTTAAGTTGTTCAAGGAAAACATACAGAACAACATCCACCAGCATTTAATGGCATCAGCAATTCCATGGGGTCTCTCTGAACACTCAGTAAGCATCCACAGGCAACATGGTACCAGCCAGATACCAAGAGTTTAGCCACAATTCTGGAGGCACTGCTATTTCCACTCTAAAATGAGAGAATCACAGGTAGTTTAGAGGGGAAAGGGCCTCAAAATGGCTCTGACAGCTGTCAAAGAAATGCCATTGTTATCTTCAGTAGCTTCTCAAAATAAAGTAATGGAGTAAACTTTCATCTGCACTGGTGCCAGACCACAGAGGGTGCCACTGACACTCCAGTGCACAGTAAAAGCTACCACACATATTAAAAGAGCATCAATTATATATTTAACTCCAGGAGGCAATAACCCAACTTCAGATGTCTTATAATCTGGCCCTTCTTACTCAAGTTAGGTTTATGTAAGATATTATTCTATAAAGAATATCAAAATATATTCTAGATATTCAAAAACCTATATGTATTACTCAGATATATGCACACATGGAGACTGCTTTTGAAGATCATCTAGGATATCACAGAAGCCCCTCAACCCTGTGTTGTAGATTAATGCTGTGGCAACACCAAGTTGTTCCCACCAAATTGTCATTTGCTCACACAAATAGTTACAGCCCAAGGCATTTCTCTCTTATTAACCTTCTGGTCTGCTCCAGTACAGAGAAAACATTACATGCAAGATGAAGATACCTTTGTGAGCAATCTCCACCTAAGCAGTGCCAGCCTAAAGAAGTGGACAACCACAGAGGTCACCCTGGGTGTCCACTTCTAGTGGGGCTAAATCAACAGCCAGAGCATGAATGTCATATTGCTTGACCACTGTCTTTTTCCCCTGTGCTTTTTGGGGTGCAGAAATATTTTTGTGAAGCAGATCACCTCCGCCCACCTTTGAGTCCAATACTTTAGAGGTCAAATTTTTCCCTCTGTCTGCCCATATTCTGTCTGCATATGTGTATATTTTAACCAAATTATTTATAGTTATTATAGCTATATGAGAATATGATACAATACAATTTGAACCTCTCTAGTCCAGGACCCTTGGGACCTGACCAGTGCCAAATGAGAGAATTTGCCTAGCCATGAGAGGGCAATATTGTCTAGCAGCATTACTAACACTTCCACTGCTTACTGGGCTCTTCAAAAACATTTATGAGTAAATTAAAGCTAAATAACAGCAAAGAACGCTGAGAGCCAGGACTTGTGGATGTAAACAAACTTTATGGGACAATGGGAATCTTGGCCAAACCCATGCTAAGTGATCGTTCAGCTAAATAAAATCATGCTAGCTTTCGGATATTGCCAGATGAGTGTGTGCCGGATTAGAGAGGTTCAATGTGTGCAATGCTACTATAAGATTTTACCTTTTTGTGAGAATTTTGTGCTCAATCCAATCCATATTTAAATAAACAAGAATCTTTCCATTGACTTTAAGTGAAGATGGATTAGGCCCTACATTATTTCCTCATAGGCAATGATTCTTCAGCTAAGGTATCATTTAATTTTATGAAGCGTGCGATAATTAGAGAACTAAAACAATCGCAGAACATTGTGTTCTGCTTCCCCCACCCTCTTCTCACAATTATTTGAAAATTATGGCATTTGATACTGAGAACAAAGAGGACCCACTACAGTATATAAATTCCTGGGAGACATACAAAAGTTTACAGTGAAAAAGACTTTCAGTCAATGCATCCTTTGGTACATTTTATAAAATATAAACTCAGAATTTTTTATCTGGAGATGATTTAAAGACTAATTTATTTATGCAACTTTCAGAGCACAAATAATCACATTTTGATACTTTTAGAAGTTAAGGCAAACACAAACTGCAGCCATTGCACCCTATTGGTCACTTTAGTAGCTTCAGAATTGTTCTTTGAGTACCTATCCCACTTGTACATATACACACTTGCTTAATATACATGGCCGTACTCCAAAACTGGCATTACATATACATCACAGTTCAAAGTCCTGCCATTTATGAGTTATTTAGGAAAAAAGGATGCATTAAACAGAAAAAGACTATTTCCTCAGCTTTGTATAACAAGATCAGCCCATAAAATCTTCACCAGTCTGAATTTCAGATATTACCAAGCATGGAAAATTTCAGCACCAAAAGACTAATTTTTCTGGAACTCATGAGCAACGAAAACATGGGGGCAGAACTGTTGGAGCAGTTTAGCAAACTTAACAATAGCATTTGTTATGTAGTAAATGCTACAATTATTACCCTGCTGGGAAAAAAAATCAAGATAAGGTAAAACACCTTTTCCTCTAAGTTGCAGGTGTTAACTAAGCCACAGGAGAGCTCCTCTCCAGGTTAAAAATTAGCTACGTATTTTAACACAAAGGCATAATATACAAAACCAAGTTAGATTGTCTGTTCTTATCAAGATTTATGTACATTCAAATTTTAATACAAATTAGATCTAACTTACTGGGAGTTATGTTTTAAGAACAAAAAGCAAAATTTCCCAACATTTTAATAATCATTCACTCATAAATAAGACTTGTAGGTGGCTTTTGAATTTAAATGTATGTAGTTAAAAATGAAGAGGATAAGGTTGCAGTGTCTATTTTGAAGAGCTATCCTAGATTCCCCATCATTTAATCATTAACATAGGTTCCAATTCAGCAAGGTACTTAATAGCGTAAGAGTAACTTTGAGCAAGAAGATAAGTTAGATACTTAAAATTATGCGTGTCTAAACATATTGCTAAATCACAGCCATAATGGCAGAACGTTTATTCTTCAGGTCATTACTCCAATTCTCAGTACATTTATTGCCATATTGGATTTTGTAGCAGTATGTTCTTTTTCCTGTTAACCATGGGCCAGATCTGCAGCTGGTATAAACTAATTTTAGCTCTGTTGAATTTAATGAAGCTATGCAAATTTGTGCCATCTGAGAATATGACCCTGCCTTTGTACTGAAGTGTAAAAAGTACAGCAGTACTGGTTACTACTTTCATCATGTTCCTATGGTATCACAGCACCACTTCTGGAGCCACACACTGTCCTCTGTCAATATAAAATGCCCCCGTTAGTGTGAATGAGAGTTGCAAGCCCATTTTGAGGGCTGTATATAGCCTTAAATCTTTATTCAATTACATTACTAGCATGGATAGCAATGAGTGGTCAAATCAACACACTTCACTCCTCAGGCCCATCCTATCTGGCTTAAAAATAGAACAGTTATTTTCGTAAGCCATTGTGTCACAATCACCATGTGCTAATAAATGTTATGTTTTTATTGGAAGCCACTCTCCCACAAGTTAACTGCATGATGCAATTATATACTAACCAGTCTCTGAGGATCCAACTGAGGGTATTAGCTCTGAGTTATCAAGACATAAAAATGTCTAACATCAACTATATATGTGCACTTTTAGAGCCCTACATGTTACTAAAATGGCTCAGTAGTGTCACTAGTCCCACTTTCAGATTTGGAAACTTTATTACAATAAGGGGAGGTGACCATTAGAAAGCAGACATATAGGCCCACTGACAGGGGAGGTAAAGAGTCCAACTGCCTCATGAACTGGTGATTCAAAAAGACAGCTACCACAGCAGCGGTGGTGGCGGATGCCATCAACCATTTACACTGTTGAAGAGCTGGTGGGAGGAGGCTAGCCCCCAGCACTGCCCCTTCTACCCAAGGCCCCTCCCCTTCTGGGAGCACAGAGCCAGGCCCCTCCACCTTGTCAAGTTGCCCAGCAATTCTATCACCCGCCTTGCGGACACAGACAGTGATAAAAGTAGGAACAATACCCAGATTCTTTTATTTTCCGTTCCCTGTTCTTCCCACTGGACCTCACTGTCTAGAGTGCCATGCATTACATTTTAGTAGAATCACAACTGCCAGTGGAATTAGCAGCTCGTGATTTACAATCCAGTCTTTATTGCAAGGCCTGTCTTGAAGGTAGATACTCCTCACTGAAGTGATTTGCTAGCATCCTAAATGTAGGCTGCACGTTTCCCCTGAAGAGGGAAAATCAGGGCTCCAGGGCCCATTACTGACATTTGCTCATTAATTCAAATTGCTCTCCCTTGAAAACAGTCTCGTATACTGCCTGAGCCTACACCAGCAAGTTCTTTCTAAAGGTTTTTCAAAAGAACGGGACTCTTTCAAAAGGGCCCATGGAGCATCTACACACAAAAAGCGTTTTCAAAAGGAAATTGAAAGAACGTGGTGCTCCTTTCGAAATCACTTTTCCTCTCCTGTTTGAGGAAGAGCGCCTCTTTTCAAAAGCATCTTTTGAAAGAAAACACTTGTAGATGCTTAGCATGGCCCTTCTTTCAAAAGAACAGTCTTCATTTCCAATCCCTGGGCCATTCTTTTGAAAGAGCAGGAGTTGTGTGGATGCTCTCTTTTGAAAGAGCAGATCACTCTCTTGATCCGCTTTTTTTGTGTGTGGATGCACTCTTTTGAAAAGAGCTCTTTCAGAAGAGATCTTATGGAAGAGATTCTTTTGAAAGATCTCTGTAGTGTAGATGTAGTCACATAGGCACAGGGTGTTCCAGTCACAAATAAATACTTTCAGTGCAGAAACTGAAACCAACAGATAAAGCCTAGCAGTAAAATACTATTATATTTTATATTAGCAAAATATTATATGCGGTAAGATGTTCATTAATTCTCAAGTAGGTCACTGCAGACTGGTCAAGGCATCCATTTGCCAGTCTATCTAGGGCAGACCTGTTGCACATGGGAAGAGAACGATAGTATTTTGGGGGGGTGGGGAGGCATTAGGGTTATCTTGGCCCTGATCTTTTTATACTCCCTACATTTCCCATCTTTCCTCCTGCACTTAATTATCGTTTCAACACCTAGGTTATTTTATTTTAAGCACTCTATATCCTCAGGACTCTCCACCTTCAGAGCTTGCTCAGTGCTAAACAAGCATATTTAAAGCTCTGTCTTTCAATGAATAAAACAAAACTTTTTAACATTTCACACAGAAGAGTTACTCTCCACCTACTCATTAAGAATTTGCATGTTACAGCATCATGCATATTCCTAATAAGCTTACAAATGGAGAATCAGAAGGAAAGAGAATCATTCTAGAAGTAAATGAACAACCAATGTCTTTCTGCTGGTTTGGTCCAAAATGCGGATAGTTTACTATGGGTAAAATGTAACCGTCTGGGAAGAACTGAAAGCCAAAATACAGGGAGTTAAATCCTTTCAATAGTTTCAATAAATGATTTTAATAGATTTTAGTAGTTTCACCTGAATAAGAACTGCATGGTATGGCCACAAATGAACGGGGTCACCAAAGGGGAAATCGAAGGAGGAATAACAATGTATTTATTTTATCAAAGGGAAGGTTATGACAATTTCTTGATTACAATCTGTATAAACCTTCATGGGGAACACATATTTAATAATGGATTCTTTAATGTAGTAAAGTATAATCAGGATCTAATGGTTGAAAGTTGAAGGTAGACAAATTCAAACTAGAAATAAGGCATGAAATGTTGAATGATGACAGTAATTAACAATTGAACCAACTGACCAAGAGCTGTGATGGATTCTCCATCACTGACCATTTTTAAATCAAGACTGGGTGTTTTGCAAAACGATTTACTAGAGGAATTATTTTAGGAAATTCTTTAGCATTTGTCTTACAGAAGGATGGATTAGATGAATAGAATGGTCCCTTCAGGTCCTGGACTCTATGAATCTAGGAGAAGGATGTATTATCACAGATGACCAATGGGGAAGAGGATAACAGTAAATGGGACTATTAGAGGTATGGATAGCAATGACAACAAGCAATAGACTTGTACGTGTTTCTTTAAACTTTATTTGTTAAAATGCACTGACTCCAGGTGAAATTTCTTTGCTGATTATTTTGTAGTCTTTCATTAATCATGAAACTATGACCCACAAATAGATAACAAGTGTGAATAACTCTCCAGTTTCATGGTAGCTTCTGTGAGTGCATCTGTGCAAGCTAGCTGAAATGAAATTTTATAATTTCTTACAACATTACTCCACTGGCTTACGCAGCTGGAATCCATCTTTTCAATTCTCATGGTATCAGTTCACTGGTGAGCAAAAGCTGCTTTTCTTCTTTTGCGAGCAATGGAAACAATGGCATCTCTCCCAGGCCCTGATTCAGGAAAGTCCATAAGCAAGTGCTTTTAACTGAACAGTCTCTCTGAAGTGCTCAAATGCATGAAGTTAGACAAATACAGGAGTAACTTCCTGAATCAAAGCCTGACCTATAAAATCAGGATCCTGATTATAGCCACAATGTTTATGATAGGTTTTACACTTAAGATGCATACATAAATAACAGTAGAAATAAACTGATATAAAAAGGGAAGGAAAAGGAATAAAAAATTGGGAGAAGAAAAGACTGGGACAAGTTTGGAAGAGAACAAACATCAGCAGCCTTCCAAATTGTACTTGCAAAATAGCATAACACAAAGATACACGTTGAACCTCTCTAGCCTGGCACCCTTGGGACCCAACCAGTGGGGAATGAGAGAACTTGTTGAACCATGGGAGGTCAATATTATCTAGCAGCATTACCAACACTTCCACTGCTTACTGGACTTTAAGAAAACATTTTGGGGGTAAATTACAGCTAAATAACAGCACAGAACACAGAGACAGGACATGTGGCTATAAACAACTCCACAGGACTGCAAGAAACTTGGCCACACTCACGATAAGTGGCTGTTTGGGTAACTAAAATCAAGACAGATTACGTGTATTGTCAGATGAAGGAGTGCTGGACTAGAGAGACTCAACCTGAACATATTTTTTTCCTTATGTACCATACTGGTGTTCAAGTCTTAGGCAACAAGTTTTATGGGCCTGTGGTGCCCTGACACCAGCCATATTCCTGGCCTGGGGCCAGGCTCCACAAAAGCCCCACTCTCTGCCCCACTGAGACTCCAGCCTACATGCCACCCCCAAGTGACTGAAAATGCCCCTTGGTGCCACCACCAGCAGTACAGCAGGGCTACAGCAGCTTCCTGATGCTTGTACCCCATAACTGCCAGCAAATTCGTTCCTGCATCCTGGGGGACACACACAGCCACAGGGACACACACGCTGGCTGCTTCATGGAATGAGCAGCAAGAAGTTGCTTAGTCCCATTATGCTGCTGATGGTGGCAGTGGGAGCCCAGGGAACAGACAGAAAAAAAATCTCAAGAGACGTACAAGACAGAGAAAAAAGAACACACAGAATAAGACTTCAGAACTACAACCTATGGAACAAGACAGCAAAATACAATGTATTTTCTATAGGAGACACATTCCTCCTTCCAATGAATTAGAGAAAAAGTATACGGAAGCCTATATGACTATTCAGCAAAATTTCTGATGTAAAGTAGCCATAGAGCTGATGGAGCTACCATAAGCTGGATGTTGATCTATGTAATGGAAGCCAGCGTGATGGTGGAACAGACCTCAAACTTTCTTGAGACTCCCTGCCTATGCTGAACAGCCTAAAACACACAACAATTTGTTAGACTCTGATAGTTTACACTCAGAGAAGTATTGGAAGCTTCATTACTTGGGACATATAGAACTCAATGGGACAGCATACCAAAAAGTTTGACGAAGAACAATTCTGAACTTCAAAAGGATGGACTTTTTCATAGTGTGGACTATATCTTCAGATAGACGCTGCCATCCATATTATAAAGACATCTGAAAAGCTTTTACATATCCAACTGAAAGAGCAAGAAGAATTTGGGGATGCAAAACTTAACCAATCCAACTGATATTTCAACAGAGCATTCAACTGGTGCCTGTGGGGTAGGGCATACAGGAAGGGCAAGCCAGAGAAACAAGAAGGAGGCATTAGGAGACACTCCAGTTAGCAAATAAAATTTTAGTAGGGGCACAGGGTTTGGTGCATCCCCCAAGTGCTACCATGAGTCACCTATGGCCTGAACTCTTGTGAGAAGTACCATGTATCTTTAATGGCCAAGACTGATTTTACATCTCATCCAGAGGAAAGATGTCTCTTTATTGTAATAGAGTTAATTATTTTACAAATGCTAACTTATAGAAGAACCAACTGCTTTCATAAAGTAAATTTAGACCCAAAAATATGAGATTGACTCAACTGGGGGTGGGGAGGATGAACAGGGTACAACTTGCAGAAATGCTGTGTCTTGAGTTTATTTAGTCAGGAAACTTCACAGACAACCAAGAAATCTCATTGATCAAATTAGATTTGTCCTTATTTTTAAGTACACTTCCTAATTAAAAAAGAAGGATTACTTACTTTTATTTTAATGGATTTTCTTTACTCAGATTTTATAACAATGCATGAATGAATTTAGCCATTGTTACTGCAAAAGACTAGCGCAGTTTGTACAAAAATAAAATCTAATCACTTCAAGAAAAAGTACATGGCAATGGCAAGACCAAGCAGGGACAGTCACACATCCTTAAAATGCAAATTAATATCAAGTTCTGCTGATGTTGTTCAGAAGGTGCAAACCCATTCTTTACATTTTTAGTCTTGCATGGGCATGTTACTTTGTTTCACAATTAGTTTAACATGAATACTCTTAGAAGCAATTAAAAGGCAGCTCTTCAGCAGTGTTGTGGTCTGGAGAAATGAACAAACCATTAGGAGACAGGAAAGCCCTAAACTCTAATCTCAGCTCTTTTGCTGATTTGCTGTGTGGCCTCGGACATAGCTCTTTGTGGCTCAGTTTCATCATTTGTAAAATAGGGATAGTGTTTAGCTCACTGGAAACTGATGGATTACTTAATTTCTCATTCAGTGCTTTAACCATGTAAGTGCTAATCATAAGCTCTTTAAAAAAGTGAAGGTTGTTTGCTTTTGGAACTATAATTGTCTTGCAAATTGATACTATAGCTGCTACACAAAATTACGATACATCTATAAATACTTAACAAATCCATTCCTATGTCATTATACTTGAAGATAAACCTTCCTTTAAAAAGTCATGAGAACACATTCCAAACAAACAGTGTGACTCAATGCATTATCCTTTTCCTTAGTCTGTAGGCCAATGGTTATGATGGCCCTACTACGACTCAGAACTTTGCAAAGCAGCAGTAGCATGAAATTAATAATACACTGGATAATTTTCACTGTTGCTAATCCCTATGGGCAATAATGAGAATGTCAGATACACAGTGTCACTGCGGCTGCTTAGGAAAGCGGAGGCAAACACTGGCATTATTAACAAAAGAAGACCTCAAGACTTACTCACAAATGAGCACCCTGAGATAATGTGAAGAGTAAAGTCACAAAGATGACTCCTTGTCATAGCAGCCAGGAAGCAATGGAAGGGGAGAAGAGCAAGCAACCTAGCTCCTTCTTTCTTCCATCATCTCAAGTATCGTCAGCCAGAGGCTGTTGTGAAAGATGAAGATCCTGAGCACTTCCATGGACATCGCAGCACTCTCCAGTTTCCCTCAAACTGGTAGCAACTGCAGTTTGCCCTCAGATTTTGGTAACGGTATCCCTCACCTTTTCATATCTGCCCATGGGTGTTAAATTTAGTGTTCCAGCTTCTAACTGTGTGATAAAAAGGTAACTAAGGAGAATATAAAGGAAAAGGAAAAGGAACGGGAATCAAGGGGAGCCCAGACAGAAACTCAGAGGGTGAAATAGGACTTCAGGAAAACTTGTCCTGCATATTATTATGTAACAAGGAAATAAATTTACACCTCCCTTAAAGCTAAAGAATCCAACGTGTTTGTGACTTTCAGAACCATCTAATCTGGCCAAACAGTGGGGTCATGACTGAGATACCCTTTTACAGAAACACATCTTCAGCAATTT
The DNA here is from genome assembly GCF_033958435.1 of Carettochelys insculpta. Lineage (NCBI taxonomy): Eukaryota > Metazoa > Chordata > Testudines > Carettochelyidae > Carettochelys > Carettochelys insculpta. Next base: position 222,683,155 of record NC_134137.1, read on the forward strand.
GTGGACTGAACTAAAATCAAATTTCTTAGACCAGGTTCTTATCTTTATAAAGGAAAATAAAAGTTCAGTTGGTGGTGGTGGATGCAGGATGGAAGAAAACTCCACTCACTGGAACCATAAAGGATTTCTTGTTCAAGTGCTTGAAACAATACGCCATTTTTGGGAACTTAAGCTAAAAACTGACCGGGGACCTGACAAATGAAAAAGTTGTGTAAGATACGTACACAAAATGATAAAATTGTGACCTACAATGAATGTTATTGTGAGATCTGTTTTAAGGCCTGTGATGCAGCATTCATCTCACACCAGCCCCAAATGGATGAATGAAACCAAGAAAGGGGCCAGTTAGTGAGATAAATTACACAGAAGGCATTTTGTATGGAGAAGCAAGCCTTGTCTGGAAGCTGGAGCTAAGCTGAGCTAATGAGGTTTGGGCTAGAATAAAACCAGAAGGCTGGCAACAGAAATGGCTGCAGTGAAGAAGTCTGTAGTCAACCTCTGTGAATGAGATAGGGAAGGACGGGAGCCTGACCCTAAAGGCAGGAAATATCCAGAAGAGAAAATGGTGGAGAAGAATGCCTGTGGGAGGCCTGTAGGAAGTAGCCTAGGGAGAAAGCAAAAACTATGGGGATTGAGCAGCTGTTGGCTATATGTTGTAGGTTCCCTGGACTGGAATCCAGAATAGTGGACAGGCCCAGGTTCTCCTACCAACCACTGACAGAGCAGGCAGCAGGTCCACTGAGACTCTATACCCCAGAAGGGAAAACTACATACTGACCTGGCTGGAGGGCCTAGTCACAGAGAGGTCGATGCAGTTTCTAGAGACAGAGAGGTGCCAGAAAGTGAGAGAGAAGATCATGGGTTGAGAGCTGTGGAGTTGAGAGCTACCAGAGGCCCAGGGTCGAAAGGAAGGGGGACCAGGTGGTCAGGGCCAAGAACAGAAGAGCAAGGCTTACAGCAGTTTGTTCTGCTCCCCCACATACATGTGCAGATGCAGTACAGCAGTCCCTGGCATTTCAAAGCCCCCTTTGCCCTTCCCCACCGCTATCAGCAGGCCTGGATGAGAGACTGCAAGGAGAGGTGTCAGATCTAGAACAGAGCTGATCTCCAGAATAGCCAGGAGAAGATGCCACTGGCAGTGAGTGACTATAGTATATCAGGGTCCGAGAATGGTCCCCTACATGAAAGGCTGAAACAATGTTCTATTTATAGTCTATGCTCACTAGAGCCTTGGAATCATTCCTACTATTTTATATCTCTTCTTGATCACCGGTGATCTGTACATTCCCATTTTTTAACTGCTTTGTATGTTCCCTCCTTTGTCATCCAATAAAAAGTAACTTTAAGAAGTTTGTGTAATTTTAAAAAGCCTTTTTTAAAACTGATGTAATTTAGCTCCTTAGGAACCAACTCCTCCTTATTCTGTCCTCTCACCACCTGTACTTTAACTCTTACACAGAACACGGATGCAAGTATTCAGGGCTGAACACCACAAATATGTGACCCCATATTCAATTCATGATTCTATAGTGTGATAATGCTTTAAAATGATACAGATCAGCAGTGAAAGGAAGGTATTCTGTGATAGCTCCTCAGCAGCCCATGAAAAATTTGTTGGAAGTCCTTTATATTCAGTACACAAGAGACAGATGTCCACGCAAGAAAAACACTACACTTTGTACAGAAGTAGTAAATAGTTTGTGGAGACTAAATGTCTAACCCAACATAAGGGTAACTCCAGGTGAAGAGTGAGTCAATATGAGGGAAATATGCACTGCCATTGCCCATGCTACACCTGTACTTGGATAATTACTATTTAATTTTATATATATTTATCAACCTACCCATTTAAGGCTGTTCACAGGCCCTAAAGTCAATTTAGAAAATTGTGTAAAATGTAAATAGGGGATTTCCTTTATATGGAACCAAATCTTGTAGGTGTAAATACTTCTGAATTTACTTTAATGGGAATTTTGCTTCAGTAAATACCACAGGATGTGACTCATGGTTTGCACTGAGTAAGAATTAATACATTTTTTATTTAAGCAACTGATTTTTAAAATATCTGCTAGTGCTATTAAATATGTTGGAGAAAACAAGCTTGACATGATCAAAGATTCTAATTAATTGTTTTACCTATTTTATTCTAATGGACACTGTTTAAAAGATTCAGTACCATATGAATCGGAAAAGGATGAAAAGACAATGAGAACTAATCTGTATCTTTTTTTCAGGTACATTACATCTAAAAGATAGCTATTCTTCCTTTGGCTTGGAGTTCTTCTCTATTTACTAGGGCTACATCTACACTGAAGAGTTTTGTCAACAAAACCCAGGTCAGAGGTGATACATTACTGCTCATATTTGGACTCCACTTTAGTATTTTCCCCAGATAGATCTTTGGGTGGGGCAACAAGTATTGTTGTGAATGCTGTTTTTTTTTTAAAAAGAAAAAAAAATCAAGCCACACAAAGTCTGAAGAAGTATAACTAATGATAACCTTCTTCCTCACCCTCCTTTGCAAGAAACCCTATAATAAGGGCTTTCCAAAACATCAAATAAAACTTCTCATAAAAGGTTTTCTTTGTTCATTTACCATGTCTCCTTTGATATGCACAGATAATAAAAGTTAATGTACAACTAAAAGTAGAAGTCAACACTAGTTTTGCACAAATATGTCTGGATTAATAAAATGCCATTGTGATGATTATATCACAACGTCACTGCTGTTGAAACATGAGAGCACATATCTTTTCTTAATCTGGCTCTGTTAGCTAACCAGTTCGGACAGAAACGATACCCCCAATTGTTCCCTGACAAGTTCAGTCAGAATAGCATTTATATTGACATGACTGAACCTGAAGTTGGCTTAGACAGAGATATAAGGAAAACTATGGGTTTTTTTCCCCCCCATAAACCAACTTAATGCGCATGTATGTTTTCAGTTACAAGATACTCAACTCTATTAAGCAATAACACTTATGGCACAGTAAAATCTATTAATGCTTAATCCTGGAGGACATATTTACCTTAGTAGTCCTTTATAACATGTGTAGTCCCAAATGAAGACCTTACTACATAAAGGTTGAGAAGGGCAGAGAATTATGAAGTTTTTGTCATCTCCATTTTACAGATGGGGAAATTCAGGCATACACAAGGCACAACTGAAGTATCCCGAAATAAAACCATGAATTCTTGGCTTTTTTCTCTTGGCTTTTCAATACAAGAATTTAGAATCATAGAAGATGAGAACTGGAAGAGACCTTAGGAGGTCTTCCTTTGATATCTGCCTTTGACAATACATTTCCAGAAGTAAATGCATATGTATTTGTATGAAGATCAGTTGCACTGTTATCATTATATCAATATACTAACTGCTTGATTCTATCCAAGAAGAAGCGTATTAAACCATACAAGAAGACCATCTTCAGAATCTTTAGGTTTGTCAGTTATATGGAAAACAAACAAACAACCCAACTCTTTCAGCTGTACTTGTAGATATATCATAATATTGTCCAAGGAGAAAAAGGTGGTGATTAACTTCAGGGGGAAAAAAGCCACTTCTGCACTCCTTAGGTTGCGCTCCAACAAAAACCTCAAAAATGGTGTTCACTTAAATCAGACAAAGGTAGCCATGCATGAGAGATTGGACTCTACAGGCTCTATCACTCAGAAGTCAAGGATTTCTCATACTTGCCCTTCTCATTAGCCAGTGTCATTGTGCTTCCACTAGCATTACTCAACTTGTTTTTAATTTGGTCTTTCTTCTACAGTGAATTTACATATTTCTGAGTCTCTCACCTCCTGCTATGTTTTATTTATGGCACAGCCCTTCCTCATGGTAACTTTAATATGAAAGAGGTAATAATTAGTGTTCATATCTGCTAGGTTAATGCCTTTCCCACTCTTCTGTAGAGAAGTCTAAAGTAAGTAACAGTTTACAGGCAATATTAAGCTTAATTAAACTTACTTTCTCTCCTCACTAACTACACCTAGGTGTGTAGCTCCTAGATAAGTTTGCTTCCCAACCTTATTCTGGAAGGCTAATAGTGCCACTGTGCACTATATGCACAGTGCTTTAGTCCATAAAACTACTTCAGGAGAGCCAAGCAAATGAGGTGCTGTATCAACACAGATGTTGTGGAACCTATGCAGATTTAAAACACTGTCAGCTTTCTGTGAGGAGCGAGTTTCATTATCCATATCTTTAATATGTGCAGCACACTGAAGAAAAGAAAAATGTCCAAAACAAGCTGTTCTTCCCAGTCTGCGTAGCTGGTCCCCAGGAATGTTTCCTGGATAAATTATTACCTTCTTTCAGTTAATCTAAATTCCAGTTCAATAAAACTGTGCTAACATTTAACACCTCTAAGGGAAGTAAAAAAATATTTAAGACGTACTCTACTGTTAATCCATCATGGGTAGATATATGTAACTGAAATCGCTTTAGAGACAGGTTATAACTTCACAAAGAAGCCTTCTCAACTTCTTTTTATATTAGAAATTGTCTCCAGCAAAATCTCAGATCCAAACAGACTTAGGCTTTGTATATTAATAACTGGGCTCTGAATCACAATACTGTGGTTTGCACCTGTGTGCCCTTGAGAGGGAGGTATGGATTTGCGGGTTGATCCTTTAAAAACTTTGCAGTCACACATTTTATCTTCCATTCGTGGCTTCATCAGTCAACCCTCTGGGGAACTTTCTATCATGTTGCTTATTTCCAATGACCAATGAGAGGTGGGGTCAGGAAAAATTGTTCTGAAGGAAGAGCTCATCCTTTTGAATTTTCCAAACACTCCAGGGAGTGAGCTCAGCACACAGTTCATGTCAATAAGAGTGAAGCTTGCTTAGGCTTAGCACAGGATTTTCCCCTCTCTCTCACTCTCTCTTTTTGGGGAGGATGGGGGGGGGGTGAGAAAGGTGTGAAAATTCTACAAAGGGTCCACGCACTATGTCCTTATTGCTGCCGACAAAAATTCATGAACAAAACAAAATCTCTCTTTAGAAAACACTGTATTTAAAAACCAAACAGCTAATTCAGATCTCATACATTATATATAAAATTAAATAGTTCACTGTACTATTTAAATACTCACCTGTTATTTGTAGCTATTATAAATGTATTGACATTGATACTTGTATTATCTGATTGGAATGTGAAACTTCACAATTCAATTAAAGTTGGCTGCACCAGTATCATAATTTTTTTTCTCTCTTGGTTGGGAATCAAAATCCAAACCCAAATTTCACAATTAGGGCCTTCCAGATATTTCTCTAACATGCTAAATTAGAATCCAAAATACCAACAACCCTGTAATTAGAGAGAGGTTTGAAATATGCTCCATATTGAGACCCAGATTTTGAAACTCCGTCCCATCTCTGGATTCTATACAGGAAAAGAGCAAAACCTGAATATGCAGGACCAAGTTTAGCTCTGGTACCACACTGCTGATCATGTTAGTGGCATTCATTGGATACAACTATACTCCAGGCTGAGACTATGCTTCCCTGACCAAGTATACAGACATGTGACAGCTTTACTAGAGCTTGCATGCTTAAAGTAATAGTGTAACTGTAGAGAGACAGACAACAGGGCTGTCTAAGCTGCCTGAATACATGCCTGCCCAGACCCTCTGGATACACATGTAGGCCATTTCTACACATGCCACTTTTCTTTGAAAGCAGCATGGTAATACATGGCCCAAAATATACTGAGGCACAGATGCAAATTCCCCACGCCTCATTAGCATAACATCACGTGATTTGGAGTCTGGAAGACCATTCTTCCGGACTCCAAAACACCGTTTAGAAGTACGTTCCCCAGGGGGATCATCCGTAAGGGAGTCCTCCTTTCGGAGGCCCCTTCTTCCCAAAAATTTTTGGACAGAATGGGCCTCCAGAAGGGGGACTTCCTTCCAGAAGGCCTCTCAGGGGCCGCACTTCTAAACGGCGTTTAGGAGTCTGGAAGAACGGTCTTCCGGACTCCAAATCACATGACATTATGCTAATGAGGCGTCAGGAATTTGCATCTGTGCCTCATTAGCATATTTCAGGCCATGTATTGCCATCCCACTTTCAAAGAAAGTGGCCTGTGTAGAAACAGCCATAGGGTGCGTCTACACTTGCATTCCTCTTTTGAAATGTATGCAAGTGAGGTAAATTGAAAATGCAAATTGGGTATAAATTTGCATATTGGGAACTCGTTTGCATATTCTAATTTCAAAAGAGCTTCTTTTGAAAGAAGAAAGACAGCGTAAACGCTGCTCTTTTGAAAGTAAACTCCCATCTTCGAAAGAATCCTTCTTCCCATTAAATAAGGGAAGAAGAATTCTTTCGAAGATGGGTTTACTTTCAAAACAGCAGCATCTACACTGGCTTTCTTCTTTTGAAAAAAGCTCTTTTGAAATTATATTATGCAAATGAGGTACCAAATATGTAAATTTGTGCCTCATTTGCATGCCTCTTTCAAAAGAGAAATGCAAGTGTAGATACACCCACAGAGTGCTAATCCCACTTGCTAGCCATGTTACCCCCCAGCTGTTCTGATATTTAATCTGGTAGCTCAAGCAGAGCAAGCATGGCTGTCCAGTTGTCTACCCATGATGTGAAGCATACTCCCAGCTGCAGCATAGATGTACAAATTGTGACAATGTGAAAAGACCTAACTGTGAAGTGGCACGTCATTCTTCTTGCTCATATGAGTCCTGGTATCCAGATAAACAGAATTTATTCTGTGAGATAAAAATTACACACACACACCCACCATTGAGGTAGACAAGATGTAGAAAGGGTCATTTCACTGGCTGAGATCAATATTCAGCAGCCTGCTTAGTGTGATTGATCTGCAATGCTATGCAGAATAATGATGCAGGTCTGGAAACCTGAACAGCTCATGACTCCAAGAGAGCACAAGGAACACTGACTGGAGAATGAAAACATTAGACACAACTATCTAATACTAGTTAGGAGAAAGTGCAAATTACTTCTCAACCTGTTGCTTCCTTTCAGTTACTGGCTCCTAACTAAAAACAAAAAACTCAGGCAACTGAACATTGACCCCTTGTACTATACCAGAGACCTTAAGAAACTACATTATTTGCCAGCACCTAGAGTTGGGTTTATATATTTTACATATTTTCTCCTCAGAAATCCATGTGTGACGCCTTGGACATCACAGGTTGGACAGCACCCAAGGGCTGGCTGGGGAATGCTGGAAGCTCTGCCCCTTCTTGGAGCCCAGAACTGTGTCCCCATCCCGTCCTTGGCCACAGGTCCAATACTTCTGACAGAAGCCCTGACCACAGGAGAAGGTCACTTCAAATATTCAGTTGATGACTAACATTAGAAACGCATATATGGGTTCATTCTCTCAGAAAAAATGGAGGCTCTGAGGAACAACAAAACTAATTGGTTTTCCCCTTGCAACTATGTTGCTATCTAATGCTCATTAGGGGAAAGTGCAAATACTTCCATAGATCTGTATCCTCAGAGATTAGCTAGCTGTGATAATCCATCCCATGAAGACTATACAAAGAGGAATTGCACAGCCACCAACTTGGGGCATTTCCTACAGTGTTGGGATGAAGATGCCATTTTTCAAATATGTTAAGTGCGCCAGCAAGACTAATACTCCCAACACGTATCCAGGAGCCTCTGGCTGCTGGTGTAGCAAGACTACTTCCTATCATGTTAACCAATACTGTTCATTTGTTTCCCTGTGGCACACCCTCAGTCTGTCTCATGTCCATATCCATCTGTTGTCTCTTGTCATTTGCAGTTTGAACCTCTCTAAGCCAGAACTCTCTTGTCCAGCAACATCCATAATCCAGCATGATTTTAGTTAACAAGATGACCACTTACCATAAATTTGGCCAAGTTTCCCATTGTTCCGTAAAGTTTGTTTACAGCCACCAGTCCTGGCTCTCAGTGTTCTGTGCTGTTATTTAGCTCTAACTTACTCCTGAATGCCTTCTAAGGGCCCAGTAAATAGTACATATTCTGGTCGTGTGGTAGACAATATTGACCTCCCATGGTCCACCAGATTTTCCCATTTAACCCCACCAGTCAGGTCCCAAGGGTCCTTAAAATTGTGAACTCTTTGGGGGAAGGGACCATATCTTTGTTCTCTGTTTGTGCATCACCTAGCACAACAGGGTCTTGGTTCATGACTATGTCTTTCAACATTTATGATAATACAATAAAATAATATTGACCTGATTAATTAGACTCTTTGTTCCAAGATTCAAGGACCTCCTTTGACTATCCAACATTGTGCAAAATTACCTGGTGACCCTTAAGTGAACAGCCACGCTCGGGCACGTTAGGGTGAATTGCATGGGCACTTGAACAATGCGGTGAGGTACGTGGGGTGGAGCCAGGGTCCAGAGACGCTTTTAAATTGTGATAGGGAAATGTGCCTTAGCACAAAAGGCTAAACCACAAACTCCAGACCAAGAACTGAGAAACCAATTGAATTGGGGAAGTCTAACCCAGTTAGCAATGGAATTTACTGAAGTGCTTGCAGACTGCACTGTCTGCAGCCACCCCCCTACTCTAAAAAAATATCAAACAGGAAAACCCTATACAGAAAAGAGCCCTGGCCTCTGACCTAGCAGTCCAGAGGTGCCAGCTGCATACCTTAAAAGGGAAAAAAGTATGGGATTCATGGTTGTGTAAAAAGGGGAGGGGGCTGAGAGGGGCTGCAGGCGAAGAGAAGGAGAAGCAACCAGGATGTGATGTGTCAGGCCTCGGGAGCAGCCAGCAAACGGCAGATCATAAAAGGGGGCAACAAAGTAAGGAGGAGGAGGAACTCCCGAATCCTGGAGAGACTGGATGCTGTCTGCGACAAGGACTGATCACCCTTTGCTGCTCCTCCAGCCTGCTCACGAGTTAAATAGAGTAGTGTGTGAAAACCTATTAGCACCACGAAGAAATTTGTAACAGTATAGCTTAGATATCCAGATGCAGTGTTTTGTTTTGTTCCTGTACCTGCTCAGCTACATAAGTAAAAGTTAACAGCTGCATTTCATCTTTGACTTTTCTTTTGATACCCTGACATAGCTATGTGCATTGCTGTGTGTATGTCTTTAGTTTTATGAGTCTGTAAGAGTCACATGTAAGGCTGAGGCAAAGACGCCCCAGGACCCCCAAGAGGGCTTTGACCCAATGACTGGGAAGTTCTGAAAGCAAGCTGCCTCAGCTGGGAAGTGTGGTCCGCTGAACCTCCGTGTTCTACAGAACAGAGTGGTGTTTGTGTCTGTACATCACTTTCTCCTATTAATCCTTAAGTCCCATCCCCTGAAACTCAAAACTCTCATTTCTTGGGGATAGATAACAGCTCTTAGAAATTGAGATAGGTAACAGCCAATGAATTCCACCAACCCGTGGGCTATTTTACAGAACTACTGGGAGTCAGAAAAACCCCAGGGGGTGTTTCTTTTCCTTTTGGGTGTAATCCTATTCCTCCTATTAGTAGTGTGGTGTAAGCCACAGCTATAACTACGTCAGTTTCATAATAAATAGCACAATCACTCTCAGTGGAGCGGGCCATCACTGAGAAGCAGCCCTCCCTTTTCCCCAGTTCAACACTTCACCCACCTCTCACCTCCACCCTTATCTAGGACTTGGAGCACAGCTTATTTGCTCCTCAAACATGATATGGACTAGATGCTTCTAGTTTTATTTGACGAGTTCATCTGGGAGATTTACCATTTACTGGTCTGTGGCATTCCAAGGACTCCTATGCAACGTACTGGAACTCTAAACTATGTGTACAAACAAGGTAAAAATCACTCCCAATATGCCTATTGCACTTATGTATATTAGCAAAATAAGGGTACTGGGTTGCCATATTTATCTCAGAGTAACTAGACTGTAGGAATTTCTGTCTCTTTATACTCTTGGTGAAAGGGTCTTTAAAAGAGAAGGCTATTAGATTGGAACTTTGTGTCCTTGGGACATAAAGCCTAAAGAGGGTGAACAGTTCCAATTCTCAAAGAACCCAGGAAGCACCATTTTAAGAGCATTTTCACATGCTTATGTCTACTTCTCCAAAAATGCTTTAATGCAAAGAAAAGTACTTTGGTACTCAAGGAACCAGCTTCTCTCCCTGCTGGTGGCCTGGGGTCACTATTTCAGGATTTAAAAAAAAACCGTCAGGACTGACTACAAAAGGCGCAGTTATTGGTCTCTCACCAACAAAAATTAAACAAGTTTTTAACTGCCTATTTTCTCCCAGAGTTTCTAATAAGTACCCAGAGTCTCCTCTTCCAACTTGAAAGGATCTCTTCTCCTTATCATACAAAGGGACATACAATAGTTAATGAAGACCCACTAACACTAATGGTAATTAACAGAGAGAAAGCCGTGCTAGTCTATATACTACCAAAACAAAAAAGCAGTAAAGTAGCACTTTAAAGACTAACAAAATAATTTACTAGGTGCACTTTAGTGAGACAGACCCACTTCTTCAGACCATAGCCATAGCAGAACAGACTTAAATATTGAGTCTGTTCTGGTATGGCTGTGGTCTGAAGAAGTGGGTCTGTCCCACGAAAGATCACCTAATAAATTATTTTGTTAGTCTTTAAAGTGCTACTTTACTGCTTTTTTGTTTTAATGATAATTAAGCAGAAAAGACTCCAAACACATAGAAGGGAACAGATATTGTAGACTTACCCATAGCTAAGTCTGAAAGCCAAAATGCAGCTTTCAGAAAACATCTTCCACTTGGTAACATTTCCGTGGCCCAGCCCACATATGTGTTGGATCCCTGATGCCTCCAACTCTGCCATCTGCCACTTTATTTGCTCCCTTCTTGCTTTTAACCCCTGCTGCTGGTAGCACTATTGGAATGACTACATAGCTTGAATAAGCTTTGACTGAAAGTCTTACAAATTAACTGGGCACCTGGAGAGTACGCTATATAACATTACAAAACTGCTACACTCATTCTTGAATGAATTCCAAAAAGAAATAACTATTTAAAAAGAGAGGGAAAAAAAAACCCGTAATTCATCCAGCCAATAAAAGATATGGCTGTAGAATTTTGTGGGATACAGCAACATGCTGAAAACAAAGATACCAGACTGCCTGCATGAGATGTTTGCCCCTGCCTTTACAGCAGCTGTCAAACATGGTTCTTATATTAGCAGTCTTGACTGCAGTATCGGAATGCCTGGTGGTTCTATAGATGTCCTGTCAATAAAACTTGTTCAGTGAAAGGCAAAAAAAGCTACTTGCCTGAGCTAAGCAACTTGTTTACTGATTAACGCTTGTTTGCTCCATGAAAGCAAGACAACAGCTAAAGGGCAATATTTTAAGCTATTACTACACCTGAGCCCAGGCATCTTAGTACCAAAATGCATACTGAATGATTTCTTATCCTTCTTGTTGCTGTACAGATTCACAGAAAGAGATGACTGAAAGGAATCCGATATATCAAAGTCTGTCCCCCAGTTCTTTCCTGGCTTCTAACCTGGCAGTTCAATCATGCACATGTGATCAAGGTTCACAGTGGTTGACTATCTAATTCCAAATAGACCCCAACTTTTCATTAATATCCTAGTCACTGTCCATGGTTTTCCTGAATCATAGTGGTTTGAGTTCAGGGAGATGAGGACAGTAGTATTGTCCTTTTTCCTGCACAAGTGCCAGCTCAGAATCCTCACAAACCAATATAGCAACACATCCTAGGATGTTCTCTAGTCAGCCAAAACCTTAGTATCCTGTGAGTCTATTCTTCCAGTAAAGTTGGACGCAGAACATCATCAAAGCAGAATTTTTGCATGGGGCTTGAGAAGTGGCAAGGAAGAGAAGTAAATTATTTTTTTCCCGCAAAAGACAGACAGACTGACAGACTGGCCCTGCTCTGTTAGCTTTACTGGAACATACGCTGAAGAATGCTGTGTATATGCATATGTGTAAACACAAATACACACACAATGCTGAACTTTATGTCAGCAGCCAACTGCGGTTGCCCAAGTTCCCTAGGCAGTGATCAGTTATGAAGGAATAGGAAAAAGTTACAATGTAATGATTAACCAGGGCACTGGGCTATTTTTATGGCAGGTAGAGCAGCAGCAGTGGCTGCCATGGCAGCACTACTGGTGGCCTCTCCCCATCAAGTAGTCCTGCCAATCTTGGCTGGATGCTTGGAATCAACCAAGGTAGGAAAAACAGCAAAATCCAATGCCAGCAAAAGTACAAAGCCGATTTCTCCATCTTGCATCTGAGAAACAAATCTGCAGGGCTGGTAACATTCCCCTTAGATTTGCGTATGTGGAGTTTATTGGATGTGACAAATACTGATATCTCTATTTACCAACTATACATAGCAACGTTATTGATACTACCTATCTAAAATTACCCCCTCAACTGCTGCAAGTGAATGACTTTAGTTGTAGCTGGCAAGTATCAATGTTGATAGGTACAGCTATCATGTCAATGCTCGAACAGATGGTCAAAGAGCATTCATTTAATTGAGGAGCTAGTCTATGGAGGTCTCTAGCCCTGATCAGCTAAAACCAAACACCTCACAGCCACCCTTCGTGTTTTAATTTTTACCTGAAACTTACAGTGAACTATGGAACAAAAGGAAGGCAAGCAAACAAAACCGAGTCAGGAAATTCGTAACCCTTAGTGCAATCACTACAGAGTGTTTTTTAAGAATTATAAAGTAGTACATTAACAGGAAACCCAGCACAAAAACAGCTGTACTTGTACTTGTCCCAGGGTTGTCTCTAAGCACGAACGCCCAGCACAAAGGGCTGATCCCCATTGTTAAGATGGTGGAATCAACCTATCTTACTCCAGTTTTGTCAGTGATTTAATTTTGCTCAGCTAGGCAGAGCTACACAAACATCTTCTAAGTTACAGGTTTATTTTTCATTTTCCAACAGAAGCTTTGGCTGTTTATTTAACAAGACCTTGAAAGAAACTATTTACAAAAAAAGCAAATTGTTCTTTCAACAAACTCTCTCCCTCTGAAAGGCTTTCCTCTGTGTGGATTATTCATTTACTTTAATGATTTTAAAGAGGTAACGTTAAGATTGGGAGGAGCGTAGGGCCAAAAAACAGAAGCCATTTCTAGAACTAGCTATTGTAACAAAATAGATTATTGTATATGCTCTGTCTCAAATTTGCTTAAGGAAAAAAATTCAGATTTTAAAAGCCATTTTTCCAAAGGAACGCTATTGAAGAATTTGGGAGCTGTTAGCCCCAGTGTATCTATTCAAGAGTAATATTTGATCTCCTTTATCCTGCATCGCTGTTGACAAAACTGGTGGATGGTTCACACACAAAAATCATTTTGTTGACAAAACTCAGCACTTTCTCCAGCAGCGTTCTGCCTCTCAACCATAAGGCATAACGCTGCTGTTGACAGATTCCATTGACAAAAAAGCTGTGTGGATGATCTGGGGGGGTCTTCTGTCAACAGACATGGCATCCAGAACAATGGCAGCCCTGTCTGTTTTATAAGAAGAGCAGCCAGGCAGTCTGTCAGAGCCAAGCGCTCTTCTGATTGGCTTTTGTGTGGGGCCGCACTCTCTTGACAGAGCTCTGATGTGTAACCGTAGCCAAACAGAGCAATGAACAATCTACTTCTCTTGTGTTCAGAGAAGCCTAAAATGTTGCTCTTGCCCACTCCACCAAAATATAGGAAATAAAGACCCACCCATAGGAGAATGAGAACGATAGCAGCTAACTCATCTTTCATTGCTGTGGAGCTTAAGGCTATGTGGACCACCAGATCTTTTAGTGTATCAGACCTCCTCTCTGACAGACTGCCACTCCCACAGCGAGCCCAATAGTCACAACTAGACCAAAGAATTACGGCCCTCAAGAAACTACTCTCTGTTACAGGCAGAGAACAGGAGGGACCAACGCACAGCAATGCCTGAGGTTCTTATAATGGCACAGAAATGATTAAGTGAGATTCCACATCTGTTACATATTTAGATGTATTGAACACAGTCAGCAAGTGGCATGGGAGAATTCAGAGTGGCACAATAAAACAGACAACTAAGGTTGATAATCATAATGGCAATAGAAGCCTTTTATAAAAATTATCTGACTAGCCAAATCTCCTGTTCCTCTCCGATATGCACACAAAAATATGCTATTGCTTACTGTTAACTGTTACCTTTGGTGCATCTAGTCATTTGGTTAATGGATGTCCATGCCCTAAGAGCCATAAGAGTTTGGGGGGCTGGACAATGTTCTCTGAAGATATTTGCAGAAGGAGGGAACAGAAGTGAAGAGACTTGTGAAGTATTTTTTTACCTTGAAATGTTATCACATGTTTGAATGGCACATACCTAGATCAGAATGAGGACACTAGTGCACAGCACACCAAAGTTTTGGATTCTGATTTGTACTTCGCAGCTCCACCTCCCACCATATGACCAAAACAAAAGCCCTGGATCCAAACATCCCTAAACACTGAAAATGTTCTGTCCTGGATCTCAAGCAAAAAGTTGTCACTTGATCATAGATAGTATTTGTTAAAGTTTCTGTAATCAGTTGCATAGCAAATTAAATCAAATCTTCCAAATATCCCCAAAGAATAAAAATAGAGAAACAGGTGAATTGAAAGTTCACACCATCCACCCCTGCAACATATTTGGGTCTTAAAAATCAAGGAGAAACTTGATTAGATGACTCTGGAAAACCAAACCAAAAAAAAAAAAACAGCTACCCTGAGCAGCTTCAAATACCAGAAATCTTCCAATTCTCAATGAATATTCCTGCTCTTTGATCATACTTCCATGTAGATTTATACGTCACCTCCATTGCAACTGTGCTTCTCATAATTAGAGAGATAAAAGTGTGGAGAAATAGAGGTGGGAAAACAAGTCTGGACTATGCTGGTCACAGTTGGTGCCCAGATCTCTGGGCTGCTTGCTTTACAAATTGTTGCTGAGGTTTGATTTAAGTATTTCTTTAGTTTTGACACTGAGAGGAAAGAACTGCTACTGGCTCCTGAACAATGTGGATATTGCACCACTGCATAAAATGTCTGCAGTGTGTGCAATTGTGGAGAAATTACAAGCTAGAGTTCACACACTAAAGCCACACTCACGCACACACTTAATACTACACATACATACACAAACTAATATATCCACTTCCCTGCCCCCTTTAATGCAATGTGATCTGTAGTTTACTTCTCCACAATAAATTATACAACACATCTTTTTCTAGCTGAGAGGTTTAACCACTTAAAAAAAAAAGAGATGTCCATTCTTCTTCATGCCTTTATAGTTAAGGACATACCAAAACTGTTCATTTTTGTGGTTAAATAGAAATGTAACCTTTGCCTCTCAAACTGCCAGATGATTGGGGAAGATCCCATAAACCTAATACATTTCAACAAATATTTTCACAAACTTTCAGTAAAAAGAAATTCAAAAATTATCAAACTCTCCCTCCAACCTTCTAAACACTTACATGTTTACTTAACTTTAGGTATTGCAATCAGTCTTATTGAGGTCAACAGGACAACTCACTGTGCCTAAAGAGAAAAGCACGCATAGAACTTTGCATTACCAGGGCCTATTATGCAACAAATTTTGCTGGCAACTATTAAATGGAAAGTGTTAAAATTAATCCTTAGGGTCAGCCTTTTATGAGAGGTGAGGAACTGATGTAATCATGCCATGGAGAGCTCAGGAGAGGAACTGTCTTTCAAGGTAAATATTCCCCGCCCAGTACCTAGGGAAAATAACTTGCTTCAACAATTCAAGTGATTATTAGCTTCTTGCCTACCCAAACCACCACAGGTGGTAGAAGAAGTATAGGTTCCTCCATTTCCCATTTCCTTTTCCCCCCTAATCTATACTGGGGATGGGGTGACAAAACACACCAACCATACAGACCCTGTTCTCACTTTTTCTATACCCATTTAATGGTGATGTATAAGAGCTGGGGGGCGGGCGGATGGAGAGCACACTCTCTCCCAATTTAGGATCTTGGGGGACAATGCAGCTCCAGGCCACAGTCTGGTCCTTAATTGTAAAAGGGGGGAAATATATGCTGCAAATGCTAATTAGAGTTGAGCAAATAACTGCTAACAATTGAACAGAGATAAGGGGACGAAGTAATATATGTGATTGGACCAGCTTTTGTTGGTGGAAAAGACAAGCTTTCAAGCTTCAGACTTCTTCGGGTCTGGGAAAGGTAACTAGAATGTTACAGCTAACAGTAGTTAACCAATTATGTGTTTTAATATACTTCTGAATTACCCATGCATTATTCTCTTAAACTTGTTACTGAAAATTATTTGCCCAATAATCTATTTGAATAATTTTTAGTTTGTAACTTCTATATGAGCAAAATGCTATGAAAACTTACATTCAAAAGACAAAATGTTTTGATTGGACACATAAATCATATCTTCTGATCTCTAACAGTATGAGTAACCCTCTGCATCTTGTTTCAAGAGCAAATACTTATGAATGATAATTCAAAAGTTTCTTTTAGGGCCTATTCCCTAATATTTACTTAAAATATGTTGTTTTCACAAACAGCCTTGATTGTAAATTTATTCACTCAAATATTTGTTAAAAGGGACAGGAACACAATCAAATTCACTCTTTTACAAACCTACATGAAAAGTTTTGGGAAATATTTTACCTCTTCAAGATGATATAAAATATAAAACTACATTGTGTTTACAAAGTTCATGTTTTAAGAAGTAGGATGATTAGCAATTTTTAATATTGTCAGTGCTTTGTAATACACAGTAGTAAAATGACAGAGTATTTTAATTAGTTGTTTAGATTTCATTCATACCACAATTAGGCAAAACTCTCACTGAAGGATTTTCACTTTAAAAAAAAGATCTTAAATACTTCTAAAAATCACACCACATTCCTAATGTTTATGATCTTCTACTGTGCAAGATTTAAAATCCCACTTTAACAGAAAAATCTTACGCAGCAGAAGTTCATGAATACTGGGAACTAAATACAATTTTCAGAATTATTTGAAATTGTCCATGTTGGTTTCTAGTTTGTAATCTGTTCTTGAATAATTTCTCCCAACATTAGCAGATGTTTTCAAAAACTTATTGTGATGTTATTCTTCTCTTTCTCCTGCCTCAGCATGCCTCCTGTTCTTCAAAGTTCTCATTTATGAGCTCCCTATAAATCTCAGCCTTGGTGTGCTAGGTAAATAGCAGTTTCAAGCACTTTCATCGTGTATATACCCTTAAATATTCAGAAAATGTTTCTTAATATTACCTTTTCTCTTCCAACTCCAAAAGGGTTAAGGGCAGCTCCTAACACTTCTCTTTTATGCTGCTGTAAAGAAAAGAAATGCTTACATTTAGAGATTTACTCTGACAACACCTTGAGTTTTCATAATGTTCGAATGATTCAGCATTCAGTTGGAGAAGTAGGTGGCTCACTGTGTATATATCAACATGTACCCATCCGTTGGAATAAGACAAAACAAAGTCCTACACATTCCCATTCAGTATGCAGGTGAAGAACGTGTAAACAAGAAGCATTAGTAAAGGAAACATCACATGTGTACTTGGGATGGGAAAAGTCCCACATGAGTACCATATTGTGAAGGCATTCACACAAACTCCTAGTCTACAAATCCCTTCAATATTTTTTTCCTGTTAAAGTAGGGTTTTATCATCCCTAAAGAAAAAAATGCTTGTCATAACCAAAATTATACTACTTACTCTTGCCTTTCAAAAACATTTTTGAGAACATTACAAGTAAATACTTTTTATATTTCAGCAGTTTAAAAAAACACACATTTTCAAAATTGAAGAACTCAAGACTAATGCTTTTATCTGTATAAATATATAAAAGACTTGTGTTTTAACCCTAAAACTTTAAGATAGCTCGATAGGCTCTCAAAAAAACTGAGCAGCATCAAAGCTTGTTAGCAGTATTTATCATAATAGCCAAAGTTTCAAAGCTGGGAGGCCAAAAACTAAGGGCAGCTATTCAAAGGCACGAAAAAGAATTACACCGAACTCCCAATTGACTTGCAATGGAAGTTAGGTTCCTAAAAGCCCTCTGTTCCTTTGAAAAACTCCCCCCAAGTTCCTAAATCCATACAGGCAGACAACAAAAGTGGCTCAATTTTCAGAGGTACTCAGAACTCATCACTCCACATAAGCATAATTCTCCATTGCCCAAACACCTGAAAGTCTTCAGATCATTCCAAGGGGACTACTTACTCTGGTGTCAGAGTACTACCACAGAAGGAACCATATTTAAGTCATGAAAAGTTCAATTTTCTTAGGTTTTTCTCAGTAATAACATTTTAAAAATGTTATGTCAGCAAAAGTTCAAAGAGCCCCTGGAAAGGCACTTCAGTATTATAGAGCTACACCATTAGCACAAGACTGAAGAGTTCTATTATGATTCGCTGATGATTCTCATATCCTTATTGGAGGAAAAAATGGCAGGAATAGGGGGAGTCACAAGCCATTGGCTAGTTTTGCTGTGCCAACCACTACTTCTGTGAATATTTTTTACCCAGCATTAATTTTGCTTAGATCTGTGGGCCAACCATAAATTGCTGGTACAAATCCTTACCATTTCGATACCTCAGTATCTGACATACCCACAAAGGCTATATCTACACTAAGACACAATGTCAAAGTAGCCTACTTAGAAGTAAGAACTTCGAAATAGGTTAGTTCGACGATAATCGTCTACACGTCCTCCAGGGCTGGCAACGTCGACGTTCAATGTCAAAGTAGCCCCGGAGAACATCGAAAAGAGCTGCCCCGGAAGGAAACGCAGCACTTCCACACACACAAGCCCCCTCTTTCGAAATAAGGGGCCAGGAAAGCCCACAGACCGGGTCACAGAGCACACTAGCCCTTCTGGGGCAGCTGCAAGCCGCTCCCTTAAAGGGCCCCTCCCAGGCACACTCAGCCTGCACTGCACGAGCAGTCCTGCATTGGTGATACAAGCCTCGCAGACCTCGAACCCACAGACATGGACGTCCAGCAGCAGCTGGAAGCCCTACAAGCCGCCTCCCGTGGAGCAGGCACCCTTCTAGATGCTGCCCGGGCAGCTGCCCAGCAGCTTCTGGAATGGGAGCCCTCCCCAGGAGCACCAGGAGACGCACCCAACCATCGGGCCCTCCTCACCCTCCCCTGCCAGGTGCCCCGCCGACTCTGGAGCTACCCCTCCAGCACCGAGTGGTGGGAGCACCTGGTTATGGGGGAATGGAATGATTATCAGTGGTTGCGGAACTTCCGCATGAGCCAGCAGAACTTCATGGAGCTCTGCCAGTGGCTCACCCCTGCACTCAGGCACCATGATACGCGGATGCGGCGCACCCTCCCCGTTGAGAAGAGGGTCACAATAGCTGTCTGGAAGCTGGCCACTCCAGACAGCTACCGCTCTGTGGGACAGCAGTTTGGAGTGGGAAAGGCCACAGTCGGGGCTGTCCTCATGGAGGTAAGGAGGCCTGGAGCTGAACCCCTTGCTGGGGAGGGGGGCCTGGGTGAGCGGGTCACACTTTGCAAACCCTCACAGGCACCCATGTTCCCTCCCCACAGGTGGTGCGTGCACTCAATGCCCTGCTGCTGAAGAGGGTCGTCCAAGTTGGGGACCTGGACGCGGCCGTCGAGGGATTCGCCGCCACGGGATTCCCCAACTGCTTTGGAGCCCTTGATGGGACCCACATCCCCATCCGTGCCCCAGACCACAGTGGTGGCCACTACATCAACAGGAAGGGCTACCACTCTGTGGTCCTGCAGGCCATGGTCGACAACCGTGGCCGCTTCCAGGACATCTATGTGGGCTAGCCCGGCTCTACCCATGACGCCCACGTTTTCCAGAATTCAGGACTATGCCGCCAACTGCAGGCGGGGACCTACATCCCCCAGAGGGATCTCCCTCTGGTGGATACCACCATCGTACCCCTCTGCCTTGTGGGGGATGCAGCATACCCCTCCAGCGCTGGCTTATGCGGCCCTATACAGGCCACCTTTCTGATAGCCAGGAGCGCTACAATGCCTGACTCAACCATGCCCAACAAGTGGTCAAGCGAGCCTTCGGGCGCCTGAAAGGCCACTGGCATTACCTCCTGGCACGCCTAGACCTGGGCCTCCCAAACATCCCCCAGGGTGTGGGGGCGTGCTGCACACTCCACAACCTGGTGTAAAGCAAGGGGGAGGCCTTCATGCAGGGCTGGGCACCGGAGGCTGCAACGGCCTACCCCCACAGCCAGCCGCCACCCCAAGCTGCCAGGCCCACCAGGACAGGCTCCAGGTCCAGGAGGCCCTAAGGGAGTACTTTGACCAGGGGGCCCAGTGAGCAACCTCCTGGCCATCCCTGCACCCCGCCCCAGCACCCACACCTCACCCTCACCAAAAGCACACGGGACACAGGTTTTTGGAAAAATAAAGCTATCATTATTTTTACAAGAACAAAAATGTCGCCTCTTTTCGGCATATAAATAATATTAGCAACAGTAAAACAGATTCTATGAAAAATAATAACTAATATACAATTGGGAACATCTCTAAAAACTATTACAGGGGGATCAACTATAAATAACTATATACAGGGGTGGGGACAACTATGTACGTGGGGAGACTTGGGCACCCCACATCATCCCATCATTCTGGGGTGGGGGTGGAAGGGCGCGAGCCCCGCCGCGTTTGGCTGGCCAGTCTCCCTGTCAGCCAGGGTGCCCGGCGATGCCGGCTGGGGGCCAGGAGCATGGGGAGGTATGGCCGAGGTGGGTCCTTGGCCCCGGGTGGCTCTTGCTCTGAGGCGCTGGTGGGTGGGGCAGCAGGCGGGACGGCGGGGAGGACATCTGGGGGAGGCAGACAGGCCACCAGCTGCTCAAACATATTGGCCACCATGTTGAATGTGGCCATGAATTCCCGCCAGGCCTCCCGGCGCCAGGCAGCCTCCCGCTCCTCGGATTGGAGCCTCCGCTCCATGAGGTCCGCCTGGCGCCAGAGGGCCTCAGCCACCTCCGGGTCATAGGTGGTGGTGCAGCGGTGTCCTCAGCGGGGGTGGGCCCGTACTGGGGCAGGTGGTGACCCCGGAAGGTGGTGCTCCGGTGGCCTGGGAGGGCTGTCGGGGACCACGGATGGTGTGGCTGCAGAAATAGGGGAAGGGAGGCCATGAGTACCCAGCCTTGACCCGTGGCGCACCCCTCATCCTCCGAAGGGTCTGTGTCCCACCCCATCCATCCCCCATTGGTGCATGCAGTGATCCCGTGGGTGGCCCCTTCCAGTGGTCCGCCCCTCTCCCCTCCCACCGGGGGTGGGGCACGGCACTGTCCATGGGTGGAGGTGCTGCTGGGCACTGGTGGCTGTGGCACCGTCCCTGTGCTGTGGATTGCCCAGGCCATGTCAGGCTGGGGTGTTGTGGGGATGTGTGGGGCCCCTGGTCAAGTGGTGCCCCTGCCCCATGCTCAGGGGGTCTGTGCCCTGTGGGGTACGTACTTGATGGTGCACTGCCAGGCTCTGGAGATGCCCATGCAGCGGACACCCAGCTGGAGCTGCGGGATGGGATGTCCAGCACAAGCTCCCCCTCCTCGCTGCATCACTCGGTGACTGGGGTGGAGGGTTCCGGCTCTAGCCGTGAGGGGGGCAGGGGTGGCCTCTGGACCTGACCCTGGCTCCGAGGCCAGCTGGGGCTTGTTGGCCGTGATGTCAAGGGTGGCTGGGGGGGAGGAGGTGCCCCGGGGGCCCAAGTTAGCCCTGAGCTCCCGGTAATAGGGGCAAGCGGCAGGGGCGGGCCCAGACCGGCTGGCCGAGTCCCGGGCCCAGGCGTAACCCTGCCGCGACTCCTTGACTTTACTCCTGATGTGGTCAGGAGTGCGGGCAGGGTGACCCTGGGCACCCAGGCCCTCGGCCAGCCGGGCAAACGCCTCCACGTTCCGCCACTTGCACCCCACGATGTGCAGCACCTCCTGCACACCCCAGAGCCCCAGCAGGTCTCAGAGTTCAGGGTCAGTCTAGGAGGGGCCCCGCTTCCTACCTCACTGGCTGGAGGCCTGGGATCCCTGGCATGGCCCGGAGGGTGAGCTCCGGGGGTGCTCTGGAGGCTGGCTGGCTGCCATGATGGTGTTCGTCCGGCTGTGCAGGGACACCTCGTGGCAGGGCTGCTGCGCGCACGCTGCCAGCTTCCTGCTACGGGGTTTCCGGGTCCCTGAGGCTTTAAGAGCCACTGAGTGCAGAGATCATAGAACCCTGCAGGGGCTGGACAGAGCGTCTCAACCCCTCAGCTGATTGCCGCCATGGAGGACCCCGCTATTTCGAAGTATCAGGACGCGGATCGTCTACACACACCCGACTTCGACGGTCAACGTCGAAGTAGGGTGCTATTCCCATCTTCTGATGGGAATAGTGATTTTGTCGTCTTGCCGCTTAACTTCGATTTGAACGTCAAAATAGCATACGGCACATGTAGACGCAATGCGTGCTATTTCGACATTGTGCCGGCTACTTCGAAGTAGCTGGCTAGTGTAGACGTAGCCAAAATGTTAAATAGGGATGCAACAGGGTGAATGAAATTTGGGTAATCAGGTTGACTGTCCTTTACAAACAACAACCACCACCAAATCGATCTCATATAGTAATCAGATGTTACTTTTCAGAAAATTTTCCAATACTCTCTTATGTTTGACTTACAACCTCCAGGTTGCAAAGCATTAATACTACTCATATAAGTGCCAGGCAGGCAAACATACAGCCTTTATAATTTGCAGGAAATGAATGTATTCACAAGAACAAATTCAATACACTGAACCCACTGATTTTTTTTTAAAGTAACTTTTTTGAATTGAGATATACTCAAACACTGGATGAAAGATTAGATATTAACAAAAATGTATGCAGAGTACTTTATTTACCAATAACAGTAGTATTCTACACTGTAAACTTATACTGTATTCGCTGTATTTATTTGTATTTATTTTCGCTATACTGTACTTATGGAAAATGTAACCAAAATTTACTTTTGATTAAAACGCCAGTTACTTGAGCATTCCGGATGATAGAATGCTGGTTAACGGAGAGTTTACTGTACATATTTATATACAGGGGTCCTCAAGATACTTCTGGGATAGGGACCACAAAGCTGAGATTTAAAGCAAAGTGATGTATAATGAGGAATTTCCCCATAAGTAATAATGTAAATAGAAGAGGAATAAGGACTTCGAGTGCATAAATGTTGCCTCTGTGATCTTTTAAATCCTAATGTACCACTCACACTTACTATACCATACATTTAAAACATTTTATGCAACATTTCAGTAAGTGACCCTAACACAAAAATTATTTTAAACCATTTTTACCTTATGTGCAGTGTGAGACAGAAGAGAGTTGCAAAGGATGCTGGGAGGGCACACTAATTTTCCATTGTCTAAACATAACTTAAGTGTAAGGAATTTTTACATCATGTTCCTCAAAGTTTCAGGGGCATGTGTGTGAAACATTTTATATCGGAGCAACTTATATCAAAGACTTACTGTAGTCCACATAGGTAACAGTACTATACTGGATTAAACTAAATATTTCACTAACAAGCTATATGTTATAACAAACTATATGTTAGCTATATTTCATGGTTTCCTTTTTGTATTTATATCAAAACGAGAGGCATAATTAACATCATCCATAAATAGTAAATGCTTATGACCTTTACTTACAGTGTAGATGAGTTTATTCACGAACTGCAGTCTGACTGAGACTGAGATAAACTTAACCTTTCAGTTCAAGAATATCTATGTTTTTATGTTTGCCCTTGGGTCTACCGGGATTTCAGCAAGATTGAAATGGGGGAGAATGTTAGAGCATGGTAATTTGGGATTCTACTCTCCCTTTAAGATTGCGTTCAACAGCGTATACAATTTCCACTCCTATTTGTATGATTCCACCACAATTTTTCACCTGGCAAACTCATGCAGACTATTTTAAGCAGTGTTTTGGGAACGAATCACTATTGATTATGGCAAGATTATAGGATCCTAAAGGCTATCACCAAATGATTCACTGTGTGACAACAAGGAAATCACTTGGTGGTTCTCATGCTTCAATCAATCCAACATGAATATTAGATAAAAAGCAGGACTTCACCAAAATGAAGGGTGCATAAGTGTTATGCCCTTTCATTTCAGAAAAAGTTTTTGTAAATTTTGTATTTATACAGGTTTGGAGTTGCAATTCTCTAGCCTGAGAACAGGTATAAGTACATATTTCCTGACATAAATTTACCTCTGTGCCTCAGTCTTGACTTGAACAGGCCACCTCCTGTTTAAACTGTGGACCTGTTAAGTCTCAGTGACTGATACAGCCTCTTTTATGGGGTTACAAACTACAGACCAAATTCTACCAGAGGTGATGATTTTTGTGGTAGAGACACTTCTCCACTGAAAAATGTATTGAGATACATTTAACTCATTTCATGAGATAAGATTTTCTGACTGAATAAAATTAAAAATATAGGATCAAATGGCCGGTGCTTATCTACCATATTCATTGGTAACATCAGGAAAATTTCAACAAGCAGACTGCCAAACGTAGACTTCACCTGCTGAGTACAAGGCAACTAACTAACTACTGAATCTGAATGGGCTCTACTGCAAAAGAAAAAGTTTGCTATGCTTACATAGCAAGTTTAAAGGAGTAATACTCAGCATTACAAGTCCATTTCTGAAAAAGTCTTAGGAAACAGACCTTGCTGCTCCCTGTGCAGTCTAAATTACAACTGAAAAAGCCGATTGGTCTACATTCTTCTTCAGAAAAGTCTTAAATCAATTTGGTGAGCAGAGCGCTCATACAAAAACCCCTGCCCAAAGCGGGGGGGTTAGAGGGGGACAAAAAACTATGGATACAACAATCCTCATGATGGTGGAAGAAAAGTAGGGAATATTTGCAGCAATGTCCACCACATGATCCAACCATTCTTTTTACATACTGAATTTTAAATTTAAATTTAAAAGTGAAAACAAGAATGTGGGATATGAGGCATGAAATACGTTTGTTACACTAGCAAAGTAGAAACGAAGCCTTTGAAAAAGGCAACAGTTGCATTATATGTTTCTTTAAAGGAAAGTAGCAACGTAGATGGGCAAATAAATTATACTATGGTAGCATATGAACAACAAAATCAGGTTGTTAATGATTTTTTAAGTCTACAGTTTTTAATGCTCAGTTCACAGGTCACTCACACTTCAGCAGCTTTGTCTTTTAAGGCCATTTACTCCAATTTTCCTCACAACAGAGCACTTTCTCTCAGCTTTGGAAAAGGTGACTGAAAATTACCAAGTGATGCCTTCCTCTGCCTAGACCAAATGAACAGTTTGAAAGATTTAACTAATTGATATTCTTTGGGCATATCAGTGATTAATGGTCAGATAGATAGCTGCCCAGCAGGGGGAAACAAACAATATACAAAATAAACCTCTTGCTTTTGTCAAGATTAAGAGGAAAATTATCAAATGCCTCACAGGTTTAGTAGCAGACTGTAGGAGTTTCCCCCTCTAGGTTACAGTTTGAAATCTAGTCTGTGTCAACTATGACTCAATGTAATAAAATGTTTTGCGTAAAATTATTTGAAAGCTGCTCTCAGTCTATTTCTCAACAGTCAAGTATTCATCTTCTAATAACGAATCAGCACTATTTGGCCTGCTCATTACTAATGACAGCAAAGATGGCAAGCACTGAATGGACCAAGCGAAAAGACCTATTTTTTGCTGCTGGGCCTGGCTCCTCAAGGGACAGTATCGAATACATGGTGAGGGAAGCACATCTTGCCACCGAGCTGTTGCATTGACCAGGACGATTTTACATTTCAGGAATGGCAACCTAACACTTTCACCAGGATGAAATTCACACAACCAAAAGGACATGGAATATTTCTGTTACTTCAGACTTGTATCCCTTCTCCAATACTGGACAAGATTAAATCTTCTTGGTCATTTGCTTTGTTAAACCTGACTCCACCCAAAAAGATCCTCCCCCTAAAGAAAAAACTTCATTACAATTTTATTTTGCACCAAAGAGACTTTTCTTTATCCTTAGTCACTATCATTGGATATTCTGAGTCAAAGTTGGTGCTTCCTTCTTGAAATCTTTGTGAACCACAAGAAAATTTCTCTCAGAGCACCATGAGCAGTAGGGGCTGCTATTAGTGAAGGAAGACAGACGGGGTTCTTTTTAGAACTAACCTCTCCCCAGTGTCTCCAGCATGTTTCCCCACACACACTGGTTTATAGTGTAGCTCTGTTTACCCTCTTTGTTATTTCCCTCTTGGCAGAAGCTTCCTTAACTTAAAAATCAGCCCAGATGAACCAAATAAAAAATAAAATAAAAACTCAACATCTATAAGAAATGTACAGTCTAACCTGCTTAATTATTAACAGGTAAACACAACACATCCTGAATTATTTACTTACATCTTTTTCAACTACAAACCTCAGACTTTTAGAGCATGAAATACGTGCTTCCTTTAAAGACACAAAACAGTTATTTATACAGCATTTTTTCCAAGGAATGCAGGTCTCTTTTTAACCCGTGTTTCCACCCTTCAAGTAGTACTTCTGTGGAATACTAAAGCATGGGAACAAATGTCACGTTGTAATCAAGATTTTGCAAGTGAATCAGCTTTTTGCTCATGCTTACTAAATCTGAATAAAAACATCTTTCCTGTGAGACACAGAATATATGCAGCGTATCTAAGTTTGCAGCAAGAAACCCAGTGAAGGTTCCAAACAGACATTCCAGAAGTGACGCAGAGAAAGACAACGTATCAAGTACTACCCTGTTTTCTTTTTTATAGTTAAGTTTCTTGTTCAGTGTTAGAAAAAAAGTAGCTTTTTTTGCCATTATAGGTAGGCTTACAATCTGACTACCACACATGAATGAGTTGTATCTACTTTACCTTCTTTCACCTTCATCTTCTACAGCTAAGACATCCTTGTTCTCAAGCCTACTGCAAGAAACTTCCTGTCTGTGCCTTACACAGAAAAGTCAACAATGCATCCCTCAGGATCTAATCAGGCAATCTCCCAAGACTAACCTCCAGCATTCTGCAGTGAGGTTCTTCCTGCCTCTTTATTCTTCCCAGTGAACAAGGAGTACTTCATAGGTCTTCTAGTCTCTTACTGCCTCTACTGATATGTTGGGAGAGCATACGGGAAATAAGGTGGGTAACAACATCTTTCCAGAAAATGTAACAGGGCAACAAGAATAGAGGGTGCCCTTTGAGCTGTTCTGTATTCAAATCTCAAAGCAATTCTCTCACCTGTCTAGCAGGATACACTTAGGGTGCGTCTACACTTGAAACTAACCTCAAAGTTAACGTCAAAGTTAGGCACTACATTAAAGTAGCCAGCAGAGAGTCTACACACATTCTCCCTTACTTCAAAGTTAACTTCCCAACTTCAAAGTCCTTACTCCATTCCCGGGAATGGAGTAGTGTCCTTCTTCAAAGTTGAACTTTGAAGTACAGTGTGTGTAGATGCTCAACTTCAAAGTTGCTTGCTTCAAAGTAAGCAACTTAGATGTTATTCTTGTAGTGTAGATACAGACTGACTTTTTCCGAAGCTGGAAAAAAAGGCCAATAATCACAGGTCTCCAGCAAGTGCTTTCACATTCCTCTATACAGAGAATACTCACTATGAAGGAAAGTGTAAATAAAATTCTAGGCTGACCTGACTCTTGCCTTGATTCTGAAACCAAGGAATCCCAGTTGAGAAAGTAGATGCCATCCATACAGAAGGTCTTACTTGCACCCACGATGCTCCATATGTTTGTATTTCAAAAAACATAACTTGTCAACAAACTTATAAATCCTTTTACAACGAGCAATTCAGTTGAGCCCGAGGTTCAAGCTTTAGCAAACAGACTTGTCTTCTGGAAAAACCTGGATGATCATGACAAAAGCAGTATCTTTTTTTCATGGGGAGGTATTTATGTACTATTTCTAAAAGGAAATTGTTTATTACAAACCCTGACAAATCTCAGTCATGCAGTAGATGTTTGTCAAGTGACATGCAAACCATTTTTTAATTGAGAGAGGGAGAACTTCACATTCTTTTTTCTACCCCAAGTACTTTGCTGAATTTTTCAAAAATATTCCATCACTTCTACACACATACAACACTTAAATGGCATATACTAAAATTACAAGAAAGGATTTCTCTTTACATTACCTCTAGGAAAAACATCTACTAAACATCTCTAAAAATATATCTTTTCCCACTTACATACAGAAAGGATCATTAAAAATGTGTTTGCCACGCTGCAGTTACTGATCCACTGCACTGGATTTCTCTAATGTATAGGAAATACCATAGTTAATGCAGGTCCCTGGAGTAGTGAATTTCAAATACTCAGTGGAATCCGACATAGAAATAAATATTGGCCATTATTTGAGTTGCTTCTTTCTTTTTTTTAAATAATTCTATGTAGCAACACATTGCACTCATTGAACCTCTCATGTGGCAGCAGCGTAATCTGGCAAGATTTTAGTTAGACAGATGACCACTTATCATTGGTGTAGCCAAGTTGCCCATGGTCCCATAAAGTTTGTTTATAGTCACCAGTCCTGGCTCTCAGCGTTGTGTGTCTTCTAAGAGCCCAGTAAGCAGTTGAAGTGTTGGTAATGCTGCTAGACGATATTGACCTCCTGTGGTCTAGCAAATTCTCTCATTTGGCACCAGTCAAGTCCTGAGGATGCTGGACGAGAGAGAGGTCCAACCTGTACTAAATTTTTATAATCATGAAAGACTAAAATCAATATACACAAAGCAAGTAAAAAGAATGAACGCAAACCCAATGTAATTTATTAATTGTTGTTTTGATATGAATATTAATTGTTTTATTATAATCAACATCAATTTTTGGACAATCAGGTCAGTACTACATTTAGATTCTTAACATGTATTTTTAAGGACATTGGGATGACTTGTTTATTAACACCATCATTCAGTTCATAGATATGGATGAAGAGTGTCCAGGTGGTAAAATACTGCCTATTTTTACTATGTCACAAACTACATTAAATTTCTCCATGGCAAGAATCTCCCATATTTTTGAACTAATATAAAAAATGTGTATAGATTCAAGTTATGAAGGATACAACCTAACAAGAGGATTAACTTTTTCAGGTAAGACTCCTTGACAGCACTCAGCAGTGCAAGGGTTGTTATTGAGCCAAAGTCATCTTTGCGGGGCAACACTTCCAAACTCAATGAATTCACACAAGGTATGAATTTAGCTCACTCTAATGAATGTCATAAAGTATGTCACATTCTAATGAATGTTATCTTATGACTGTTACATTTTTAATTAACAACTTGTTTGTTTAAATATTTGCTTACATAAGTCTGTTTGCTTGGGGAATGGCCTCAAAACATGAACATGGGATCCCCTGGATGTTTTGTATTGTAGCCTTAATTCTATATTTTATATTTCAAAACGTTCACATTTTCCTCCAACCATATATAGAATGTTTTTAACTGATAAATCTATTTTATATCCTCCTACACCAGGGATCTGCAACCTGTGGCTCTGGACCCACATGAGGCTCTTTAAGGATTTATTTGTGGCTCCTGACACTACAACTGCAAGGGGAAAAAAATCCCTCTCCTGATTATTTAAAATAAATGATGAATGTCTTGCAGTAAATATGGATCACACTACAAATCATTGTGTATGTACTGTTCTTAAAATAGGGGTTACAAAAGTATGGTTTGAAATTATTTATTAACGACCATCTCGTATTCATATGTATTGAGGCTCTGAGGTTTTTACTGAATTAAAAAAGAAAAAATGGCCTTTGTTGATACTTTTGTTGCCAACCTGTTCTAGACTAACCAGAAGTGGATACATTTCCCGAACTGTATCAGGTTTGATTATATTTTCAGAATATAAATTTATTATAATTATTTGTATTGCAATAGCATGTGGAGGCCCCAAGTGAGCTCAGCACCCCTGTATGCTAGGCACTGCACAGTACATAGCGGCAGACAGTCCCCCAAGAGCTTACAGCCTAATTAGAAATGGAGACACATACAGTGAGAGAAAAGGAGCTCCATTACCACTTCTCGATGGACAATGAGGCTACATTGTTTAACCAACGTTACATAGGAATGCTGGAGCAGAGTGGATATTTGAATTTCTCCAGCTCTATGCTACAGCCCTAAATAGGTATAACTATGTCACTTAGATGTATGAACAATCCATATCCTCTGAGCAACACAGATGTGCTTCACCAACAGGAAACCTCCTGTCAACATAACTGCAGTTCCTTAGAGGTGGTAGCTAACTATGCTAATGGAAGAAGGTCTCCCTTCTTCACTTAAGCATTACAGGGACACAGCTGAACTGGTGCAGCATTTTAAGGGCAATTATCCCTTCGACTGCCTGAGTCCCAGTTCAGCCCTTTAATAAGGCCATCTTTCTTTCTTAATATAGAGTGCAAACTCCCCTCACAGAAATTCCTGTCACAAATCTCTGTTGACATCAGTTCTCATTTCTAACCTTAATAATTCCCACACACACATTATATATACATAAACACGTCCATCACACATCTCAATGCACCTCTAAGATTGAAGCCTCACAAGATGCCTGTGGAAGTAAGCATGTATTACTTCATTTTACAAATTGAGAAACAAGCACAGAGAAATTAAGGGACTTGTTTGTGGTAGCAGCACAACAAAAATCAGTGATGAGAAAATGAACGCCAACTTTCATCAAACAAACATCAGACATCTAGTGCTACTTCATCTTATCCCAATGCATAAATCTTTAATGGTGATTGTGGCAAAATATTTTTAATTTCAGCCACCCTAAATAGCCTATTAGACTGTACGTACATTGGAGGCAGGCACTCCAGGTCTGTACAGCACTTAGCACAAAGGGGTCCCAATATGGTTGAGTCCTTGAGGTACAATCTTAATATAAACTAACAGATGCATGAACAATTCATAGCAAAATGAGATTTCCAGAAGAAAATCTACACAGTTACCAGACCTTGCTTTCAAATTTTACTTTTCAACAAAGGAAATTCCTGGGAAAATAGTAAAATGTCTTTTCAGAATAATGGGAAACGTTTTGATCATTGTATATGGGAACACAAAGATCAGGCATCTGTAGGGTTCAGAAAATTCTTGACTCTTACAAAAACTTGCAAGAGGAGAAAATTATGGTATTAAAACCACATAATAGGGATTGAAAGTGCTGAACTTACTGTGAAAGTAACTTTTCAAACTCCCCTTCCAAAGATTAACACAAAACTGAAGATACTACCCTCTTACTAAAACAGGACTAGATGCATGAAAGATACCAACATGTCAACACGAGAATGAGCTACTCCAGTATATTCCATTCCAAGTATATGTGATATAATACATATTAGTTGCTCTTCCCACAAACATCATGAGAAAGATTTCTCTAAAAAAGTCAGGTCACTGATGAAGTTACATGATGAGTTAGTCACTTTCTCTGTCTTTATTTTGTCCTTCCAGACATGAAAATATGATTTCTGAAGCGTCAAATTTTGAGTGTAAATGCAATCTTCTTTGCTTGGTAATGTGTCAGGATTAAATACCTGTAAGGGTTAAATCTAGAGAGAGTGGATTCTCTATTAGCATGCAGCCAGGTGAGCCAATGGGAAGAGAAAGGGGGATTTTTTGAATTGAAGCAGATACCTGCTGAGGCCTGTGCCTTTTGTGTGGCCAAAGGGGAGAGACACAGACATGGTTTAAGCCTGAGTAGGCTTGGAGGAATCAAATATCTAGGCCTCAAAAGAAATTTGGGCACATCGATAAGTAAATGGACAGGAAATGTCAGACAATTGGGTTTTCTTCTTATTTTGGGTTCGGTGCAGGATTTCTCAGGGTGGCTCATGTACCCCCTTGTATGCTAACTTTTACTCTGAATCCCAGAGAAGTAATTCCCTGTGATCTAATCTAAGGCTGTGGCTAGACTAGAGGGATTTGTTGGCAAAACAGCCATTTAGTTGGCAAAACCCACGGCACATCCAAATTTCCAAGGGTGTTCTGTCAACAGCCAGACCCCAGTCACCATAAGAACGAACACTTGGAAAGGTCTATGGTGAGCCCCGGAGAATGGGAAATGGTACCAGGGACTCAAACTCGGTCATCCCCACAACAAGACTTTATAAACGTCTCCCAAAATAAAGGGGGAGGTACACCAGGAAACATGATGTACCAGGACACACAAATAATTATATTTCTGTCAACATGCCTGTCCAGAAGAACCAAATTTCCCTCCCAGTGTCCTTTGTTAGCGGTTCATTAATGTAAGTGGAGATCATAGGACCAGAACTTACCTCTAAGTGCATGAGGTGCCCTACTCTAACACAAAGACTTGCTCATACATTGGTGACTTAACTTCCACTCCAGTTGTCATTTTGTCAGTGATAATTTTCTGCAGTGCCCAAATACCATCAAGAGAGGAAATTCTGGCTATCTGGCAACTACCAGAAATCCTCACCATCATCTTCTGCCACTTCTCCTTTACCCAGATTACATCATAGTAGTTACAAACGATGACAAAAAAATGGAATCTGAGCAGGTCACGTTTTAAAGGTGTAAACAGGAGCTGAAGGAATGCTTCCCTTGCACGTAGCTGGAAGGGGAAAGAAACCCTGAGTATGTCTACGTAAATACAATTTGCTTAGATTTGTTAGATATTCAGCAGATGGACTGGTATTATGCTCATTGTAATCAACTTAATTTGTGACCCAACACACCAGCTATGTTTGGATTAAATGCAGGAATACCAGAAATATGGTTACCAATGTTTGTAATTTTGTGGAATGCAGAAAAGCAAGATTGCGATAAACTGTTCAAAGGAAAGAGCTCACAGAGAGAATTTTGCTAAGCAAGGGCTCAACTTTCAGAGATCTATGAGGGGAGAAGGGTGTGGGAAGGTTATTCTAGTCAGGAAGCTGCATACCCTCCCCTGCCTGATCTGGTTTGACCTCTTCCCCTCAGCAGGCTGTTCAAAGAACTGAGCTAAACAGGCACCATTATGAGCCTCTTTCTTGTGTTAATTGTGTTGGAGTTGTGTTTCTTCTACTCAGCTTGCTGAGAGTTGAAATCACTGGGAGCAGAAATCATTTGCGACTGATAGGCAGAAGTCAAAGCCAAGAGGTGGATGGCAGCAGATGGTGACTGACAGCCAGCAGGGTGTCAGTGGAGAGATGTGATCAGAGGCCAGCAGAGAGGTGTCAGAGCAATAAGCAGCGTGCATGGTGGCAGTGGCACAATAAGCAGACAGCAGGGGGGTGGCAGCGAGGTGTGACAAGGAGCCAGCAGGGCAGAGGCAGAGAGCAGTGAGCAGGTGGATGGCAAGTGATCAAAAGGGATGTAAAATCCCGTTTAATTAGTTAACCAGTTAAACAAAACGTTTAACTGGTTAACTGATTAAACGGGGCAGGCATGAGCTGGGCTGGGGTGCGCACCCCCACTCCTGGGCCATCGACAGGGGCTGCTTCAGCGTGGATGGAGTGTTCCTGCCCATAGGGTTGCTATGGACACTCCAGCTTGGCTGGAGCAGTCCTGGTCCCCAATACCACAGACAGTGGCACTCCAGTCTGCCTGCAACAGCCCCTGTCTGTGGTGGCCTCAGGCCTCGCCAGCCACACCCGTCTCCTCCACCACTACATATGGCACTGGAGCACCCCAGCCAATGGCACACCCAGCTGGGCTTGAGCATCCCCCACCCGTGGGCTGCAACAGCCAGTCCCAACTGGTTAACTGCCTCATCTATTTAAGGAAAGGCTTAACAGTTGATGAGTTAATCTGTTAAATGTTAACATCCGCAGTGATCAGCGAAGCAAGCAAGGTACTTCTTTACCTCCCTCCCAGGATGAGAACTGAAATCTGTGTATGCACCTCTTAACTCTGGGTCTACACTGATGAAGGGCAATAACTGAGTGGTGTACAGAGAAAGGTAGGGCACATGAAGGAGAAATGGAGGTTTCTAGACTTGAGATCCTAAGAGAAAGAGGACACTGCCCAACATACTTGGGCTACGTCTACACATGCACCCAACTTCGAAATAGTTTATTTCGATGTTGCGACATCGAAATAGGCTATTTCGATGAATAACGTCTACACGTCCTCCAGGGCTGGCAACGTCGATGTTCAACTTCGACGTTGCTCAGCCCAACATCGAAATAGGCACAGCGAGGGAACGTCTACACGACAAAGTAGCACACATCGAAATAAGGGAGCCAGGCACAGCTGCAGACAGGGTCACGGGGCGGACTCAACAGCAAGTCGCTCCCTTAAAGGGCCCCTCCCAGACACACTTTCATTAAACAGTGCAAGATACACAGAGCCAACAACTAGTTGCAGACCCTGTATATGCAGCACGGACCCCCAGCTGCAGCAGCAGCAGCCAGAAGCCCTGGGCTAAGGGCTGCTGCCCACGGTGACCACAGAGCCCCGCAAGGGCTGGAGAGAGAGTATCTCTCAACCCCCCAGCTGATGGCCGCC
The DNA here is from genome assembly GCF_033958435.1 of Carettochelys insculpta. Classification (NCBI taxonomy): domain Eukaryota; kingdom Metazoa; phylum Chordata; order Testudines; family Carettochelyidae; genus Carettochelys; species Carettochelys insculpta. The sequence goes on from NC_134137.1 coordinate 222,717,643, forward strand.
ATGGAGGACCCCGCTATTTCGATGTTGCGGGACGCGGATCGTCTACACGTCCCTACTTCGATGTTGAACGTCGAAGTAGGGCGCTATTCCCATCCCCTCATGGGGTTAGCGACTTCGACGTCTCGCCGCCTAACGTCGATTTCAACTTTGAAATAGCGCCCGACGCGTGTAGACGTGACGGGCGCTATTTCGAAGTTGGTGCCGCTACTTCGAAGTAGCGTGCACGTGTAGACGCAGCCTTGGAGTGGGACTTACTCATGATTTAGGTTTATGAACCCTACTTGTGGTGTTTTCCCAAATTAATGACAAATTACTTCCCTTTCCCCTTTTATTAATACAGGTTGAACCTCTCTCGTCCAGTACCCTCGGGATCTGACTGTTGCCAAAACGAGAGAATTTGCCAGACCATGGGAGGTCAATATTGTCTAGCACATAACCAACACTTCCACTGTTTATTGGACTGTTAGCAGACAGATGCTTAGGGGTAAATTAAAGCCAAATAACAGCACAGCACATTGAGAGCCAGGACTGGTGGCAATAAACAAATATTATGGGACCACAGGAAACTTGTCCACACCCCTGGTAAGAGGTCATCTGGCCAACTAAAATCATGCCTGATTACGAATGTTGCCAGCCAAGATTGCTCCAGATTAGAGATGTTCATCCTGTAATTTCTTTTCTATACTCAGACTCTGTTTTTGAGTGGGGATATGTTGCCTGTCTAAGGCATCCACAGGTGCTGTGTGAATTTCCCAGGTTACTGGGCGAGGGCTTGAGCTGGTTCTGTGCTGGACAGATGAAGAGGAACACGTAGGTATCAAATCAGTCCCTGGCAAAAGGATTCAATTAGTTTTGTCTAAGCGATGCCTGCCTCCAACCCCATAACACAGTGAACTTTCCAATGTAGGCATATGCAAAGAAGCAAGACCAAGACCAACATCATCCACAGGAATTCTGCTTATTTATTAGCAGTTTATTTTTAAGTGCTTAAGGGGAGGAACAGAACATCTTAAACTCTGAACTTTATACTTTTGCTAATAATTGCTATGTTATTTAAATATTAACTTTATTTAATTCTTAATTTATACATTACATTTATTTACAATGCATTTTTTCCTTTGATTTTCATTTTCAGGGCGAGGGAGTGAGGCATTCAAACAAAATAAAACATTACTTCATAAAAGGCTATAGATCATGTTGTATTTATCTGAGAATAACATCTATTATTTAGCTTGGAGCAAAGGTTCAACAGTCTCTTTCAAATGGTAGATTTTTTTAGATGTACACTCAAATAGCTCACTTTTTAAAAGGGGAATCTATATTAGGCAATTTTTAAAAGTGAATTACAGTTTGTACCAGAGATAATTGTTGGACTTTTTAACTTATTGTGGAATCAGATTATTCTACCAATGGGCAAGGAATTCTTTTAAGAGACAGAGAGACTTATGTAAGTTTCATTTTTAAACACTTTTTTTTAAACGTACAGACATCTGACAAATAAGGGGGATCAGGAGAAGACACAGTTAATGATAACAACAAGAATATGTAAGTATCACCTTCCATTACAGGATCTCAAAGCAATTCTATTAAGACTGGCGTTATTTTTATTTTACAAATGGGGAAATCAGACAAGAAAGGTGAAATGACAATTATAGAACAAGGAACTGAAATTACGTAGCCTAACTACAAGTCCTGTGCTTGGCCACTATATTACTCTTCTTGGCTGAAGGGCATGTGGGTCAATTTTTGCAATACAAATTCCTGTATTTTTAAAGGGCCTCTTGAATACACAAGTGCACACCCACATTTTTGTGATCAATAGCATTATCATAACCGTACATCCAGTATTTTTATATGCAGATGATTATGAAGATCCTAAAAACACTATTTCTATGCACAATTTCAACCATTTGGGTGTTTGATGTATAAAGCCTTAAATGTTATGGATCCTGTAATGGAAAAGATTCCCTCCAAACACATACAGTACACTCAGTGTGACAAGACAGCATTTCCAAGTCACTGGAGCCCCATCAATTTAAATGATGGCAGGATGTCCACTGGATAACGGTCTCAGCTCTTGAACTTGCTCATACCTGACAAAGTCCAGATTTTTTTTTAACTTTCTAGATATGCTGCAAAGTATATCTTTTCTATTGTTATTTTCAGTGGGAGGGGAGTTGAGGATAGACTGGAAGTCTGGATGAAGGCAGGTTGCTAAGATTATTATTATTATTGATTGTGGTTAATTTTTTATTACTGTGGGATTATTATCCTATTGTATAACCCTATATAACCACTTCCTTTATGTTTCCTGCATATGCATATGTGTAATCATAACCATAATTGTTATATTTTAAATTACTGTAGAGCACCAGTCACTTTACACAGGTACACTATAAATTAGAAATAAATACAAGATTACATGTGCAAAGCTTATTTGAATACACTTTTGATCATGGATTGGATTTCTATCTACTAGAAAAGAGGTGCTTAATAATCAGATATCAATAGAGAAAGATATTTGGAGAAATGATATTTCATATATATTTTTCAATATGAGTATTCGAGATACATTTCATAACGAACACAGCCAAGCACTGAGCAGTAAGAGAAGAACAAACCTTTTGTGTTAATGCAAAATTTGAGTAGCAGAGAAAACACAACAGAAGATAAGGGTTTCCTCTCAATACAAAGTAAATTAAAAAAAGAACATGGACACAAAAGAGCCAAAACAAGAAAGGTAATTTACAAAACCTACACTTACCATTCTGTCATTGCCAGGATAAAAAACAGGGACATATATCTTTACTGCAGACAGTTGGCCATTATAAGAAAAAAATTGCAGTGGCCCACAGAAAATCATCTAAATATCAGTGGCTTACTTATATGCCAAATAATAAAAAGCCTACAAAGTTTGGGAGGCAGTACAGAAGGGGTGGCAGCCTGTTTTGTAATATACGTTGAATCTCTAATATGGAACTCTCTCATCTGGCAACATCCATAATCTGGCATGATTTTAGTTCACTAGATAACACTTAATCATGGGTGTGGCCAAGTTTCCTGCGACAACAAAGTTTGTTCCCAGCCACCAGTGCTGGCTCAGTGCTCTGTGCTATTCTTTAGTTGTAATTTACCCCTAAATGTCTTCTAAGAGCCCAGTAACCTCCCATAATCTGGCAAAGTCTCTCACCTGGCACCAGTCAGGTTCCAAGCGTACCAGACTAGAGAAATTCAACCTGTACACATAGCAGCTGCCTTTGACTTCAAAGGGAATATCACTGGTGTCATAGCTTAACCACAGTAAATCCGATTTCAGCTTAAGGCTCAACTGTAGAAAAAAAGACCACAATTTAATGTGGAAGGAGATAACACAGTGGAAAAGCTTCTGCTTGGATTTGATGCTGTAACTGCATCAGTATATCTCCCCTTCACAAGTCAGACACTTAGATGTCTATAGATACTTACACAGATTATAAAATATCAAAACAAAAAGCAGTCAAGTAGCACTTTAAAGACTAGCAAAATAGTTTATTAGGTGAGCCTTCGTGGGACAGACCCACTTCTTCAGACCATAGCCAGACCAGAACAGACTCAATATTTAAGACACAGAGAACCAAAAACAGTAAGCAAGGAGGACAAATCAGAAAAAGATAATCAAGGTGAGCAAATCAGAGAGTGGAGGGGTGGGGGGGAGATCAAGAATTAGAATGAGCCAAGTATGCAGACGAGCCCCTAAAGTGACTCAGAAAGTTCCCATCACGATTTAAACTATGTGTTAATGTGCTGAATTTGAATATAAATGTCAGTTCATCCACTTCTCTTTCTAAAACTGAGCGATAATTTCTCTTCAGTAACACACATACCTTGAGGTCATTGACAGAATGTCCCATTCCATTAAAATGTTGACTAACAGGTTTGTGGATATCGAGTGTTTTGATGTCTGTTTTGTGCCCCTTGACCCTTTGTCTAAGGGAGTTAGAAGTCTGTCCAATATACAAAGCATCTGGGCATTGTTGGCACATGATGGCATATATGATGTTAGTAGAGGAGCATGAGAAAGTGCCCGTGATTCTGTGAGTAACCTGGTTAGGTCCAGTGATGGTACTTCCAGAGAAGGTATGTGGACAAAGCTGGCAGTGGGCTTTGTTGCAGGGAAAGGTTCCAGGACTGGTGTTCCTGGGGTATAGACTGTGGCTGTTAGTAAGGATCCTCATGAGGTTGGAAGGTTGTCTGTAGCAGAGAACAGGCATGTCACCCAGGGCCTTCTGGAGTGTAGCATCCTGATTAAGAATAGGTTGTAGGTCTTTAATAATTTGTTGCAGTGGTCTGAGTTGGGGGCTGTAGGTGATGACCAGTTGTGTTCTGTTCTTGGCTTTTTTGGGCTGATCCTGGAGTAGCTGGTTTCTGGGTATGAACGGGGCATTCTGTCAATGACCTCAAGGTATGTGTGTTACTGAAGAGAAATTATCGCTCCGTTTTAGAAAGAGAAGTGGACGAACTGACATTTATATTCAAATTCGGAACATTAACACATGGTTTAAATCGTGATGGGAACTTTGTGAGTCACTATAGGGGCTCGTCTGCATACTTGGCTCAATCTAATTCTTGATCTTCCCTCCCACCCCTCCACTCTCTGATTTGCTCACCTTGATTATCTTTTTCTGATTTGTCCTCCTTGCTTACTGTTTTTGGTTCTCTGTCTTAAATATTGAGTCTGTTCTGGTCTGGCTATGGTCTGAAGAAGTGGGTCTGTCCCACAAAAGCTCACCTAATAAACTATTTTGCTAGTCTTTAAAGTGCTACTTGACTGCTTTTTGTTTCGATACCGTATAGACTAGCACGGCTTCCTCTCTGTTACAGATTATAAAATAGCTATTAGCAGTAGAGGTAGATTCAGGACACTGGAACATTTGAACTCTTCATATGGAATTGGACTCTGACATTTCATTTGGATTCTTAAAGCACTAATGTTATTGAATCCCGTAGACCTATATTAACAAGTCTGATTTAACAGATGGGAGTAGTTTAAAAAATATAAACAGCTGATCTGAGAGCCAGAATACCAGAGATAGTCTTTATAATAGACAGACATAGCAATGAAGTATAACTTTACGGTGTACTCCAAACACGATAACAGCATAAAGAGAACACTTTACATAGTGAAGGATTAAACTTAAGAAGCATATGATACCTGTAGATTCTCGTTTCCATCATTTCAAATAGGACTACTCATTTGGCCTATAATATTCCTCCCATAGTGCTCTGTTCCCAGAATTCTTTCCCCAAAAAATTAAGAGCAGAATTTACCATCTACTCACCAGGGTTGTTAATCTGCTCTGAATCTGACTGTCAATAATGGCAATGCTTCTTACTGTGGCTGGGTCTACACTTGCCCCCAACTTCGAAGGGGGCATGTTAATCACGGCATGTTAATCTCCCCTGCAGCAACTGTGAAGCATCAAACTTTGAAGTGCTGGCATTCATGTAGCTATGGGTACTTGGAAGTGCCTGCACTACTTCGAAGTGCCTTTATTCCTCAAAATTTGAGTAGAGTTCTTTTTGATGCTTCAAAGTTGCCGTGGGGGAGAATTAGCCTAATGAAGTGCTGTATAGTCACAGTAGCACTTCATCAGTAACCTCCCATTGCCCTGATTAACACGTCCCCTTCGAAGTTGGGGGCAAGCGTAGACAAGTCCTATGTTTTCTTGAGTGTGCCGTCATGTTATCATTTGACAAGCTCTGAAACAGCTTTCATGGCTTCTAAAACTGTTCCACGATATTCAGTTAGAATAGTCAGCTGCACAGACATTCCTGAATGGCTGTCCACCAATGTGATTATTTGTATACATACAAGTTACGAACTTTTTTCTTAAAAATAAAAACACCCAATAAAAATACCCAATGCATTTCTTGGATGAAAGGGACTTGACTATTCTGGGTGGTTCATCCACTTCAAATTCTGCTTTGTCCAATATACACAAGTATGTCTCTGATTAAAATGCTTACAAATATTTAATTCACCAGTTTCATTGCATTCTTCTTACCACAGTGGAAAGCTGATAGCAAAAGCTGCATTTCACTAAACTTTTTGTTTGTTTGTTTTTTTGATTAATGCAGTAAAATGGGCATATAACATGGTAGCCGTGTCTACACGTGCACGCTACTTCGAAGTAGCGGCACTAACTTCGAAATAGCGCCCGTCACGGCTATACGTGTTGGGCGCTATTTCGATGTTAACATCGACGTTAAGCGGCGAGACATCGAAGCCGCTAACCCCATGAGTGGATAGGAATAGCGCCCTACTTCAACGTTCAACGTCGAAGTAGGGACCGTGTAGTCATTGTGCGTCCCGCAACATCGAAATTGCGGGGTCCTCCATGGCGGCCATCAGCTGAGGGGTTGAGAGACGCTCTCTCTCCAGCCCTGGCGGGGCTCTATGGTCACCGTGTGCAGCAGCCCTTAGCCCAGGGCTTCTGGCTGCTGCTGCGGCAGCTGCAGCTGGGGATCCATGCTGCATGCACAGGGTCTGCAACCAGTTGTTGGCTCTGTGGATCTTGTGTTGTTTAGTGCAACTGTGTCTGGGAGGGGCCCTTTGAGGGAGCGGCTTGCTGTTGAGTCCGCCCTGTGACCCTGTCTGCAGCTCTGCCTGGCACCCTTATTTCGATGTGTGCTACTGTGGCGTGTAGACGTTCCCTCGCAGCGCCTATTTCGATGTGGTGCTGCGCAACGTCGATGTTGAACATCGACGTTGCCAGCCCTGGAGGACGTGTAGATGTTATTCATCGAAATAGCCTAATCGAAATAGCCTATTTCGATGTCACTACATCGAAATAAGCTATTTCTATGTAGCGTTCACGTGTAGACGTAGCCGGTGTGTGTCTTCCAGTGGTAGTTCTAATTAAAAGTATTTTTCAGAACAGCAAATTATCTGTAAGAGGGCACTGCCCAGAATCCTTAATAGAAAGCTGAATGCACTTACACAGCTTAAACTTCTCTAATACAAAACTCTCTCATTCGACAACATCCACAATCTAGCATAATTTTAGTTAGCTGGGTGACCACTTATCATGGGTGCCACCAAGTTTCCCCTGGTCCCATAAAGTTTGTTTACAGCCTCCAGTCCTGTCTCTCAGCATTCTGTGCTGTTATTTAGCTCTAATTTACCCATACATGTCTTCTAAGAGCACAGTAAACAGTGGAAATTTTGGTAATTCTGCTAGACAATATTGAATTCTTGGAGCATAAGCTTTCATGGGCAAGACCCGCTTCATCTAGAGCTCAACAACAGCACAGAATGCTTCATCTGATGAAGTGGGTCTTTGCCCACGAAAGCTTATGCTCCAAAATATCTGTTAGTCCATAAGGTGCCACAAAACTTCTTAGTTGTTACTGAATTCTTGTGGCCTGGCAAATTCTCTGATCTGGCATCGGTCAGGTCCTGGGGATGCAGGACTAGAGAGGTTCACCCTGTACTTGTGAAGTGAAACATGAAGCCTAGTGTGTTTATTTATCAAAACATAAAATAAAATAAAACGTTACACATCCTCAATACATAGCAATCTAGCCTTCCAATCCTCACCCAAATAATCTATAGCATAATTTTAATTTTTATTTATGAGAAAAAAATAAAGAATCTCAGTTCACTTTAGCTGGTGAAAGATTAAATACATGTTAGAGATATTCTAAAGACTGACTGAAGTTAACATGAAATTCAGAGAGGTCAGAATCATCAACCCATCACCCTGCAGACAAACATCTATTTCCTGAACTCTTTTCCTCCCAAGAGTCCATAATATGCGTTTTACATACTTATTCTCCAGGGGATAAATCTTTATCCTACTGTGGTAGTGACAGTATTAACAAATTAGAAGTAGTTCTCATACAAAAATCATTATTTTTGTGCTTCTCTGTTTCTAACTTCCTTTAACATTTCTCACTCATCTGCTCACCAATTTCATTTGTCTCAGTGCCACTTTTTCAGTGCTGTTGGTTCCTCTGCCACTCTCTGAAGCTTTATATGACAAGCAAACTAACTCCAGCTGTCATTTGGGATATTTGGACATCAAGTGGGAAGATTACATGTTCTGTTGCCTGACTTACACGTTCTTGAATTGCCCTCTACCTGTATTCAGTAGTATAACTCCAAACTTTAACTCACATTCTTTCCAACTCCCTTTTTGCCCCAGTCCAGTATTTTTGTAATATAACCTTTATGTAAAACAAATGTTTCAGCATACACAGAAGGCTAAAAGAAACAGGGTAAAACTTAGGTGTCCTTTATTTTCCATCTGTTTAATGTTGTTTGAGAACTCAACCCATTTTCATTTCTAACCTAACTGACCAACTTTTATTTTTGGACTGTACATAAGCCTGAATGCTTACTGTTTGAAAAAATTAAATGTAGCTTGTGACACTTGCTGTAGGCTGAAAAAGACTTCACTTGCTGGAAAAGGGGCATTGTTCTCCGAGACTCTAATGCTTTTACTTTCTTTAGAGATAACAATTCAGAGGCATTTGGACCTACAGATTTGGGTTGGCCTAACACAGACAGGAGCCCTCTATGAAATTGTTATCTAGGTTCAGATTTCCAATCCCTACTCCAGTTGAGGTAAGTGGGATGCTTGAGTCTGAAATTTTTATTTGGATCATTAAAAAGACAGATTTGAGATGTGTTTTAAGGCCAGAAAGGAGTGCTGTGATCATGTAGTTTGATTTGCTGCATAAGAAAGGCCACGTGAGTTCAACCCATCATTGCAGCTAAATTCAGAACCTGATCTCACTGCGACTCAAGGGTGACCAATCTTCATTAACTCTTTTCCATTAATAAATGCAAAACAATCCACCTCTGTTAGTATTTTAACAAGTCATGTGTGTTTAGTATGAACCTGCATGAAGAAACTTAATTTTGTCAAGGATAATACACATTTTCTATTATTGTCTGAACAGACTGGAACAATGAAAGCATGGGTGTGGGAAAAATACTTTTTTAGCAGTGATCACTGAACATTAGGCAGGATACGTGGGTGGAGTCCGTCTGGTTTTAGCCATTTGCTCTAGTCCCCATCACATTTCCTTGACCTCAGGTACTTATTGTTGGGTCAACAGCTCAGAGTCTAGTGCAAAAAATACATTTGCAAAATATTTACATGACACAAAACTGGTGATCATACATCCAAAGCAGATCACTTGCCTTTATAATTTTCTAAGAACAAAATGTTCCACCAGCAGATTTGAAAAGAAAAGAAGAGCCAAAAAAAAAAATGGAAAAAACATTCGCTACCAATTTACTGCAGTCACCCATAAACTATTACAAGAACATTATGTATTGGGGTACAAGCCAGGAAGCTATTAAAGCGGACTGCCTGGTATCTTCTCTGTACTGCTACTGAAGCATTAATAAGTACCGAGGGAATTGTATTTATGGTGAAAGAATCATCATATAATCAAATTTTCAAAAAATTGCATCTATTTAGATGGGCTCTGTGCCTTTTCTTTCTCCCCCTCATAGCAAGTGTCTCACCACCACCACAAATACCATAATTTTTTTATGTTTCTGTCTGGCCCAAATGCTGACGTACATCCTGTGTGTTCCAACTTGGAAAAAATTCAAGATAAGTGGTACTAATTGACAGTGTTAATGGGTACAGGATGTATCACATCTTTGCCCATTTCCTTTATGTTTCTCTCTCAACACACAAAAAGTGACAGAGAAGAAAAGAGTTAAAAGATAATGTTTAAAAAGGATATTTTTGCTTTGTTTTTTGCTTGGATACATTAGTAATAAATACCCAATGGCTTTCTATGGGATTATGTGTTGAATTCTACTTGTAGAAAAGTCTCTTTAAAAAAACAAAACAAAACAAAAACATCTCTTTTCTCATTTAAAAGATATCAGTGCTACCAAAAGAGATGATTAACCCAGTGATTGAATGGTTTCACCTCACCAATCACTGTTTTACATCAGTTGGTGAAGAAAATCCTTGCAGTCACACTATGTTTTCAGCTCCTTGGCCATAAGGCATGGTACCCTGGTGTAATATATTTATGCAACGGGGCCCAGTAGAAGTATGTTCCGTGCCTGTCGTGTTAGGAGCTCTCACGACAGGAAGCCCTGATTCTTAACTGAAAAGTTAAAATGGATTCCAAAGCCACTCACCCCCAAAAAGGCTTAGGATTCCATCTGGATTACATCAGATGTGATATATGTATAGTGGGCAGTTAAATCACATTATAATAAATAAATAATTAGTTAATATCTATAAAGAACTAAATGCCAAGTATTACTATTTTTTAGTTTACACTTACACAGACCCCAGGAGTGGAAGAGTAGGTATGGGAAAGACAAGCTGAATTAACAGTTTCAGCATACACAGAAGGCTAAAAGAAACAGGGTGAAACACTATCCCTGATTAAAACACTTCATGCCATGTAAATCCCTACTATGAGAGAAACCAATATAGAAGCATACATGGTTGCAGATTAACCCATGTTTCCTGCATGGAAGGAGCAATTTACATGTCTCTATAACCAGGAAGAATCTTCAGAAATGAAGTACCACCTTAAAAGCAGTACCTATATTTATGATGTATTGAACAAGCTTCACTAAGCTGATTAAATAGTAGTAATACAATTGTTTCAAATGACCAGATCCAAAGAAATGCTGAGTATCGGCAGCTCTAGCTATAGTCAGTGGTAATTGCAAGTGCTTAGCAACAATCTGAATCAAGCCCTTAATTTTTAAAGAAAACATAATGGGCCAAATGTATGACTGATGTAAATCTACTCAAGTCCATTGTATTATCATCTGATTTATGGCTGTAGCATACATTGCTTTCGTAAATAGCAAGCTGTTTTTACTTTGTTATGTAATTAGTTACAGTCCAATAAAACATACATTAAAACAATAAGCAGTAATTTCTACCTGTGCTGGTGCACAGGACACCAGGGAGAGATTTTGCAGCAGCTGAAAAGGCCAAATCTACAACTAACTCTGTCTCTAAGGTTCACAGCAGGGTTCCAGGCTTTGCTGTCATCAGGACAGCCAATGAAGTTTTCAGTTCATGAGTCCCCTTTTGACACTTGCAAGAAGACAGTTACATGTGCTAGCATGACAGCATGTCAGAAGCTTGTTTTAGAAAGACTCTTAGCACAATGCCAAAACCCTCTCCACTCCTGAGAAACAGAATGCAAATACTTAAGTAGAAAAATCTACACCCCAGATGAGCTTGGGTAGGTTTTAGACCTCAAGAGGAGCTTTCAGCTAGCATCTTGGGTTTCATCTTGGGTTACACTTATGCCCCATTAGTGTACACACATACACATACGCACAAGTTGTCCCCTGCTTCACTGAGAGGTTTACATTAGGACAGAAGTTTGGGTCGCAAGGGAAATGTGAGAGATGTTTCCTATTCAGAACAAGAAAGTTGTGCCTACAATGGTTTTACTGTAAAGAGCAACAGAAGTATGATATTAATAAAAAATACTGTGTTAACTTATGTTAAATCCTTCTTTTCTTTCCAAAAATTGCAACTGAAAAAAAAAAAACCCTACTCCACCACTATTAGGGCATGAGCAAGTCCTCTCCATCTGCCAAATATCTAGGTCATTTCAATGAGTGACAGAGACAAAGAGGCCTGATTTTAATTCATGAAATATTCTTGCTAATAGCAGAGTTATTGAGACATCTGTTAAAAGCCTGACCTGTTATAATCGAGGAAAATCTAAAATGACTGGGATTTTTATTTAAATTACTGCTACAGTATTCTATTGGGCATTTTAAATAGGTATTGCTATTAACAAAAACATCGTATTAATCAAAAGTAGGCAAACAATCCTCCAGAAAAAATCTACTGTTGTGTTATAATGCTATGGTATGAGCTTTAATTGTGTGTGGGGGGGGTGCGCACGTGCATGCATACACACTTCAGTATAACAAGCGTGCGCAGGCACGCGCGCACACACACACACACACACACACACAGTTATACCAGCCCAGTTTAAAGTTTGGCAGGGAACAGTTGGCAGAGTATATAAAAAAAGTATGTCTGTCTCATGGCCTGTATATAATTGAACATTCTTCAAATTCCTCAAATGAAAATGTCAATACCATGGAAATCCTTGAAATGTGGACAGATAAATGTGAACAAAGCAAAACATCTCCACCCAGAATGCATAAGAGGGCTTCAAGTAAAATTTCCACCTCATCATAAAACTATCCCCAGTAACCATATCAAAAATTATTCCTGCATGTGCAGAGTGGGTCCAACATTAAAAATGCAGGCAGGATGACTGCTTTGTGAGGGGAAAAATTGACAGATCTCCCCCTATTTTATCACCTGAATAATGAAACAAAAGACACACTGGGTCACACCAAAAGACCCTATAGCCTTCTGACAGTGGTAATAAAGGAAATAAAGAGAATTGGACAATTTATCTAGTGATCCATCTCCTGTAGTCCAGTCACAGCTTCTAGGAGTCAGGAGTTTAGGGAACCTGGGCTATGTCTACAGTTACCAGGAATGTCAACGGCTGCTACACAATTTTAGGTATGCCAATTGTTTACCTAAAATAGATTTTGCAGCCATCAACACTTATCCCTGTTCTCAATGCAGAACTCTGACAGAAGCACTCTTCCCACTGACATTCCTGAATCCTTGTGGTTTGCAAAGGAGTTCTGGGGCAACATTGACCCCGGAATGCACCATTTTACACATATGTAAACCACTGTCCCAGAAGATTAAATGTTTAGGTTCAATCTTCTGTGGCCGGTGTAGACCTAGCCCCAAAGCACGTGTAAAGCTGACACACCCTGTTCATCTATAGACAGAACCAAACCTGGGATCTCTGGACCTTAGCTCATGAGCCTCTCTACCACATGAGCTAAAATCCAGTTCCTTTTTAACTAAGGCTGTAAAGGAGACTCACTATGTTCTTTGTAAATGATCTCATTGCCACTAAATGAGACAGCGCGCTACATCCCGGAGGCATCAATTTTGTAGCCGTCAACACTGGTCCCTGTTCTCAGTGCAGAATGCTGACAGAAGCACTCTTCCCACTGACATTCCTGAATCCTTGCGGTTTGCAAAGGAGTTCTGGGGCAACATTGACCCCGGAATGCACCATTTGACACATATGTAAACCAGTACCCCAGAAGATTGAACCTAAACATCTACTAATAGCCAGTGATGGACCTATCCTAGGTAAACTTATTGAATTCTTTATTTGAGACCAGTTATCCCAAGGTAACAAGTTCTACAGATTAAGGTGACTGTGCATAGAAATACTTCCTTAAAAAACACAAAAAACAAAGAAACACCTGATGCTTAATTTCATAGGGTGACCTGTGACTTGAGTTATGTGAAGTGTTAAACACTTCCTTGTGCATTTTGCCCACCATTCATTTTACACACCTGTATCATATCCTGCTCAGTCTTCTCTTTTCTAAATTGAACAGTCCCAGTCTTTTCAGTCCCTCCTCACATGAAAGCTTTTCCATTCCACTAATAATTTTTGTTGTTTTTCATTGCACATTTTCCAATTCTAATTTATCTTTTTTGAATTTGGGTGGCCAGAACTGCACTTTGTATTCAAGTGGAGGGGTTCCACAGATTTATACACTGAGGTTAGGATATTTTCTGTTCTATTACTTATCTTTTTCCCCACTGTTTTTAGTGTCCTGATCACCTTTTTAACTGCTCCTGGTATCTTTCTTGTGTGGTAATAGCTAATTTAGATCCCAGAGTTTTGTTTGTATAGTTGGGAGTATGTTTACACATATGTTAATATGTGCATTATTTTGCATTTATCAATATTTAAGTTCATCAGGCATTTTGTTGCCATGTCACCCAGTTTTCAGATATCAAAGTATAATCCTTCACTCTCTGCTCTGGACATAACTGTCTTAAGTAATTTTGCATTACCTGTAAATTTTGCCACATCACTGTTTAACCCTTTCCCCAGAATATTTATGAATATGTTCAACATCACTGGCCCCAGCACAGATCCTCTCACCACTGTGACAGTTGATCTTTTATTCCTACCCTTTGTTTCCTATCTTTTAACCAGTTACAGATCCATGAGTGGACCTTTCATCTTATGCTGACTCCTTACTTTGCTTGAGTCTTTGATGAGGGATCTTTTCAAATGCTTTCTGAGAGTCCAAATACTTTATATCCCTCTTCCACCTGTTTGCTGACCCCTTGCAATTTTCCTCACTGATGTTGCTATGTGGAAGGCCCACACAAACAATACGGAAAACCTATTTATTCTACAGAGAGGCCTATCAAATGCATAAATTAAACAAATTGAAATAATAGTTTGGGGTCCCCCCCCAAGTTTTCAGTTATTCTGATCTTTGGTGTTATCTGTAACTATAAAAGAGAGAGAAGTGTGAATTGTAAGTTGACCGTATCTCTTTGAAGTAGAATGCACAATCTTAACTTTTGAGGTTCATAAATTTTGAGTGCTTAACAGTACATATTTAGACATTCTCTTAAATGTTTTTGTTGTTTTTTCTGTATAGAATACATTCTACATGCACAGATCATAATACAGCACAAAAATACACAAGGCAACACATAGCTGAGCAATAATGTTCCAGACAGGGCTCAGTCAGAGCCCTGTTTATTGGTATTTCAGTCCTCTCCCAAAATTTCTCTCTCCTGAAGCCCAGATTCAACCAGGACACAGAATGGTCTGGTTTCTATCAAAATTATTCAGAATCATATATATAAACCCTAATTAGATGGCATCAGATTGGAGTCACCCAAAAAGGTCAAGAGTATCTTCAAACTGCCTACAAATGGCCTGTGACATTCTATACCTTGAGGGAGCATACTGTAATCTTCCTCATTTAGCTGTAATTGTGAAATTGCATATAAAACAAGCTGTGGGAGGCATCAGGGAAAGATTATGATCTACTGCAAGTCAATGTTCTATCTAAATATGAATATCAAAATGCACGTGAAATTATGAGAACGTGTTGTACGGATGTCACTAAAATATGTTGTGGGTTGGGGAAATACCCAGATATTAGTTGCTCAGTCTAAGAGAGTGGAGATGAGTTTAGACTTTGCTCTTGCATTTTCTTTTCTTTTCTTTTGGCAACTAATCCTTGACTTTTGCTTAACAGTTACAAGCACTTAGAACCTATCATCTGTAGTTAATAAGCCTGTTTTACTTTTTATTTTAGCGGTGAGTGTGCCTGAAATGTCTGGTAAATTTACTCAGGTTTACAAAGACTGGTATATATCCACTTTCCCTTCCTGAAGTAGTGAACCAATTAATAAACTTATAACAGTGACATAGCCAGGACACAAATTTGGATGAGGGGCAATGATGAGGGATAGGAGCGATGGGGTCACCTATGCCCAGCTCCAGCCAGCCTTGTGGGGGGACAGAGGCAGAAGGATAGATGCTCTGGCCAGGGAATCCTATAAAACTGGGGGCCCTGTTAAAGTGTGCACCCCACTGCTTCCAATGCTCTGGGCTTGCCTCAGACTGTTCGGTGCTTCTGCCAAAGACAGATGCTGGGGCATAGGGGATTGCAAGCCTCCAACACTACTCCTTGGCAGGAGAGCCAGGTGAGCAGAGCCATGCAAGATGGTGTGCCAGACTGGGAACTAGGAGGATTTATCTGGTGCCTCTCTCTTTGTGATTCATGAGTGGCTCCAGGAACATTTATGCAATCTAGCTGGGTGCCTGGGTCCACAGGCAATGGTGCTGAGAGGTAACAACACCTGGAGGGATGGCTACTTCTCAGTCACAAAGCATTCTGACAGACAGTCCAGGCTGGAGAGTTAAGGGGGCAAAGTTAATGATCCCATCCCAGGGTCATTCTGAAAATATTATAAAAGGAGAAAGGAATAAAGAGAGACTATCATCTGACATAATAAAATGCACTACATTAGTTTAAACCAACTGAAGATTGGGACTGGGCTAGACTGTACTGGAGAAGTTTTAGGTGTTATTTATATGCATAGGATTCTGCTAGGGGATTTGAAACAGCCATTCAGAAGAGTCCAATACACGTTCTTTGTCCTAGTATTCACAACAGTCACTGCCTTTAAAAAAACAATGGCACAAGAAACTGAGCAATAATAGCAATAATGCTAACCCTTTGATGTTTGGCATTAGGGAGCGTCACTCAAACCATTCCCCAAATCCTAATAAATTGCATGTCACTCCCTTTCAGTTTTGCACACAAAATTGAAAAGTGGATGCAGATAGGTGCTACAGATTGAACCTCCCTAGTCCAACACTCTCTTGTCCAGCAACATCTGTAACCTGGCATGATTTTACTGAGCTGCGTAACCACTTACCATGGGTTTGGCCAAGTTTCCCATGGTGCCATAAAGTTTTACAGACACCATTCTGAGGGTTCTGTGCTGTTACTGAGCTGTAATTTACCACTAAATGTTTTCTGAGAGCCCAAGAAGCAGTAGAAGCATTGGCAATTCTGCTAGACAATATCGTCCACCTGTGGTTCAGCAAAATCTCTTATTTGGCAACAGTCAGGTACTGAGGGGTTTCAGATTAGAGAGGTTCAACCTGTATTATTTGCCTGGTGTCACACAGGATATTTGTTACTACACTTCCAGCATTCCCAATTCCTAGTGCTATGCTCCGTCCAGGACAAATATGCTTTCACTCCATTGGACAATTTAGTTAACATTTCAGGTTCAAGATTTTGGTGTCTTAGGCAAGGCTAGTGGACTCAAACCCATTCAGTGATCAACAACATTCAGAAAGCTATCTCCTCCTCTCACTCTTCATTCAGAAACTTACTTTATTGACCTCTGTTTCAGGAAGCAAAAGACGAAATTCCATTCTACCTCAATTTTGGGTTGGAAAGCAAGGATAGTGGATCTGAATTTTAAAATTGAACAAGGAAACTCTTCCTTTCAGAGAACTGCACCTTTTCACACCACGGGTTGCTAGGAAGTATACTAATACTCAGGAAGCAGGTTATCAATACAAATCAGGAACTCTGGTATAAAGAAACTCTTTGCACTTGGGAAAAAAAATCAAATCTATCTAAAAAGTTTTTGTTCTATCATTGTTAAAAGTAACAAATAAATATCAATAGAACTACAGGAAGTCAGTGGGAGAAAAATGTACCTAAATTTGTGAAAGATGAGGAGGAAAAAGGAGGAGGAAAAGAATGTACCTAAATTTCTTGTGTACAAAGATCTAACCAGGATTTTTTTTTTTTTTTTGCCCATACTGGGACCTTAGTTACTCCCTCCTTTACTGTATAGCCCTTTATAATCACACGCAGGGGAGAAGTTTTGTTGTTGTTTTTTTTAAATTAAAGCTTTTTGGTTTTTTTCCCCCAATATGTTACTCATAGGATGCTCTAGCAAAAGCTGAGAGTTTTAAAAAATTAGTTTAAGACCTAGCGGTTTTTATTCATTTTATTATTGGCAGGTTTGCTTTGACCAATTCTCTAATTATGAGGCCATAAATACTGTAGAAGTTGTTAAGAATTCTTTAAGATGTCCCTGTAAGGATCATGCAGCCAAATGCAATGCTCATTTAAGTCAATTTTGCAGTTTCCGGTGAATATGTATATATGACTCCCACTGGAAGCTTTGCAGATGGCTATTGCTAAAATACCTCCTTCTAGCCACAAAGCTACAAGCTAGCTGCTTAGATATCCTTAACCAAATGTTTAATGTTATTTAACACAGAAAAGAGATTCTAAAGAACGAAGTGAGAGATCCAAATAGAATTCTAATCAGAACAGCAGCCAGCAAGCTTGTCCAGCAGCTCTTAAGCTTCACCATAGAAATATCCATATTTAATTAGATGAGATATAAACACAGTAGGTGCACATCAGTTGCAACTACCTTTCAACTACTCTAGGAACTTCAGCAGGATTACATAACCTCACAATGGGCCTGTTCCAGTTCTAATTAAAGACAACAGAAAGACTCCCATTTGATTCACCTGTCAAGTGGCAGATCCCTGTTCAAATCCCCTCCTACTCTTACCCAGATGGAGGGGCAACCTGAAGTGGGGAATCTCCCCTTTCCAGCTCAGCACCCAAAGAATTGGGCTAAAAGTTGGGACGGAGGGCCACCGTTTCCCAGCTTTTTGCAAAAACAACATAGGTGTTCAATGCCAAGAGAAAGTTTGCAGCTAAGAACCCCAAACATAGGGAGCCACCACTCCACAGAAAAGACTTACCTATCACTGAGAACTACAGAGCTTAAAATACACCCCTTGGCTACTTTACGAGGGGAGTCACCTAGCATGTTGGCTTTTGCAGCTCCCATTCTAAAGTAATTATCTTTCCCCATTCATTGTGTAGGTAGCTGAGGCACCTACCTCTGTTTTGCGAATCTCAGTTTCTAGGCACCTAAAAGTTAGGCACAATGATACCCAGAATCACATATTCCCCAAGTTTCTTTCTGAAGTTTTCCATAGTGCTTGCCCACAAAAGTCAGGCTTTGTCTACACTAGAGCATAAAGTCAATTTTAAGGCACTAAGATCAATTTTACAATGTGAACGTCTTCGCTGCAAACACCATTAGGTCGATTTTAAGGGGCACTAAGGTCAACTTTCTTGCCCCACCCCACCAAGGTGGTATAAGGCCAAGTTTGAATTCAAGAGGTTGAATTAATGCTAGTGTGGAAACAGCATTACTTTAAATCAATTTTATCTGCCTCTAGAGGTATCTAACAATGTCCTACATGCATCCATTCTGCCTGCTTTCACCTCGGCTGCCCTCCAGGTGTGCAGGAAGTAGGTAACAGGAAGCCTGGGAATTTGAATTAATTTTCTTTCTGTCCAGCATGGCTAGCAGACCTCAGGAGGGATCACATTGAGCCATGATTTCTCAAATGTCACAAAAGAGTCCCAGCATGGAGAAATAAGTAGATCCAGGATCTTATTTCTGTAGAAATGGATGAATCTGTGCTGAGTGAACACCAAGGATGCCATGGTGCCATGCAGCTGTTACGTTTTTAAGTGGTCCCTCCTGGAACTGTGCTTCAGGACATCTGCCTCTGCCCTGTTCTGCACTGGATATTTTCTGAAGACGTGGTCTTCTCTCCCTTTTTAAAAAGTAATCCAAACCCAAACATTTCTTTGGTTAAAAGACAGTTTCCTATGCTCTCTCCGCAGGGCTACACTTCCTTCCCAAAGCACGTGGCTCAGGAGACTATTTCCTATGAAGGTATGGAGCCTGTGGACTCTCTCTTCCTTCCCTCTGCCACACAGTTGAGCTAGGGCTTCTTACCAGAAGATGCAAGGGAAATCCCTGCTAAATAATTCTTGACTGGCAGCCAACAGACAATAGTCTCAAAGGTTCATCTTTCCTGAACTTTTCTATTGTCTAATACTTCCTTCACTTTTCCTTCTCTTCTTTTTAGTCTTGCATTCACAATGTGTCTTGATGCTTGAGTCACTACTACTACCAACGGGGTAATGGTGCCTTCCAGCATGCTAACCACTAGACACCAACACCCTCTGGGATTCCATACTGAGTCTTGAAGTAATTACAGTTGTAGACTAGACACCAATGACCTCCCAGCACTGGGGAGAGAGGCCAGGAGTCATTGCCACCAACCCTCCCACCCTGTAACCTACTAGGCCCACTCCCAGAGTGGGAAGAGAACATAAGTCATTGTATCTTCTTTCTTTGTGAAGACAGTGATCCATGTGGTCACTACAGACAAGTCCACTGGTATCTACACCAGCAGCACTTGAGCTTCACCAGGGCAGGACACTCTTGGCCCAGAAGTAGTCTCTTTCATTTACTTAAAGTAATGACAGTACTTGAGCCACTACTGTGCTCTGGACAGATTGGTATATCAATAGCCAGCTCTGATGGTGGCAATGAAAGCATCCTGATGCATGCATGGGTAAGATTTGCAAAAATGGCTGTCTGTTTTCAATGGTGAGGGGAATGAAAGCAACGCACACTGAGATGACATCACACCCCCACAGCCACTTGTGGTGACTTTTGTCCCCACAAGACACTGGCACAGAAACTCAAAATGCAGCAAGGCTAAAGAAACTGTGCAACAGGGGCCCACGATACACTTCTGCCGCAGTCAAACACAGGCAATTCAGTGGGGATACTAAGTCAACTTTACAAAACCTAGTGTTACAAAGTCAACTTTAACAAATTAAACTTTATTTCCAAATGTACACATACTCTCAGTGAGTGTCTTTCCATCAGGTTGATGAATTCTGGATCAGGCCTAGACAATCCAGCTTAGTCATGTGCATACATTTTAGAACCAATTTGTTTCCTGAACTAAATAGTAACCTGCTTCAAAGCACATATTTAAAATAGACAATGGCCTAATGAAGAGGCATTTTGCTCCATAGTCTCCCCAACGCAGACTACAATGTGCTCCTTGAACTGCATACTAGCCCTTTAAACAATACAAGTGAAACATCTCACGATTTATAATAACCTTCATCAACTTACAGCCCTTTATACAAATTAATGAATTATCTCTCAGTCCTTTGCTCCTCTATATTTGTTAGGGATATGCTATCTCCAATTTATAGATGGGGAAACTAAGAAAGGTAGAAGGCAGCCTGGTACATTTATTTCCTCTAATAATCATTTATTTCAAGATTAGGTTCTTTTCTCCTCTCCTCAGAGCCTGAGCCTGATTCTACATAAATTCTGTGGCCCCCTTTGAGCCTCTAGAGTCTAACACACACACTGTTCCCTTGGCCCCCCTATATTTTAGTATTCTTTTATTTTAGGAAAAGAGCTAGGACCAATTGCTTCCATTTCTTTTTCCTCCTCATCTTTCACAAAGAGAAGATGGGTTTAAGGACTACAACTAGACTTCTGCCTAACTCTCTCCAGATGTTACCTAGATCAGAAAATATCCATTCTGACCCTCCATCTTTTCCTCTTACAGACCATAAATGTATTTGGCATGCACTAGATGTGCACAGGGCACTAAAATGTTATCAGGAAAAAAAATGGACTATTTCAAACAATTGCCTTCAGCCAGTCTCACATTTGGGGCAAGAACAAAACCAGGGCACTTGGCATTGCTCCTCAGTTCTGCCAATGAAGTGCTTCATGTCCTTTGGCAAGTCATTTCATCAAGTGTTTACAGGCCCTGAAAAAGGTTTCCAGAGAGAGAAATTCTTCCGGTCTTTCTGATAAATGCTGTTTGCATAACTTGACCAAAGGGCACTTCCCCTGGAAGAGATGAGTAAAGATTCTATAAAACTACCAAGGCTACCTACAAATTTCGCTTTCAGATGCAAACTCTTCCAAAGTTCCACTCTACACTTACATTTATAGAAGCCATGTCTTATCACATTTGTGACTCATAATAAATAGCACCTCAGAAAAGACCTGAATTCCTGTGGACTTTAGATAATATGGATGAGCTTATCTTTAAAAGGGTACATATAACAAACTTGCAGTATCTTCTAATCTAGGACTTGAGTTAAATTCCCTACTCTGCCACAGGTGTCTTGTGTTACCTTGGGTGAATCTCATAGATGCTCTGTGTTTCAGTTCTCCTTTTGTAAAATGGGAATAGCATTCCCTCCTCACCATATTATAAAGGAAAATATACTAAAAAGTGTGTGGTTCTTGGATGCTATAGAAATGTGGGGCATAGAGGTTGTATCTTAACCTCATGCTTCCGGTGCTCAGGGCCTTTGTTGGTTCTAACCCAACTGGTCAGCCATAGTGGCTTTTTTGCAAGTTCAGAGCTAGGGCTTTGGCTAAGGTTCCTATCAATATAGAATGAACATTTATATCTCCTTTATGTGGAAAAATCCATGTAATCAACCTTTAATTTAAAGGTATCTTCATTATAAACTCCTATTTGCTTAAGGCTGAGGGGGACAGAAACTAGTTAAGATGTTTTAAATTGCACTGGGCCAAAAACTTCATGCAAACTGTCCAATCCAGTGCACATTTTTCAAATGGTTTTTAAATATAAAACAAGCTTTGCATTTTTAAATGAAATGTATGATATTTTGAACAAATAGCTACTGGATATAGACACAGAAGCAATTTTTTCCACCTTTTTTCCATTGTCTAATGTTTTAAGGAAGTATTTTGATGGAATGGAGAGATGAGCAATCCCCAGTGCCAATCTCAAAAGTTGGAGCATTTTGAACGTTATACTAATCATCATAAAATAAACATTTCAACATTTTCTTAAACCAGAGAAGGATTTTAGGGAAGGGGATGCAAGGTGAAGGCATGAGATGAGGATTGGGGAGCCTGTCTTTGGAGAAGAACACAATGAAAAGCAGTTTCCTGAAATATTTCTATATTTTATATTCCCATTTACCTTTAGGAGCCCTTACTTTCAAAGTTAAATCTCCCAGCAGTTTCCAATAATATTGGTCTAGAAGCTTTGGCATACAATATTACCAGTCAAGATTCAACTTTTGCCCCCTCTTTCTTCACCACCACCACCACCACCACCACCACCAAATAAAAACATGCAACTACTCTACCAAGCTGTTTCTGACTTACAAAGGCAAAACATGTGTATAGTTCCCTGGATATTAGATGCTTTTCTTTCCAAGCTCTAAACCAAAAATAAGAAGTTAGGTTTAAATGCGGGCGAAATACTAATGAATGGTTTAGTTGAAGGCAACAAGAATGGCATTAAAGAAATACCAAAAAAGCAACAAGACAGAAACCACAGGAGTGTGGATCTATGGGCTTTTTAAAAATTATTTTGCAAGTTTATTTAAAAATTTTCCAAATAAAATATTTTTGCCATTGAGCTCTTTCCAGAAATGGGGGAAAATAATTAATGAATAGTCTATGTAATCAGAGAAATAGAAACACGAAGAAGAGGGAAACCAGCTACAGAACACAGCTCAAATTCCCTTTCTCCCCTTTAGTTAGCAAAAAAGAGCTTGTCAGATGTACAGAAAGAAAAGTAATGGCCCAGCCCCATAACAGCCTATGTTATCACTGTGTGTTAGTCTGCCTGAGATAGCTTTCTCATTTTGTTCTGTTGGCCCAGATACTTAAACAATGTAAAATGTTGTACCTCCACAACATTTTCTGAATTCAGCAGAGCTATGTGATTTATGACACCTGAGGATCTCACAATGGTCTCATTAAGAACAGCTCAACCAAAGAGTCTGGGGCAGGAGTGACAATTTCCCCATTTTCCAATTCTCTAACATACTATTATTTTATGGCAGCTGGAAAAGTCTCAAAAAACCCAAACATTTATCACCATAGGGTCCTGGAACCATGGCAGACTTCCCCAGCTACAAAGTGCAGTGCTTGCTGACATCTCCCATGGTCAGCCAAATCTGCTCCTGTTGCATGATTGATAAAAGAGCACATCCACAAACTGTAAACAAAGATGACAATCCTTGACTTGCATGTTTTGTATCTCCACTTACACAGAATGTTCATTGTTGCCAGCACAGTCTATCTTCAAACTGCCTTCATGCCAAACTGCAACTATGACCTTGGGATGCTCTCACCAGATTTCATTCACCATACTCCTCTGTCTCTCAGAGATCTTTCCAAGACCAGTAATTATAAAACACAGGTGGTGTAATGCAACTCTCCCAACTACCACATGCAGCAAATCCTTGCCCCAAAAGTGTCTGCCTGAAAAGTGGTAACTTGATTTGAGCAAGAACATAAGAACAAATGCCGAATCTAGTAATAGTAATTTCCCATTTACACTCTGAAATGTTCCAGAAAGTGGGAAGTTGAACCAGGCCAGGTCAGATTCTGGTGTTAAAATGAAAGCATGAGTCAACAACAGGGAGCTACACAGAGTAGCCTTCTTAGGGTTTTATTTCTTGAGCTTTCAGGGTATGGATTACAACTTCAGGTTTCAAAAAACAGCTTTAAAAATGTGAACCCTCCTTCCTCTCAGTTTGCAACACATAAGACACTGTGACCACAAAGGGTGGAGCTTTATCTTCTCAAAATTCTTCACCGAATTCTAACTACACAGTAGATATTAATATAATGTTTCTTCAGTTCCCTTGGTCTGTTCCCTGTCTCTATAACACTTGTTTATCTATGTGGGATACGTGACAGGGAGTGGGATGCATAACTGGGAGTTGTTTGTTGCAAACCCCCTTCACAACTAAGTGGTGGTTAAATGATGAGCCAGGTTCTACTAAAATTTCTGCACCCCTCCCAACCCCTCTAAAGAATCACATTCTTGTAGACTTTTCTTCCCATTACTTTCCAGCCTTTCCAATTCATTGATTTTGTTTTCTATGCCCTTCAAAGGGATTCCTCCTCCCTGTCCCTCCAGCCCCTTAAGAAGACACTTTCTTTTTTGGTTACTCTGATGTCTGATGGACCCTGAGACAACAGGTTGCACAGCACACAGGTCACATCTTTCAAAAGTGCCTAAGGTACATCAACATCACAAACAAACAAAACAAAAATAAAATAAATATCAGCAACAGTGCAACACAGCACCTGGGTCAACTGACTCAGGCTCCTAGGGCTCATGATGGGGTATACATTTGGGTATTCTAGCTCAGGCTGGTACCTGGTCTCTGAAAATGGAAAGAAGAAAGGATCTCAGAGTACCTGAACATCTGTGTTGTGATTTTTATCCTTTTAGTACGAGCCTTGCAAGAACAAGTCAGTAGATGCAGACTCTGACACGTACAATTATGGGTCCTTATGTGTGGTGCAGTCAAACTCATAGCAACTTGGAAACTCACATCCCATTTCCAAAATTGATTTATGTGATTAGGATCCTCAGCCCCACTGACTTTCAATGAAACTTAGGCACCTAATTATATCATCACTTGAAAAATGAGAGGCATTTGAAAATGTCACCCAAGGTTCTGTTGTAGCAGATTCAGTCCTGAAATTCAGGATCCTCTTGGGGAAAAAAAAATAGATGAAGTTACTTCTGTGTGAGATGATAGTAAATAAAAATATGTCACAAAGGCAGAGCAAGTTCAGGTTATTCCCGTTAAACTACTGGAAAGTGGAGAATAAAAACTTTAACGGTGCATTAAAAATCCAGTGAGACAAGGACGTACAAGTGACTCCATTTCACACACAAAAATCTATTCAGGGGCCACAATTTGCTCTTTGATGTCAATGGCAAAACTGTCACCAAATGCAAAGGGCACCAACATTTAGCCTTGCATCTCAACCAACCAGTATCTTGTCACGAGGTGTCCAAAGTGGGGGGAGTGACATTTTGTATGGGGGGGCACAGCATGATCGGCTCCCCCACACCTCCCACAGCTTCCGCTGTGTCGCCAAGGGAATACCACCACCCCTCCCCCACGGGGTCAAATCAGGGAGAGGAGGCAGGCGCACCTGTGGCTACCAGGCTGAGGCAGCAGGTTTCCTGGGAGCGGGACCAGGCTGGCACTGCAGCCAGCCCAGCCCCACAAAGCTTCCCCGCTCTTCTGGGAGCAGATGCCATTCACCCAGCACCTGAGCCCCCAGGCCCACACACACCCCAGCCTGCCCAGCCAAGCAACCTGCCCACCCCACACTGAGCAGAGGGAAAGGGGGCACAGAGGCCCTGAGAAAAGTGTCAGGGCAGCCGGCTGCTTCCCAGCTTGATGAGGTACCCCAGGAGGTCCTCCCTCACCAAGCGCACCTTCAGGGCACCTCCAGGAGCCTCCCAGCACCCCTTTCCCAAGTCCCTCATCCCCTTTCAGAGTGCCCCCCACACCCTTTCCTGTGGTCTTCCCACAGGCTGGGGGGCCCTGGCTAATCAGAGCAAAAAGGGGGCATGACCTAACAAGTTTGCTCACCTTATCTTGTCATACAGAAGTAAATTTTCAACAAGGCTGCCTGAGACTTCTTACAAAACAATGCATAGGGGTACCATAGTTGAACTTTCAGAAAAGAGGGCACCCCCTTAGAGGGAGTGTATCTGTCTCAGTATCTACCAACTCATGTTGTCGTACTCTCACATTCTATTAATGTAATAGCACAGTAATACAACATGAGTTGGAAGATACTGATACAAATACACACCCTCTCAGGGGTGTCCTCTTTTCTGAAAGTTCAACTATGGTAACCATAACCATGCACAATTATCTCTGGAACTCTTGTTGTTGCAAACTGATTCAGACAGACAATATTAGAGCTACGTCTACACTAGCACCCCCTCCTTTCAAAAGTGGGATGCCAATGAGACACTTTCGGGTATGTTAATGAGGCGCTGCAATGAATATGCAGCACCTCATAAGCATAATGGCTGCTGCAGCACTTTGAAAGTGCTGCTTTCGATCACGCACAGCTCATCTACATGGGGTCCTTTTTGAAAGGACCCCACACACTTCGAAATCCCCTTATTCCTACAACCAAATAGGAATAAGGGGATTTTGACATCTGCGGGGTCCCATGTAGACAAGCCATGCATGATCAGAAGTGGCAATTTTGAAGTGCCATGCTTGTCATTATTCTAATAAGGCACTGCATATTCATTGCAGTGCCTCATTAGCATATCCCAAAGTGTCTCATTAGCATCCCCCTTTCGAAAGTGGGGTACTAGTGTAGACACGGTCTAGGTCTCTGCCTGTTGTCACTGGCCAAAAGCAGGTCTTTGTCCATGAAACCTTATGCCCCAAAATATCTGTTAGTCTACAAGGTGCTACAGGACTCGCTTTTGAAGATAGAGACCAACTTGGCCACCCCTCTGAAAATTATGCTGGTTGATACTGAATACATATGAAATGCCAAAGTTCAAAGTCTCTTAAAATGACTGTGTAGAAGACAGTTTATATTTTTCCTAAAACAAGCTTCAGAGGTGATTGGATTTGGAATCTTTAGTTAGGATTCAGTATTAATCTGAACTATGCTACAGCTTTATGATTTTCTTATTTCCTCATGTCATTTTCCCTGCTTCCAAACCTTAAAATTGTATAGCTCTGGAACATCATGGGGGCAATATACAGTTTGGGTATGGTCCTCTGGCACTCTCCCTCACCTGTCCACCAACACCAAATCTGCACTTGACAAAGCCAGACAACAAAATGCTTTTTATGATGCCATGGAATCAAGTGCAACATACGGCTGTTTTAACTGGTTTGGTTTACCTCCTGAAGTTGGTTGCTAGAAAGACATGAGACTCTTTCCAAAAAGTTAAAACCTTCAGCACATGAAAGAACCAGAAATAAAGTATTGTGCTCCCTTTCCTTTAAATTACGACACACAGACATACTGCAATAAGCCCCTCAATCTCTTTTTAAGTAGCGATTTTATCCCAACTTCCTATGTGGCGTACACCCACAAAGTATCCACAGCGCAATTCAAAAAGTACATAAGTGGGGAAATACATGTTACTCAGCTTCAATAAATAAATAAATAGATAGATAAAATTTCATCCAGAATGGACCATGCCACATAAGAACAGCCATATTGGGTCAGACTATAGGTCCGTCAAGCCAAGTATCCTGTCTTCTGACAATGACCAATACCAGGTGCCCCAGAGGGAATGAACAGAACTGATAATCAAGTGATCAATTCCCTGTCGTCCATTTCCAACCTCTGGCAAACAGAGGCTCGGAACAGCCTCCATGGCTAATAGCCATTGATGGACCTAGCCTCCATGAATGTATCTTGTTCTTTTTTAAACTCTACTATAGTCTTCACCTTCACAACATCCTCTGGTAAGGAGTTCCACAGGTTAACTGTGCGTTGTGTGAAAAAATATTTCCTACTGTTTGTTTTAAACCTGCTGCCTATTAATTTCACTTGGTGTCCCCTAGTTCTTGTGTTGTGAGGAGGAGTAAACTACACGTCCTTATCTATTTTCTCCACACCAGGCACGATTTTATATACCTCTATCATATCTCCCCTTAATCATCTCTTTTTCCAAGCTCAAAAGTCCCAGTCCCTCTCTTCATATGGTAAACATTCCATACCCTTAATCATTTTTGTTGCCCTTTTCTGAATCTTTTCCGATTCCAATAGATCTTTTTTGAGATGGGGTGACCACATGTGCACACAGTATTCCAGATGTGGGTATACCATGGATTTATATGGTGGTAATATGACATTCTGTCTTATTATCTATTCCTTTCTTAATGACTCCCAACACAGTTAGCTATTTTGACTGCTGCTGCATGTTGAGCGGATGTTCTCAGAGAACGATCCATGATGCCAAGATATCTTTCTTGAGTAGTAACGGCTAAGTCAGACCCCATCATTTTATATGTATAGTTGGGATTATATTTTCCAAAGTGCATTACTTTCCATTTATCAACACTGAATTTCATCTGCCATTTTGTTGACCAATCACCCAATTTATTAAGGTCCTTTTGTAGCTCTTCACAGTCTGCTCGGGACTTAACTATTTGGAGTAGATTTGTGTCATCTGCAACTTTTGCCACCTCACGGTTTACCCCTTTTTCCAGATCATTTATAAATACGTTGAATAGGACTGGCCCCAGTACAGACCCCTGGGGGACACCACTATTTATTTCTCTCCATTATGAAAACTGACAGTTTATTCCTACCATTGTTTATGATCTTTAACCAGTTACCAATCCAAGAGAAGACCTTTCCTCTTATCCCACCCCTCATCTCTGAACCCTTTGCTTTTGGAAGGCCATTCCTGGTAGACACACATTCCCTGTTTTTTAAACCTGGTCAAAGAGGTCAATGGTGTAGAGAGCATAAGCCCAGCCATATGATCACAGGCATGGCAACAATTTTTATGCTTTTTATGAGTGTGTTTCAGCTCTTGCACCTTTCTGAATGGTTATGGCATTAAAGGTTGAACCTCTCTCGTCCGGAACCCTTAGGGCCTGACCCATGCCAGATGAGAGAATTTGTTGGACCATGGGAGATCAATATTGTCTAGCACATTAACAACCCTTCCACAGCTTACCGGGCTCTTAGAAGATCTTTAGAAGTAAATGACAGCTAAACAGCAGCAAGAACTGATGCTATACAATAAACTTTGTGGGACTACAGGAAACTTGGCCACACCCATGAAAAGTGGCTGTCTAGCTACCTAAAGTCATGCTGGATTACGGACGTTGCTGGCTGAGAAAGTTCTAGATTAGAAAGGTTCAACTTTTATTAACATTTTACAGATGGGGAAAATTAGGCACAGAGTTTAAGTCCTTCATCTTGCATCAAGAACTGCATGGGGGCAACCCACCTGCACCCATTGCTTCTGACTAGAGTGGAGCTGTGGTCACACAGTAAATCAGCGATAAAGTGGACAATAAAACCCAGGTCTTGTATCTCCTAGTCCTTTAATCTAAGCTAGAAAAATGCTCCCTCAGCTCAAGAACAACCTCACAAAAATGTTTTTAAATGAAAGTCTAAATAATTAACTTTATATGGTGGTAATGACTAATTTCACAGACGAGGTAATGGTTTTTAGTTTTTCAGACATTAGGCCAGTATTCTCCAATCACAGTCCATCTCCTACATTAAAAGTATATTTTCTTACTTTGGGACACTGTGTTCTTCGAACAAAGACAATTTCACATCATAAGTGTATGTGTATTTCTCGGCTGAGCAGGAAAGGAGGAGGTGTTGGATTATAAAGATGAAAGTGTTTGATTACATATTTGTCTTCCATTTGATGAGAAAAATCAAATGATAACACTTAGCCCTTTTACAGCACTTTCCATCTTCAAAGCACTTTGCAAACATTAACTAACCCTCACAATATCCATTATGTAGACAAATATTATTACATTCATATTACAGATGGGGATTCAAAGGCGAGCAAAGAGATTAAGTAATTTACCCAGGACCATAGAGACAATCAGTGTCAGAGCCAGAAAAAGAACTCTATACTTCCTGACTCCTACTCTGTTCTCAAATCATGCCCCTCCGTATTAAAGTCAATACCATTGTTTAAAGTTAAAAATATTAATTAAGTATTCCTTTCTGAAGAAGAAATTAGTCTATCAAGATGAAAATTAACACTTGTTCACTTTTTGCGGTGCAGCTCAACATGCTGGCCCCAGGGGAGTCATCAGTTTGACTTTTTAGGTTCTAAATTAGAAAGATCACTGGCATGAAAAAGAACATACTACAGAGACAAAGGGTTATGTAGCCAGGAAAAGAGTATAATATAAATTAATTCCACATTCTCCTTCTTTTGTTTAGCTATAGGCACCATGACTGTTTACTAAACCTCCCTCACAACTTTACATTTCATCATTTGCATCAGCTCTGAAATATTTGTTTTTGCTTAAACATAATAAACTTATCATTCCTGGAACACATACCTTCACAACTGGGGCTCTCATTTAAAGTCACAACACTGATAAAGAACCACTCACAAACTGGGAAAAGGCTGCTTTCCTTGCCTGAATTATGGGCTCCCCTAAAACTTCATTCATTTTATTGATATATTTCTCTGAACTTTTCTGTCCTAAGTGCCCCAATACTTTCGTGACAGCCCAGATCATCCACTCTCCATAGCAATGAACTGATGCGTCACAGAAAGTAGGATTAGGAGCGTATGTGAAGTACCAGATTAAAGCTCAGAACCGAGACATGCTGTTCCCTTGATTATTAGAAAAAGATTGGGGTGAAAAAGCTACTATAATGGAAGAAGACTATGAGACTTCTGATATATTGTTGAAAATATTTTTATGTAAGACATCACTTTAAAAAAGGCCAAAAGCATTTTATAGAGAAAAATGCAAGTCAATGCATAGTTTTATAATGGATTTTTTTTAAACTGTAATCTGACCTGTACACAGCCTGACATTTTCTGGCATGCCAGCGGTATTAGTCTCTGCACTATTGCACAACACTGAACAAAGTGCCCTTTCATGCCAAAAGAGTGAAACTCTAAAAACGGGTTGTGTTTAGCTGTGATAACCCCTAAGTACTTTTTCCCAGATCTGAGGAAGAGTTCCGTGTAGCTCAAAAGCTTTTCTCACTCACCAGAAGAAGTTGGTCCAATAAAAGATATTACCTCACCCACCGTTTCTCTCACATATCCAGGGACCAATGTGGCTACAAACAACACTGAACACAAATCCTGAACACAAACTTCCAGCTTTAGGACCAACCCAGAATTCCTTCTATAAATCACTGATGTGCCTTTTCTGACTAAAATACGGTATGTCATTAATTGTTTGGTTCTCAATCTCTCTCTTATCTACATCTCATTACAAAATTAATCCACCTACTTTTATCATACTGGGATTCAGATCTGCCACTCTTTCCGAGAAAGCCCATCAGAAAGAAGAGAAGCTCAGGAAACCACAACAAATGTGCTATAGAAGTCTGAAAAATCCTGGCTCAGTAGCTGTAACAACAGGGTAACTCCTCAAGAGTACCAGAAATTAAATTTACAAGCCACAGGATAAATCCACAGTGTAAACCTGCATGAAAGCCATAAAAAATGCTTTTGAAGAAATCTACCATCTGCAAGGCCCCATCTCACACAAAAAGTTCTGATGAAAGTCTTCAAGAAGAAATTTCTCCCTAGCACCATATCCTCACCTCATATTTTCTTGCTGACAGTCTTCAAGGAGAAATTCTTCCCTCAAGTCCTTGGTGAAAATCTTCAAGAATGTGCCTTTCTTATGAGAAGCAGACCTCCTTGAAGAAGGCAAAAAGGACATCTACTAAAACCTTTGGTTTATATTTTTTTGTTTTGTTTTTTACTTACTTATTTAAAAAACCTTTTGAAAGGTACTTCATATTTTACTAGTGAATGTTTTTTTCTCCCCTTTTTAATA
The DNA here is from genome assembly GCF_033958435.1 of Carettochelys insculpta. NCBI lineage: Eukaryota > Metazoa > Chordata > Testudines > Carettochelyidae > Carettochelys > Carettochelys insculpta. Next base: position 222,749,297 of record NC_134137.1, read on the forward strand.
TATTGTTTAGCAAGTCATGTTTTTGATTATTTACATATAATTTTCATTCTAAACTGCATCTGACTCACATAACCTCCATACTTTAGAAAACCACAACAAAAGTGCCTTAACATTAGTTATAGATGAATAGGCAATGAGTCAGTGAATAGTTAAGGACATTCCATGGAAACACATGAGCTTCATTTAATTGAATTTTGTTATTTTATAATTAGTTTAAGAATAACAATATAGATCACTTGTAAGGAAGAAATTAGAACATTTTTGGGAATTATGTGCTTTGTTTTTTGCAGAGGAATTCTGTACTGCATACAAAGGGATCAAAAACTGAGTAGCAAAATCATTGGTGCTCTTATTAGAAACCCTTAGTCGTTGTTTGGACATACTTGAGTTAAATTGTTTATCTGTGAAGAATTTTCAACTCTCGCTGCAGCCATCACACTCTACAACCCTCCTGAGTCACCCTGCAAAATGGCAACATCTGCTGGAAAAAAATGGCTTTAGAAAAGCCACATGGTCCTCTACAATTAATACTTACTCCTGATCTACTCTGTGCTCAGGCTCAGTTGAAGGAGGAAAAAAAAATCCAATCACCACCTACTTTCTGGAGCTCTTTTCCTCAACACTAAGAGCAACACCCATTGCTATGTGATTGAGATACAGGAAAAATAGGTTACTTACCAATAATTGGTAATAACTGGTGAGTCATGCCCCTTACTGCATGCACCCCAGAATAAGTAAATAACTTCATATAAAGCCTAAATAAAGACCACAAGTTTGAAACAATTCCCACAGCACCAAGATCATGTCTATAAAGAGAAGTACAAGAGCCCTCATTCTATTACTTCCTGAACAATCATCTGAAATATAGCAGCTCTGAAGAGCAAAATGTAATGGGGAACAGTATAGAAGACCAATGACAGAGGTAACTAATCTGCATGGATGAATTCAGAATATTGGACCTCCACCCCAAAGGTAAGACCTAACTTCAAACCAGAGGAAGTGATCACTGGACCAAGCTGAAGGTGTAATAGATCTTATATCTCAATTTATAACCTAGACTGGAGTGTTCCCACACAAAGGTTGGGGGAAAAAAGCCACCTGTCAACAGACTGCATCATTCACTGAAGCCACATCATCTCCAGAAGAGCCCATGGCCACACAGATGTTGAAGTCATCCTGCTGGGTGAATCTAGCACTGGAAAAAAAAAATGGTCACCTAGGATAGCACTTTCACAATATAAGAGGATGGGTTATGCACCACAACAGTGGAAATGAAATACCCTCTTCCAATGCTTCTCTTTACTCAAGTTGTACTTACTACATACTTGTGTGGAAAAAGCTGAGTGAATCAAATCCCAGCAGAATCATCCAGACAGATTTTGGTCATTCAACAAGAACCACATTTTCAAAAATCACAATGACTATTTTGGGCAGCAAAATGGCAAATGAAATTTAATGTGGGTAAGTGTAAGGTAATGCACATTGGAAAAAATAACCCAAATTACACGTACAACATGATGGGGTCAAATTTAGCTACGACAGATCAGGAAAGGGATCTTGGAGTTATAGTGGATCGTTCTCTGAAGACATCCACGCAGTGTGCAGCGGCAGTTAGTAAAGCAAATAGGATGTTAGGAATTATTAAAAAAGGGATAGATAATAAGACAAAAGATATCGTACTTCCCCTATATAAAACTATGGTACGCCCACATCTTGAGTACTGCGTGCAGATGTGGTCTCCTCACCTCAAAAAAGATATATTGGCATTAGAAAAGGTTCAGAAAAGGGCGACTAAGATGATTAGGGGTTTGGAACGGGTCCCATATGGGGAGAGGCTAGAGAGACTGGGACGTTTCAGTCTGGAAAAGAGGCGATTGAGGGGCGATATGATAGAGGTATATAAAATCATGAACGGTGTGGAGAAAGTGAATATAGAAAAATTATTTACCTTTTCCCATAATACAAGAACTAGGGGACACCAAATGAAATTGATGGGTAGTAGGTTCAAAACTAATAAAAGGAAATTTTTCTTCACACAGCGCACAGTCAACCTGTGGAACTCTTTGCTGGAGGAGGCTGTGAAGGCCAGGACTCTATTAGGGTTTAAAAAAGAGCTCGATAAATTTTTGCAGGTTAGGTCCATAGATGGCTATTAGCCAGGGGTAAAGCATGGTGCCCTAGCCTTCAGTACAAGGGCAGGAGATGGATGGCAGGAGATAAATCACTTGATCATTGTCTTCTGTTCTCCTTCTCTGGGGCACCCGGCATTGGCCACTGTCGGCAGACGGGATACTCGGCTGGATGGACCTTTGGTCTGACCCAGTATGGCCATTCTTATGTTCTTAAAGATAACTTTATCACCAAGAGTACAGTAATTACCTAATATCCTGCACGCATCAGACCTAACCTGTGGGGATGGACACACACAGAGGAAGTGTCAAACCACAAGTTTGTGACATCACAGGCTCAAGACTGGAATTTTCTGACCCTTCTTTCTGCCAGAAACACTCAATCAAAAAGAGCTCAGTCCAACCAAAAACCTTCATCTACCACTACTCTATCCACTCAGCTCATGGCAGCATACAGTAACTTTCTATGTTAAGACATTTAAGGACAGCAGCTCTTATAGATCAGCACTTAAAAAAAGAACTCCTGGGTAGACTGCAAGAACAAGTCTAAACTCAACAGGTGCTTTGCACTTCTAATAAAAGAAGTGTATCCCCAAATGAGATGGGAGGAGGGAGGGAAATCCTAATTCTTTTTCCATATAATCCACATACATAACAATAGCCAAATTAATGGCCCACCCACACAACCAATGCAAGCCAATCTCACCCCTCTTCCAACGGGAGACTTACACTCCCCTTGCTACTTCAGCCAATGCGACTGGAAGGAGGAGTGAAATTTAATGAGATATAAAAATATAACTGGATTCCTTGTTGTATCATTTACCCTTTTTATTTTTGGACTGTTTATCCACCGAGGTGACATGGTTTTTAGCAACACAGCACAGAGGACTAGCCCTAAAACCTTGCATCTCTTTCTGCAACACTTGCTCTGGTGCATCTAGGCTGCTTTTTAAAACTAACAATGCTTGACTGCAGAAGAGAATCATTCAGACAGACTCAGAAAATTAAATGCAGCAGACAAAGGCATAAAAGAATTCTTATTCTACAGGGTTTAGCCTCCAGCTGGCCATGTGTGCCAGAGAGCTGTGCCAGTAGCAATGGGAAAGACACTCCCTGAGAGACTAAGCAGGGCAGAGAGCCCAACATTTTCAACCAGTGACTTAGTCTTCTGAGATGGAGGCAAATAGCTAGCTGAGTTTTAAGATGCAACTTGAGAAGAGTGTTGTACAAGGTGGGTGGAGACTGGTAAGGGCATACACTCCATGTACAGATCGCATTGGACATGCATTCTCCCCTGGGCAATACTGACTAAGGTTCAAATTTAGCCACCATCAGAACCTTCTCCAGTAGCCCCACACTGTGAAATGGCCTGTGTTTTGGCCCAGACATGCAGAGTGACATGACAGACCCAAACATTGGCTTTGCACCACACCCTATGGATCAGTGGGCTGTGGTATGTATTTGGTTAATCAAGGTGTGATTTCCCACTCTGCTTCCAGTGGCTTAAAAGAAAGGAGGCCTTATTGATGTTGGGAGTGGTTGCTGGTTTCGCATTTAGATTACTCTAGAGAATTGTTTTATTTCCTTTCTCCTGGATATGTCAATGCAGAAGAACCTTCTTAAATTGCTTCAGCTTTAAGACTCTTCTCCCCACAATAGGGAGTGCCTAAGAGGCTATCACCCAGATGCGGGCATTACCACTTCAAAAAGTATTACCTTTGGCCAACTTCCTACAGAGCCTATCCTGATACTAGAGAAAGTTGTGGAGTTAAGCGGATGCATCACTTGCACAGGGACGGGGACTGAGACAGCTCTATGCCAGCAATAGCAATGCTAACATCCTAGTCCTACATATTTAACTGACATATGTACAACAATCTAATATGAAGAAACAGGATGGGGAAGACATATTATTTCTGCCTGCATCAGGCTGAGGAAGGGCGAAAAGTTACAGTGAAAGGGTTCCAATTAAGCAGGGTCATCATCCCTATCAAGCAGCACTCAGGGCTGTTAAATATCCTTAGTCTTAAATCAGCTACCTGGGATTTATTCTAATTATTCATGTTTCCTGATTAGGATATTTAAAATAAACTGACTACACCTAGGCTAATGAGTGAGCTGCATGAGTGGCCCTCCTTCATTACAGTAGGCCAAAAGATTGATGAAACCAAAGACTGTCTCCTGGAATAGGGCAGACATGCTAACTGTTCTTGCATACCTAGAATTTGCAGGTGGTGTCAATTAAACTGAAGCACATGGATGCTTTGGGGAGCACGTGGCTCTCAACACTGTGTGCAATCAGCACACACCTCACTTCACATGCTCTTGCTTGAAGTGCATGTCACTTTTGTAATACCATAGGAGAAAAACCTACAGGGACAAAAACCAACGGAACCTGGCAAGCCTGTGTATGAGCAATAGTAAACAAAACAGCTAGCCAGCATTTAGTTACACTCTGTCCCTCCATATTGCCTCCCCACTGAGGATCTCAAAGCTCAAAGAGCTTCCCCTCAAGTCATGAAGGGCAGGAGTATCGATCTCTTTTTACAGATAGTTGAATTGAGGTAGGAAATGTGAAGTGACTTGCTCAAGAGAACACCACAGCTGAGCTGCAGCTAGACCCTGCTTCCAATGATTCCCTTCTAAGTGCATTAGCTATAAGGCCATTCCTCTTTTCTGTGCCCGCTTACCATGAAGCCATATGTAAAAAAGCCTGATCCTGCTATCATTTAGGTCAGTGGCAAAACCTCTTACCTCATTGGAGAGCCAAAGCAGGTCTAACTGCTGCAGAAATTTCTCAGCAGATAAATATTATAGCATTTATTTTCCATAATGCATCAAATTTAATTGAGTATTTAAACAATGTTGTTCAGCTATGCTTTTTATACAGCCTGATTACTTTCCAGCTGTGCTGCCAATAAGCATATGCAAGTATTATACTGACTATTGCATATATACACCATATATTGTGTACTTAATGGATTTTTCCTGATGAATACTGCCAATCTTGCTTACAATGGAATTTTGCTAATGGCAATTTACACAATTCTACCAGATACTGGAGTTAGGAGCCCAAGGACTAGATTTACAAAGTGGCAAATTACACACCTGAATCTTACCCACTTAGTTCTAGCAAAGGCTGGGGTCTGTGCCCTTATGTAGCACTTTGAACATTCACCTCAAAATTTCCAAGCATCTACCTCACCCCCCCGAACATACAAGTTTGGAAATATTGGCTCTTGTCTTTCATAGAGGAATTTATCGGTGAAACTACTTGTCACAGCCCCCCAAACAGAATCCTAAAGAAAAACAGACACATATGGATATCTGCAATTACACTAGCTAGAATCTGAATTATGTAAGTGGACAGGGAGCTGCAGACAGGGGAGTTTTAAAATGGAGTTTGACAGAGGAAATTCCACCACGCTGAGGAAGAGCTGCAACACCTGTGCCAGCACAGCTCCTGTTCTCCTCCACCTGTGCCTGGAGTCAGACACACCTCCTGACCAGGGATGCCGCTACTCAGACCCAGGTGTGATTTGAAGGGACTCTGACCTGCAATTCCCACTTACCGAAGTCCAGGCTGGGGATCGGGGGGACCATCTCACATGGAAGGTGTCTCCTGGTGGAATCTCTCAGGAAGCAGGTGGGAGAGCTACAGCAGGAGGTGGCTAGGCTTAGGAGTATCCAAATCCACAAGCAATTCCTGGACACTATTCCTATGGAAACAGCTAGGGATAAGGTAGCTGTCCCTCTACAAAAGGCTACTGACTCACCATTAGTAGAGGAGGAGATGGCTCAAGGGGAATACTGGCAGCTGATCGCTTCTGGCAGCAGGCAGTGCTCTACTCCTGCTCCCAACCCTCGCACTGTGATACTGGGAAAGCATTATGCCATTCTGGATACTGGATATACAGAAGATAAGGAATCACCCTCTAGAGCAGAAGAAAAGCCTTGTAACCCCAAGGCTGGGAGGTCTGCTGCCACCACTACAAGGAGGAAATGCAGAGTAGTGGTAGTCAGATACTCTCTTCTGAGTGGGATAGAGGCACCCATCTGTCACCCTGACATGTCCTCTCAGAAGGTAGGCCACCTGCCAGGAACCTGTATCTGAGATGTTACAGAGGCATTCCCAAAGACTATCTGGCCTTCTAACTACTACCCCATGCTAATCATCCATGAGGGCACTAGTGATATTGCAAGGTGTAACCCTGAGCAGATCAAGCATGAATACAGGACTCTGGGAGGACAGGTGAAGGAGTCGGGAGTGCAGATGGTGTCCTCCATCCTTCCCGTCAAAAGGTAGGAGCCCAGGCAGAGACAGGTGCAACCTGCAGGTGAATTCCTGGCTCCAAGGATGGTGTTGCCAGGAGAGCTTTGGCTTCCTCAATTATGGGATGCTATTCCAAGGAGGACTGCTAAACAAGGATAGAATTTACCTTTTGAGGAATGGGAAGACTGTATTTAGATCCAGATTGGCTAACCTAGTGAGGAGGGCTTTAACTTAGCTTCGGCTGGGGCAGGTGACCAAAGTAAAAAACCTGGAGACCTGGGAGTTGGGTTGAAAATGGGAGGATCATGGGCTATAACAGCAGAGGAAAAAAAAAAGCGACTAGGCAGAACTGGGAGGAAAAAAGCAAACCCGTATCTTAGATGCCTATATGTAAATGAAAGTATGGGCAATAAGCAGAAAGAACTTGAAGTCCTAATAAATAAATACAACTTTCACAGATACTTTGTGCAATAATACAAACTATAGGAATATTGGTATCGGAGGGTACAGCTTACTCAGGAAGGACAGGCAGGGTGGAGGTGGAGATGGATACAGGAGACAGATGAGTGGAGAGTTTCTGGGTTAGGTTAAAAGCAGTAAAAATACAAGGGTGATGTCATGCAAGGGGTCTACTACACACCACCTACCCAAGTAGAAGTGGATGAGGCTTTTTCTAAGCAACAAAATCATCCAAAGTGCATGATTTGCTGATGATGGGGGACTTCAACTATCCAGACATATGTTGGGAAACTACCACAGAAAGGCATAGACTATCCAGAAAGTTCTTGGACTGCACTGATATTTTATTTCAGAAGGTGGAAAAAGCTACTGGGGGGAAGCAGTTCTAGACTTGATTTTAACAAATAGGGAGGAATTCACTGACAATTTGAAAGTGGAAGGCAGTTGGGAGAAAGTGACCATGGACTCACAAAATTCATGATTCTAAGGAATGGTGAAAGGGAGAACAACAAAATAAAGACAATTGATTTCAAGGCGGCAGATTTTGCTAAACTCAGAGCTAGTACGTAAGGTCCCATGGAAAGGAAGACTATGAGGGAAAAAAACCTGAAGATAGCTGGCAGTTTTTCAAAGGGACATTAAGGGCCCAAAAGCAAGCTATACCACTGCATAGGAAAGGTAGAAAACATTTTAAAAGACCACCTTGGTTTATCCAGGAGATCTTGCATGATCTCAAAATCAAAAGGGAGTCATAAAAAATGGAAATCAGGAGACATTACAAAGGATGAACATAAGCAAACAATGAACGTATGCAGGGGCAAGATTAGAAACGCAAAGGCACCAAATGAGCTCAAACTAGCTAGAGACATAAAAGGTAAAAAAAGAAGATTCTATAAGCATATTAGAAGCAAGAAGACCACCAAGGACAGGGTAGGCCCGCTGCTCAGTGAGGAGGGAAAAACCATATCTGAAAATTTGGAAATGGCAAAGGTGCTTCATGACTTTTGTTTTGGTCTTCACAAAGAAGTCTGATGCAGAAATGCCTAACGTGCTAAACGCTAAAGGGAAGGTGGTAGCTTTAGAGGTTCTTTTTTTTTTTTAAAAAAAAAAAAAAAAAAAGTTAAAAATTACTTAGAAAAATTAGATGCCTGCAAGTCACCAGGGCCTGATGAAATGCATCCTAGAATACTCAAGGAGCTGACAGAGGAGGTATCAGAACCTTTAGCTATCATCTTTGAAAAGTCCTGGAAGTCGCGAGATTCCAGAAAACTGGAAAAGGGTAAATATAGTGCCCATCTATAAAAAGGGGAATAAGAGGAACCTAGGAAATTACAGACCAGTCAGTTTAACTTCTGTGCCAGGAAAGATAATGGAGCAAATAATTCAATAAGCAAATAAGGAATTTATCCCCAAACATCTCGAAGAAAATATGATAGCTAACAGTCAGCATGGATTTATTTTTTTAAATAAAGAACAAATCATTCCAGACCAATCTGATAGCTTTCCTTGACAGGATAACAAGTCTTGTGGATAGGGAGTAATGGTGGATGTGGTATACCTAAACTCTAGCAGGCATTTGATAAGATCTCACATGATCTTATCAATAAACTGGGCAAATGCAACTTAGATGGGGCTACTAGAAGGTGGGTGCATAACTGGCTGGATAACCATTCCCAGAGGGCCTGTCTATACTAGTTCCCTCCTCCGAAGGGGGCATGTAAACAAGCCTGATCAGTGAATGGCAATGAGGTGCTGCAATGCATATGCAGCACCTCATTACCTTAGTTCTCACTGCACAAACTTCGAAGTTGCTAACTTCTAAGCACTGGCAAAGCAGTGTAGCCATGGACACTTCAAACTACCTGTGCAAATTCAAAATTCCCTTACTCCAAAAGCATTTTGGGAGTAATAGAACTTCAAAGTTGCACAAGCACTTCAAAGCGCTGGCAAACAGTGGAGCAGTGAGCACTCTGGAATTAACAACTTTGAACTTCATGTGCGAGAATTATGCTGAAGTGCTGCATATGCATCACAGCACCTCATTGCTATTCACTGATTGGGCTCGTTTACATGCCCCTTTCAAAGGGGGGGATTAGTGTACATGAGCCCAGAGAGTAGCTATTAATGGTTCCCATATTTTTCCCAAAATATGTTATGCTGGAAGAGCATAACAAGTGGGGTTCCGCAAGGGTCTGTTTTGGGACCAGCTCTATTCAATATCTTCATCAACAATTTGGATATTGACATAGGCTATGGCTACACTACAAGATAAATCTGAATTTACAGCAGTAAGCTCTATATTACAACAATCACTGTCACCACTGTACATACCTTAGCTAGATTTAGGGAGCACTAATCTCAATATCATATCATCGAAACCACCTCAGCATAGCATCAAATTCAAATTTAAAAGTCTGAATGAGGGCCAGTGTTGAAGCACCACATCTTAAAATCAAATTCATTGGCCTTCAGAGGTGTCCCGTATGTATCCCACTACGCCCCACAGTGCTCTGCTCTGGCCGCTTCCATCTACACTGCTCCCCAGGTGTGCAGAAATTAGGTAACAGGAAGCCTGTGACTTTGAGTTCAGCACTAGGAAGCCTGTGACTGTGGGGTCATGCTTGTATGAGAGGCTGAGAAACTTTTCTTTACTATCAGTGTTGTGAGCACATTCAGCATGCAAAATAGCCCCAAACTGGAGTCATGGTTCCATCTCTACCTTTGCAAGCTGACCACTTAGATTTTTTTTTTTCCCAGCACTGGCAACAGCCCTTGCCGCACTGCGCCACAGTGCGGCTAAGCCATTTGGGGTGGCAGTTGGGGGCGTCATACACGGAAGAGGCCAAGAAACTTCTTTTCTCTGGTTTACATTTGTGCAGCCCTATCCCTCCCCGCTCCCTCTGCCACAGGTGCCATGCACTTGGAGCCTTTCCTGTGCTCAATCATATGGCTAGCCCGCAGCCCAATAAAAGGACATGCCTGCTGTTCAGTGAGGACCATGCTTCCAGGCAGCACCATGTCCTGGCTTGAGCACAGTGAGGGCTCCAAGGGCAGGGAAGATTTTTTGGGGCTTGCTGCCACCAGAAGCACTGCTTCAATTGGCTCCCCACCCCCATCAATAATATCTTCAGGGGCTTACTGCTGTTAGGGGAAGTCTCCCCCAGCAGCTAAGATTTTGGGGGGCTTGCTGCTGCTAGTGGAACTCGTTCAACTGACCACCCACACCCACCAAAATATTTTGGTGGGTTTGCTGCCACCAGGGCAAATTCTTCCCCAGCAGCTAAGACTTTTGGGGCCTTGCTGCAGCCCAGGGGACCACTTCAACTGGTTCTGCAGCCACGGACCTCACATCCCTCTGCCAAAAAATATTTTTGGGGACTTGCAGCCATAATCGCCCTGACCCCCTGCACAAAAAGGTTTTCGGGGACCATGTCACCCAGCCTATCAGCCTCCCATCCACTCAACTCCCCTCCATGAGATGAGGGGGTCCAGCAGCCTGAGTCAGTGCTGGCCTCCCACCCTGAGCAGCACTGCTTACTGAAATTTGGCGAGCCCCATCCCCCATGTTGGACAACTGTGTGTGGTGCAGTGGGAATCCAAAACCCTTTTTCCTAACCTTTTCTATCCTCTTTCTCCACACTTTGGAGGAGGTGGAGGACCAGTTAAGAAGACACAGACTGCTGGGTGATCCCAGGACACAAGCTGTGCAACGGACGGGGAAGCTAAAAACCCTGCCTCAAAATTTTTTCAAAACCTTAACTATTCTATTCTTTCTTCAAGCTTTGCATTGTTCTAGTATTATTTTCAGGGCTCATGTGTAATATAGGGAGCAAGAAACAGTGACTGGGGGGCCAGCTGCGAAGACTCAGACAGCTGGCGCTTTTTGTAAAACCTTTGAACATTCAGCTAAAGCTACAGTTGTAAAAAGCAATTCAGTTGTAGAAGCAAAAGATTTCAGTTAATTTGGCGGTCTTTGGTTAGGCAAATCTACATGGCCTGTTTACTGCCAGCAGCAAGATCTCAGGCTGCTATGCTAATGAGCCACTATTTGCAATTGTGAGACTGCTCATTAGCATGAAGCTGCTGGCAGGATGTCTGTGTAGACCCAGCCTTTGTGCAGAAGGGTGCTCTAAGAAAGACTTATGTTCTTCAAAGTCAAGATTTCATCAACTCCTTAAGTATCAGTGAAATATTTAAACTTTAATCAACGTTTTTAATTTTGTATATACACTTAGAGATAAGCTCATTTTATAATAAACGTAAAGCAACTGAAACTGCAAAAGCAGTGACAATACACACCTACATTCCATGGGGAAACACCTGAACAGACATTTTTTGTAAGCAATTTGGGTCCTCTAAGAGAAAATGTGTTTCACTCAGGTTGGCCTGTCACTGTTAATGGTCCCAACATACTCAGGGCTGGCGTGATAGTAAGTGAAATAATCACTTTTTTCCCATCCTGCTGATACACATTACCACATCAGCTTCATGTGGAAGTGTTGCTCCTAACAGGTCCAGAAGAAACAATTCAGTCCAGTAGCTGCGTTTCCCCTCATCTTCTTTGTAAAATAATCAAATTTTAAATTTATGAAGAAACTAGAAGTTTTACCCAGTGTTGCTTGCGTCCTTAACTTTCTTTTATTTTCTGCAAAGTAAAATGAGTACTAACGTATTTCATTTAAATCATTGCTCTGGAAATGGGGTAGGGATAAGGAGTTCAGTATGCAGGCCACCCTGGGGAGAGAGGAATACCCCAGCCACCTCTCACTACAGCAGCTTGGGGCCAGGTGAGAAGTGCCTCTTCATTGCTATTGCAGCTCCAGCAAGCACATCCAGGAGAGAGGTGCATGTCTCCCATTCAGGGCAGGTCCAGGTTTGTCTGCTCCACTGTGCTCCCCAGCCAGAGTGAGGAACACAGCAAACTGTGTACTTTCCCCTCGCTCTGTAACAAAGGCGGGGGAACAGCCAGCAATGTTCCCCTGTGAATGGGGGGAGCTTCAGCCCCTCCCCCGCCTTTGCTCTCCTAAAGGGCACCTGGGGCAGTGAGAAGCTTGGGGCTGGGGCTGTTCAGGATGGGAGTAGGTGCATGCCTAGGGTGACCATATTTCCTTATGCCAAATACAGGACACCTGGTAAAATTGCTCAGATTTCAGCGAGTGCAATGGAAGTCATTCAAACTAATATTGTTTATTGAGCACCTATTAAAAAGGTGTATATTTTTATAATAGGTAAAAAATGAAATATATATTTTAACTGTAGTTAGCCAGATGTTTATAATGGATAATGCAATGTGCTCATGGTTTCTAATGCAAACGCTTTCTTCTTTTCTTGCAGTGAGGTGTATATGACATTACAAAGTCAACATTTACCAACTGTAACCACGTACATGCCATGGGAAGCTGGGAATGGGACTGCCACCCTGGCCTGGGGGGAGGGCTCCTCAGTTGCCAAAGGTGGCTGCCCCACGGCAGATTCTTTGTTTTCATGGGTGGCTGCCCTGGGGGGCTCGGGGAAGGGGGGTGTCGCTGGCTCCACATGGCAGCTACCTGCAGCACAGCAAGGATGGGGCTCTCTCTCTGCAGGGGCACCAGGTCCCCTTAAAATCTTAAACAAGGAGAAAGTGAAGAACACACACTACCCCCCAACCCAACATAACCTGCCTTACCATACGACGGGGCCACGGGCTCCCTCTCCTGCTGCTGCCTGTACACCTGGCTGGACAGTATGTGTTGCACATGTTCCGTGGCCAGCACCTGCTACCTGCAGCTGCACTGACTTGGGGGAAGGGCAGCTCAGCAGGGGGCATGAACACAAGACAATTAGCCCTTTTGTTAAAATAAGTCAGAATGCCTTCCTGATTCCTGAAATATGTGCCTATCCCAGCCAAAATGGGACAGATGGTCACCTTACGCCTGCCCCCAGCCAGCCCCTTTCACCTGCCTGGTAATTCTGTCTGTTTGGTTTTATGTTAAGCAGCTCCAATCCAGGCACATCCCATTTTCCTAGCACAACCAAACCCTTACCTTGCTTTAAGTTATGATATCAGGAAACTGTGTACTGAATTTGTAGGTCCTACCTCTTACTGTTTAGGAGGAGTTCCTGAACAAAAAGATAACTAGACTGACACATACTTTCAAATAGATTTTAAATTAAAGAGTCTAATACAGTAATCACTTTCACAGCCGGCATTCCAGCATCAGGAACTCTCAAATAACCATCATTTTAACCATGAGTACAGCATAGGGAAAGTAAATACAAATAAATATGCAAATTCAGTGTAAGTTTAGTGTATAATGTTACTGTTGTTAGTAAAGAAAGTACTCTGCACACATTTTTGTTTTTCTTATTTTTTTTATTTTTTTTTTTTTTTTTAGAGTTAGGCATTGGTAGGTATACCTCTCTATTACCCAGAATATTTGAATATGCAACAACCTCCCCATCCTGGAGCTGCTGGAGATGAAATAGTTTACTGTAGTTGCAAATATAAATATATGGCACTTTCTATCCTCAAGCAAGTCACACTACATATGCATACAGTGTCATTGAAATCAAGGAATCTCTTGAGCTACCACCCAGCAGTTGCTCAGTAAAGTGATGGTGTCCGAGGACAGCAGTAGTGTTCCCTCTAAGTTTTTTCCATCCATGGGCAGAAAAAAATTTATGTCCACCAAGGCATGTACAAATGTGCAGCATCGATACTACCACATGCTGTTCACTGCAGGTGGCTGTGGGCTGCCTGCTAATCAGTTAAGCAGCATCTGAATCTCTCATGAGTGAGCACTCACTCAAGCACTCGGCTCACAGGAACACTAGACAGCAGGCTAAAATCCTATTACAAGGAGTGCAGTAGTGTCTTTAATTTCCCTTCCAAAGTAGGCAGATGCTTGTGATTCACTGTCTTGTTCAAAGCTCCCACTAAGAACTATATTGCAAGTGTTTATTTGGTTCCTAGAAAGACAATGAGCTGAGTTGATTCTGACATGTTTTGAACATCAATATTTCAACCCTGATGCTTAGTGCATTAATGGGATCCCTAAATATAAGTTTATTTAAAAATTAAAAGAAGGTCCCTGCATTTAGGCACTCCATGCACTGAGATCAATAGCTGAGTTTACTGGAGTTTGCCATTACTTTGTCCCTGCTCTAACCCTTGGAAATCCTGTAAACCAGTCTTGGGAAGTTGCAGAATTAGTATACAGGAAATAGATAGCAATAGGAAGTACAAAAAGGCAACAGACAAAACAAGTTGGAGAATAGTTTCAGCTTCTCAAAGATGCTAATAAAATATCTAGATCTGTAAGTAACATCTGTGATTTTTAAAGGAAGGAGTCTTTCTTCTAACCAGTGTCCAGAAAATTATGGAGCACAATTGGAGTATTTAACCTATAACACTTGGTGCCTAACAAAATTATAAAAGTTCTCTTACCCTGTCCTTAGCCTGAGTTTATACTTCCTCAGCTATTTGGAAACCAGCGGAGCATTGGTTTGTTATGTTGCCCTGTTTGGGATGGAGAGCCATATGTGTGTGAGGGAGAAAGATGCAGTACTGAGATCACTCAGGATCAAAGTCTCTGCACTATTATTTTTATTGGCTAAAAAGCCTGATGCTCGTCCCCCATCGGCTATAGTTACATTAGCTAGTTTTGTCAACAAAACACTGGTTTGGTCAATAAAACTAGTGGAACATCCACACACAAAGTCAGTGTTGTCAACAGGTTGTAGACAAAAAACTCAGCAATTTCGCCAGCAGCGTTCAGCCTCTCAGCATAATGCTGCTTTCGACAGATTCTGTCGACAAAAAAAAACTGTGTGGACCTTCCGGCGGGGGGGGGGGGGGGGGGCGCGGCTTTTCTCCACAGACAGGGTATCCAGAACAATGGGAAGCCTTGTCTGCTGTGCTTCCAGATGCCTGTTTTGTTGAGAGAGCAGTCAGGCAGTCCATCCGTGCTGTCGACAGAGCAGAGCACTTTTCCAACTGGCTTTTGTGTGGCCACATTGTGTCAACAGAAGTGTCAGGAAAACTCTTCCAACAATGACTTCTGTAAATAGATTGCTGTAGTGTAACCACAGCCATAATAAACTAGAGGTAATTTCTCTAACAGTAGGTGGCTGGAAAGTATATAGGAAAATAAGAGGTTACTTGCCTGGTGTTTTCTATTATAAATAAAGGCTGTGTCAGTTCCTTCTGTTTTGCGGCTGCAAGTCATGTCAAGGCTATGTATAGCTCTACTATGCGTGATTCTTCATAGGCTAGAAGCTATCATGACATGATTATGGTTTGATTCTCATACTGCACCTATCATTGTAGTACGTGAACATCCTTTTCAAGGGAACCTTAGTTTCCTGAATTCAAAGTTACACCTAATGCCCCACCACAACACAAATCTTGTGCAAGCAGCTTTCTAAATGTCTCAAAGAAGGTGCTATTGCAAATTAAATGTAGCATAATCTAACTAAACTTTCACTTGCATTTGTCATTCAAATGCTTTCAAAAATTAACTTAAATTATTTAATATTTTAAATTTAGCAAAAATTTCACAAATCACATGGGCAATACTGCAGAGCAAAACTCTTACCTATTTTATTACTAAAAATAAATAACAATACTAATAATGCAAATTAAGTCAAACCTGGTAGACAACATTTTCACATGATTTGCTGGAGAGAAGGACCCCTAGTGTCCATCTGGATTTTAGCCAGACTGGAATATGTGATTGGTGAGTATACAGCATTTTAGTCCACAATGAGAGCAGTTTATCTTGCGCTATATTTCCTGCAAATAGTCTTCAACTTGGAAGCACACAATTGAGAAGGAAAAAAATGGAATTTTTATTTTTAGAGGAAAATAATTATCTGAAAACACATTGTCAAACTATCTTGTGATCATTTGGACTGTAAGGAGTCACCATTATTGATGGATAGGAATGTGTCTTAGCACGGTAATTTCAGCAGCTGATTACGTATACCAGAAACATATAGGTAACTTCTACATTTATTAAAAAACGAGTACTGTATCCAAAAGCACTTTCTGGTGGGATTTTAAAGACAGCAATGACAATTAAATGTAATGCTGAAGAGATGAGGGAGCCCAGCCCAGCAGTACACTAGTATTGTTTTGTAAAGAAAACAAAATATGCACCATTCTTTATGATCAGGGTTTTACTGGTTTATTTGGCTAATCATTCAAATGGCTAAACAGACCTCTAATTTGAAAATAAAAACCGATTGATGCAATCACAAACGAGTTCTGAAATTGAGGTTTATAAAAAATAGGAAATCTTGTTCAGAGCCAAAACACACAGTTACCTTTTTCTAATCAGAGCATTCATTTCTCCTCATTATGATCTCACAAGCACATTAAAATCTTATTAACATTAATTACTTCTGAGCGTCTATGCATGAGCAGCGACAGGCTTGCGTGCTTGTGTGTGTGTCTGGATCATATCTACATTTATATACCTTGCTGCACTTTGCTTATAAAACATGTGAAAATATTGCTGCTAACACCAATTAGCTAATTTCACACACATACACACAGATAGTAAACTGCTGTCTCGCTGCACAGCTTATTATAGACTGGCAGACAGATGGACAGACAAACAGACACAAAAAGCATCATGACTCCTCCTAAAAGCAAGAGCTGGAATGTCTGACACCCCCAGGACTGAGTTTTACCCTTCTATGTCTGAGGCATGTAACAATGCAACTATATATAAAAAATACAGCCAAATATCCCATTTTCTTTTTACACAGATGGGTTCAATGATAAAGTGATAGAGACAAAGAAAAAACTGGCAAGCAGACAAGCAGCAGGCACACAGAGATAGACAGATAAAGTGACAGAGAAAGAGATGAAAGTCTGTTTTATACATGAGCACACACACAAATTTGGGCTAAGCAATATAAACTTTATCTCACCAGTAAGATGAGAAAAAAATGGCAAAGTGAAAACTCACAAATGGTACAACCTCACCAGCAAAATAAAATTCTAACTCACTACAAAATTATTTATGGATTCTGTTTGTCCTGAGAACATGACATGCAGCTATTCAGCTGTGCCTCAGAAACTCAAGAACATATGCTCATCTAGGCAGGAACATCTGCAGAACCACACCATCTTCTCTTCCTCCATGTTCTTCTTCATTCTTTACATCCATCTACTTTCTCATTCATTCTTGTACTTTATTTCCTCCTGAATCTACCCTCTCCCCTTCACAGGTAAAATACATCTCTCTCTCTCACACGCACACACACCCCTCCCTCTATAGCCAAAAGCACATTTTACTATCTAGATGTTATCATTCATTCACAAACCCTCTCATCACCCAGAGATTCCAAGTGGACACCCACCTGCTGTTCTTACATCTGCATACCTTCAGACACCAGTGTTGTCCCAACTACTTCTCCTCTGCTGTTCAGAAACATCAAGCTCCCACTTTCCCCCTGAAAGTAGAACAGCTACTGACTTCAATGGGAACTCCATTCTTAGAGCAGGTATATACCGTACTACCTAACTTTTTGTTTCACTGCCACTCTCTCTACCTCCTGTTTTGAATGATCTCAACATGAACAGCACTAGAGGAAGGAAACAGTTAAAGCTCTAGAAGAGAACACTCTGCAGAACTTTAAAGAGATGCCATGAAGGGCTGACTTGGAGTAATTCAGAAAATCAAACATAGCTTTAACAGATAAAAGATTACTAAAACTACTTGTATTATTTTAAGTCACAAGTAGAAGCATGTGGCAATAATTCTTGACCCCTGTCTCGTGTCTTCCAAGAAACTCAACATACTTTATGGCTACAGCATTACAAGAGGCATTTCCCAACAAAACTGGGTTTTTGTGGGGAAAAACCATGGAACGTCTACATGCAAAATGTGCTTTGTTGGCAGTATGTCAACAAAACCCAGCACATGCGCCAGCAGCATTATACCTCACGCTGTTCAGGTACAATTATTCTCTTGACAATGTGATGACAACAAAACAGCTGTATAGAGGGTCTGGGGCACTTCTGTTGACCGACAGGGCTTCTGGTTCGTCAGGCAGCCCTGTTTGCAGACATTCTGATCAGCCATTCTGTCGAGAGTGGGACAGGTAGTCTGACTGCTCTGTCGACAGAATTTTTGCCGAGAGTTTCTTCCAACAGTCCCCTCTGTCAACATATGCTTCTTGTGTTGATATAGCCTACAAGCATTAAGCAAGCTTCAACGCACCTGTGAGGTTACCATAATCTCCATTTTATACCAAGATGACGAAGCACACAGAGTCAAAGTGACTTGCCCAAGATCAAACAACAAGTCTAGAACAAAGCCCAGGAGGAGAACAGATCTTCTGATGCAATTCTGCACTTCTCAAAGATGATCATTCCCTGCCTAGAATTTCACTCTAAATTCATATTAAAGAGTAAAATTCCCAACAGTGTTTTTTAAATCAGCACATAATCTTTCCTCATTTAGGATTAGGCCCACAAGGTGACTTAAGCTGTGTCTACACTTGCACTTGCTCAAAGCTTTTGTCATGCACAGGTGTTTAACCTGACCGCCGGTGAATGACAAAGTTTTGCTGTGGCAAGTGCTTGTGTGAACGCTTTGTCTGCAGGAGCTCTCTCCTACAGAGGAAACAAAACCCACTCATTAGAAGATGTCTGTCAGCAAGAGCACCAATAAAGAGCATTCACACATGCTAACTTTTAGCAAGAGAGCTGTACTGACACAGCCTTGTCATTCAAAGATGTACAGATACGGCCGTAGCAAGGCTTAGTTTTTAGATGCCTAGTGTAAGCTGCATCCGTGAGCTAAGTGCCTGGCTGCCTATAAAGTGCAAGGGGAGGTGAGTGCCTATGAATGAGTTACATAAAAGCTAATACACTGTGCAGACAGCTGCCTAAGTAAGCCAAAAGGAAATGCCAAGACATATACCCTAAGTCCCACCCTTCAAAGAGATTTGTAGATTTAACTCTGGACCAGAGAGAGGCACCTAACTTTGCAAAAGATAGACAGGCATGAACCCCTTTAGACTCGAATCCCTTTTGTGGAAGAAAAAAAAGAAGGGAAAAAAAAAACACTAAGGAGGAGAAAGCAGCGGTGATGTGCTCTTGTTGAAGCACTCCCTGGGGAAGTGTGAGGCCCAGTGTCCATCCTGCCTGTTCCAAAGAATAATTACTTATACAAAATTAAACCACTCCAAAATCAGAGCTTGAAAAAGACATGCGTTATAGCCTAGTGGTTAGGGTACTTTCTTGAGGCGGGAGACTCAAGATCAATTTTCTGCCTGAAGAAGAAAGAAGTGAAACAGGGATTGCTACAATATGGCTTAGAAGGAGACTGGAACCAGTACTGTTTGGGGGTGGAGAATCCAATAAATGGCCTCTAAATACCTACCGTATTGGGCTCTTCAACAAGCTAGGTGAGGAATATAAAGTCTCATAGTCCCCATTACAAGAAGCAATACAGTGATACCGCTAATCTGCTACACAAATACAGAAGGGTGTTTCTGTAAGTAATATTTTCAAGAACAAATTGATGTTCATCTAGTAAAAAGTTTCAAGCTTTATAAAAGCTGATAATTCAATTACACTAGCAGCCAGAGACACCTGTGTGGTGCATGTCCTATGGTGCTAAATGCTGCACAAACAATAATCCCAGCCTCTAAGGCTAAATCTAGATTACAGGGATTTGTCAACAGAAGTTTGTCAGAAGATATCTTCCAACAAGACTTCTGTCGACAGATCGTATCCAAATTGCCAAGCGGATCCCAAGAGACATCCATTCTGTTGACAGAGCAGCTGGCCCGTCCAGCTGCTCTCTCGAAAAAACAGCCAACTGGAAGCACAGCAGACAGAGCTGCCTGGTGTTCCAGAGGCCCTGTCTGTCAACAGAGGGTGTCCTGGAACATCCAAACCGGCGTTCTGTCAAGAGGCATTATTCCTTGTGGGGAGCCGCATACAGCTGTCAATAGAAGTGCTGAATTCAGTCAGCTTACTGTCAACAGAATGCTTTGGGAATCTAGACACTCCACAGGTTTTTGTCACCAAAACACCAGTTTTGCTGACAAAAACCCTCTAGTCTAGACAGAGCTTAAGAGTTCACAATTTAACACTGGATAATAATCTTAAAAGCCCTAAAGACCAGGGCTACGTCTACACTAGGACACTACGCCGAAGTAGCCTATTCAGAAGTAAGAACATTGAAATAGGCTACTTCGATGATTATCGTCTACACGTCCTCCAGGGCTGGCAACGTCAACGTTCAAAGTCAAAGTAGTGCCGGGGAACAACGAAAAGAGCCTCCCCGGAAGGAAATGCAGAGCGTCCACACACACAAGCCCCCTCTTTCGAAATAAGGGGCCAGGAACGCCCACGAACCGGGTCACAGAGCACACCAGCCCTTCCGGGGCAGCTGCAAGCTGCTCCTTTAAAGGGCCCCTCCCAGGCACACTCGGCCTGCACTGCACGAGCAGCCCTGCGTTGGTGATACAAGCCTCGCAGACCTCGAGCCCACAGACATGGACGTCCAGCAGCAGTTGGAAGCCCTACAAGCCGCCTCCCGCAGAGCAGGCACCATTCTAGATGCTGCCTCGGTAGCTGCCCAGCAGCTTCTGGAATGGGAGCCCTCCCCAGGAGCACCAGGAGACGCACCCAACCATCGGGCCCTCCTGCTTCCCCCCTGCCGACTCTGGAGCTACCCGTCCAGCACCAAGTGGTGGGAGCACCTGGTTATGGGGGAATGGAATGATGATCAGTGGCTGTGGAACTTCCGCATGAGCCAGTAGACCTTCATGGAGCTCTGCCAGTGGCCCACCCCCACACTCAGGCACCACGACACCTGGATGCAGCACGCCCTCCCTGTTGAGAAGAGGGTCGCAATAGCTGTCTGGAAGCTGGCCACTCCAGACAGCTACCGCTCCGTGGGACAGCCGTTTGGAGTGGGAAAGGCCACAGTCAGGGTTGTCCTCATGGAGGTAAGGAGGCATGGAGCTGAACCCCCTGCTGGGGAGGGGGCCTGGGTGAGAGGGTCACACTCTGAAAACCCTCACAGGCACCCATGTTCCCTCCCCACAGGTGGTGCATGCACTCAATGCCCTGCTGCTGAAGAGGGTCATCTGAGTTGGGGACCTGGATGCGGCCATTGAGGGATTTGCCACCATGGGATTCCCCAACTGCTTTGGAGTCCCTGATGGGACCCACATCCCCATCCGTGCCTCAGACCACAGTGGTGGCCGCTACATCAACAGGAAGGGCTACCACTCTGTGGTCCTGCAGGCCATGGTCAACAGCCGTGGCCGCTTCCAGGACATCTATGTGGGCTGGCCCGGCTCTACCCACAACACCTGCGTTTTCCAGATTTCAGGACTATGCTGCCGACTGCAGGTGGGGACCTACATCCCCCAGAAGGATCCCCCTCTGGGGGATACCACCATCATACCCCTCTGCCTTGTGGGGGATGCAGCATATCCCCTCCAGCGCTGGCTTATGCGGCCCTATACAGGCCACCTCACTGATAGCCAGGAGCACAACAACGCCCGACTCAACCATGCCTGACAAGTGGTCGAGCGAGCCTTTGGGCACCTGAAAGGCCGCTGGTGTTGCCTCCTGGCACACCTAGACCTGGGCCTCCCAAACACCCCCCAGGTGGTGGAGGCCTGCTGCACACTCCACAACCTGGTGGAAAGCAAGGGGGAGGCCTTCATGCAGGGCTGGGCACAGGAGGCCGCAACAGCCTACCCCCAGCCAGCTGCCGCCCCGAGCCACCAGGCCCAACAGGACAGGGTCCAGGAGGCCCTAAGGGAGTACTTTGACCAAGGGGCCCAGTGAGCGACCCCCCCGAAGCCATCCCTGCACCCTGCCCCAGCACCCACGCCCCACCCTCACCAAAAGCACACGGGACACAGGTTTTTTGAAAAATAAAACTATCATTAGTATTTACAGCAACAAAAATGTTGCCTCTTTTCAGCATATCATAATAGCAAATAAAACAGATTCAAATAATAACTATATACAAGTGGGGACATCTCTAATAAACTATGTACAGGGGGTCAACTATAAATAACTATATACAGGGTGGGGACAACTATGTATAGGGGGGAGACATGGGCAGGCCACACATCAGCCCATCATTCTGGGGCAGGGGTGGAAGGGCGCGAGCCCTGGCGTGTTCAGCTGGCCGGTCCCTGGCAAGGCTGGCTGGGGGCCGGGAGGACGGGGAGATATGGCCGAGGCGGGTCCTCAGCCCCGGGTGGCTCCTGCCCTGAGGAGCTGGTGGGTGGGCAGCAGGCGGGACATTAGCAGGTGGGGCAGCAGGGAGGGCACCACGGAGGATGTCAGGGAGTGGCGGGGGGGGCAGATGGGCCACCAGCTCCTCAAAGGTGTTGGCCACCCGGTTGAAGGTGGCCATAAACTCCCGCCAGGCCTCCCGGCACCAGGCGGCCTCCTGCTCCTCGAATTGGAGCCTCCGCTCCATGAGGTCCACCTGGCGCCGGAGGGCCGCAGCCACCTCAGGTTCATATGTGGGACGGCGGTGGCGGGCCCATCCCGGTGCAGGCGGTGACCCCAGGCATTGCTGGTCCGGTGGTCTTGGAGGGCTGTCTGGGACCACAGATGGTGCAGCTGCAGAAATGGGGGGAAAGGAGGAAGGGAGGCCGTGAGTACCCAACCTTGACCCGTGGAGCACCCACTCCCCTCAAGGACCTGTGTTCCCCTCCAATCCATCCCCCATTGGTGCATGCAGTGATCCTGTGGGTGGCCCCTTCCAGTGGTCCGCCCCTCTCCCCTCCCACCGGGGGTGGGGCACAGCACTGTCCATCAGTGGAGGTGCTGCTGGGTACTGGTGGCTGTGGCACCGTCCCTGTGCCGTGGTGGGCCCGGGCCATGGCAGGCTGGGGTGTTGTGGGGATGTGTGGGGCCCCTGATCAAGTGGTGCCCCCGCCCCATGCTCAGGGGGTCTATGCCCTGTGGGGTACGTACCTGACGGTGCACTGCCAGGCTCAGGAGATGCCCATCTAGCAGACACCCAGCTGAAACTGTGGGACGGGATGTCCAGCTCGAGCTCCCCCTCCTTGCTGGACCACTCGGTAGCTGGGGTGGAGGGTCCCAGCTCTAGCCGTGGGGGGGCAGGGGTGGCCTCTGGACCTGACCCTGGCTCCGAGGCCGGCTGGGGCTCATCGCTGTGGTGTCAAGGGTGGCTGGGGGGAGGAGGTGCCCCAGGGGCCCAGGAAAGCCCTGAGCTCCCGGTAATAGGGGCAAGCGGCGTGGGCAGCCCCAGACCGGCTGGCCGAGTCCCGGGCCCAGGCGTAACCCTGCCGCAATTCCTTGATCTTACTCCTGACATGGTCAGGAGTGCGGGCAGGGTGACCCTGGGCAGCCAGGCCCTCAGCCAGCTGGGCGAATGCCTCCGCGTTCCGCCGCTTGCTCCCCATGATGTGCAGCACCTCCTCCTGCCCCCAGAGCCCCAGCAGGTCATGGAGCTCAGGGTCAGTCCAGGAGGGCCTCCGCTTTCTACCCCGCCAGCTGGAGGCCTGGGATCCCTGAGATGGCCAAGAGTGGGAGCTCTGGGGGCGCATGGGAGGCTGGCTGGCTGCCATGGTGTCCCTTTGGGCTGTGCAGGGACACCTCGTGGCACGGCTGCTGAGTGCACGCTGTCATCTTCCTGCTACGGGGTTTCCACGTCCGTGCAGCTTTAAGAACGTCTGAGTGCAGAGATCATAGAGCCCTGAAGGGGCTGGCCAGCACATCTCAACCCCTCAGCTGATTGCCGCCGTGGCGGACCCCACTATTTCGAAGTAGCGGGACGTGGATCGTCTACACACACCCTACTTTTACGTTCAACATCGAAGTAGGGCGCTATTCCCATCTTCTGATCGGAATAGCGATTTCGACGTCTCACCGCTTAACGTCGATTTGAACGTCGAAATATCACACAGCGCGTGTAGACGCGACGCGTGCTATTTCAACGTTGTGCCGGCTACTTTGAAGTAGCCGGCTAGTGTAGACATAGCCCAGGAGAATAAAATTCTAATTATCTATAGGAACATATCAAATGGACCCATCATTGCCCCAGTGACAGACAATGGGACCAAATGGATTTCAGAGGCATCTCAGACATCTACAAACCACTCACTTTGCATAAATGAGAAAAACTGGGAAAAGTTTCCTTCAGGAGAAAAGCAGTGTATATTTATTAGCTCTAAAATACAGAGAGACTGTGATTGACTTTCTATATTCCCTAAAGTCAGAATTCTTCCCAGCAAGTCTAGATCCTTATTCAGTTGTAGCCATGCTATCAAACTGTGCCAGTCCAAAGTTACATCATACCAGCACAAAGGGAAATAGGTCCAGATAAAGTGAAAATGCATAAGAAATGTATGCATCTGAACCAGCCCTGAAATCTATAAACTTGTGTCTTTTTGGAAGCTAAAAATATGTGGTTTTACTGGCTCCCTTCTGACTTTTATGAGCTTCTTAAGCACTGCTGAAATTGGAGAGTATATATGAGAAAGCTGGTTCATCAACTGCTTAGAAAAGATATTCATCCGGACTGCCCTCCGATCCTTGAAATGGGAGACAAGCTTGAGGAGTGTTCTTTGTTAGTGTCTCACAAATATATCCAGTAATGGTGAGCCCCATGTGTCTCTGCTACACAAAAACCCTTACTACACATTCCAATCTTTGCCTGTATAAACACACCACACTAGTGGAGTTTTGTGCTCAAGAAATAGAAGTATCTGCCTGTAATGGCCAATAAAAAGTCCTGTTCTTCTTTGTCAGTCCTGGACATGTCCTAAGCATCAACTGACGAAAGACTGGTTTTAAAAAGTGGACAGATATTATATACAAGGACAGACACAATGACTATGTCTACACTAGCCAAAAACTTCAAAATGGCCATGCAAATGGCCATTTCGAAGTTTACTGATGAAGCGCTGAAATACATATTTCCCTATGAGCAGATGGGAATAAGGGGACTTTGAAGTAGGCAGGGTCCTTTCAAAAAGGAGCCCCGTCTGGACGAGCCACGTTAATTTTGAAGTGCCATGGCCACCCGCATGCTAATGAGGCGCTGAATATGTATTTCAGCGCTTCATCAGTAAACTTAGAAATGGCCGTTTTTGGCTAGTGTAGACACAGCCATTCAATTTATTTGCAAGCTTGAAAGAGTGGAGGTTTGAATTCAAATCTTAAGTAACAGAAGGGCAAGTGCAATAACCCACTGTCCAGACTTATCACTTACAAATTCCAGTCTTCAGGTTGAATTTATGAGCAATTCAATCTACTGTAATGTTTATTCTCAGGGACAGACATCAGCAGAAATGCATCCTTGCACAATCCAGCCCTTGTGCACCCTCAAGTATTACTTTCATGTGCTTAGTCTCCATTGATGATTTAAACAGACAGCTAACAAACTTCTCTGAATATCCCAGTCCTGAAAACCCTTAAGGTTTATATTACCCCTATGTATTTGTGAATCCTATTGAGGTTAATGTTAGTTGCAGATACTTTGTTGTGGAGAATAGTCCAAAAGTTTAATATACCACTTTCCTCACATGAGAGCCTTTGCATTCCTTTTATGACTTTTCATTTTACTGAAGTATTCACAGAAGCACTCAACAACGCTAGCTCCAGAGCCAGTTATGCTCCTCCTGTGGATATAAGTGCACAAAAACAGGTACCAGAATGACCCAGCCATCTGACATCTCCTTGACAGAACTGATTTAATACTAATGCTGGAGCTAAGAGGAGCATCTACATGGGTGCGTCTACACTAGAGTTTTGTTGACAGCTCTGGTTTTGCTGACAAAACTCAAGGAGCATCTACACACAAAAAGGGTTTTGTTGACAGTCTCAACAAAACCGAGCATTTTTCCTGACAGCATTATCCCTCTTTTCACTGCAGAATAGAGGAAAGTGAAGTACAGATGCTCTGGGGATACTGTTGTCAACAGACAGGTCCTCCATGGTGCTGGCCAGCTGAGGCCAGGAGGTTCTCTCTCCTCTGCTATCAGGGCTCTATGCTCTCATCATCCAGCTGCACTTAAAGGTCCAGGGAGCCCAAGGAGCCCCACAGCAGAAAGGAGAGAGCGTGGAAGCAGCCCAGATCCATGCTGTTTGCAGCCACACCCCAGCAGCCACTCACAGGAGAAAGCCATGTCCCAGGTGGCCAGAGCACCCCCCACCCCCAGGACCCTGCAGAACCCCCCCATGGGGTCACAGGACCCACCCCAGACCACAAAAACAAAAAGCAGGAGCCCTCCTGGTCCAGGCCAGAACTGAAAGATCTCTTGGCCTTGTGGGTGGATGAGGCTGTGGTCCTGGATCCTTCAGCCACGTGCTGAAATGTTCCAGGCTATGCTCACCCCGCAGTAGCCCTGGCATAGCATGGCCATCCCACCTGATCCCTCAAGCAAGTCTGCGCTAAGTGAAGGAGGTCCACCAGGACTACATGCAGGTTCAGGATGGAAAGTGGCAACTAGGGGGCAGGGATGATCATTTGCCCCATTATGCTGAATTATACCAACTCCCGAAGGTAGAGGGGCAAGGATGGTACCTGTGAGCAGTTCCTACTGGCGACAGGGTAGCCTAGTGGCTAGGCCTCCTTGCCAGAACCTGGGGTGTGGGTCTTCAGCCCCATCTGAGTGTCTTTGGTTAAGTTTGGGGTGTGGCGCCGAAAACCTAGTTTCCCCTCTGGTGGGAGAGGATTCCCTGGGAGGGGCTTCCCCTCCTTTGTACCTGGGAGAGGGTCCTGAGGGTCTGCCCTCTGGCGGCCAACCAGGTGACAGCTCTGGCTCCAGCCCTGCTTCCTTAGAGCCAGCTCCTGCCCCATGGCAGGTCAGCCTCCAACTGGGCTGGCTTCCCTCCCTTTATACCCACTCCAGGCCTGACACTGGCTGCAGGTGAACCAGGGTGGGGCTGATTGGGCCACCAGGCCCTGTTTAACTGCTGCCTTGCCTGGCCTTGCTCTCACCCTCTTACAGTGCCCAGGCATGGCCCATTTGACACTACAGAGGAGACCCCACAAACATACCCCAGCAGGAAGAGGAGCCAGGGCACACCCCTGCCCTGGAGCCTCAGGAGAAGCTGGCCTCTGACCCCAATTCAAGCCAGAGGACACATCACCCTGGACACAGGCCCCTCGAATGGGGCAATGACCAGGGCATGCTGAGACCTGTTTATGGGACTGTCAACCATAGGTACACATCCCAAAGCCAGTGAGGACAGGTCTTCCCTGCCATGGCTGGGAGTGGGACAGCACAAGGGCAGCACCCACCCCAGTGGACAGTGCCACAAGCTATGTCTGCATGTTGGGAGGGCCACCCTACACCCAGCTTGGTCACCACCCATGTTGGGACCCCTGCAGTCTCAGGCACCCTTTGGGCCAGTAGTCTATCAGGCAGAGGGGTCAATGGCAGGGGGGAAGAGCAGTTGGCCCAGTCCCATGCAGCAGGGTCCACCAAGCAGGGACCACGTTCCTGTGTAAACCCCATCCAACATCCTGGGGGCAGGGTCTGCTGCTCACAGTGCATGGGAGGTGGGCCCTAGGAGTCTGTGCTGTGAGAAGGACTTGCCCTGTTCCCCTTTCCCTTTACAGCTACACCACTGGAGGGAGGGAGAGATCATCCATCCACTTCTGCCAGGGTCAGCCAGCCCTGTCACAGGACCAGTGCCAACCAGCCCTGAAGCACCCCCAGTAGAGGTCACTGACACCATGGGCATGTGGACAGCCCCACATCCACAGAGCAGAGGGTGACGCCCTGCAGGCATAAACAGCTGTCCTGCAGTGACAGAATGAGCTGCTGTAGCAGCAGGTGCAAAGCGACGACACATGGTGGGTGTTGGAGCAGCAGAGGGATGCATAGGAGTGGAAGCTGCAGATGCGGTCCTGGACCAAACTGATGGTGCACCTGGCCACAGACAGTGCCACTGGGCAGGCCAAGTCAGCCTAGCTACTTGTAGCCACCCCCACCCTCCATCCAACCCACTGGCCCCATTCTCCACTCTCCAGGTGGTCTTCCAGATTATGGCCACAGCCACGCATCAGGCCCCCGCTCTTTCAAGCCCCCCCCCGCACTGTGCCTGCTGAACCCTCCACACTGCTGTACCTCCTCATGAGCCTGGCCCCATCCCAGCCCCAACGGGGGATCACTAACACAGGGCAAGAGGGGATCCCACAGACACTGTGGCTTGCAGCCCCCACCCCTACACCTCCTCCTGGAACTAATGCCTGCCCATCCAAAACACTCCCCACTGTATAGCAGTTCTAAACACCTCCTACACTACCAAGTTCCCAACATATGCATTGTTACAGTTGAGTAATGAACAGCTTTTGTTCTAACACCCCCTTATTATTGGGAGAATGGAGGGGATGGGTGGGTGTGATCAGGGCGGGGATGAGGTAGGGATGTGGTCCTGAGGACCCTGCAGGAGGTTACCTGCAGGGGTCACTACAGGCCACAGGAGAAGCTCTCCTGGTGGGCCTCTCCCTGATGCACAGCCCATGTCAGGGGTCCTTGGCAATGGAGATTGCTGTCCTACTGCGAGGCACTGGGGATGAGGGCTGCACAGCCTCCCAATAAGGGGAAGCACAGGATGGGGGCTCAGCGACCTTTTGACAGGGTAGGAGGTGCTGAGAAGAGGGGTTTCCCAGCCTCCCAGCACAAGGGGCCAGGGAACATGGTAGCCTCCCCACAGAGGAGCTCCCTGGCAATAGGGGTGCTGCCCCAAGGTACAGGGTGCCAGGGAACTGGGCAGCTGCCCTGCAGTGGGGCTCCCTGGCAGCACAGGCTGCCACCATGAAGCCGCTGGCTGCTGGAGAACAGAGGCCCACAAATATGGGACAATTTGCCCATTTTCTTAGAAAAGTCAGGACACCTGTGAGACAGCTTAAACAAGAGACTGTCCCAGGAAAAAAGGTGACCATCTGTCCCATATCGCTGTCAGAGTGGGTTGCTGTTTTGATCCGCTTTTGTGTTTAGATGCTATCTGTTGACAGAAATTTCACTGGGAGATCCCTTCTCACAATACCTTCTGTCAAAAGATCACTGTAGTGCAGATGTAGCCCAAGAGTGGATAATTTTTTACAAGTCTCTGAAGTTATGATAAACTGAGCTATGACAGTACTGAAAAATAATAAAACAAGCAAATAAAGGATCTCCAAGAATCATTCTGGGTTTGTTTATTTTAACTACTAGTGGAAGAAAGGATTTGCTGACAGCTTAGCAAATCCTTAACTACATTTGGCTGTATTTTCAGTTACACTAGGGTCATTTTTATCTACACCTAGCAATGAAGGAGAAGGGGACTAAAGTGAATACACATTTAATCTACAGTCAGTGGGCCTCCCGATTTACATTGCCAGACGAATGTAAAGAGACTGCAGTGTAAATGAGAATTGGGCAAATCTGAATTTCTCTTTGGGTGGTAAGATGGATGTTGCCTTTCTAAGCTTTATCTTTCACTTCTAGACACAGATGGGAATGAGGAAGAATGATATTGTAGCTAAGTCAAGGGTACTGAGTCAGATCATTAAGCATTTATCCCAGGCTCTACCACTGATTTGCTAAGATGATTCATTTCCTCTTTACCTCAGTTTTGCCATTTGCAAAATGGGGATAACAACTTTGTCTTAACTCCTCAGAGTGAATTTGTTAATTTTGTAATGTACTGTGTGCAAGAGTCTCTACAGAAATGGAAAGCATGCTTGTTATTTTCTTCCTGTGATTAAATTGCCCAGATAGTCTCCTTTGTCATTCCCTTCTCTGGCTGCACAGTGCTCCATTAATAACTGTTCTCCATTTTGAAGTGACTGGAGTTGATGTTATCCTTTGGCAAGAGCAACACAAAGAATTAAACTAGGCTCCTGGCCTTATTCTGACACCACAAAATGGTGGATTTCAGTATCTTTACAAGTATCCACAGTATGTAGTGTGAGTAAGTCTTCTCTGACTGCACAGTAAGCCGCCAGAAGAGAGTCTCCTCAGAAATCTGCCTCAAAGTTCTCTGGAAACCCTAAGCACAGATATTTTTGAAAGAGTGCCTTCATTAGGTTAGATATCAAGGAAAGCTCTAATAAGAATCTTGATATTACACATAAATGTGTTTCCACTGAAGAAATGATATCTAAGATTGTGAAGATGTCACTCTGCAGTGCCATCCTGAAGGCAACTGCTGCTAGATAGCAATCGCTTACAGAATCTTAATGTGGTCTTCTCTGCTTCAAGTGACTCCAAATTGCTCTCCCAGCCCAGAAACAAAGGGCCATATTCTGCTGTCAGTGAACATGGTGTAAATCCACTGACTTCCACAGAATCACTCCAGTTTTGTACTGTTGTAACATAGGGTAAAATATGGCCCATATCATTGCCTA
This sequence comes from Carettochelys insculpta, assembly GCF_033958435.1. Taxonomy (NCBI): domain Eukaryota; kingdom Metazoa; phylum Chordata; order Testudines; family Carettochelyidae; genus Carettochelys; species Carettochelys insculpta. The sequence continues at coordinate 222,779,512 of NC_134137.1, forward strand.
AATAGCTTTGAGCATTTGGGCCATAGTCCTCTGAATGTGAAAGATGATGATTCCAGCTGACTACCCACGAGAGAGGAATTAAAAATTATGTCCTCATCCCTCCTCACCCCTCTCCTGTTTATACCAAATGCTGCTGCTAGAATTATCTGTTTCCAGACACTGTGACCAAGTTATCATCCACTTGTTGCACTAAGTTCAAGTTTTTGTCCTTTTCTTTACATAGCACCGGCCCCCTGCTTGCATCTCAAGCTTCCATTCCTTCCTAGTACTCATTCTTCCCAAATCTCTCTCAAGAGTGCCCCATTTGCATTCTTCTCCCCTGTTGAAGCCAGTATTCCCTAGTAACATTACAGAATTGGATTTTAACGACAGCTCTATGTCAGACTTCCATCAACTAATTTTTGGTCCTGAGCACTGGCTCTGACAGGGAACTCCCACAAAGTTGTTTACACACCCATGTGACAGATTAGCTCTGGGTGTAGGCTATACTGTGTATCATGTGTATGTGACTGTCATAGTTTGGTCCTGACTCCACTGCAACTTGGGGGTGGGGAGGGCATTAGTATGGTACAGACTGTGATTCTGTTCGAGTGCTTCAAACTCCGTTTTGATAATTTCTATTTAAAGAGCTTTGAGGACAGAATAAATAGCTGATAAAAAGTGAAAGCTTAGGCAGGCTCTCTCTGCTTGTGGATCTGAGGGAAACCTGGTGGCAAGATTTCCTTGCTGGCTTCATAGGGCTGCATTAATTTGCTCCATAAAAGATAAAATTGATTTCTCATCTAATGCACACAAAGATGGTCAGATCAGTTTACTTCTAGGTTAGTTTTGGGGGTCTTAGTGCTGGACCAAGTCACACTGGGATTTGTAACGTAAGTGCCCTGCTAGCAAGAAGCAAACATATGCTTCTGCTGAACATAGTTAAAATTTGGGGCAGATAAAGCCTGTATCTGACAAAGTAAAAATAAAGAATTTAAACTATTAGAAAAAGAAATAAAAATTTCTCCTTTGGAGCAGCTGTAGATAGAGAGCAAATGAGATCTCTGGTGCCACTCCTTCTCTGAAATCAAACAGAACCCCCCTAACTGCTCAACAACTAGATCAAGAAACCAAAGCAAATCCATTGAAGGAAAGTTGCTATGCCTCTTTGAGGAGGAGTTTTTGTGAGACCTAAGTTTGAGGGTGAAAAGTGTTTTAATAAAATATTACCCAATGCTTCTTCAGTCACTTATCTCAAATCACCCTCCAAAAGGTTGGAAAACACTCTTATTCCCATTCCACTGATCAATAAATAATTAGTGGAGGTATTGAGAGATGAAGAAACTTGCTCAGAGTTACAAAGGGAATTAGTGACAGAGCTAGGAATAAAAAAACAACCCTCCTGATTCGACATGCCATGGGTGTATTTATTAGAAAATTACTTACTCGTACACCCTAGCTGCAGCATTATAATCTCATTACAGTTTTGCAATCTGCTGTGGTTTTGACATAAAATACTCTTCATTTTCTCTCTTTCCAGGCAAGTAAAGAAAATTTTCTAGAAAAATGCTGAGCAAAGTTTTAATTTGAATGTTTTGTGCCATTAAAGAGACGAATGTCAGAAGGGCACAACCCTTTATGAGGGTGAAGCCTTAATTTCTCGAGATGTTTTAAAAAAACCTACAAAAAGGGGAAGGCATGATTTTTCTCTTCGATATTTAAAGCAGTTTAGTTGGCGTCCTGTGAAAACATTTGAACCACCTATGACCAGCTGCTTTCACAGCAGTGAAACAATTCAGGCCATGCTGGACTGGCTTGGTTTGTACAACTCAGAGAAAAAACGATGTGTTTAGAAAATGTCAGTATCTTTTAATTTCCCTCCAAGTGGAGCAAGTTTTGAAGCTTTCAAAACTTGGCAGTCACTGGAAGAAGGAAAAAAAATAAAAAACCCAGCATTTTTATGAAATGCTGTAAATTACGAAACAGACTTCTTGGAATTCAAACTGTTTGTGTGCAATTCAGTGACGACTGAGCCTTTGTACTTTTGTTAGTTTAGACCTAGTGAAAGGGGTCTGATTGATATACCTGGGTAATGAATTCTCTATTTATCCCCAAAGCAGATGCAGCAGCAGGGTAGGCTATTGCCATGCCATTCCCTGCAACCATGCTTCATCTCTGACCTGGAGGGACTGAGTCAGAAAGTAGCTTCAATCTCAACGGCCCATTCACTTCATGTTACCGCTGCTCAGTATGTCCACAAGGTCAACTTCCTACATCTTTGGCCCAGACAGAGGGATGACTATGAAGTGGGCTCTGGGAAGGGGAAATAAATGATGATGCTGTAGGCCTCCCACCAAAAAAGGGGAAAGACACTAGGAGAAGTGAAATAAATCAGTGATTATTTTGTATTTGTTTTTCGGCCTCTTTGAAAATGGATGGGGTACGGGAAGTGGGCTAAGTGGCCACAAACATTCAAATCATCCAGTGAGAATGAGGTTGTTATATGGGTTGGACCACTCCGATGAGTCAGCAGCCAAGCTATCACATGGAAGGGAAGCACGAGACTTGCACCTTCCATAAATCTGTGTTGATGATTTGGAGCCAGTGCTGCAGCAGCTCTGCACACTTAACTCACTAAAGTCACTGGCTGTGAGAGAAGGCTCTTTATCATGATACTCTGCTTAGGTGGGAAAAACAGATGGATCTTTTATGACCCCAACCCTTCAGAAGTCTTCACTACATTCCAGATTTTCCAGGAGAATCTAAAATCATTCCTGGTTTTATCCAGGACTTAGACTTCTCTACCATTCAGAAATCTTTTGATACTCTAAAGGTGGGAACCAATGGGTGTAGAAACATGTGAAGTGGGATGCAGATATCCCCATTAACAAGGGAGTTCTTTAAAACAAAGAAGTTTATATCTTACACACAAGGTTGGAGGCATCACAATGAAAAAAAAGAGGCTGAAGACCCTAAAGAACAGCAGCTTTCCAGACCACGCAACAGGATGAGAGGAGCAGAGCTATACAGGAATCTATTTCATATCCAGCATTCTAACATCCAGAAATCCCAAATAACTGGCTTTTTAAACCACAGATAAGTTTTATTTACATTTTCCATAGGTGCAATATAAAGAAGGCAAATACAAATAAATACAGTATAAGTTTACAGTACCACTGTTGTTGGTAAATACTTTGTTTTTCTTTAGTGTGATGCATTGGTACGTATACCTCTCTCTGACACAGAATATTTGAATATCCACCAACCTCCCAGTCCTAGGCCTGTGGGACATGAAAGAGTTTACTTTAGTCAGCAGAAGAGCAGATTTAATGGATGCTGTTGTAAAAATACAAACAGCTGCCAGAGTCTTATCTATGCTAAGGTGTCCATCACTACTACCACTAGCTCAGCTGAAACTAACAGTTGCACCTTCAGAATGCTTTTCTACAGAATCCTCACATAGGCAATATCTTAGTGACAGAAGCAAAAATGGTGAAAAAAATCAGGACTTTGGGAAATGAGAGAGAAAGACTTATCACAAAGAAAAAAAAGAAATGAATGCCTGAGGGAAAACTCAGCAGTTAGGATGTTTCAAATGTTACAGGAGGTAAAGTGGTTGTCCTAAGATTGATGTGTGTTCCTATTCAGCACATTAGCCTGCTTTCCCTACCTATGTTGTCCATTTCAAAATAGCTTTAAATATGCTTTTTAAAAATTCTATTTCACAGTGCACTTTCACAGAGGGTGCAGGCATGACTCTAGAGGTAGGATTTATTAGTTCTCTGGAGAACCAGCAGAGGGAGAACAAGAGCAATTAAAGAATTGGTTGTAGTATCTAAATAGTGTATTGCTTCTATGTTTTAATTCTCACCATTCTATCTACTTTCAATTCCTGGAATTCAGTTAGCTACCAAATTTCTAGAAGTATAGAGGCCAGTACAGTGGAGAGTAACTGGTCCTATAGTACTTTCCACTTCACAGAATATGGAGCCAGAAGATACATCTACATTACGAAATAAATTCAAATTTAATGCAGCTAGCTCCATTGTACCAAGTGAATGTCTTCACTGTAAATACTGTTAGCTCAATTTAGGTTACACTAATATCAATATCACAATTTGTTGGAACCGTATAGGTGTACCATCAAGTTCAAATTTAAAACAGTTCAAACGAAGGCTTGTGTGGAAGCACCATGTCTTTGAATTGAATTCATCAGCCCTCAGAGGCTGGCTGGTGCTGCTATGCCTGACTCCCAGCGCCCTGCCACTCACAGGAGCCGGGAAATTGACTGGCACAGCAGCTCCTGACTTCGAGGTCCCGCAAGCCAGGTACAACAGCAGTAGTGGTCAGTTTCCCGGCTCCCCCCAGCTGTGGGGATCTGGGAACCAGGCAGCATGGTGATCGCTGCCTTTGGAAAGTTTTCAATCCTACTTCACTTCCTACTTGGATTCTCTGAATCCCCTTTGGAGCTTCAGAGATTCCCCCATAACCATTATCCTCAAATTTCTGCATCATGACCACCTATCCAGACAAGGAGAATAGCACAGAACTCCCGTGGGAGTACATCAATAATTAACTTTCCTCCAGTCAACTGGAAGGACCACAGGGAAGTCCCGTAAAATAGTTTTCCCACCCAATGTTTATGTTTCCAAAAGGGATTGATCACATTCTCAGCCACTAATCACCTTGGAATCACATGATTAGAAAGCAACTACTTTACTTTAAAAGCATTCTAGTACAGTGCACATAATTTCCCATGAGGAATTGCCCTCAGGGCAAAAGGACAGATTACCCTGGCCCACATTAGTAGTAGTGACACAATTCCAGGGCACATTTACTGTGTGAACATATTTTCAGATGATCTTCATGTAATTTCCAGGATGGTTATACTTCAGTATTCCAAAAGTTCTGTAGGTATTACACAGTGTGTTGCATGCAGATTGACAGCCTAACATTCAGATTTTCTTCTTCACTGCTGAGTTTGCCAAAAATAAATGCTTTAAAAATACAAAATTTAGACAGCTATCTAATTCTGGCTGGGATGTCCAGGAAGAGACAGCATGCTGACCCTCCCCCACCATGCCTTCGGCCCCTCCACTCTCTGATTTGCTCACCTTGACAGTTTTTTTTTCCTGATTTGTCCACCTTGATTCCTGTTTTTGGTTCTCTGTGCCTTAAATATTGAGTCTGTTCTGGTCTGGCTATGGTCTGAAGAAGTGGGTCTGTCCCATGAAAGCTCACCTAATAAATTATTGTGTTAGTCTTTTAAGTGCTACTTGACTGCTTTTTTGTTTCTATAGTATATAGACTAGGATGTCTCTGTTACTTGTGCAAAATGAGCGTAAGATGCTATCAAAGCATAATTTTCTTCTCATTCACTTTCAAATATCCTGCATTCATATTACAAAGGTGTAAATAATGACGAAGAACAAAACATTATAGAACCAAGCTCCATATGCTGTCCCAGTGTTTAACGGGGTGGGGGGGGGGGGAGAGAGAGAGAGAGAGAGAGAGATGATAAATAATGTCAGACTGACAGCCACAAGTATAGGGCAAGCAACAGCAATAAAATCTTCACATTATACTGTTGGTCTGGCTTATCCCTGATATTGAGGGGACCACTTTTCATGAAAATTTTTTCAGTGTCTATTCAGTCCTGGCCCTTTCTTTTCAGACTGCCACCCAGTGCCACTGGTGATTTGATTTTGTAATATGGACATCTGCCTATTAGGAACTGGACTGAAAGCCCCTTAACATTTGGGCTATCAGACAGTAATTTTTTTTCAGCTTGATCTTCTGCCATTACCCTGCCTTTTGAATCCAGGCTCTCCAATGCTCCAAGGCAGATAGCCTTCCACTTTGACACTGTACCTCTCATTTCTACTCCCTTTTACCCATCAACGCTGATCCCACGCTGTCACGTATGACTTGTACGACCAGTCTGTCTTCGTATTACTATCAGGTCCTGCTGGGCCATGGACCATAGGACAATATCAGATCCCTGCTACCTACAATTCCATTCATTTTTATGAGCTCAATCCCACAACGCAATACAAAGAAAACTTCTACTGAAGTGATTTCAATGTATACTGTGTTCATGGGAAAGCTACACACAGAAAACTAAACATGCATAATTCGTAATCATTATGAATTGCCAGATTTCTACTAAAATGAGAATTCAATAATTACTATAGGACTGAGTTTTAAAAATTGAAAAACAAATAATGAACAGGAATACAAGGGACAGTGTTAACTTGAAAACCAAATTAGGGTAAACCCTAGCTTTTACTCAACCTTCAAATCACCCCTTATTGAAAACTCTGATAAGTCAACCAAGCATGCCTGAGCTAGTAAAACACTTCACAAGATCCTGAAGATTTAGACTTTGTCAAAAATATCAATAAAACCTTGGATTATGGAAGGAGAAAGAATATTAAAAATCCATTTTTATACAGTGATGTTTGTTTATTTTCCGAGTTTTCTTGGGCTACAGAGACAAAAAAAAAAAAAAAAAAAAATCAGCAAAGTCAGTTTCACTTGTTTATGGTCAGTTTCTCAGTGCTGCAAGGTTTGGAGTTGCAAACCCTGCAGACAGAACAAGTGGTTATTTTCAAGACTATTCACACTGGACTGTTTAAATTAATTGTGAAACAATTTGATAGGTCTTAGGTTTTATCAAAGTTTTTTATTCCAAAATCTTAATAACCTAAATCTAGTCTACAGTTATTAATTTTTTCTTTCATATTTGTAATCTATTCCCAATAGAAGTAATGTTCCCCAACACATAATTGTGAAAAATACCTGACAATTATATAGAAACTAAACTAATTGGATTATATTGGGCCATATTATGCTATCAGTTTAACAACAAAACCGCGGTCTGACATGTTTCTGCTTAAAAACTAATGGCACAGTATGGACTGTAGAAATTAAACAGGAGTCTCCTTAAAATGACTTTTAAAAGCTATAAAATCTGAGTATGCACTCGTCTATTTTTAAACCATCCTACAGAATTCCATAGTAGGGAACTCATTCACCATTGAAATATCAGATTTATATAAATGATAATACATTTTTAAAATGTTCTGCAGCTGTTCTCTTATGAGTAAGCTGAGCCTATGGAGAAAATGTGGAAATGGGAAAACTGAGTAATATTTACCATTATGATATATCCAACTCAGGAAATTACTACAACTGTGTGTATCAAAATAAACAAAGATTGATATTTCATCTCTCCTCCTAACAAAATTACTAAAAAAAATTGAGTTGGTATTTATTTGGCATTTGTGTTTAACTATCTGGTATTCCCACTTTTTGGCCCTGCTAAAAACTCCAGCACTTGGGTCGATCTCACAGGAGTTGAAGAGGCATATATGCATGTCATCCAGCCTAAAACTGTGTTAGCTACAGGGCATGGCAAAGCATGAAATAACTGCTCCAAAGTACTTCCTCATGTGGGTGTGTTAGATAACTGTCTGCTCCAACACTAAAATAAATCATACTGTGACCCACTCACCACTGTGGGATTCTACTGTTAGACTGAAAAGTTAGGTAGAATTAGAATAGGTAGACCCCCACCCGCTGACAATCAGTGAGGATGTGTAATGTCAGGTCTTGCCACTCTGCTAAAAACCCCTGACCCAAAAGACTTTTTGGCATTTGGAGTTCCAACTACAGCATCATACGCTGGCTTTAAGTTTACTTAGGCACTCTCCCTTTTGCTGTTGTATACACACTACAAATAGACTTTGCCATATTCAGAGCTCAGCCTTTCGCTAGAAAATACTTTGGTTTGATAAACAAATTAATTTTTAATGGCAAAGTAATTTTAAAAGATATTTGAAAACATAATTTTCTTCTTAATTGAGGATTAAAAATGTTTCTCACTCCTTCTTCTCCCACTAGTCAATTCTTGCCTGGAGTTCCAATAAAATGATTTGATAATTTGTAAATTTTTAATTTAGAAGAGATTGTATAGGGTCATGACTTCTGTGAAACATATTTAAACAGTATTAATAGCATCACAAAAACTCACAGATAAAAATCAGTGCTGTAAGAGATCACACACCTGTATTGATTCAAAAGAAAGTGATGAGTGTCTACAAATGCACAAACAAGAAGTCCTGTGGCACCTTATAGACTAACAGATATTTTACAGCATAAGATGCCTTTTTGATGTTTTTGCAGATACAGACCAACACGGCCATTCCTCTGATACTAGAAATGCACACATACTTCAATGAATGGGAAATGGAGGTGAGAATTGCTAAGGCTTTAGCTCCATCCATCCAGACTAACTCCCAACAAAATGGCATCAAATATTCTCCCATTTGAGACCTACTTTTTTTTTTTTTTTAAATAATTCAGCTCCTATGCTCACATCAAAGTTTCAAGGCTTGAGATAGGGACAGAATACCTTACTACAGTGGTATATAATTTGTAGTAATAAAAACATTTTAAATTTGACAACCAAATGTTAATTAGGAGCCTGAGTTGAAGAGAGACAGGAAGGGGAGAAGAAAATGATGTGTTTCATTCCTGAGTTAACAGATGGACCATGGATTTTGACAAAACACTATAAAGAGCCACTTAAAAGTTCCACTTAGGCCCTTGGGGTGCGGGGGAGGCTAAATCAGACCAAGCAAATGGATCCTGTATCTACAGAGCCAGTGGACTGTTTGCTGTTTTGGGTTTAAACTAACTTGGTTTGTCCAGTGAGGAATCAGGTTTGTTGAGAGGAAAGTTATAAAGAGACAGGACATAAAAATACAAAACAAAAGCCAGCTGGTACCAAAAGCTGCCCACTGTCCTAAAACAAAGGATTTTAATAAACGTTTCACAAGATCTGAACCCTAATAGCATGTTGAAGGGTCTCCTTTGCAGTCCCAGGTGGACTAGGAATATTACTATATGGACATGTATTATCGGAAAGGCCTAATGGATTTTTTTAAATAGCCCGCCTCTTACTATTAAATAAATTTGCTATTTAAAAAGGCAATTGTTATTCTCAAGAGATCTACACTGATCAGCATCCATTTTCTGTAATTACTCAGATTCTTCAGAATGTTTTATTTAACTCACTTCCACTCACTAGTTGTCTTTTAAAAAAAAGAAAAAAATAGAGTAGCAGTTTTACCCTCCAACAGCACTGACAGAGCTCTGATAAAAAGCCCATTTCAAATGGGTCTGTTTAGCCAGTCTTTAGAACCTATGATAAGCCTGCACTTGAAAAACTCAGCATTGTTAAGTAGTCTGTGAAATGCAACAGAAGCCCATAAATACAATAACAAATCCACAGACATACTATGTTTGAAATAACAAATACAAAGGTTATTTGTGGAATGAAAACATGGTAAATATTAAATGTTGCTGGACAAAAATGGCTCAAAATATTTCATAATTTGCTTCCTCTGTAAAAGGATATGTATCTCCCCCTCTCCAAATACACATACTGAAACACAAGCAAAACTGCATATAAGGGGAGAGGGCACTCAAAGATCCAAACTCCCTCTTAGAAAGTTTGAATTCAGATTAACCCAATCATGCCACTATGATGTTACATTGTATCAGCCACGTAAAAGTTAGAATCCCTCTCCTGTTCTCTCCTAAGTAAAATAGTTAATTTTAAAGTGTTTTAAGAAATCTACTACTGAAAAGTACATGAATAATAGTTAAAAATCACCTCTCCTCTAGTCCCCTCCCAAAATTTTTAAAATAATCATGGCAGAAAAAGTGGAACCCGCCTTCTCTTTTTATTTAATGTACAATAAACATGGACTTTAAACATATAGTAAATACAAAACAAAGAACAAGAAGCACAGTTAAACCTGGTCCCTGACAATACAGCTAAAGCTCATTGACAAATATTAACAAAAACCCATTTTGCAGTAAATAAGGAGAATATGTTATATGGATGGACAGATGGAACTACATAAACAGAAAAGAAAAAGCAGAGACCCACAGACATACGGAGAGGGCTGTTTTAAAAGAGTGCAAGATATTGATTTACTTGGAACTAGTGTTGGAAAACAAACATATTTGTTTCCTTCATTCATGATTTTTTTCCCCAAAAAAGTAATTAAAGTGAATCATAAGGGGGCACACCCTGAAATAAGTAGAAGGGGGAAAACATTTGAAGAGGCTAAGGCCTTATATAGATGTTCCAAATTTTAAGCTAGTAAATAGGTTTCACAAACTTACATCTCTATGTTAAAAATAGAGAGGGTGGGAGCTGAAAGGATAAACAAGTGTCATGCGGCTGGTGGGGGAGCAGAATTTTTTTTTTTAAATAAAAAGTTGACTGGCCTACCTTGTTCCCCAGTCCTCAGTTTGTCTCCTCATAGTCGCTGTCTCCCTGGAAGTACAGTGTGAGTGGTAATGACTGCCTGTCTCCCTAATGAGTCCATTTTCCTGCTCTTGATGTTGTGTATATACACACACTGCAACCTACCTTACAAACCACAGAGACGGGAAAGGGAGTGAGAGTGAGAGAGAAAGAGAGAGAGAGCACGCAAGCCAGAGTGTGAGAGGGAGAGAGAGAGAGAGAAAGGCACACACAGACAAAGCCCTCCTACCAGACAGCAGACAACCCTCCTTCCCCTATCTAGCAAAATACAACTCGGCTAATGCAGCAACAGGTTCAATACTGCCAGACTGAGACAGCGTAAAAAAAGGTATATAGTGCAGATCAAAATTACTGGCAAATAAACTGTTTACAGCCAGCTGGTTCCACCTTTCTTATTTATGTTACAGAATGTTGGAATGCATTGTTTCAGACAGCCCATGTAATTATCATAAATACATTTTGTGCATATTAGCATGAAGCAAAGAAACATATCAGCCATTCTGCTCTGTAACCTTATAGCTTTAACACATGCAGGGAAGGTGTAAACATATCTCTTTTGATAGGCAGGCTACACAAAGCCCACTGATGATTTTAAAGTCATGAGATCTTTCACAAACAGCTCCTGAAGACAGGTTTATCCAGACAATAGGGGAGCAGGGAAAACTGATCTGGAGGAGAAGAAAGTCTCTATCAGAGGCTGCTCAGTAAGCAAGAGGGCCATTCTCCCCAAAACTCTGTGTGCGTGCGTGCGCGCGCACACACACACACACACACACACACACTCGCTATAATAATAAACTGTGCTTATGTCTGAACAGGTGCAATGCATATAGTACATAGTGTTACAAGGACAGAAATACTTCAAGTAAAGAAATCCCTTTCCAATGGCAAATAGGACAAGGCTATTTAAAATAAAGGTCTGGGCTAAAGAATGCTCCCCTCCCCACATTTTTCCCATGGGGTGCGGGGGGGGGGGGCAGGAAGGGTGAGAGAAGCAAATTTCTGTGTTCCCACACAGCTTATTTCTACAGAAAATTCATATCACAAAAAAATCTTCCACATCTATAGAAAATATATGCTGTACATCAATGCTACATGCTGCCCCAAAACTGTTGCCACATCCTTCTTTCTCACCACACAAACTTTGTCATCCTGAAGACAAAATTTCTGTTGACTTAAATGAGCATTAAGGCTGCAGGAGCAGGAAAATAATGACACTTTGTACCTGTACACATAAGTTACCTTGAAGCCAAGGATCTGAAAGCTTTTTTTCCCCAAAAGGTGGATATATGATGGGGATAGGACCCTAAAGTTGAGACAAAGCGAAACAACGTATAATGAGGAATTTTCCCCCCATAAGAAATATAAATAGAGGGGAATAGAGACTGTAAGAGCATAGATTTTGCCTACGCAACCGTTAAACCCTAATGTACCAGTCACATATTGTACCATGCATTTAAAAGATTTTAAGTAACATTTTAAAGAAATGATCCTAACCTAAAGTACATTTTACACCATTGTCATCCCATGTGCAATATTTTTACTTGCCATTATACATACATTTAAAGCATTTTAAGTACCATTTAAAGAAATGAGCCCAACCCAAAACACATTTTAAAACCATTTTTATCTTATGCACAGCATGACACAGGAGAGTCAGAGGATACTGGGAGGGTTCATTAATTTCCTGTTTTCTGAATGATGTAATGACTGAAGTGCAAGAAATTTTTACTTTGTTTTAATTAAAGTTTCAGTGACATGTGGGGGAAAAAAACTTATATCTAAGCAACTTATAGAGAGGACTGACTACTGTTTTATTGCCCCCATTTTTAGATGAGGGAAGCGAAGGCACAGAGCAGTAAAGTTAATTGCCCCAGGCTACACTGTGAATAAGTGACACAGCTAAGATTAAAATCTAGCTCTTCTTGAAGCTAATCTAAAGCCCTTATTATTAGGGAATTCTGCATCCCATGATGTTTATCCTCCCACCACTAGATCTAAATCATGTTGCTCCCAAGTGGATGACTTAGTAGGTAAGAGGTCTGAAACATCCAGACTTTCTAGATAGTCAAATGTGGATCCCAGCAGCTGACTAGGTCTTCATGATTTACATATCACCTACATAATTTTAACTAGTCTGTAGCTGGTGCTTTTTACCTCCTTATGGTGACTAGTATGTGCTTTACTGCTTAAATAGCTAAAAGTTCCTTCTACAAAGTAGGAATGTTAACGGTTAACCAGGTAGGGGTTGGAGCTGCCACCACACCTGGTTCAACCCCACAGAGACCGCTGTGGATGCAGCCTGAGTACCCTCATCCACAGCTGCCTCTGGAGCATCATCACCTAGCCATGCTGGTGCCACATCCCCACCACAGCCATCCCTCCCCCCCATTTAATTGGTTAACCAGTTAAACTTAATGTTTAACCAGTTACCTAATTAAATAGGATTTTATATCCTTCGTACATAGTGATGTGCTGTAAATACATAGAGATTAAGCATGTTTTTTCAGAAAGTTATTTTCAGAAACAACCTGCCCGCCCCCACCCCAAGTCAACAAATCCTGTTCATCTTTTAGTGGTTGAGGCAGGGGAATTTTATAGAATCAGATCTAAAAGAAGGAAAAGTCACCAGGCTAACTTCTTAATACTGAAACAAATTCACCAATGTTTTAAGTGGTAGACACACTACTCAAGTCAATGAAATTACTCCAAATTTATACAGGTTTCTCAGTCATCAGAATTTGGTCCCAGTATTTACCACTGGAGAGGAAATATGGTCTTGTGATCAGGACAGGGGACTAAGCATGAAGGGGACTCTGCTACCAATTTACTATGACCACAGAGATGTCACTTCACTGTTGCCTCAGTTTCCCCATTAGTAAAAATGTATTGAAATGCTAATAACTTTCCTCACAAGGGAGCTATGAGGCTTTATTAGCCTTTGTAAATTGCTTTGGTCTTCAGAGGAAGCTAGAATGATAAAAAGGATAATTATCACTAAGTTTAGATAATTTACTGATTAGCATGAGTTGACCTGTGTGAAATTCATCACTTTTCATTCACAGGGCTTTGTACACACTTATGCATCTCATATCACAAGGCGAGTCCCTGAGATTTGAGTAAAAATATAAAGAAAGAGTTCAGGACATCACACTTAAACAGTCTTTTGAGGGGGGTTGGGGGCGGCTGCAGTTTAACTCAGATCTGAAATTCTTCACTCACTCTCATCTACATACAGCAAATTCCAGTCAGAGGAGAGATCTTAATCCCAATCATGCATTGATGAAATTCAGATTTGGCTCTGAATCAGATAGGTATCCCTGAAGCTTAAGGAAGTTTAGATCCAAATTAAGGCCTACAATTGAATCTGAATCTCTTAAACTGTGTCTACAGAGTTCTGTCAATAGAAGTCACTGTCAGATTTCCTGACAGAACCTCTGTCTACAGAACACATCCACACTTAATAGGGGCTCCCCATCAATGCGCTCTCTCAGAGAGAGTGGCCCGACTGCCCTGCCTTCTGTCAGCAGAACAGCCAACCAGAAGCTCTGCAAACAGGGCTGCTCAGTGAATCGGAAGCCTTCTGTCGACAGAGGGCCCCCAGGGAGCATCTACATTATTTTTTGGCAACAGAATCTGTCTGAAGAGGCGCTATGCCTCATATGGTCAAGACAGAACTCTGCCAGGAAAACTGCTGTGTTCTGTTGACAGATGCTCAACAGAAGGCATTTGTGGTGGGGACACTACAGAATTCTGTGACAGAAGAGGCCTTCTGTCAACAAAACAAGGGAGTGCAGACCCAGCTTTAGGCTTTAAATTCAGATGAGACTCTGAACTACATCCAAAAACTCTGGGGAAGTCAGCTTTGGCTCTAAACCAGGAGAAATTAATCTAAACCTTCTCAGATTGGATTAAGATCTGAACTTCCTTCAAACTAAATCAGAATTTACTTTGTCTTTTTAAAATTTTAGATCTGTATCCAAATTAGAAAAACAAATCCAACTTCCTTCAAGCCATGAATAAAAACTGAGGAGCTGGATTTGATTCCCATCTAGATGTGGGGCTTTTCAGATCCCCGTGATAACGGTAGCCCCAGAAATTAAACATGAAAATTTGGATGAACTTTGGATCTGCACTCAATCTGAACTCCCTCAAGCTTTGAGGGAGTTCAGAGTTGCATATAAACTGGGAAGCTAGGTCCAAACTTTCTGAAGATATGAAAAAGATTGGATCTTGATATGAACTGGAACTGATCTTCCTGAATCTTTGCAAAATTCAGCTCTGTAATAGAGTCCCTCAAACTGTAGGGAGCCGGAGATCTGTATGTGAAATAACTAGCCTGGAATCCTCCATAAGATGGAGCCAAACTTCCCAACCTTTCCAATCTGATGCCTGTTGGGAATCTGGAAGAGTTCAGCTCCTGAGCCAAACTTTGCAGCACCACTCCCTTGCCACCAAATCCTAAATTAAAAAAAATCAGCTAAAACTGCCCAAGAAACCAGAGGATAAATAAAGAATCTGTTATTTTCCTCTTGTAGAGGCAGAGGCCATCAAGGGTATGCGAGAAATGGTCTCCCTGGATGCAGAGGCAGTTTTCTGCCTGGTAGTAAGGATGGAACACTGTAGGCAGACAGTTAGCAGGCAGATTTAGTCTATACTGTATCCTCTCCCCTTGAGATATGGGGGCCCCTGTGAACAGTGGCAACTGAGATGACAAAAGGTATGGACTTTGCAGATCCCAGGGGCCAAAATCTGCTGTTACCACAACACCACACAGACTTGTAAATCCTGTCCCCTCCTGCATGGAAAAGGAGCAAGCTATTTGGATAAACTGGTGTTAATACCACACTAATGATTCACATGCGTCTGAGAAGAGGCAAGGTCACCCTGCCTCACCACTGAGATCTCAACTTAACTACGGTAACATAGAAACTACAGGTCTGAATTTCCATTATCTTGTAACTTATGCAACTGGCTATGGAAGCCTGTCCAATAAAGTTATAAATCACTCTCAGATGTATGTGAATGGAGAATTTTGACTGCTCATGTTTTGCAAATGTATAAATTAAGGCTCTTGATTAATTGCCATTAACTCACATGATTTACTCAAAAGAGTGATGAAAATTAATTGCTATTAACCATATTGTTAAAACAAAAAGTCATGTAGCACTTTAAAGACTAACAAAATAATGTATTACTTGATGAGTTTTCATGGGGCAGACCTACTTCTTCACAAAAGCTCATCAAGTAATACATTATTTTGTTTTAAAGTCTTTAAAGTGCTACCTGACTACTTTTTTGTTTTGTGAAGACACAGACTAACTCGGCTACTCCACTGTAAATATTGTTACAGTAGGAAACCAACTGAAATGTATTAAATATTTTGGACCTTCTACATTTTCAAATCTATTGATTTCCATTACAACACAGAATATCAAGTGTACAAGTGTTCACAATATATTTTTATTACTAATATTTGCACTATAAATCTAAACAGTATTTTTAATTCACCTCTTACAAGTACAGTGCACTCTTTATTGAGATAGTGCAACTTAAAAAACTCTGCATTTGTAATTATATAACTGAACTTCAAAAGAAAACAATGTAAACTTTTACAGCCTACAAATCCACTTAGTCCAACTTTTTGTTCAGCCAATCACTAACACAAAAGTTTGTAACAACTTTGCTTACAATTTGCAGGAGACAATACTGATCCTTCTTGTTTACAATGTCACCTGAAAGTAAAAACAGGAATTCGCATACTACTTTTGTAGCTAGTTTTGGGATTTATGTGCCAGACGTGCTAAACCCATGGTACCCAACAGAAATTTAAAGATCCCCACAGCCCTGTCCCCACTCAAAATAAACGCACTCCCCCAGAGCCAGGCACCCATCCTCCCCCTGCAAATGAGCAGCAACTCACCAGAACTACTGCCGCTGGAGCTGCTGGGCTATGCAAGCCAAGCCACACCACTTCTGGAGCTTCATGAGCCACGCCCAGTGGGGCAATACTGCTACCGCTGGAGCCACTAAACTGTGGCAGGAGCTGCGCATACCACATCCAGAACCACACAAGCCACTGCAGACGGCAGCTGCTGGAGCCGCATGAGCTGCAGAAGGAACTGCCACCACACGCTTGTCCCACCAAGGAGTGGGGCGCATGCATGGAGCGGGCAGAAGGCACTCCATGTGTCTGGCTCTGAGGAGCCACATTTCACCACACCATGGTGTCCAATTTGCCACATGCAGCAAACGAAGCATATTGGACACCATGGTGCTAAACATTCATGTGCCCCTGCGTGCTTTCACCACCATTCCAGAGGAAACGCTTCTATGTTAATAATGGCCTTTTTTTCTTTAAAAAAAAATTGTTAATTAAATATGTGATTGAAATCCTTGGGGGAGAACTGCATGTCTTCTGTTCAGTTTTACCTACATCTAGCCATCTATTTCACATTTTAGCAGTCTTGGATGATGATCCAGCACATTATTTAAGAACACTTATGCTGCAGATGTGACAAAATGCAAAGAAGGTACCAATTTGAGACATACAGCACTCAACCCAAGGTTTAAGAATCTGAAGAGCCATCCAAAATTTGAGAAGGATGAGGTGTGGAGCATGCTTTAAGAGTAACAGTCCAATGCAGAAACCATAGAACCCAAACCACCAAAAAAAAGAAAATTCAGTCTTCTGCTGGGGGCATCTGACTCAGATGTCAAAAATGAACATGCACCAGTCCACTTTGCTTTGGATCATTATCAAACAGAAATCATCATCACAATGTTGAACAGTGACAGAGATAGCTGTGTTAGTCTGTATTCTATCAAAACAAACAAGCAGCCATGTAGCACTTTAAAGACTAAAAATAATTTATTAGGTGATGAGCTTTCATGAGACAAACCCATGCCCACGCACCATGTATACAGGACAGACTGCAAACACTCTTCAACAAAGAATGAATGGACACAGAACAGACATCTAGAAACTCCTAACACACAAACCTGTCAGCCAGCACCTTAAAGGAGTGGACCATTCTGTTAATGACCTCAAAGTCTGTGTTTTACTGAAAAGGAACTTTAACAATTGTTTCCAGAAGGAATGCTCATAACTGTCATTTATATTCAAATTTGACACATTAACATGGGGTTTGAAGCGGGACAGCAATTATCTGACCCATTCTAAGGGTTCTTTTACACAGTTTGTTTTATCTAACTCTCAACTTCCCTGCCCCCACACTCCTCTCCTGCCCCCCGCCCCCCCCGCTCTTCTGATTTACCAACCTTGGTGATAATTTTTCTGATTTGTCAACCTTGATAATTTTGGATCTCTGTGCTTTATATATTGTGTCTGTTCTGAGCTGTGTCTACACGTGCACGCTACTTCGAAGTAGCGGCACTAACTTCGAAATAGCGCCCGTCGCGGCTACACGCGTCGGGCGCTATTTCGAAGTTAACTTCAACGTTAGGCGGCGAGACGTTGAAGTCGCTAACCTCATGAGGGGATCGGAATAGCGCCCTACTTCGACGTTGAACGTCAAAGTAGGGACCGTGTAAACGATCCGCGTCCCGCAACGTCAAAATTGCCGGATCCTCCATGGCGGCCATCAGCTGGGGGGTTGAGAGATGCTCTCTCTCCAGCCCCTGCGGGGCTCTATGGTCACCGTGGGCAGCAGCCCTTAGCCCAGGGCTTCTGGCTGCTGCTGCTGCAGCTGGGGATCCATGCTGCAGGCACAGGGTCTGCAACCAGTTTTCGGCTCTGTGTATCTTGTGTTGTTTAGTGCAACTGTGTCTGGGAGGGGCCCTTTAAGGGAGCGGCTTGCTGTTGAGTCCGCCCTGTGACCCTGTCTGCAGCTGTGCCTGGCACCCTTATTTCGATGTGTGCTACTTTGGCGTGTAGACGTACCCTCGCAGCGCCTATTTCGATGTGGTGCCGCGCAGCGTCAAAGTTGAACATCGACATTGCCAGCCCTGGAGGACGTGTAGACGTTATTCATTGAAATAGCCTATTTCGATGTTGGCTTCACGTGTAGACGTAGCCCTGGTATGGCTAGGATCTGAAGAATTGGGTCTCATGAAAGCGCATCCCTTAATAAATTATTTTATTAGTCTTTAAAGTGCTACATGACTGCTTTTTTGTTGTGATCATCAGCATGGATACATCCTGTGATATGGTCATTGAAGCAAGAAAGGGCATATGAATATTTACCACTTTTGGCACGTAAATATCTTGTGATGTTGGCTACTATAGTGACATACAAATGCCTGTTCTCATTTTCACATGACATTGTAAACAAGCAAGCAGCATTGCCTCCTGTAAATTGTGACTAAACTTGTTTGACTGATTGGCTGAGCAAGAAACAGGACTTAGTGGACCTGTAGGTTCTGAAGTTTTATATTTTTAAAGTACTTATTTGTTTACAGTTATAACGTTTGAGAGTTCAACTTTTATGATGGAGAATACACTACAGTACTTGTGTGAAGTGGAAAATACAAATTTTGGGGTTTTTTTGATTTTTTTTTTACAGTACAAATATTTGTAACCAAAATATAAAGTGAGCAGTGTATGTTTTGTATTCTGTGTCGCAGCTGAAATCAATATATTTGAAAATGTAAAAACACCCAAAATATTTCAATAAATGATAGTCTATTATTTAACAGCATGATTAATCACATGATTAATATTTTAATCACACATTTAATCATGATTAATTTCTTTAATTGCTTGACAGCCCTACTATAAATGATAGCACAAAATCTAAGGCTCTAGAGAATCAGGCCTCATGAGTCTGGTATTATGACAGGAGTGATAACTAGAAGACAATAACAATCCTTAATACTTGTGTGGTGGCTTCCATTAGAGGATCTGAAGATACTTTACAAACATGGCTTGATTTAGCCTTACAAGCCTCTTGGGATAGAGCGAAGCACAATTATTCCCATTTTGGAAAAGACATGGAGTCAGATTCATCCCTAGAGTAAATCCATAAGGTTAATGGAAGTTGAGACAAAATATATTATTCCATTTATACACTTATAATATTAAGCATCTAAATCCATATTTTCATACCTAAATAAAAAGTAGGCTGATTTTCAGGGGTGATAAGAACCAACAGCTTCAAATGAAAATGGGTGTCGCAGGTACTGAGTGCCTCTGAAAAAAATCAGGCCACTTATTTTAGCGGTCCAACTTTAAGCCTGCAAGTTTGAAAATGCTGAACAAATCAGCTAAAAAGTCAGTGGCAAAGCTGTGAAAAGAATCTGGAAGTCCTGACTTCCAAGCTGGTGCTCCAGCCTAGTACATGCTCTAGCCACCCCGCCCCATCAATCTCTGATGTCTTTCCCATACAGAGATGGTTTTTTTTTTGTTTTTTTGTTTGTTTTTTTTTTGGGGGGGGCAGGGGGATTGCAAACTAAGCAGCTACAGAAGGGTGGTATCTCCATTAAAGCCTTAAAATTAATAATGACAGGCTCCTAAAGGTAGTTAAGGAATTACAGTGATGCACACAGCAGGGGCCCCATCTACAGTCCTTGCAAGGAGCTGCAGACACATTCTGATCCTTGTTAGTAAGGAGAGGTTGCGCAAACCTACCAGGACCCATACTGCAGTGTGTGTTTGCTCACAAGGGAAAACATTTTGCATGCCAGGCAATCGGTGATTGAAAAAGTGTACTTCAGTACCCAAGAATATGTTCTATGGTATGTTTCTCGGTTCTCTCCTCTTAAATCCCTTTTCTATTTAATAATCCCATGCTCACTGTTGGGGACACCTCTTCCAAGGAGAAATAGTTGAACAGGAGGCACAGCATACTAGAACTACATCTCAGGGTATAGTCCTGTTCTCATGTAAATTAATAGGAGTTTTAACAGTTATTTTAACTGAAGCAGGATTGAACTCTAAAGCTACATCCACATGGCAGCCTAAACTCAAAATAAACTACATAATTTGCACCATACAAATTGAGTAGCTTATTTCGAGTGTAGTTTAAAATAGGCTATTTCGGCATTTGACCCTGTATAAACTGTGCCAAATGTCGAAATACTGCACTATTTAGCGGCACTCCTTACTCAAGGGGGTGGTGAAACATCATGCCCGTTATTCTGAAAACAGTTTCGAAATGTCAGACGCAGGTCAAAGACACACAGAGTAGCTATTTCGGGATAGCACAGCCTAAGTGAGGTCCCTGAAGCAAAGATATCAACCTCCATGAACTGTTTGGTTGTCTTGCTCATCCTCATGGTAAGTCAGAGTACCTTTTAATGTATCTATACTGAAAACCGCAAAACTGCACCAGTGCATTCTGGGGCTTTCCTGACGAGCTTTTTACTAGTATGCCCAGCATGGCTGCTGGGAATAGGAGCTTTTGGGCAACTTCCAAATGCAATGGACCCAAAGCAGCCACAACACTCAGGTTTTCATTTTGGCTGCTGTAAGCTACAGTCATTCATCTATTCTTAAGTGAAAGCCCTCATCCAAGGCATTGTAACTAACTAGTACGCTGCTTCTGTGAGTTGACACAAGGTGTTACAACTCTCTTCCATTTACAGTAGGCAGAGCCTAGAAGTACTCAGAACAATATATCTGAGCCCTATTACTTCTAATTAGCCACTGCGACAACATACTCAGGTGTCCTGGACTCCCAGGGTGCACCACACCATCCTGCTACCATATACAGGCAGGATTGGTGATTCAGTTGTCTCTATCAACATCCTGCAGCGTTTGTGCAACTTTGTTCAAACGTAATGAGGAAGATGCCAATTAAAAAGAAAAGCACAAGAGCCCTGCAGTGCAGTAGTCTGA
The DNA here is from genome assembly GCF_033958435.1 of Carettochelys insculpta. Taxonomy (NCBI): domain Eukaryota; kingdom Metazoa; phylum Chordata; order Testudines; family Carettochelyidae; genus Carettochelys; species Carettochelys insculpta. Next base: position 222,800,634 of record NC_134137.1, read on the forward strand.
TTCAAATTAGACACCTACATGAAGTCATTAAAAGGAGGTTTTCTAAACTTGAGGATAACAAGAGGACAGTGGGGGTCAACAAAAGTATAAGAGAACTATGCTAATACTTATTCCTGCAGAACTGCTGCTGAAGATACACGAAAGACAGAAGGAGAGAATTACAATGTGCTTTTGGCATACTGCACAAAGCACATCATCTCAATATTTCTCCTACCTCAGAAGTTACTACTGAAAGCCAGGTCCAATTCAACAAAATAATACTTCCCATTTATACAGTGCTTTCATCCATAAATGTCACAATGCATTACAGACACTATTGACTCTAACCTTACCACTTCCTCAGTTAGGAAGACTATTATTCTTCCCATTTTACAGGCAACAAAATGGGAGCAAAAGGAGGAAATTGCCGAGTTCATAACACTAAGAACACAGCTCAGACTTTGGACTTCCAGTACCATATTCAAACCATTAGAGTACACACCCTCTTTATAGCAGGATCAGGATCTCATTTACCCCGTCTATTAACAAAAGTGGAGTCTTGACCTCTAAACTGCAGATGGTTTGCCCTAGTATTATTTAATCAAGTGTACAGTCAAATATTATGGGCCAGATCCTAAACTGGGGAAAATTGACACAGCTTTGTTAACTTCAGTAGGGCTATGCTAATTTACACAAATGGAGGATCTGGATCAATGTCATGACACTGTATGACTGCATGATAACCAACATCCTATATAATGATCCTTTGCCAGCATGTGACCTCACTGAATGAGGATGGATGCCATGTGCGTTTGCATCATAGCTAGGAGGAGACAGTGCTCTTCTAAAAGATGATACTGTGTTGTGATGCGCTAGTACTGGTACGACAGCAGGTTGTGACACAGAATCCTTGAAAGCAGGCCTACATTAGAGATTTTTGAACCTGTGGAGCTCTACCAGTGCAAATCCTGACTATGTTTTCACAAGTGTTGTGCATCTACATTGGGGGTCTGTACCAGTAAACCTTACATCAGTGCAGAAAACCCTAATGTGGGCAAAACGAAATGACAACAGGTGGAGATGCAAATTCACAACATAAAGGTGCTTTACTACACTACCAGACCTGAGAACAGTAAGATGAGTAAGCTCTGTTCCAGGCCCCTCAGCACTATACATATACATTTGGGGCCTCCATGGTTTTAAAATAAATAGTGGGTCTCTACTACTTTAGAATAAATAAGTCTCACTGTTCCCTTTATTGTGCTATAACTGACAACTAGCAGTGCCCGTATCATCCACTATCAAACTATGCATCTGTTTTTAATGCCCATGCACTAAGTCCATGAGGTGCTGGATATTAACTTACTTTAAATTAGGGGACAATTGCAGACTTATTCAGCTGTTCAGTTACTGTATAAGACCCACTCTCACACAATGCACTTGAAATGGAATGGGATCTTGCTACATAGCCTAGTCCATTGTGCAAGGCACCCTCAGTTATAATTATATGGTTCCCAAAAGCTACCTATAATTGAATTAGAGGGTGCCTCGTGGCATTTCACACAACCTTTGAAGGACTATGAAATCTGAGCAGTCCCCTTGCCATCTGGAACAAGAATGAGACACCCCATGATTCAATTATAAATAACCTCTGGGAAACACACAATTATACTATGAAGTGGTTTTACAAACTAAAAATATTCTATTTTTTAAAAAAGGAAGACAGTATAATGAACTGGTTAGTACATGCACTGACTGCTGTCTTTTATTGGATACAATTTGAATTGAATACCTTTGTGTCACAGATCCTATACTACTATGAGAGAGTCTCCTTTGGCACAAGTAGTCAAACATGTGTATCCACTCCTTACTGTCACTAAGAGGTTTCAGCTGCCACCTGAAAAAACATCGACTCCTAACTAGGTGAAGAGTTACCATATTTGTATTGTATTCACATCAAACTATAGTGAACACTTCTCTCTGCTACAACTGCATAATAAAAATGGGCCAAATCCTTCAGAGGAGTTGCACTAATTTGTAGCCCCCTAAAAAGTGCAAAAGAGATACACCACTAACAGATTTCAGATACTAGGATTTTGATCTTGCTGGTGTAAGTGAGCAAGTCCCCCCCCCACGCTATTCTGTGATCCTACACTTAAGTCACAAAAATACAGTTGGACCAATATTTTTGAAGGTGCTCATAAATTCTGGTTACCAAATGCAAGACAACCAGTATCTGAATTTAAAAATGCTGAGAATCCAAAAATTCCAGCTGAAATCAATGAGCACTATTGTTACTTGATTTCTGGATTTTGAGCCTTTAAGATGCACTTTGGTCAAGTTTTAACTTGTTTACATAGCTAGGAGGACGAGAAACTTACCTTTTACTGATATGAGTGTTCACGTATTCACTTGACTCCAGAAGCTAGGGCTTTAAGAAAAATCAAATAAGACTTGAGATAAAATTGGGAGAGTTGAGGACAATAGTGAAAAGGAGCAATATTGGACCCTACTACAATGCTGACAGCTACCCCATATAAATCTCAGATGTCCAGGGAAGAACAATATACAGCTATAAAAGATAGCCTGGAATCAGAAAGGCGCAAATATGGCATAGTCATCTTCTCCTCACCTCTACAAAGAATAGCACAAAAATCACATCCAAGATGTACAAAAATATCTCATGCACTGCTTCAGTGGTCCCTCAGCAGATTAAATGCTGCAAAGGTTGCCACAGAGCACAGAAAGTTAACCAATTAAAATATCAAAAAACGCTTTCTATTATTCTGAGGAATCCACTCCAGCAATTGAATTAGTACTCTGCCTCCAAAAGCACTGAACCAATTTAAAGAATTTACTGTTTCACTAGTAATGCAACAAATTAAAGGCCAATCTTGATAATCTGTTTTACACTTCAGTGGGACTTTGTGCGTGTGAGTGAGCAGCGTTTACACCTGATGATCTTTAAAATGTCTAATCGCAAGACGACATTGGTGAAGAAGCCACAGCTAGATGCAGTAAAGAGTTGTACTTATTTGAATATTACCTGAATTTATATAAAAGTTAAGGTCTCATGCTTGATATCAACAAAAACCACAGCAAGACTGGTTCCAATTAGAACTTAGCTTGAAGGTGAATATTTTGGATATTTTGAACACAGTTTGTTCAGCTGCTTTATAGGATGCATTTGGAGGTGCATTTAAAAAAGCATTAATTTAAATTCTTTTTGGTGGAGAGAGGAGTGTGGTTTTTATTACAAAAAGCCATGCAAATTAAAAGCAAAAAGCAATAATTGAAAGTTTAGGTTCAGATTTCAGCTAGCAAGAGTCACAGTTAGGAGGCCTGGTTCTGTTTTCAGTTATACAGCAAAAATCAGAAGATGCTCCACCAATGTTGAGGCAGCAAACCTGGCCCAAGCATGTTGTCAGTATCATTCTTAGCCTGGCCCAAGTGAGATTACAATCCATCTCAAGGTTCCTAGAGAAACCTACACCACCATCCCTTTTCACACATTTTATTCATTACTTCAAGGTCTTTCACTATATGAGTATTCTAGACAGGGTAAGATGCAACAGCGCTTGCAAAATGATATGATGGAAAAGAGCTACATTATATTCTATACTGCTCCTCCAGCCAGGCTTTCCAAATATGGTCAGTTGCATATGTATTAGATTCTATAATCAGCATTTTTATTATTGCATAAGTGATCTGTGATCATATAGTAAAAGACCCTCATTGCTTGTGGAATTAGCACAATTAATGTTGTAATAGCTAGAGGAAGTTTAACTTATTTTATTTACTTTCAGTTATTTAAAATATCATTAACTATAATGTTGCATTAATTTTTTGCTATTAATTTCATTGCCAAATTTCTCCTGCTCAGAGGGCACAGTCTGAAGGCATTTGATCGATTGATTTATTCAATAGAAGACTGATAAAGTATTATGTTAGTTGCTGCACTGCCAGCCTCTTAGTCCACCTGTTGCATTTTACTGCCATTGACACGGAAGTCAATGGAATGTCAGAATATAACTAGTTTATATGACATCATTGTGCATTTAACATGACGTACGGGCTACATTAAGTGGCAGAAGATACGTCAAGGACATACTCAAAGCAATTTTTGTAGATGCCTGAGAATCAATAGACATCACTTCTACCACACCATCCCAACCTCACAGATTTGAGGATAATAAATAGAACAGACCTCAGGAATGCCAGCTTAAAAACAAAGTTATTCCTACTTGTGCTAAAGGAAACTCTCCATAACCTGCACAAGCATTAAGCCTTACACACTCAGCGTTCAGTCAGGAGACTTGGATAAAATCTCATCTATTACTTCAGATCTGATTTTGGGCATGTGCACACAGCAGCCTTAGTTCCAGAGTAGCTTATTTTGAAATAATGCCGCTACACAGAAAAATGCATTTCAAAACAGCACTTAGATATTTTCAACTACAGATACAAAGCCTATTTTTAAATAGAGCCATTGGCTGCACTATGGCTTATTACAAAGTAGGCTCTATTCCCTGTCTACACATCCCCTATTTCAAAATAGCTGTTTTGAAATAGGCACTATTCCTTGAAGAATAAGGTTTACCGATTTCAAAATAAGCCAAATGCTATTTCAAAATTATTTTGAAATAGTGGTTGCATTGTGTAGATGCTAGCACAGTTATCCACGCATATATACCATAAATTATCTCTGCAGATAAATGTCTTGTTGATACATGTCCATGTTATCCATTCACTATTTAAAGCAGGAAAGTTGACTCCAGGGGTCAATGGACAAAATTAAGAGGTGATACTTTCAATCCAAGCTGCAACCAGTCATGATGCCAAAATGGGATCATAATTGTAAAGATCATAACTATGATCATCCCTTTCTTCTTGTATTCTTTGATAAGCAGTGAAATAGTTAGCAATTATGACATTTACATGAGCACCATTAGATGTCAATGGCCCAGTTCACACCTCCCAGACATATAATTTCAGGCTGTCTACAGACAGAACATCATCAGTTCACATCTAGTTTATGCTTGAATGCTTATCTCTGTGACCATAAGGGATAGAGGTTTACTATTTTTCTAAGTCATGGCTTTAATATTAAGCACAAGATGGCAGCCCCCAAGCAAAAGCACCAGCTTGCCATGCTGCAAAGAGTCAACTCCATCCAGCCTCTGCTTAAAGAAAGGAAGATTCAATTTGCGTATCATTAAAAAAAAACATAATATACTTATATAACTTTGTGATGATAGGCCCTGAAAAAAATCTTTCAAGTGTCTTTATGGGCTATTCCTTTAAGACCAAGAAATGTCCATGAGCAAAGCAAAACATATAGAAAAATAGACTTACGAGCTCTCAGTACTATTTGCAAAGCTGACCCACCTTTACCTACAACTGGTATTCTATTCACAGCAGCAAGACTTGATTAAAAACAACTCAGGATCTATTAGTTGATATTTTCAAATCCACCGTCCTCCATTAATTTGAATGGAAGATAGTGGTCTAAATCCCAAAGACAGTTTTGCAAATCTTTGCTATTGTGCCTAAAGAAACATATGCGATGCAGATATTTTTATACCACAGAAGGAGGCAGAAAACTCACATTAAAATTGATGGATTAGATCAAAGAATTAAATAAAAGATGGACAGAATCGGAAATAAAATAAAGAGCGTAAGCATAAGCTGAATTACCCACCAGGAGAAATAAAACAAAAATCAACAGGACCAGACAAATACCCAGAGACCAGCTACTCCAAGGTAGGCCCAAAAAGCCAAGAACAGAACACTACTGGTCATCACCTACAGCCCCCAACTCAAATACTGCAATGCATTAAAGACCTACAACCTATCCTTTATCAGGATGCCACACTACAGAAGGCCCTAGGTGACATGCTTGTTCTCTCCTACAGACAACCTCCCAACCTTTTGAGGATTCCAACCAATAGCCATAGTCTACAGTGCAGGAAAACCAGTCCTGGGACTTTTCCTTGCAACAAAGCCCACTGCCAGCTTTGTCCACATATCTATTCTGGTGATGCCACCACTGGACCTAACCAGGTTATTCACAGAATCCTGGGCACATTCTCATGTTCCTCAACTAACATCATTTATGCCATCATGTGCCAACAATGCCCAGATGCTTTGTATATTAGACAGACTTCAAACTCTCTCAAAGAGTTAATGGGCACAAAACAGACATTAAAACATTCCTGATCCACAAACCAGTTAGTCTACACTTTAATGGAGTGGGCCATTCTGTTAATGACTTAAGAGTTTGTGTCTTACTGAAGACTTTTCAGTCTGCTTTGGAAAGAGAAACTGCTGAATTCTCTTTCATATTCAAATTTGACACATTAACATGTGGTTTGAACTGGGATGCAAGTTTTCTGGGACATTATAGGGGCTCTTTTGCATACTTGGCTTAATCTAATTCTTGACTTCCCCCCACCCCTCTGCTCTGATTTGCTCACCTTGATAATTTTTTTTGTGATTTGTCAACCTTGATTACTGTTTTTCATTCTCTATGCCTTAAATATTGAGTCTGTTCTGGTATGGCTATGGTCTGATGTGGGTCTGTCCCACGAAAGCTCACCTAATAAGTTATTTTGTTAGTCTTTAGAGTGCTACTTGACTGCTTTTTTATCAGAAGCTTGGATTAAAAGCATGACACTACTGAAAGCAAAGAGGCATACCTAAAGTCACGACAAATTGGGTCCATAGAATTTGCAAACAAATATATATTATAGCCTTAACTACCCAATATCATGAGTCTGTGGTTACAGATGACTTCATCATAGCCCTTACATGTGAGCTGTGGGACTTCATGGTTGTAAAGGGTATTGAATTCAGGACCCTTTGACACAAAATGTGTAACCCAATCTACTTGAGCAAAAAGGTGCCACGTGCACACTACCCTGGACCTACTTAGTCAGGGAGTTGCTATCTTAACCAATGAGAGACAGCCAAGAAGAGCAACAGGCAATTGGAAGATTTTTACAAGAACTAATGGAAAGTGAGAATGGAAGGAGTCAAGCGCTGAAGGTGGCAAGATGAGTGCAATTTGGATAACACAAAATATTGCTAAGATGGAACCCTGTGATGCACAGAAGTTATAAGGAGACCATTTTACAAAACCCCTAATAAAGACGTGAGTGTGCAATGGCAGGCAAAAAACTGCAGTACATTTATTATGTTATATTTGCATCTAACCGGCTAGCAAGAGTGCAAACTGATTAGGAGCATTGCAACTCTAAACACTTATTCCAGAATGCTTCTGTACTATTTGATGGTCCAAAAATATATAAGACTGGGACTTTTCAGCTGGAAGCAGAGACTCCCAAAAGGTGGATATAATTGATGTCTATTAAATTGTGACCAGTGTACAGAACGTAAATAAGGAATTATGATTTATTCTTTTTCAGAACAAAGGAACTAGGGGGTCACTAAATGAAATTACAGGTTGAACTTCTCTAATCCAGAACACTCTCATCCAGCAAAATTCATAATCCAGCATGATTTTAGTTAGCCAGATGACCATTTATCCTGGGTGTGACCAAGGTTCCTGTTGTCCCATAAAGTTAGTTTACAGCCACCAGTCCTGGCACTCAGTGTTCCGTGTTATTCAGCTGTAATTTATCACTAATCATCTTCTGAGAGCCCAGAAAGCCATGGAGGTATTGGTAGTGTGCTAGAATATATTGAACTCCTGTCAACTGGCAAATTCTCATCTTGCACCAGTCACATCCCAAGGGTGTCGGATGAGAGAGAGGTTCAACATGTAATAGGCAGCAAGTTTAAAAACAAAAGAAATCATGTCTTCACACAAAATGCAGTCAGTCGGTGGAACACTTTGCAGAGGATGTGGCGACGGACAAGTCTACACGTTGAACATCTTTCATCCAGCACCCTTAGGACCTGACCAGTAGTGAATGAGAGAATTTGGCAGATCATGGAGACATCAATAGTGTCTAGCATATTACCAACAGTTCCACTGCTTATAGGTCTCTTAGAAGACATTTGGGGTAAATTAGAGCTAAATAACAGTACAGAACACTGAGAGGCAGGACTGGTGGCTGCGAGCAAACTTTACAGGACCAAGGGAAACTTGGCCATACCCACAATCAGTGGTTGTCTGTCTAACTAAATTCATACTGGATTACAAATGTTTCTCTGCAACAGCATTCCAGACTAAAGTGGTTCAATCTGTACAACAGGGTTAAAAAATACTGAATACATTTGAGACAGAGCCATCAATAATTAGCTAGGATTGGCAGGAATGGTGTCCTATCACTCGAAGGTTACACTTTGTGTTCACTCCCTGAGGGTGGGGCTACTGGCATTAGCCACTGCTGGATGACAGTATAAGGGGCTAGATGGACTTTTGTTCTGACCTACTATGGCTGTTCTTATGCTCCTAACTTTACAAGTAGCAATAAATTATTGCATTTTTGTTGCTGTTATTTATAGCCAGCTCAACAACGAATGTGCGGTAAGTTTGATGTGAGAAACATTTTCAAATATAGCAATAACCCAAATGGGACTATTTCAAATTTTCTCTTCTTTTAATGCCTGTCACTCTAAAGCATTGAGATGAACATAACACACATTACAAAGCATTTTGATAGTAGAAATATTTGGCTTAAATTTTAATCTGTGAGTGAAAAAAAATAATCATTCTAAAAAGTTATCAGAGGAGTGATGAGAACATCAAGACTTTTATTCCTTTTAGTAAACAGGAATATATCAAATTGCCTACAAGCCTGTAGAATGGTGTCACTGATGACTGGGGAAAGATATAGATATAGGACAGAACCATCTGTCATTGGATACTGTGAATTCACAAATGCGTGTTGATGTGAACAGGGATGACTAATTGGTCTTCAAGGATCTAGAAAGTTCTGATGCATGGCAAGGGCATTCAATAGTGAGGTTCTGCAGAAAGCTGGCTCATCTCACTTTACATTGTTCACAGCATTGACTTCACAAGACGGTTGTTTCTCGTTCTAACTGTAGAAAGATTCTGATCAATGCTACAAACTGTGTTCGAGGTGTAAAGACTAAAAAACATCAGTATATGGAACTGACTCATCTCTAAACTTGAAGGAAGTGACAGAAAACAAGTGTCTGAATGGACTGACAATGAAAAGAATTCTTGTAAATAAACACAAACTTTGACAAGTGTTCATGTGCAAGATCAGGCAGATTTATGCTCATCTCAAAAAAGTACAGAAAATTGGCTTCTTTGGATCATCCAAGCTCAGATGTACCTTCGAAAGGAACAGAACACTGATGAGTGTGATGATCTCAAAGATGATTTTCAGTGCTGTCATCAACATAGAAACGTAGCTGCAATGTCAATGTAAGTCCCTGTTCCAATCCTACAAGCTTTTCCACGTCAGCTGTCTTAGTTTGTCTTCAGCACCCCAAAAACTCAATGATCAGCAAGTTATTAAGCCATAAAACACAATTTAAACTTTTTATATTAACATTGCCTTCAACGGAGCATTTAAAAAATATTGAAGCACTGCAGACAAATAGATTTAAACTTAGACATCCACTACTACAGGTTGAACCTTTCTAGTTTGGCACCCTCAGGACCTGAATGGTGCTGAATGAGAGAATTTGTTGGACCATGGGAGGTCAATATCTTCTAGAAGCATTACCAACACTTCCACTGCTTACTGGTTTCTTAGAAGACATTTGGGGATAACAGCTAAATAATAGCCCTGAACTCAGAGCCAGAACTAGTAGCTGTAAGCAAAAGTTATAGGACCCCAGAAAACTTGGCTGTACCCATGACAAGTAGCTGTCCAGCTTACTAAAATTACATCAGTTTACAGATGTTGCCGCATGAGAGAGTGTGTCAGACTAGCGTGATTCAAGCTGTAGATGTGAGGGAAGGAAGGGAAGATGAAGAATTAAAAAGAACCAAAAAAACTACATTAATTCAAGATGGTTAGCTGAACACAACAAATTACCAAATAATGGCTGAAGATCCATACAGGAAAATGTGTTCAATTGTATAACAACTGAATTCTACATCAGAAATGAAAAGCACAAATATTGTAATGAAGTTGCTGACGACTCCAAATGAGAAGGCAAAGAAAATCAAAACAAGGAGATCTTTGCTATTTTTTCCAGAAAACAGAAAAAAGATGGAGAATTTCTCAGGTGCAGTCCTCCATTTTTTAGATTCACTGCTATTTTTCAACCCCACTGGAAAAAAAAACTTGTAAACATCATAAAGTAATTGTGGAAATTCAAAAATTCTCTGCCCAGCCAGCTAGGTAGATAGTGATTTTGGAAGAGACAGCTCATGCCCTGATTCCCCAGTAACAATTTTCCTGAAGTAGTGCTTCTGTCTTTCCATCCATACTGCAAGTATGGTGAAATTTGATCGCCACTTAACCTGCATGATATACAGCAAGAAACTTTAAAGAAAGACACTTAATTTGCAAAAGACTTTTCAGATTACAGGTCAATGACACTGGCTGGCGCCTCAGTGGACATGTGGTCTGATCTAATGAACAAAAAAAGAGAATCACAGAAGGACAAAGTATTCAAAGCAACTTTAGAATCTTTCAAATTCTTAGTTGACATGATTAACCCCAACCAGAAAAGGAGTAAACCACAGAAAAAGAGATTGATTGCACATATTACTTATGTTTCCTTCTACCATGAAAACCTAAATCTATCCTAAATCTAAATTTATAATGTAGACTGTCAGTTCAGTTAGATCAAAAACAGTGGAAAACACAGGTGTTAAACCACAGAAATAGGACAGCTGAATTCAGAAGTGTCCGTTTGTAATATACTGCAACTTCTGTTCAACCAACTTTATCATTTTTACATACCTTTGGTCTATTCATGTTAGTCAAAACTTTGTAATAGGTTAGGTGGTAAAAAGCAGTTAAGCCACCAAAAGGGCACTTGTGTGTAGAGCTAGATACAGAATAGTTGTAGGCATAGCTAGCAGATTGAGGATTTCATTAGTCTGCTCTTATGACTTACAGAATTGCAAACTTAATTTTGAACAATGTTCCTTTTTATGTCTGAGGAATAAGTGTACTTCTGAAGTGAATCACAAAGCTTGTGGGTAGTGTTTCATTTCATAAACCTTTGCAGTCTTCCATTTAATTTAAGTAGGTGTTTCCAGACAGAGAAAGATCAGAACCTTCTTTGGCTCTCCACCCAGTGGAGGACAGGTATTCCAACTAACCAATTGTGAAAATGTGATAGCTAGTCTAATGCCTTGTGGAAGCAGCAAGGCCCAATTCCACAAAGATATTTAGGCACTTAACTCCCATATATTTCAATGGCAGTTAAGAACCTAAATACCTGTAAGGAACTGGGCCTAAAATGCTTTCATATCTTTAGTAATAGATGGGCTTAAAATTACTTTAACTGATAAAAGTATAATTTCATATAGCATTTCAAGTCAAACAGGATTATACACATCTTTGGGAACCTGTGTATCATTGTTACTTTTAGAGTGTAAAAATAAAATACTGTAAAAGTAAATGAGGACAGTTATGTAGGTTGAGCTGTGCTTCTGTTAATATTGCACATGAACAAAAAATGAAAATAAATCCTATATTCAAGTTCTGATGAAAGACTGGACAAAATTGAGACTAACAAAGTGAGTCATGGGAATTGACTCAGCACAACAGGGGTTCCTTCTTGCATTCTGACTGAAGGAAACAATTTAAATGAGTTTAATTTTTAGAAAAGTCACTGACATATAATATATCCACCATATTCTTCTCTTAGGTCTCCAGTGCATACTGAATTTTCTAACTGCTGCACAGTTCTTATCTAGCACTAGATCCAGCATACATTCAACCCCTGAATATGACATATTATAATTTAAATGCAGCTGCAGATCCATAAGCTATTTCAAGTCCCTGTCTATGACATTCTGCATATCAAATTTACCTTTGAACATATATTTGGGGCACTGCTTTATGACGTGTTTGATGTTTGGATTCTCTAATAGGAGTCACCCAAAAGGGTCAGTGGGAGGGATCTCTGATTTTCTATTAATGCATTACATAGCTGATGTCCATGATTTGTTTAGAGATGGTCCAATGTACTCCAAAGTCTGCGTGACAGGTCAGAACCCCAGGGGAGGACATGGCTTCTTGGATCAGTTACATTGTGTATATTTAGAACAGCAAATGTGGTCCAGACACTTTGCCATTCCCTGGCTGGATCCAGAGACATGGGGGTGATCCTATGTGGTCTATTATGGCTTTTGAAATTAGAGGCATTGTTGAGGTATGTAATTCATAATCTGACACATGGAGGCTGTGCCTACACTAGCCCAAAACTTTGAAATGGCCATGCAAATGGCCATTTTGAAGTTTACTAACAAAGCACTGAAATACATATTCAGCATCACATTAGAATGCCAGCAGCCGCAGCACTTCGAAATTGACATGGTTCACCACCACGCGGCTCCTTTTCAAAAGGACCCCAGCAACTTCGAAATCCCCTTATTCCTAACAGCAGACAGGAATAAGGGGATTTGGAAGTTGCTGGGGTCCTTTCGAAAAGGAGCCCCGTCTGGATGAGCTGCGTCAATTTTGAAGTGCTGCGGCTGCCAGCATTCTAATGAGGCGCTGAATACATATTTCTGCGCTTCATTAGTAAACTTCAAAATGGCCATTTGCATGGCCATTTCGAAGTTTTGGGCTAGTGTAGACATAGCCGGAAAGTTCTTGGTAATCAGAATGTTTATGCTCTTGTGCTCCAGCTCTCACTAAATAGCTGGAGGTTCGATGTTTGCTAATATAGAAAGCCATGAAAGATGTGTTGATTTTAAAGTTCCTGTGATGCAAGCAGGTCTGATTTAGCTGCCTAGCCACAAATTGGATATGGCAGCTTCTTCTCCACATTACAGCTATACCCCAAGATACGCCCATTCGAGTTACAAGCATTTGACTTTGCGAGGAGTTTCATTTAATACCCCTACTTCATCTTACAAGGCATTTCTTTGCATTTATGAGGACCAGTTTGGAGGCCGGCGGCTCTGGTAGGCAAGCACCAAGGGGATGGAGTTGGCTGCATTGGTCTTGATGAAGAGGCCGTGCAGGGGGGGCGGCAGCACCCTGCGAGAGGGTGGCAGTCTGGTGCACAGAGGTAGACTTGTCCGAGTCCCGACAGTAGATCACGCTGCTCTGAGAAATGTGAATGCTGGGCACGCAGCCCATGCCGGCCCTGCTGCTGCTGCTCACCCCCCCAGGCAGCTAGGGACCACCGCCGCCCGCCCTGTGCAGCTGTGCCTCTGGCACTGCTCGCTGTCTGCAGTGCTCCCTCCCATTTAGCGCCTGGCTTGCCCGCTGCTGCCGCCTCAGCTGCCACCAGTGGGGCCTCTCCGCGGCTCAGCCCCGCACGAGCAAGGCATCGCCCCTTGCCAGCCGGAGGCCCCCTGTGCCTGCCTAGCTCCCCATGTGGCTAGCCCCTGGCAGTGCCCTTTCCCCGCTTAACCTAAGCTGCACTCAGGCCGGGCTGCCTCCCCGTGCCCTGCTGTGCCCTGCCCGCCCCCTTGCACCGGATTTAATGGTATTTGGAGTTGTTTTAGCATAAATGGGTATAAATTTTGGGGCTCAGGAATGCATAAATTTTTTTCCCATTACAATTAATGGTAATTACATTTTCGACTTACGAGAATTTATCATAAGAGGTGTTTTTCAGGAATGAATTACCCTTGTAAGGCGGGGGAAGACTGTAGTTTATGCTTCTACACAATGAATATACAAGGGCTAAGGATGATGTTCAACATCCATTCTACTGAAGTCCAGCTTCTGACTTATGTTGATGCAAGTCTTCACTTCGGAGAACTCCTTCCAGAAGAGATCATGAAAGGTCATTGTGTGGCAAAGAAGAACATCAAGATATGTTGGCTTTGAGTCATAAAGCAGAGTTACATAACAAAAATTGACAGTGATTTGTGCCATTCAGTTCTAAAAGGTGGAAAGTACAGACTACTGATTGCTCTGATTTCATTTCAGGCATATTGTTCATGTAATACATTGAAGAGTGTTGGAGTTAAGTACAGAACCCTGTGCAGGGGATTCTCGATAAACATTGGGGATACGGACCATGAAGTTGCAACTTAAAGCAGAGCAATATATAATGACGACTTTTCCCCATAAAAAAATAATGTAAGCAGAGGAGGACAAGGAGTGTAAGAGCATAAATTTTGACTACGTGACCGTTTAAGCCCTAAGGTACCACTCACTAACTGTACCATACATTTAAAGCAACGATCCCAACCCAAAATACATTTTTAACCACTTTTATTCTGTGTGCAGCATGGGACAGAGGAGTGTTGCAAAGGATCCTGGGAGGGTATGCTAATTTTGTTTCTAAATGACAAATTCTTCGCATTTACATCATTATGCCATGTTCCTCAAAGTTTCAATGGTATAAGTGCAAAACAACTTTTATCTGACCATCTTACATTGAGGACTGGCTGTATTAGCCTGCTCTTCAAAGTGTGCAGCTTAGTGGTTTTACCTCCAAGGCATACACTTTCTTCAGCTGCTAAGCACACAGATCACTTTGGTCAGTTTTTATAGCACACCGATCTTCCCAACTGTGTCATATGCCATTGACAGATTGATTTAAGTGGTACTGGTCCTAGGTTTTTGCTGGAATCCAGTCTCAGTGTTTGCAGTGATGGCTTAAGACCTGGTGGTAGCAACTTCTGTTAAGTTAAAAACATTTTTCTCCTAGAGTAAACTGAAATCCACAGTGCATCCAGTTGCATTATATAGTGGATTCTTAGTATTAATATACTGGACTGACTCAGAGGGAAGTTAACCAGTTGTACATTATAAAATGCACAATACTACAAATTATAAAACTTTATTCATTGTGGTTTTCCGCCAACGTTGCCAATTCTCTCAATTTTATTGTACAACATTCTGTTGGGATTTTTTAATCTCCATTTCCTGGAGATCTGCACATACATGAGAATCTCTGCTTCCTTTTCAAAGCTAATTCTGATAAAGTTAATTTAAAAATATTGTTATTGTAGAAAATTACTGTTAGTGTCCAGCAAAATTTTAAAGAGTAACATGAAAGGTCATATTTGTTGAGGCAGCTAAAATATCCCATATTACTATAACCTAATGCAACTATACTACATCAAAAATGATCATGCAAGTAAGGAGAAGGCCATAGTAGTTAGAATACAAGACAGGGAATGAGGACATCTGGGTTTTATTCCTGATAACTTACTGTGTGACCTTGGGCAATTTAGACCAGCTGAAGTTTTTAGATATTATACAACAGTATGGGGGGGTGGGGCGGCGCTATGTCTCTACTTCACAGAGATGTAGTTTGACTTAATTAATGCTTATAGGTCCTCATATGAAAGGTGCCAGGGAAGATCAAAGCACTAGTAATCTCAGGTGCTAAAATATGACCCTGATTTTATTTGGGGGGGGGGAAGGTAGCACTGAAATTCCTGTAATTTCCATGACAATCAATATCCCCAGTACAACTCAAATGAGAGCTAGACAGAAAAAAAGTCTGGTCATAAGAGACTATTAGTGTCCACAATAAAACCCACATTAATTACGAAGAGTTACGAAAGAGATTAATCATTATTATGACATTTGTTCTAGGAATTAATTAACTTGGGCCAATTCTACACTATGCTTATGATGCTTGAGTGCAAATATGCAAAGTATGAAACAAACTAAACTGCTGCTGACCTGGCATTGTATAAAAAAACTTCAAGTAAATTCCATAAGTCGGCCCAAAACAACCCACTATTCCCTAATAAATGTGTGTGGTCTGATAAGGCAAGCTGAAAATAGATTTTGATTGCTTTCTTTTTTTAAGCTGGCATTTTAGAAAAATTATATACACTGCTCAAAGAGAGAAAATTAAATATAGTAAATAGCTAAAATTGTTATTTGTTTATTTCCATAAACGTCGACCTATTTGTTTGAAAGCATAGTTGCTTTGAAAAGTTGCACCAAGTAAACCTAAAAATATATTGGCTATCATACTAGAGTCAAATTGTGTTTTCTGATAAAATAAACTGACAAAAACACTATGAGAATTTACTCTATGGTTGCTAAAAATAAAATGCTCAGGGACTTTCAGTTCCAAAAAAAAAAAAATCACAGAGCTCTGCTTCTTTTAGTAGAGAATGATCTTTGTTAGTTAACTTTATTATTAACCAATCAATCAAAAGGTCCCCACAGTGAGTAAACTCTCTAGGGTCAGAGACTATGGATTGAATTTTCAAAAATGCTCAGCATTGGCCTAAACCCATTCCAAAAGTAGTAAATTTCCCATACACCTCAACAGGAGCAGCACTGGGCCAGTGCTGAGCCCTTTTGATAACCCTCCCTTATCCACTTACCTATTTCAATGGAATATATCACAATGTTTAAGGTATTTAAAAGTAAATACAGACTGAACCGCTAGCCTAGCACTCTGGTCCAGCAACATCCATGGTCCAACATGATTTTAATTAGTCAGATGTCAACTTCCCATAGTGTAGTCAAGTTTCCGCATGGTCACACAGTTTGTTTACAGACACCAGTCTTAGCTCTCAGTGTTCTATGATTCCATTTAGCTCTCATTTACCCCATATGTCTTCCAGCCCAGTAAGGAGTGAAAAGCTGGGTCAAAGTACTGACATGCATGTAGCCATGGGGCACTTCAGAATTCCCACACTACTTCAAAGTGCCTTTACTCCTCAAAATTTGACACTTTGAAGTTGCTGTAGGGGAGAATTAGCCTAATGAAATGCTACATATTCACTATAGCACTTCATTAGTAATGTCCGATCACCCTGATTAACATGCCCCCTTCAAAGTTGGGGGCAAGTATAGACAAGCCTTAAGTTTTGGTTAACATTGACCTCCTGTGGTTCAGAAAATTCTCTGGTGCACCACCACCATTCAGGTCCCAAGAATGCTAGACAAGAGAGATTCAATCTATAATAGCCTAAAGATATAAGAAATGTTCCAGACTGTGCCATGAGATCAGTGGAGGGGGAACTTACTCAGATGGCCACCAACGCATCCCCAGAATACTAGTTATTCCAGTACTTCCAGGAACCGCATAGGCCCAACCCTGTCAGCACAACCTCATGCATATGGTGCATTATGCTGGTGGAGGTGGGGCAGCATACTCTTCCAAACAGCCTCTCCACCTCCCCTCCCCACTGCAACAACAGACAAAATCCACATTTGGCTGTCTCCAAACCAAACATGAAAACAACCCTCAGAGACACAGGACCATCTATCTTAAAACCAAATTAATTGCTACCTCACATGGCTTTAACTTTCCTCACACAGCTAAGGGGAGTCAGCCACCTCCACAGCGTATTCCCTCAGAAATTACAGTCCAAGATCCATGCAGAGGAAAAAAGAGAAGAATGAGAGAATTAGGTGAGGAATGTGCGAGCCAGAGGCAGAGCTGGGACTAGGAAGATACAAGCTCTCCTCTCTGGCTTTACTGCCCACAAAGCATCATACAAACCCAGGTTATTAGCTTTTATGTGGAGCCTTCCCTGGGATGTCCTAGGCACAATGCCCAAGTCTACACTAGCAAGTCCTTTTGGGAAAATCAGGCCCTTTTCCAAAAGAGCAAGCACAAAATGCCTTCTTTTGAACTCCTTTTGAAAGAAAGCGGAACTTCTTCCAGAGGCCCTCTTCCTCTCCCAAATGAGAAAGAGCCTTTTCTGCAAGTTTCTCCTGGAAAAAAAGCATGTGTAGATGCTTCAGGGGCCCTTTGTTTGAAAGCAGTCCTTACAGTGCCAAGTTTTTCAATCCCTGGCCCGTTTTTATAAAAGAGTGGGAGTTGCATGGATGCTTTCTTTCAAAAGAGCAGATTGCTCTTTCAATCTGCTTTTTTGTGTGTGGACATACTCTTTTGAAAGAGATCATCTTCCAAAAGATCACTGTCATGTAAATGCAGCCAGTGAGGGACCCTGAATGTGAGGGAGGAAAAAAAGGACTTGCACTATGTGGAAGTACAAGGCCTCCACATATTCATGGATCTAGTGGCCTACAAACCCACCTATATCCTCTGTTTGGGAACAGATCCCACAGCCTTTTTCTTGGGGCAGGAGGGACAATAGAACAATGGGAAGATCTCAGTAACAGGATTCTCTGGAAATTTTTCTCTCTGTTCCTCCTTCAACAATGAATGGGAGGGAAGCGGGACCAATAGTATATACCTGTTGTGGGATGCAGCCACTGAATGACACATGAACATTTAAGTATATTTGAAATTCTCTCCAGTAATGCAAGGGAACGACAGCATTTCTAAAGGCTCAGCTACTAGGAGATTGATCCCAATATGCATGTGTGACCATTACAGTTGCCAGCTCTCCCAACTGTACAGTGAGAGATGATTCTGGCCTTGTTGCAGGAGCCTTCACAGCTGCCTCATAGAGCAGAAGAGCCAGCTTTTCTCCACACCCCAATAGTCTAACTGATTTTTTTGCCTCTCAGTCTAGTATTACAGAGATAGGGAGGGGAGGGGCAGAGCCCAGGACTGACCCATTTTTCACAGGAGAGGAGGAAGCAGGGCTGCCCTGAACTCATGGATTCTTTTTACTCCCTCCTTTCACATCCCCCATCACAAGAATCATATCACTGCGCCTTTTCCCTCTTCCAAAAACTCTTCTAAACTCCTGAGAAATCTGGGGAGAGCTGTTCTTGCCTCCCACAGCAGCCCTAACTTTATGCTCTTCCCTATTAACTGGGCATCTGTGGAAGGCAACCAACCAGAGAGCAGGGCTGGATCTCCTCGTGTCACAATAAGACTACTTCCAGCAGGGTGCAAAACTGCATTACTCTACCCATTAACAAGGGATGCCAACACTAGGATTTTATATATTGAGGGCAAAAATATTACATATAATCTGAGTTTGCCGAACCAATTTCTCTTGTAGGCCATTTGTTTGTTTCAAAATTCTTTTTTGCATGGACATACACCATGAATTTCAGTGCAAAATGATCATGTTAATGAGAGAGAGAGAGGCATCACTTATGATACGCACAAAATCATGGAAGTACAATTTGAGTCTTGCAAAATAAAGGCTAGGTCAAAACTACATGAACAACTTGACACTCAATGCCTAAAGAGCAACAGAAAAACATGAGAGAAAGAGAATATTCTTTTAAATCCGCTTATCTTTACATGGATCTTTGTTTTTGCCACGCCTGAAAAAGGGAGAAGCCCCAATATATTTTATGTTATACCCTCACACATTTAAAGTTATTGTATGCAATTCTGACTAACTCTAACCCAAACCTATTACACTTACACAGGTGAAGTTTCTATGGAAGTCCATGGAAGATTTTGCCAATGGAATTAGACACTTTTGGAGGTACACATAGATTTAAAAGCTTTCCCCTCCCTTTACCCCCATCCTAATCTTGGGAATTTACTCAGACTCTATAGCAAGGACAAAAATATGGCTTTGACCCCTGCAACTCAGAGTCTGTTCTAAAACTGCTCACATGAAGTTTTCTGAACCTCTGCTATATGAAAGCATAACAGACTGTCAGTGACCAAGTCTTTTTGCCATTGAAGGTAATATGAACTTTGTGTTCAAATCAACGAAAGCAGTACTAGAGCCATCATATTATCAATCCTGCACCATAAACTGAACTTTGTATTCAATGTGAAGCAACTATGACAGACAGTTTGAATGAAGAGATTCAGAAAAAACAGTATTATTTTTCCTTTTTGCAAACTGAATGTCTACTCATTTTGGAATCTATTGTGCCTTCAACACATGCACGGAAATCCCATTACCATCAGTGGCAATTGTATTTGCAGCGGGAAGAATGAAGCCCTAAAATGTTAGAAGAGCAAGAAAAAAAAACATCGAAGATCAAGCAAGAAAAGTTTATAAATTTCTATTCACTTGATTTATTAATGCTCTGGGATTTCTTTTTTGTCCTACAACTCCATTTGCTGCTTACTAAAATTCTCTTAGCAACCATGCACTTCTTTGCTTCTGATCGCATCATGTACACACAGATGGCTCATGCTTCTGAAATATTATTAAAAGGAGGTGCTTGCGTGGCCTGAGCACAGGTCACTCAAGAGATGTAATCCAACTCTGACAGCTTCTGTGGCCTGGGATGACCTCTATCCTTGCCTCTGTTTCCTTAACTGTAAAATGGAGAGAAGAATGCCCACCTCCCAAGGGGGCCATGAGGATTAGTTAACACTTGTGCAGATTTTTGAAAAGTGCTAAATGCTATTTGAGGAGACACAGAAAGGGATTTCATGTGGGCCTTAATTTTATTCTTGTCCCAATAACACTACCCAGTTATAAATAGTGTTTGCAGAAATACAAGGGGAGAAGTTGGTGCTGTATAACAATTTCTAGTTTTTCATTTAGGGTCTGTTTAAAAAGAGAGATTTAAATATTTCAAGCAGATCATTTTTTACTTGTTTAGTTCTCCAGCATACCATCATTTTATAAGGTACATTTTTGTTCAGGACTGTAATAAGAAGACAGTATTTACAGACCAATTCTGGTTTCCATAACAAGATCATGATTTCCTTTATTTTGATTGCCGGTTAATTTATTTCTGCAGTCCACCATTTTGCTTTTGTTTAGGAGGGACTGCATAAAAGTAAACTCTTTACAGACACTGTTCTGATTGTTTTTATCAGTTGAAAAATATTTGAAGTAAAGAAAAAATGTTTTTTTGGGGAACTGAGGAGATCAGGGTTCAATTCTTGGCTCTGCAACTGAATTTCTGGGGATATTTTCAAAGGTAACCTAGTACCAATCACAAATTGCAGACAATTATGATGAGAGAGATTGAGCTCTGAATGTGGACTCAAGAAACTGGTTTACTAACCAGCTATGAAATGATGAGGGATTTTGGCCACTCACTACAAAAAGTCAGGCCAAGTCTCTACAGATGACATAGAAATGAAAGTCTCAATAATGGATTAACAATCATTTTCCCCAATGAGCTCCTTCAAGAATATAACCAGGATCCATAGCTCAGGAGGCCAGTTTTGTTCCAGACATAATTCTACTGAAGCAGATGAAGTTATACCAGGTATTTATTTCATCCAATGCATGGAACAGACTAATTCAAATTTTTATTTAATAGCCACATCCACTGCTTCCATTTTTACTGTTCAACTTGTTATCTATACACAATCAACCAAGTATGCAACACATGAGCAGAATACCTGGATGTTACATATAGAACCCTACCAAAATCACAGCCATGCAATATGCATCAGACTGTGGAGTCTAGTGTCATCCCATGATATCCAGCTTTATGTTTTTTTACCCTATACTACAGATTTATTGGAGGAGACCAACATTTCTAAAGTAGGGGATACTGACCCAAAAGGAAGTTGCAGGAGATCACAAGATTATTTTAGAGGGTGTGAAGGCAATTCTGCTGCGAGCAGCTGTGCAGAAGCGCAGCAATACCACAATGCCCATACAATAACCTTGCAATCAGACTCTTATTAAGACAGGATCCTTATAGTTACAACACCATGACATTTCAGGTTTAAGTATCTGAAATAATGGAATTTGCCGTTTTAAAAATCCTATAACCATGAAATTGACCAAAATGGACCATTTATTTGGTAGAGCCCCGGTTATATGAATAATTCAGAAAGTTCTTAACTTCTTGGGGAGGCTTATTAACAGATCACCTCAGGACGAGGCTAAGAGATGTCAAAGAAATTCTGTCACAGCAACGAAGGGTCCTGTAGCACCTTATAGACTAACAGAAAAGTTTTGAGCATTGAGCTTTCGTGAGCACAGACTCACTTGTTATAGTCCAAAGATAGAAATTTAATTAATTCACTATAAAATGTTAGCACTCCTTTTGTATAAAACTATAGAATTATTTTAATTCTAAATAAATTATTCAAAGCTGAGTGGCTACCAAAGTGGATTGGTCTGAATTTGCCAGTTGAGGAATGCTGTGCTAGTGCATCTGCCACTGAGAAGTTGCTAAGGTTGATGCAGAACCAATTATGCAGCACAGTTTCACATGGCTCTGATAACAGAGAGATAAATGTCTGCATTGCCAAATCCCAGAGGTAAACAAACATTGGTAAAGCAAATTAAACACATGAGATTTCCAATGTGACAAACAAAGAACCCCAAACAAATCCAATTCCCAAATTTCACGTCTCTTTGACCCAAACGGCGCTATTCCAAGCAATTCCTGGAAAGAGCAGGAATCTTATAGGAAAATATTCTGCAGTGAGCATGGTCCATGTTGAATCTGCCACTTGTTGCACTGATTCAGAGTTGGCCATTTCTCCATGCTTTTGCAGTAGTGGCCAACACCAGGGCTGGAATTAGGGGTGGGGGAACCAGGCAATGCTCAAGGGGCACAGGCACAGTGTTGCATTTACTGCTAGCCACGAAAGACCAAACAATGTTTGAAGTAACATTTTTCAGGTATTCTGTATGTGGATTCATTATTCACTAACCTTTTGGACGTTTGTAGAACCTCACACAATCTGACCTTCAGAAAACTTTTTCCTCAAACTTCCTAAAATATTGTCAGCTGCGCCCTTGCACACATGTAAGGGGTGGGACATTGCCCGTTAATCAGTGATATATAAAAATGAATTGAAATGAAGTGAGGCCCGACAATACTGTGAACCTAGTTTTATTTTGCAGCTGTGAAAGTGTATTTGTATTTTAAGACTTTAAATAGTGACTCAAAGACTAATGAGACACCAGAGGTATCTAGTGATCCCCTATCTGTATAACAAAATACTTACTGTTTAGCTTGTTTAACAAGTAACATTTGATGACTTTCTCAGTCTGTAGAAAATGTTTGAGCAACATTTCCCTGGTGGAGTGTCAAATTTGACCTTTTGACCTCTATGTAAGGTCAGAGTGCCAGCAATACTTTTTAAAGTCGCAAATACTCCTACTATGACAGCTTCATTAATGAACAAAGATGCAGAGCTTTACCATTCAGGTGGTGGTTTGTAGCATTTAGCGGGTCTTCTGTTAAGCCACAGGCTTTGAGCAAGCTCCAATGAAAATTAGCTCATGTGCCACTCTTGACACCAGTGCTGCGGGTTGCTGACCCCTGCTGAAGAACATAGACTTACTTTCCCAAATATTGTCTATTTCCCGCCCCCCATTCAAAATATGTCCATGAAGAAGCCTTCCGGAGCTCAGCATAAGAGCAAGAAGCTCAGTTGCAATCTAGTTTGCCTACGGAGGCAAATTTGATGGTAAATACATAAAGCAGTAACCAAAGATGCTCATCGCTTTGGGTGCCAGCTTGTTTAGCGCCAGCCCTGACCAACCGCCTAAAAGCATTTAGACCTTAAGGTAGCTCTGCAATATCAAGAAACACAGCCCCAAACTTTTTGCATCAGGCAACCTTTAACTCAGAAAGCATAAGTGAGAGGACATTCTGCACATGTGTAAAGGCCACTAGGTTGCCATTTTCTTCGCTGCATATATCACAAACATCTAGGGCAACAGAAAGATTATTTAAGATTGCAAATGGTAAATTAATACTCAGTGCATTTCCAAAGTAGGAATTGTGAGTTGCTGGAATCACTTATTTAAAACTTTTTCTCAAGTACAGCAAGATGAAAGTGAAGTAAAATTGTCTTGAGTGGGTTGGAAACACTCTCTCCTGAAGCCCTAAACATCACTTTTAGTGACATTAACTTGAGCTACATGTCCCATCGGAGAGTAAGTGTCAGCAAAGTAAATGCATTAGTTAAAGCTTAATAGTAGTTTAGTGTTCAATATCTTGAAATATTAAATATGTTTTTTCCCAAAGTAAACTGCTATTCAGTTTTAATGAAGACATTAACCTGCTTGATTTGTAAGCTCCTGTGGGAAGACAGTCTAAAATACTGTCACAAGAGGTGGGCAGAAGTAACAAGAGCTATGACAGAAAAATCAAGCACATTTTAAATGTTAAAAAAGCAGCCAGAAAATGAGTCTCAATATGCTCTTGTTTTCTTTTAATTTTGTTTATTTTTGGTAATGTGATTTGTGCCCTTTAAAAGATGCCGATTAGGGCTGGTTAGAATCTTCATGGCAACAGTAGATGTTGAAATCTTGGTGATTGTTCACTAAATTAGTCAACATGAAAATGGGAAAGTTCAAATCAAAAATAATTTGTGTCACAATCAGAGCTTTGAATTCAGAGCTTTCAGTTTCTGACAAAGGTGGTTTGGCTGCTTTCAAACAGATTCCACCCCTATGGCTTTGATCCCAGTTTGAATTTTCTATATTGACTTTGGACGTAGGATAAATCTCATATAAATGGAATCTTATGAATTTTCAACTAGAAATGCTAAAGATCTATTGAGATCCTGAAATTATGAGTCTCTGAACAATTAAATGGGGTGTATACTTTTCCTGAAGTGCATATTGGTGAACTAACAATGGAGACGAGCTGCCTGCTTTGTTTCACGGTAGCTGTGTTTATTTCATGCTGTCAAGCACGGATTCTGACACTTAACAGTATTAATATTGCTATTTCTATTGATATAATTAGCACAAGTATAAATAATAGCTAAGGGTGCCATAGCTAAGTATATTATTGCCATCAGCAATATCTGGGCCTCCTTTATTACACAGCAGCCTGGACATACAAGCTAAACAAGAATACAGCCATTGAGCAATACCAGTGATATAAAGGCCCAGTTAAAAGTGACTACTGCTGCATATAAGACTCTTTTAAACAAACTAATTTATATGTGTGAGACTAAAGTTTCTCACTAGTCTCACACTTGCCAACATTTGAATGCTATAAATAGGTAACCCTGCTTTCCAGCCACATGATATGAATAACTCACAAGGACTTCAATGAAAGTTATTCATATGTTATGACTGTAGAAGAGGGGTTAGGTATGACTAGGACAGAAGTGGGCACATACATTTAATTTCATCTGAAGTACGCTAGTTAGGAGAGCTTTTTGGCAAAACAGAATGGGAAATCATTTACTATCTAAACAAAACAAGAGGCGGCTGATCTTCCTAAATAGGGATGACAGCATCTGCTGTTTCAATTTCACACTGTAACTTATTATACTTAAGAGGCAACCTGATCTAGTAACCCAAATTATTGGCTAGAAACTTGAAAGGCTCTCCCAGTGTATTCCAATGGATCCTGCTATTGTCTCAGTATACCATAAACTTCCATCAGCTTTGGGGAATCTATTTTTATGACCAATATAAAACAGCTTGGGCTGATTTTAGAGATGCTGACTATCCACAATTTCAAGTGATTTCAAAGACAGACGTAAACACTCAGTACCTGTAATAAGTCTTTAAGTGTCTTAGGACGTGTACCCAAAAACAGAGACCTCTTAAATTAATGACAATTTTTGAAACCTTCAGGCTTTCTTGATTTACCTTCTTTTTTTGTTTTTTAAAAGGAGAATGAACCTATTGTATGTACCTCCCAGGGAGTCTGCGAAAATTAATATTTAAACGTTGTTTGTAAATGTAAACTGTGCCCCATGCTTTTACTTTTTTCATACAGCTGAGTGGTTTGCCATGCAAGCTTTGAGTGTTTGACCTTTTTAAGCCAAAAGCACCAGCTGTCCAAAACTCAGAATGTGCAGGGAAAAGGTTGTGTGGGAGTTTAAGTCATTTGTTTAAATACCAGTTGAAATAAGATATATACATTTTCCAGTCCCAGAAGACAGCAAAACCAAACCATTTTGTATTCCTTTTGCATTAGGACCAGGCCATGGCGATACCGTCTCCCGCCCCGCCCCATCCAGCCCTTGGCGAGATCACTGGAGAGACAGAGTTGCCAGCTTTAATACATGTAATTGAAAGTGTAAATTGGGTATCAGTACAATTCAAGGAAAACTTTGGACTACTTCACTAAGGATATGCCTATACTACAGAGCTTACAGTCATGTAGGTGCACCACCACCACTACTGCTAGCATAGATGCTCTAAGCAAGCAGTTCTCAAACTGTGGGGCAGGACCCCAAAATTGGCTGAATTCCCATTTTAATGGGGTCACCAGGACCAGCATTAGTCTTGGTAGGACCTGGGAATGAAGCCTGAGTTTCATCTGCACCAGAAGCAGGAGGGCACAGGGCCTCCTCTCCCCATCCCTTTCCACACATGATGGTGGGGCTCAGGCTCTTCACCCCATTCAGGGGTCATTTGGTAACTTGGTCATCAGAAGGAGCTTGCAGTGCAATGAAGTTTGCAAAATCTGGCTCTAAGCTGATAGAGAGCTCTCCCATTCACCTAATTACTCTAACCCCCATGAGCAGCAGTAACTACATCAGCAGGTGAAGTCCTCCTACTCACACCTATGTTGGTGTAATTTATGTTGCTCAGGGGGGCGATTTACTCACAGTCCTGACTAAAATCACTTATACCAACCTAAGATGTAATGTGTATATAGCCTAAATTTTTGTGCTCTAGCTTACTTATGTAGTCAAAGTTCCCATACAGCACAGTAGCTCTCACAAAAATCTTAAGATCAAATCCATACCTTGTATAACTCCACCATTGCCATTTAATGTCATTGCCAGGGCTTAATCTTCAAAGATTAAATTAATCTCTAGGGCTAGTCTCTGCTGTCTGTTGTACTGTGGACTAATTTCACCAAAGTCAATAGAGTTACAACCAGAATTTGGTCTTTATTGTCAAGCCACAGGAATCATGAAATGTCTTCTAAGGTATAAGGCACTTACACAATTCCCATAGCCTTGATATATTAGCACTACACAATCTTAAAAATATTTATCCTCAAACTCGTATTTAAAGTAAGAACATACTGTTATACCAATTTTACTGATGGGGAAAAGAGATGAAGTGATGTGTCCAACGTCACACAGAAAGCCTGTGACGGAACAAGAAACTGAAATCCAGTCTG